>NC_137456.1:271906763-273341763 GCF_964235325.1 Thermobia domestica | reverse complement strand
ACGTAAATTATTTGTATAAATACATATTGTTTTGGTAACTTTAGAATATGTACATGTACTTTTTACAGTTATATACAAAGAAAAAGTACGTAATGGAACTTTATTCAAGTTTCACTTCAAATTGTACCATATTGAAAATTAAGTTCCTTATTGCAACTTTTACTGGCATTTTTATGTATATCATCATTCGGAGCACTACGAAATACTTGTATATCAGGGCACTTTTCCTGTATTTGTTTAATAAAAGCATATCCCTTCTTAAAGTAAAGAAATGGACAATTAGGAAACCATTTCGCATGTTCTATCCATGGAACATCGTTATCAGTCCAATCTTTTAATCCACCAGCACAATAAAAGCATATAGTTTGGTATCTTGTCTTCGTGTAAAAAAATCCAGCATCACTTAATTGTTCCAGGCATTGTTTTGATGAAATAGGCCAGTGTTCGAATGTTCTTAAACGTAATTCCTTTGTACAATACTGATTATATTGAGGGGCAAAACATTTATATGCACCACTATATGATAATTCTGACACTTGTTGAAGTGGTATCCTTTCAGATACAGAATTTGGTCGCAGTTCCATTCTTAATCTTCCACTATTCGTATTTTTCTAATCGTCTACTTCAATGAAATCTTGCTTACGTTTCTATGTTCAATTATGTTGGAAATCTATGGAAGTCAATATTATAAAGTAACTTATGATTTACACAGCCATGTTATTTCAGCAGATGATCAACAGAGACTAATGACACTATGCATACAAATATCTGTGCACACATGCATGATGGAGGAAGGGATGACGAAGAGGAAATTATGTTTCATCTTGTTTATTCATGTACCATACACTTAGGAAAGACCACGATCGTTTGGGATCCGGGTTCGATTCTCGATGAGAAAGCATTCTTTTTTTCCTTCGCAGAAAATCTGGGAACTTCTATTCTTAGTATTACAAGATGGGTCTGAGGGCTGAGGTGGAGGGGGAATCTAGCTACCCAATACAAGACGAGTAGAAAAAAATAAGACGAAATTTTTTTTTAAAAAAAAATAAAATCTAATCTATATGCGAGGCACTGACATTCAGTGATAGAGTGCTCACCTCAAGTTGGATTCCTCCGTGCGAGGATTAATTCAACTCTAAATCGTGAAGTACTGGTCTTACGTTCGATTCCGATGAGAGAACTTTCAAAATAAAAGCATATTTAGTGTTCTAGTTCGATTCTTAGTGAAAGAGCATTAAATATTTCAAGACAATAAATTAATTATTTCGTTCCTTTCTGTCGTGAAACGATGTGCTATATACGTGAAATTCTTTTTTTTTTTCATGCAAGGATTAATTCAACTCAATGGTCGTGAAGTACATGTCTTGCGTTTGATTCTCAGGTCTTGCGTTTGATTCCCGTGTCCTGCTGGTTCGATCCTCGATGAGAAAACATTACACATTTTAAGACATGAAATTAATTCGATCCTTTCTGTCGTGAAAACGAAGTGAAATTCTTTTTTTTTTCATGCAAGGACTAGTTCAACTTTAAAATCATGAAGTACCAAATTCGATCCCAGCTCCCTACCAAAGTAGAATTTTGTGTAAAGTCTTTATTTCATAAGTTAGCGAAGCTACAATCAAGGTTAGTTGTCTGCTTCACTTTCACTTCCAAAATAATAATAATAATAATATGATGCTGTATTTTTTAAATTTATTTTTATGGTTGTTATTTATGTTTTAATACCACTTTGGTCCGGGTTCGATTCTCGATGATAAAAAGAGAGAGAAAGGGGGCATTGAACACTTGAAAACACTATAGTGCTTCGAAATGAAGAGCTTCGAACAATGTACATATCACATGCTACGCTAAAACCAATACATGAAATTCTTTTTTTTTTCATGCAAGAATTAATTCAACTCTAAATCGTGAAGCACTGATCTTGCGTTTAGTGTACAGGTTCGATTCTCGATGAGAAAGCATTGAATATTTTAAGACATTAAGTATGCTCTTCGCTATTCAATACATAACGAAAAGACGAAAATCAATCAATCAAATGGGAAACTTCGAACTTGATATTCAATCAATTGGGAAGCTTCGAACGTGATAACTGGAAGGACTCTCATCAAGATTCGATAGCCGGCCAAGAGTATAAGCATAGTAACAACGTTCGCTTACGTTCTTCGCAGGAGGGAGTGGTGTGGAGGGGTTTGGGAGGTTCAAATCCATAATGAAAAGACAAAAATCAATCAATCAATTCGGAAGCTTCGATCATGATAACTAATAGAACTCTCATCCCTCCAAGAGCATTTAGCTATTCAATACATAACGAAAAGCAAAAATCAATCAATCAATTGGGAAGCTTCGATCATGATAACTGATAGGACTCTGATCCGTCCATCAGTATGAGCATCCAAGACTATGAAGGCCAAGAGCATCTAGCTATTCAATACATAACGAAAAGCAAAAATCAATCAATCAATCATGAAGCTTCGATCATGATAACTGATAGGACTATGATCCCTCCAAGAGTATGACCATCCAAGACGATGAAGCCATCCAAGACTATCACCATAACAACAAACTGTTCTCATACAGGTTCAGATAAACCAAAATTTTCCCACGCGCTTCTGTACTACCCATAAAAGGCTATGAACATAGCAACCAAAGGCTTGTCGAAACTTGCCTCCCAATTCCAGGAAATGATACCGAATTCTAAGAACGGGAGGGATCAAATTTCAGCTATAGTGCCTCATATCTACTCTAATATGGTCTAGATGAGTAGCTTCCTTTGCTAGACGATCACTTACAGTATTGCCAGGTATGCCGAAATGTCCGAACGTATGAAAAAAATTGACACATTGTCCTCTGTCCTTAAGAGTTGTGAGTTGTTGTTTAATATTGCTATGAATCCATGCCATACGGTTCGAGAGGGCCGCAGATTGGAGACTTTGTAATGTACTGAGGCTATCGCTATAGATGCCGAGGCAGTGATATTTTTATTCTATGGCGCGTCTCAGGCCTGTGCCTATAGCCCATAATTCCGCACGAAATACAGACATCTGATTCGGTAGTCTTTGTATTACAAATTGCTATGTATGGGTTATGTATATACCCGCTCCTGTGTATTCCATTCCTCTACGGGTTCGTTTAGAAGCATCTGAATAGATTAGGATGCGTTGTGGATGATTTAACGCCATGTAATATTCAAATCTTCGTGCCACACTCATGGGGATAAATAGGTTCGTTTTTTTATTTCTGTTGATCAGAATTTCCAGTTCCACTGATTGATATGTAGTGCGGTACTGTATATTGTAACAAGGTAGTCTAGGATTCCTGTATATGGTCTGTTTCCAACGTCTCAGGTTCACATATGCATGGTACAACCAGGGAAGTCTCTGGCGGTATGGCAGTGCACCATTTCTGTTTTGTATATAAATAGGTTCCAGTTTAGGGATCACAGTAGATGAAGTATTTCCTAGTCTTCTCATATATCGCGACGCAGACTACTCTGTTTGAACTGCGAAGGGGATTGTACCTCCTGCTTCTAATAATGCGTTTGTTGGCTCAGGTTGAGGTAATGAAAATATTGTGCGGTGGCTGAAAGCTTGTAGGGGAAGAGGTATATTGCAAAGTCTAACAGGTGTGGGAGCGAGGAGGAACCCTCTATAGTTGATTATGGCTTTTACACATTGTTGTTATATTCGTAGCAGTGGTCCAACGTCTGTTCCCCATTTTTTGTTGCTTACGCTTCTTATGATATTGATGTAAGGTTGTATTTTCACTTGCAAAAATCTAATTGTGGTTTCCATGTTAAGCGGTGGTCAAAAATAATTCCCAAATAAGTAAACTGATGCTGCTGTAGCAACGTGTGGGTGTCTATTTGCAGGCTAATATGTCCCGCCTATCGTTTCCTCGTAAAGATGGTATAGGTTGTTTTTTTTCAGTTAACGTTCATCCCATTGGTTAGGTTCGATTGTCTTAAAAAGTTGAGAGCGGGTTGGAGTCGATTTTTAGCGTCAGTTAAAGAGGTGCAGCGTACGTATAGTAAATGGTCATCGAAGTAGCTGAGAATTCAAACATGTTGTCTCAGTGCAAGGTGGAATTCTAACATGTAAAGGTTAAATAGCAAGGGACTAAGACAGGATCCTTGAGGTAGTCCCTGAGAAGTGCTGCGTGCTTCTGTGATTTTCCTCTGGTATTTTATACTAATGCGTCTGTTGACGAGCCAGTTGTGAACGTACCTAATAAATTGTGACGGCATGTTGGCCTTAGTGATATGATGCACCGGTCTGTCTAAATCCATGCGGTCGTATGCTCTATCAAAGTCCAGTTTGAGTGCCACTACATATTGGCGGTGTTGATATGCTTGCCAGCGTTCTAATAAGAATGTTGTGAGGGCGTCGTGGGTATCCTTGCCTTTCCGGGCTCCTATGATTGTGGCTGGAAATATGATATTCAGTGTACCATTCCATTTTTCGTAAGATGATTTTTTCTAGCCCTTTGCTTAAGCACGGAAGCAATCTAATGAGTCTATAACTATTGGCGTGTCCCATTGGTTTATTCGGTTTTAATATCGGCACTACTAAATGATGTTTTCAACTCTGCGGAATGTGTCCGGTAGACCAAATGTGTTGAAAACCTTGTATTAAGATCTGATGACTTGTAGCTGGGAGATCCTGAATATGCTGAAAGGAGATTTGATCTGCACCTGGGCTTGTGTGCAGTCCTTTTGGTAAGACTTCTGCTGGTACCTCTTGATGAATAATAGAAATGTCAGGAGAGTGTGAGGAGACAGAGAGGTGTGACAATAAGGCCACTCTGGAGAACAAGACAGCTGGTGCGGTTCGGTTGCGGTGGAATTCCTCCAACCATATAGGAGTGGGCGTTGGGCCAGTATAAGGAAAGCGCTGGACCAGATTACTCTTTATATATTTCCATATGGATGAAGCACTGGTTCTTTCTGTTATGCTATTACAGAATTGTTGCCACTGTGATCTACGGCATCTTTGTATGTGAGATTTGAATTTAGCCTGCACCTGTCTTGAAAGAAAGTATGTTCCAGGTGCAGGGGCGGACTGGCAACCATAGGGCTCACCCTGCTAAACTGAAATGAGGGCCCACTGTATAAAAATGTAAAACATGTACTTGGCATTCTTCATATGTATTACATATAAAAGTCCATCTTCGAACCCATAAATAGTATCCCATATATTCATACAAAAGCAAAACATTAATTACAAAAAATCTGAAGTAGGAACATTTTAATAGTAACTCATACAGTGTGTAATTGGCATTATCATTTTTTATTGTAATCACACACAATACCGGAATTGGTGCTTTCAGTTATTTATATAGTGCTATTGTTTTATGTAATGAATTTAAATCATTTATTTAAACAAATGAATGTCATGTTTTAGAAAACCCAAAATATATACATGTGCAATAAGTAAAAACTAATCTCAAGTCACCTTTGAAACACTAGATAACTAAATCACTGACAGAAATAATGTAAGTTTCTTTCCTCATAAATCAGTTCTAATATCAAAATGGTTGAAATTTTCTACTGAATTTCATACTGTAACCTAATATAATATAATATTAATATGAATTCCAGAAATGTATCCTAATATTAATATCTTCATTATGCCCCAGTTACACTCACAATTTCAAATATCTACCTAATTCTTTGGAGCGAGATACAAGATCGTCAATCACTTTGTCGTAATCAAACGTATATGATCTTTCTATGTATAAAAGAATAAAGTCTTCCAACAAATCTTGTCCAAGCGATGAACGCAACCGATTTTTGGTCACCTTCATAATCGACAAAATTCTTTCACATGATACTTGGGTACACGATAGAGATAGAACATACTTATACGCTTTATACAACGATGGATATAATGGAGCATAAAGATTTAATTCGTGAAGCAGGTGCAGTGCACAAACTAGACACACTTTACACTGTCTTGCAGGTTTGCATTTCCATTCATCTCCCTCCTCACTCTCAGTTTCATTATCTTCCTCTTCTTCATTTTCCTCTTTTTCACTACTATGAGCATATTGTTCACTGCTATGCTTATTTTTTAAATTATCTTGCTTTTTACATATTGGTGGATTATAGTCCCTATAATGACGAGCAAATTGGAGCAGTTCCTCTTGAATTTGTTCTCTTTCCACATTGCAATAATGTGGTAAAGTATTGAGAGCTGAATCAGGTAGTTCTTCTAAAGTACTTATCTCATGGAAACGGGTAGGATCCAGCCATGCAATGTTCTTCACAAGGCTGTCATTGCAGATAAACCGAGAATGTAATTGCTCAATTGCAGTATCGAAAATAACATTGAAAACGTTTATCTGAAACACTTTTGATGGAGAATCTAAAATTCTTGCCTCATCATGGGAAACCTCGTCTGCTTGAAGAGTTGCTACTGGTATTCTCTTTGCAAGGCGAGAAGTTTCAAGTGCAACATCTTGCGTTCTTCAATTGTCTTTTCAAGTCCTTTGCAAACTTCATAGCTTTAGTTTCAATAGAACAAAACACGTTCCGTTTTCAAGTCTGATTGTAACGTACAAATGATTTTTGTAGCCGTTAGATAATCCAAAACAGATTTTTGCAAATACTGCGAAGTAGGTGTACATAGGTGAAAAAGTTGGCTGAATACAAAAGCCACAAAAATGTTTTCAAATTTACAAAAGTTCTGAACCAAAACTTGGCTTTAAATGTGACTTCTGCTTGAAAATTACTCATACTTGCAATAGTGAGTAGACATTGAAGCAGTGTCATGAACCTCTTCCGATCTTGCAAAGGTGTCGAAAATCATCAAAGATACTCTTTAGAGCTCGATCTTTACTCCACTACCATGTCAGATTTACTTTTTGTAATCTGCGAAGTAGCTGTCTACCACTTGAGTTTTCTTCATTGTACTTAATCCACACTTGCATTCTTTTATATGAATCGCAGATCAAAGTAACTGTCATTTGAAGTAACCCACGAAAGAATTTTGCGACTTTGCTACATTCTGTTGCATTAATCATTACCAAATTTAGACAATGCACATACTGAACATTCGGATTAAGTTTTTTGAGCTGTGCTTGGACACCGTTATACTGGCCACTCATGTTAGCTGCACTATCAAAAGAGCAACCTACAATATGCGACGTTGACAGTTTCAGCTTACTAAGTTCATCCTCAATCTGTTTGTAAAGACCCAGTCCAGTAGCTTTGTCGACAGGAATTAGTTTCAGAACTTTCACTCATACTTCACCATGGAGCACATACCGAACACAGAATGCTAACTGTTCAATAACAGTAATGTCCTGGGTACAGTCAACTTCAACACTAAATGCACCAGCCTACTTTATTTCGTTAGCACTATTAGTTTGAATCTGAAGAAGAAGATAGGTTACTAACTTCTTGACAAATGTCTTCGACAAAAAGGTTACTAATGAGCCTCTTCCTTGTGAACTTCCTTCATCACACTTGTCTTGGCGCAATCTTCTGTTTTGACACTTCATAATCGCCTCTGAAACATGGTTCTTTAAAATATCATCATACTTGCATACCAATAAAACCAATTCTAAGAAATTTCCATAGTTAACTTTTTTGTTGTTGAAATCAGCGGCTGCTTCTTCGCGCTTCCCTCGAAAAGCTACTCCTTGTCGTCCAAGAAAAACAACTATATCCAATATACGTTTCAAAATGTTTCTCCACAATTCAACTTGAGCTTTTCTTCTGTCCATGAGACCATTATCTACAAGTGTATTTATATCTGCACTTCTTGTGGCCATTACATAAGCTGCGGAAGCATTGATATGTACTTTTGAATTTTCATGAATTGTAAGGTCTTTATAGAAATGTTTCTTAATGATTTTCTGGCCTGTTACAAAGGGACTTTCGCTGTCAATTGCAAAAACCATGCAAACAGAACAGAAACACAAGTTTCTTTCCGTACAATAGGAAAACCACATTCTCTTTTCAGTAGTGTTATCTGAAGTAGTACGATAATATGTTTTCATAGGCTTGAATGGAAGAATCACATCAGGACTTTCCGTGGGTTGAATTGGATGTTGCTTAAGGAAATTGAGTTTCTCTAAAACTGAAGAATGTCGGGAAGGGGGCACAAACTTGGACAAATCTGTAACTCCCATGTCATCAGTTTCATTCGACTTTCCTTGACGAAACACGTCTTCAGTATCACTATCCAATAGTTCATCTCCAAACTGATCTGCTAATTCTGACTGAAGCTGATCAGGTATTGAATCGTTTGGACGTAATTCTTGGTTCACTTTTTCACAATTTCGACTTCAACTGATTCCAATGTATCCATAGGCCTACTAATCCCAATTGAATGCACTAGTGCAGATGTTAAGGTAAATAGATGTAATCATTGTCACAGTAAATACATAGATATAAATTCACATTCGAAAAATATTACACCAGTGATGGACGTGAATTTAATTAGGAAGTGACAGCTTCATCTGCTGTTAATATAGGTCACTTTATATATCGGCAAGTTACATTACATTTTACACAGAATCTCCACATGTAAAATGTGATGTAAAGAAAGAGATCTCCACATGTAAAAAATAAGATCGGAAGCGGCATGTAAGCACAAAAGCCTTTGTGAGTAAATGCCGCCACCATTAAGATCTCCGTTATGCGTCAGTGCACAATTATGAAATATAGCAATTTGAATAGACCTTATTCAACTTGTTACAAGAGACAAAGAACATCCACTCTATCACTCATAGTGGCGAAGCTATGGGGGTCCAAAGTTCATTTTCCCACGGCTTCGGCGCCTTATATCTCCGAAACTAGTAGTATTTGACCAAAGTTAAACAGGACCTTTTTCCTTGTTTTGATGTCCCCTACACGGTGGTATACTTTTTGTGCGCTATTTTCCAGACACTCTGTATATATATTCTGAGGATTGGGCATTTGCACCTGAACAGACCTGACTAAAGCACTATTCAATATGGACTGGATGCATATATTCTTTTCACGCCCGAAAATCCACATACCTACTTGTGCTGCCATCTACCAGCAGATGTTTATTTCTCTAAAGTTAGGCTTTAATACCATCTTTCGCAGTTGCATGGTGTAGTGCTAACGTGTGAGAGAGGTTGTAGGTTCGATCACAGGTGCTTCTTTTCTGTGCTTTTTTCTCTTGAAATTCTGCCACAATATGCCCTTGTACTCAACAATTTGGTATTTCCTAACCTCATAAGCCCGTAAAATTTAGGAAATGTGGTGTTTCTGGCGTGAAAAAACATGCGGACTGGATAGGTAATACACTTTTAGACTTTAAAGGATATTTTCAGTTTCACAGGAACCCATACCTTCACCACTGATTTACCCATATCTTCACCAGATCAATATACGGAGTTCACTGCCACAGAAACTACTAATTGAAAATATTATTCAACGAGACTGAGGCAACCATCACTTACCAGGGCAATAATAATAATAATAATAATAATAATAATAATAATAATAATAATAATAATAATAATAATAATAATAATAGAGCAATACGTGTTCTTTATATATTGTTATTGAAATTTGATATTTGTATTTCACTACTAAGTACTTTTAAAATTTATGTTCCGGAATGCGATGATTCATCGTTGCACAGCCCCATTTACACATGACGGAAAAAGTTTTTCAATAGAATAAGAGCATGCAGCCTATTCAGGGCCGGCGGAGAATGAACAACAGATTTTTTTAAAATTATAAACTAATTAATTTTGACATGATTTTACCCATGTCTGCTGGAAATCCCAAAATGAAAACTGGTGTTTCAAAAAATGCCATCAGAAAAAAAAAAAGCAGTAGAGGAGATACAGACATTTGGGAAACGTTAATTAATTTTGAGGCAATTTTTATTGTGTTTTCATGTAAAATAACATATCTGAAACTTTTTTAAGTAACCAAATCTGCAACCACCTTACTTAACGAAGATCCGTATTTTGTCATAGGGACCCCCCTCCCCCTGGGGCTCCCCTCCCCCTTGATACGTAAAAAAATACCACTTACTTCAGTCGGGAGTCTGCTCGCGAATGTGCCGCAATCTCTCTTTGTACCTGTCTTTTTGGCCGAGAAGAAAATGTTGTAACCCACATACACAAACTCGTCTAAATATTGCTGTATAATCTCGAGGAAGTACGCCCCGCTCTTAGCACACAACTCCCGCCCCCCAAGCGTGTCAGGCGAGACAACAGACATGGCGTCAGTGTTGGAAACTTGAAAAGGCTGTAACTTTGTGGTCTCAATGCAACACAAAGAATGTGATTGGAGGTAAATTTGCGATAGATTTCGAAACGCAAGGTTTTCCTTGACATAAGTAAGTCATAATATCATATCTTCATGTCGCAGAAAGATTAGATATCGTCTATCGTGTTGTGTAGTCCGCCCGTTCCTCGGCTGGCCCCGACTTCTCTTTTTCATATGAATACCTACTTTGCACATCACAAATAATTTTTACATTTTACTACACCTTTATTTTAAATTAACTTTAAATATCTAAAGGGAAGTTAACATTTACACGATATACACACTGATTTGACTGACAGCATAAGTGTTCAGCACTTTTAGAAGTTACATCAACGCTTACTGAACCCAATGCCGGCAGCTAGTGCTCTCAAACGGGTCAGGTCAGACTTCATCGGGTCAGGGCTCGAGTCGAACCTCCTTGGGTTACAGGTCGGGTCAGGGTTTCTCTAGCCACGGGTCGGCTCGGGTCAACTTTCTTATGCGTCGTTTCGGCTAAAACCTATTCGGGTCATGAGCCGGGTCGGGTCGTCGTTCAACTCGACCCGACCCTCTCAACCCGAGAAGGATTTAGCCGAAACGGCGCATAAGAAAGTTAACCCGAGCCGACCCGTGGCAGCCTTGACCCTAGCGTAGGTGACCTGACCCGACCCGTGTCTCAAGCAGGCTTGACTCGACCCCTGACCCATGAAAGCCTGATCTGACCCGTTTGAAAGCACTACGCGGCAGCAAACAATACAGTTAATTTCGTGTAATTCAGTTGTGTAATTTCAAGTAAAAATAGCCATAAAAGATAAGCTACAATTGACTAAAATCATCCAAAGACGTGGTGTATACATTATGATTTATAAACACCTTAGACAGAAAAACAAAAGAAATACCTGGCAACTGTCCTGTAGTATTCGATTGAGTCACATCACACTCATTTGTTTCTTGGGGCTTCACAGATTCAAATAGCCTACGTTGTTTTGGGTCAGATGCAGCTTTTTGTAAATCACATCTTCGTTTGTGTTCTCGCTTTTTAGCACCACTTTTATATTTTTTCTTTACAGTAATCTTACAATCACTCCTACAATCCATACTGACACAACCACATCTGTCTTCCACGACAAACGACACGTAACAGGTGTTCCAATAATTGAATTGCTGCTATCGGATTTGCTCTTCGATGTAATATACAAATAAAACACGAGCCAAGGGAAGCAACTTCATAGTAATTGTTTGAAGTTTGTATAAAACAATCGTCGATAGTGGCGACTAATTTCTTTTCGCTTTACCGCACTGCAAAAAAAAAAAAAAAAAAAAAAAAAAAAAAAAAAAAAAAACGAAACCTGATCCGATTTCTTTCTCCGAAGATTGGTCTGAGGACAATGCAGTTGAAAAGCGTTCCGGCTCCACCTCCACTTTCTACAATAACAATATCTACGAAACTATTGTTTCTTTAAAACATCGCCACTCGCCGGCTTGGAGTAGGCCATGGTATCCAAATCCAATAACAGCCTGAAATCTACTGTTTCTTATATTTTAAAAAAAAATGTAGTAGTTAACGTGCTCTTTTTTTTAGCAGCTGCTGTATCACAAACCCCGCAATGTTTTAGGGCCTGATTGTCTCATAGACGGAACCTTTTCAAGTCGATAAACGTGAAGAAGAATAAGGTCTGTTCATGAAAATTTAACTTCTTTTTTATGCAAAACACAAGTTTGCGGGAGTTACCCTGCAATATTTTTGATGCTGGTAGGTTTAATTGAGCACATCCTTTTAAAATTGGTGGTGGGGGCCCACCTGTTTCGGGGGCCCACCCTGCATTTGCAGGATAGCAGAGTGGGCCAGTCCGCCCCTTCTCTCGTGTAGGTACTGTTTTTGAGCCTCTTTACTGCGATTAAGCAGTTTTTGACAATGTGTATCCCACCACGGATATTTGTATCTTTCCTGTCTACATTCCCTGTCTCGCTCCGTCCATTGCGCTCCTGCTATGATGTGCTCCGTCAGTTGTTGTAATTTGGAGATTCTATCCGTTGGTTGAAGAGTAGTGATAGCCTGTTCTATGTATGCCTGGTATTGTGAGCGTTCGTAATTTCGGGTAACTTTTGGAAGCGTTATTGAAGCGTGTCCTGGTTGGGTGGGTGAAGGGATGCCCTCTAAATGTGCCAAGGTAGTTATTATGGGGAATTGATCACTGCCTCCCGTGTAGCCGTAGACCTTCCAAGTATGCTGTAAAAAGATGTCCACACTGAGGAGAGTTAAGTCTGGTGGGGAGGGTGGTGAATTCAGGTTAGGCGTGCGAGTGACTATTCCATCAATTTCGATCAGTAATGGTTGATTTTCCAGTGCATCGATGAGATGATCCACAGCCCTGTTGGAACTCTGGGTACCCCATAGGATATTCCTAGGGTTAGGATCACCGGCAATTAGACAGCGTGCCATGCACTGTGTGAAAAGATATGACCTTAAAGTCGTCGGGATCTCTTTATCTGGAGAAGAATAAACGTTGAGAATGGTGAGCTTTTGTATCGAAAACCCTGCATTTGGATCGGTGATTTCAGCAGAATGTGTTGAAGATCCTGTTGTTGTATATCATTATTGGATGTTTGTTTATGGAAACCTACTGCCACTCCTCCATAGCCATCGGTTCTGTGTTGCGTATATAATCTGTAGTTCGGAATCTTTGGTGGATATTGGTGACTACTCCAAGTTTCTTGTACGAGTAAAATGATTGGAGTAAAAAAGCGGCATATTGACCATAAAAATGGTTCTTTTTCCCTTAGTTGGCGGTAATTCCATTGTATTAACTTGAGACCTGATCTACAGGCCATTATTTAATGTTCCGAAATATGCATGTAGAAGTTGATATATCGGTGAATCTTCTGTATTTTACTTTGTAAAGAATCTTCATTCTAAACAGTTTCTTTGGACGTCCTCGATAAAGCTGCATCCTGTGTCGATATGTGGGCGAAAAATCACTCTGGTGTTCCCCTGTGTCTTCCTGTGTTCTACGTTGTTCATTGCTAGAAAGTCCTGTGTTACTCCCATGTTGAGGATTAGGTGACGTTTTCCTCCTTTCTTCTTGACGTATAGCTCTGCGTTTTTTAGTCTCTTCCTGCATCCGTCCCACCGACCGAGGAGGTGCGGTAGGTGCAGGGGTGTAGCCAGCAGGTTTGTGCAGGGGGGCCGGTCGTTTTTGACGGGAGCCAGCTACAATGTACGAAGCCAAAAAATGTGTTGCTGCTAGTGTTTTTGAAGCCTGAAAGAAAGGAAAATTTAGGTTTCCTTCTAGAAAACTAAAAACACTATTCTAGCTTATTAATATTATTATTATTATTATTATTATTATTATTATTATTATTATTATTATTATCCATAAATTATATTCAAGATAGTTTTTATTATGCGTAATCAAGAACTACTGCCCAGGACCAAACGCTATACTTTTGTGCATACCTATAAAGGTAATCAAGAAAGTTCTGTCCCTTTTCGTGGAGATATGTGTTCAATTGGACCTCACACTGTGAGTTGAATGCGAGTGGAGATAAGGCGAACGTCAGTTGTTGGTGTGGGTATATCCAACACACTACCTAGTTGTGGCAATTCAGACACACCACAAACTTGCGTAAAAACAGAGGGAACATGGGATATCCACAGAGCGTCATAAGAGCATGATGCTCAACGAGTTCAAATGGAGGTCAAACGCCGGTGTAGCGGGACAGAAGATATGCCAGGCCTTTGGTGAGGGTGTCGTGACGACGCGGACATTGCAGCGATGGTTTAACAAGTTTAAAGACGATGACGAAACACCCGAAAACACCACGTGCTAGAATACCAACACACGTACAAAGAGGAACTGGGACTAGAATTCAATATGTGGAGAAACCATTCGGCAGCACATCCATTAACTTGTGAGCACTACAAGTTGGGTCGATGGGTCTCACATATTTTGACTCCGGGCCAGAAGGCTACGCGGCAGTCGCCTGTGTTTATTTACTGTTTCCGAGCCATTTCTGGACAGGGCGTTGACATGTGATAAAAAGTGTGTCCTATACAAAGCTCCACGGCGCCGTCATCGTTGGTAAGCATCCTATGAATCGATTTCAAAACAACAGAAACCAGCACTGTACCAGAAGAAGGTCCTTGTGTGTGTTTGTTGCATTGTGCATCGGGAACTGCTACAAGCTGGTCAGAGTATCAATGCAACTGTGTAGTGTCAGCAGTTAAGCTGTGTTAAATAAAAACTCAAAACTCTGGAGCCATCACTTCTGAATTGCAAATGGGACCTCGTTTACGGGACAACGCTAAGTCCCACATCGCTAGGATGACTCAGGACACCATTTTCCGCCTTGGATGGGAAACAATATTGCAACTACTATATTCCGCGGGTATTGCTCCATCCGATTAACATCTGGTCCATTCTGTGGACAATCACCTGAGAGGACGCCAGTTCAAATCCTTAGTAAAAGTCCAAAATGCACCTCATACTTTCTTCGTTACACGGCCCACTAAGTTCTACCGCGATGAATTCTATGGTCTTCCAGAATGTTTTCAGAAGGTCGTCGATGCTGATGAAGACTATTTTTGATCTTCCAGGTTACGTGACATATCGATGTTCGAAGGTGGTGGGTGAAAAACCAACAAAACTTTTCTTAGTTACCTTTATATTTAAATTTAAGACCTTGTATACAGAACCTATCTACACAAGATTGAATTTCTTTGAAATTTCACTTAATTTCTTTACGGTTTCCTGACAAAAATATTTATTTATTATTCGTGACTAAGAAAAAACATAATTATTTTATTACACTGAGTAGAAATAAAAGATAGCGAATGAAATCAAAATTGAATAAAAACATTGTTTCTCACCAAATTTTCCATCCTCTATGTCTTTCAAAACGCTTGTTAAAACATATAAAAATATACTGTACTTACAAATCAGATTAGTACCTTTGTTTTATGGCTGTATTTGTAGTACCTTGTTAAAACGTTTGTCTTCAAAGTGTCAAATATAAATCGCAGTAAATTGTGTAATCTGCTGTCACAAAAAGTATCCTATTTTTCGATCGGTATAAGGAAGCGATACTGTACTATTTTCGATCGGTATGGAAGAACAATATTTCTCCATACTATTTTACCATAAATTATTAATTGTCAATAAACTTTGTTATTTTTAAATGAATGAAGCGAGATAATTTTACTGTGATGTTATTAGAGCTGGTCATTTGGGAGGTCAGGAAACCATTTGGGGGGCCTGGCCCCAATGCGCTCCCCCTTGGCTACACCCTTTGGTAGGTGACATGACAGGTTTAGTTAAACTGGGACGTGAAATTCTGAACGTGAAATGGGTATTTCACACGGATGGGCCTTGGAAAAGGAAAGATAGTTCAGGTAGGTGGTTGAGAGATGAGATAGGGTTAACTGAGTTAGCGGAACTTTGGTTTGCTGTTTGTTTCGTCGTGGGTATCTGTTTCTGAATTTCGCTGTATGTAAGCTTTTCTGTCGCCATGAGTTGATTAATCCGTTGGTGTCGTTTTCTCTCCGGACATTGTAGATCAGTGACCATATGCCCTCTTCTACAATTAATGCATTTAGGATAATTGGTGCATGAGGTAACGTAATGTGGAGTTCCGAATCAGTAACAGAGTTGTTGTTTCAAGCGGCACGCCCTCCAGAGATGACCTAGACGGTAACATCCGTTTCTACACTGTTTAACCGCGGGTACATATGTACGTATGGTATGTCCACCGTGGTACAGTGAACAAAAGTCCGGGAGGTGCTGTGTATTGAATGTTATTACAATGGAGTGGGTAGGGCGGATATCAGAGTCTAGCCGTTTTTTAATCTGTTTGACATGTGACACTTGGGCTCGACACACTAGGTTTTCTTTAATTTCTTCCTCGGTGAATTCCGGGCAGACCCCGTGAATAATTCCTATTGATCTAGTGGTATAGTATGGCACGAAAACCGACCAACCGTGTGATTTAAGCAGATCATGGTTAAGAAATTCATTAGCCTGTTGACCGGTGTAGAATTCAATTTTGATTAGGTTTTTTTCCTGTGGGATGAAATGATTTTACGCCAGCCACTTTGCTTTGAAAGAGAATTTTCCCCAGGACTTGTGGGTGTTTGCGCACCGTTGTTGTGTTATTCTCCGTGTTAGAAGCCAGTACCACATGTACCACGTATGGTGGGGCATGATGAGATAAATATAAGTTAGGTGGCGGTGTGGAATTAACTGTAACTTCTTTAGCTACGGGAATAGAATCTTCCATGTGCACTTCATTTACACTATTAAGAACTGGCACAGTCACTATCGATGTTGGGAGAGAATTTCCTCCTGACACTTCCGTCATAAGGCGGGGGAATTTATCACTACTTCCACTGACTTAAGGTATGTCAATCTGCACTCCACCGGTAAGTTACCCACTATATTGTTATTGTCAACACTAAGATCACTGCACTAGCACTTGAACACTGAAAATGTAGCGAGATGCGATATTCGATGTTGTCACTTCCGAATACGCGCGCGAAGTGCAAGTAAGTTTCTGCTGGACTAGTGATGGGCAGTGGGAATATTTCCGGTGGGAAGAAATTTTAAAAATGGGAATATTCCCGGTTTTTATCCATCGCCTATAAATTCCCGGGAAGGAATTTCTTCCCATTTCTTTACTTTATCTTCTAAGTTATAAGAACAGTATAGCTAATTACATTATTTTAATATAGGCTATTATGATTTACAGGTTTTAAAGAATTTGGAGATTAAAAAATTTAAGATTCTTTGACTGTACTTTATATAACTAATAATTTGAGTTTTTAAGTTCCATTTCCATTTGCACTAAAAAGTAGGGGAATTGTTTAGTATTGGGGGCCCAAAACTAGCAAAAAGTAGGATTTAATTACGGAACAAATGAGTTAATAGTGGTGTGCAAGTAGTCAAGAAAGTATCTAACACAATTTTTTTTAGGGCAGTATGAAATTTGTACAAACCGTAAAGGTAAGTGGAAGTGATTTATGTGAGAAAAGAAAGTGAATTATTGGTAACGAATAAATAAAACAGCGTGCCTTGCAGGGCTCTAACTCGCGTTCACTCGCTAACGCTCGCTCGGCAATGCTGTCTGAATTTAATATGGGTAAAGTAATTTAACGTATGAAACAATAAAACAACTGCATGGGAATAGAATATCGCAAAAACGTAGGTGCAAAAGCTGGTCCCCCAAAGCTAAACAATAGCCAAAATTAGCAAAGTAATAATTTACAAATGATAAAAAGGAACCATTTTGTAAAGTAATGTAGAATTACATAGAAATAGAGTTGAAGTACTATTAATAAATCCTGAACCAACGTTAGTAATAGACGTCGGACTGTCTCCTGTCTCTGACTCGCACTTCTGAAGAGGTACTTGGACTTCTCTTACATGTGAATTAACGCATGAAATTTCGAGAAAAGGGCAGGAAGAAAGGTCGTGTGTCGCAATATCACATGGAAAATTATAAAGATAAGAAAGTATCTTGCAAATATTGTGAACGTACATATTTATGCGCACATATTGATAAAATGGTGGGACATATGTCTTCTGGCAGTTACCCAACCTAATTTGTTTATAACATTTAAAAATTTAATATGTTTATATCAGTAGTAGAGTCAAGTTTAGATAATCCAGTTAAACATGTAAATTTAAACTTCTTAAGCGGTTTTAAAGTATGTGGACATACTATACCATTTTTTAAACATATTTGCTTTCATAGAACATATTGTAAATAAATATCCATTTATGCGTACTTTCTAAATATAATAAAATAACATCGTTCAAAATATACATTTTAAAGACTCCTCTGGGGACAACAGTAATAATATACTGTGATATAGAAACGAATATATCTTTGAAATCATAATATAGTAATAGAATTCAATTTTATTTGTGATTGTAAATAAAATTCCCATTTTGGGGAATCTTCCCGCGAACTTAACCATCACTATGCTGGACATAATCGTGTCCGTGGGTTTTCGCCGGGTACTTTCGTTTCGTCCCACATTTTCATTAGAGCAATTCTTCTATTACAATTCACTTGCATTAAATCAACCGTTTCGTTTAACATAATGAGCATAAAGTGGGATGTTAGATTGGAATATTTCATTTTCAAGCTTCTATTTCAACATTTGCGATAAATTTAACAGATAAATATTACTAGATACCGGTATTCCACGTTTTCTACGTTAATGATCGCTACGTTCAAAACGGCCAACACGTGAAATAGGCCTTTACACTACTGATAATTTGGCAAGTGCCATAATGGATGAATAAGATTTTGACCTTAAAAGATCAGCAAAAATGGTCAATATCAGGCATTCTTTTACTCGAAAGCCAATCGTCAATCAGGTCACATTAAGCTATTTATTTAAAAAAAAACTGATAATAAATAAAAGACTCATAGCAACCAGCATCTTAAAATTAAGCACTAAAATCAAGATAACGTCACACAGCTCTATCACTGAATTTATGGTTAAGAGTTGATACCGGGTATATAAAATAATTTTCTCTATTAAGGAAAATCAATTAATCTTAAAAAATAACAAAAAGAAATGTATTACCCAAATTAATAGATAACATAACTAATGCAACAGAAAGTCATGCTCTAATTAAACTGTCTATTTCATGTTTCTTATTGTTCCATTTCTTGTTGTCTTCACAAATGTTCAATATGAGACGTTATTTAACTTTCACGCCGAATTTCGATCTCGTCACAATCACCTAATTATGAAGAAGGAAAAGAACTGAAATTATGGGACAACTTGGGCAATAGGGACCAGTTGTCGACAGGGACGATATGGGTATCATTCGATTCGTATTAAGAAGTAGATCAATAATTGATATGCCGTTTTCCGGAAAATTCCAATTTTAACCGGGAAATTAATAAAAATTTGGGATTTTGGGCAATGGGGACCAGTTATGGACAGGGACGGAATGGGTATCATTCGATTCGTATTAACATATAGATCAACAATTGGTACCGGTATGCCGTTTTGCCGAAAATTCAATTTTTACCTGAAAAATTAATAAAAATTCGGGATTTTTGGAAATGGGAACCAGTTCTCGACAGGGACGAGATGGATATCACTCAATTCGTATTAACAAGTAGATCTATAATTGGTATGACATTTTCCCGAAAATTCCATTTTTATTTCGGAAATTAATAAAAATTTGTGATTTTGGACAAAGGGACAAAAGTTGCCGAAAGAAACAACACGGGTACCATTGAATTCGAATTAACAGGTAAGACCATCTGTATGTCCATGAATGACCATCTGTAGTCCACCGATGCTTACAGCTTAGAGTAAAGAACGATGTCTTTGCCTTGTAGACTTCATGACTACCGACGTCGGCAGTCAACTAGCTTTTAGTATTCCTTTACTAACCGTCTATCGTTCATGTTTATACACGGTGTTGTCATAATAATAATAATAATTTGTAGTAATAGTAGTATCATTGATAATAGAATAATTATATTGTCTATGTATTGTCTAGGTAGGACTACACACAGGATTTGGCTCGTTTTGGTTCGGCTCGACTCTAATCCGAGTCGAGTTGGAGGAAATTTTTCGCGCCGACTCCTAGAGTAAACCTCAAAGATGTCTGTTTCGAGTCGAGTCTAGGTTCAAAGAAAAGCCGCTCGTGCCCATCCCTACTAATAAGAACTTAATCGGATTTAAGCGAAATCGAAAGTCACACTATTTATGTAAGCGACCCCGAAAACTATGAATTCGACACTAATATCGATCATTTTCTAGCAATCTTTTTATATGTATCCCCCTCCCATTCACCATAGCTAACCCGACAGCACTCTTTTTCAGACTATAAGAAATGTGGTTAAAATTACTCTAGGCCAGTGGTTCTCAACCTAATTGTTATCACGATCCCCTTTTATCATATCCTCTTGCCAGCGACCCTTTTATAATTTGTGTTTTATAATAAGCTTGTGTGGGATTTTTAACACACCTATTTCTATAATAGTATTATCCATTTCTTGCTCACACTGAACAGTGCCGTGGCATGGAAAATCAGCGCCCAGGGCGAGAGTATACGATGATGTCTCCGTACATATGAGTGAGGTCGACAGACTAGCTGCGAAGCGCCACCATGGTTGGCACGAAGTTCAATAAAATTTTCAAAAGTAAACCCTGCCTTTTCCTTGCTTTTGAGCACATTTTATTACGTTTTTCCTTCTATTTTATACATGTGCACATGCACTTTCCTAACATGAGTAACACACTTCCGCTGAAATTTGTGCCTCCTTTTTTCGGCGCCCGGCATTGACAGTGGATACAGTAACTGTAATATCGCCCAGACAGCATGTTTGCTTGCCGCAAGCTTGCCTGCCGATTCTATTTGATTTTATTTCGCTTTGGCTTATACACAAAAGCTTATTTCTGCTTAGCGCAAGCTGTAGTGCGGGCAACCCACGCTTCACTTGCGAGACGCTTTTCTTTAGATTGAAGTAAAAAGCCAGCGCGCGTTCGATTTTCAGTTGTTCTCAAAAACCACGTGACGCTGACCTCTTAACTTTCGGCGATAAGGTAGTGTTCGCGTTGTTATATATATTCCCAAGGACGAAGGTGCTGGTTCAAGATGGATGTTAAACTTCTTCATTGAAGAGGCCATAAACGTATCTGATCTAAGCCCACAACTTCTTGACCAAATAATAGAATAATCATGCGACAAGTCTTTGCAACTGGTTTTCTGTAACAAAGACTTGAACAAGTTCTGCCTGATGAAGAGACAAGAATATCCTGGTCTGGTATCTGCTGCTTTAAAAGTAATAATTCCCTTTGCTATATCGTACCTGTGCGAAAGTGTTTTTTTTTTATGGTAAACATTAAAACAAAGACAAGAAATCACTTATCATTTGAAAATGGCTTGATGATGTTCGTCACGAAGATTGAACCGGGCATTGCTACACTAGTGAAATTACAACATGCTTAGGTATCCCATTAGGTTTCAATTTTAATTGTATGTCAATGTGCAGGTTTTGTTGCATGTGTATTTTTCTGGTATTTCTATATACAGTTCGCATTAGTTTCATATCATATTTCTTTCATTAAAATTCATTTTTAAACAACTCTGCACCCTTTGAAAATGTTAAGTAGACTTATTTTTTATTGTTCTTTACATTATGTATAAAAAAATAAAAGTATGCCCGTCAGAACAAAATTCAAAATAATATTTAAAATAATTACCAGTATTAGATTCTAACTATATTTATCTCTTCCGCTTACCTTCGCGACCCCATTAAACTCTCTCGCGACCCCCTAGGGGCCGCGACTCCCAGGTTGAGAAACCCTGTTCTAGGCATATATGAATTATGTTGGAACATACATACACACTCATACATTCATACCCTTTTATATATATAAATGCAGATAAAAGAGAGTGGAGAGAGAGCGACTAAGGTATTACCGCTCTCAATCTCTTCACTTTACTTTTGCGATTCGTGAATTTCTTACGTGACAGTTTGGGGCTAGCTAGTTTTTGTCTTGAACCACGATTCGATTTTCGATATACTCTACCTAAATGCTGTAATGCGAATATTGAGAAGTTACCTGCGTATGAAAATAGCCGCAAATAAATACATTATAACTTATTTATTGCTATTACACGATTTTCTTAATTTGTATTTAATATTCACATATAACATACCGACGTTATGCTAATACCTCAGATATTATATTTTAAAGATAAGAATTACTTATGTCGTGAAATGATATGAATATATATATATATATATATATATATATATATATATATATATATATATATATATATATATATTCAACTGATGAATTGTAATGTAACTATTTTACATGATTTTCATGAATTGAGGAAAGTAGAATATCATAAAATAACGTCACCTGAACGGGTATCGAACTCAGGATTTAAACGCTCGGGGGTGTACCACTGAGCTAACATGACCGCTTTTCGGAAGCTGCTTCTGAAATATACCTGAGCTCATACGTAAATGCTCTTTCTCGTATGGAAATCACAATGACGAAACGAGAGTGTGAATATATAGTTTTGAAATATTGTATCATTAAGTATTTCAATCAATATTACTTTTTTTCTACACTTAATACTATTTCAAGTCTTATTATATTTAACAGAAGGAAAAACATATCTGTACATTTTTTTCCCGATTGCTAAGGGAGGCTTGGAGGTTCGAACCAGCAGTTTTAGTTTACTGTTTTCCAAGATACCCGAAGTTGGACTTCGAAAGTGTTCGTCTCCCTACAGCTATAATCATATCGCTCAATCTGTTTGGTATTTGGTATATGTTTTTACACGTATACGTCAGTATAACAATTTATTCTTTAAACAGCTTTTCGTATGTATTAATATTCCTTTATAAAAACTGTTTTTGATATTATTATTACAGCGCAACCATTTTCAGATTTCTTTCGCGAGTCGTTGACCAAGTCGTTCCCCACAATAGGCGTGTCGTGCAAGTAACCAATAACATGTCAGGTAATAGCTTTTACCTATTGCTTTCTGTTCACACAGGGGTGTAGCCAAGGGGGCCCATCGGGGCCAGGCCCCCCAAATTGTTTCCTGGCCTCCCAAATGACCAGCTTTTAAAACATCACAGTAAAATTATCTTGCTTCATTCATTTACAAGTAACAAAGTTTATTGACAATTAATAATTTATGGTAAAATACTATGGAGAAATATTGTTTTTGCATACCGATCGAAAAGTAGGATACTTTTTGTGACAGCAGATTACACAATTTACTGCGATTTATATTTGACACTTTGAAGACAAACGTTTTAACAAGGTACTACAAATACAGCCATAAAACAAAGATACTAATCTGATTTGTAAGTACAGTATATTTTATATGCTATAACAAGTGTTTTAAAAGACATAGAGGATGGAAAATTTGGTGAGAACCAATGTTTTTATTCAATTTTGATTTCATTCGCTATCTTTTATTTCTACTCAGTGTAATAAAATAATTATGTTTTTTCTTAGTCACGAATAATAAATAAATATTTTTGTCAGGAAACCATAAAGAAATTAAGTGAAATTTCAAAGAAAATCAATCTTGTGTAGATAGGTTCTGTATACAAGGTCTTAAATTTAAAAAAAAAATAACCAAGAAAAGTTTTGTTGCTTTTTCACCCACCACCTTCGAACATCGATATGTCACCTAACTTGGAAGATCAAAAATAGTCTTCATCAGCATCGACGACCTTATTAAAAATTCTGGAAGGCCATGGAATCCATCGTGGTAGAACTTGGTGGGCCGAGAAACGAAGAAAGTATGAGGTGCATTTTGGATTTTAATAGGGATTTGAACTGGCGTCCTCTAAGGTGATAGTCCAAAGAGTGGAACAGGTGGTAATCGGACGTTGCAATACCCGGGGAATATAGTGGTTGCAATATTGTTTCCCATCCAAGGCGGAAAATGGTGTCCTGAGTCATCCTAGCCACGCGGGACTTAGCGTTGCTCCGTAAACGAGGACCCATTTGCAATTCAGAAGTGATGGCTCCAGAGTTTTGAGTTTTTGTTGAGCACAGCTTAACTGCTGACACTACACAGTTTCATTAATACTCTGACCAGCTGGTAGCAGTTCCCGATGCACGATGCAACAAACACACACAAGGACCTTCTTCTGGTACAGTGCTGGTTTCTGTTGTTTTGAAATCGATTCATAGGATGCTAACCAATGATGACGGCACCGGCTTTCTATAGGACACACTTTTTATCACATGTCAACGCCCTGTCCAGAAATGGCTCCGAAACAGTAAATAAACACAGGCGACTGTCAGGTTGCCTTCTGGCCTGGAGTCAAAGTATGAAAGACCCATCGACCCAACTTGTAGTGCTTCACAAGTTAATGGATGTGCTGCCGAATGGTTTCTCCACATACTTAATTGTAGTCCCAGTTCCTCTTTGTACATGTGTTGGTATTCTAGCACGTAGTGTTTTCGGGTGTTTCGTCATCGTCCTTAAACTTGTTAAACCATCGCTGCAATGTCCGCGTCGTCAGGACAACCTCACCAAAGGCCTGGCATATCTTCTGTCCCGCTACAGCGGCGTTTGACCTCCATTTGAACTCCTTCAGCATACATGCTCTTATGACGCTCTGTGGATATCCCATGTTCCCTCTGTCTTTACGCAAGTTCACGGTGTGTCTGAATTTCCACAACTAGGTAGTATGTTGGATATACCCACACCAACAACTGACGTTCGCCTTTTCTCCACTCGCATTCAACTCACAGTGTGAGGTCCAATAGAACACAGACCTCCACGAAAAGGGACAGAACTTTCTTGGTTACCTTTATAGTTATGCACAAAGGTATAGCGTTTGGTCCCGGGCAGTAGTTCTTGATTACGCATAATAAGAATTATCTTGAATATAATTTATGGATAATAATAATAATAAGAAGAAGAAGAAGAAGAGGAAGAATCTAAAATAGTGTTTTTATTTTTCCAGAACGAAACCAAAATTTTCCTTTCTTTCAGGCTTCAAAAACACAGTAGCAGCAACACATTTTTTGGCTTTGTACATTGTCGCTGCCCCCCTCAAAAACGACGGCCACCCCCTACACAACCTGCTGGCTACACCCCTGTGCTCACAGCTCAGAACATTGGTAACTACGGATTGACGTACAGCAGCAATTACTTTATAGGAGTTGGAAGGCTATTCTGCAACTGCAGCTAGCAGGCGAGTAGGTGTCCCGGCCTCTACAGGAAGGCGATGGATTCAGAAATATGGTATTACAGGTCATACTGGTAATTTACGATCTCCTGGTCATCCTCATGTGTCAACCGAAGCCGAAGATGCGAGATTAGTAAACGAAGCCCGGTTAGACCCACTAAGGAAGTCTAGACAGCTAAGAGAAGCGTCTCCCTTTCGTGGTAGTAAGCATACAGCTCTGCGAAGGCTTCGTCATGCTGGGTTACGTGGCCGTGTTGCTGCCGTGAAGGAAGAATTCTCAGATGACCACAAAATTTACCGTCTCGCGTTTGCACAGGCGAATGTGGGTCGCAATCGGGAAAACGTAGTTTTCTCAGATGAATCCATATTCACAATATCAAATAACGCCGTTTTGTATATCGTCCGAGAGGCACCCGATATGACCCTGGATATGTGGCCCCTTGCAATCGCAGTGGCCATGTATCTATTTCATGTTGGGGTTGGATTCCCAGTCGCGGAGCAGGACAGCTTCACAGAATTCAAGGACATCTGGACAGTGCTCAGTACTTAGACATTATGAGTAATATCATCGTGCCATCTGTACGAGTATTTCAGCCTCATGGTGTAATTCAGGTTCAGAAAGACCAGTCGCCAATACATACTTCCCGTGTGGTTCAGGAATGGTTCACGGGGCAGCCTGAGATTGATTTAATTGACTGGCCGCCTAATGGAGCAGACCTTAATCCCATGGAAAATATTTGGGCAGAAGTGAAGTGTACTCTAAGGGACAGTTGGCCTGAGGCAGATCCACCAAGAAATCGGGATGACCTGTGGCATCTTGTTTCCGAAGCATGACTGGAGGTAGGGAAGGAGGTAGATTTGTCACCCATTTAATAGATTCAATGCCCAGAAGAATGGAGCGTGTAATAAATTCAGAAGGGTCTTAGACACAATATTACACTACAATAGATGCTACTTGTCCCGTGTGACAGCTCGCTGCGTGCACGTGGTGCTTGATGCTGCGTTACCATCTTTTGCGTCGGGTATTGAAACTACACGAGTAGAAGGAGTGAATTATTTCTTATTCCATATCAATAAAATTCCATATCAAATTAAATGACACAAAAGAGAACTAAAACGAATGCTAC
Organism: Thermobia domestica; assembly: GCF_964235325.1. Classification (NCBI taxonomy): domain Eukaryota; kingdom Metazoa; phylum Arthropoda; class Insecta; order Zygentoma; family Lepismatidae; genus Thermobia; species Thermobia domestica. The sequence continues at coordinate 273,315,681 of NC_137456.1, read as the reverse complement.
CAGCAGGTCCACTACTCAAGTTGACATCCGAATAAAACAATGTGCATTTGTTTATATTCAAAATGGCAACGTGCGGAGAGGGTGGAATGTTTACCACTGCAGAGCGAGAGAAATGAGCCACTAGAGTTGGCTGAACGTGCTGTTGTCGTAGAAACAGTCCTACTTGGCTGATTGTTATGGCCACGTGCAGGGAGAAAAAAACAGAGGAAAACAACTGTCACATAGGACAAGTTGTATAAATTGAATTATAATGTCCCCGCCTTAACTCCCGAAAACAGCCCTTTTCAGGGCTATCTAAACGCTTCTGAAAATATTTCTAGAAGTAAACCACTCCTTGTATCCGATTTCTGTAAAATTCTACTAACAAAAAAATGATAATTCGCTGCAGGCTTTGAACTCAAGACCTTATCATTGCCAAGCCCGTACTCTACCTGTGACCTAACATGAACACTCAAACCCAACCTGAAGAAACACGACTTTCAATTTCCGGTATTCGATGACAATGATGGTCATATACTTTCCAAATGTTGTACTCAACTGGCGATATTCCGCAACACACACACACACACACATAAGCAAAGAGAAAGAAATAGCGAGACAGACAGAGAGAGAGAGAGAGAGAGAGATGAATATACAAAAGCATATTCAACGTATTCGAATGAGACTCTAAGTAACGACATTCCGTTCTAAAGAGAATTTGTGTTTCTTCTCGTGACCTTGATTTTTTCTGTACCTGGTAGAAAGTCTTATTATATTTAAAAGAAGAAAAACACATCTGCAAACTTTTTCCCGATTGCAAAGGCTTGCTTGGAGGATCGAACCTGTTTACATTTTTCCGAAGATACCCGAACTTGGACTTAGAAAATTTTTACCTCAAAATACCAATAAAAAATGCGCTCAACCTTTTTGAGACAAGGTATACATGTTTTGTATTTGTGGCTGCAGACAAAAAAAAGCAGGGACTCCCACGATTTGTTCTTGAAGGTCAATGCCCAGAACACTGTTCTGATAAAGGGGAAGGAAGATGTGAATAAGAAAAAGCACGTACAGGAATTCAGGAAATGGTTGTACACCTTGTCTCGAAAAGATTGAGCGCATTCTTTATGGCTGTTTCGAGGCAAAAATTTTCTAAGTTCAACTTCGGGTATCTTCGGAAAAAAGTAAACCAGGTTCGAACCTCGAAGCCAACCTTTGCAATCGGGAAAAGTTTGCAGATGTGTTTTTCTTTTGAATGTAATAAGACTTGTTACCAAGTGTATAAAACAGGAACATTGATTGAAATACTTAATGATACAATATTTCGAAACTTTGTATTAATGTCAACACATGCTTGTTTGTCATTTAGCTCTCCATACTTAATGGAACATTTAGATACGTAAACGAATCTTTCCATAAGTAAAAGAATGGTGAAAGTTAAGACATAGAACATAATTCTCGCCTGAGTACTAAAATAAAAGTCAAAGTAGAACAAAAACAGCGTTTGCAGTGAATATGAATGCCATTATTGTCTTAAATGCCGCTATACATCGCTCGAAGTATGTTGCAAACAGGGCTTGCGTTAGCTCAGTGGTAAGCCGTTGGATTTCAAATCGTCAGGTAGTGAGTTCGATTCCCATCTGCGTCAATGCTTTCTTCATGAAATTCTATTTTCCGCAATGCATGAAAAATTATATATAATAATTACATTAAAATACGTCAGTTGTATATGTATAACATATAATCATTGCAGAACATAGTGATTATTATGTTTAAAATATAACAGGTGTTCACAGTACGATAGTATTCTATATGTGAATGTTAAATACAAATTAAGAAAATAATATCATCGCAATAAATATATTATGTAGTGTATTTGCACCTATTTGTCATACGGAAGCTACTTCTCATTACAGCAAGTGATTTACTCTTTCTGAAAGGTAAAGAGACTATGCGGGTATAAACAGGAATTATTATATAAACTTCAATCTTGGTTACAGATACAAAACTCACGATCCCCAAAACCATGTAAACAGGAACTCTACGAACACAAAGTCATGTCTAAGGGACTTACTTATACTTTAGAAAGAAGGCAGAATAGGATTTCAATTCAATAATCTGCAATGCTTTTGTATATGGATGTGATCCCTTTCTCTCCGCCTCTTATATATATATATATATATATATATATATATATATATATATATATATATATATATATATATATATATATATATATATTGTGTATGTATGTTCCATCATGTAAACAAACTTCCTACATATAGTGCTTAAAGTCTAAAAAAGAGTTCTCTCGGAATAAGCTATTGGGAGTTGGAGCGCGATTTATATAAAGTAAAAGCGATCGATATTAGTGTCGAATCCATAGTTCTCGTTGTTGCAGATAATAAAAAAGTGAAAAATAAATACAACACCGAAAGCGTTAAAGTCCAAATTTAACTCTCATCGTAAAGCTTCTTTGTGGTTAAGCGTATAGCGTACACGCTTTCGTCGTGGGAGACCCAGATTCGGCCCCCAGCGAGAGCTCATGTAGTTCGGATTCTACGTTAGTTAATAGGTCTACGTCTCATATAGCCTCACTGCTAAACGGGACGTTAAACTCAAAATCAACTCAATCGATTCAAAACCCATCTTCATGGCGGGCGATAAAGGATTAAAAATAAAATGTCTTAGGTGACTGAGATTAGTGTCAAACCCATAGTTTGAGTTCGTGACGCTATTACAAACACAATATCATTTAATGCCACGTTTTGGCATGAGCGACTATGCCACCTGGATTTTTAATTTACAGGAGCAACATCGAAAGCGTTGCTCACAGAGTTCTAAATGTTTTGATGTATGTATACGTGTATATTCCAGCGAAACTCCGGAATGTCTGGAGCAACTTTTACCTAACATGGGAGACATCTTACTTTCAATCTAAGAAAAAAATATTGTGGAAATCAGATACCTCAAGGGATGGAAGTTGGGAGGAGTAACATGTATATAAATAGTGTAAAACGACAGATTGTAGAGTGTTATCCATTGTTTTCTGGGTCGTTGAGATGAGTAGTGAGGCACTCAATGGCGTTATATCTAAATTCATCCCCATTTTCACAGGATGAGGGGCATGGAGATACGATTAATAAAATGTAAAAGCTTACTTAAATATTTCTGGAAGTAATAGTTTTCTGGGGTCGCGAAAGCGTTTCTAATAACTTTGGAATGTAGTTTGTAGCCACTTCAAAATGGGCTTTTTAATAGTATCAATTTCTTACCTTAGGAAGAAATTACCATCTCAACTAGTATATGTATCAAGCTAGGCTTCGCAATCGAGAAAAAAATTGTGTATATGTATGTTTCGTCTTTTAAATGATATACCAAATGCAAAATCAGAGATTGAGTTGGTCGGTGGGTCAAATGGGTCAAGATTCGTTAGTGGGTCAGTGGATCGTAAGTCAACTGCGAAACATCATCACCGTGACTCAAACTGACCCATTGGCCCACTAACATATTAGGCTCAGTGCCTTCTGGACAGCATTTTCTGAACATTGGCATGTTTGTCTACGTTTTACTTTCAAGACCTCCATTTTTCTTCTTTTTTTATTTGGTTATAATGAAGAAGGAAGTTCAGGCTCTTTTGGATTTTGATATTTCCAATTGTAGCAATGGCAATAGGACTTACTACTTGGCGTTTGAGATACAGGCTGAGAGTTTTTAGAGGAGCTACCTACTGGAAAAAATTGGTTTGTTACAAATATAACCTCTTTAGTCAGTAGAGAGGATGGCGTGTATCATGGATCCAAGTTAATCACGATATATTTTAGTGGGTCGGAGTTGGTCATAAAGTTTCAGAGTTGTTTATAGTTGGTGGTGGGTCAGAGTGGGTCATGGTGGGTCTGAGTCACAATGTGTGGGTCAGTATGTTGTGGATCAAGGTTTCATTGACCCACACCATCTCTGGTCAACATTGCACTAAAGAGGAGAGGCTCCGAAGGTGCGCGTCGGCGATTTTCTCAAATTTTGCACATAGATAGTGCCCTACCAGAAAGCAATAAATCTTGAAACGGTTCACAGTACCATCTCAAAGAACTCGAGATACAGGGATTTGTTTGATTGGCTAAATAAACACCTCAATAATTTATCCTTGTACAAGCGAGATTTTCTTCATCGTTTCTGTGGCGAAGTCAGAAGAATATGCGGCAAGTAAACTTAAGGTTGAAGGTTCGCACCCACCTCGGAATACTTGCTTTATTTTCCTAGTGTTTTTTACACTCACCTGAATATAAACAAATCAGGCATAGAGGCGATTTAACAAATTTTGGGGGAGGAATTTTGTGCTTTGTTGGCGTTTCGTCGAGTCTCTGCCGCTGGTTATATAATTTTCAAAACGGAAGTGGGGCCACCATGGATCGTAGCTGCGGGATCACCAACTTTTGGCGAAAGGTCGCCAGTTGCGCATCGGTGGTCCACTGAAGCTTACGGCATGAGGGCTTGTGTCTGAAAACTAAGAGAATAAAGAAGCATGCTATCCATGAAGTCCGTTGGCACTAATAAGTCTGAAACGATGAAACTGATGTCAAAACCGGAAAACATGTATTTTATTATTTCAAAGGTACCCCGTGTCGAGGAAAAATATTTGTTCCAAGGTTCTCGGAGGGTCTCAGGAGGGGTACAACCCAAAATTTGAAAATGGCAAGGGGAATCAAGTAGTATATCATTTAAAAGTATTGCTAAAATAAAAAATGGTAAGAGTCTCGAGTCTTTATGCTAACTTGTGCAAAACAGTGAGCATTCAAGATGGTAATAAATCCTTCATTCAAAACTCCGTGACAACCTCTAGAAATGTGAAACTACCCAGAAGAGGTAAACACTTGTCTTACCATTGCAAAAGTATAATGCAGCAAGGTAAAACAAGAAGTGCCCCATTATGTGTTTCTTACATCACTAATATTAAATCCTACGTTCCATGATTGTGTCTTTAAGCTAAAGGACAAGGTATTGTGAATTATGATATTAACGGTAGAATGCAGAATGGACCCACCACCAACCATGAACCACTCTGAACCATTGTGACCAACTTCGACCCACCAAAACTCATCGTCATCAACTATGACTCATGATCCACGTCGTTCTCTCCATTGACTAAAGAGGTTACTTGAAATAAAACAAGACTGTGAAATTATCACTTATCGGAGTTTGAATTTCTACCGTCAATCGCTCAAGCACCGCTCTGTTACAACACCGGTGGATCTAACCTTTACGATATGCATGTTAAAGTGTTTCTCATCTTTTAAATTAAGATGAATTTAAATTTATCATATATAATTATTTCTTTCTTGGCTTACAGATACATTTCAGTAGAATACAGGATGAAATTTGATAGTATCAAATCAACATAAAGTAGACCAACGTAAAAGAACGAAAAAGAAAATTTAGTTATCTATATCATTAAGCATGCCGTACTGATTTAAAATGTCCATGTAATTAAGCTTGGAATACAAATTTTATGTCTATTTTTCTCACAACTTTATGGCTTGATTGCCTTATGCTCTGAACGCTCCATATATTAATCACCAGCTTCAGCAATTATTATAATAGAAAGCAGTGGGTATAAAATGCGAAGGACTGTAGTTTTCATTCCTCATTTGTTCCTCAACTAATATCAATCGTTTTCGATTATTTTTACAAATCAACCCACAACCAATTTCCAATATATAGAAAATCCCCCCGCTCATAAAAGACATTTTAAAAATGCCAGGACCCGATCTGCTTATTTTTAATAAAGAGTTATATACTGAATTTCAGCTCTCTAACTTGAACGGCTTGTAAGATACTCAATTTTTTGCTACAATTCGGACCCCCTACTCCCCCTAAGGATATGTGTTATAATGAAAGTGATACGCGTATGATAACTTCCCAGTTGGGATTAGGGCTTGATTTATATACCAGATGCCATTTCATTTGACTTTGCAATTTGACCGTGATAATCACGCAGACATAGTTACTTTCAATTTTTTATACTAGGTATAATAATTCATATATTACAGGTGATTCAAAATTTTTATCCAGCAGCTGGATAAAAATTTTGAATCACCTGTAATATATGAATTATTATACCTAGTATACTTGACGCAGATATCAAAATCCAAAAGTGCCTGAACTTTTTCATTAGAAACAAATTAAAAGAGAAGAAAAATGTAAATCTTGAAAGTAAAACGTAGACAAGCTCACCAGTGTTCAGAAGATGCTGTCTACAATGCACTGAACAGAATGGGTCGGTGGGCGGTTGGGGGTCGTTTCGTCCAAAGGACATTTCGTCCAGATACATTTAGTCCAAACACATGTGGTCCAGGGACATTTGATCCAAAGGGCAATTCGTTCAAAGAACATTTTGTCCAAAAGACAATTGGTCCAAAGGATATTTCGTCCAAAAGACATTTGGTCCAAAGGACATTTCGTTCTAAAGACAATTGGTCCAAAGAATATTTCGTCTAAAAGACATTAGGTCCAAAGGATATTTCGTTCAAAATTGGTCCAAAGGGCATTTCGTCCAAAAGGCAATTGGTCCAAAGGACATTTAGTCCAGGGATGTTTAGTTCAAAGAACATTTCGTCTAAAGAACATTTGGTCCGGTAACGCTTGGGGGTACGGGGTTTGTTTCTATTAGAAGAGTAAAAGTGATGCATATAACATTATGACTCACAAGTAATACTTCCCAAGTGTACCACTCCAATTTTGATCAAATTCGGCAGGTAGATGCTACACATAAAATGAATGAATACGTGTTTTTTTCTGCGGAAAAATAGTTTTAGGGGAGCAAAAGCAGACCACTCATAATTTTGAAAGTTTACGCCCAAAATGCAAGACGAAATGGACCGAAGTGAACGAAATTGTGCGCAGATATTGCAGACGTAAAATGAGGGAATACCGGTTTCGTATTTTCCTGGAAAAACGGTTACGTGGGGCACGGACCCCTCTAACCTTTTATCACGAAATATCAAAAGTGCTAATAACAGTATGTCAGATGTGTGTAAAGGACATGAAGAATTGCAACGAAAGTTTGAGTAGGGAGTTTGCCCCTAAAACCGTTTTTCCGCAGAAAATAAAAAACACGTATTCATTTATTTTATATGTAGTATCTACCTGCCAAATTTTATCAAAATTTGACTGTTACACTTGGGAAGTGTTACTTGTCAGTAGCTTCTTATTTCTAAGGGAAATTTTGAAATAGAGATATATTCCGCAATTTTCATTTCGATAGAACAAATATATGCTGATATTCAGAGAAACGTAAACGCCTGAAAACTAAATAGCCACCTTTCTTTGCTTTCATTAATAATTTTACAAAAATAGTTTTAGCTTCGCAGAAATACAGTTGTAGCTTCGTTCGTTAAGGAATTCACCTCCTCCCGAAATGATAAATAACCCTTTGAAGAGCAAACTCCCTCTTCATTTGAGGACAACATTGCCTCCTCATGGTCATGTGAATCTTGTATTTGGTTTCAGACATTGCAATGGATATCTTAAATGTACTGTACTGTACCGAGAAAATTAATATTAAAGCCAAAGTATATACTGTATTTGCATAAGGAGTAGCACTGAAATAAAAATACAAGAAAAGTTAACAATTCTGGTTTGTCATACAACTCACTAATTATATAGAAACGTCTGCCGAAGTTACACACTATCAATAGTCTCCGAATAGAAACCAGACTTGTGGTTAACCTGAAAAGATACATATATTCTACACGAAATGTTCCAACTTTCATCTTATATTTGTCAATCAATTTTTACAATGTTGCAGCCAAGAATGTGAATGTTTAAGAGTATTGTCTTTGGGCACTAATAATATATTTCACACATGTGTATTTTTCTATTCTCAATATTTCTTGAAAGATACTTGACACATTATTTTTCACTTTTCTAACACAAGGGTTTGAATAGCTAATATTTAATTTACTTAAATTTAAACTCCATTAATTTTAGTTACCGGTACTTATTTTAGAACTATTGCATTCACAACATGAAAATTTTAGGTGGCATGTTAGCAGTTATTACAGCAACATACTTCAACCTTTCCCTCATTCCTGTTGTTCGGCCATTTTGTTTTCAGACGTTTACGTTTTTCTGAATATCTCAGCGTTATTTGTTCTATCGAAATGAAAAATGCGGAATAAATCTCTATTTCAAATTTCCTTTAGAAATAAGAAGCTACTGAGCCATAATGTTATATTCATCACTTTTACTCTTCTAATAGAAACAAACCCCGTACCCCCAAGCGTTACCGAACCAAATGTGCTTTGAACTAAACATCCCTGGACGAAATGTCCTTTGGACCAATTGTCTTTTGGACGAAATGTCCTTTGGACCAATTGCCTTTTGAATGAAATGTCCCTTGGGCCAATTGTATTTTGGACGAAATGTCCTTTGGAGTAATTCTCCTTTGGAGGAAATGTCCTTTGGACCAATTGTCTTTTGGACCAAATGTCCTTTCGACCAAATATCTTTGGATTAAATCTCTGGACAAAATGTTCTTTGGACGAAATATCTTTGGACTAAAAGGGTGGTCACCCGGTGGGTCAGTGTGAGTCACGGTGAGTGGTGTTTCGCAGTAGGTCACGTCCTTTTGACCCACGATCTTGACCCATTTCACCCACTTACCAATTGACCCATTGACCCACTTCATCTTTGATTTTAACATGTCTTATTACATTTAAAAGACGTAACATACATCCACACATTTTTTCATCCATTGCAAAGGTTGGCATAAATCATAGTTGAAATGGTAATTTCTTCTTAAGGTAAGAAATAGATATGACTAAAAAGCCCATCTTGAAGTGGGTACAAATTACCTTCCAAAATTATTAGAAACGCTTTCTCACCCCGAAAACTATGAATTTAAGTAATTTTTGAGATTTTATTTTTAGCTCTCCCAGGCCATCATCCTGTGAAGATGGGGATGAATTTGGATGTAAACTAAATTGGTGGCATCACTATCCACCGAGAAAATTATGGACAAAATACTAAGATGAGTCGTTCTACATTATTTTTACATGTCACACCTCCGAAGTTCCATAATTTCATACCAGTACAATATTTTCTTCTTAGATTGAAAGTGACATGTCCCCCAAGTTTGGTAACGGTTGTCTAAGACATTCCAGAAATACACTTGAATATTCATTTATACAGAAACACTAAAATACTTAGAGCTGTGCGAAAAATGCCTTCGATGCTGCTCCTGTAAATTCTAAATCCAGCTGACATGTTCGTTCAGAAGTGTTGCTATTTATCTCGGTGATGACGAAACCATGGACTCTACACTAATATTGGTCGTTTTGAATCATTGTATATCTTACTTCCTTCGACTCTCCTTATTAGATGTGCTGGGGATCTTACTCCTACTGGAAGTTGAACTTAAAGTTCATCAGAACTGCTCCCAATGAACTTGGGGACCACGAGAAATATGGATTGGATACCATCATTGGTCATTTTCAATTACTTCTACATGTCACAAATTTCACACACTCCTTCAGGGTGCTAATGGAAGCTTAACTTACATGGCATCTGGAGTGCAACTCTTTATCTAATCGACCCCCCAAAATCATAGATTCGACACTTATGTTTATGATTTTGATGTCAGCCCCTTTCATTCCTCCTAGGACAGCAAACGGATACTGCCACCGCTAGGACTAAATTTGGTCTTAAATTGCATTAAAATTTCTACCAATTAATTTAGCGATAGTGTTGCATTTAGAAGCTCGGCGTCCCTACGCACTTTTGCTCTCGGGACTCCCAATAACTACATATTTCTCCGCCCCTTGATCCCTAACTTAAAAAACAAAACTTAATTCGAATATGCTTAATTAGTGAATTTATTGCAGTTAAATACCACTCACTAGATGATATAGCTACAACTACGTAACAAAAATAAATGGGAAACATGTTCTGAATTATTTTTAGATTTCTTACGCTATCATTAAATATACTAGAATAGTAAAAGAGGATTGCTCATGAAATAGTATTTATTTACTCTCGATTTTTAACTTTTTCACACGAAAAAAATAAAATTTTAAACTTTGCACTCTTCAAATATGTTGCCATATAGACACGGGCCTAGTTGGATTAATGGGAAATGCGGCACTATTAGTGGCACTGAAAACTTTCGATTCGACTCTAATATCGGTTGATTTCGATATTTTTATGTCGCTACGTAACCACCCTAGATGTTAATGGGAGCTTAATTATACTTGAATTGAAAGTAGAACTGTTTACATAAGCGACCAGGAAACTATAGATTCGATACTATCGATCCTTTTCTAGCATTTTTGATATGTTCACGACAGTATTCTTTCCCAGATTGTAAGAAATGTGGTTAAAATTGTTCTAGACATATCAGACTTATGTTGAAACACACACATACATCCACTTATATATATAACCATTTAACCATTTAACTTCACTTCCTCAACAATATATATATATATATATATATATATATATATATATATATATATATATATATATATATATATATATATATATATATATATATTGTTGAGGAAGTAAAGTTAAATGGTTTTATTTTTAAATTTTTAATAACTGGATCAAATAAAGATAAAATAAATGTGAGAAAATTAAAAGACAAAATTAAAAGATAAAAGTCAAGAAATTACAACGCAGAATTAGGTTAAGAAAATAGATTTCAAAATTGTTATCCAAGTATTGTTTTGGTTATGTCAGTTGTAAATACAGACGTGTAAATGTGCAATGTTTTAATTACAAAGAATAACAAAGAAATAATGCAGTGTCAGTAATATTGTGAGAGTCGTTGTAATGTTTGTTGTTATTTGTTAATTGTTAACATCGACACAAACTTTAGGATGTGACAAAATTGTCAGATTACGGAGGTAGACGTCTGGAGATTTTGTCTATTTGATGATCATTGCAGAAATGTGAATTTAGGCAATAAGATAGCAAACACGTGGAGCAACGTGAAGCAAGGTGGCAGTTTGGAAATTGACAGGTTGGAAATAAATACTCTACCAAGATGAGATGGTGATCATTCGACGGAGATAGGTCTTAGACGATCATTCGTTGAGCATTCGACGGAGAAGAGACTCTCAGTTCATTTATTTTAAGTTTTACAATTCATCAAGACTTACTGTGAGAATATTCACAAGCTATGGCGACTAGTCTATAATATAAGTTCTACAACCATTCTATATTTGAGCATTTTGGTAGCATTATCACCAGTGGTTGGAGTTAAGCTCTGCTGCACCTTAGCTTCCTGAGAATCAACATCAACATCAACCCTGAAGGTATGTGTTTGCTATTCGCTTATCGTCATCAAATATAGAAAATAGTCAGAATCCATAGGTTGTGATCTGGTAACGTTTGTTCATTCTCTACACAACACAATACACTTTAATACCACAATCTTTTATTGAAAATACAATGACTTTTAACGAAACTTGGAACTTGTTTACTTTCTTAGAATTAGTAAATGAATTTTCCCGGGCATTATAGAAAATGTTCGGAGGACAATCTTCCTGTGTCTTCGAGCTACGCACTTGCTATTAAAGACACACACAGGGGTTTGACAATATATATATATATATATATATATATATATATATATATATATACCGAGTGAGCGAGCGTGAAAGTGAGAGAGAGCAACCAAGGGCATCACCACTTCCACATTGCAAAAGCATACATCAGGAATTGAATTGAAAATCTATGTAAAGACCGTCTGCTGGGGGATACTTTATAAGGACAATTCCAGTCTGCTCACGTAACCTTTGGGGTTCATGAATTTCTTGCGAGCGTACCGACTTTGGATTTGGATTCTCTGTTTAAGCCCTTTTTTTATGCCTCGGATAATTTTTCAAGAACATCAATATACATGATGTAATACGAATGTTGAGAAATAACCTTTATATGATAAATAGTTGCAAATAAATACACTACATAATTTATTTATTGCGATGATATTATTTTCTTAATTTGTATTTAACATTCGCATATAGAATCCCAACGTACTGTGGGACACCTGTTATATTTTAAACATAATAATCACTATGTTCTGCAATGATTATGTTATATATATATATATATATATATATATATATATATATATATATATATATATATACAACTGGCGTATTTTAATGTAATTATTTTATATAATTTTTCATGCATTGCGGAAAATAGAATTTCATAAAAAATATTGACCCAGATGGGAATCGAACCCACAACCTTATGATTTGAAATCCAACAGCTTAGCAGTGACCTAATACAATGACTCCTGGAAACATGCTTCTAGCGATGTATAACGGTTCTCAAGAAAATTATGACATTCATATCCACTACAAACGCTGTTTTTGTTCTACTTTGACTTTTATTTTAGTACTCAAGCCATAATTATGATCTATGTCTTAACTTTGAGCATTCTTTTGCACATGGAAAGATTCCATTACGTATCTAAATGTTCCATTACGTATGGAGAGCTAAATGACAAACAAGCATATGTTGACATTAATATAAGGTTTCGAAATATTGTATCATTAAGTATTTCAATCAATGTTGCTTTTTTTTCTTTACTTGGTAACAAGTCTTATTATATTTAAAAGAAGAAAAATACATCTGCAAACTTTTTCCCGATTGCAAAGGTTGGCTTCGAGGTTCGAACCTGGTTTACTTTTTTCCGAAGATACCCGAAGTTGGAAACAGCAATAAAGAATGCGCTCAGCCTTTTGGAGACAAGGTGTACAAGAGTTTTCGGAAACCTGGAACCGCATGGTTCAGAGTCGTTCTTATAAAATTATTGCTGAACATTGGAAATACAGTGTTGAACGCTCGCTTCGTTATATGCCTCTCTCGTATTGCAAAGATAAGGTGCAGGGTTTCAAATGTAATTTATAACTTTTATTATGGTGTACTATATAATTTATATGCTCTGGTTCTTCAAGGGGGCAAAAAATATCTTCCATTAAAGAGGTGAAGACAAAACTGTTACAAATCCATCGTTGTCAGCGAGCGGGAATTCATATTCGTAATAAAACTCTATCCTTGGATTCCGATGAATGCATGTGTGTCTATCAAGTATTGCCTTGAGCGTCAGCGCTCTAGGTCTCAACTTACTGAAAGTATCACTGATGAAAATGGAGGATCAGTCACTAAGTTTTCTGATATATAAAGATAACTAAGAAAGTTTTGTCGATTTTTCACCAACCACCTTCGAACATCTATATGTCACCTAAGACTACCTGGAAGATCAAAAGTAATCCCCATCAGCATCGACGACCTTCTGCCAGGAAGGCCATGGATTCCATAGCGGTAGAATTTGATGGACCTATCAAGTTATCAAGTGCATTTTGCACCTCTACTAGGAATTTGAACTGGTTACCTCAAAGGTAATTGTCCAAGGAATGGAACAGGTGATAATTGGACGGTGCAGTGTCCGGAGAGTTTGGTGCATGCAATAGTGTTTCCCATTCAAGGCATAGAATAGTGTCCCTGGCCATCGTAGCCACGTGAGGCTTAGTGTTGTGCTGTAACAGGAGGACCCCTTTGTGATTCAGAAGAGCTGGCTGAAAGGTTTTGAATTTTTCTTGAGCAAGGTTCAACCGCTGACAGTACAAGTTGCATTCAAGCACAGATCATCTGGTACGAGTTCCCATGTACAATGCCGGGAACAGTCCACCAAACACACAGCAGGATCTATTTCTGGTGCAGTGCTGGTTTCGACTGCTCTGGAACAGATTCATGGGATGCTAACCAATGATGAGGGCTCTGTGAGGCTTCGTACAGGACCCATTTCTTATCACATATCAACACCTTGTCCAGAAATGGCTCTTTCCTCAGACGAGCCATCAAAGAAACACTGGTGTCTGCTCCCGTTGTCTTCTGGTCTGGAGTCGGATCATGTGAGACCCATCGATCGAACTTGTAGTGCTTCTCAAGTTGATGGAGGTACTTCGAATGGTTTATCCTCTTACACTGGGTTGTAGCCCCAGTTCCTCATGTCTGGCAACTCTACGCCTCAATTTCTACATGTAGATCATTTGTACATGTATTGGTCTTCCGGCTTGTGGTGCCTCTTTGCGTGTTTCGTCACTGTTCTTAAACTTGTTAAACCACCGTTGCACTGTCCGCGAAGTCACGACACCCTAACCAAAGACCTAGTACAAATTCCGCACCGATGGAGCGGCATTTGATCCTAGTTTGAACTCGTACAGCATACATGTCTTTATGACGCTCTGCGGAGATCATGTGTTCACTCTGTCATTACGCAAGTTCACGGTGTATGTGAGCTACCACAAACAGGTAGTATGTTAAGTATACCTACATCAACAACTGACCTCCGTCTTATCTTCATTCGCATTCAACTCACGGTATGAGGGCCAATTGAACACAGACCTCCACAAAAAACGACAAAACTTTCTTGGTTACCTTTATACAAGCTATCATCCTTCGATCCTACCAACAATTATTCAATGTGCAGGATATTGTTGAAGCTCCACCCATTGAGTACTTTTTCCATCTGCCGCATAGATTAACGGCGGAACGACAAGAGCTCACTCAACTTTTTTCCCAGGAGGAATTGAAGCAAGGCGTCCTCACAGCTAAGAATTCTTAAACGCCTGGCATTAATGGACTAAGTGTAGAATTATAAAATAACTTTTCTCACTTAATAAGTCCCATGTTTACTGTATGGTTAAATTATGTACTGCAAGTAGGCATTTTGGGATAATCCTCTCGGACTGCTGTCAATGCATTGATTCCGAACAAGGGTTTTACATGGAAGAGTAAGAGAAGTGTGTATGTTTTTCTCATTGTTAATTGCACGAAAAAGTGTATTCAAGACCTGAGTATTTCTAACTGTTTTAATGGTGTCTATAACATTTGCCATAAAGGATGAAATTGAAATACGCTTCAAAATGTCACTGCAGACAAGGTTCAACGTATGTGCTACACATGACAATAGTTGCAAATGGGGATACTTTTTTTTTTTTTTTGGACAAGAGAAAAAGCCTTGTGCATATTTGCTGCATTATCGCCAATGAGAACAAAGAACTTACTTGAGACGTATTTTTCAATGACTTTAAATGCTTGATCTCTAATGTACTCAGCAGTGTGACGGTTATAATTCGTGCTTAGAAAGTGAACAAATATTGGATGAGGGTTTGTAATAATGAAATTGATTATTCCCTCATTGCGAACATTATTCCGACCGTCACATTGAAGATTTAGGTACTTCGAATCTTGTAGCTCTACACGCAGCTGTGTTTGCATTTCATGAAACTGGGCATCAAGTTGCCAAGTTGACAACGACTTTCTATCTGGAAATTTGAATGAAGGCCTTAGATGTTCCACCATGGACAATGACGCTCCAGTTACGTAGGCAGCTTTCGCTAGCATTCTGTTTAACATTGCCTAAAACATAAAATATAAAAATATGTTGTGAAATAAACCATCTTAGGTTGAACACGCATCTTAACCTATTCCACTAGTAAATACACGATTATTTGCACCCATAACCAGAATGCATTCAATTTTCACTGTGGGTACAAATTTATCACATGGAAAAAATCAGCTAGAGCTATATCTGTTACGTGTTCCCTTTACGGAAATTTGTTAACGTAGAAATCTAGAAATGGAAAACTGTTTCTTACCTTAGCCAAGTACAATTCAACCATTTATGTGTAGATTGTGCGTTTGGTTGGAATTGGTTTTTGAAAGATAATACTATTAAAAACGAAATAATATTTGAAATTATGCCCTTGTGCTTAACAATTCTATATTTCATAGATTTTCTTTTGTGTTAGAAAATGACGTCACATTTGACAATTGTCGTTCACCCCACGCAACAATCATTTTCTAAAAACGTTCTAGCAGGAATATGCACTTGCTTCTCCTAAAAACTCTGCCGGTATTTCCTAGCTTCCAACATAAATTGCTGGTACGCTGGAGAATGACCCAATACACACACACTTGCGGTATATGAGAAATTTTGCTGGACCAAAGTGGAAGCATGAGTTTTAAAGTGAGAAGTTAGTGAATATTGTACATATTTTTGTCAATAACGAAGTTCATTGTACACATGTAATAAAAGTAAAAAGATCAATGTTTAAAAGTTTCTCTGCTAGGGGTAATAACCCAGGTAACACACTAGTGAATAAAAGGTGAAAAAGTAAAGACGAATAGTTCTCGAATCAATTCACACATTAAGAATGTCCCTCCATTTTAAGCGCGTAGAAAATGCTTTTCTTTTAAGTAATTCATTCGTTTAATTTCGATGAAAACAATAGTAACAAAATTTCTAATAAGAATTACTTATGTAGTTATTAACGTGAATCGTTGGGAATTTGGATGCATATCTTAAACTACGAGTACCATACATTTCTTAAGTAAAACGTCAATATTTTCTTGCTTAATGTTCTTAACTCTCGACCATTACTTGATTTAACCATTTCGCCATTATTTACAAAATATAAACTGTTTGAGATTATTTGGAATGTGTTTGACCAATCTCTTTTGACCTGTCGTTTCTTAATTCGTTCCACAAGGTCACATGACAAGTTTTTGAGATATATGAAACAAAAGTAATTAAACACTTGGTAAAAAAAAAACTTGCGTCATTTATTTTTTTGATTCTTCGATTCCGTGATTTGTTCTTTCGGTTTCGCACAATTTTATAAAAATTGTGAAAACTTTCGTAATCCTACCTGTACTTTACTTATCAGTATCTTGCTCTACTCTACCCTACTCTACTACACTACACCCTTTTAAAGCGATCTTACCTTTCGATGCGCAACTGGAGCATTCGAATTGAAAGAAGAAATCACTAAATCGAAAAAAAAAAACATTGAAATGGCTAAATTAAAGACTTTCCGTTACATTAGTTACACAAGTAGTTAAGTGTTCTTTGCAATTTGCAATTTTTATCTGAATTTCGAGACACGTTATAGACACTTCTGGCGAGCAAACTACTCCCTTCTGGCTCAACCCAAAACGGAATTTGATACGTGATGGCGTGGCTCATTAACCCATTAACTTACATGTGTTACGCTATGCATATATACTTACGTTTTCATCAGCTGTCATTGTATCCATTCGTGGACGAGCTCCTCTTTTATGAAACTGGCATCAAAGATTTATCAGTCACACTCGCCACTAAAGAGTCATCAATGCTCTTATTGGTACTACAACTTGGCGTAGGTGGTTCACTTTCATTCACTTGTTCCGTCCCAGTATTTTTGCCAACAATCAGACAAACCTTTTGCTTGTAAACCTTTTAAATTGTCTTCTTCAAACTTTCAGGACACTTGAAACACTTATTCACATGATCTGACATTTTATTTAAGTTTGCGTGTTTATAGTTTTTACTACTTGCAGTTTACTGATTTATCGCTTCGTAGCCTACATTGTATGCTCTCCAAACATTACTTTTCGTTCGACCCATTTTCAGATTTTTTCTTTATCTGAGTAAAATAAAATTTAGGAAACTCGATTAAGGTAAGAGGCACGTTTACTCTCAACAAATCTCAAGCTAATATCAGTACTGAACTAAATTAGAAACGGAGTTGATTGAAACTGTTACCAAGATATAAATTGAGTTTCCAGTGTTGAAAGTTTGCATCTTTCTATAACCACATTTGTGTCTGGAAGATTTTGTACTGCTATTTTAGAATCCACTTTGTCTTCTTATTATGTAATCTTGCTTTTTGTAATAAATACTCATTTTTTGGGTAGGTAAATTAAATTTCGGTATTTACCGGATATTTACCCAATTTTTATTTACCTACCCAGTGGGTAAATACCCAAGCCTCATCCCTATTCATACTTCCTATACTATGCTTTTATATGGTATACCAGTTTCCTTTTGCCATGCGCAATAGGTTATTTGCAAAAAAAAATTAGAGTGCTTCATACATAATGTACCTTTGCTGTACCTGCAAATTTTTGTATCATCTTCCTCATTTTGTTTATTGATTTGTACTATTAAATTGAAATAAAATGATTTAAATAAGTGGTAGAGTGTTCACATCTGGTGCAAGGTGTCCTTGGTAAGGTCACAACCCGCAGCAAGTGAGATTTGTGGTGAACAAACACCGCGTGCGTGGATTTTCTTGGAGTTCTCCCGTTTCCTTCCACTTTCTTCCACCATTTCATTAATTTCTCATCATCACCGTCTCCTTTACACTAGCCGGCTAAGCGTGGGACGTACAACTTGAAGATTTCATTTAATTTTCATTGAATGCAAGACACACCAGGAGGCAATACACCCAAGGTAAAGAGTAATAAAGCGAGGCTTAATAATCAAATATATCTCAACTAGTAGCAATAAATATTTCTGCAGGTCTAACAGTGAAGAGGGCTTTTGTGTGCATGGTATTATAGCTGAGAAGATTCGTTGAATATAACATGTAAACACGTGAGTATCGTTTCACAATGTGTGTCCAAAAGTACATAGTGCACACTTCGAGGATGCACACTCGAAGTCTACAAGTGGACTGCACATTAAATAGTGTACACTTCGTCATTTTAGCTTTTGATCCGCACTTGATTCCAACGCCTCATAGTGGTGGAACATGGAATATTGATAACAAAAAAGGGAGAATTTCGCGTACTAGAAAAAATAAACATGCCTTTTTTTAGATGAATGATTTTCCAGTTATATTAAATATAAATATATCGTACAGATTGACAATATGGGGTAACCATAAAATGAGTTAAGAGTTTCTTTCATGTATGCCAACACCTTCAGCTTTGCCGTACCTGCAAACATTTGCCATTTCGGACTTTTCACGCGCAGATTAACAAGAGCGGAGCGTAAATTATATATATATATATATTTTCTATATATATATATATATATATATATATATACAGTGGCGGATCCAGGATATGATCAAGGGAGGGGCTAAACTATAATTTGCCGTTTTATCCAGTGTAAAGCAGAATTGAAGCCCATTTTATCCAGTGTAAACCTGAGCGTCAAGGGGGGGCTATAGCCCCGTAGCCCCCCTTAGATCCGCCCTTGTATATATATATTGCGAAGTAGCTTAGGAATTTTATTGGAAGCGAAAGTAGGCAATTTGCAAGAGCGTTAGGACACCGAAAGTACTGAGGGAAACGCTATTTACAATAATATGGCTCAAAACTACTTTGGGAGAGAGTTCATATTGGGTATAAATGCTTCTTATACGGAATATGACACATAGGTGTCCTAGTTCTACGGTATTGCTCCAGTTACAGGTATACTGATTGGACTATTTCTACCATACTGCGCTAGTAATGAAGTTCCTTAGATGTTACTTTTAGATGTTATGAAAATTAAGAGACAGTTTTATGAAAAAATACAGTATATCTTATGTAATCGCTCTCATTGTTCAACTATACGGAAGTAATTATTTGTTCATAATCGTTTCATAGTGGGTACAGTAATGGGATTATATGAATTAAGAGGAAGGCTAGTCTTTACTTTGGCCATTTCATTCAATGAACCGATTCGTAACGAAGACAAAAATAACGTGCCCTCCGGGGCTCTAACCCGCCTTGACTCGCTAACGCTCGTTCGGCAATACTATATTAATTATATATTAAACTTTGGTACAGAAAGGAACCAACCTAGCTACTAATCTATATGTATGGGCTAACAGGCAAGTTCTCAAAGCCGGTACCGGAAGATCAAATCACTGAATCGAAAAATTAAAAAAAAAAAAAAAAGAATGAAATGGCCAAAGTAAAAACTTACCAAGAGGAATTTGTGAAATCTTTGATAAATGTATGGAAAGAAACTTTTGATATGTAATTCACTTTTGGGCAGCTGCCAAAATGCAAAATGTACGATAATTGGCATATTAGTCTCTCACAAGTGCAAGGAAATATGGTAGCTTAGAATGGAGGTGAGGTGAGGTGATTTTAGTTTAGCGTCCCGTTCAGCAGCGAGGCTATATGAGACGTGGACCTACTGATTAACGTGGAATCCGAACCACATGAGCTCCCGCCGGGAATCGAACCCGGGTCTCCCACGCCAGCTTAGAATGGAATTTGTTTAGAATCAAAACTAGAAAATTAGGCCTATCTACCTACGAATTAACATTTGCAGCTGCAGCTGTAACTGTAGCTATAGAGAAATGAATAATCTAGGTTATCATTACTCTATACTAGAGCTTAATATTTTAATTCATACGGATTAATATTTTTCATTTACGTGCAAATAGCTGTATTACCGATATTCTAATTATCTCAATTAAGCTACAGAAACCATGCAATATTTAAACACAAACGTCTTTATAGCATTATTAAAGAAACTATTTGGTTGCTTCCCTTTGCATGCTGAGAACAACGTAAATAGGTGTGTTATTTGTGTAACATTTTTATATTTCACTTGTAATATCACTAAATTGTATATTTATCAAGTAAATTATTATTAGATCAGCTCACAAATAAATTCACCTCAACAAAAATATTAAAAATATGGCTTTTAAAATTTTAATAGGTTATTTTATTAGATATCGCCATGTTAACCACACAAGTATATTAACATAGTGTACATCCTCGCACACTACGCACTATGCACTCGCAGACTTGTGAACTTGGATCCTTTGACGCACACTACATGACGTCAGTTCCGGAAATAAGCGTACTTCAAATGTGCATGTATCTTTTGGACACGGCGTAAAGACTCCCAAACTACGGAAATTCAATACTTAAAGTAGGGTATAAGTACTGCTACTGGCACCCTCAAACGTTTTAAATAGAGGACTAAGGGAGGAGAGAAAGCCTATTTTTCGGACTCTGAATCAATTACAAAAAGTCGCTTCTTGATAACTTTTAATGTTTTGCCTTATGGAAATAAATATTGAAACCACTTTCAATATAGAAAAAAACAACTATTAAGAAATTCTTCGACGTGTCTTTCAAAATGTTTGTATATATACAACGGTACTGAATATTATAGTTAGATATTTATATAAATAATGGATATTAATATATTTTGTTGAAATAAAATTTATAATTAATGCTTATGCCTTTTACGTTCCTTTAAAAAAAATAAAGGAATAATGCGCATAACAGTATTATTTAAATTAAGTTCTTAAAAGAAACTCTAGATAGTATGTATTTTTGAGGGGTATTAACTCAACTGGTAACTTGCCTTATATGCTGGAGGCAGTACATGAAGTAGGAACTCATAGCTGTCCTGCTGCTGATCGGCAGCAGTTATCTCGCAGACAAGTCCAGAAACTGTTATTCAAGTTGGCAGACAATTGTGTTAACGCGTATACACAGCTTAAGATTATGGAAGTTCTAGTGCAGGGAATAAAACCAGCTGAAGTTTACAAAAGACTTCAATCATAATATGGTGATGGAACAATCATTCGCAATAAGACATTTGAACAGGGTTAGCGCTTCAAAGATGTCATATGACTGTCACCTACGGTCCCGTTTATAGTGAATTACAGCTCATAGCAGTCATTTCTGGAACTTTCCTTTAATCACTTCCAAACTCTTATTATTGACAATCGTCGTACAATAATCTGTCGTTAGAACAGTAGATACGCTCATTTTTGACCATTTGAGTGAACACTAACTTTAAAATAGGTTCCCAGTTTAGACCAACAAAAATAGTTGAAGTCTGCAATGAATTGAAAGACGAGTCTGACAAGGAAGGCCAGTATTCCATCTGTTTCGAATTCTTAAAGAATTTCTATGAGGCCAACATTTCCACAGTGAGGGCGTACTTTCAAATCTTAATATGCCGAAGCCTTCGAGGCAATAATAAACGCTGGGATAAGTGTAAAACTGTATCAGGCGGTTATGTGAAATTGAAGTTTTCTTTTCTTGATTATTGGTTTTTTATTTATTTATTTATTTACAAAAGTACTGGATTCATCTGAATACTGACTGTATGTATAACTTGATAGCATCGAATCACTATCGGTTTCTATAATTAAAACATTTTTGCACAATATTTTATTAATGTTCCGTGTATTTTCTATATATATGGAAAAATTCTGCATATTTTCAAATTCAATATAGTACAGTATACTAAATATCTATTATTGTTTTAAGTATTTTTGTGTATATGCAAAATATCCTATTAATGTTTTTGCTACTTATCTATATTATGTAGGTAATTATTATGTACGTAATTATTATGTACTTCAATTAGTATTTCTGTATTTGTGTACCTGTTTGCTTAGTGCATTGATGGATATTTTGTGATGATTTCTTTCCTTTTGTTATATATATATATATATATATATATATATATATATATATATATACTCACAATTACTTCATTTCCATTATTATTTCTGGCTTTGTTTCATTATATTTTCTTTTATTTGTCTTTTTTAATGTATGACAAGCATATATTGTCATGTTCTACTATTGTTCAAATATGTATGTAATGGAATTGTATATTTTTTGCAAGTGATTGACATTATATAACGTAAAGTGTATTACAAATTTATTACATTTGTGTACTATATTCATTGTCCTTTTCAAGTCAAAGCAGTATTAGTTATCTATTCTTTCCTGGAAAAAGAAACATGTTTAGGTTTTATTCCATTTGATTGTTAAGCACTTTCGTTGATTTCAATTTTTAATATGGGAATTGCATGTTTTCAGTTTTTCTTCTCTTCTTGTACGTCTATAGTTCGAGTAAATATTATCTAGTCATTAGCTAACACTGATATTTTAGTTTTATCTGTTAATTGCTTTTCTAGGCTAAGCACAGGATTCACGCCATTTAATGTTTCCAATAGCCTCGTTGATTTGTTGCGTGTTTTTATATAAAGTAGTCCATTTATAAACAATTCGCATTTTATTTTCATGAATTTTGTTGTGATTATTGGTTTGAACATAAACCTTGATAAATTATTTTGGATGTTGTTGTTATATTTATTTTAAAATCTATTCATGAAGCCATACTATAATTTCTCTATTGATGTGTTTACAACCAGTTTCAGCCAGTTTAACTGCTGTTTGTTAAGTAGTGAATACTGAACAATAGACTAAATTCCGAACCGACCTAGTCTATGACGAAGATACAACCATAGGAATTCTCACTTTTTGAACCCTTTGTATAAAGGATTAAATCATGGGTACTGCTCTAGGAACACATCGACTTCTTGCTGGGATTCGTATGCACTTTTGTATTCTTATTGTATGAAGAAAACCAAATACCGAGCCTTGGTGAAGTCAACAAGCATAGTGGAAGGACACAATCATGTAGCAAATGAAGATATAGTCACAGAAATTAATCTGTTGTGTTGTAGTACGAATATACCACAGCTGTGCATCGTGAGGATAGCTGCATACCGGTAATAATGGCCACCATCCGGAAGGAGAGAACAAGATCGGTAAGAAATATAACGCACATGGGATATATAACACTGGTCAACACATTTTTACTTTTTATTTTTTACAGAAACGAAAGTAGCCAATCTTTATAGATTTCGAAACGCTGAACACGAATATCACTCTTAAAATTAGCTGGTAGCTCAGGGTTACTAGTAAATGTGGAATTTACCTAAAAAAATCGTTTTTCACATTTAGTTTGTTAGGTTTTACTCAGGAACATATAATTGCGTCCCTATTTATCGTTGCGGAATGTGTTAGACCTCTTTCTATTCGTCGATGACCGTACTTTCTGAAAATTTAACAATCATTCCGGTAACCGGTACCATTGGGAAATTATATACCCATATATTCGAAAATATCCCTTTTTTTAAGAGGAAAATCAATTTTTTATTTTTACTGGCAACCCTGCAATAGTAAAATTATAATTTATATTTGAAAAGTAACCTGTCAATATTGGGAATGTTTTCTGCAAATGTCGTCATGATCAAAGCGAGCCGAACTGTGAAAAAAATATTATCGCTTCTACCGAAATGCAGAAATTTTCCCTATCTTTACAACATGTACATTAAAATTGTAATATTGACTTCCGTATGCCGAACAGAACTATAGGACAATACATTTAGACAATGTAAGTATCATTTCGGTAGTCTTTACTGGGGTGGGGGATTTTATGTACTGAAATATTGCACGAAAAATTCCCTTTCTGCAAAATTCCGACTTTTTTCTGCCTACAGCTCGCAATGAATAACTGCACTGGCAATCCTCGGATAATTATAATCATAGCATGTACCAAAATTTATATTCTATCCACATCCACACAAAAAAAAAAAAATCTGTTTTCCCATGGGATGACAGTATGGCCTAGAAATGTCGAAGGGGTAAATGTCACACGTACTTAGGGAACAAATAAATTGCGTTGTTATAATAGCAATATACAAAGAAGTTTAACAACGTTTTTTCTGCCGTCGTTAAGCAAGTTGTACTTGTTGGATCTGGCAACAATGAGTAAAGCTCACTCATGTGCCCACGATCCAATCGCCTGATTATTCGACACGCTGAAAGTTGTTGGCGGGGTGCGTGTGTGTGTCCGCGCTCTGTTTTACTGTACTGTAATGTGTGTTGGTTGAGAGTGGTTGGTGGTGAATGTATATACAGTAAAGTATTTGAATTAAACTGTGAGTGTTAGTGTTATTTGAACGAGTGTCGGTTTTCATGAAAATGACCCGCACCTGCAAGAACAATCCTAATAACTTTTGTTACATTTGAACAGACGCTATTTGTGGTAATAGGCAACCACTTATTGATGCAGTAAGGAAAGCCTATTCATTATATTTCGGTTGTCGAGTGGGAGACGAAGACAAATCTTGTGCTCCACACGTTTGTTGTACGACTTGTTCTTCCGTACTAAATGCTTGGATGCATGGGAAAAACGTCTCCATGAAGATTGGCGTGCCTACTATTTGGCGTGAACCCACAAATCATGTGTCTGATTGCTATTTTTGTATGACTCCGCCCTTGAAGAAAGGAATCAATACCAAAAGGAAGAGAAATATCGAATACCCTGACATCCCATCTGTAATTCGCCTGTGCCTCATGGACAAGGACTGCCAGTTCCTGTTCCCCCAAACGCAACATCAAGCAGTGATAGCGAGAATGCTGATCCTACACATCCAGTCAAAGAAGTGCATCCATCCACCAGTGTTGTTGATCATTCATTTACACCATCTTCATCCAGCGAACCACACAAAATCACACAACGTGAATTCAATGATCTGATTGGGGATTTAGACCTCCCGAAGTGTAAAGCTGAAGTGTTAGCCTCATGACTGCAGCAATGGAACCTTCTACCTGAAACAGTGCGAGTGTCAGTTTTTCGGGATCGTCAGAAAGAACTTGAGAACCATTTCAGTACTGAAGGTGACATTATATTCTGCAGTGATGTTGAATGTTTGTTTCATGACCTACATATTTCATACAAACCGGACGAGTGGAGACTTATTCATAGATGGTTCCAAAACAAGCCTGAAGGGTGTACTGTTACATAATAATAACGAAAGACCGTCCATCACTGTCGCATATGCTGCTTTAGCGAAAGAAACGTACACTACGTTGAAATCTGTTCTACGCGTCATTAGTTACAATCAGCATGAATGGCTAGTATGTAGAGATTTCAAAGTAATTTCGATTTTGTTGGGTTTGCAAGGAGGTTATACTAAGTATTGTTGTCATATATGTGAGTGGGACAGTCGCGCAAGAGATAAACACTATACATAAAAGGAGTAGCCTTTAAGAACAGCTCTGATTCCTGGCTCAAAAAATATTGTCAATGAACTTCTAGTGAACCCTCAGAAAATTGTTCTCCCACCACTGAATATTAAGTTGGGGCTTATGACAGCGTTTGTAAAGGTAGTGAACACGAATGAAGCAGCATTCGGATATTTGTGCATGAAGTTTCCACGATTAAGTACAGAGAAAATCAAACAGGGAATATTCAATGGTCCACAGATACGCCAGTTCCTAAATGACCCTGACTTTGAGGCCACTCTAAGCCTGATCAGCTGCATGTGTGGCGTTGTTTCCGTAATTTGACCACATTGTTCTTGGGAAACAAGAGAGCCGACAATTACAGGGACCTTGTGGATGAATTAATTCATGCATATCAAAACATTGGCTGCAACATGACACTGAAAATGCACTTTCTTCACTCACACCTCGATGTCTTTCCAGAGAACTGTGGTGCTTTCAGTGATGAACACGGCGAGAGATTTCACATGGATATTTCTCTCATGGAACATCGATACACGGGTCGGTGGACAACTGCAATGTTGGCTGACTTCTGCTTGACGCTACAGAGGTATGCTCCAGACACGACCTACAAGAGGAAAGCGCATTCATTGATGGTGAGTGCATTCATTTATCCTAGGCAATAAATTAGTGTACAATTTACTTTTGTGTAGTAATAACGAAGCCCCGAGGACCAATTTATTTTTTTGGCCAAAAATGTAGTAGACAGGGAAAATTTGCGGTATTTCAGTTTAAAGGATAATATTTATTCTCAGTTTGG
The DNA here is from genome assembly GCF_964235325.1 of Thermobia domestica. Classification (NCBI taxonomy): domain Eukaryota; kingdom Metazoa; phylum Arthropoda; class Insecta; order Zygentoma; family Lepismatidae; genus Thermobia; species Thermobia domestica. The sequence continues at coordinate 273,289,262 of NC_137456.1, read as the reverse complement.
TCTTCTTGATGGCACATAATGTTACCAGTCTTAGAATAACTTTTCCAGCATTCTTTCCAGTTATTTATTGCAGGATTGCCAGCTGTAGTCAGGAAAAAGTTGGAATTTTCCAGAAAGGGAATTTTTCGTGCAATATTTCAGTACATAAAATCCCCCACCCCAGTAAAGACTACCGAAATGATACTTACATTGTTTGAATGTATTCTCTTATAGTTCTGTTCGGCATACGGAAGTCAATATTACATTTTTAATGTACATGTTGTAAAGGTAGGGAAAATTTCGGCATTTCGGTAGAAGCGATAATATTTTTTCACAGTTCGGCTCGTTTCGACCATGACGACATTTGCATAAAGCATTCCCAATATTGGCAGGTTACTTTTCAAATATAAATTATAATTTTACTATTGTAGGGTTGCCAATAAAATATTTTTAAAAAATCGGATTTTCCTCTTAAAAAAGGAATATTTTCGAATATGTGGGTATATAATTTCCCAACGGTACCGGTTACCGGAATGATTGTTAAATTTTCAGAAAGTACGGTCATTGACGAATAGAAAGAGGTTTAACACATTCCACAACGATAAATAGGGACTTAATTATACATTCCTTAGTAAAACCTAAAAAAATGAATGTAAAAAACATGAATTTTTTAGGTAAATTTCACATTTGCTGGCAACCCTGGGCTACCAGCTAATTTTAAGTGTGATATTCGTGTTCAGCGCCTCGAAATCTATAAAGTTTGGCTACTTTCGTTCCTGTAAAAAAATACACTGTAGACCAGTCTAATTCATAAAAATCTCTTACAACAAAAATGTAAGTATGTTTCGTTCATCTAGGAAGAGCTAAAGCGAAGAGTGCCAGTAGCTATTCAAATTCCAAGATGGCAAAGGGTATCAAGTTGCTTCAGCAGGGAAAAACAAGCAAATGTGTATGCGACACAATCATATAAGTTTGGAAAGAATTAGACTATCGTATAATCTTAACAGAGCAATTACATTGCACCACATTGCAATAGGATTGTTCACAAAATAAATTCGGATAAGTAAGAAGAATATACTTTGAGTAAGAGAATTCAAAGGACACATCGCTTACGAGAGTACTTAAAATTAAAAATGTGTACTGCTCATGTTTGGCGGATGAAAGATCAAACTTGGAAATCATACCACATTACCTTTCGAGGTGCGAGATAGAACTCCTGATCACCGAGGCAAGCTCTTTGTCAGTAAATGTGTACACATTTCGTTTGCTATTTCTCTTCCACCAGCGAAAAAGAGCAGTTGGTGCTAGCTGAATCTATAACGAGATTTTCGTTATATTGCCCAGTTCGAAGATTAAAATAAATAACACACCACCATTAGCACATTTAGTTTTTATATATATTTTACAAGAACCATCTATTATCACACATTAAAATTGTATACAACAAAACTTACTTTTATTCTGAAGTCTCCATGAAAAACTTTCTGTTGTGATAGCAACACGAAAGCGTAACTATCATTATATAAATATCTATCTATCTTAACATATATTCTATAATTTTCTTCTTCTTCTTCACAACAGATTGTGCACTTTTAAGCACCGTTGCCCAAAATAGCTACAATTAAAAATGGAAGTAATTCACAGATATCTGATATACAATATCGTTTTATACATGGCTCCCGACTTCTTAAATTCGTTACAATTGAAGAAAGAATCCTAGACCGTTACATACCCTACATACGTGGTTACCTTACTTTCCGAATAGCCCTCACGTATATAAATTATAACACATACATATTAATTTCATTTTATCTGAGTAATATTCTTACATTCATTTAATAATCAATTCCATTTTAATTCTATAAAATTATCGATGAAGAGGACTTATTGAAAATGCGACTCTCTTGCTAAAGCCCGTTTCATACGGAACTGAATTAAGGCCTCAACCCAGATTACAACTTGACAATATTGCTTAACTCAAACTTCCATACAATTTCTTTTAGCCTGAGGTGATGTAGGGTTCTCAGACGATCCTAGAAACAAGGTAGGTTTTACCAGCAGAGTCTCTCGTGGTCGTTGTATTAAACAGACGAAGAACACTTGAAGAATGTGTTACGCATAGGGCAATCAACTGTCGTAATCGTAATTAATGTTTCTCTATTTGACAATGAATTCATCCGAAGAGAATGAAATAGCCATGTCAGCGATATCTGCTGTTAGTAACACAAAATCCGCCTCCCGCCAAAAAAAAAAAAAAAAAGAGAGAGGGAGACAGAGAGAAGGAGTAAAGATGAGCTGCTGGGACAGAGTGAATTCTTCACCGCAATAATTCACAGCAAAGCACCATATTTTAAATGGTGAATAATGAACTACTTACAGGAGATCCTCGTTCCTACAAACAAATCGACAGAATGGACTACTCAGAATTCCATACGCTATTGAAATTAGTAACTCCGAAAATTCGGCAGCGAAATACGTACATGAGGGAGTCTGTATCAGCTAATAAAAGGTCTGTAGATCCTTATAACCACCAGATTGTACAACTGAAAATCAAATGACTTGTCCAAATATGTAAATCAGTGCAGCTCACTACCCACAAAAAATGCCCACATAACCCATAAAGTAAACTTATACCGCGCCGGGAGCTCCTCTCATGCACTACATCCGGTCTTTTGCTATTGTGCCAGCATTGCACAAAGGCCACCCAATACTGATGACAATCAACTCTCATTGTTTCTGTTTCTGGTGCTGGTTTACTTTTGGCGCACCATATTTGAATTTTATGTTTACAAGTGTAGGATTACTAGTGTAAAATTATTACAAGTGCTTTACGACGGATAAAATAAGTGAGTTCATATGAAAGATGCCTCTATAGAAACAATTTTCCACCGGCGGTGAATTTCTGCACCCGTGTACAGAAATTGTATTTTGTTTGCAAGTGGAACGCTACTAGTATGAAACCATGACAAATGCTATTGAAACTCGTATCATTGCTAAAACCCATTCTTTTTCACTACCCTCGCTTATGGGGACACCCACCTTCGCTGACACACATCATCACTAACACTCGAGCCCTCTAGCTTCTGTTAGATAGCATTCGTTCCTTTTAGTGGCGACCTACCGAAGGTTGTTTTGTGTTTATTGCGTTGTAATTTTTATGTGTGCATCCGGACGCTGTATTTATACAGAAATAGTAAAAGAATTATAATTTTTCATCTATTGCTTATGATAGCCCCTTGTATTTAAATTATGCCATGTGGCTATTTTCATGTCGCTCAGTACAAATCATTTAGAAAATAATAAGAAGGAAATTAGTCAAGGAATTCTAATTTTTGAACAATTATTTCGAGTGGTGCGCCAAAAGTAAATCTGTACGCCTCTTTTAAAAACATATTACATTTTTTTGGTATACAAATTGCACAATATACTTAAATCACCTATTTTTATTCTTTTAAAAGATATAATTACATTTGTTCACACCTGTAATGTTCGGGCGGACACTACCTACTTCACTGCATACCTTCTCTAAGGTTTTTTTTCTTGCAGTTTTTTTAAATAATATAAATCGTACTTCACGTTATAAAAAAAAATAATATTTTTCATATGATTCTATTAATATTATTAATGCTTCTCTTGTCTATTGTTTTGAAAGTACAGCGAGAAATAAAGTTGAATGTCGTCAGGCGCTACTCTTCTCTGATTGGTAGTTGTATGGAAGTCCATAAGAAATTAGAAACTGCTTCTATTTCTTCCAAGTCAGGATCCAAATAAAGACAGCAGAAAATTTCAACCTGAATTAAGGGCAAGTTACTTCTCCCACGATCGGTAAGTAAAGTCGTGAGTTTTAGATCGTGAATCGCAGCCTTACTTCAGTCCCATTTGAGACAGGCTCAAGTGAAGCGAATTACAAAGAAATCATATCAATATTCAAAGTGAAACAAAACACGACTTGATCAATATTATAACTAGGAACAATACAAATAAAAAAATATTACATTAAGAGTCAATATGTAAACTCGGCATTATCTATGTTAATCTTAGATAAAACTTCTGAATGAACTAACGTTTAAATTAAACTGTATCCATTTACCTTTGGTATATTTTGACGGACACCATAACTTTAGCTCAAGTTACATTACCAAAAGATTCAATTAGGTTGCCTTGAATCTTACAATCTTGAATACAGTCCTGTGTACTATGAATTCCTCCAGTTCTTTGGTTTCTATTTTGAAAATTTCTGCCACCTATGAAATTAATACGAAATCCAGTTCGAGAAAAATTAGATATACTGTTTGCCTGATTTCTAAATGTTGTACGATTATTATTTCTGTTTCTTCTGAAATTGGGTTCGGTTCTATTACCGGTATAATTAAATCTATCATTCATTCATTTCATCTTTTAGTCATACATATTGCAGGATTTCGTGCGTATGAATAAGACTCGTCAAAGGTACAAATATATAAAATACGTAGTAATGACAAATACATATCTATTTAATTAAACTACTATGCTACATCTACGATATAAAAGCAGTACAAAACAATATATCTTTCCAAAATTATCAATAGACAATTACTTCTTACATTAGAACTACGCTCTTCCCCCACATTTATATTTCGAATCGAAATATGATTGGATTGGTTTCGGATATTATTAGTTTGATTTCGATTAGTATTACTTTGCACCATTCATTGATTTTCGAAATTTTGCACTATCATTATGAGATGAGTGAAATTAATACATTGTGCAAAAATCAGTACTTGCTGCGACCTAAAAGGTAACAATATCCGGATCGATTCTGTAATGGTAGTGCTTAGATCCACACCCCCTCAAGAGAGGCAAGAGGATAGAAACTATCAAACTTTGGGAGCTGTAAGATGTCACTATTCATAGCAGCCAATCACTTTTTCCGTATCAAAAGCAAAGGGTGAAGAAGGGTTTTACGTCATATGAGCGGACATATTTGAATGAAAAAAACATAGGTGAGTGCTGTTTGTTTGTTCAGTTTTATCACCTTGTATGTTTAAGTTATTAGTAGGTATGCTTATTATTTCGCGTTAATTTTTTGGTCTTTGGTTAAGAATAATTCGTCAATATTGGTGAATTTATGGTTAAAATGAGTGTGCATATGAAAGGAGAATTGAGAGGATATTAATTTCCATTGTAGGATTTCTGCACCATGTAGGAAACCCTTAATTTCTGTTTACAAAGTATAATGTTACTGTTGTGAAACCATTACAAAGGCCATGGTAGAGTTTACATGGGTGATTAAAAAATCAAGTGTTTTTTGCACTATCTTAGTTTTCTGCATATGCAGGGTGGCACGGTGGCTTGCTGGTAGTCTTATTTTTGGTGCGTTGGCTCCTTCGATCCCCGTCCAAGTCCGTGTGGTAGATAACATCGGGACATTTATTTTGAAGTTGGTCGTCCGTCTGGTTCTCCACCGAAAAAGCTAAATGCTAAAATTTAAAAATTTTCATTTTTTATTTTGTGTACTGAATTTCTGTTCGCTTTCGTTACCTCGCGAGGTGGAAGAGAGCTTAGGTTCAGTTTCGTTAGGTTGGGAAGGTTCTAGAACAAAGATCCCGCCATATAGGTTAGTAGTTACATTGGTTTCTTTCTGTACCAAACTTTAATATTTAATTCACATAGTGTTGCCGAGCGAGCGTTAGCGAGTCAAGGCGGGTTAGAGACCCGCAGGGCACGTTGTTTTCTGTCTTTATTACAGTTAAATGGGAAGGGAGACTATTATATTAAAAAGTATGGTTTAAGTTTAGAGTTGCCCTCCAGTTTCAAACCTACAAAAAAGCAGTAGAAACATTAAAGCGTGCAGTTTTATTAGACAGATCCATAGTATAAGTAGTAGTAGTAGTAGAAGGAGGAACGTGTTAGAAGCCCCGCAGGGGTTCGTTGGGTTCTGCTCTCGACATAAAATGGGCATGCTGCTGAATCATGAAACCTTCCGAGTCTTCCAAATAGTACCAACTTCCACACGTTTTTCCTCGTATTAAACATAACATAAGAACTCCATATCATATTTTTTTTTTTAATTTTATTTCTCCTGTAAATTTTCCTAATTTTTATGAAAAACAGAGGGGCAAACTCTAAACTTAACCCAAAAGCATAACTTCCCCCGCGTTTCTTCGCACTTACTTCCTTACTACACTTTCTGCAATTTGTTTTTAGATTCATTTGTCCATGATTTTTCACAAAGTATTAAAAGATTACTCGTTACTTTTACACATTGCAGCGGCAAGGTTCTAGAACACAGGTCCCCCCTTCCCATTTAGCTGTAATAAAGACAGAAAACAACGTGCCCTGCGGGGCTCTGACCCGCCTTCAGTCGCTAACGCTCGCTCGGCAATACCATGTGAATTTAATATTCAACTTTGGTACAGAAAGGAACCAATCTAGCTACTAACCTATATATGGGGGACCTGTGTTCTAGAACCTTACCCATTGAAACCATTCGGTAACCTTACGCGAAGAAGTTCCTTTCGCTTGTTAAATAGTTCCATGTTTACAACCACTTACATCTGACAAATAGAATTTTCGATCTCCTTATATATTATCAACCACACGAACGAGCAAATTATCCATTTCTTCCCGGTAAATTTTCAAAATTTTGCTAGAAACGGACGACCAACTTTGGAACTTAACCCAACATCGGTGACCGTAGTTTTTTTCGGGTGCTCGTGTTGCGTCCCACATTCTCATTTCATCGCTTCTTTCATCATCATTCACTTGCCTTATTCATCCGTCTGTCTCAGCCTAAAGAGCATAATTGTGGGATGTTCAACTGGAAGGTTTCTTTTGGTCGGACAGGCGTTGGGATTTGGTGTAGAAAAACAATGAATTTCCAAAAAGTTTAGGCTTAACAACTGAAAATGTGTTAGTATGCAAAAGTAGCCTAGATGAGTATTCTAATGGGGTTCGGAGATACCTAATTTACTCATTTTTAACCTGTTTTGAGGCTAACCTTCCGCAGATGGCGGCCCCGGATGAAACACAAATGAACATGTTTTCAACTTTGTATTACTAATTACTTATCTGTTGTTACATCATTATACTTTAACTACAATTACTCCTGTTTCTTTTCCAGTGGTTACTTTTCAATTTAATCACAAGTATTTCTTTCTTCTATGCTTCCTTTGCTATTTCCTACATCCGTATCCATTTATATAATATTACAGCGAAAAATTGGTGCCCTCCAACTGTTAAACGTTGTAAACAGCGCATTACTCAGAAATTACTAAGGCAATGAATCGTTACAATATTACGTAAATAAATGTTTAGAGATGAGTTTCGGCGTGGTGCCCTCTGTCAAACACATGCCCTTGTAATAGGGGCCTATATTTAGCAGAAGGGGTCCAGCTCTTTTACTAAAAAAAAATGTTACAATTTTGCTAATGTCTGTTCACATTAGGTTAGGTTAAGTTAAAAAAAATGGTTTAAACCAAGAAGCCAAATATGTTCGTAAAAGTGTACGTGTTCGTGAAATCTTGGTAAACACACTTTTGTGGGTTATCACGTTTCACTCCCATATATTATTCGCATTATATTCAGACATAAATTACCCATTCATTACTCAGAGATTATACTGCAAAAGCAACTTTTTAATAAGTTTATGAATATTTCTTTTGTGATTTTTTATAGTTTATTATTATTGTTATGCAATTGCAAGGAAAATCTAAATATTGTTTCGTTTCAATAATGTTTACTTTTCATAAAATTCATCGAAATGCCGTACTTTCAGGGGGGGGGGGTCATAAAACTCCACAAGAGGTATTTATTGAAATCAGAAGTATCTTTGGTATCTATTTATGTGTAAATGGGTCAGAACCAAACTGGACTCAAATAATTCGCGTCTTTATTCACTTTTCTTTCTCATATGCAAATTATGTCATTGTATTTCTTTAACTTGGACTAATAACAGTCGTAGTAAACTAACTTGGACAAAATTAGTTCTTCTGTACTCTGCAGTACTTTAAAAGTGTCCATATGTGATTCTTATAATGGTTTCACTTGTGCAATTGTTTATCTTCTTGTCCTCCTGAAATGATTCTTGACAATTATATTATCAAGTATGTAAAGATCAGTACAACACACTTTTATTAGGAGTCTTCCGTGAGTGAGTAGGCAGACGTATCGCATTTGTGGCCAATTAGTCCCGGTTTCGAGTTCAAATGGGGGACAGTTTCTTTCGGATGTAAGTGGATTTGGATTCCGCTTTAAGCTTATGTGACACCTTCCAGCATAACCCGGTTGTTGCATAATAAGGCAAAACAAACTTATTTCTGTGATATACATAGAGCAAATTATTTAAACCAAACACGTCGTGCACTGTAAATTAGAAATTACTAATAACATCGGTAGACAGAGGGGTAAAGCAGATAATATTTATGTTATTCGTATTTATAATGTAAATTTTTAGATGACTCCGATGATAAGTAGATAAACACTTCAAACATGTACGCGTTGGCTTGCCCTATGCTTGAAAATGGTCGCTTTGATTAATATTATTCATACAACATAGTAATCATGTACAATTAGAAGAAAGACAGGAGTAAAGCAAGTGTCTTAATTAAGTAGTGCACTCTTATATAAAAATTGCAATGTTCACACACAATAGCAGGCAAATTACAATTTTGTACGTGTTTCACACACTTTTCTGATTAAAATACACATATATTAATTTCTGCGCAAATCTTATTCAGGATCCTTATTCTGTTGCTGCTTCAAATCAGGTTAAAACGTTATCATCATCCACGTCTCCTTTAGTCTACACAGAATAACCGTTGGACGTAAAACTCAAATGTTTCATTTCACTTAGATTAAATTTCCAAACGGTGTTTCTGTGGGCCTGAAGTTATTTGCAATATGTGTAGTATCATAAATGGCATAGGTCATTTTTTCTTTCTCCTAATTGGAGACATTATTCTTTTATCATTCAATACATGTGATTCTTTTTTCAGACATGAAATTTACCATCGGCTAATTACATGCAGCTGAAGTTAACTTCAAATACTGGGAGTAATAGAGAAAACGGTATGGAAAGTTCAGCCACCAAGAGAAACATGCTACCGTGAAAGGACAAAACTAAAGCTAATGCATTGGAGATTACTAGGATAATTCGTCAAATGCATACTTCATTTTTTTAAAAATAAATATGTATATATCTGCTCCGTAATCTCTGTATAATTAAATAAATCCGTCTTGGAGGGTAGTATTTAATATTTTCTTATGTATTGCAGAATATAATTTTATAGTAATAAAGTATGTCGTTGCCCAGTTATTCGCATTTACATCTACTCTGTTTTATTGTGCACAGGAATGAAAGTAATATATGTGAAACTAGTATCATTGTTATCCCATTAACCAGTACCGTATATGATTTGTATGTTCGTTTTCATGCCTCTATTGTTATATTTTATATATTATAAGTATTTATTGCATGTATTTCTAAACAGTAATGATTCACATTCTTAATAGACAAGTATAAAAATAACTTACACAATTGCATATCATCAACGATTTAAACTCATATGGGCAAATTGACTAAATTATTTGCCAAATATAAATCTCTTATTAAGATTGCGAATCCGTTTAACTGTTGCGTAGGTTTATTAATGTTATTTGCTTGAGAGTGATGTATCAGTTGTATATTGAACATTATTTGTGAGTTACATATGTCAGAACAATACTCAGAGAATGCAAGACGAGAAACTTTCCAGTATGAAGAAAAATGTGCTTTACTCATTATTGTTCGTGTTTTAGAGATAATTACAATTAACATTTCACGTTAATACATAATTAATTTATTACGATCAGAATTGAAAAACAATTCATATATTTATGTATGCATAAGTAAATGTAATTTTATTTGACCAATATTTATTGTGGAGCCTAACGTAACAGTACTCAGGCTGTTATTTTACGTAATTGGTATACTGGGTTTAGGGCAATCTCAGTGAATTTCATTAATTGTTAGTGGGTTGTTGCTTACCACATGTCACCACTTATTGTTAACGATGCATGCAGAAAAATTTACTCCCAAGATGGAATCGCGTTCTCTTTTAGAGAAGGATCACTGAAGTACATATTTAGCTCGATATGAACTAATATGTGGTGGCCAGGGTGTTGGTTAAATATATGAATCTTCCGCAATAAATGTAAAATGGCTTAAATGATTTTCAAGGTGGTTAGGGCATTAACTTTTGTACACTATTTGCGGTGTTTGCATTGTTTTGTTTTATTGTTGGAAAATATATTCATGGTGTCAGTTTGAAGTGTTTATTGTATTAATTGTCACATATATTTTGCACAACTGGGAGCGATGTCTGCCAGTAAACTTGGTATTGAGATGAAGCTGAGTTTCATGAAACAAAGGCAGTTGGAAATCATGATGTGGTGCTTGTAATTAGAATTGAGCATCCTTTGTGATTACTTGTTGCGCTTTGTTTATTTCTTCAAAGTTAGAGTAGATAATTATGTGACATCTGATCCAAGATAAAAGAAGAAAGAAAAAAAAATATATATATAGCAACAATTAGCCGGACAACCGACAATGAATAGGACATCTGTAGTTTTTAAAGAGATCGATAACTATGGGAATAGACAGAAAATGATGAAGGCACTATTCTAATCTGTTTAAACAATTTATGTGGCCACCTACGCTGTGCTTCAAATCTGAGCATTTTTTATCATTAATATCCTTTTGTGGCTATAGTACTATGAATACTGTCTTACACCTGTTTTAAATATGTATTTTCCTTTCAGGATATTATACAAAACGAAGTCTGATCCCTCCAACTCAAATTTGCATCACTCTCCTCCAGAGTGAAAATATGATACATGTTTAAGGAAGGATCTGTTGCGTGGTGGCGCATAGCTTGATATCGCAGAGACTCATGTTCGTTTCTAATCCCAATCACACTTTTTGCTCTTTGAAATTTGGTCTGTCCATTATTCTCGTTCATCTGTGTGTATTACCCATAATTGTAATTTTAAAAGTAAATTTTAGCTCAATTCTATCAAATATATTTAATGTTCAGAAACGGAGCATAATAAAGTTCTATTAAGCTATTTACTAAGTTCAATAAAATAAATAACTAACCCAAATGTTTAGAAATATGTAAGGATATGTAATCGAACGTATTTTTATGTGATAAACACATACGAAAATACGTAGTAGTGCAGAAGATACGCAGCGAAGAGAAAAACGAAGGTATTATGACATAAGGTATACTTCACTTATAATACAAGATGTCCAAGAACTTCTTGTACTCCTAGGTTTGAATATCACAGAGAACAATTTCAGTTGTAGTGTTGATAATACTGCTTTTATGGTCACAACCAGCACCGTGTCACAACTCTTTATTCATTGTGATATGGAGATTTTCAGTTGTAAGGCCATGACTGATGTGAGGGGTTGCAGTCACACAATTCGATCCCATTGAAATGGCCCCCACGAAGCCCGGACCTTACACCAGATAACTCGTTGTGGAGAATAATCAAGACATATGTTTCTCATCGTTGGTACACGAGAGACTAAGAATTCGGCGAAAGTGTGGAGAACAACTATCGAACGATGACTCATCAGATGCTCCGCAACATGTCAAGGAGAACATGAAGACGCACACATCTGTGTGTACATTACAATGGAACACATACAGATCTACTGGATTTGTAGTTCCTATATATGGACCTAAATACTCAACTGTAATGTACACACACATTATACTACAATTACACCGACATTGCTCTCTGTGATGCACACACCTAAGGATAGAGGAACTTCTCAGACATCCTGTAACAAGCAACGAATAAAATTTAGTAAAGTTAAGGTAAAAAAAATGAATGAGTAATGTATATATTCAAAAAAAAAAAAAAAGAAATCTTCGAGTTTTACCACGCTTATGCCGGTTAGGCTAAAGGAGACGGTGATGATGAGAAATGAATGAAATAGTGAAATGAAGGAAGTGGGAAGAAACGGGACTTCACTTTAATTCAAAACGGTGGATTTCAGGATGGCTGCTCTCAAGGTTACCCTTACCGTACCACTTCACTCTAGGCCTAATATGTATTACCGAAGCTTTTATTCACTTATTATCATCATTAATACGAGGGTTAGAAGCGCAGGTAGGGGACTTAACGCACACAGTAAGTATAAACTATTAATATGCCTGTAACTTTTCCCCAAATGTGTGTATCTTAAAACTAACTTCACCATTATTTTGCTGATTAAATTCTAGCCCGAAATTATGTATCATATTACCCTATTCCTATTTAAGAAACTTGACCTTAATTCAAAATGGCGGATTTCAAGATGGCTGCCGTCAAGGTCGTACCTACCATACGACTTTCCCCTAGGCCTTATATGTATCCACTGGTTGTTTCTCACTTTTTTCATTAACAATCCGTTTACAAAGGGTAGTACGGAACTTCCGCTGTAATCTCTAATAACCCAATCACAACTCTTAAAAATTATTTTTAAAAAATAGAAAATATACACCATGACAAAAATTTCTGTCATCACAAATAATGCATACATGCCCTCTATCAGAAAAGAAAATCATTGAAATCGGAGCCGGACACCCGGGTGATGTCCTTGTTAGATCATATTTATATTACGGTCTATACGAAGTTTTGCTTCAAACCACACTAGTTGTTACGCGTCAGCCTTTACACTATAGGTTAAAATCGTGCTTAACTCAGTGGCGCCCGGTGAATTGATACCGGTTGTTACAGTAAGACAGATCGAACAAAAGATAGAAATTAGACTCACTGAATAACCTTAGCCTTAGATCAAAACACTATATTCAAAGAAATAAAATTGTGTAAAATAAATAAATAAATAAAAGAACAAACGAGAAAAATTAATAAGTTTTATCAAATTAAATAGAAAGGCAATTCTCCTTTTATTGGAGCAAATCTCCTTATTGAACGCTGGTTGAAGTCTGGTATTCTCATTATTAGGTCTTTTGCGATGGGAAGCGTGGTAATCTCTCTTGCAACATTGAATTCTTTAAGAACGTTTTTATTCTCTTCAATGTGAAGTAATGCTTTCTCCTTCTGTTAACTTCATAGATGGAGTTAATATACATTCTAAAAGCTTTGATGATTCATTAAATATTTTTTTCTAGATTAATGTGAACAATGAATTCTAACAAACCCATAACTCCCGCTAATCTTAATTGATCTGTAGGTATCAGCAGCGTGTTTCAGATTTGGTTGAGAAATATGGGGGGAGAGGATCTTCCGATAAAAGTAGAGATTCAGTTTTTCATTGTATACTAATATCCTATTGATTATAATGTATGTAAAAATCTCAAAGTCAGAGGAAGGGGACAAAATGATGTAATTGTGACATAGGCTGAAGGCTGGCTGTACAGTTTAGTGTTATTAAAGAAAAAAATGAACACATTTTATTCAGGCGTTTCTAGGAAAATTTGAGATATACTGGAGAAACATATCGAATACAAGCAACATTGCTGCTATAAGATGATTTGTGAATTTAAACCAGGCTTCAACTTCGCAAACACATATACTTCTCTTGTTTCTCCATTCCATGCTGTGCTCTTTGTAGATTGTACTTCCTTGCTCCCGTCATCATCAATTTGATCTCCTAAAACTAATGTTCCCTTCAAAGTTTGAAATCACCTATTGTGCAGAAGAAGAATCAATTTATCTTTTGACACTGCCTAACAAAATTTCCACGAGTATCATTACTTTGTTGAAGAAAGATGAAGCAATTAACTAAAGAAGCATACAAGGTATCCAACAAAGGGGCTTACACCGTTTGTCCTCGTCGGTCTATCCACCTCTTAACAAACGTTTCATCCAGGAATTGCCGACGTCTCAATGTTAATGTGGCGGTACGCCATCTTGTTAAAAAATCTTCATCTAGGTACAGTTGATGAGCAGCTGGCACATTTTCCCCCTGCAACATGTTAAGATACTCTACACCTGTCACTACTTTTTTTTAACTACCTGACAAGTCCTCTAGTGGACAAACCACACCACTTGCAACAGCAGCCTGGCAATGTACGGTTTTCACTTTGTTTGCTTTACACTTGCTTTACATAGGAAGGATGATTAACAAAACATAAACAGAAGAGTTACGAATTACAAAATAAAAATATTCCGGACTAACAATAAACTATTTTAGTACAACCAGGCTAGGGCAGGTCCAAAGGGAATATTCAGAAGTTATTGAACTAAAAGAAGCAATCCTAGTTATCCAGGTTACAACATTTTCTATATTTCTTACTGACTTAAAATTAATTTTCTTCGTGCGCAATTTCTTTTAAATTTACCAGAAGTAGTTACGTAAAATAGTAACTTTGTGAAAAATTCAGGTTTCTGGCTAAATTTCAAGTTTTCCAGGAACAAAAATACATTCCAGATTTCCAAGGCTTTCCACATTAGTAGAAACCTGGAGCAAGAAGTTCTTAATTCCAGGAACACTCGACCATCCACACTGTTCTAAGTCACTTTCCATACAACTTAAATATCAGAAAACACGAAGCGGATCTTAGTTGACAGGAAGAAGTTTGCTAAAGTCCTTCTTCTCTGGTAAACTTATTTATATCTTTCACTCGTTTTGATTTCCACCTACTTTTGATTAAGATATGGCACGGTTTCTCAGCCTGGGGATTGCGAACGGAGGTGAAAATGTTAGATGTAATTAGGACTAAGTAACGAAAATGACATATTTGAAAGATTATTTTGAATCTCTTATTTTAAAAGACATTTTTATTCTCATACTTATTGTCAAACTGTTATTCCTATTTCCGTATAAATTCCTCACATATATACAGTTGTAAGCGATAAGCAGCAACAATCAAAAAGCTGTAAATTGCTTATAGGGTCACTGGCAAAAGGGGGTCAAGATATGAAATAAGTTCAGAAAGCCTGGATATTGTAACATCCAGTAACTACTGTACTAACGAAGTTTGGGTTGCCCTTTTGGCAGTAGTAAGAAAAAAGGATTTTAAATTTGAAACACCCTATTTATTTCTTGATACGACCTTTAACATTATTATTTTTTTTGTATTGCTAATGGTAGCAGTACCAGGGAAAGAAAGCACTTAATATATATTTGTTTTCAAAGATGTTACGCTTTCTTAATAACTCCCGTTAAAGCAATTCATAGTCGAATAGATCAGACATGATTCTAGATAGAGTATGATTTTCTAACCATAGAAAAGTATTAAAATTACGTGAAGAAACGTTGAAATAACAATGTATTTTCAACTTTAAATAAAATAAATGAAATGAAATCTTTTAAGTTTTACGTCCCACGCTTAAGCGGGCTAGGGTAAAGGAGAAGGAAATGATGAGAAATGGATGAAATGAAGAAAGTGGGAGGAAACGGGAGAACCCCGAGGAAACCCACGTACACGGTGTTTGTCTACCACAAAGTTTACTTGGCTTGAGCGGGGATCGAACCAGGGATTCCACGCACGAGAGGTGAACGCTCTACCACTTTGCCACCGTGGCCCTCAACTTTAAATA
The DNA here is from genome assembly GCF_964235325.1 of Thermobia domestica. Taxonomy (NCBI): domain Eukaryota; kingdom Metazoa; phylum Arthropoda; class Insecta; order Zygentoma; family Lepismatidae; genus Thermobia; species Thermobia domestica. The sequence goes on along the minus strand of NC_137456.1, from coordinate 273,273,764 downwards.
AACTGTCAAGAGCGACATCTCACCTACTGAATAGACGGTTAAATGACGATTTTTCAACTTGTGAGGTAAAGCATTTTCAATGTTTAGAAGACGTACTGTATGTATGCCGGGTGACTACAGGTATTTTCATTATTACCAACTTCGTTGGTGTTGTGGTTAGTGTGTGTCTTTGATGCATTATTTATTTATTTATTTGCCTGTTTTGCATACAAATGAGAGTATTCTCGAGCACGCATACAGTTGTCAAAGTTACAAAGTAATTACATATATGCTATTTAAAAAAAACTTACAAATAGAGTAATACATACATAACTATGACTTTTAAGCTTACACATTCATAATATAATTAACAAAAAACATTTATAGATTGTCTACAAAAAACTCATTTACCGAGTAGTAACATTTATCTATTAAGAACTTGTGAAGATCAGATTTAAAGATAGAATATGATTTGTTTTGCTTTAGAAAGTCAGGTAATTTATTGAAAATTTTTATACAGTTAATATATACGCTTTTTTTAAAAAAACGATGAATTTTGGGGAATAACATGCAAATTATTAACGAATCGAGTATTGTATTTATGAACGTAACTGTTTTCAATAAATAAGTGTTTGTTACTTACGGTAAACAAGATAATTTTATTTGGATACATCCAAGATAATGGTAATATTTTTTGTTCTCGAAAGATTGGCTTTCAAGAAGACTTTGGTGACAATCCAAACACAACCCTTAGTGCTTCCTTTTGTGAGGGAAACGTGCTAATATACTCAGTAGAATAACCCCAAAAAATAATGCCGTAAGTTATTAAAGAATGGAATTTTGCATAGTACACTGAAACTAAAGCCTGTGTTGTGACATTAGCTCTTAGTCTACGGAGGCCGAAACAAATACTAAATTTTTTGTTGAGTTGAGAAATATGCTCATTCCAAGTTAGTTTCGAACTAATGGTGACACCAAGAAATTTAGTTGAAATAGAAAAGTCGACGTGGTTCTGGGTGTAATTCTCGGTGGGAGAGAACTGAAATTTGAATCCGTTATGATGCTTCGGGTTCCATCTTAAACTGTAGGTCCACGTCGCACGTAGGCTTGATAGTGAAAAAAGGCGGTCAATTCCAATCATCAAACAAACAAACTACATTTCCATTATCCCTGACCAAATGTAAGTTTGGCATCTTTCTACCTTCCCAAACTTCTGCCTCTAAACATAAATTTTAAGCAGATATCACCTGTATAATTCGTTTTAATAATTTTAGAAAAGGGTAGTTGTTATAAAAAAAAATTAATGGAATCTCATGAATTATCAAAACCTTGGCAGTTTCATTATTATTATTATTATTATTACAGAGCTCGTGGTGGCCAATCAGGGACACTTTCGATCTTGCCCAGGCTCTGGTGGTTTGGGAAGGGTCGTGTGGTCTTCATTATTTTAATGATCCTCCGGCAGTGTCGAGAAGCGATTTCTTTCTTCTTCTTTTTTTTTTTTGCCTTGTCGTTGTTGTTTTTCCTTCTCTATTTGAGCTAGAGTGGAGAGAATGTGTCTAAGTGTTCATGTGTTTTCTTTCTTTTAGTTTGCTGCTTGCATTTTAGTTACTTTGGTTTTATTAAAGCATGCCGGCATCAGGTAATTGTCCTATTTGTAATACTGCAATTTATGGAAGGCGAAGAACTTAAATGCAATGTTTGTTGTGTTTAATTTCATTTGAAATGCTTACAGAATCTAGGTGAAGGAAAAGAATAAATACTATATAGGAATTTTAAGTGTACAAAATGTGAAAATCAGGAAACTCTGAACCTAAATAGATCTGAGTCTGTTAGTCTTAATAATCAGGACAATAGTACTCAGACTACTGATTGCCAAAATTCAGTGGTACCTCAACTGGGTAACCAAAACAAATCTCAAAAAGATGAAACGTTATCCTTGGTAGCTATTCAAAAACAAATTGAATTGTCCTTTGTTAAAATGAAGCATATTTTCCTCAATGAAATCAAAGCTTTGAAATCTGAAAAAGCTAGTCTAAGAGAAGAGAATAAGAAACTTAGAGCTCTCTTTAGAAACGGGCAGTTTAACACAGCTGACGTAAAGAATTCAGGACTGGTATTAGGTAAAGAGTTAAATGAGTCTCACAATAAGGTTAATCATGTATCCCAATCAAAGGTTGATGATGACTCACATGAGTTAAGAGTTAGATAATAATAAAGATATTGAAGAAGTAAGTGAGGGATTATGGACAGAAGTTGTATCAAGGAATAGAAAGAAAATCAATGATAAAAAACCAACTATAGTTGTCAATCAAAATTTGGGAAGAGATTTAAAAAGAGAGTGAGAGTAAATAATAAAACTGACTTGTGTCTAGTATGAAGAAAAAAGCTCTATTTGTTACTAGATTTAGTCCAACTGCCTCTGTTGCCGATGTTGAAGATATAGTAAAAGAACATTTGAATAACTTGAAGCTCTTCATATTATATACTAAATTAAGAACTAAATATAATTCGTATACATCCTTTCATATAGAAGTCAACAGTTGTGATTATAATATTATTAATGTTCCAGAAATTTGGCCTAGATGTATCCTTATTGGCCCTTTCTAAGGTAAATTAAAAGTATTTATTGACTATAATGGTCAAAGCACTTCTGGTTCAAATGGAGAAGCAATCCAAGAATAAATATAAACTTTGGTACCAGAATGTACGTGGTCTTAGGACCAAACATGAACAGTTTTTTTGTTCTGTAGCAGATTGTACTTATGATATAATTGTTATTACTGAGACGTGGTTAAGTGATTTACATAACAGTGAGGATTATTTTCCGGATGCTTATAATTGTTTTAAAGCCAACAGAATATATGAACCTAATGTTTGTGAAAGAAAAAGTGGAGTGTTATGTGCTGTTAATAAAAATATCAAAGTTATTCGAAGAACTGAGTTTGAGATCATTGAAGAATGTATTTTACTTGAATTTGTTAATAGAACTGGCAAGAACTTATTATTCCTGTGTGCTTGCCTTCATCCTAATTTGCCTCCTATTGTTTATGAGAATTTTTTAAATAACATTTTGATTAAGATTAATCCACTGGATTATGATATTCTCATAATTGGTGATTATAACATCCCAAAGATTGATTGGGCCAATAGGGATTTCCTTCCTGGCATACATTATTATACCAAATGCAAGGTCAGAATATTGTTTTCATTCCTGGATGATTTGGATATATCAAATTTTAATGATGTTGCAACTGAAGATGTTTTGCCTATTGTAACTCCTGATCCATATCATTATCCTATCGAGCTTTCTATTTGTAATAAGATATGTTCTTTGGATATTGGTTGCTCGCCAAGATACTCTTTTCATAAAGGCCATTATCTAGCCTTATACCAGGAATTAGCAGAGGCAGACTGGACCAATATCTTGTTAGCTGAGAATATTAACCTTGCTATTGATGCTGTGGAAAATGCAATTAAAACTAGTATGAATAATAATATTCCTAAGTTTATACCCAAAAGTAGGAGTTTTCCTTTATGGTATTCTAAAGATTTTATCCTTTTAATTAAGGCGAAAGAAAAAGCGTATAAAAATATATATAAAAACTAAATCTGATGATGATTATATTATTTTCGCAAATTATAAAAGTCTAATTCAAACTTCGTATGGATAAGAAAATGTATATTTCGGACATTGAATATTCCTTAACCAAAAACCCTAAAAAATTCTGGGGTTTTGTGAGTAAGTATAATAATCGCTCTAAATTTTCCTCAGGTATTATGATCGATAATGAATATGTAGATGACTCCAATAAACTTGTCAATGCATGGGCTAAGCTATTTGAGTATATATATAAAAAAACGTTCGTCTTATGACGAAACTGAATTATTATGTAATTCTGGAAATAGTAATTTTTTTCCTAGTTTTACAGTTGATCAGGTTATTAGTGTTATTAAAGGACTGAAAGTCAAATCCTCTTGTGGAATTGATGGTATAGCAACTTTTATTATTAAACATATTGTGTATATTATAGCTTCTATTCTTACGTCATTATTTAATTGGAGTATACAAACCTCTACTTACCCTGAGAGTTGGAAAACTGTTCTTGTCTCTCCTATCCCTAAGGTTAATGGGAAAGATTATACGGATTATAGAGCAATTTCTATTATGGGAATATTACCTAAAATTTTTGATAAGCTTGTGTATAATTATCTTTATAACCATGTTTCTTCAGAAATTATGGAACAACAGCATGGATTTACTTTGTCCAATCTAACATGCTTTATGTATGATATTGTTCCTCCTGTAAAAACTCAAGGACAAGTAGATGTAATATATTTTATTTTACCAATGCCTTCGATAAACTCCTCATGATATATTAATCAAGAAACTTAACTCATGTGATCTATCACCAACCTTTATTAGATGGTTTATTTCATATTTAACTTGTAGAAGATTTGTTGTAAAATATAACGGTTATATTTCTGATGTATATAATATTTTTTCTGATGTTCCTCAGGGATCTAACTTACGTCCACTTTTGTTCCTTTTGTTTCTCAATGACCTTAAAGAAAATATCGATTGTCAATTTCTCATGTATGCTGATGACTTGAAAATTTACCGTACTGTAGATGATGCTAGTGATTGTGCTAAGTTACAAGATAACATTAATATCATTGTTAATTGGTCAAAGACTAACGCTTTACCTTTGAATTTCAACAAAACTTGCATGGTGTCATCTACCTTAAAAACAAATCCTGTTTATTATAACTATATGGTCGAAAATGTCTTGGTAAAAAAGCTTGTTTCTGTAGAAGATCTGGGTGTTACTTTTGATGCTAAGTTGTTATTAAACAAACATTTGGAGAATATAGTTTCCAGAGCGAGAAGGAATCTGGGAATCACAAAACGGATCTCTAGAGACTTCTCTTTAAAAAAAAAACTTGTTTAATTTTATATTATGCAAATGTAAGAAGTAAACTAGAATATTGAACCAGTGTTTGGAACAAAGGAATCCAGTATTTTTAAAGGGATATAGTAGTAGTACAAAATCTGTTTCTTTCATGGCTAAAATGGAAATTTAAATTTCTATCAGGAAAAACTTATGATGAAATTAGGTATCATCTTGGCCTATTAAAATTATCCGAAAGAAGAACTTTATTTGATTTTAAATTGTTTCTTAATATTTTATTTAGTAAGTTGCCAGTGATTGAGGGCCGTTGGTCTTGGTATTCCTAATATGGTTAGGAGAAACTTTAAAATTTTCATGTATAATCCGAAGTTTAGTAATGCGCTTATATATAAATGCCTGTTAAATGCAAACAACTATTCGCATGTCATTGATTTTTTTATACCTGATTTTCTTTCTATCAAAAGAAAGTTTACGACTTATCATAATCACAATTTCATTACTGTCTGTGCATGCCAGTGCTTGTGTATGTCTGAGCATTATTTTATAATTTATTGTAATCTTAGTTGTGTTTCATATGATATGTTTGTCGTTTGCTATAGAATGTAATTTTTATTTTTTATTCTATACTATTGTATGTACGATTGTTTCTGTGTTTATGTACCCTATTTGGAATTGCAAAGGGACTTTTAGTCTGTAATTTCCAATTATGCAATAAAAAAAATATTATTATTTTAGTTGTAGCCCATATTAATACACTAACTGTTTACTTAACTGTCTGTGGTTTCTGTACAGATGCTAAATGTTTCATTACTTTTTAAGTCCGATAATGCCATTGAGTAGTTATTTAATAAATCAGTATCGGGAATGGCAGCAAGAGAAGATATTTTGATTTAAAACTTTAATAGATATTTCCTTATCTATAGGAAACGCATACGCCAATTATTAATGGCAAGCTCTACATGCTGTATACATATATAAATTAAAAAGGAATAAAGGAAAAGAAAGGATAATTATTAGTCAATTAAATAATAAACTTTATGCAAATTTAAAAAATACAACTGTGTAATTTCATTCACAGAATTGAACGATTCATTACAGAGATAACAAGTAAGTTTGTCATTTGCAGAATTTATTTTGTAACATTGAATATCATCTTAGGGAAAACTAGTGAGCGACAATGAAGCTAAAACAAAATGAAATGAAATCTTTCAGTTTTACGTCCCACGCTTCTGTCTGTTAGGCTAAAGGAGATGGTGATAATGAGAAAGTGGGAGGAAACGGGAGAACCCCGAGAAAACCCACGAGCACGGTGTTTGTCCAGCAGAAAGTTCACACGGCGCGAGCTGGGATCGAACCAGCGACCCCAAACATCAGAGGTGAACGCTCTACCACTGAGCTACCGCGCTCCCATGAGCTAAAACAGTTTTGCGTAATTGCTGTGTGGTAAGATTTAGCTATGATTTTTATATTAGATATGTTACAACGTTAAATATAATATACTTCGTAATATATATAGGGTAAATGAGCCAATAGTCATCACTATTTATGAGGCATAATATTTATTAATGACTACTCGCTACCTGTACGACAGAAATTGACGGAACTAAACCAAATTCAAGTTTGACATTATATCTCTTCTCAGTAAAAATAAGGATTTTAAATGACATATGCAAACTCTTTTATAGTTAAAAATTCTGAAACACGTGCAAAATACCAGTGTTCGTCAACAAAAATTTAGTGCTCGTCATAGTTGACTACCAGTAGTTGTCAGTTAAAAAAAAAAAAAACGAAAAGTGTTTTGAAAATTGCAAAAAGTAACAAATTACAGGTTATCAAATATCACATCAATATCGAAATCACTGTTTCGTACATCAAAACAAAACTTACAAAGAAAATCGTCATCGGAATCATTCTGAACATCAGTCAACTTTGGAAAAAACTCCATGTGTTCTTTACTGATACAAAAATTGTGGAACGATTTGTTACATTGACCACAAGTAGGATTTTCACTTTCTGCAACTATTCCCCCACACCGTCCACAGAAACAATACCGTTAGAAATAGCCTGAGGTGATGATGATGCTTGTTGAGTGTCCTTGTCCTGCTGGGAACCTTGACCAATTTTCTTCGGTTTTGAATTATTTTGCTTTTTCTCTTCTCTCTTCCTCTTCTTTACCTCTTTCTCAGCGTCTTCCTTCAGCTTAGTTTCTTCTTTCTTCCGATAGAAATTTTTCCACTCCTCAGGTAATACCGCAGATGGAAATCGTAATTGCTGTCTGCGTTTAGTTTTCTTGCATGAAGAGTTTATCGGCCACCACACATGTCTCTTGAATGGTGATGAAACAGTACTTTCTGGAGGCTCTCTTTGCTTTTCGGAATCTCCTTCAGTCGATGGTTTCTCTGTATCACCTAAGGTTCTGCTGTTGGATGCGGCCTTTTCTTTCATTGATGAGTAGATCTTGAAGAGCACTTCTTCTGATGTTTCAAGAGATTCTTGTCCTTCGATCACTTGGTTAAACTTATTTATTAACGCTGTACCCATTTCTGATTCTATGACACGCAGAACAATAAGATAATTGTGTGGCACACTATTTTGAGTATCAGTTTCTTCCTGCGAATTATCACGCACTTTCGCTTCCCGTTCACAACGATTCAAGCGTCTGCTGTAATCTACAGCATCAGGATATAGAGGATACAATCCACAAACTCGAAAACTGTACTGTATTGTTTTGGGGGTTGCTTTTTCATTCACAACTTTCAGCAAAATTGGTGCAAAATTAGCCTTAGTTGGAGTTTTGTTTCGGTTATCCCTTTGCTAATAATGCACGACCTTTTTCCAGTGATGCTTAATAGGTTTATACACTCCAACATCCACAAGTTGTAAGATATGAGTAGAGTTTGGGTGTAATGCATATAGGATTATCCCGTTAGCACTACAAAAATCTGACCATTGTTTGGTTATGTGTGATCTATGTCCATCAATAAAGTACACAAAAGGGAGTGTTATTTTCTTTCAAGTATGGATGGAAGACATTCGCAATAGACACAGACTCAAACTTCTTTGGGGGTTTCACGTAGGTATAAACAATTAATCCTGGAAGAATTGCGCCGTCAGCCGAAAAGGAACACATCACAGTTATTGTTTCTTTCTCATTCCCCTTCATAACTTCATAAATGTTTTTCCAATCTTTAATACCTATCACCGCACCGCTTTTAGGACAAATTTGAAAATTAGTTTCATCATTACAAATTCTTCGTGGATTACTCATGATTTCCATAGCATTTTGAGATTCCATAAATTCCCTTAAATCACTGAACCACTGGTGTAGAGATTTCTCTGTGACAAGGCTTCTTCCAATACATAATGACTCGGCTGTCCTTAAAGCTAGTACTGGAGTTTTCTCATGAACAACTGAAAGTAGATTTAAGAAAACAAGAAAATAATATGACCAGTGATATGCCATAGATAATAAATCTACATCTACGTAGCCTATATTATTTACCATAGTCAACATGTTTAAATCACAACTGAGGGAATAGGTTCTGTTAATGGAGCATTTGCTTTGCCTTCGGAAGGTTATGAGTTCAATTCTCTCCGCCGACAATGCTGACTAGATTTTTCAAGAGATTCTCTAAGACAAGTACCGGGACGATACCTAGTAAATAAGCACTTAGTGACATTTATTTGAATATAAAATGGCTGAAGAACGAATGAGATTAGAAAGTTACTTTCAAATTGTTAATTACTTTAAAGGCTTTACTTTACATTTTTTCTTTCGGAGAAGACAAGCCATTGATACATAGTATAGGGCCTATGCTACAGCCAACACGAATATGCACACTAAAATATTTTTTTTTTCTTTAAAATGTGGTCGAAACGTTCACATACGACTCATAGCACATAGTTTTCCATACATTTATTAACTTTTGGTCTAAAAGTGTGAATTTCAAAGGCAATTCGAGAAACTTTAAGATAGCTTCATTTCGTGTTTCAATTTTGAAAACTTTTATCCACACTTGAATACATGTATTAGTTTTTTTCCAGCATAGGCCCCTATTTAGACTATTTCTCTCCACGTAAAATATGTCTAATCAATTCACATTGATATGTGCAACATTACATGGAAACGTACTACCTTCATATTATATACTTATACTGTCCAAAAAGCTTGTAAAATTTACAAGGAGTTAGTAACCATGCTTTCCCTGTAATGTAGGCCTATATCAATGTATTTCAGGATTAGTATTGCAAGAAAGACTGTGTAAGCAATATAAAAACTAACGAAAGAAGCAAAGAAGAAAGGAGAAATAAAAGTTGTACGAAACTTTTTTTCGAAAACTTCGTACCATTTTTCTCCTGGCCTTCCGTCAACGAAAGGAGTTACTCGACCATCATCTTTCACTATTTTCTGTACTGTGTCCAGTAAGGTGCCTTTTTTATTATTATTATTATTGGAAAACCCACATGCACAAGATCAATTAACTATTCAACAATAAAATCCTCCTCGGCTGGTGTAAGAATAGTTTTAGGTCCCATCTTCCTTTCGGAAGTTTAATTTCACGAAACAAAAAGCGGAACATTGTTTTCTGAATATATCCTCTTCTTATCAAGTATTTTCAAAAATGGATTTTTGTTTTTCCTGGCATCACCCGGACTAAGCTTCAGATACAAGTGGCTCATAAGTTGAAATAAATAAAGCAAATACATAACAATGACTTAAGTGAGAAAAATTCTAAAATAAACCCGAAACTAGCAGCGAAAGAACTTAAACTTTCAAAACGCACTGCTAATTGTCGTCAGCTAACAAACTAGTAGTTGTCAGCCCTATGACGTCCTTTGGAAGGAATTGTCGTACAGGCACGAAATTATTATAGGAAGTTACTCTGGAGTTAGTGATTCAAACAAAAGGGATTTTAACTTTCTTCTCAAAACTTATGGAAAAGTACCAATGATCGTCATTCATGACGAAATTAGGCAAAAATTCTAATTTTGCATACCAATATTCGTCGTTCCTTTGTTTCATGTTAAATACGGCGCAATTGTTTCGTTCTTTTAAAAGTGGAACGTGAGGAGTCTTATTAAAAACTAGAGCAATTGTTTATAATTACATAAAGAACTAAAAAGCATTTACCTGACTCTAATGTTCCCATTTACGTCAAATTTTTCAAATTTGAAGATCCAGCAGAAAACACAAAATTGTAGTCACCGTGCGCTTTAACTCCACTTTGAACGGCATACGCGAGAGACAGTGCCGTTGCAATCATGACAAAAGGAAGTCGAAAAACGTACGTATATGCACAAAAAGTAGCTACTTCTGAATATCAGTGGGAGCCATCTTGTGCCCACATAAAAACCGATATGACGAGCACTGGGGTATGACGACATTAGGCACATCTACCCTATATTATATATTGGACTAAATTCATTCTTTTGAAACATATCTCAATTTGAATGTACACTTCTCATTCATTTTTTACCTTAACTTTACCAAATTTTATTCGCTGCTTGTTACAGGATGTCTGAGAAGTTCCTCTATCCCTAGGTGTGTGCATCACAGAGAGCAATGTCGGTGTCATTGTAGATAATTTATTTACTACATATTACAGTTGAGTATTTAGGTCCACATATAGGAACTACAAATCCAGTAGATCTGTATGTGTTCCATTGTAATGTACACACAGATGTGTGCGTCTTCATGTTCTCCTTGACATGTTGCGGAGCATCTGATGAGTCATCGTTCGATAGTTGTTCTCCACACTTTCGCCGAATTCTTAGTCTCTCGTGTACCAACGATGAGAAACATATGTCTTGATTATTCTCCACAACGAGTTATCTGGTGTAAGGTCCGGGCTTCGTGGGGGCCATTTCAATGGGATCGAATTGTGTGACTGCAACCCCTCACATCAGTCATGGCCTTACAACTGAAAATCTCCATATCACAATGAATAAAGAGTTGTGACACGGTGCTGGTTGTGACCATAAAAGCAGTATTATCAACACTACAACTGAAATTGTTCTCTGTGATATTCAAACCTAGGAGTACAAGAAGTTCTTGGACATCTTGTATTATAAGTGAAGTATACCTTATGTCATAATACCTTCGTTTTTCTCTTCGCTGCGTATCTTCTGCACTACTACGTATTTTCGTATGTGTTTATCACATAAAAATACGTTCGATTACATATCCTTACATATTTCTAAACATTTGGGTTAGTTATTTATTTTATTGAACTTAGTAAATAGCTTAATAGAACTTTATTATGCTCCGTTTCTGAACATTAAATATATTTGATAGAATTGAGCTAAAATTTACTTTTAAAATTACAATTATGGGTAATACACACAGATGAACGAGAATAATGGACAGACCAAATTTCAAAGAGCAAAAAGTGTGATTGGGATTAGAAACGAACATGAGTCTCTGCGATATCAAGCTATGCGCCACCACGCAACAGATCCTTCCTTAAACATGTATCATATTTTCACTCTGGAGGAGAGTGATGCAAATTTGAGTTGGAGGGATCAGACTTCGTTTTGTATAATATCCTGAAAGGAAAATACATATTTAAAACAGGTGTAAGACAGTATTCATAGTACTATAGCCACAAAAGGATATTAATGATAAAAAATGCTCAGATTTGAAGCACAGCGTAGGTGGCCACATAAATTGTTTAAACAGATTAGAATAGTGCCTTCATCATTTTCTGTCTATTCCCATAGTTATCGATCTCTTTAAAAACTACAGATGTCCTATTCATTGTCGGTTGTCCGGCTAATTGTTGCTATATATATATATTTTTTCTTTCTTCTTTTATCTTGGATCAGATGTCACATAATTATCTACTCTAACTTTGAAGAAATAAACAAAGCGCAACAAGTAATCACAAAGGATGCTCAATTCTAATTACAAGCACCACATCATGATTTCCAACTGCCTTTGTTTCATGAAACTCAGCTTCATCTCAATACCAAGTTTACTGGCAGACATCGCTCCCAGTTGTGCAAAATATATGTGACAATTAATACAATAAACACTTCAAACTGACACCATGAATATATTTTCCAACAATAAAACAAAACAATGCAAACACCGCAAATAGTGTACAAAAGTTAATGCCCTAACCACCTTGAAAATCATTTAAGCCATTTTACATTTATTGCGGAAGATTCATATATTTAACCAACACCCTGGCCACCACATATTAGTTCATATCGAGCTAAATATGTACTTCAGTGATCCTTCTCTAAAAGAGAACGCGATTCCATCTTGGGAGTAAATTTTTCTGCATGCATCGTTAACAATAAGTGGTGACATGTGGTAAGCAACAACCCACTAACAATTAATGAAATTCACTGACAAGTAAGGTTTCCCAGGTGATACACGCCGATTTTAATCAAACTTCACAGGTTTGTAGTACAGCAAAAAATAAGCGACAGGTATTTTTTTGTAGCGGCCCATATGCATATTTAGGCGGTATAATAGGGCTGTCAAAATGGGACAACAAAGCATACTTTAGGTAATAGCGCGAAAACGAGAAGAGATAGCCAAACGTTGTAAAGGAGCAAGTTGTCATGACACGATAAGCATTTCAATAACACATAGCGCTTCCACGGGGATAACACACAACATCCGCAAATGGACCAATCAGGGATGAAAAGTAGTCACAGAGCTTTATCTATTTCGCGGAATCCAAATAATGTAGGTAAGAATAAAGAATGATAAAGAATAAGTGATACGTGTTTTTTCGTTTTTGCAAGATGAGTCAAAAAACGTAAATAGATGCATCGTTATCTCAATGTCAAAAGATTGGAGAACTGGGAATATGAAGATGTGAACGCCTGTATGAGAGGCAACCTGTCAATCAGTGTTGTAGAACTGGTTGCAGGTGGCAGGTAGAATGCTGCTCGAGAGATAAATACCAAACATGGACTTATTGTTCAATGGTTTATATGTTATATCTATTAGTAGTTAGTGATTGCGAACAGTTCAATGCTCATGATGAGTAATTTAAAAGCCACCCAGCCAGTAAACGAAATCACACCCTTCCTGTAAGAATCAGCCGTATAGGATAGTAATACAAACGTTGATATTGTTTTGCAACAAGCCCCGTTGTAGGGATAAATAGGCCCTTTGCGGGATACTAAACAACATGTTGAACACAATTGAACAGGTTGACAAAAATAGACAATTCATAGTCACATGCATATGAACATGCATTTAAACCAAAACACATGAATGTGTTACACAAGCACTATTTTCGGTAATATGCTGTATGTTGAACCATAGCCGGCTGCTATTTAACAGAATGTAGCGTAATGTCGAATAATGTATGGAACGGATATAAGCAATTGCAGTACATATTCGTCATGCAAATGATCTTATTGAAATCGGACATGAGCCTAATAGAACTTTCTTGATATAAGCAGTATTAAAACGATATTAAATGATTCGTGGCTACATGTATTTGTTTCGAAATATACAAATATAAACAGTATAAAGTATGGCACGTCAAATGAAAATGAAAAGTCCTACAACTAACTAACAAAACAGTTTGATATACATTTACGAAAACAGTACATAAATACCGTTCTTGGCCATTCAAATGCGTTTGAATTTGCCACATATCAATATTGGAAACCATTCCTCTGTTGTATTAATAGATAGAAGTAAACGTAGCATTCCGAACACAAACTTCTAGAAAACAGGTCTAATGTCATTGACAAAGAACTGGGCATAACTAAAGCCGAAGAACATGCAATTCATGTTGTTTAGTAACCCGCAAAGGGCCTATTTATCCCCACAACGGGGCTTGTTGCAAAACAATATCAATGTTTGTATTACTATCCTATACGGCCGATTCTTACAGGAAGGGTGTGATTTCGTTTACTGCTGGGTGGCTTTTAAATTACTGATCATGAGCATTGAACTGTTCGCAATCACTAACTACTAATAGATATAACATATAAACCATTGAACAACAAGACCATGTTTGGTATTTATCTCTCGAGCAGGATTCTACCTGTCACCTGCAACCAGTCCAACAACACTGATTGACAGGTTGCCTCTCATACAGGCGTTCACATCTTCATATTCCCAGTTCTCCAATTTTTTGACATTGAGATAACGATGCATCTATTTACGTTTTTTGTCTCATCTTGCAAAAACGGAAAAACACGTATCACTTATTCTTTATCATTCTTTATTCTTACCTACATTATTTGGATTCCGCGTAATAGATAATGTTCTGTGACTGCTTTTCATCTCTGATTGGTCCATTTGCGGATGTTGTGTGCTATCCCCGTGGAAGCGCTATGTGTTATTACAATGCTTATCGTGTCATGACAACTTGCTCTTTTACAACGTTTGGCTATCTCTTCTCGTTTTCGCGCTATTACCTAAAGTATGCTTTGTTGTCCCAATTTGACAGCCCTATTATACCGCCTAAATATGCATATGGGCCGCTACAAAAAAATACCTGTCGCTTATTTTTTGCTGTTCTACAAACCTGTGAAGTTTGATTAAAATCGGCGTGTATCACCTGGGAAACATTACTTGTGAGATTGCCCTAAACCCAGTATACCAATTACGTAAAATAACAGCCTGAGTACTGTTACGTTAGGCTGCACAATAAATATTGGTCAAATAAAATTACATTTACTTATGCATACATAAATATGAATTGTTTTTCAATTCTGATCGTAATAAATTAATTGTGTATTAACGTGAAATGTTAATTGTAATTATCTCTTTAAAACACGAACAATAATGAGTAAAGCACATTTTTCTTCATACTGGAAAGTTTCTCGTCTTGCATTCTCTGAGTATTGTTCTGACATATGTAACTCACAAATAATGTTCAATATACAACTGATACATCACTCTCAAGCAAATAACATTAATAAACCTACGCAACAGTTAAACGGATTCGCAATCTTAATAAGAGATTTATATTTGGCAAATAATTTAGTCAATTTGCCCATATGAGTTTAAATCGTTGATGATATGTAATTGTGTAAGTTATTTTTATACTTGTCTATTAAGAATGTGAATCATTACTGTTTAAAAATACATGCAATAAATACTTATAATATATAAAATATAACAATAGAGGCATGAAAACGAACATACAAATCATATACGGTACTGGTTAATGGGATAACAATGATACTAGTTTCACATATATTACTTTCATTCCTGTGCACAATAAAACAGAGTAGATGTAAATGCGATTAACTGGGCAACGACATACTTTATTACTATAAAATTATATTCTGCAATACATAAGAAAATATTAAAAAGAAAATATTCAAGACGGATTTATTTAATTATACAGTGATTACGGAGCAGATATATACATATTTATTTTTAAAAAAATGAAGTATGCATTTGACGAATTATCCTAGTAATCTCCAATGCATTAGCTTTAGTTGTGTCCTTTCACGGTAGCATGTTTCTCTTGCTGGCTGAACTTTCCATACCGTTTTCTCTATTACTCCCAGTATTTGAAGTCAACTTCAGCTGCATGTAATTAGCCGATGGTAATTAGCTGCATGTAAATTTCATGTCTGAAAAAAGAATCACATGTATTGAATGATAAAAGAATAATGTCTCCAATTAGGAGAAAGAAAAAATGACCTATGCCATTTATGATACTACACATATTGCAAATAACTTCAGGCCCACAGAAACACCGTTTGGAAATTTAATCTAAGTGAAATGAAACATTTGAGTTTTACGTCCAACGGTTATTCTGTGTAGACTAAAGGAGACGTGGATGATGATAACGTTTTAACCTGATTTGAAGCAGCAACAGAATAAGGATCCTGAATAAGATTTGCGCAGAAATTAATATATGTGTATTTTAATCAGAAAAGTGTGTGAAACACGTACAAAATTGTAATTTGCCTGCTATTGTGTGTGAACATTGCAATTTTTATATAAGAGTGCACTACTTAATTAAGACACTTGCTTTACTCCTGTCTTTCTTCTAATTGTACATGATTACTACGTTGTATGAATAATGTTTTACTTCAGCACACATTTTGCTTGTTGCTGATACATTTTACCCCTTCTTATCGCTTTCATTCGTTCATTCATTCATTCATTTTTTCCTTTCTAATCTTGTGTTTTCAATCTGGCCGTTTTTATTTCTTTTCCCTTTACTTCTTTCTGTCTAACTATTGTGCTAATTCTTTCAATTTAACTCTGGATGTAACAAGATCGAGCAATAAGAGTACAAACATCATAAGCTCTTCAGCACTTATTATTTTTAACTCAATACAGAATTTGCATAATTATTATACAAAATAGCACTTTAAAGACGTTATAATTACATACAGTACGACTTACATTGAATACCGTAGTTGTACATTTGTTATACAAAGTCAAAAATGGAAATGATTTCAATATTCATCAAAGCGACCACTTTCAAGCATAGGCCAAGCCGACGTCAATGCGTACATGTCTGAAGTTTCTATCTACTTATCATCCGAGTCATCTAAAAATTCACATTATCAATACGAATAACATAAAAAATGATCTGCTTTACACCTCTGTCTACCGATGTTATATGTAATTTCTAAATTACATTGCAGCACGTGTATTCACCATATTGCCCTAAACCTTGGAATTCTGCGAGCTACCAATAGCTAACCAATTCTGCACAATTCTGCTTCAATAACTGCAATGTTCCAAATACCTGTAGAAAAACAGAAAATACAAATCTCATTTAGCTGGAAAGCAACATGAAAAAATTAATGAATAATTGTTTTCTTTTCTTTTTTCAAATATAAATGATATCCTTACGGGAGGGATTTCGCAAAATTATATTAGATCAAAAACTTTTAGATCACATTTATGATACACACATTTTTAGGTCACGAACTAGCCAGCAAAAGAAGAATCTATGTATGAAATTTTGTCGATGATTAAAAATCATCCGGCGGAATAACTAGAATCGCTTTATATCACGAATTTCATGTACAGAGGATGTCACAGCAGGTGACTGAAAATATTAACATATTGAAAAGAGCAGAATTTGAGTAAAACCATTTAAGACTTCTCTGCATCAATATTGTTATACGGTAAAATCGCTTTTAGTTAGTTACCTGTATAAGGTTTAAGAAATGCTTAAGATGATGGAACGCAAAAGGGCAAAAACCACAGACACCAAAGAATACAAAAGACTGAATAATGAATTGATAAAAGAAACTGACAGGGCCAAAGAGAAGTATTTGAAAGCGATGTAAAAAATAACACAACTTCAACGACGTGGCAAATATCATCTAATGTGTCAGAAAGCATAAAATTGGGTGGGAAAAGTAACAAAATTATACACACATTTGGAATGGAATCAACAGTGTAGAGATTGAGAAAGGAGTCGGCGACAGCGATGTTGTACGTCATCCCAATTACGTGAACGCTTAATGAAGGCAGGATTAATGGAAGCTGGAGATTTCAAGAATGGGGGGAGATCATTAACAAGGTGAGATAAACGGATAACACAGTTATTACAGATAGACCCGAAGAAGAATACAGATAATGGATAGGATACTTGACACTGGGAAGCAATATGGAATCAATATCGAAGAGTCGGTTAAAAAAAAAAAGAAACACGCCCTTACTAAGCAGAGTAGAAAAGACCACTTCAAATGTCTGGGAAGTACTTGGAGAGAAGTTCATAGCACTAAAAATATCAGGTCAAGAATTGCAGTGGCTAAAGAGGCATTCGACAAGAAAAGGTTATTCCTAACTTGCAGGTTTAACATTGAACTGAAGAAGTCGGTCAAATATTATATATGGAATTGTATGGTTCGGAGAGTTCGACATTATGTAAGTTAGAGAAGAAATACTTACAGAGCTTCGAAACGTGGTGTTGGAGAAAGATTGAGAGATAAAACGGAAACTAACACACGAAAATATTTTAACGGGCTAGAAAGAAATGACGATGTTTGTGAAGAAATTGATTTCTTGATATAGTTAAAAAAGGGAAGAGGAAAAACAACACAACTTATCGATTATTTGAAAAATAATAGGAAATATCAAGAAACGTGGAAACATTTCCAGACGTTAAACTAACGGAGGAGGGGGGGACTGCCTGTTATATTTCATTCACTTTTGGTTCTGCGAGCTTCATGGGGGTTCACCTTATGAAGAATTGAATCGAGAAATAATTCACATGTTGAGTGTTGGGTAACTTCCTCACTAATATGCCAGTGGATGTACGTCTAAATTTACACTCCAGAACTCGTACAAACTTCGATAATCAGTTATAACAAGCGAAACGCGACATTATCAAAGAAGTGAATTGCGTATCATTCACAGAATCGTTGGTAACTGACCAACTCTCGTTGCCATGGCAACAATAGAAATAATACATTGCAGTGTTGGCTGGTTTAAACCAGCTGTTAAAAAAAAAAAAAACTGGTTAAAAAAAAACGAAAAATGTTCGTAAAAGTGTGTGTGCGTAAAATCTTGATGAACACACATTTGTGGGTTATCACCTGTCACTCCCGTATATTATTTGTATATTATTCAGACCTAAATTCCCCATTCATTACTCGAAGAGATTATACTACAAAAGCAACATTTAAAAAAAAAATAAGTTTATGAATGTTTCTTTTGTGATTTGTTTATAGTTTGTTGTTATTGTTATGCAATTGCAATCAAAGAAAAATTCTAAATATTGTTTCGTTTCGGTAATGTTTAGTATTGATAAAATACATTGAAATATCGTACTTTTTTTTGGGAGGGGGGTCATATAAACCCCACGAGAAGCATTTACTGAAATCGGAAGTATCTTTGGTATCTATTTATGTATAACTGGGTCAGAGCCAAAGTGGACTCAATTCTTATCTTTATTCACTTTTCTTACTGATATGCACATTAAGTCGTTGTATGTCTTTAACTTGGACTAATAAAAGTCGTAGTGAACTAACTTGGACTTAATTAGTTCTTCTGTACTCTGCAGTGTTTTGAAATTGTCCATATGTAATTCTGTATAATGGATTCACTTGTGCAACTGTTTATCTTTTTGTCCTCAAATGATTCCTGACAGACAATTATATTTAAAGTACGTAAAGATCAGTACAACGTATTTTATCAGGAGTCCTTCGTGAGTGATTCGGCAGACGTATCGCATTTGTGGCCAATTAGTCCCGGTTTCGAGTTCAAATGGAGGACAATTTGTTTCGGATGTAAGTCGAGAAATGGTTTGGACTAGGCTTTATGCTTATGTGACCCCTTCCAGCGTAACCCGGTTGTTGCATCATAACACCAAGGTGAAACAAACTACTTCTGTCCATATGTGATATAAATACATAGAGCAAATTATTTAAACCAAAAAAGCCTGGTTTAAACCAAAAAACCGGGTTTAAACGAAAAAAGCGGGTTTTTTGGTTTTTCAACAAAAACCACGGTTTTCGTCAACCCTGATACATTTAAAGTTAACTGAACTTTAAAATACATTTTAATGCAGACAACTAAGTGCGACGACTGGTGTATGAATATTTTTCATCCTGAATATACTCTGAAAATGGTCAATTCTAATTTGATACTGGTAATGTCACTTTTTAAGAATAGCTTCTCTTTGCTGTAACTCACTAGAGTCTACAAGTTAAATCTCACACAGTATGTATTGAAAAGGGGGAGGGATTACAATGTACGATGGACTTTGCTTCATATCCGATGAAAAAAAAAACTCTTTTTGTAAAATCCAGCCCGGGCAAAGTTTTTCATCTTCCGCCGCCACTGATGTGAAGTACTTCTCGATTTAATTGTTCAAAAATTCTCATAGTAATAACAAGAAAAGGGTAATTTGGATTGTCATGATATTTTCACCTTACCATTCTCCAGTGTACACACAAAAGTCCACGATCATACTTGGGAAGTGAAAAGATGGAGTTGTAGCGATTTTGTTGAGAAGAACTACGGAAAATGCAGTTTTACCTCTGTAAAAGGTAATAAAATGTAAATGTAAAACTTACCATTATAAATTATTACAAATATTTATCAATTTCTATCATTAAATAAATATACAGAAAGAGACTGAAGTAGAGCACCAATATAATGTCGCATCTAAAATTACTGATTTTAATATAAGAACACTGGACGTTGCATTCGTTATTTTTGAGCACTAAAATAGGAAAATCGTGGGTTTACTTACACAATTGGTGGTGAGTATTGATTACAAACCACTATAATTCCGCAAAGTGAGAAATAAAATATTTTAGGCAATATAATATAAACATTATATATGTAATATGTTCTGTAGAAATAATATGCAGATACTATTATCTGTATCAAAGGCATTCAAATATAAGGCCCTATTGCGTATATCTAGAGTAAATGCTTAAGACAATATAAGAATAGGAGCATGGAAGGAAAGGGGAACCGATTTCGTGCAGAAAAATTCATATTTGTAGCCACAATATACTAGTTAGAATATCATTAATTTGCACGCAACCGATATTAATAAGGAAATTGCACGCGCAAAAGACTCATTCTAAGTAAAATCAACAAGATCACAACCAAAGTGAATTTAATGTTAAAATTTAATTACTATCCCAAGTCTACAAATATTGTCGTCAAATAGACTAATATGAAGGCTGTATGGCAGGGAGAACCACCAACTTGACTTAACATAACCGCACAAACTGAAGTACAAGCTTCGGTCATAATGGAAAGTATTTTATGGCTTGAAGAGCTTATATTTAGTCACTATATTTGTTGATGTGTGTGTCTAGTATCAAATATATGCTGTTTGGTTAAATATATAGATGGAAAAATGTTGTTTCTATGAAAACAAATAAAATTCTTTCTCCGTCTGAAATGTTACTCAATTTTACAGTAATGTTCAATTCGGTTTCAGTTCTGCTTGTATGCAGGGGTTCATGTCATTCCCAGTGCGTAAGACTGGATACTTATTGGGGTGGCGGCAATAAGTATCGCGAAGATAAGCAAAAGAGATAAATATAATTAGAATCTAATACCGGAAAATATTTTTAAATATTATTTTGAATTTTGTTCTGATAGGCACATTTTATTTTTTATACATACTGTTAAGAACAACAAAAAATAGGTTTACTAAACATTTTCAACAGGTGCAGAGTTGTTTAAAAATAAATTTAAATGAAAGAGGTACGATATAAAACTAATGAGAACTACACATTAAAATACCAGAAAAATACAAACGCAATAAAACCTGCAATTACAATTGAAAGCTAATGAGATACCTGAGCATGATTGATTTCACTAGTGCGGCAATGCCCGGTTCAATCTTCGTGACGTACATGATCAAATAATTAAAAATACTCAGTAACTTTTTTAACAACTATCCGAGTTTTTTAAAACCAAAATTAGAAATCACTTTATTTTCTTTATCATATGACCCAAAATCAAGGGAGTTACGAAGATTTAAAATTTTGAAACGGCCTCGATTTCGAAGCACTATGACGGATCGGATTCGATATTTGTTATATGATTGAACTGACCAAATTTGGTTTTAATGCATTCGCTTTTAGCGAAGTTATGTATCCACTATGTACACGAAATTGATTCTACTATAATAGAAATAGATGAATATCGTAATATCTCTGCAATAGGTATATTAAAAATCCCATACAAGCTTATTACAAACCAGAAATTATAAGGGAGCTGCTGGCAAGAGGATGTGATAAAATGGAGATCGTGATAGGAATTAGGTTGAGAATCACTGGCTTACAACGATGTCAGGAAGTAAATTTGAACAGTGTAGTGTAGGAAGGGAAACTAAAAGGGAATACCAGGGGTGATAAAATTCACTGTATTTCTACTGTATGTGCATCCGAAAAGAAGTGTTATCTTTCAGGAATTGAATCACTTCTGATTTGTTAACAAGTGTATGTAAACATCACAAGGCATATTTACTTGAAAAATTATGATCAGTATCACAAGTTGTTTATGACCCATTTACATGTCACAAAAAGCCAATCACTAAAGCTTTGAGAAATGTACACTAAGTGTTGATTTTGGAAAAACATTGACTTCGTAAAGGATATTTGTAGTCAAAATGTCTGATACGCGCAAAAACAAACTCGGCAAATTTTCCCATGTAAAATGTGAATAAAGTTAGCAACAGTGAACACGATATATTTATTTTGAAGTATCTGAAGAAAGAAAAAAAAAGTGAAGAGCATCTTAATGTTTCACTTATAGCATGAGGGTACTCACGTTTAAAATTCCATGCCATTTCCTCACACAGTGAGCATACATATGCTAAGAGGAAGACTAAAGTTTTACTCTGAAAACTAAACTAAGCAAAGTTTTGGGAACATAGTTTTCCCCTGAAAAAGATTTTCGTAGAATTCCAAAAGACTCGTGATATGGATAAACTTCTGATTTAATAACGACCAAACTCCACAGTCAAATCATTCGAAGAAAGAGAGAAAAAATACAGCTGTTAACTTTCATGCCATTTATTACCTTTGATGGTAACACAAGTATTCTTCAGTACAATTTGATTTTCCAAAAACAACAGTTTAGTTAAGTTTTTTGTTGCTACTCTTCAAATAAGCATTCTGTAGAATCAATACCAGCAATAGGGTAACGCTTACTACTTCAAGTGCTCAATTCAAAATTCCGTACTAGTTGAAATTTCGATGAACAGTAAAGAAAGCTCCATTTTCTACAGAAGAAAAAAAAGTGAAAGAAGTGCTCGGGAAGTTCCCGCAATTGAACGCACGAAGCATCGAAAGTGAATACTTTAACAATAAGAGATATTTATTTTACGCTGAAAGACATTTAATCTCATTTAAGACATTTTGAAACACTTACTTTATAAAATATGAATTATATCTTTAATTGTTTTAAATTAATTTCCTGAAAAGAACCGTCTTGCAGCAAGTACTTGGGAAATTCCCGTAACTGAACACACAAAGTATCGGAAGTGTACTTCAACAAAACATTTGGCGAATATCACTGAGGCTCCTGGGATGATTCGAACCACATTTGTTCGTTCGTCTGCCAGTAACCACACTACTACAGGGCACCACTTTCGGTCTTTTAAATTTAAATTTTCACGGTATAAACATGAGACACTAAATTTCCTATATAGAATTTGGCGACATACCAACGTAAAATTTCAAAATGGTGGTCTTTTTTCAAAATAGCTGTTATCCACGCTACAGGGTGCAATTTTCGGACTTTCAAGTTGAAATTTCGAGAGTAGAAGCACGAGACATTCTAAATTTGCTGTATAGATTTTCTCGGCGATTCAATGTAAAATTTCAAAATAGCGGCCATTTTTTTATTTTTTCAAAACAGCAGTGAATAGAATATTGTTGCAAGTTGTGACAATGATAATCTTGAAATATAAATCACATTTTAACATTTTTACCCTAAAGACACGGAAATACTTCAAAAAAACCTATTAAACCCGAAAATATCCCAGGGGCCCAGGTGCGTTGCGCTTTTTTTTTTTTTTTTTTTTAATTTCAAACCCTGGTTTTAAGGGTACAAAAACTTGTAAAATCAATCTACGCACAAAATATGTGAACTGACTCCATAATAAGAAAGTATGGTTAACCTTCCGCACAGTGCGGTCTCGGATTAGACGCACATGAACCTGTTTTCCTCGTTGTGCTGCTATTTATTTCTTGTTGTTATAATACATCTTACCTAGAATTAATCTTCTTTCATTTCCGTCGTTCATTCTTAACTAATAATCACAAGTATTTCCTATATTCATGGCTTCTATGCTCTTCGCTAGATACTTATTCGTCTGTATTGTATTACTTCGCAAAATTAGTATCTTTCAACTGTTAAACAATAAACTTCTTATTGTCCAAAAATAACAAAAATAATGAATCTTTTTTGTTTTCATGTTTCCAAACAGCAATATAAACAACATCCCACCGCTGTATTATATGAGTAAATTTTTAGACGGGGGATTGGGGTAGAACCCCTTATTAAACACACGTTCCTAGGACGTCAAAATTACAAATGCATACAAAAAAAAAAAAAAAAAAAAAAAAAACTTCGTTCCTGTACTACGTTGCCATAGAAGGGATGCTTATATTCAAGAAATATGAACTTCTCTCGGCAGAAAATGCACTCTTACTGCCTTACAAACTGTTTATTAAAAGAAGAGTTGCTTTAATGATCGGAGATTGACTTTAGCAGGACTGAGCGTATGCACATATGGCATAAAACTGCACCGCATAAACCACGAATGCTATTTAACCGATCAGGGCAGGAGAGCAGGAGGGGTTCCGAGCATGAGCGAGGAGTGTATCCGTTATAAACAGATGCGTCAGCGCTGCTATACCTATAAACGAGGATGATAGAAAAACACTATATAAAGCATTAAGCACATGTCTTGTATGGCACAGTCTTGCGGCATTGTGTACACTGTCTTGTCATAGCATTTCACTTCATGATGTCTTTTATATGGAGAATTACGTAGTAAAGAACACCGTTCCATATCGTATTTCTACCTTAAACATGTAAAAGTTAGATATATTTTTACCACCTGTACAATTCTATAGTCAAATCAAGTAACATTTCTTCCGTAGGTTTTACAAATTTACTTCCCAATAAGGATAAACTTTACAATACACGCTCCAGCTGCGCATCGATGAGTAGGACCACTTTAAAAGGGTACCATATAATAGGGTAAGATATGAATAAGTAGGAATGAGTTAGTTTAAGGGTAGAGAAGTTTCGACCCATTTTCGTAAAATGAACAGAGTGTAATTTCTCGTTTCTAAGTAAGTATACCAGCTGGAGCGGGCACTGTAAAGTTAAACCCTCCATGAAAGGGACAGCATCAAAAATTGGGCCCAATTTGGTTCAGACGCGATCTCCTCTTATCAGTTTCAGCTCTATATTTTTGTGATTTCCTTCATTACTGTAACATACACATCGTGTTTGAAACACTGCCATTTAATGCTCTATTATGTTTATCTCATATCGGATCCATCCGTGAACTCATATAATCCAGAATTTAAAATCGGTTTCTCCCTTATTAATCAATCCATACTGACGACCTTCATAACCTTGTTTATTGCTCTCATGCTATTTCGTCTAATATTCATTTCTCACCATCGCTGATGCGCCTGCTCCATACGGACGCACACTTGGGCAGGCATCACTGCAGCGCTCCTGCCCTGACTCGGCTAGATAACATTCATGACATATCTAGTGGTAACTTAGCACAATCTGGTTTGTGTATTTGCGAAATACAATCACAACTAAAGTAAAAAAACGAAAGCTGTAGGAGTTGGTAGCTACTAGTAGGCGGAAAGACAATAATACAGAAACTATTACGAAAAAATCAGCGACAGAACTAGGTAATAGCTCACAACGCTGGTGTGGTTGTAACTTTTAAACTACATTTTTTCCTGAATGGCATCCCTGAACTTTACTTGTTTTAAGTGTAGTATCGGTATGTGCGAACAAACAAATAGGGGTAAATGTTTAGCATTGGGGGGCTAAAACTGGCAAAAACCAGGATGATTTACAGGAGAAATGAGTTGACAGTGGTGTTCAAGTTGTCAAGAAAGTATTGTACACATTTTTTTAAAGGCAGTAGGGGACCTATACAAACCGTAAAGTTAACTGGAATAGAATAGAACAGAATATTTTTATTGTCGTTAAACAACATTTGTTGCAATAGACAACATCAACAGAGTATACAAAATATATACATTGAATATATACAGAGAAAAACAAATGAATTCATGGTAACGAAGACAGAAAACAACGTGCCTTGCGAGGCTCCAACCCGCCTTCACTCGCTAAAGCTCGCTTGGCAATAATACTGTCTGAATTTAATGTTGATGACCTAATCAAACGTATGAAACCCTAAAACGACCGAATCGGAATAGAATATCGCAAAAAAGTAGGCGAAAAACTGGCCCCCCAAAGCTAGCCCAAATAGGTTAAAAAGCATGAGGATGCTATTTCCAAAAGGAAATGTAAATTCCGTTGTTTTATAATTGTTTCCATAGTAATAGAATACTCTATAGTAATGAACGATTTTTTTAACGATGTCTGTCCTTTTTAGCCTAAAGGGCATATCATGAGATATTAAACTAAAACAAATATTACTTTCACACTGTATCCACCTATAGATGACTTACATGTTCCACACCTCCATAAACAAGTTCTTTAAATATTATCCTTCACTTCCGAAGTAACATATTTTACCTGCTGATTTTAATACAATGCCCCCATATTCGTAAGTTGCACTTACGAAGTTCAATCAAATATCATAGCACTAAATTAATTGTTTTTTTGCCACCGGGAATGTTATACTTGAGCGGAAAAAAAATCACTCAAGATTATAACTTATCTATAAAACCCAGGTGCCAAAGTGGAAAAATGTATTAAAGAGATGTTTAAAATTACTTACAATTATCCTTTCATAAGTTAACGCTCCCCGGAGCCCAGACTAAATTCATAACACGTCTGCTATAATTTCTAACCAATTATAAGGCTTGTTACAGTTTGGTTTATGACGTAACAGTAATGACGCATTCAAAGAATTGTACATGCACATTTACGACGAAAGAAGCAATTTATGTGTGCTGCGCATGCGCAGTACGGAGGTGTATTCTTATTTTCACACTAGATTTGTACCAGGGGTGTGTCTCCAAGAGCGACCTTCTGTAATTCGGGATTCCTGTTGGTACCGATTAATTAATTTCAACTCATTATAGACGGAAATCACAAAATCAGTAAGATTCTTATCAAGTTTTGGATCATAACGTTTGTTTCGGACCAAAGTGTCTCGGTTTGCCAACACAAAATCATTTTCAAAATTTGAAAGCCAAGCGTTCTTGAAATCTAAATAATTACGTAAACTTCCCATGATCGCTTTGAACCAAACAGAGCAAGCTGGTAGTAAAACATGTGGCAAAAGTTTAAGAAATTTTGATTTGTCTACACCTATTAAGTCGCATTCTTCGAATTTTTCCAAAAAATACACTTGCTGGTATGTCTTCCGACCTTCCACTAAATTTGGTTCACGATCGTATTTAGCTAAATCGGAAATGATGATTATTATTAGACTGTTTCAAATGTTTAGACTTTACGTACGTATTTGGTTTTCCTGCGATGTGATGAATGCGGTCTTTTCTCTTCTTTCTCCATACTAGAGGCACTATCACCCCTATCACAACAGCTTTCAGGTATATCACTTTCTTCTATAGCTAATCTGGGTTCAATTGGCATATGGTCTTTGTTGATGATCGGATCAGGATTACCATTTACGTTGATAATCTTCTCCTTGATAGCAGGGGTGCCCACAAAGCGGGGCTATGACGCAAACTGCGTCATTGAAATATTTGGGGGGTTAAAAATCTATATAAATATGTTTGAGGGGTTGTAAAAATTAATCGAAAAGATTTTTTTCATGGAAGAACACCTACGGATAGACAATTGAGGGGGGGTGTCATGGACATGAGGGGGTGGGCACCACTGTTGATAGTATAGATTTCTTCCTGTAATTCTCTAATCTGATTGCAATGCTCGTTAACTTGAGTTTCAGCCGCTTCCACCGAACTTTCTACAATGATAAATCTGTGCAAAATTTGTTCCAACCTATAGTATGTTCGTTTTAGTTTAGAGTTTACTTGCTGTGAAATTTGTTCTAATATATTATCCATTTGCTGTGTCATAGACTGTGTAATTTGTTCTAACTTTTGTTCGAATTTAGTATCCATTTGTTCTGTTTGCTGTGTCAATTGCTTAAATTTAGTATTCATTTGCTGTGTCATAGACTGTGTAATTTGTTCTAACTTTTGTTCGAATTTAGTATCCATTTGTTGTGTTCGCTGTGTCAATTGCTCAAATTTAGTATTCATTTGCTGACCTAGGTGTTTTATAATGTCAGCCACATTCGTTTATGTATCCGATCCTGGTGTTGCAACATCACCAACTTCATCACTAATACTTTCAACTCTGTGTATATCCATTTTAAGGTTATGATAAATTTTCCTTTTACTTGTTAACAAAGTATACTCCGTGTTGACGGTTATTTGTGAGATTGCTTACTTTGCTTCAACCAAATCTCAAGGTATCTCCTCGGCGGAAAACACCATTTATTATATAACGAGATTTTCGTTATACAGTGGATTCTTTTTAATTCGAAGTCCAAGGGGACAATAAAATCTTCGAAGTATCCAACAACATTCATTTTCACATATATAACAACAAACAAACCAAAATACTGTGCATCAAAAACATATTTATATGGTGTAGACTTTAATTTTAAAGCAGCTTATTATTTGCGTGATCGAATGCCGCAAACTAACAAACGACATTGAATCCACATAATTCAAACTACATGTACAATGGAAAACATATTTACGTACAACACTACAACATACATTGAATAGCCCAAAGAATTAAACACCAGTAACAATTTGAATATTCTGTTCTCACTTTTAAGAAGTCGTAAAACTCATTTGCTTAAATTTGATTGTTTTTGTACGGTCAATAAATCCTGAATTTCATGTATTGCGTGGAATATGATATTAATAACATTTGGTTGACTTGATCAATAATTCATCTTAAATTTTCAACCAATTCTGAAACAAGATGAGATTGGCACACGTTCTCTATCTTTACTTCTTCCCCAACTCACCTTCATCTTTATCATTACATAGATTTTCTATTTATCTTTTGCATTACTCTTCCCTATGGTTGCTTCTGTATAACTGAAAACACGTTAAAACTGCATTTCTCTGTTTACATCTATCCAACATTAAAAATTTTCAACTGTATTTACTTCGAATGATCCAAAACATAGGTTCAAAAGTTTGATTTATCCACGATTTTTTACAATTGTTTTCAATACAGTTTTCAAGGGCAATGGACTTCTTTTCGAATTATCCAATATTTCGAATTATCCAAGTTCGAATTGTCGAGACTCCACTGTACTACCCAGTTCGAAGATTGAAATAAATAGCACACCACCATTAGCACATTTAGTTTTTATATATATTTTGCAAGAACCATCTATTATCAGACATTAAAATTATATACAACACAATTGCTTTTATTCTCAAATCTCCATGAAAAACTTTCTGTTGTCATAGCAACACGAAACTGTAACTATCATTACATAACTATCTACAGGGGTGTAGCCAAGGGGGGCCAGGCCCCCACAAATGACCAGCTTTTAAAACATCATAGTAAAATTATCTTGCTTCATTCATTTAAAAGTAACAAAGTTTATTGACAATTAATAATTTATGATAAAATAGTATGGAGAAATACTGTGTTTCCATACCGGTCGAAAAATAGCAGTAACGTAGCGTGGTATTCCAAAATGGGGATGCCAAAGTTAGTCACTTGCTTGATATAACACAATACAATGCAATACATGTTCAATGTGTATTCTCCTTAACAAGTGAAAAGATTCACTATGCAGCAAATGTTGTTTCGATGACTCATGTTTTATAGCTTTCTTCATGAAATTACTCAAATCAGAAATACCGTTTGAACACCACTCCGACTCCTATGCCCCAAACATAATCCAGACGAAACATAACATTTTATTCCCTACAGAACACCCAGAAAGCCAAGAAAACCTATCATCATACCACGAAGACTGAAATATTTGCGACTGATTGCTAGTTGTCGTTTTTATGGAAAGCTTTGGGGTAGATTGCATCACTTTCAGAGAGCAGCGCTGCTCGTAAGTCAACCGAGATATGGTAGTTGTTAACAAAAAAATCAATTAAATTTGTGTCTGGTACTGTTATCGTAGTCATCATTTGCTAAACGTTAGTAAGGTACTATACCTTGTAGCAGCCGAACACTTTCCACAGCTTTGTCTCTTAGTTACAAATGCAATTTTCTTCATACTACAGTAAAACAATAAAACAAATATTCATTTCAAATCACAACGCAAAAGACACTTTATACCGCCAATTTTTCTTGACCACCAACGATCAATGTTGCTAATCAAAAGCATAAATCTAGTACAGAACGCAAGGGTATAGCCAGGGAGAGGTGAGCCAATAATTTATCACAAGAAAGGATTGTAAAGTCATGTTCATTAAACAACTTGCAGAAGCTTTATATTTAGCACGGCATAATTTGCAACCATCCCATACGATTACACAACACAAATAGAATATTAACAGGCTGAGTCTGCTCATTAACGCCTGCAACTAGCCATTAAAGTTTAGGAGAGAGGCACAAATATGCTAGGGGGTCCAATCGTCACAATTCTGGATCTCTTTTATCAATAACTACTCTTAATAATTAGGAGGTCAAAACATTTAGGGGGTCAGGCTCCCCTAATTGCACGCCTGGTGGAGCATACAGAAGCAAATGCGTAGATTACGTTAGACGCCAATAAGCAATTGTCTAGCTCCTTTTCTGCCACTAGCACTGTGACGAGAAAAAAAGGATCCACTTTTATATGGATATTGTTTTCAGTATAATTTCTTTATTTCTCTCTCGTGGGCAGCTTCTTTCTCCGCATACCATACTTCAATCTCGTTTTCTTTTTTAATGTCACCCCTAGAAATTTGTCATCTTGGGTACGGACCTCAGGTGCCCGTTCATGAATATGGGCCTGAGTGTGTATATCATTTGAAGATACAAATAGAAACCACTTAAAGCAAATCTGGGGGCCTATTTTTGTGTATCTACTTCATTGTCAGATATCCAGATACGGAAGAGCCCAAGTAAATTTTGTGAAGGGCGGAGGGTGGCCTACCAGATCGGTGACCGTGATACTACAGAATTAGTTATGCTTGTGTATGTGAGTCCTCTCAAAGAGTATATGGCTACACCCTGGGACATGATATGTATTTATGATGGAAATTATTAGTTTGCCTTTAATTACGATTACAATTACGATGCATTTAATTAAGATTAAAGCATAACTATTTTTATACTATCACTTACATAAGCGACATGCTTCATTGTGGCGTTGAACTAACTATTTATGTTTTGTTCTATTTCCTTGACAGCGCTCGTACGTTCTATACAGAAACCATAACTTAGTTCAAAATATATAGAGTTGGCAGTACTTGAGCATACGCCAGCTTATATCTAAAGCAAATGTTGGGTTGCAAGGGATGACGGGGAGTGGAAAAAGAAGTAGTTGGGCATGCGCATTGGACAGAAAGCAGACGAAAACCCCGATGCTTTCAGTAGGCCTCGATGCCCAAGGAACGTAGCATACAACAAGAGGAAAGACAGAATATGTGCATCTGAGTGATGCGCATGCGTAGATTTCGCTTGCCAAAGTAAAGCGAGAGAGTGCATCCAAAAGATTGCAGTGGAAATAATTGTGGTAATTATAAGCAAACAAAATGAAATATGTACTTTTTCTTATTAACAGGGGATGCCGGGCATACAGGCGTTCCCTTACGCTACGCCGCTGAAAAATAGTATAGTATCTCTTCCTTATACCGATCGAAAAATAAGATACTTTTTTGTGACAGCAAATTACACAATTTACTGCGATTTATATTTGACAGTTTGAAGACAAACGTTTTAACAAGGTACTACAAATACAGCCATAAAACAAAGGTACTAAACTGATTTGTAAGTACAGTATATTTTTATATGCTTTAACAAGTGTTTTAAAAGACATAGAGGATGGAAAATTCAATTTGGATTTCATTCGCTCACTTTTATTTCTACTCAGTGTAATTAAATAATTGTTTTTTTTTAGTCACGAATAATAAATAAATATTTTTGTCAGGAAACCATAAA
This sequence comes from Thermobia domestica, assembly GCF_964235325.1. Lineage (NCBI taxonomy): Eukaryota > Metazoa > Arthropoda > Insecta > Zygentoma > Lepismatidae > Thermobia > Thermobia domestica. Next base: position 273,242,150 of record NC_137456.1, on the reverse strand, counting down.
GAAATTAAGTGAAATCTCAAAGAAAATCAATCTTGTGTAGATAGGTTCTGTATACAAGGTCTTAAATTTAAATATAAAGGTAACCAAGAAAAGTTTTGTTGCTTTTTCACCCACCATCTTCGAACATCGATAGGTCACCTAACCTGGAAGATCAAAAATAGTCCCCATCAGCATCGACAACCTTCTGAAAACGTTCTGGAAGGCCATGCAATCCATCGCGGTAGAACTTGGTGGGCCGTGTAACAAAGAAAGTATCAGGTGCATTTTGGACTTTTACTAGGGATTTGAACTGGCGTCCTCTAAGGTGATTGTCCAAAGAATGGAGCAGGTGATAATCGGACGGTGCAATACCCGGGGAATATAGTGGTAGCAATATTGTTTCCCATCCAAGGCGGAAAATGGTGTCCTGAGTCATCCTAGCCACGTGGGACTTAGCGTTGTCCCGTAAACGAGGACCCATTTACAATTCAGAAGTGATGGCTCCAGAGTTTTGAGCTCATTTGCTGACAGTACACAGTTGCATTGATACTCTGACCAGCTGGTAGCAGCTCCCGATGCACGATACACCAAACACACACAAGCACCTTCTTTTGGTACCGGTACAGTGCTGGTTTTTGCTGTTTTGAAATCGATTCATGGGATGCTAACCAATGATGACGGCGACGTGGAGCTTCGTATAGGACACACTTTTTATCACATGTCAACGCCCTGTCCAGAAATGGCTTCGAAACAGTAAATAAACAGAGGCGACTGCCGCGTTGCCTTCTGGCCCGGAGTCAAAATATGAGAAACCCATCGACCCAACTTGTAGTGCTTCACAAGTTAATGGATGTGCTGCTGAATTGTTTCACCACATACTGAATTGTAGTCCCAGTTCCTCTTTGTACATATGTTGGTCTTCTGGCACGTGGTGTTTTCGGGTGTTTCGTCATCGTTCTTAAACTTGTTAAACCATCGCTGCAATGTCCGCGTCGTCACGACACCCTCACCGAAGGCCTGGCATATCTTCTGTCCCGCTACAGCGGCGTTTGACCTCCATTTGAACTCGTTCAGCATACATGCTCTTATGACGCTCTGTGGATGTCTCATGTTCCCTCTGTCTTTACGCAAGTTCACGGTGTGTCTGAATTGCCACAACCATGCAGTATGTTGGATATACCCACACCAACAACTGACGTTCGCCTTATCTCCACTCGCATTCAACTCACAGTGTGAGGTCCAATTGAAAACAGATCTCCACGAAAAGGGACAGAACTTTCTTGGTTACCTTTATAGTTATGCACAAAAGTATAGCGTTTGGTCCCGGGCAGTAGTTCTTGATTAAGCATAATAAGAACTATCTTGAATATAATTTATGGATAATAATAATAATAATAATAATAATAATAATAATAATAATAATAATAATAATAATAATAATAATAATAATAATAATAATAATAATAAGTAGAAGAAGAAGCTAAAATAGAGTTTTTAGTCTTCCAGAAGGAAACCAAAATTTTCCTTTCTTTGAGGCCTCAAAAACACTAGCAGCAACACATTTTTTTGGCTTTGTACATTGTAGCTGGCCCCCCTTCAAAAACGACGGCCCCCCTACACAAACCTGCTGGCTGCACCCCTGAATATTTACCTATCTCAACGTAAATTCTACATCTTTGTTCTTCTTCTTCACAACCGATTGTCCATTTTAAGCACCGTTGCCCAAAATAGCTACAATTAAATTGGAAGTAATTCACAGATATGAGATATACAATATCGTTGTAAATCTGCCGAGTAATAATATCGCAAATATACCGGAAGAAGCATCATTAAAGTAAAGTAGATCACAGAGAAAATTCTAAATATGCAACAGAACATTTTGGATGGCGGTAGTAAAGTATCACTAAGAAAACTCCATTCAGGAACGCCGTTTTCTTACAGAAATCACTCTGAAAGGAAAAAGCCCCAATCTGTTTAAAAAAAAGTTCCAAAAATTGTAGTATAAAAAACTAAGGCCAAAGTCATTATGTTCTAATATTCCATAACGTCACGTTGTGTTATGTCTTTTCCAAGTCAAAGAATATGGAAACAAGATATTCCCAATCCTTGAAACTAACTTTTGAGAGAAGCAAATTTATCAGTAGTTGATTGAAAAGAGAAAAGACCACACAGAAATTTACTAAAAAGACCACACAGGAATTTGCTTTGCCAATACAAAATTACCTAGATGCCTTTTCAACTTACGGGCGAACAGCTCACAGACGCAACTCATGTGAACAGCGGCGGATCTGTTTAAGGGGCACCCGGTCACGTGCCCTGCCATTCATGATCTAAATAGAACAGCAATTATTAAATCAGTACTAATATATTAACAGAAGCTTTTTTCTTTTCTTTTCTTTTTTTTCTTTTGTAATTTTTGTATTTGTTCCGCCACAGCCGTGTTTGCGAGTGAAGGAGGCTGTGGTTATGCGCTTTCGTAGGATAGACGAAACTTGGCAACACAGCGACGGTTGTTTTTTGGCTGCGGACTTACAATCTCTATGCTTTGACAGTAGCCCTATCATCAGAGGTGGCAGGGGATGTTATGGCTATGTCCATTGGAAATGGGCACAGTAATGTTGAGACCTGTCGCATGAGGCGCTGTGCTCTGTCTTATGGAAGCCGTAAGAAGGTCGCGACAAGGAAAACTCAACTCTGTACAGAGGGGAACGAAAGGAGGAGGAAGGGGGAAGGAGGGTCAAGCCATTTTCAGAATTTGGGGATGGAAAAAGTTTATACTTGGCCTTTCAGGGTATAGCGAATGACATATTAAGGGTTGCCACCATGGCGCAGTTAATTTACAATACATTGACCTAAAATTTACACGCATAAATTACCAATCGGCATCTGCAATCGTATTTTCAAATAGGAGCTACACTAATGAACATATAGTAGTTGAAACAAATTGTTGTTGAAAACAAACAAATAATTCGTTACACAAAATATCAATCAGGGGCGTTTTTACACATGGGCCAACATGGGTCATGGCCTGGGACGGCGAGTTTTCTGAGACCATTTTTTTTAAATACCAGCTTTGGAAATTTCAGGTATTTAGTTATTATGCGTAGTTATGGCAAAATGACACGGGATTATTGCATTTGTAAATATCAAAAAAAGAAGAAGAAGAAAAAGAAAAAGAAAAATCTGCTTGGCAAGAAGTAAGTAATTAACAATCCAGTTATTAATTTACATCAATTATTTCCCCTCTCGTATTGCTGACACCTTATTCTTTTATCGTAATTTTAAAACATTTCCATTGTTGATAAGGGCGCCCATATCGTGGTTTCCAAGGGGGGGGCAAGTATACGCGACATTTCAAATATGGGTTCAAATTTTGCTGTAACTAATGTAAAAATTCTATTGGGTTTTCGATATTCCGAAGTACAATTTCCTCTAGGGGGCGAGCGCCCCACCTAGCCTTCCCCCCTGATGGGCGCCCTTGATTGTTGATAAACTTCCAGAATTACCTACAGTTTCCAAACATATCAACCGAGCCGCCAACGCAAGACATTTGAAAGTTTCAATGTTGTATTATTACTCTTGAACTTGGCTGATCTCATCAACTTGGTTTCATGATCAGCAACTGTCTCAGAATTTCTATACTGGTATTTAATTTATTGTTATTGACGGGGCGGCATTTTTATAATGGCTCGAAGGCGGCAAAAATGTTAAATACGTCCCTGAATATCACGCTACTGATCTTCAACGATGGCAGGATTCAAGAGAATGGTCACTCTGTTTTCTGTTAGAAATTTAGTAGTCATTTACTGCTGCAGTCAGTAGCGTACCCACGAATTTATTTCGGGGGGTCCAAACTAAGTATGAAGGTATTTTATATTAAAATTCCTAAAATTTCCCCTAAAATTAGGCTAAATTTTAAAAAAAGTCGAAATTTCGGGGGTTCCGGACCCCCAGGTCCCCCCTGCGTACGTCCCTGGCTGCAGTAGTTTCTTTTTTTCTTTCCCCCCCCCCCTCATCTTAACAATTGTTCATAACATGGCAACCCTTTAACCAGCCTTGAAATGTGTTCGCGATGGCTTGCACCCGACCGAATGAAACTTTACAGCGCGGACACTGGTGAGCGGGCTTTTTTTTTTTTTTAACTATAGTCTTATTAGCGCTTATTCCGGCCTAGTCAGTGTCAGTGTAGTGTGCTTATTTTGTGTAGTGTCATAATTCATGTGAGATGAATCAGGTAAGATACTTACGAACTAAAAACCTAGATTATCAAGATCGTCTTTTAGCAAAAGAATTAGGCCCACCAAGACCAGAGCTATCCATAAACCAAGTGTTCAAGGATAAAAATAGAACGTAAAATAGACGTTTCAGTAAAAGCGTGTACGAAAATTATTAGATTATTAATGCTAAAATATTAGATTATTATATATATATGACGCCCTAGTATGTAGGTATTTTGGATGTGCCCCACCACTTTTAAATTCCACGAGCCGCCACTGCATGTGAACAATGGTTTTGTGGCTGTTGGCAACCCCATTGGCTTTCTCTGGTGTCAAGATTTGAAAGGCCAGAGCGTGACAAAATCGTAGGAGAAAAGTCTCTTCCGAACACACATAATTAAGAGACTGAATTACGCAAGGCGAGTATCATATTAGAAGCTGCGCAGTGTATCCTAAGGTATGCTGTTAATTTCTGAAGCAGTATTGGATGACTCTCCTAAGCCCAATCTTATCACGAAAGCAGTGAAACGAAGGTTACATTTCTCAGTATTAGCGCTACAAAAATTTAATGGATTCTGGTCATAACAACGGAAAAACTGATTAGATGTACGAGAATAATACGTAAATAAAAAACAACAAAACGCTTAATCCAGTATGTTGCAATCTCTGCGTAATCTGTTGTAAACGTAATCTCAAGAACCCATCTAATGTTAGAGCACACAAAAGATATGGCCACTGCAAGAATGAACGTGTCAATACAGAGTAGATATGGAAGCGCCGACTTCAAAGAGACAAGACATAATAATCCCAGATTGGAGCCTGAATATTAAGTAATGGGCACGAACCAAATAAAACACGAAATCATTGGAGGACGGCATTGGGATAATAAAAAAGGAAGGAGTGTGGATATAAGCCAAAATAGCTCACAAACATTGCAGGTCAAATGATATATCTATATCTATATATATCTATATCTATATCTATATCTATATATATATATATACTCTGTCGAAAACTGAAACCAATGCTCAAAACAATAAATTTTATAAATTTCACGAAAAAAAAAAGGAATTTTGGGAAAATACTACACCAATTATTATTGAACTACTTATCCATACGAATCGAATGACAGTCATCTCGTCCCTGTCGAAAACTGTTTGCGACTGCCAAAAATCAGAAATTTTTATTAATTTCCCTGGTAAAAATTCAATTTTCGGGAAAACGGCATACCAATTATTGATCTACTTGTTAATACCACTCGAATTATACCCATCTCGTCCTTGTCGACAACTGGTCCCCATTGCCAAAAGTCCCGAATTTTTATTAATATCCCGGGTATATATTCAATTTTCTGAAAAATGGAATATCAATTATTGATCTACTTGTTAATACGAATCGAACGATACTCATCTTGTCCCTGTCGACAACAGGTCCCGATTCCCCAAAATCCCGAATTTTCATTAATTTTCCGGGTAAATAGTAAGTTATAGGGAAAATGGCATACCAATTATTGATCTACTTGTTAGTACGAATCGAATGGTACCCATCTCGTCTCTGTCGACAACTGGTCCCCATTGCCCAAAATCCCGAATTTTTATTAATTTCCCGGGTAAATGTTGAATTTTCTGGAAAATGGAATACCAATGGATCTACTTGTGAACACAAATCCAATGATACCCATCTTGCCCCTGTCGACAACTGGTCCTCATTGCCCAAGTCGTCCCGAAATCTTTCCGGGGAAAGAAGAAATTAGTGAAAAAATTGTAATTTTTCAACAATTCTTTCTGGTGGTTCGCTAAAAGTAAACCTGTAGGAATAATAACAATAATATCATATAATAAAAATCCGATTCGTTTATAACTGACTAGCAGCGTTCACCCCGCTTCGCTGCGGTCACCCCGGAACGCAATAAACTTTGTTACTTAGATAATTTTTACTTTTACGCTTTCAAATTGCAGTAAATGTTAACATTATATCGCCTGTCATTTATGTTAACCCGCCGAGTGACACGGTCATGCGGGTTGCATATAAATACGTTTATTTTTACCTATGATGAACTAACAAAGGATTTGTACGTTATGGACACTTGAATGGTCAATTATCTCAAGACACTGGTAATTAAAAATTAAAGTGATATGATAAATACCATCTAGGGTCCAAATCCTAATAACCCCCCAAAAATAAAAGAAATTGGTTCAGCCGTATTAGCGTGATGAGCTAACAAAGGATTTGTGCGTTCTCTTTTCTATATATATAAAAGAGAACGTACAAATCCTTTGTGAACTCATCACGCTAATACGGCTGAACCGATTTCTTTCATTTTTGGGGGGTTGTTAGGATTTGGACCCTAGATGGTTTTTATCATATCACTTTAATTTTTAATTACCAGTGTCTTGAGATAATGGACCATTCAAGTCTCCATAGTTCATCATAGGTAAAAATAAACGTATGTATATGCAACCCGCACGACCACGTGACTCGGCGGGTTAACATAAATGACAGGCGCTATATTAACATTTACTGCAATTTGAAAGCGAAAAAGTAAAAATTATCTAAGTAACAAAGTTTATTGCGTTCCGGGGTGACCGCAGCGAAGCGGGGTGAACGCTGCTAGTATATAATAGATGTAAAAATTTTATACATATCAAAACGAACTCTTCCTTTTTAATTGTTACCATTTCAAGCTCTAAAAATATATAGTACATATCGGACAGATGGAGACCAGCATTTATTACCAAAAATTGTTACTTCCTGGTAAATTTTCAGTACTTTTTATAAACTAACGTTACGTTTTAAAACTAACGATACGTGAGGTTATGTTAGATTTGCTTCCTTATTTATGCCTTGCCTTATATCATATGCCTTTCCCTTCTATCATATATTTCCCACCCCCGATTGCACATACTGATTTTCGATATATCTATGATCACAGATTACTCACCCTTCAATTACCTTTTCGTAACGTGGAATGATTTCTCCTGTACACATATTGTGTTTTATCCAACTTTGGCCTTCATCTGTCCGACATAACCAAATACACGTCTTATGTATAAAATTGCACGTAAAAAAATTGGGGAAAAATTCATCAAGAAAGTATTACCAATAGGAAAATTAATTCAATAGTAAAGTTTGCTGATATCATCCACTTCATCTACGCATCAATAAAAATATATATATAAATCTCCCAATCAGGGGCGGATCCAGGACAGACTTCTGGGGTGGGGTTCTAATACTGCTACTTAGAGCTACTTTTAAGAGCGTCAAAAAATAAACTATATATTTTATTTATATATAAAATAAAAAAGTTTCCTCTTCTGAGGGGCCGATCGCCCCAATCGCCCCCTGGATCCGCCCCTGCTCCGAATGTATAAATGTCTCAATCATACAAATTTCCTAGACTTATATTACAACTATTTACAGGGTTGCCTACCAGTTTGCACAAAATCCCGGTAAACTGAAAACCAAACCCGCCAGAATTCCACCAAAAAATATCGCGAACTTCAAATATACCTAAAAATCTCGGTACACCTGAAAAAGTCAAAGCACAGAAGTACTTAGCACTAATTCATTAATGCAAATAATTCTTCCTCCGATTCGTCGTCTTCAACTTGTACATTGAAGTACGTTGCTCTTGTCATAGTTGAATGTTTTGTAATATGGAAATAGGTAAATCGAAATCATGGCAGCACTTGCGGAGTCGTCTCAACCCTTCACGAGTAGTAAGAATACCGTCAACCATCTCTCTTCCCATTCGATTTCGATGTTTCTTCTTCACGAGATTGTGATGGCTAAAAGCTCTCTCTATTTCTGCATTTGACCATGGTAAAACAAGGAGACAAAAAGCGAGATTAGAAAGTTCATGAAAAGGGTTTCCTCCGGCTGCATCCTTATATTTTTGAACTTCACTCCAACATGCTGTAGAATTTTCCGTTCTTTTCCACTCAACGAACGTGAGTTTTTGTCATTGAAAGTCAATTTTTGTTATGGTTTCCTTAGGAAAGCTAATGAGTTCCGCCAAAGGAATAATAGGATCCTTCACCTTCAAACAGTTTTCTTGTGCAAACATTGAAATATTTTTTAATGTTTCAACATTTGCAGGTAAACACTGTTGAAGCTGTGATACCAGATTAACAATAAAATTCGTACATCTTTCCCTAATTGTGCTTTCATATTCAATCGTAAGTTCGCCAGCCGTTTTTAGTTGTCCTATTCTTTTCTCAACATCATGACCCAGATAAGGTTTGGAACTCACATAGCTTTTAATATTCTCCGTTAACAAATTAACTGGACAATTTGGTACAACTATTGTTTTTGCCAGTCCTTCAATAAGCAAGACAAGATATTGCAGTAGCTTACTTGGGTCAACAGAGTTCGATTGAAAAGATTGATTTACGTGTTTGGTTTCTGCTAAGATAGGATTCAAAAATTAAAATACACTTCATTATTCGGATCACTGTACATTTGGAAAAGCAATTCAGATGTGTAGCACTTTTCACTGTTCCGCACTATTTGAAAATGCGTTTTTAACTCCAGCCATTGCGCAAGAATCCGTTCCACTGCTATTTCTATTGATAACCACCTAGTATGGAACACCTGTAAAATTTTAAGTGGATTAAACCCTTCATTTATTGCTCTGTACAGTTCTGTGCACATCTGTTGCCGGAGAGGTGATCGAACAAACCAATTATAAGTTTCGGAAATCATAAATTCCAAATTTCTCGGGAGTGATTCGGAGGCCGCCATGGACACAGCTAGTTGCACAGAATGACAAACACAACGAACTAACACGAGATGATTGATTTCTCTCTTTAAAATTTGATACACATCATTGTTAACTCCCACCATGACATTAGCGTTATCAGTCCCTAAACCGCGTAGTTTCTTCAAATCAAGCCCGAAATCTTTCAAAGCTACTTTTAGTACCTTCAAAATTCAATTAGCATCAGCCGATTGTAACTCGTACATTCCTAAGTAAGTAGATACGACAGTAGAACGTGCATCAGTATAGTGAATGATACATAAACACAAGGTTACTAGAGAACAGGTTGCCTCTTAACCATGCTGCACGGTCATAGGCTGTCCCGGAATGACGTCACTTATAGACCCGTGAAGCGCGCAAAAAAATTGTCGTCTGCTTTATCCCCAGTTAAGAATAAGGAAGAGGGTCTTCGCGTGAGAAGTTCTATACTGAATTAACGTTACATAGTAAAATACTTTTTTTTTTTTTTTTTTTTTGCTTGCATGTAGAATCAAACTTAAGGATCTGTAATTTACTACATAGAGTAATGATCGAGAGCAGAATTTATAATAATAATAATAATAATTGTGTTTTACGATAACATTCTATTGTTAGAAACCTTACCTCACTGGACAAGTTTCCGGAGCTTTTTTCCCCGTTTGTCCTGAGAGCTTCCTTCTCTTTTTACAGAAACCTTAACACTTTTCTGTTTTGCCAAACTACTCAAAAACTTAATTCTGGCATATGTTCTCATTCGCACAAATTTAGTCACTATTTCAGATTTCACATTAGCATTACTCCCACAAATAATCCTCTTTAGACATTTCATGGTATCTTTTCCCCTACGCACTGTTCTTCCGTGGTAAAATGAAAAGTGTTCTTGCATATACTGTACACACGAAAGCACTCTTCAGTGGGCTGTGTGAGATGGCATGAGAAAAGCTTTGAATCAGGAATGTAGCCAGCAGGCTTATCTAGGAGGGGCCTGTCAATTTTGGGGGGAAGACAGCTACAATTTACAAAGCCCCCGAAAAAAGTGTTACAGCCCCCCAAAAAGGCCTGAAAAAACCGGAAATTTTTCGTTTCCGTCCGGAAAACTAAAAACACTTTTTTGAAGCTTTGGTTTTTGTTTTTTCTCCATAAATATTAAGTACCAAGTAGTTTTTATTATGATTAACCAAGAACTACAGCTCCGGACCAAATGTTATGTCTTTGTGCATAACTATTACATTTAAGCCCCTTTACATAGAACCTATCTACACAAGAGTGACTTTCTTTGAAATTTCGCTTAATTTCTTTAAGATTTCCTGACAAAAATATTTATTTATTATTTTTGACTGAAAACATCATACAAATTCTCGTATTAGCATAGATTGACAATTATTTTAAAATAGGCCTATATAAAATATTTTCATGCTTCATAATGGACATGATCCGCATAGGAGCACTAGATCAATCGATTGTATTAGATGGGGCAGCAAGCTCTGCATTTGGTCATTCCTTACACGGAAGAGTTACTATACTATTTTTCGATCGGTAAATAATTTACCGATTATTAATTATATGTACTTTGTTATTTTAAATGACTGAAGAAGGTAATCTGACGATGGTGTTTTAAAGGCTGGTCATTTCGGTAGTTCAGGAAATCATCTGGGGGGGCTGGCCCCGATGCTCCCCGTGGCTACACCACTGCTTTGAATCGATGATGGTGAAAACTGATAAACGGGAACATTTTTATTGTTCTGATTACTTAAATGAGGGTGTATTTTTTGCATTTTCTTTATTATTATTATTATTATTATTATTATTATTATTATTATTATTATTATTATTATTATTATTATTATTATTATTATTATTATTGCAAGCCAACCTGCTATATATACCAGTCCATCTTCTTCCATTGCTGATTGTGTCTCAATGTAAGACACTTGAGTTTAAGAACATCTTTGTCTTCGGTCATTGTCTTCAACATTTCATCAGTACATACAACACCACATTTTTAAAGAAATTTGCTTAGAATAAATTCTTCATTTTCGACAGTATTTGTGTTCTTGTTAATTTTCAATACGCCAGGATTATTGCTTAAAATAATCATTCTAATTCTATTTAGTGTATTTAAAACCAGGCCCGTTTGCCCGCTCTAAAATATTTTTTTCCGCTCTAAAAGGAACGTTGTCCAGAAGTTTCAAATTGTCTCAGCAAATCCCAAATAGGAAGACCTCGTGATTTTATTTACTTGAATGTGAATGCCTGGTTTGTGCATGTGTAACATTGCAGGTAAAAAACATTTGTTTTGCCGACTTGACAGTACATGTCCAACGTGTGCCTGTTAATAACGTGTAAAACATGCAACATGTCCATGTCCCTTACAGTGCAAGGAAAACGCATGTCTCATATAGGAAACTGGTACCGAAACTGTGATGTCTGTAGGAAACGTACATGCGCCTCTAGAATAGTCAGATACAAAAAAAAATCAATGGGGTATTCGGAAGTTTTGTTTATTGTAAAAGCGGCAAATGCTGTTTTTCACGTGATTTGAGTCTTTGCGGGGAGCACCCACGAAAATAAATCAATGATTGTAAAATGTTTCTAAATAGCGGTTGCATCGACTCACTTTGTTTTTTCTGAGTGGCCCCGAACCATTTGTATCACGATTTGTTTACAAATATACGGAATAAAGAGGACGTTAATTCCTTATATGCACTCAGAGAAAAAATCAAGACGGCGGCAGAACACCGAACCTATTATTTTAAAAAGATTTTGTCACACACCATTACAATTGCGCGCAATAATAAGTAGCAGAGTGCTTAGCAAATTTCCAGAAGGAAACAAAAACAGTAGAAAATGAACTACAGGCAAATGCACCTCGCCAGACGTTTCCAATTACTCTACTATTATAACGCCATAAATATGAAGCAGGCTCCATCAAGTTATTTTTTGGTGCAAAAGTTATCGAAAATGAAACTAATTCAAAAGCAGGGTCATCTGTATCAACATGTGTAGAAGGAGAAGAAGAAACTAAACGTCAAACATCTTATTTCCACCATGTTGGTGTTGATTTCCACCATGTATCAGACCTTGGCGATACAAAACCCGCTCAGCCGCATCTTACAAATTTCCCACGTTCCAGCATTTCTGGTTCAATTCGACGATTTCATCCAATATGGTATAAAACGTAGGATTGGCTCGAGTATTATGTTATATTAGGTGCTGCCTTTTGCTTCCCATGTCGGAAATATTCGTCAAGAAAGAGTGATCCCTCATTTGTGTAGAATGGTTTCAGAGACTGGAAGCATACATCCGAGAAAAATAAGGGATTTTCTCGTCACGCCGATTCTTAAACTCATAGGCACGCTGTGGCTTACTACTTGGAGCAACGGAAACGTGAGGACTCGGGCGAAACGGTCGTGAAGAAGGTGTCTAGTGATGTAATTATGAATAATAGGTACTATAAGAAAAGTGTGATGGAAGTTATTCAATTCTTGGCTGTGAATCAGTTGTCCTTTAGGGGAGATTCTGGGTGTGAGCATCTCGGAAAACAATCAAGTGGTTTGTTCTTAAATTTGTTTGAATTTAGTATTCGTAAAGATCCGAAATTGGCAGAAATTGTCAAAACTAGCCCTGCCAATGCAACCTACACTAGTCCCGATATTTAGAATGAGATCATTCATTTCATGGCAGAATCTGTTAGGAGGAAAATAGTAAATGAAGCAAACGAAAGTACATTTTGTTCATTACTTGCAGATGAAACCAGAGACAAGCAACGAATCGAAGATTTGTCTGTCGCAATTAGGTACCTTGTGAATTTTAAAGTGCAAGAAAGATGCGTAGCTATACTGAAGTTAAACAAACAAGAGGCTGCCAGCATTAAAAACGCCATTTTAGATTGTTTGAGAAAAGTAGAATTCAAAACCAACACGATAATAGCACAGTGTTACGATGGAGCACCTGCCATGAGTGTACAGAAAAATGGAGTGCAAGCTCTTTTGTCTGAGGATTTGGGAGGAACATTTTGTTTGTTCACTGTTTCAATCACCAATTACATTTAGTTATTTGTACAGCCATTGTCACAATTCCGGAACTGAAAGAGTTCTTTGATATTTGTCAACAACTATATTACTTTTTCAGAAAAGGACGCGTAGCAGCAGATTACGCAGAAAGGAGTTTAAAGTAATTGTTAGAACAACGTTGGACTGGACATCTTGACACAGTGACTGTAATTCATGATGACAGGTTTCGCATATTAAGCGCACTGATGGCAATTCAAACTTCCCGTGAAGAACACGCCTCAATGAAAGTTGAAGCTACCAGTTTACTACACCGATCTCCACTAAGACTTTCTGTTTCCTTACTGAGCTCATGTTCAGGGTTCTTGGATATCTAAAACTGACAAACGCACTGCTACAAAGAAGAGATTTGGACATTGAAGTGTGACATTGGCTGTGATGTTAATACGATCGGTAGCGGAACAGCTCAAGTCTTGCCGACAAGACGAAGTAATATTTGAAAATATCCTTCATGATGCAATGAAGGCATATGCCTTAAACACTTTGATTCAGCAACCATTGAAACGCAAATACATACTCCCCAGTCGCTTAGCTAGTTCGATTGTTGATTTGGAAGGCATAAATTTGGGGAAGGGAAAGGAAGGCGAGAAGGAGCTGAAAAAATTATACTGCGAAGTTCTCGATATCTCCATCGAAGAAATTCGGAGCAGATTCAGTGAGGCAGGGACAGCTGTGATTGGTGCCATTCACCACTTACTCAACGAGAAAAGAAGTGAAGAAAATTTGAAATATCTGTGTGATGTTGTAAAGTACAAAGACCTGCATTGCAAAGTGCTTCAGAATTTGAAGCAGGAAATAGATCTAGCAAATCGATTGATCAACAAGACATCATCTCTGGAAGAGCTCACAAAACAAATTGGGAAATATGGCGAGGCTTTCCCGGGCCCATAGATTCTTACAGAAGCTACTCTAATTATTCCGTATTCTACGTCCACGGTCGAAAACTTCTCACATTTAACAGCTCTCCTTCGACCTCAACGTCTCCCTATGGGACATGAAAAAATCGGACCTCGTTCTCCTGGCTTACAACAAAGATATTCTGCGCGCACTAGATCTAGACCAGCTTGTAATTGAATTTGCGAAGTGCTCACGTAAACTCCTTTTGATGTTTATAATTACATAAGGACTGTAAAAAATATTTATTTTACATATGTCAGGGTTGTTTCTTAATATTTATACATAAAAATATTCCATAATCTACTTATAATAAAAGTATTGTAGTTCCAAAATACCATAATTTAGATAACAAATAATAAATGTTCCTAAAATAAATTATTATTTTTTACTTCTAGTACTACTTAGTGTATTGAAATATATATTGAATAATATACCATCATTTTAAGAAAAAATGTTAATGATGATATTTGATAGTCGTGGATTTGGTACTGTAATATTTATCAGCATAATAAAGTGTTTCAACTTTCTTATAGATTCCATAAATAATAAATAAATATATAAATGAACATAGACATTGACAACGAAAAGCGCCTCAAGGAACAAAAACTATATATATAGTTTTTGTTCCTTGAGGCGCTTGTTGTTGTCAATGTCTATGTTCATTTATATATTTATTTATTATCTATATTAGAGAGAGAAAGAGTTTTTGTTTTCCTTGAGGTCCCTGCCATTGCCCCCTCAGTATTCATCATTGCCCGCCCTAAGCAATCAGGCTGGCTACGGGCCTGTTTAAAACTGTAGGATGATCATAGAGTTCTCAAGTGTCTTCAAAGCGTTTGGTCTACGGGTGACGTTTCACGATCTTCACCTATTCCCTCCGAACGAAAACCGAAGTGTTTCGAGGCAACCTGTTCTCTAGTAACCTTGACATAAACCTAGCTGTTTGACTATACCAATATCTGTTAATTCATCGAGAAGAATGCTATAGTCACTGTCACCAATGTCTTTCCGAAGGCTCTCCTTAAAGTATGGAGATAAAATATTCTTGACCATAACACTACACTTACTACGATGTAAGTGTACCTCTTTCACTTGGAAATAGCGTTTGCACAATATATATAATCATGCTTGTTTGTTGGAATTACTATGAACGTCATTTTTGATATATGTTTATTTTTTTATTTTTTCGGAAAAAATTTTTCGTTCTTTTTTGCTAAACAACAAAAGGAACTACTAAAAAGAAAAGAAAGCAACATACAGGTGAAAGCCTTATTTTGATTGTATATCGTCAGTTTATCATGTGTTTACGTGAATTAACGTATTCAATGGTTGTTTGCTACTTGGTGTTTCTTTCTGGTAGAATGTTATGTTTTCCCATTGTTCAGTTCCGATAGATTTTCACGCTTCTGATTGTCTGTTTGAACGGGCCAATGGGAGAGCAAATAGGGAGATTAATAGTATATATATATAGTTGAGTAGTTGTTTGTATCACTCAGTGTACGTCTGATGAGGATCTTGGCTAGAAGATCGAAACGTCACGTGTAAATATGTTTTTATATTAAATAAGTGCGGTCTTGTTCAGCAGTGTGTTTCCTTTTATGATTTGTATAAAAGAAAGAAGCCTTATTAGTTGATTGGTTGATTTTGAGTTTTACGTTCCGTTCAGCAGCGAGGCTATATGAGACGTGGACCTACTGATTAACGTGGAATCCGAACCACATGAACTCCCGCCGGGAATCGAACCCGGGTCTCCCGCGCCAAAGGCGCGTACGCTAACCGCTTAGCCACGGAGGAGCTCGCCTTATTAGTTGTTATACAAACTAAGCAGCTTACAACTGACCTTGTGCCTGTTTTTTAACACAACGTTACAAGACACAGAAGCCATGCCTGCGGGCAGGTTGCTTGTTTTGCCTGGGAGCAGCTTCAGTACTAAAATTAAGATTTTCATTGTGTCAGTATAATGTGAAGCTATCAGTCAGTGACACAGGTTCTATGCAACAGGTTACAGAAAAGACGTTAGACAGTGGCGGGGAAAGATGGCAACCTTTGCCCGGGCTGAATTTTACAAGAAAAGTTTTGTTCATCGGGTATGGAGGAAAGTCCATCGTACGTTATAATCCGTTCCTCTCTTTCGCACACTGTGTGAAATTTAACTTGTATACTGTAGTGAATTACAGAAAAGGGGATGCTATTTTTTTTTAAAAAATAACATCTAATCAAATCTAATCTTCTAATATAATTAAAATAAAGAGTTTCTTTGTGTGTGTGTCTGTCTGTCTGTCTGTGTGTGGCCTGGAGACCAAACCAGCGGACCAAGAGTTACCAAATTTTGGTCAGGGGTACCTTGGCCCAGGCCTCAGATCAGGACGAAGCATTTTTTAAATTTCGGAAAAGGGGGTCTCAGGGGGACGTTTACCGGAACCGGCTTGGGAACCAGACAAATTGACCGAGAGTTAATAAATTTAAGTCACGAATATCTTAGTCCAGGCTCGAGGCCAAGACGAAGCGTTTTTTTTTCAAAATTCAAACCAGGGGTCTAAGGGGGTCGTTACCGGGACATGTAAATGTGGTAGAAAATGACCGATATTCCTGTCGAATTAAAAGTTTTCGCAATCGCTGAAATCAATTGTGCAACTCTGATTGCATTAGCTTCCAAATCCACCCTATTCGGGACCCCGGCGGATACCGAGACATGTAAAAGTAATCTAAAATTTCCGATATTAGTGTCAAATCCATAGTTTTCGCGGTAGCTTAGATCAATAGTGAAACTTCCATTAGCAATGACATGCAAATTCAGTTATAATTGTATGCGGGCCAGGAGTCAGCGGGGTGGGATACCGAGACATGTAAAAGTAATCCAAAATGACCAATATTGGTTTCAAATCCATAGTTTTCGGGGTCGCTGAGATCAATGGTGATACTCTCAAAGGCGTTGACTTCCAAATACAGGCCCTGTGTTTGGTATATTCATGGGTATATTCAACTAGTTATCAATTAAGATTGGCCATTATCACAATTTATGCAAGATGAAAAATATTCAATTTAACAGTCGTCGTACTTAGTTGTCTGCACTGAAATTCCCATAATCCGTTTCTCTCTACTATTATCTGTTCCATGCAACCTGATAGGGAACTCCCCTCCCTCCCACCTCTTACAACTAAAGAAGTGGAAAGCAAGTCGTGGACCTTCACAGGAAGGGAAGCTTTCCTATTAAACAGAATCGTGTAAACTGTTCGCACCTGATGTTGAGAAAGCACTCCTGTTTCTTTTACCTATCAATCCCGATTAACAAACAAGTACTGTTTTTAATTTTTGTCTTTAAGAAAAGTGTTGCTTATTATTTATGTAATAAAATTTTGGCTTTATTCTTATTTATTAAAGTGAATTTCTAGAAATAAGAATTAATTCGTTATAAAGTTAATTTCCATTATTGTTTCATTTGAGAATCAGTATGATTTGTCTTTTCGTGTGTATTTATATATGTTGATTTTATAGAGGATTTGAAGTCAAAGCAAGTAGCCCACACATTAACTGCATTGATGTCCAGGCTGGGGTCGTGGTGGCTTCGTGATAGAGCGTTCACCTCTGGTGCACGTAATCCGCGGTTCGATCCCAGATCGCGCCAAGTGGACTTTGTTGTGGATAAACGTAATTTTTGTAGTTTTTTCGGAGTTTTCCCGCTTCTTCTTACTTTTTTATTTCCACAGTTTCATTCATTCTCCTTTAGCCTATCCGAAATAACCACAGGACGTAAAACCCAAAGATTTCATTTCCAAACTTCTGTTACTCCCCCTTCCCCTCAACGGTCGTCAGTACTCTTGACAACTCCGTTTTTATGAAAATTGTCAAGTAACAATTCAAAAGTAAATTTCCTCTGTTATCAATGGACTGTACTCAAGGCCGACGAAAGGGCTGAGCGAGGCTTGCAACCGCACAGGGAGCCAAATATAGGGCATTTTAGAATTTAGGGAGCGCCAAATTCATTATGATGATTAAGCTTCCATAATTATAATTTTGCTTGCAAAGAGCAGGCTGAGACATGAATCTGTTCAAATTACGTAGCGCCTGTAGTGACAACTTCATGTCAGGCTTTAACCAATTTAGGATTGTTTTTCTAAGTCCACCATAACACTTCTTCCCCCCTTTATAAACTCACAATACTTCAATGTTGATTAATATTAGATGTGTGATGCTTCACCGTAAATTTAGCGAAGAGTAAAAAACTAAATGAAAACAAAAAATACTCTGCCGTCGTCTTATTTCCATCGGATGAGTTGCACGTACCAAGGAAAAAAACTTAGGAAAACGATCTCATTGAGAAATAGTAAATAGAAACCAGGGCATTCGTATGAGTTATGACGCTTGGGGCGAGAGGTGTGGATTCACTATTATCAGCACATATATATATATATATATAATTATTTTTCTTCGTTTTATTTTTAATGTAAGAACATCTGTTTATAGAAGAGGAAACGATATTTTTAAATTTCAGGTTCTATCAAGGTTGCCAACAGTCCTGATTGTCCTGACTGTACCGATTTCTGATTATTCTGTCCCGCGTCCGACCGGACACTTGTCGGAGCGCATATTATCCCGATTTATCCCCAAGTTATTTAATATTTTACTGACGCCTTTTTTCAATGTAGTAACTTATTGTTTTGCACACGCAGTTTTGTGTATAGAATCAATGTAACAAATTTGTCTTCTAGTTTGACTCATGAAAAAATAGTTAGCATCAGGTCTTTAATTTACAGTTATTCCTTAATTGTTTTGAGTTGATAATCCAGCCGATTATGATGATAGTATATTGCATGCAGCGCTAAAAATACTGTTTTTACAATCTCTACATAAAAGCGACTGCTACCACAGTAGCCGTAACACTAGCGTTCATTTCAGCGGGTGGCCGCCACGCTAACTATGCCAGATACTGTCCGTCTGTCAAATCTGATACCAGTGTCGGCGTCTTCTGCTTCACTTTTCGTTTGCCACTCAATCGTATTGTGTACTTTAACCTGTACTGTGCAGTATTATTCTGTTCTTAGACGTTATTTTTTACATACAATGATCGTTGATGATGAAGACAACGTCAATAACGGACCATCCATATGGAAATTTCGGAGGAAAGGGGGACTCAAAGACCGACTGCCCCGTCCCCGGGTGTTATGTTTTTTTATTTTCTGTGGGAAAACGGTTTTAGGCTGCGAAAGCTCCCACCCAAAATTTGAAATTTGAGGCCCAAAAGGTAAGAAATTGTGCACCGAAGTGAATAACACTTGACGTAAAATGAGATAATTGGGTTTCGTATTTTCCTGAAAAAAAGCTGTTGAGTGAGGCACAGACCTTCTAAACCATTGATTACGAAATACCAAAAGTGCAAATAAGCATACGTCAGAAGTCCCTAAAGAATATGGAGAATTGCAACGAAACTTCGTATAGGCACAATTTATCGAAGTATCGGCGCCCTTGCACATCTTGCAATATAAATCATTTACTTACCTTCGATATGATATTAAATTCTCTCCCCGCAACGGTGAACCACTCGCCCAGGGCCAGAGGTTATTTCCATCCCTGATATAGATCCTATGTAAAATAATTCCTTTCGTGTTTCTCAAGTGTCCCTATCCGTTTTGCCGTTTTGAGTAACAGCAAACTGAAAATAAATTGACACTTGTTTTTGTTCATGCGCAAAAACATTGTAAGGGTTAACATTGCCTCCTGAAATACTACAAACTACGCTATACTGTTTATGCTTGTAGCTGATCTTACTAATTTGAATCGGATGGATACACGACATTTGTGAAACACGAAAGCCATTCCCGCCACTCAACGCCTCAGTCCACTCAACAGTTCTTTTTTCTTTCAGTAAAATGCGAAACACGTTCCCTCATCTTACCTCTACAACATTTGTGCACATTACATTCACTTCGATCCACTATTTCTTGCCTTTATAGGTCAATTTCCAAAATTTTGGATGGCTTTTCCCCCCAAAACCCTTCTCCCCGATAATAAAAAAACGTATTAGTTTATTTTTTGCCTATTGTTCGTGCACAAAATTCATTGCAATTCTCCATATCCTTTACAAACATCTGACATACTGTTACTAGCACTTTTGATATTTCGTGAACAAAGGTTTGGGGAAATCCGTGCCCCACCCAACCGATTTCGTCAGGAAAATACGAAACCCGGATCCTCATTTTACGTCTCATTTTTCTGTGCACAATTTCATTCACTTCGGTTCACTTCTTACCTTTCGGGCGCCAACTCTCAAAGTTTTGGAGTGGGTTTTTGCCCCTTAAGACCGTTTTTACGGAGAAAATAGAAAACCCGTATTCTTTTATTTTCTGCGTACTGTCCATACAAAAAGCTACGTTGCAATTCTTCACGCCCTTTACACACATCTGACATACTGTTACCAGCACTTTTGATATATCGTGATCAAAGGTTTGGAAGGGGTCAGTGCCCCATCAAACCCTTTTTTCCAGGAAAATACGTAAGAGGTATTGCCTCACATTATGTCTACAATATCTGTGCACAATTTCATTCACTTCGGTTCACTTCTTTCTGCCTTTCCCGCGTCAACTTTCAAAATATTGGGTGGGAGATTTTGCCCCTTGAAATCGTTTTTCCGCAGAAAATAAAGAACTGGTATTCGTTTGTTTTTTGCGCATTGTTTACACACAAAGTTTCGTTGCTATTCTTCATTTCCTTTACAAACATCTGACATACTCTTACTAGAACTTTTGATATTTCGTGGTCAAATGTTTGGATGGGTCTGTGCCTCACCCAGCCATTTTTTTTTTCAGGAAAATATGAAACTCGCATTCCCTCATTTTATGTCTACAATATCTGTGCAAAATTTTATTCACTGCGCTTAATTTCTTCTTGCCTTTCGGACGTCAACTTTCAAAATTTTGAGTGGGCGCTTTTGCCCCCTAAGACCTTTAATTCCACAGAACATAAAAACCCGTATCCTTTATTTCTTGCGTATTGTCCATACACAAAGTTTCGTTGCAGTTCTTCCTGTTCTTTATAGACATCTGACATACTGTTACTAGCACTTTTGATATATCGTGATCAAATATTTGGAGGGGTCCCTGCCCCACCCAACCGTTTTCTCCAGAAAAATGCGAAGCCCATTTTTTCATTTTACGTCTGCAATATCTGTGCAAAATTCCATTTACTTCAATTCACTTCTTCTTACCTTTCGGGCGTCACTTTCAGAATTTTTGTGTGGGTTCTTTTGTTCCCTAAAACCGTTTTTCCGCAGAAAATAAAGAACCCGTATTCCTTTATTTTTTGTGTTGTTCATACAAAAAGTTTCCTTGCAATTCTTCATGTTCTTTACATATATCTGACATACTGTTACTAGCAATTTTAATTTTTCGTGATCAAAGTTTGGAGCTGTCCGTGCCTCACCTAACAGTTTTCTCCACGAAAATACAAAACCAGTATATTTATTTTACGTCTGCAATATCTGTGCACAATTTCATTCACTTTGGTTCACTTGTTACCTGCGGGCGTCAACTTTTAAATTTTTGGGTTAGGCCTTTTGCCGCCTAAAACCGTTTTTCAGCAGAACGTATAAAAACAGTATTCCTTTATTTGCGTATTGTCCATACACAAAGTTATGTTGTAATTTTCATGTTCTTTACACACATCTGACATACTGTTACTAGCACTTTTGATATTTCATGATCAATGGTTTGGAGGTCCGCGCCCCACCCAGCTGTTTTTTCCACAAAATACGAGACCCGTATTTTCTTCTTTTCCATCTACAATGTATGTGCACAATTTCATTCACTTCGGTTCACTTCTTTTTGAATTTCGGGCGTCAACTTCAAAATTTTTGTAGGGGTTTTGCCAATAAAACCTTTTTTCTGCAGAAAATAAAAAGGTATTGGCTTACTTTTTGCGTATTGTCCATACGTAGAGTTTCGCTGCAATTCTTCATATCCCTTACACACATCTGATATACTATTATTAGCACTTTTGATATTTCGTGATCAAAGGTTTGGAGGGGCCGTGCCCCACCGAACCGTTCTTTTCCAGGAAAATGCGAAATCCGTATTCCCTTATTTTACGTCTGCAATACCTGCGCACAATTTCAATCACTTCGGTTCAGGTGTTCTTGGCTTTCGGGTCTCAACGTTCAAAATTTGAGTGGGGATTCTATATTAAACCTTTACATTATGTAACGGTTTCCTTTTTTATGAGGTTCGTTTTTTGGGTGGAAAGAGAGAAATGTTTTCCTCTTATATCTGTTCATCTTGTTTGAACTGCTTACGTAAGATCATTTTCTAACTTTTGATGTCATTCAACTCCGTCACAATAATAAAATTGTCATTGTTAACAATTTGTTTTATTCTCTTATTTGCAGTTTGCCACACTGATATATTTGTTACAAAATTGACGTTTAGTCCAACGCCTTTCGAATTTGCAGCCAACTCAACCGCGATCTTTTTGGGTTGCCTGCTATTGCAGGAAAGTGAGAATTGCAGATGGTAATGTACTGTTGGAGTCATGTATACAAACACCGTGTGTATACTATCATTCTCTCTCTCTCTCTCTCTCTCTCTCTCTCAATCTCTCTCTCTCTGGCACCACATGTGTAACAATTTTGTTGCTTCTGCGATGATTAATCTTTTGTTTTCGCATTTATACAATAAAAAGCGTGAACGTAAAATGCATATTTTCACGATTTGTTCAAGTGAGCTTTGTGGTTTTGTGGTGCGAGTGGTTTTCTACGGATTCTCTCGTTTTCCTGACACTTTTCATTTCCACTCGATTCCCTGCGGTGGTGGTACAATTGAATCACCAAAGTGGTCTGAATTCCATGTCTCCTTTAGCTTAGCAGGCCAACTTTTATACGATTATTAACTTTCCTTGAAAGCCGCCATTGTAATGAGGAAACGAAAGTACATCCGGAAACTTACTTAGTCAGAACACCTCCCCGTGCCACAAGTGTACCAATTTTCTTGGCATCTGAGATGATGGATCCTTTTTCCATTTATACAATAAAAATATGAAAGAAAACAAGTATATGTTCACAGTTTACTTCAAGTGAGTTTGGTTGTTGAAAAACATTCTGACCGTTGTTTTCTATGCAATTTCCCGATTTCCTCGCACTTGTGGATTCCCTGGGGTGATGGTAAATTGAATGACCAAAGTGATTTGAATTCCATGTCTCCTTTAGCCTAGTAGGCAAACTTTCGTAATACTACTGACTTCTGTTGAAAGCCGCCACCAGGGACGAATCCATAACGGACTTCTGGGGGGGCGGTGGGTTGTAATACTGCTAGTTAGAACTACTTTTAAGAGCTGAAAACTCTTGGATGGGTGTTATTTATATATAAAATAACAAATATCCCTCCCTGGATTTGCCCCTGGCCGCTACTGTACCACCTATGTTACAAATCCATGCAACAGACAAACTTATCTTAATGATTATCATTATAATTTCCGTTCGTATAATATCGATCAATATGAAAATAAAATAAATAAAATCTTTAAAGCTTTATTTCCTATACTTAAGCCTGCCAGGCTTTCAGCTTAACCCTTTTCCGGGCCGTTCTTTTGTAGATATCATGCTGTGTTATGTATATTAAAATAAGATCTCCACCAGGCGAATATGAATAATTATGTTGGTGGATTCCATTTATTCTATGTGTTTCCCCTAGATTGTGGGGTGGGAAGTATTCTTCCCACAAGCCTAATTTAAAGCGGGGTTTTTCCCACAGTAGAAGAATGAATATTTTTTTATATTGCATGCTGGCTGCATTGCATGAAAACTGCATGCTGGCCATCCACGAATTGCCAGAAACAAACAGGTTTGCCGCTAGGTTCTCAGAGTTGCGATGGCCCTGGGGGAAGACAAGCTTGGAATGGGGGTAAATCAAACAAAACATTAAAAAATGGGCAATATTAATACAATATGTGCAATAATAATTAAAATAATAAAATTTTGTGGGGAAACAAGGGAGGACAAGGGAAGATCTGGGACCACTTGCCCCTGAATCCCTTGGCGCCGTCCCTGGATACATCTCCAAAATTACTATTTTCGGTATTTTAGGTAAATTTCTTTTCAGAAAACAAGAATGCACATGGAAAGCGAATGGTATGGACCTGGGCGCCGGCAGGATGTTTTACAGGGGAGGGCAAAATTTTCCAGGGGGGCAAAACTCCTGAAAATTGGCAATTTTGTCTCGAAAATGCCTCAAATTGCATAACATTAGGGGTATTTCAATTTCCAGGGGAGGGCAAATGCCCCCTCTTGCCCGCTCCTCCCGATGCTAATGGGTATGGATCGAATTGTATGCAAACAGAAATCAATAAAAAGTTCTTACTATTTACACGCCAGATAGTGTGCACGAACGTACGTGCTAATCACGTCAGCAGAAGCAGGGATTTGTTCTCCAAAATAGTCATTGTCGACGTGCCTTACTGCACGATAACCAAGTGGGAAATGCTATTCCCACCAACTAAATAATGCACTTTTGACACTATGATTTTGGGAAGATATCTTCCCACGGCCCGGAAAAGGGTTAATAAGATCTATCGTTTGATACTAATGTAAAATATATTCAAAGCCAAATCATACTCGTGTACATCATAACATTGTAATGATTTTATTAGCATACGAACACTGATGCATTTTCTTTGCGCCCGATTCTCCTCTCAACTTCTCCGCACTTTTTAGCGAATGATGTCCTGGTACGAATTTATCACCAGTTCTTACTGTGACACGTACATATGACTCTTTCACATGGCAAGTTATGTACAGTTGAACTGAACCTGTAATAACTAGGCCAAATCATGTTTCCTTACATGAAATATAAAACGATACGGAAACCAAGGAACTAACTAACCTTTATTAGATTTGTAGATTCCTTATTTCCTGGTATAAGACTCTGAGTATTGTATTCATGGAACGAACTACAAGGTGTGTGTCTTTTTTCAGGGTTGTATTTCACATTATCCTTTTTCTTTGTTCAATGTCATTATTACAGCAATCTTTCTTCGGATCCAACTACAAGTGAGCTTTTGGTGAAGAAGCACCGTAGGTGTATTGGGATTCTTCATTCGATCCCAGTTCATGCTAGATAAACAAAACCTCTGGGTGGATTTTCATACACACGTATATTATTATTATTATTATTATTATTATTATTATTATTATTATTATTATTATTATTATTATTATTATTATTATTATTTCATTCTTGTTGAGTATCATAAGATGTGACTTACAGTGACATGGGGATACTATGATCAAATTTATCTTTAAAAGTCAATAACTTTCTACATTAGAAAGAAAATAGAAAAACATGTCAAATCGGTCTTGCTGTATCTACATATTTTTAAATTGTGAAGTCAAAGTGTTTTGTACTTGCCGAGAAAAGAAATGAAATGTATGCGATCAAGGTTATACTTGATGTGGGGATACTTTGATCGCTTGATTTTGTCACGCAATAACAAAGGAAACCCATCGTAAAAGCTAGAAAAGGAAAGAAAATGTCCGTTAGTATATTGTAGGTCATATGTAAGAGATGGAGGTGGTAAATAACCAAGGTAGTAAATAAATGACATTGCAAATATGTGTGAACTGTTTATAGTGAGAATGTAGCTTCAATGTGGCACATTAGATGATTCGAGAGCTAGAAACATGTAACGATAGTAAACAGTGAAACATGTGAGAAAAACGTGACGGGATGTTCACATAGCTTGTAGTTCTACGTACTGATTTGGCTCCTCATTCAAAATACCTAACACAAAAAATATCAAACAAAGAAACCATAAGAAAAGCGAACAAAAAACTTTAAACTTGAATCACTTGGACATCCTTAGGAAAGACATAATCCCATCCCGTTCCCATCGGAGTCTACATCAGGGGAAGGGGTCGGAAGAATCTCAACTATGTCGTCTGGTTGGATAACGCAGACATCATTAGCAACAAGCTTGAACTCTGTTTTAATTGCGCTAAGTCTTTTGAGTTCCACGACAATTATTTCGGGTTCAGTGTCTCTTATTTGACACAAATATTTGTTAAGTGTTTTCCCCTCGCTGGGAAGCGAACTTTGCTACAACATGCTGACCAACTTCAAATGTTACATATGTAGCATCTCCGGACAAGGGATGGTCTTCTATCCGAGGCAAATCTGTGAGGTCGTCGCTGTCAGTGCCTCCTTCTGGTGTAGTTACAGCCGTAGATATATTACTGTACATCCAGGTACAACATCCAGTCTTTTCTTCTTTCTGGGTAGTCTGGGTTGACGTACAATACCGAATCGCTGCTCTTTGAGTAGAGTGGTTAAAACATCTTCGATCCTGGGGACCTTCTGCAGCATGTTCTGTGGGGAAACTTTTGAGCACTTGTTCACGATCTATGGGATATATCCTACACATTCGGAATTCATTGATCAAATTACTTTTGATTGTAGATGTCATGATGCAGCTATTATTGTATGTTTGGCACGTGCTACTACTGTGTCCATCTTCTTCAGAGTTTTCGTCAGTAGAGTAGAGAAGATGTTCTTTTGAACTGAGCTTAGTCTTGGATTTTCTACTTTGAAATCAGTGAGACATGCGAGCCAAGTTTCCTTCATGGGTCTGAAAAACGTAACTTCCAGCGGTTGGGAAAGATGTGTGGAGTTAGGGGAACCAAGCAAATAAAATCAATGGTATTTTCAGCACACAATGACAACACCTCAATATCCAAATGCGATGACAAATTGACACTGATTAGCACTTTTCGACCTTTTAAACTTTTCGCATGTGGTAGAAAGATGGTTTTGAACAAGTCACCGAATGTTGTTCCATCCATCCATCCCATCGCTTGATCAATGTTTCCCCTATGGTGTGATCAAATTTACCCCTTCAATTTTAATCTTTTCTACAACATACAGTACATAAGCACATACATTTTGCATTCATGTTTTATTCTATACTCCCAGAACTACGACACATAAGTTATACTCAGATCAATTGGTCTATATTTTATACTTAGCATTGCACGTGGGAAGTTTTGCAGACGTTAGTTACGCTTATAAATTTAAATATATATTTTAGTGCAGATAAAGCACTTCCTCGTAGGGACGCGTATGAATTGGTCGACAGCTGTGTCTTAAGTGTGTGGCGTGATTCTCAGGGCTTCCACATTTGCAGAAATAACTTGGTGCCGATAGGTGTCTCTATTCATTTTGGAAGTTTTGATCAAAGTATCCCCATGATTAGGCCTACGTATACCAATGTCACGGTACGTTTTAAATGCTCCAGGCATAATCGTAGACTGTAAATTTACAGATTTCACTTTCATTTCTAATCTTCGTCTATTGCCTCAACATATTATTATTTTCTTTTATTTTACTAATAATCAAATATTTTCAACTTCATACTTACCTTATCTGTATATAAAAACTAATTTTCTTTCAATAAACAATAGAGCAAACGCACATAAAAAAACACACTTCAATAACCAAAATTAGTACACTCTGCCCGTAATTTCTGAATACAAGACGTCACACACATCACGTGACGCAATACTTCCAGAAATTGGTGACTTTGAAAAAAAAAGCTACTCATCAAACTTTACGTCCATTGCACACACACACACATACACACATAACAACTACAAATTTCTCTGTGGGAACTCAAGCTAAAATTTGATGAAGTTCCGACGAAAATTGACTTTAAAAATACCCATCAAAGTGTATGACCACCTACACACATACAACAGCCGACTTTCACGGTGGAACTACCCCACGCGGGACATAGTATCCTACATCTACTGATATATAAGGAAAACATTCGTATAAGTGCATTAGTAAACATTCAGTAAGACCATAGTTATTGAAATATAAACTTTGTTGATAAGTTACCCCATAGGTGGGGATATTTTGCACAACATACAATAAATAGTGTGTTCGATATA
This sequence comes from Thermobia domestica, assembly GCF_964235325.1. Classification (NCBI taxonomy): domain Eukaryota; kingdom Metazoa; phylum Arthropoda; class Insecta; order Zygentoma; family Lepismatidae; genus Thermobia; species Thermobia domestica. The sequence goes on along the minus strand of NC_137456.1, from coordinate 273,214,322 downwards.
CAAACCTAATGTTTCTTTGCAAAATTTTCCTTTCAGTATTTATACATTTCACTTTCTACACAAAACTTCATGCAGTCTACAATTATTGATATTAGAGTGATTGTCCGGTATCAGTTCTTAGTATGAATTATCGATATTTGTAAAGAAAATTATGTATTTTCTGGTACCAGCAAAGGAACCACATTCCGATAGTTTAGCATATGCCCCACAAAAACGCAAACTCAGGAATAGAAAAAAAGCGTGAACTGCTTTTCCTTGGTTGTTCTTTATCTCCAAAAATATAATCTCAAACGTAATCATTGAAATATTTACGGAGTTTGGGGCTTTCAGGCTGAAGCGCACCCAAATTGCATGATTTGATTTCAAAAAATCTAATGTTAGTCATTCCTATGCGTATAAGCGTCAAACCTCCCCAAGGTCTAGTGATTTCTAAAAAACCTAAGCTTTTCTGAGTGAACCCCCTCTCAAACTATTTCGTCACTGTTCGTAACTTATTTTCGACAAAAAATCCATTCCGGCATCTGCCTATAGGACATTTACCTAAAATTAGAAGGTAGGAGGTTCCTGCAGTAGTAATTTCCTATCTAAGAGGTAACTTTGGACCTGTGCAAAGTAACCCCGATTAGAGGCTTATATCGCCCTCTCCCACTTTTATTCTTTTATGACTTCAAAACATATCAGTTTTCAACTATTGTTTCAAAGTCCCATTATACAAAACAGTATTTTACAAAACTGACTTAACTTTGACAGAAATTCTTGTAAGTGATATCTTTCAAATTTTGTCGGCCTTTACAGCGACTGCTTTTCACACCTCTGCAACAATAAACCCTCCGGGTAAATAGAAGTGATGTTAACTGCCAATATTATAGCCGAAATGCAGTTAGATGCTCTATCTTACGGTAGCAGTTGAAATTTCTCTTTACAGTTTATGGTTTTACTGACAGAGGACGGTGCAACTCTTTTCATATTTTGTGCAAAATCACCCCTGAAGTACAAACAAACTATGCCTTAGGTATATAGTAGTTTGTGGTCGGCAACATCGTATTCATGGTTTGTTTCGGGGTACTCATGTTTTCTCCCACACTATCATTTCACTAATTCTTCCATTATCATTCACTTGCCTTAATCATCTCTCTCCCTTAATCTAGATGGCGTGATCGTGTTGTCAAATGGAAGAAGATGGAACAAGTCTCGACTGTCTATGGTAACTCTGTGCAAAATGACAGAGGGTCAAAATGTAAACACAAACGTAATTGAAAAGTCTATGACCACTTAAAACCTATGTTGAAAGTATAGGCACTCCAAACTGCTGAAACTAGGAAAACCAAATTTGGCATGAATGTTGATCAGTAAGCGTAGGTAACGAAAATATACTAAATGTTCAAAAACGCGATATCTCGAGTTCAAAATGCCGCACTATGTATCACACGCATATCCAGCTTAAACCACTGGAGTTGGAGAAGCGAAATGCGGTATTTACGTTTATTGTCAATAGTAGATATCCACAAAAAGTCAAAGACTTATCATCTGTAATCCAATAGGGCTGCCATCATGAAAAATGAGTTTGTATATAAATGCTGACAATTATGTTGCATCTGACGATCAAAGCTAACAATTACGTTGCATCTTCATTCATTCAACCCGTTGAAATAAAAGGAGATATAAGGGTGACCCGATCGAAGTACAGATAAGTTGTTGCCACCAGGCGGCAACCTAACCGCTGCAGCAGACGATTGGAGACATCATAGAACGAAGACTATGATTGCTTTTTATTTATTTATTTAACATTTCGATTATTTCTTATTTCTTTGTTATTCTCACTTTTATTTTCTATCCTGTTTTCATCATACATAAATTAGTCCGTCATTGTGAGCTCATCTTCTTTCATTTCACAACAGCTTTCAAACGACGCGCTACTATATCCCCTTGCCTTCGAGACTTTTGAGTTGGACACCATCTGGGACCGTGCGGGGTCCCTAGAACAAAACGTTTTTACTTTAAATCGTTGTACATTGAAAATAATGCCATACGTACTTTAAATCGTTGTACAAAATAATTTGTCTCACCGTTTCCGAGTCATAGAGGTGGCCATGGACTTTTTTTTATTAAGTTTTTGTTTACATTTTGACCCGATGCCATTTTGAATAGGATTGTCGTAGAGTCGGGATTTACTCCATCTTCTTTCATTTCGCAGCGCTTTGAAATGGTGTGCTACTTAACCCCCCTTGCCATTTGAAACTTTTGAGTTGGATCCCGTCGATGGACCCTGGGGCAAACTTTTTTATCCCAAAAAAGTGTGCCTTGAAAATGATGGGATACGTGTTCGTCGAGATTTTCATCTACCCAACCCTTTTCGATCAAATGACCCGGTTCAAATTATTCTACCAGGTGCCAGCTAATAGCTTTTACACGATATCCCGACCGGTGGCACGTCTAACTTTGGGATTCGTCTCGTTATAACATGTCAAATGAAAACACAATTGACTGGCGTTCAGATGTCAGGGAGCCAGTTTGTGACCTTCCCTTGTGAGTCTGATTTATTTGACATCATCTCTGTATTCACGTTAGTGTCACATGACATAATCAGTGAGAACGCCAAGAACTTTTACTTAGTGGGGTGTTCAAAACAAAAGATGGTGTACACCCAGAATAATGATATACATATTTACATAAACTTAAAGAAAACAATATTTTTATGCCAAAGGGCGTGTGTAAGGAAAGTTGAGGAGTATTAGAGGTGTTGCGGGTGTGCAGAATACTCCGTGGACATATCTAATTTTTACAACAAAAGTTGTAAACGTATAAAAATAAAAATAAAACTACTGCAGCATTAAATTTAGAAAATATGTATTTATACCCCGAAACTTAATATAAACTATTCATTTTCTTGTTAGAGAGAGGCCATACCCTCCATAGATGTACCTGTATTGCAATATGTTGTTGTGTGTACTTGACAACCAAGAGCAGCAGAACCATCTTAACGATACCATAGCCATTTGGTTGGGGGCCCCGCGTGCGGTATGACATGTTTTAATTACATGTATTAGGAGCAAAATTTAGTCATAGGGACCATAACACACTTGTTTGCTCTGGGGCCAAATATGATGTTAAAACGGCAGTGGAAAGTACAGTAGATTAAATTGGACTGTAGAGTACAGGGCATTAGCGCGGGGCCCTCTTAGGTGCGGGGCCCGATTTGGAGCAATCGGTTCAATCGTCTTAAGGCTGGCCCTGCTCCCAGATTCGACTTCCTGTCACGAGGTCATTGGTAGGTTCGTTAATTTAAAGTTCAGGATCGTTTCTCAGCATCCAACTCGTAAAGCTGTCACGCTATACTTCATTTAACAATAACAATAATAACATTGTGTTAAAACAATGTTTTTCCTATTTCCGGAGAAAAAGGTTGTAATTCTTCTAGCAATTTAAGAGCTGAATTCAAATATGTGTTTAGTTTCTCTCCATCAGGGATAATTTAAGAGTAGGCCTAATCATTATAATAAGTATTCAATTATTATTGACAGGTAGCTTGCCGAAATTGAGAAATTTCTATGCTCCACAGTCTGGAGTTGACCTCTTTATCTTCATGTAAGCAATTTCTTTGTTAATACAATGCTCATCGACAAAGAATCTTTCGGCCTTCCTTCTTTTAATTGCTACCATAAATTTTTGGCGCATCTGTAATAAAGACTAATACAATGCCTTCTCAGCCAATGTCCCAAGCAGTTTCTCTTCCTCTTCCTAATTACCTTTAAAACTATTCTTTTGCTCCCATTATTTCTGACACCTATTAAATCGTTTCCGTTCGACCCAACGTTTCCTCTCCATTCCTCTCTACATCCGCAATTTAAAATCATGCTGTTTATATTCATCTTTGTTTCGTAACGTACATGTTTCTGCATCATATAGTACGACTCAACATGAAACATTTTGTGAATCCTTTTCTCAACTCATTATTCAGAAAACCAATTTTCAGCCTAAGAATAACCAGAGTAATCAGAGTACTTAAACATTTTCATGTAACTTGATAGTGTTCATATATGATAGATATAGTGGTTGAAATTCAAGATAAAGTCTATAACATTTAGAGTGTAACATAAGTAATATGACAGTGTACAACAGTGCTACATCTTGGGAGAACAGACGGGCATCTAACCCTTCCATTTAAGCTCCCCAGTTTCGAGCGGGCTTTCTTACTACACGTGAAACGATATGAATGTGAATGTATAAATGATGCATGAAACAGGCTTACTGCATCCCAAAGTAACATAAAATGTCTTAAAGGAAAATGTAATCAGTCCGCATTCCCGTTAAATATCTACAATTAGGGCCCCCAAGAAGTAGATAATATGTTTTTCTTAAGACTGTAAGTCGTGTGAGATATTCTGAGTTCAGATATGAATTTACCTTGCAAATTCCTTAATATCCATTCATATGGTCCATACATTCAAATTACAGTATAGTTACTGGAGATGCTGGAAAACAAAGTCTGATTGCAGAATTCAGATTTCAGATTAGGATTTACCGCCTTGTATTAATTACCAATTTTCATCACAAAATTAGAACCCACACATAGAACACAGTTTACTAATAAATTCCCTGAGATTAGAGTTCAAGCTGTGGTCTACCAAACGGATTTTAGCTAAGTGATGCGTGATTATTATATTGACGGATTCTTGTTAATTGATGTGTGGTCTACACATTGGCCTCAACACGATTTTCTGAGGTTCTCATGCCTACCAGATTGACATTTACTTATGATTTGTAGTCAGCACATCGACCTCAACGCGATTTTTGCTAGATTTTCAGGGATACCAGAACGTTTTTAATTGAGCGATGTGAGCTCAGCACATCGACCAAACGCGATTGTTACTGATATTTCTAGGTATAACAGACAGCTTTTAGTTGAGTGATATGTAGTCAGCACAATGACCCCAGTGCGATTGTTACTATATTTCTTGTCCTATCAGAATCTTTTAGCCGAGTGGATTGTGGTCAGCATATCTACCCCTACGCCATTCTTAGTTGGTTTCTAGGTCTACCAGTAAGCTTATATTTAAATGATACGTTATCAGCACGCATACAAATGCAATTGTTACTGAGTTACTATGCCTATCAAAACGGCTTTAGCTACATTACGTATGATCAGCGAATTGACCATAATTGGATTGTTAGTGGATTTCTAAGACTACCAGACAACTTTCAGTTGAGTGCAAATCGGCCTCAATGCAACTGTTACTGAGTTATATATAGCTACCAGATAGCTTTGAGTTGTTTGGTGTGTTGTCAGTACACTGCTAATGTATTTCTGAATCTACCATCAGCTTTTACTTGAGTAAATTGTGCTGTGGATTTCGACCCCAAACCAATTGTTACTGGTTTCTTCGTCTAAGCAGATGGCTTATGATTAAGTAAGGTGTGGTCAGCACAACGGCCCGAACGCGATGGTTATCAGATTTTCTAAATCTATCAAAGACTACTAGTTGAGTGATGTGCAGTCAGCCTATCAATTCAAACACTATTGTTAATGGGTTTTAGACTATACAATATCACACCATCTTGAAAATTTGCTAACTTTTGAAATTAGATAGGTTACCCACTTTACACTATCACCGTCTGCTCAGTTGACTGCGCAATGACGAGCTACTCGTCCTTACGTAGTACAAACTTTCCCTAACATACCATCACCAACAAGTCTGACTGTTGTGAACCCAGATATCTGACATGTTTCCAATTCCAGATGTTTTAGATAACTTGGTAAGTGTAGACGTCACTTTGTGTTTTATGTTTGAGATCCGAACATGATCTGTTTCTGCCTGCCCGCGACAAGTGAACTTTGTGGTGGACAAACACAATGTGCTAGGTTCTTCTCGAATATATCCCGTTTCTTTCCACCTAATTCATTGCGCCAGTGCCATTCATCTCATCGTCACAATCTGTTAACTACAGTAATCATTGGAGTGGGGGCACGGTTGCCTAGGGGCAGAGCGCTCACCTCTTGTGCGTGGCTTCCTTGTTCAATCCCCAGCCAACAATGTTTGTGGTTGACATCACCGTGCCTGTGGGTTTCTCGGGATACTCCTATTTCTTCCTCATTTTCATTCCATCATTATTTACTTGCTTTATCATCGTTTCCATAAGCCTAACGTAATAAATCATAGGACTCAAATTGAAAATTTCGTATCATTTCATTTCATAATCGTTGGAACTTAAACTAAAACATTGACATGTTGCCATGAGTCCAAGAAGAGTGTTTCATTTCCAACGCGAGTACCATAATCATTTATTTACAACCGATAAACAGACGTAAGTATATTTAGGATATATTGCTAATAATATATCCTAAGAATATTTGGAATGTGTGAGAGTGATTTACATGATATTGACAAAGTCCATATTCCTCGATATTTATGCAGTGACTTTCGTTGTGTTGGTCATGAATTGAAATAATGTATTCTTTTCTCTCTTGTCCAATTCCTTTTTTGTTTATAACAATTTCTGTTTGTGTTCGGTAAGGATCTGAAATGTAGATTTTTCTGTGTGCGTTTCTCCTTTCCGATTTTATGGCTGCGTATTGAGCCATTTGCCAAAGAAAACTGTCGAGCTATTTAAAATGATATCATTATCTGTTAGATCTGTTCCGTCCTCACGAGGTTGATAGCTTTCCTTACATTCGCTTGTAACTTTATACATGTCACGGATAATCCTTACCATTATAGTGAATTTCAATACTTTTATTTTTTCTAAATAACAGGTCTATTTCTTCTAAAAAAAATTAAGAAATCTGCCTCCAGTCAAGAACATTGTGTACAGTTATAATGTTGGAATTTGAAATCCCATTAATTTTCCCTGCTTTGTCTATTCAGCTAATTTTGTATGTTCCCAATGGATCCATTTTTGTGTTGGTCTATTTCTGGGTACCCAGTTTTCTAGTTTTTCTTTCGCTGAAATTTTAATGCCACCCATAATTTTAATACCAATATCCTTAATAATAGTGCACTTTGAATGTTCTAAAACGGAAAATCAAATCGACATTTAAATCTCGTATTTCCCTCTCATCTGAAACATTTTTGAAACTAAAACCTCTTTGTTATCAGACTCGTATTATTTTCTGTGTTCAACGATAATCTCTTTCTTATAATTGCTGCTAGTAAGTTGCCGTCATTATCAATGTCAACTCTTCTAAATGACCGGAAAACAATTACTCCACATTGTCTTCTGTCTACTAAAAAGTGATCAATTTGATTGGGTGTTTTTTTTTTTTTTTTAGCTTGTATTACTCAAGTGTATTTATGAATGTCGCGGTTTGGAAATTCTTTATTTTTCACGATATGATTTTGTATATTTCAACGTTCATGAATTTCACGATATGATTTTGTATATTTCAACGTTCATGAAACAATGATACGCCGTTGTCATTGTTTCTTTATGGTAGCTTTCCTTTGATCAGATTGAAAATAATCTTCCGTGCTACTTTACGATTGAAACTTCCTAATAAAATATTCATATGGTAACGCTGGAGTTAGTTGAATACGCATTTTACCTCTTTGTAAAATGTAACGAAACTGTCTTACCTGTTCATCCTTTATTGTTGAGTTTAATTTACATACTTCAGAAGATATGAACATTGAAGCGAAGTGTTTGTTTATATAATGAGATATTTTAAGATGTCGCAAAAGAAATGAAAATAAAAACTTCTAATTGTACTCCATTAGTGGCAGCTTCATAAATCGTACGTCAGAAGTCTTCTAATTAATGGACGACCAAACCCAAATGACATCTTTCGTAAAGTTAGGAGAAATTTATCTAAGAAATATTTTTTTATTTGGGCTCGCCTATCTGTATTCTAGCTTCAAGAACTTTTACAAGAACTATCCCGAGGAATTCTATTTTCCAGTATAACTTATTTACTAGACTATTTCGTCTTGGGAAGTAACGTAACGGAAGTAATGAGTTACTTATAACGCGTTACTTTCTAAGGAACTTTTGTTAGTAACGCGTTACATTTTTCCAAAGTAACTGTGACGGTAACGCGTTACAAATTTTTAAGTAACGTATCTAGATTGCGTTACTTCCGTTACATTTCGGATGAGTAACTACAATATGTGTATACATTTTTTTCGAAAACAATTGTTTCTTTCCTGTAAGTAAGTTTTTTTTTCAGAATGGAGCAATGGAACATGAACTATGTCAGTGACCCACAGTCAGTCACCGACACACAGAGAAACAGATCTTAGAGCCACTTGCTGTTTTAGAAAGATGAGTACAGCCTCAGGGAAATCACGTGTACTGATTGTAAGCACCTGGAATGTTTTGTCAAATTACAGCCCGAAGTGAAAAATTCGAGAATTTCGAATTTTCAATTTTTCCTGTAGCTTCCCCCGTTGTACAAAATCTCCTTACGACTTGTTAGATACATACCTTGAATGGATACCTAATTGTTGACATCAATTAGACTGGCCCGCGCCTAATTGTTGCCAACTGGGGAAATTTAAATTTCACTAAATCTGGACAAAAAATTTGAAATGTTTGTTTATAAATCTGTACCTTTGCGTGGAAGCGCAAGTCAACTTAAGCTAGTCGAACATTGATCCTTACTGAACGAAAGCAGGTACATATCGTTACAATGGAATAATGAAGAGACGTACGAAAATTCGTATTTCGGTTCTACCCTTGATCTTTTTATTTTTTCGTACTTTTCTGTTCACCGAAATCTATTTTTTTTTTTTTTTTTTTTGTAATTGGAAGCTTTATTTCTTAAATATCGCCTTGATACTTATAGGATATATTAGAGGTGTACCCGTGTTTATTTTAAGATAGTTTGTGTCTGTCTAGTAGAAGTGTCACCAGCTATAGAAAATTTCAATTTTCGATTTCAGGGGGATATTTAAAAAAATATATATTGTTTTGTCTCTATTATTTACCTCTTGTTTGCTACAACGTGATAAACGTACCGGTATCTGAAAGTCTCGTCTCTGCCCTACACAACGCACAATAAAAAGTTTCAATAGGATAATTAGAGGAAATACAGTTGAGGTTTACTCTAGATCTTTGTTCTCTAAATGGAAAGATAACTGAGATTTTCTTTCAGGTAGAATGAGATATTTTTTAATGATATGCTTACTTTATTAGATATTGTCACGATACTTCTAGAATACATTAAGGGGATACCAAAGTTTATTTTCAGATAATTTCTGTGTGTGCGGCTGCAGTATTGCCAGCTAAAGAAAATTTTATTTAACGATTTTAGGGGAAATTTTGGAAAAATTCCAATTTTTGTCTCCATTATTTCCCTCTTGTTAGCCACATTCAAACAAACATGCCACTGTCTAAAAGCCTCGTCTTTATCCTACATAATACACCATAAAAAGTTTTAATAGGATGATTAGGGGAAATACAGTTGAGGTTTATAATAAACCATGTTCTGTAAATGGTAAGAAAATAGAGAATTTCTGACGTAGAATGAGATATTTTTCTAAATTTCATGTTTACCTTGTTTGATATCGCCATGATACTTGTAGGATATATTAATGATGCACTAAGCTTTATTTTTGTATAGTTTGCGTCTGTCTGGTGGCAGTGTTTGAGGCTAAATATTAATTCCTGACTTTAGGTGAATTCGAAAAATTTCCTTTTCTTCCCATTATTATTTCAATCTTGCTGACTACATTCGAACAAACATACAACTATCTGGAAGCCTCCTCTTTGGCCTGCAGATCGCACCATAAACAGTTTCAATAGGATTATTAGGAAAACTGTAGCCAAGGCATACCTTGGTTTTTACTCCTGAGGGGTAAGAAGTGTCAAAATTTGAAGTGTATGATGACAGATTTTTTTTTCCTTCTCCCTTTGTATGATTTCTTTTTTACACAAGTGTGCATGCGGGACATAGAGCCCGGTTTCTCCGTGTACACCAAGCATCCTTTTCCTTTGCTCACTAGAGCTCCGTTTCTCTTTTTACCAGCGTTTGTGTATATAGGGAAACCTCTGAATAACGGACACGAATGGGACATGAATTTCTGGCAGTTACTGAGAAGTGTCCGTTACAGAGAGGTTACAGATTTACTTTCTCATAACGGTAATTGTATGCAGTAATATACATAAAATACATTTTGTATGAGCGTAAATACATAAAATTCAATTTGAAAATACCCTATTTAATACATATTTGAGTTACTAGGAGGGATGAGGGAGAAATTCATTTCTGTTAAATAATATTATTGCTGGGGAATGTATTTATATATTCGTATACTGCAAAAGGTAATGTGTGTATGGTAATTTTCTTAAGTACATGCATGTCATCACACTGTAATCATTTTTCATTTATTTCAAATTCTCAGAACCTTCTCAAAAGATGTGTTAGGAATCAACGAATGGGCTAAATTTTTGTTTAGCGAAAAATACATGCTTTTTCTTCTACAAGGTAATAAAATTCTTTAGCAAGTGTCCACTGAGAGTCTTCAGTACGGTTGCAGAAGGAGCATGTATGCGTGTGTGTATGTGATCGCAGAACCGAGAATAATTTCTGTCCGTTATGAAGAGGTTATTAATATGTTTGAGGAAAGAAAGGACTGTCCGCGTTCGTATCTCAGAGTGTCCGTAAAAAGGAAAATTTTATTCCGTAAGAGAACACATGCTTTTGCCGGGACAAAAAATCTGTCCATATTATAGAGATGTCCGTTAAAGGAGGTTTCAATGTATCGTAAACGTCCGTGAACTTGGCCCCCCCACTTTGAGCACTAACGATAAAATTAGTGTCAATCGTTAGTGCATCGTTAGTGAGTCTTAGTGCACCAACCCCTAACGTTAGTGCTTCATTAGTGTAGGAGCTACAAGCAAAAAACCTTTGGGGGGGCCAAGTTCACGCTGCCCCCCCACTTTAAGCACTAACGAAATAACTAGTGCCATTCGTTAGTGCATCGTTAGTGCTTCCTAGTGCACCAACCCGTGACGTTAGTGCTTCATTAGTGTAGGCTCTAGAGCCAAAACAATGGTACACGCTGGCCCCCCCACTTCAAGCAATAAGGAAAGGAATAGTGCCGTTCGTTAGTGCATCGTTAGTGCTTCTAGAAAATACTAAAAGTTTCGTTAGTGCTTCACTATTAGTGTAGATATACCCAATTATAAGTCACGAAACTCCCATAAGAAATGCATGGGGAATTTTTCATTGCGTCAAATTACCGCCAAATTCAAAAGCACTATTGACCTCTTCTAGTGCAATCGTTAGTGCATCGTTAGCGCTTCTCACTGCAAAAACCGCTAACGTTAGTGCTTCATTAGTGTAGGAGTTATGAAGAAAAAACATTTGGGGGGGCCAAGTTCACGCTGCCCCCCACTTCAAGCATTAACGATAAAATTTGTACAATTCGTTAGTGCATCGTTAGTGCTTCTAGAAAACACTTATAGTTTCGTTAGTGCTTAAATATTAGTGTGGTTATGACTTATTACATGTCACGAAACTCCCATAAGAAATGCATGGGGAATTTTCCATTGCGTCGAATTACCGTCGAATACAAAAGCACTAATGAATTCTTGTAGTGCAGTTCTTAGTGCATCGTTAGTGCTTCTTAGTGCACCAACCCTAACATTAGTGCTTCATTAGTACAGGAACTACAAGTAAAAAACACCTTGGGCCTAGCGTGAACTTGGCCCCCCCACTTTGAGTACCAACGAAAATATTAGTGCCATTCGTTAGTATATCGTTAGTGCTTCCAGAAAATACTAATAGTTTCGTTAGTGCTTCACTATTAGTGTAGATATAGCCAATTTTAAGTCACGAAACTCCCATAAGAAATACGTGGGGAATTTTTCATTGCGTCAAATTACCGCCAAATTCAAAAGCACTAATGATCTCTTTTAGTCCAATCGTTCGTGCATCGTTAGTACTTCTTAGTGCACCAACCCTAACATTAGTGCTTCATTAGTGTAGGAACTACAAGTGAAAACCCCTTTGGGCCTAGTGTGAACTTGGCCCCCCCACTTTGAGCACTAACGAAAAGATTAGTGCCATTCGTTAGTATATCGTTAGTGCTTCCAGAAAATACTAATAGTTTCGTTAGTGCTTCATTATTAGTGTAGATATAGCCAATTGTAAGTCACGAAACTCCCATAAGAAATGCATGGGGAATTTTTTCATTGCGTTAAATTCCCGCCAAATTCAAAAGCACTAATGATCTCTTTTAGTGCAATCGTTAGTGCATCGTTAGTACTTGTTAGTGCACCAACCGTAACATTAGTGCTTCATTAGTGAAGGAACTTCAAGTAAAAATCCCTGTGAACCTAGAGTGAACTTGGCCCCCCAGCTTGAGCACTAACGAAAATATTAGTGCTACTCGTTATTGCATTGTTAATGCTTCTAGAAAATACTAATAGTTTCGTTAGTGCTTAACTATTAGTGTAGATATAGGTAATTATAAGTCACGAAACTCCAATAAGAAAAACATGGGGATTTTTTCATTAGGTCAAATTCTCACGAAATTCAAATGCAGTAGTTGTCTCTTCTAGTGGCATCATTAGTGTTTCGTTATTGCTTGCTAGTGCACCAAGACCGAACAGTAATGCTTCTCATTGTGAATGCTTTTATTGGCTAGCGTATAGTTAGCTCCCCTTAAGTTTTATTTTCTACCGTCCATACTGTTGATGCACTAATGTTTGGAGTTCTGCAATAAGAGGTACTAACACTACACTATATTATAACCATTACACTATATGTGGTTATTAGTGCTTTTAAATATGTGGGAAATTTACAAAATGAAAAATGCTGTGTCTAAATTTAGCCCCACACGATTCTCAAGTGCTAGTAAAACTATTTACATGGTTAGTGCTAAGTAATTTCACATTACTGCACTTAAGAGTAACGATAGCACTATCATACTTTAGTAGTTATTAATGAATAACTCCTTCGGATCTAACTTTAGATTTTTCAACTTTTACAAATTTTTTTAGTAATTGTGCCACAAAAGTGGGACTAACATCAGTGGGTAGTGCATTAATAGAGCCCTATTAAACACTGGTTGCTGTCATAGTTTAGGAGTTATAAGTGAATAACACATTCCGGGCTAAATTTAAATTTATCGAAGTTTACAATAATTGTCTCACAAAGGTGGAATAATCGTCAAAGGTTAGTACAGCGTTAATACTCCAAAAAGCTCTAACGTTAGTGAAATTGTAGTTTGGGAATTATTAATGAATAACTCGGACGAGACTGAATTTAGAAGTATCGAAAAACACTAATTTTCTCACAAAGGTAGGTCAAACTTTAAAGGATAGTGCATCCTTAACGCTTCAAAAAATAATAAGTACTAACGTTAGTGCTATCATATTTTTTAACTTATTAATGAAAACTCAGCCCGGTCTAACTTTAGGTTTTTCAACTTAAACAGTTTTACACTAATTGTAACAAAAAAGTAGGACAAACACAAGCGCTTACTGCATTGCTAGAGCTATAAAACATTAAGCATTCTCGTTAGTGCTTTCATGAATAGTCCGGATAGGATTGAATTTAAATGTTCGAACTTCACACTAATTGTCCCACAAAGGTAAGATAACCGCCGAAGGTTAGTGACTGTTAGCGCTTCATAAAACACTAATCACTTAACGTCAGTGTTGTCACAGTTTAGTAGTTTTACCAAATAACTCTCACGGGGATAACTTCAGGTTTTTTTAATTTTTACACAATTATTGTAAAGTTCGATAAATTTTAATTGAGTTCCGTCCGAGTGATTCATTAATAACTCCTAAACTGTGATAGCACTATCGTCAATGCTTAGTATTTTTGAAGCACTAAAAAAGGGATACTTTAGCAATTATCCTACCTTTGGATTGACAATTATTGTAAAATTCGACAAATTTGAATTTAGGCTCGTGCGTGTTATTCGTTAATAACACTTAAATTATGATAACACTAGCATTAGTGCTTATTCAGCGGAGGACTAAACGCTGGTTTGGTCCATTTCTGTCAGACAATTAGCGTAAAATTATACAAAATTTAAAGATCTAAAGTAGGCCCCCTCGACTTATTCATTTTTAACCCCTAAACTATGATAGCAGTAACATTAATGCTTAGTGTCTTTCGGAGCACTAACGATGTACTAATCTTTGACGTTTATTCAACCTTTGTGAGACAATTATTGCAAAATTTGCTAAAATTAAATTTAGCACAGAGTGAGTTATTCACTTATAACTCTTAAACTATAATCGCGCTAACACTAATGCTTCGTGTTTCGGGAAGCAATAAGGATGCACTAACTTTTGACGTCTATCTCACCTTTGTAGGACAATAATTGTAGAATTAGAAAAATTTCAATTTAGTCTTGCAAATAATGTTCACTAATATAGAGTTGAATCAAAGCACTAACGTTAGAGTTTAGGTACTAATGGGTACTAACGATGCACTAACCATGTCAAACGTTTTTTTAGTATTTGAGATGGGTGCGGGGCTAGATTTAGAAACGTAGCATTTTCCATTCTGTAAAATTCTTCCACCAAATTTAAAAGCACTAATAACAATATATTAGTGTAATGGTTACTATTACGTTCGGAAATTTAACACAATGAAAAATACCCCATGTATTTCTTATGGGAGTTTCGTGACATATAATTGGCTATATCTACACTAATAGTGAAGCACTAACGAAACTATTAGTATTTTCTACAAGCACTAACGATGCACTATCGAATGGTAATAAACTTTTCGTTAGTGCTCAAACTGGGAAGCCAAGTTCACGTTACGCTCAAAGTTTTTTTTTACTTGTAGTTCCTACACTAATGAAGCACTAACGTTAGAGTTGGTGGACTAAAAAGCACTAACGATTCACTAAGGATTGTACTAAAATAGATCATTAGTGCTTTTGAATTTGGCAGTAATTTAACGCAATGAAAAATTTCCCATGCATTTCTTCTGGGCGTTTTGTGACTTACAATTGGCTATTTCTACACTAATAATGAGGCACTAACAAAACTATTAGCATTTTCTGGAAGCACTAACGATATACTAACGAATGGCACTAATTTTTTCGTTAGTGCTCAAAGTGGGAGGCCAAGTTCACGCTAGGCCCAAAGGGTTTTTACTTTTAGTTCCTACACTAATGTATCACTAATGTTATTGTTGGTGCACTAATAAGTACTAACGATTGCACTAAAAGAGATCATTAGTGCTTTTGAATTTGGCGGTAATTTGACGCAATGAAAAATTCCCCATGCATTTCTTATGGGAGTTTCGTGACTTACAAGTGGCTATATCTACACTAATAATGAAGCACTAACAAAACTATTAGTATTTTCTGGAAGCACTAAAGATATACTAACGAATGGCACTAATCTTTTTGTTAGTACTCAAAGTGGGGGGGCCAAGTTCACGCTAGGCCCAAAGAGTTTTTTACTTGTAGTTCCTACACTAATGAAGCACTAACGTTAGGGTTGGTGCACTAAGAAGTACTAACGATGCACTAACGATTGCACTAAAAGAGATCATTAGTGCTTTTGAATTTGGGGGTAATTTAACGCAATGAAAAAATCCCCATGCATTTCTTATGGGAGTTTCGTGACTTACAATTGGCTATATCTACACTAATAATGAAGCACTAACGAAACTATTAGTATTTTCTGGAAGCACTAACGATATACTAACGAATGGCACTAACATTTTCGTTGGTACTCAAAGTGGGGGGGCCAAGTTCACGCTAGGCCCAAGGTGTTTTTTACTTGTAGTTCCTGTACTAATGAAGCACTAATGTTAGGGTTGGTGCACTAAGAAGCACTAACGATTCACTAAGAATTGCACTACAAGAATTCATTAGTGCTTTTGTATTCGACGGTAATTCGACGCAATGAAAAATTCCCCATGCATTTCTTATGGGAGTTTCGTGACATGTAATAAGTCATAACCACACTAATATTTAAGCACTAACGAAACTATAAGTATTTTCTAGAAGCACTATCGATTCACTAACGAATTGTACAAATTTTATCGTTAATGCTTGAAGTGGGGGGGGGGCAGCGTGAGCTTGCCCCCCCAAATGTTTTTTCTTCATAACTCCTACACTAATGAAGCACTAACGTTAGCGGTTTTTGCAGTAAGAAGCGCTAACGATGTACTAACGATTGCACTAGAAGAGGTCAGTAGTGCTTTGGAATTTGGCGGTAATTTGACGCAATGAAAAATTCCCCATGCATTTCTTATGGGAGTTTCGTGACTTATAATTGGGTATATCTACACTAATAGTGAAGCACTAACGAAACTTTTAGTATTTTCTAGAAGCACTAACGATGCACTAACGAACGGCACTATTCCTTTCCTTATTGCTTGAAGTGGGGGGGCCAGCGTGTACCATTGTTTTGGCTCTAGAGCCTACACTAATGAAGCACTAACGTCACGGGTTGGTGCACTAGGAAGCACTAACGATGCACTAACGAATGGCACTAGTTATTTCGTTAGTGCTTAAAGTGGGGGAGCAGCGTGAACTTGGCCCCCCAAAGGTTTTTTGCTTGTAGCTCCTACACTAATGAAGCACTAACGTTAGGGGTTGGTGCACTAAGAAGCACTAACGATGCACTAACGATTGACACTAATTTTATCGTTAGTGCTCAAAGTGGGGGGGGGCCAAGTTCACGGACCTATATATGTGTGTGTGTGTGATGTATATAAAATCGAAAGGGGGCTTTAGTTTTCTCTGTATATCGTCCTTTTTCCTTTCCCTTTTTCTTTCTGTTTTTCGTTATTATTATTATTATTATTATTATTATTATTATTATTATTATTATTATTATTATTATTATTATTATTATTATTATTATCTATTTAAGGTACTTGTAAGACCCAGATTAGAATTTGGTGCAATTATATGGAATAATATATCCACAACATTATGTAGCAAAATTGAATCGGTTCAAAAATGTTTCATTAGGCTATTGTGTAGAAATAAGAAAAAAGATTACTACTCTCATAGTTATGATTACTGGAACGAATACTGGGGGTTGCAAGAATTACATGTAAGAAGAAAAATGATAGAGAAAAACTTTATTCAGAAAATTTTAGATAATAGATATAGTAGTGAATACTGCCTACATAATATAGGTATAAGGGTACCAACATATAATCTTAGAAAAGCATCGGAAGTGGTTCCCATGAATAAAAATTCTATAATCTTAAGAAAACTGACAATCGTATTTATTGAACAGATGTATAGATTTTAATAGGTATGTATATTTTTATAGTATATTTGTATGTTTGACGGTATCCTTGTTTCAAGGACAATTTTCAGAAAATTGACTATTTTAATGAATAATGAAGTAATTATGTTTGTCCAGACAAGATACAAATCATAAAATTATGTATATATTATAAGATAAACAATGACCTTTTATCTTCGAAACAAATGTATTGTTAATATTAAAAGGAATATAAGATGTGTGTTATAACCCTTTGTTCTATGACTAAGTGCTGTATTTTTGCTATCTGGCTGTTCATGGCACTAAAAATAAAATATATTATTATTATTATTCGTTAACTCATTTTGTTTATGTTGATGTGAACACACGCGTGGTTGTTTCATTATAAGTGTGGTTATTGTTTCTGCTCTTTCGTTATTTTGTTCCTCTTCTTTTCTTTATTATATATCATCTTTGGTTGTCTCGGTATATTTTCTATTATTCTTGAGAAGGCTATGAGACATGGACCTACTGATTAACGTGGAATGCGAACCATTTGAGCTCCCGCCGGGTATCGAACCCGGGTTTCACGCGTGCTATTGTTGTTGTTTCACTTGCTTTATAGTTCTTATTTCTTTGATCTTTGGGTCCGGTCTTTCGGTCTGCATTAAAGCCTTTTTTGTGGTTTGTTTTCAATCTCTCTTTTGTGGTTCCTGGTTGGGATATTTTACTGTTCTTGTAGTCTTTTGTCTTTTCCATGGGTTCTAGTGTCGATTTTTTTTATTGTTTCCGATTTTCTTAGTTGGATAAATTTCTGTTTATTCCTCGTTTGGCATTTTTTCCTTTTTCTATTTCCTTTTTTGTTGTTTCTCCTTTTCTTTATTCCTTTCCTTTTTCTTTTTTCGTTTTTCTTTTCGAATCCACTCCCTGGGTTTTTGTTTGTTTCTGTGCTGGTAATGTACTTTTGTCTCTAGGAGACAGCATTGTCTTTTGTTTTGCTACAACTCGGTAGTTTGTTCGTGTTTGGTTAGTTTCTATGGTGAGTCTCCATACACCTATGATTTTTGGCAGGTTTTTATATGTTTCAAGTCTTTGTTGTGTGCCTAAGATTATTTTTCCGATGAGCTTCAGTACCGTTTTCCTATAAAGGTTTCTTACGTCCTGTCTCTGACTGAGTTAGCTCTATGTGTGCGTAACCGTTCGCATGAGCAACCGCTAAAAAGTCGCCCTGTGGCTATATGTTTGCGCCGGAAAATGTTTTTTCACCAAGTCTAATGTAATAATACACATCAAACTATAAAGCAATCTCCTTTCTAGTGATGATGCTGGTGGCTACAGAATTTCTCCCTCGCATTCTTTTTTTACCCAACATGTTTTGAGGTGTGATGGTTTGGTGTCAGTGTTATTCTTTATTTTGCTTTTCATGTTTGGTTGTAGAACCTTGGCAGATGTCTGTGGTAAAAAAGAGGTTTGTGGGATTTATTTTTCTAAGCTGTCTTATTCTTTTAGGAAGATTTGATTTGTCTTTTAGTGCTATTTGGTAGAATTTTGTTTCAGTTTCAGTTTATTTCTCAGGCTCCTTTTCAGGATAATCTGATTTGTTTCGTGGGTTGAGAAGTGGAAAATCTTTTCTCAGTACTTTTCGTTGGTTGGGAATTGGAATTTTGTTGCAGAGTTTGCGTATGAAAGATTCTTTTCATTTCATGTTTTGTTTTCTGGTTCTGCTTCTTTTTCTTTTTGTCGTTATTTTCGTTGGGTTTGTTGGTGGTTGTTTTTCAGTTTCCCATGAGTTGCTTATGTAAAATTTAACCCTGTTTTGAAGTTTTGGTGGTCCTTAGAAAGACCCTTGTTCTCTTGGTGGTGGTTTTCTTTTGTTCTATTCTTGGGAAGTTCTTCAGGAACTCCTGAGGTTCTTCTATCGATTCCCTTCTTGGTTTTCATTGTGGGGTGTTTTTGTTTCCCTCTTTGCATGGTTTGTTTTTGTTGTTGTTGTGGTTGGAATATTTCTTTTGGGAAGTCTTGTTTTTCTCTGGAGTGCCTCTTTTTCGCATCATGTGGGCTGAAGCGGGATTTGCGTTCTTCTAGAACAAATTCCCCCTTTTGTAGTGTTTGTTCTTGTTGTCTGTAGTGTTCAATGACTTCTTTTCAATATATTTTGTGTGTGTTTGTTTTCGAAATTAGTTGGCACTTTGGTGTATTCAACCAAGTCCATATTTGATTTTTGAAGCCGTATTAGGGGTTTGCCAAGTTGGATACAGTATATTTTTTGGCTTCGTGGTGTTGCGTAAGGTGTCGTAGTAGACTAGTTTGCGTAGTGTTTTTAAGGATCTTTTTCCTTCCTTTGCTCAGCCTGTAGTTGGGTCAAAGGGTTCCTGGTTGTCTTCTGGTTTTTGGAGTATTGCTCCTTTACTCTTCTTTTCTTATTTGACCTTGGTTCACTTCCTCCGGTCTTTGGCTTCTCCTTTGTGTTAAAGGGTATTCTTTGTTTTAGGTTTTCCGGAGTTATACAGTCCTGGAGAGTTCATATTAAAAAGTACGTTTCCACACAGGTCTTTACGAGGTATAGGAGTTTTTGTGGTGAGATTGTCGTTTTGTACTGACAAGTACAGTTTTGATTTTCAATTTCTGATCTTGATTACTGCTTGGTGTGCGTTGCCCAATTCTCTGTATATACAAGTGTGCAGGTGGACCATCGAGCGCGGTTCCGAAGTGTTCACCTAGCGTTTTCCTTTGGTCAATGGAGTTTATTTTCTCCATTTTCAGCGTTCGTGTGTGATACACGCCAATAAAACCAAACTGGGAGGGAATTTGTTCCCCCTGATTATCCTTCGTCTTTTTCCCTTTTTTTATTGTTGTGTTTGTTTCAATTTATACAGTGATTATTATTGCTATTTTTGTGGTATTTTTTATTCCTCATATTATTTTTTGTTGTGACCACAGTTGTTCTAGTTTCTCACAGGCTGTACTTCCTTCTCTGTTTTTTTGGGTGTTTGTTTTTTGTTTTCCTTTGTCCTTGTGTCTTCGTCCTTTTCGTTGTTATTCTTTTCCCGTTTTCATTTTCCTTTTTTTCTCTTCCATGTAGTACGTATTTATTACTCGTTTCTTATAGCTTTAATTTACGTCCTTTTTTGTGGTGGTCTTCTTTTGGTTGGTTTGTGTTTTGTCTCCATTTATGGTTTTTAGTTTGGTTTTAGGTCCTGTTTTCTCAGTTCTATTTTTTCCGTTTTTTATTTTTTGTTTCCCTGTTCACGTTGATTTTTTGTTTCCAGGGGTCCTCTTTTTGTTTTTATTTCCCCTTTCTTTCTTTTTTTCCTCTTCTATTACTTTCCCTTTTGCTTTCTCTTTTCCTTTTTATTTCTTTTTAATCTTTTTGTCTTCTCTTTTCTTTTGCGTTTCTTTCTATATTTTTCCTGTTCTCTTTCTCCGTTTTCTTGGAGTATTAGTCTCTCTGTTCTCTTGTGTGTGTTTCCTTCCCGTGTTGTTGTTGGTTTCTTAGTGTTTTCTTTTTTATTGGTATGTCATGTGTTGCTTTTGTGAGGTGTTGTTTTAGGTTGTTGAGTCTCCTTTATGCTATCACTGGGATTTCTTGGAGCATCTTTTGCCACCAGTCTTCTGTTTTGTATTCCATTTTCACTCTTTCCCAAAATTCTTTGATAATGATTTTTAGTCTTTTCTCTTAGTTTGGGTAGTACTGTAGTGGGAATATTAGTCTGTCAGCCCCCGTTTTTTCTTTTTCTTATTTTAGGAAGTTATCTATATTGGTTCTGACCAGTTCTTTTTTGTAGCCGCTTGTTGTAAAGGTTCTGCCTAGTAGTTTTAATCTCTTTTTCAGTCTTTGTTTGTTTTCAATGATTTTTGTTAGTCGTTGTCCTTGGCTTGTTGTAAGTGAGTGTTTAGGTGTCGTGGGGTGTGCTGAGTTTGCTCTCAAGATTTTTTGTTTGTTTGTGGGTTTGTAGACCTAGTGGATGTCTGTCTGTAGGTGTCGGCATGATCTCTTCACTATTGTTACATCTAGGAAATTTATTCGAGTTTGGTCTGTTTCCACGGTGAATTCTAGTCCTCATTTGTTTCTTTGTAGGTTTTCAATATATGTTTCTAGTTTTTTTGTTACCTGGGAAGATTCCCATAATGTCGTCTACAATCACCATTCGTGTAGAGGTTTTATGGGGCCCGTTTCTGTCTGCGTTAGCTACATGTGAACATAGATTTTCGCATAGGACACCGACACCCAGGTCCGTGGCTGTGCCCTTGCGTTGGAGAAATATTTTGTCACCGAATCTGATGTGGTTGTTGTACATTAGAATTATCAGTCCTCTACTAGAGCAGGTGCTGGTGGCTCCAAGGTTTCTCGTTCGCTTTCTTTGTTTTTAGCCAGCCATTTCTTGAAGTGTAATACGAGTTCTATGCCTCTTTAGCTTTCTATGCTTGGGTATAAAGTTTTTATGCCTGTGGTGTATAGGAAGTTCGAGGGGTTCGTTTCCGTGATTTGTCTGATCCTCTGGAGGAAATATGTGGTGTTTCTAGCCACTCTGGTAGTGTTGGTAGGAGTTTCATAAAAAAAAAATGTGTTTGTCTAGGCTTTTTCTGGGGCTGATACTATTGGTCTCCCTGGCGGGAGATTCGTTTCTGGTCTTGGTTGTTTATGTATTTTTGGTGAGAGGTAGAAGCTCGGCAGGCTGGGCCCTCTGCTCATTAGTCTTCCTGCATGGAAGTGTTTTAGTGCTCCCGTTTTTATCAGTAGTTTCTCAAAAAAGGTTATCATCTTTTCTATTATTTTGATGATTGCTTCTTTGATTGTTTTCTCTGAATGTGGTTTATCTAGCAATTGGAGGAGTGCTCCTTTTTCATAGTCTCTTGTGTTCGTTATTTGTAGGCCTCCTGATTTATCAGTGGGTTTTATATCATTTTGTGATTTGAGTTGGTATAGTGAGTGTCCGTGGCGGAGAGATAGGTTTGTTTCTTTAAGGTAAAAGTTTCATAATTTATTCTTGTAGCTGACCTGTGTGTTCCTGAATGTAGTGTATGGTAATGTCTGGTTCTTTGTGCTCTATCTTTTTTAGCAAGGGGCTTTTGGTTTGTTTTCTGTTCTGGCTCTTTCTTTTATTATTGATGTCTGTTAGAGTTTTAGTTTTTGTGTGACTTTTTTCAGGTTCTTTCTCCAGACCATTGTATTTCTTTTATATGTTGCACAGAAAGATAGTCCTTTTTCCAGGACTTCAAGTTAGTCGGGGTTTAAAATTTTATTTGAGAGGTTGTGTATGAGCGATTCTTTCCTTTTCATGTTTTTTTCTGAGTCTTCTCTTTTCTTTCTTCTTATTTGGTCATTACTTTTGTTGGGTTGTTTTGTGGGTTTTACAGGTGTGTTAGGGTTTGGTATGTTTCGTTTGACTCTTTTCTGAGATTTTTGTTCTTTAAGAAGGATCTTTGGTTTTGGTTGGGTCTAGCATATTTAATTTTCCCTTTTCCTGAGCTTTTGTTGGTTCTAACGAGGAGCAATGATTTGTGTTCAGGGTTGGCATACTCAATTCTACTTTTGGAAATTCTTCAAAAACTCAATCAGTTTCTCTATTGAGTTCCTTCCTTTGTGGGGTGTTTTGTCTTCCTCTTCGGTCCTCTTCTGTTATTCGTTTGTCTGCTCTTTGCTTTTTTGGGATGGATCTTCGTCTTGAGGAAGTTCAGAACTACTTTTTTTTTGCCCACTGCACTCTTTTGTTTCTTGTAGCCCTTGTAGAAGGATTTGCATTCTTCTAGGAAAACTCCCATTCGTCTTCTAGGTTTGCTACTAGTTGCTTGTAATGTTCTATCACTTGTTTGTTTATTTCACTTTCTGCTTTTCTAATAACAATAATAATGAAAACCAGAAAGAAAAAGGGGAAAGGAAACAGAACGATATACAAGGGAGAACTGAAGCCCCTCTTAGATATTACATAAATCACATATTATATATATACAAACGCTAGTAAAAAGGAGAAACCGAGCTCTAGTAAGCAAAGGAAAAGGTTGCTTGGTATACACGGAGAAACCTGACTTCATGTCCCGCATGACAACTTGTATATAAAGAATAGTATATTAAATATTCAAATGGGAATATAAAAGCTATGATAGTTATATTGGTTTAGATGCTGTGAGAGTATTTGTTAGAACGTTACAAAAAAAAAAGGATAATGAAATAAAGGGGATTTATGGTAAAAAGTTGAAATGAATCTATTCACCAAAGAAGTAAAAGTTTATAGAAGCTCGTATACTTGTAACACGTGAGAGAAACTTCAATTATTTAGCACCAGCACTTCAGAAACTAATATATTGAAGAGAAATTTTCCAAGGATAAAGTTGATATGAAAGATAAGTTAGAAGTGAAATATGAATTAAGAAAATGTTTGCAAGAGGTATGAAGACACATATGTAGTACTACATGCTAAGGAGGATTGCAAACCAATGATGATGAAGTATCTCATTAATCAAAAGCCGTTTACAGCAAGTTAATGTCTTAGTCCATTCGGTAGAAGTGAGAAAAAATGGCGAAAATTGCATTTTTTTAAAAAAAGGTGGCGTGTTTATAACACCTTTTCAAATAATTTTCGATTTACCTTGCCTCTCTGACATTACTACATTGATAAGCGTAATTACAATACGTTCACGCAGGTACACTAATATCCAGTATATAGTCGCATGTCTACATATACGTTGTTGTAGGAATATAATTTGAAAACGAATTCTCTCGGTATTTCTTATAATGTCAGTATGTGTATAATCGGCAGACATGTATCTAGCAAATTTCATGTCAAAAAACAGTAAATAAGAACAATAAAACGAAAATAAAACTTTCTTCTCCATTTAGCAACCTTTTGTTTTACTCATTCTAATTTTCGTATTTATAATTGTTTTCCTATGAAATTTACCACATATATACATTTCCCGATTATACACATAGTATTAGTACTAAAAGTACCCTGCAAAATCATTATAAAAATTATATTCTTACAAGAACACAGCCATAGAAATGCGACAATCAATTTGACATTAGTGTACATAATTTTAATGTGTTGAAAACTTGTAAAAATACTCTCCAGGATGGTATGAGATGTCAAATTGCTGTAAAGGGTTTTGTTATCTTCACACTCATAGAAAGTCATCTATGCAATGGGATGTCGTATTTATCTAAGTATATCGGAAAAAGGGTATTTGAGAAACGACAAGTATTTTATCCCGTGTAACTTTCATCTTTACTCCAAATCCATCATACCATGATCGTAGTATTAGACAATAAATTACTTTCGATGTTCATTGCCTCGTGTGTCCAATTTGCGTTTACTGCTGTAGACCTCATCAAAATTTCCATGCTTATGATTCTTTCCTTACTTTGCAGCACTGTATTGCTAATGTATTGTTGAATCTTTTACATATAAATTTGTAATATCAATAATCTTACGTATTATATTTTATATAATATTGTGTTTAGAAGGCAACAATGTTGTATTGTAGAGTATGGTAAAAGAAAAATGTCTGCTGGCTGATTTCCGTGCTACAAAATTTCAGCATCTTTAGTTTAAGAACTAGAAGTACATATAAACTGTCTATCCTATACTGTATTACATGTTATGGGAAAGTTTCAGTTCGCTACTTCCTCTTGGATACTTTTTTTCGTCATTCGAAAGGTTGAGAATTCGTGATCCAATGTTAAATATGATTTGAAGGTTACGAATTGTAAGCAGAATAAAGATGTATGATAGTATTTGTACTTTTGCATAAAGTTCGTTTTGAAATGCGATTAATAATTTACGATTGGATATATAATGTGAATTTGTCGTTATGTTCAGCTATTACCAATCTATTTCTGCCCAAAATTTTATAATTGAAAGAGAAAATATAAAACTTTGAATGTTAAAATTTTCTTTGTAATCTATTCGTTGCAAAAATTAAATTGAATATTCCGTAATCTTACAAATCCTTATTGAATGAGAGACTTGTTTCTTCGCTTTCAAACTTTATTTTCTGAAATATGTTCTGAAATACAGTGGTTCTTTCAGATATGTTTTTGGGGGCACTCCACTTCCAGAGACCAAAATAATACGTGTATAATGTAATAATAAACACCAGCAGTGGGAGACGTGCCCATGCGCATTCAAAGTATGCTTCCTGGAAATTTTTTTTCTGAAAGAAACACTGATACAGTACGGCCTAGTAAGTGCAATTATGGTAAATTGAACTGCGGCAGTAAATAGGATGTGAATATCAATATTAATAGGTAATACAATAGGATTATCTACGTCTTTCTACATTATATATATAACTTCACATTGTTCAGTGGCATGCAAATGATGATACTGAAATGTAGATCATAGCAAGAGTAATATTTTAATATCTTAAGATAAATACGCAGAAATATCTTAAGATAAATAAACATTAAGGCAGATACATTTATCGTAATGTGTTCCATAATGATTCGAGTATTAGATCTTTCCATTGTCATCATTGTAGTGTTTTTCGTTGTTTACATTGTAATAAGTGTGCAGTATCCTACAAAAAGATACACTAATACCTACTTTGTTTTTGCGAGGGAAGCCGAAATAGTCCTCAGATGGATAAAATTTATTAATGGTAAATTTTCTTTAAAAGTCTATATTTCAGCTTACATGAAAAATATGGGTTATATATATTTCCAAGTACCTAGCATTCTAATTGTCAACTATTTATACCCGGTAGAATTGATTTAGGTTAAATGCTAGATATAAAGCAATAACAAAGAAAAATAATCCTCAACCAATTGTTGTGATCCTCCAAATCAATATATTATCATCAGGTCAAATTTTACTGTGTAAATAATTTAAGCCTACTAACCTGGCACATTCTTGACAATAACGAAGTTACTGATAATCGTCTACACAACGTAATTTAAACAATAAATTTCTCTCTTTATAAATTTTAGTTCCCTGGTGTCTGCGCGTTCCTGGTTTATCTATGCTAATATCCGGAACAAAATTTTTTAATATCTGAGCACTTAACTTTTTCTGCTTTAATGAAGTTTAGCATTCATGTGAGCATTGATATGATGATTTAAAACTGCTTTTTGATGGAACATTGCTCCACGAACTACAGATTAGTGAGGTCTTTTACCCGTATGTATTAAAAAATGTACCTGCAGAGAACGTTTTGTCGAGAACTGTTTACCACATTCGTGGCACCGATGGGATTTCTCTTTTCTGTGGGTTAAACTATGGATCTTTATTTGTGACTTCTGAGTGAAACCCTTCCCACACACTTCGCAATAATGATACTTTTCCTCAGTGTGGGTAAGCAGATGCGTTTCTAAATGATCTTTCCGAACGAATCCTCTTCCACATTTGTCACAAAAATAAGCGTTTGTCCTTTTATGAGTTAGCATATGTATGTTTAAACTTGATTTTTGAGTGAAGCTCTTCTCACATATTTCGCATTTCTGAGACTTTTCACCTGAATGAGAAATCATGTGGAAATTCAAACTTATTTTTTGAGAATAACCTTTACCACACATTTCACAATAAAACGGTTTCTCATCCATATGTGTGTACAAGTGACGTTTCAAGTGGGATTTGCAACTAAATAACTTTCCACAATTTTCACAGTGATAAGGTTTAACTTTCGTATGTGTTTGCATGTGAATTAGAAGCCCTGTTACTTGTTTATACTTTTTGCTACATATTTCACATTTATGAGGCCTTTCTTCACTATGAGTAAAAACGTGCATTTTCAATCCTAATTTAGACGTGTATCCTTTCCCACAATGATGGCAATAATAAAGATATTGCATCTTCTGCGCTTCTAGGTATGACTTATGACATAACTCTTTACCACAGTTAAGACAGTATCGATATTTATCCCTAGAATGAAAAAAGTTGCATGTTGTGAAATTTGGGTTAGATCTGAAAGTCTCGCAGCAGCTCTGGCAGTAATATTTCTCATGCATTTGATTGGCAAGGTGATTATTCAAATATAATTTTTTACTGAAGCTTCTGTTACACTTTTTGCATACGTAACGTTTCTGCTCTGTATGTGTAAAGGAGTGAGATAATAATTGTCCTTTTGAAGCGAATGTTTTTTGACACTTGTCGCAACAATAATGCTTTTCGCCCGTATGACTAAATATGTGTCTTCGCAAACTTGAACTCTGAGTGAAACCTTTCCCACACACTTTACACTTATTAGGCTTTTCACCTGTATGCGTGTTCATGTGATTTTCCAAATGTGTTTTGAGTATGAAACCTTTTCCGCATTCATTGCAGTAATACGACTTTTCGTTAAAATGGATCCGTAAGTGATTTCTCAAATTTGACGTAGTAGTGAAGCCTTTACTGCAGATGTGACAATGAGGTTTCTCTTTTGTATGTGTAAATAAATGAGCTCTTAAGTCTGATTTGTGACTGAACCTTTGTCCACACTCTTCGCAGTAATGGAACATCACATCCGAATGGAGTGATATGTGACTTCCATCTGTGGATGAATTAGTTATTCTGAAAGAAGAGAAAAAACAATTTATATTATGTGGCTATATCTTACGTGATGCTTTCATCTAGTTTTCTTTCGTCTCTACACAAATTTTTCTACAACTGAAAAAAAAATTATAACTTACATATTAGTCTATTGTGATTCGCCGACTTTTACAAGTTGTGTGTTAAGGAAACTCACAGTGTGTGTAAGAAGACTGTAATTAAAGGCAGTGGAACATTTTCATCATATTTCTACACAACATACACTAGTACAACAAAAGTAGATAACAGAACCATGGTCAGAAAACAAACTGTGGGAATCAAACGCCAAGTTGCACATGTTTATAACTCAAGCATGAAATAAGGGACTGGTGAACTCTGAAAGTCACTGCTGGCTCGACATTACAGGGAAATAACGTAAAATTTAAGAATTAACATATAACATAAAATCTGAGAATTAACACAATCTAATCGAATCGTAAGAAAATAAAACTTTCCAAACCAACATAAACCACATGTCCAGTACCTTTTACACTTTCGTTTGTGTATTATAAGGTATATCCATAGAATAACTAACAATAGTCACCTTTATAGTTTTCTAAAATTTAATGTAGGTAATACTGTATGCAAATATGTTCTCAGAGCACAGAAAAAGTTTACTGGAAAATAAATTTTACTAGAGGAATTTATATGAAAATTCTAACATGACAAATCTAATTATTATTAGAAATTGGGAGAAGAAATATTCTCGACTCCTATGGAGTATTTACAGCAAAGCATAGGGAAGCACGCGCCGCTGATTTTGTTGTTCGCTTTCTCCCGTTCCACTAAATTTTCAATTATAAAATGATTATTGAAAAAGTGTGATATTCAAACTCGAAATTTCGGAATATTAACTCACCGGAAAACCGTCACCGATTAGCAATGTTATTGATGATTAGATAGATCTTCCCCGTCTAATATAGCCTCGATGCCGAAAAGGACATTAAGCTCAAAATCAGCTGAAAATAAATTTTAATCTAAAGGAAAATATCGCACGATGTGGCGTCGGAAAGTGTCGCCATGAAATATTCGAACGATTTCAAGAACGACTGTTTAAATGTAAAAACCTAAAATCAAAGACGATACTCTACAACAAAAGGAATAAGTTCCAAAGATTCTAAACGTATAAGACTTCATATATAAAAGAAAATGATGAATTTGTTACACATACTGAAGAATCAATGTGATTGTGCTTGCAAGTTCTCGTGTGCTTTGAGATTTGGCAACCTCGAAATCGTTCGTGCCGAGATCAATAAGTAAGTTGAAAGGGAAGCTGCGTTTTTTCAACAAGAAGTTTTTCTAATGTGGTCGTGTTTAATAACAAACATGGATTTAGAGCAGAAGAGGATGCATTGGGAAGTGTATGAAGAAATACAGAAGAAAACCTGTGCACAGGACTGTATCTGTAACAAATAAGTCACGACTGAAAGAACCTTTTAAAAAAGAAGATAGAAGACTGAGACGTATCTATGCAGATAAAATTCAGTATGAACAAGGTAAGATTTTTCTTTTACCACAACTAGAAAATTAATGTTGGTATCGGTACAAATGTGCTATAATACCGTGGATATTCTGCTAACATTGAACATTGATCAGCCGTAAATGAACACGTGCACAAACTGAAATAGTTACAACATATTCGGGTTATGGGCCGATAAAGCTTACTTTGGACGCCTTCAATAGAGTGTTGAGTTTGTTCTGCACATGTACATTGTTAAATTTTATTTAATTACCTAAAGATATATGGGGAAGTGCAAGTTTATATCCAGTATTCGAAGTAAAAGACAAGGTTCTGTGGAAGTGATTTTTTTTCTTTTGGTGGTGGTAAATTGTACCGTACAGGAATGTGTGTTGTAGGTAAGACGATCACTATATTTAGTAATTTGTATTGTTTAGTTGTAGGCGCGGAAATGGACTTATTGAAGAATATAAAGCAGTTAACAAGTGAGAAAGACTGGCCCGTGTGAAAACGGAAAATCCGAGATGTGTTAGATTATGAAGGAACTCTTGAAGTAATTGATGGTATATTACGGAAACCAGAGGGTGCTTCAGAAGCTCAAAGGAAGAAATACAGGGAAAAAGCGGACATTTATCTGAACGCCAAAAGTTATGCAAAAAATATGATCAGAAGTGCAGTGACTAATGAAGTTTTAGAGAAAATTACGGAAAATGAGACAGCTGAAGAGATGTGGTTGGCCCTGAAACAGTTACTTCAAGCTACTTCTAAAGATCAGCTAATTAAAATATGTATATTTTTATTGGCTTTTTCGTGGAAAGTGATGTTTCTATACATGTTGCAAAATTAAATAGCTGTGGATGGAACTTAATAATGCTTTCAAGGAGAAAGGACACAATTACCACATATGTTATTGGTTTGTAAGGTGTTACATATCCTTCCCAATACTTTTAAACGTTTAAATTAAGATGGATGTTGCACATAAAGCACGAAAAACGTACTTTTGACAATATAAGTATGCAAATGTATATGTATGAACGGTACTTTGCGCAAAATTCATCAGAAACAAAATACAAGAAGGCATCTTTACCACAAGAGGAGTTAATTGTTAATCAACCGAAACAAGGATTCAAGAAAAAATCTGAGCAGAATAACATTTGTAACTGCTCTAAATTTAAAAGTCATTGGGGTCGAAATTGTAGGAAATGGATGGCAGATAAAAATCCTTCCAGAAATAGTCAGAAGAAATTGAAGCCAAATGAAACGAGGTCAACAGTGGTTAACGCAACGAATGAAGAATACACAGCTGGAGAACATAGTCCTCAAACCTGGTAGATTGACACGAAACTAATAATTCAGTTTTTTTTTTTTTTTTGAGAAGTTTAGAAATTCTTGAAATATTACAGCCACAGTTAGTGTACAGCTGATTGTACTAGGGTAAGGTGATGTTAAGGTAATAACGAAGGTAAACGATAAACACGTATCTTTTGCAGTTTCTGATGTCTGGTATGTTTCGAAAATCAGTAACAATCTGTTTTCAGTTTTAGCAGCTCAGAATAGAAATCGTAATAGGAAGTTTGTTCCCTGCAACTGAATGTTGGTTAATAGTAGACAACGAAGTGATCGTACAAGGAAAAAAGGGAAGTAGAAAGCACATTATTCAAAACTGAGTTTGAACGTGTGATCTTAGAAAACAACGCAGAAGTAAATGTATTGTCGGACAGAGCTTTGTGACAGCTATATCATTCAAGGTGGCGTCATCAGGACAAACAGCATATTGAAGAGTTAAAGATGGGAGAACTGAATATTTGCGTGAAAGATAACAGTATGCTGTGTGAATCATGTGTATATTGGAAAGACATACGTTACCTTTTAGCAATCTAAAACCGTCACAAACAGACGGAGATTTATTGTCGACAAACGTATAACGACGGGTTTTTTCACGAATCGTATCAAAAGTACAGATATTTCATAGTGCTTCGTGATGATCATTCGAAATATCGGTTTAATATACCTGTACATCTGAAATCTGAGGTAAAAGAGCATTGCGACAAGTATTAGCAAGCGCTAATGCTGAAAGTCATGCCATCAAGTAATAAATTAGTGATAATGCAGGAGAATTTCATAATGCTGAAGTACGTAAAATACTGAAAGAGAACGGCATTTATCAAAGACTCACAGCTCCTTACACACACTAGAAGAGAATGGTGGTAGCGAACGACAAATGAGCACCATAGAGCAATGGCAAGAAATTTTCTCTATTCCAATTCAGAAATACAATTCCCATCTGAAATGTGAACAGAACTGGTTTTTACTGCAATTTTATATTTTAAACAGAACAGCAGAGTCATCTCAAAAGGGATTAAGTCCGCATGAACTTTGGAAGAAGCAGCAGCCAAGAATTAAGAACATGAGATAAATAGGATGTAAGTGCTTTGTGCAGCTTTAATGGAACAAAGTGATGGAATCATTAGAAGAGAATGTGGCATGGGTGTTAAGAAAGAAAGCAAGCAGAAGCAGAAGAAAACAGAAGGAAAGATAGCAATTCCTTTTAAATGGGTTTATAAACTGAATACATAACCAGATGGTAGAATTGAAAAATATAAAGCCAGATTAGCTGCGAAAGGATTTAGACAGAAGAATGTTGATTATAAGCAGACGTTCAGTCCAGTTGCGAAACTTGGAACCATAAGAGCAATTTTAAGTGTAGCAGTCAATGAAGTTTTGAACTTATTGCAACTCGATGTGTCGACAGCCTTTTTACATGGAAAACTGGAGGAAGAGTTATATATGAAACAACCAGAAGGGAATGAAGATGGATAAGAAAAAGTATGTAGGTTAGGAAGTTTACACGGATTCAAGCAAGCACCTGGTTGTTGGAATAAACGTTTTGGTGATGTTTTGCTCTTTAAGAAGAGTGAAGCAGATCCATGCATTCAATAACTAGAAAGAACTTGAAGAATTCTTGATCGAGCTGAAGAAAGAATTTAAGATAACTGTACAAGAAGCAAAATATTTCTTAGGACTAGAAATAGAGAAATATAGCAAACGTAACATCAAGATACTTCAAAACTTGTACACAAGTTAACTACTACAAAAGTTTCATTTTGACTAATGTAGAACTGTCTACTACGATTCCGAGAATGATGATATCAGATCAAACAGACACGGAAAGTCACACATATCCTTACCTTCAAGCAAGAGATGGCTTAATGTATATGATGTAAGGGACAAGGCCTCACATCGCCTATAATGTAAGTGTATTATCAAGAACTTCAGAACATCCTTCAGAGACAGATATTGTAAGGCTGAAACGTTATTTAGGTATTAAGCATTAACTGGTGAATTACGAATTTTTTATTTGCACAATACGAACACAGGGATATTAGAATGCTAGAGTGATGCTGATTTTGCTGGATGTGAAAAGACAGGAAAATCAACCACTAGTTTACTTGTACTAAATTCAGGTCGAATTCTTAGATGGATAAGTCAACGACAAAATATGGTGACGACATCTACTACAGAGTCTGCGCTAATTGCAGCTACTGAAGGAGCAAAAGAAATTATTTGGCTTAAACGTCAGTCACTGCTGTACAAGTAGATAACAACCGGTAATACAAGTAGATAACAACGCAAGTAGAGAAGGTTACATTAAATGAATTAGAAATAAAACAAATTTCTAGAGAAACAACTAGCCGATTTACTAACAAAACCAGTTATGAAGAACCAGTTAGTGTCTCTTTGTAATAAAGATAGGACTAGTGAAGTAAGATGTTATGAATTCATGTACATAGTGGTGAATGAATGAATGGGGGTTAATGGGGACATCAGCAACGAGGCTATGTCCCCGCCACGATCAACAACGTTGCTCAGGACTGCAAGATTAAAAAGGAATTACAGGCTAAAACCAAGACAGTGCAAAAGAACGAGAGTGCTGCTAAATGAATAGGAAAAGGATAAAAGCAAAAGTGGAAGATAAAAGAATAAGATAAAAAAACAATAACAATATACAAAACTAAACTTTCAACATGTGAGAAAATATAAAAATTTAGCAGCAATAAAACAATGACAACAGACTAAAAACAGCTCAGAGAACGCGAGCAACGCCAATACCACGCACGAACTCAAGCACCCGGCCAACAACATCTCTATCATCCCACAAAGCACGGGTAAGGAGACAAGGCAGTCCGTAATGTTCCCTGAGATCTGAGTATTCAGGACATTCCACAAGAATGTGCTGAATACTCAGGGGGACTATACACTCCTCACAAAACAGAATCCGCAGCAAGTAGCCGTGCGTCAGATGAGATGTACATAGTGGTATATAGTTATTGTGTTTGTTTTAATTAGTATTTTTTCCCACAGAAAACTTGTCAACAAGAGAAAGTGTTACATATACTGAAGAATCAATGTGACTGTGATTACACGTTTTCGTGTTTCTTCGGTTAATATCGCGAGTTACCGGTTTTGACAACTACGTCGTTCGTGCGGGGATCAGTAAGTAAGTTGAAAGAGAGGCGCCATTTTTTTTAACAAGAACAGTTCTTGTAATGTAGTCGTGTTTAAGAACAAACGTGGACTTAGAACAGAAGGGGTTGCATTGGGAAGTGTATGAAGAAATACAGAAGAAAACCTGTGCACAGTCCCGTATCTGTAACAAATAAGTCAGGAGTGAATGAACGCTTTGCAGAAGAAAATAGAACACCAGGACATATCTATGCAGATAAAATTCAGTATGAACAAGGTTAGATTTTTCTTTTACCATAACTAGAACATTAATGTTGGTATCGGTACACGTGTGGGGTATAACACCGTGGATACTCTGTTAACATTGAACATTGAACAGCCATAAATGAACACGTGAATCAAGTGAACTATTTACAACAGAACTTGCACACAGTATCGTTTAATTTACTTCCACATGAAAAATTATATCGGAATCAAATCGTTTATTTTCTTCAAAAGAAAATGAAATGAAATCTTTGAGTTTTACGTCCCACGGTTATGCCGGTTAGGCTAAAGGAGACGGTGATTATGAGAGATGAGTGAAATGGTGGAATGAAGAAAGTGGGAGGAAACGGGAGATCCCCGAGAAAACCCACGAGCACGGTGTTTGTCCACCACAAAGTTCACTTGGCGGGGGCTGGGATCGAACCCGGGACCCCAAGCACCAGAGGTGAACGCTCTACCACTGAGCCACCGCGCCCCCCTTTCTTCAAAAGAGGACACTGCTGAATTGTAGATATATTTTCTTCTATACTTTGCTTTAGAGTTTGAAAGTATTATTACAGTGTTACCTTATACTCCCCAAATATTAATCAATAAAGTCCAACATGATGTAAAAGAAAATTAGTAATATCATGTATAGACATATAATGTGCCTGACAGAAAAAGATAGATAAGTTGATTTCGTTAGCTTTTCTATTTCATATTTTTGAAGTATAAAATTTGAAACTAAGATACTAAAAATATCAATGTGAAGTTCATGCTGGAGTTTATATTTTATTATTATTAACGAAATAACATAATTCTCAATCTATAGTTGGATTTGAGGTATATAGATTAGACTAGCTTTTACTTTTAAATGTCCGAGTTTTTTCGCCTGACCGTCAAAAGTGGTTTCATATCAGACCAAAGTAACCAATGAGGAAAATTATTTCAATTCAATAATAGTAAATGGTGCTCCAAACGACGTCAAGGTATCAATTCATTTACAATATATGATATAAGCAAAGGTGCCTTGTAATTTTAGAGCAGCCAGAAGAAGTGATGCTATATTTTGGATCAGGGCACGAGAGATAGAACTGCATCAATTCCTTTGCAACACCACCATGGTCATCGTCTTGAAGTTATTCATCTTAGATTAAGGTTCCAAAAATTTTTAATAGCAAAGAGCCATCCGATATATCGTTCTCGAGTAGCTTTCTATCATTAATACACATCTAACGTTACTTCTAACTTAAGTATAATTATTTAAGTTATTACCTATATAATATATGTTTATTAATGGGGTGCCTACTCATCATCTGAGACTTCAGATCCTCATAACATGTACAATTTAATTAATAAACATCTTACAAAATACACTTAGGAGCTTGCAATTTTGTACTCTAATGCAAAAATTCAATGCAATTCAGATCATTATCTCAATTTTAAACCTTATGACTTAAATTAATTGTAGTGATTACTCATGCAATGAGGTAATTACTACTGCAAGAAAACAGAAGAAAGACTTGCAGATCTTATAAATACTACAGGTGACTTTCTTTGAAGAACACATGATGGGAGGGATGCATTGTGACAATTTCAGAAGCGAAACTCGTGCATACGACCTTAACTCCCACAATCATTTATGGCTTGAGCAGTCTCCCTTCCCATTCCAGCCACACTTTCCTATTCAGTTTCTATGACTGCGAATTATCTCAACTTGCTTTTTTGGTGGAAGCTGGTGTAACATACATGTCAACCAAATACTCCGTAGAACAAAAATAAGGATCTTTCAAACCTCGGTATAGAACATATATTTCCGATTGCTTTTCTACATCTTTTGTTGTTTTTGTGCAAAAATAAACTCTGTGAACGAAGCACAGAAGCATTTTGATCCCTACATTTTTAGAGCACTCTTGGAACGTATCTAGTTAGAATTCTGTGCTGTGTCTTTGTGTTGTCAATAGTTCAAAAGAATGGAAGACTCAAGGAAGAAGAAGACATGATTTCTTCACTGCCAAGGAAAAAATAGCAAAGATAGACGAAAGCGGTTTTGTCCAATCGACTAGCTCTCAAGCGCCTCAAGAAAAGCTTTCATTACCATTAATCTTCAATTAAAACCGGAAGTCGTAGAAATTAACCATTTCCGGTTTAAATACTGATCTCCATAGTACAGGAATGGTAACAGCGAGAAGCGTTTTCTTACATTCAATTCGGTATTCTAAATATATCTACCATCTTCCGTTTTAAGCCTCTATTCACGCCAACAGTGGTAGAAATCAATGACTTCCCGTTTTAGCATTGATGGCTATAGAACAAAAACTGTAATAAACAACAAGAAGCAGTTTTCTGCAATGAATTAAGCGTCCCAACAATATAGACTTTGTCTATGGTCTAATCTCTCTACTACAACCGGAGGTATTAGAGATCTACTTCTATTTCCAGTTTTAATATTAACTGTGAAAATATCTACCACAGAACTAAAACTCGATTGCGTGATGTACACTGACACTGCTCTTTGCCTTTGAACTAGATTTTTCTTTCTTTGTGGAGTAGCCGTCGACTGTGATTTCTAAGTAAAATTCGAGGTCATAGGTACACTACGAGTTTACTATTAGGTAAAGTCATACTTTCACAAATACTTTAGAAGAACAGCACACATTATTTACCAGTCTGTCCGAATAAACACTGTTCAAGCTTGAGTAAGCTAAACCGAGTGCCGTCTGAGCAAGGGATTATGACTTACGGAAATATATAAGATTATCCGTATGAAATTAAAAGTATTTTAGATTTATAATGTAGGAGAAGCAATCGTAAAGATCTGAGAGGTTGTTTGGTTCACACAGTTACAGTTAAGAAATACATAAGAGTCTAATTTACGATGAAGCAGTAAGGATAAAGTCTTCCATCATGTTATTTTGTATACCTCACAAACAAAGTTGTATACTTCATGAGATACGTGTTTGTAATGGCCACCTCTCTTATTCAAGGCGTTATCATAATTTTGTCCATCCCATGTATTTCCAAGGGTGAACTACCCTGTTGATTCTTTGTAAGAAAATTGGGTTACGTTGTATTGTCAGGCTATTAGTGAAACATTTGTTTATGAAATATGAAGAGAATGGCCTGACTAGTTTTATTTAAAAAAAAATCGTCCGAAAACAGTCACCCAAGATTAAAATACCCGTTCTGTATTTTTAAATCACTTATATCACAGTATGGGGTTGTTAATAAAATATTTACGTATGAAATATTAACAAAAGTCGTTTCAGACGTTTGCGAGAAAATTGTTCTTTTATTAAATCTTTCCCTTGAGGAAAGTACTCTTATTTTTGGAGGCAGAGAAAATGCAACTTCTTCCCTGGAAAAGTGGAAAACTGGCACTTTTAATATATCCATTGCTAGCCTGAAAATATTCACCATGTTCCTTTATCCCACATTTCGCTCTGGAGTTAGTGCTTTCTTGTACCGTTACGACAAACTTTCTGCGAGATATATCACTGAAATAACGCATTTGTGCACCAATGTTGGTCTATTGAGTTCCTCACGTTTTCGTGTGAGGATCCACTTTTAAAAGTTATTTTCTAACACTATGTGTATATATTATATTTACTTACTTTTGAGTACCAGAACTAGAAATGTTCGACCCCGCAGTTCCACCTGTATTTATGACCATAGTATAAAACACTAGAAAATCACCCACGCAGTGTACATTAATGTGACGTTACTGCGTCTCTCCGTTATTAGCCTGGTTGGTTTCGTACGTTCAGAGTTTAGCACTGCTTTCTGCACCGATGTAATAAGAAACGTGAGCCTTCAGCGCAAATCGAATCCTTTGTAACGCATTGAAACTTCAAGACTCTTCCACTGGGAATCGAACCCCAGATTCGTGCTCGAAAGCTGTGCGAGCTAGCCAATGGGAAAATTGTTTTATGGGGTTTAGTCCATCGTTTCTGCTCAATGGATTTTCAAATAAAGTTTACTCTTTTCATTACTTCCAGAAAATTATTGGAATAATGTAGCCAGAAGAAAGGAAGTAACTACCCGCCACGAATTTCAAATCCCAATCACTAGAAAGAATAATGCAGTTTGTATCTATGTAAAGGTCTCATTCAAACTTAGTGCTCCAAAGGAATGCTAAATTTCAACCATAATATGTATTGAACTATTGATCTTGCTCTTCAAAGTATATTTTTTTACAGTGTGGGTAGTGTTATTATGAAGAGTCGCAATATACTAATATAAATTAGTGGCTAGTAATAATTATATCAGTACAGATATTAGTAACGCACAAATTGACATTCTCTACCTGAACTTTACTTTCGCATTATACATCATACAAAAGGAAATAACTAGAAGCAAATAGGTCAAATTGCCGTATCCTTTGTAGTGTTCACAGAAAATCTATCTGCTCTGCGGAAACGAAGGATACAAATGCGATGAGGATGGCACCACACGACGTTCTGCCACATTCATTGAAAAGGACTTCAGTGAGGGAAGAATCACTGCTTGTCAGCAGCACATCTGTTCGCGAAGACCAAATTGGAGTAGACAAGCTTCAAATAAATCGTCCTTTACAATGTAAACAAAAAAGTTCATTACTCTTGATTTACAACAGTAAGAGTAAAATTGAAACAATCCAATTTTTATTGTTTGTCTGTGTTCGTATGGAGAATTTAAAGTTTGCTGAGTATCATAATTGGTTACACATTCACGGAGAAAAAATTTACACATATTATGGGGCTGAGAAACCAGCGGTAAAGGTATAAGAATCCCTTAATTCACAATTGTCTTCCCAAACTTTACAAGGAACTTTCGGCTGAAAAATACCCCATTCCTTCTACTGTAATGCACTGAAAACTAGGTCATCTGCGGTACCGTTTAATATTCTTGAATGCAACTAATTTTTCTCATGAGTTTCCTTGGTCTTATAGAGACTCATTTCAGGAACTGAGACTCGAAAGTACTTGAAAATTGAAAAACGAGAGTCACCCAAATACATATACATATAACGTATTTAACCTTGTTTTAATTTCAGATTCTGATTCTATATATGAAACATTTTCATGAATCTTAGAAGTACTAGAAAATGTGTAATTATATATTAATGATTTCTATCGTACAATTCTTCTGGTTCATTTAACTTTTCTGAAACAAAATGATAACCAAACTTTTCAATAAATACACTCTTTGTATTATGTTTAAATTGGATATAGATTTGTTGGGGGAAAGGAGTTACATTTATAACAAAGCATCACGAAGATTATCCGTCCCATATCACTTTCTTTTTTTTTTCAAAACTTGTTGAAAAACTATACAAAAATTCAGGTTAGGATCAGAACGGAAGTGACGACAGTTAGCAGGGTTGCCAGTACGTCAGGTAAAAAATGTTGTTTATTCTAGTGTGTGTGTGAGCATGTTCAAACCTTTAGAGCAGGAAGAACAAGCTGAGCATATGCAGAAATGAAATGTGGCGGATTTCTGTACAGTAGTATGATTTTACATTAGTTCCACAGAACATCCACTTAGTTTTTCTTTTTCAATTTCGTCACAGTGATCTTTAGATGTGTCAAATTATGCGTAAGCGTTTGAAAGAAGAATAAACAAAACAAATGCAACGGTAGTTTTCTCTGTACCAAGTATTAACGAAGCCGTGTCACTTTAAGCTTTGAACGATATCAGTGATTACAAGAAATACACATTATTTTATATCTAGGATTATGCTTTGTTGACATATCTACAACTTATTTAAGATTATTCCTTATATTTAATTTACGTAAATGCGGATCTGCAGTTTTCTCAACTAAATGTCATGACATTTGCCAAGATGCCGTGCGACTCCGGAGGTACTTGATTCACACACATCTACTATAGAAACAGAGATAATCTCTGCACCACTTTGACATTCAATTCTTAAACAATATACGAGTTATTACGTTGAAAGGGATTCTTCAAGATGTAACTGAAAAATAACTATCACACAGAAGGACTGGTGATGTGATTTGCACTCGACCTTTCATTTTGTTCCAGATTAAATGGATTCGGGGGGAGGGGGGCGGTGGTTCAGTGGTAGAGTTCACGTCCAGTACTTGGGGTCCCTGGTTCGATCCCAGCTCACGCCGTGTGGACCTTAAGGTGGACAAATACCGTGCTCGTGGGTTTTCTCGGGGTTCTCCCGATTTCTCCCACTTTTTTTATTCCACCATTTCACTCATTTCTCATCGTCTCCTTTAGCCTAACAGACATAACTGTGGAACGTAAAACTTGAATTACAACTGAATTCCTTAGCTCTGAGATAGCAGATCACGAAAAGTTTCCTTCTTCCCAAATATATCAACCTGAAGTGTGAACTGCAACCGACAAAAAGAAGCGTGAGAGTTTCAACCTTATGGATATTATTATTATTATTATTATTATAGAGCTTCTCTAGCATTGGTTGCTGGGCAATTAAGATTATGCTACACATTCTGAGAAATGTAAATAATATGGGAACGTTTCCGCTGTAAATGGACTTCATATGGTACTATGGACGCAGATATGTTTTCAACATTGGTGGGACGGGCAAGGGCGTTTGCATAATCTATTTAAAAAAAAAAAAAAAAAGCGGTGGTTAAAATATTTATAAAGTTGAAAAACAATGTTGTGGAAGATCAGAGGAGCAGGGCTGTCTTCAATATTTGTATTTCATTTTCATAAATATGTGGAATAAAAAAGAAATGTTTAGTGTTTTAGTTCTTAAATAACAAACAAATACATAATTATGTGTTTTTTCTAATTATATATATCACAAACGAAAG
This sequence comes from Thermobia domestica, assembly GCF_964235325.1. NCBI lineage: Eukaryota > Metazoa > Arthropoda > Insecta > Zygentoma > Lepismatidae > Thermobia > Thermobia domestica. Next base: position 273,173,712 of record NC_137456.1, on the reverse strand, counting down.
AGAAAGCAGCCTCCTCCCCCAGTACTAGACAACGCTAAGTACAATCCTCGAAAAACATTAGTGTATGAATATGATGTTTACAATTTTCACATTTCAAGGAATAAAGTTAGCAAAGCCCCCTGAAACAAAACCGTAAATACCCCACTGTCCTAGTAAGGCAATCTCTGATGAACCGCAGAACACCCTTTTAGCCGAATTCTAAGAAGGAAGGTCATGCACTGGCAACCGTTCATTGACAGAGGGGTAGGCCTTGGTAGGGGTGGGTGTCAGTGTTGTCGGATTTCCCATGTTGTTGTGTGTGATATATGGCTTTTAAACATTAACCTTAATGCATTCACGCAGTCTTTGCGGAAATCCGACAACAATGACCGGAGACGTTGCCACGGATTGTCAATTCACTTTGACATTTTGGTGTCTGTAGTTATCGAGCAGTGGTGCGCCAAGTGTTTTATTTACATTGTTTTTATATTAGTTTGCGGTAGTGTAGTTTTGTTGTGTTGTGTTTAGTTGTTGTTATTGATTTTCAATTTGCGAATAAATCGCAATGGCTTCAAATTCTCCTCAGTGCTACAAACAGCAGCAGAAACAAAGTAAACCTCTCACTACAGAAGAGAAAAGAATGTTATTAAATGTGTATACATACTTTCGTAATCAGGGGGAAAAGGGGGGCATGGAAATTGTTAGAGAGACTTTGAGAAAAACATCTGAAGCAACTCTCATTTTTCCCTCCACTATTATGAACGTGAAGCGGGAATTTTTGAGTAATAATGGTCAAGTGTCCACTCCTAGGAAGAAGAGACCGAATGATACGAAAGTGACTCGGCTACAGAAATATGATACATTTACACAAGCAGCAATACGGCGCAAAATTCATAACATGTATAGAAAGAAACGAACTCTCTACTTTAGCGAAAATTCAGCGCGTTATAAATGAAGATAGTGACCTACCGAAGTTTTCTCTTCCTACTCTTCGAAGATTCATCATTGATATGGGGTTTTAATTTATAAAACGTGGCCGCAAATCGCTGCTGATTGCGTAAAAAATGTTGAAAAGGAAATGTGGGAAGCAAACGGTCTTATCAAAATAATACACGACAAGATATTAATAAATCTCGAGAGTGATACGTCTAAACTAGTTTCATATTTGTTCAAAATTTCAATGAGTATGTTAAAAATTGATTATGCTCTAACCCACTGTATTACTATGGCGTGATTTGTACTTCCATATTCAAGCTTTAAAAAATAAACAATTACTCGAAGCAATTTCCATTGAAATGAAAACCAATGATTTAAATCGATAAGTGCTCGAGTTACAGATTTGCGGTATAGGAAAAAGAAAATACAGAATCTGACATTGGAATATCTACACGGCTTGCTACAATCTTGCGACACTACAAAAGATTTCAAGGAAATAAAACTGAAATTTCCTAATCGGGAATAGAGCGAGAAACTATGTAAGTAGATCTCTCGTACGAACAGGACAAATAACCTCAAGAATCGTGTGTGTGTGTAAACTTTACAACGCACGAATAACGAATAAAATCCGTTGGATTTTAAAATAATTTTGGGAAGCAATGATGTTTGTCTTTAACACGAATATTATACCTCAATACATGTAGTGGAAGTGCAAAGATTTCACCAGAGCAAGAGAAACAAATTTATCACGCTTAACGTTGACGAAATGCAGCTTTTGCTCCCCCATATAAAGGGAAACGAAATCTATGAGGTTTTTTTTTTTTTTTTTTTTTTTTTTGAAGTACAGCAAATCAGTACAATTATCTTGAAATATTGAAAATACTTCGCAAAAATTTGGGAAAAAGATGTCTCGACGTTGGGAAAATTATTTTTTGAGCAGAATACTGTATAAGCACATAAAGATCTGTTTGTCATGCAATTTGTGGCTCATAAACGAATGACAGCCTTGCAATTCTGCTTTGTTGCTGGATCCAGCACCATACGTATAACTCTTTTTTCGTTTCCTGACAATAAGGCTGGCTTCAAAAGAACAGCTCCTATCTCAATTCAAGATGTAAAGTTAGTGAACACAAATCCTTTAGGTGAATTCAAAAGAAACTACTATTTCTTTTAATAACGATGAAAGCATCTAACACACAAATCAGCACATATCGCAAAGAACAGTTTAGAAGTTGATATTACATCAGAGAAGAAAGCGGTAACTAACAAAAGTACTGAGTTAATCACAGTATATGTGACTTGTATATATGATTTGTGTATGTGTTACACACAACATTGAAGTAAGTATTAATTGATAAGGTATTGAAAGCGGAAGGAAAGCAGGTGTACCAAAAAGACATCGAATACAATTCAGCAAATAAACAAATCGAAGACACGACTAATGGAATTCCGTGCAATTCCCATTTCATTAAGAAAATAATAAGATGATTCCATAAGGAAAAGAAACACTCTCGCAAATAACATGGAATGTGAATTTAATAAAAGGATGAAAAATGTGACCTAAAACTGAAAATACTTTCAATTGTAAGGCAATACTTTATATATATATATACACACAGAGGTAGGGACACTTCACCAAATATCACTTCTTGTTTCATACCGTCTTGAATGGTTCAATACGACCTTTTCTGTTTGAAACGTGTATTACTTGGAAGTGCTTATTCGTATCAGAACGCAGAAAAATATTTGTTTTCACTATTATATGCTTCTTATTATAAAAATATAGACCGTCTTTAAGAGTAAATGCCACACAACTGAACCAACTCTATTTCCACAGATCTGCATTTAAAAAAAAAAAATAATTTTCACTAGATTTTTTCCATATAATAACATGCACGGTATATAAGAAGACGATTATCTAGATGGTAATACCACAAAATGGATATATGATTCGGACATAAAGAATAGTATGATATGGAATAACAAGAAACATGATAAGTGAAGAACTAACAAGATTATTTACAGACTGTCGAATTCGATGTATCTCAAGTAATCAAGCAAGGAAGAGAAAGAAACATAAGGTATATAGCGTAGGGTATACGGGAGTAGATACTATATATTGACGTATTTCTTAGTATAGCTTCAAATGCAATCTATTCGAAATTATATAATTTTGTGTTAAGAATCTGTGTTTGACTAAGAAGACCATGTACAAATAGTATTTAAACAAAGGACGATAAAAAGTGTGCCAAATATATTTAACACAATGTATTAGAACACAATATATAACTAAATTGAAACTTCTAGGTGGTACAGTAAACAATGAAATACGCCAGAATCTTTGTCATCTAAACAAGAATTCTGGACTTTCATGCAACAGAGATGAAGCAACAAAAGAAATCAATATCTATCTTCATAATCACTCACCAAATTATGACTATGAATATGTTCAAAAGACCTTATATTTACTAATTTAATAAACGGTCCATTATAGGCAGATATATCATGTTCCTACATATTTCAGGGTACAATTTACGAATTAGCATTTATAAAGCTTCTTTCTCGGCCCTTGTCCCGTGTATCATTATTAAATGCTGTACGTATAAAAGCACACGAAAACATAACATTAGACTGCATTCTATTATTTATTCAAATTCCTTGCAATTAAAATACTACATATCTACCTAAAGAAAATGCAATTAACGTAATATTGGAAGTAGAAGAATGTCTAAAGATTTATATCACGATTAACCTAAATGTGATAAATGTAACCGTACCTGAATTCCTCAGATATGTCCTCCAGTTCTCGAGAATCATCTTCTTGAACGTCCTCTTCGCTCTTGTCACTATTACGGCTAGGCAACTGATTACTTACATCTTCATCCCTACAACAAAAACTCAGAATATTAAAAAAATGATTTTACTGTGAGATGTTTAACACTTTACAATGAATTATCTATTTATATACGACTCATTAACCATATAGCTATTAAACTCTCTTTGCAAACTGCTATTACATCGTTTTTATTATCTTGTAGACGATAGCCTAAATCACTTAACTCTGAAAGTTTAACATTATTATATCCATCTTTTAACTTTTTACTGATCTTCAATATTCCAAAATATCGATACACATATCTGAAATTGATTATGTTCCAGGTCCTTAGTTATATATGAGATAATTTGGAATCGCAAAGGTAAATAGTCTCGTTTATTAATTCCCTTTGCTGAATCTGGCGAAATGAAATGGCATAGAGTTCTAAAATTTTGAAATGCTGTCCGAAATGAAATCTCTACATCGAGAATTAAACGAAATACCGGTAATCACATAGACGAACACCAACATTTCAGATAGAAAAGTGCATTTAATTCAAGCTGTATCTTTCAAAGTGTCAAGGACACAAATCACAACAAATTGGAGCTAATTGCAACTGAAGAAATTAAGGAACAAAAATTTTCTATATTTCAAAATCATATACGCTGTTCTTACTGTGAATAACTTGTATAGAGCTTTCGAAATAACAAGTAACATGTCTTGAGCAGGATTTCTGCTGTGTAATTGCAGTTATCCAGTATTTTAAATTTCTAGCCGGCGATTGTGTTAAGTGATTTTTTTAACTAATATGAATGTTGTCAATACTACACGTGCTAGCTGGAAATATTATATTACTTCAATAATTTCTATGTTTGGCGAATAGAAAGATGAATTATGCATAGAGATGTGCAATTCAGATGTTTCTATGCCAACTAGTTGTATTAATGCAGACTTTTAAATGTTTCCATATGAAACAATTGTAACAATCTTTAAAAGAAGCTGTTTCGGCTGTAAATTTGGACTCAATCTTCTGCTTAATATTTTCTTATAAGAAATCGAACTCATACAATATCACACAATAGTTAATCAAGTAACTTATTAACTGCACTTCGGTTCATTTTCCTGCTAGATATACTTAGAATTGCATTTTTCTAAAACAGATTTCTATAGTATAATACGAGACAGAAAGTAATAACATTATATTTCTTTCGTAAAACATTTTCAAAACAAACATCTTTACAAGATACAGACTATTTTCTTTTTTTGGCTCGGTGTTCACGACTGAGTACTTATTAATACATTTACCCTTTCTTTTAACTTAACTATCCATTAAAGATTGATGAACAAATGTGTAGACATTAAAATAATACAGTGAGTCGACTGTTTCGAGGTAAGTACGAACCAAATTGATTTTACATAATTGGACTGTGGCGTACTCAGTGTTTCGTTAATAAGGGGATTCAAGATCCGAAGTTCATAAAATTCATATATATGATTTTTATATCATGATATGTTGAATAATTATTTATGCGTAATATATTGCATAAGGAGGGAGGTAAAACAACGAGTCCCCTTAATATGCGACTGTAATCCGGCAGGAACATGTCCTGTTGCCTTTACTCGTACAACTCGAAATCATCTTCAGTAAATCAAGTTCGAATTTGTTAGCTGTGTAAAATGTACTTTTAAAAAAAATTATCAGGAAACTTCAGAACTAATTTCATTTCTATCAAGCATTTGCGATAAATGAAAGAAGTCTTCAAGGAGGGAGCCTGTCACTGTTACAACGATAAGCTAACCACGTAGTAGGAGTACAGTGTGTGATCCTGTGCAGGCACGCGTGCAAGAAATTTCGAAAAGATTCAAATTTTGGGGGTTTTTTAAATTAAATATAATCTTTAATTATATTAAAATTTGTAACGTAAGCATAACTTTACAGTTAAGACATGAATTTCGGGGGAAGGCACATCCTTAGGACCCACTCCTGCATACATCCCTTATCCTTTGCATACCATGTAGAAAAGTTACAAGAGAAAGGTTTCAAGGAAATGTGAATAAAATCTATAACGTTATAATTAATTTAGGACAGGCTGAGGCAGAGACAAAATATAAAGTACACGATAGTCATAGTAAGATAAAACCAATGACCGGCTTTCACCAGTCCTTGTGGAATAAATTAAAATGTAATTAATTAAGCTGTTACTTATACTTCTAGCATACACATTGTATATTCTAAATTTATTGCAACATCATTTTTTAATAATCCTGTCAATTTTGTCTTCAATAACGCTAGATAGAGAAACACAGAGAAGGGAAAGGGGAGTCCGCAGTTTGGTAAGTGCGCTAAATATTGTGTATCATTAGCTACTGCTCACGTCTCTTCTCATGTAAATAAGAGCTATAGGACCATACAATTAATTATTTAATAAAATGACCCTAATAGGCGTAACTGAAACATGTTTTCCCAACTCAAGATACAATTCAGTATTTAGTATTTATACAGTCTGTTATTCAAAGTTCTGGCCACGTATAAGTATTAAATGTTATATATAAAAAGACACTACGAAAACATTATAGGCAATGTATTTTTTATTATTCATATTCCCTCCAGTCACATTAGTTTCTATTTACACTGAAAATAAGAAAAGACAATTAGAAAGTATCTTATGGAGTTGAATATCCAAATGTTAGTATCATGCGTGATCCTGAGAACTAGCATAAATATAGGTATACCTGAATTTCTCAAATTTGTTCTCCAATTATGAAAAATCATCATCTCCTGGAGTATCTTCTTCGCTTTTATAACCAATCTGTTTAGATGAGTGATCACTTGACTTTTCATCCCTACGACTAAAGTCTCGAACTATTCTATCAAGAAAACCTACTTTACTGTAAAATTGTTCCCATATAAAAATAAACTACGAATTCATGAATAACTATTTAAGTATATGATATTTGAACTTAGTAAAATCGCTATAACATCATTTCCTTTACCAAGTAAAGTGATTCTAAATTGAAGGTAAACAAATTTGCTTAACAAAGAATCTTTAATGCAATTATATTCAACGTCATATTTTTTACTGATTTTTTACATTTCAAAATTTTAGTGAACACGTTCAGAGATGATCCTTATTTTCCATTACATTAATATTACTATGACAAAGTTTGTACGTGCAATATTCTACAGTCTTGCTTATAGTTTTCGCCTAATGTTACGCAAAATAATTCTCATAGTTTCGAATGCAAATTATGTAGCTCCAGAATTGTTTAAGCTGTAGATTCGAGGTATGAAGACAATATAGTGCAGAATGTGGCGTGACGAGCTTTCTATATCTAGTAGTGCAATTTAAACTTTTATTTAAATTTCATTTTTGTTTGTCGTATATAGGACTTTGATTGCACTATTAAATATACCAAAAATGAATTTCCCCAGAGAATTAAACGAGAATCTATTGTATCAAATATATGAGATCCAATGTCTGTGGTAGAAAAGCGCTTCATTCCAGCTACACTTTTCGAAGAGACAACTCAAAATTAAAGGTATACCTACAGACAACGATCATTTGTTGGTATAGTTTAAATATTGTAATTTAAATGCACTGTAATTACATGCTGCGTCTGAAAGCGTAAAACGATATTTTCAGTGTTCATTTTCCCTAAAAGGGAAGGGGGGAAATACAAAATAAGTCCTTTCATTTCCTTCCCATGCAAAAGAAGTCTTTCATTGTTTTTTTTCATATATATATTTAAAACATTGCTTTCTGGTGAGAACATTTCAGTGAGCCAGAAAACTTTTCAGTGTTTCTCCCTGACTTATTAATATGCACAGTATATATTCGGCAGTCATTTAAAACTGAATTAAATGCTTTCTTTAATAGCTTATGGAAATATTGCAGTAGATTAGTGCAGACTAGACTAGAACAGGTGTTCAAGTAACCGAATGGCATCAGCCTCATCGTTTTTGCAGTTCTTATCTGTATTTTCCCACGCCCGAGTTACCGCTATGTCTCGTGCATCGTGGCCAGTGGACTAAAATTATCATAAGTCCTTTTCCGTGTTCTGTTTGCATGTGCATACAGGTGATTCAACTGAGTGATTTTCAGAATGAACTGCCAACACCTTTCAATCAATCATTGCAGCTCATATCTCGAACATTTGCGCTCCGGGAGTTTGACTCCGGAATCGTGGCAGCCACCACGCACGTCGTGTCGGGAACCAAGTATCAATTTGTGTTAAGGGGCATAAACTATTAGCCGGCGAAGGACGTTTTTATACGGATAGCCCGAACTAGTGAAGTCCCAGGTTCACATACCTTGTGCGTACATGTGAGATATAAACGTGCTCTCTAACATTAGCATTCCACTTTGGAGACTTATTTTGCTGAAGACTCATCTTAATTCTTCAGGATTGTTTGGAGCAGCAACTAGATTGCTACGTGGAATTATCCCGGCAACTTTTCCCCCAGTGCGTCAGTAGTGTGAGAAAAGTATTTATAGTGTAATCTCAGTCATAATCCCTTATATATATATATATATATATATATATATATATATATATATATATATATATATATATATATATATAAATCAAAGTGATAAAAAGGGCTACAGTGCATGAAAAGGGCACAGTGTGATTTTAATAATGAAGATTATTATACATCTTCTGTGTTAAGTGTTGTGTTCATTTCTCTTCGTTAATTTTTTTATATATATTATAGTATTCTAATAAATAAGTATAGTGTTATTTAATCCAGTGTGTTTTGTTGTTTGTGTGAATGATATTTGTGTGCGTTATGGTCTGGATGACCGTCTGATCGTCCGTTAGGTTTTCGGGACGAGACATCCGAACCTCTCGGCACCTAATGCTCATCTCATCATTGAGACCGACGAGCGATTTGGAAACAATTTGTAATCCCTTCTTGGAGAGGTCCTTCATCGTCCTATCAGGTCTCAGGAGAATAATTATTGGCAGGACAGAACCACGAACAGTGACCCGATCCCCGGGTGGTTACAAATAAATGGCCGCCCGAACAGAGACGACGAATTGGTTAAAAAACTAAAGATGAATCAACACTCTATGACAGTTTTCATTCTAAACAGCAAAGACGAATACAACACAATAGTAGAGAAAGTCATCAAATGAATCACGTCTTGTGAAATATAAACATTATTCATGTAAACCGTGTTTTAATTAAGGAAAAGAAAAACATTCATAAGGTGATTTTACAAACCACGGGAAGTTTGTTTCCAACTAGGGAAAAGAGTATTATAAACGACGAATAAAAAGAATGAAAAAGTCAGTAAAATTGAAGCAGTTGCATTAGCAAGATTACTTTTTCCACGTATGCGCATATCGAAAGGTATATTCATTTACCCAAATGTTATTTTATTCCATATTTTTAACAACAAAAAATAGGTTGTTATGAAGATCGTTGTTGTTGTTGTTTAGAAAGTAGACAAATAGCAATTGTTGAAGTGTACGAGAAAATACAAATACATTTGTTATTGATCTTGAACGCTTTTTATCACGACCCCCAATACATTATCAAGAGTACATAGTATGTCAGAAAAATAACGGAACTTATTAAATTAAACATGGCAAGTTAGGTATTTTACGAACTGTACTTCCCTTTATTGCGAAATACATCCCTTCCGCATTAATATACTCGTGGACACGTTCAGTCAATTCTAGCAAAGAGTGTTTATGTCCTTTTTCAAAATCGCCTTCATAACCGTCATCACGGATAAGTGGACGTGTGTAACAGTAATAAAATGTTCCTCTCATGGCCAATACAGAGCATGTGGAAGCACAGATTAGTCTTTTAGTCAAAGAGTTACGAACTGCGACGCTTCTGTGACACTGTGCACTGTCGTGCAATAAAGACAAATGTCTGGTGGTCGATACTGGGGATTTTACGCAAACGATTCGCTTCCACAAACGCTCCATAACATCCAGATAATATTTACCATTAACAGTTTGACCCTTTGGAATTTTCGAAGTCGCATAATACCTTTGGAATCGTAAAAACAAATCAAATTTATTTTCTCACGTAACTTTTCAAAAACAATTTTTTTGCTTTCAGAAAACCTGGGAACTCCCACGTACTATTTTGGCGTTTCGTTTGCGCGTTGTACATGAAGCAGCAATTCTCGTCACCAGTTACAATCGATCCCAAGAATGTTTTGTTTCGTCTGGCTGTTTTAATCAGGTATTTGCAATGGTAAAATCGAGCAAGAGTTTGTTCGTCAATTAACAAGTGCAAAACTAACCAAGCACAAAATTTCCGTTTCTTTAAATCGTGTCAAAATTTCGTGAATCATGTCTTTCGTCGTATTTAATTCCTCTGCTAACCATCTCATAGTCGAATTCGCATCGTGGGCATCATTTCACGCACTTGTTCAACCAACTCATAACGATTTTTGTTTTTTGGTCTGCCTGGCTTTGAGTTGTCCCAAAAGGACTCACCATCGTCCCGGAATCGCGTATACCATTGGAAAACACGTGTACGAGATAAGCACTCATCACTATATATTTGTTTCATCATTTTCAATCTTTGTGTAAATGTCTTACCTAGTATGAAACAGAATTTAAAATTGGCTCACCTAGCTTGAAACCAAATTTAAAATTGTCTCTTTGCTCCATCGTGCTTTTGTGACGAAGTGATACCAGATACAATCGTTTTCCCTTATATAACTTGACACTCCGTTAATCGATTATCATGACTGTGATCTCGTTTTGTTGAGCAGATATCGAGCTTTCCGATGATATGTTGCTTCAATACATGGAGCTAATAGTTATCTATAAAGAAAAAAAGCTCCGTTACTTTTCCGACATATTGTGTATAAGTCACAGAACTGGGCACAACTAAACCTCTACTTCCACAAATCTGCATAAAAGAAAACGAATTTTTACCAGATTTTTCCTCAAAGAATAACATACACTGTATATAAAAGAAGATAATTATCTGGACGTTCCTACCAAACGAATATATGATGAGTAGATGAAGAGTAGTCCCACTTAACAAAAAAGAATCAGGAATAGTCTAAAACTAAAAATTAAAAAAAAAAACAGACTGTACGATTCAAGAGATTTCGTGGAACCGAGAAAGGAAAAGGTAATATGGCTAAACATATACTGTATTGAAATTATATTGCATAGACACTACATACTAACGTATTTCTTGATATTGACTGTAATACAATCTCCGAAAAATTATTCAGTTTTGCTTCAAGAATCTGCACTTAGCAAAGACACTCTCCTCCAAATGTTAAAAAAAAGTCGTCTACCATGCGCACTTAACGTACTACATTAGAACATAATATTTTGGGCTAAATTGAAACTTCTCTCTTGTCTATAAGCTTCATCCGTGAATACAAAAGTGTAAGATTACTTTCATACAACAGGAGGAAAAAAAAATAACTTACCTCTATGTTTTATAATCATCCCTTGCCCACTGTCAGATGCAATTTATAAAATGATATTTACAGAAACTACATTTGGCATAATCATTTTATATCATGTAAAGCAAAAAGTGGAAAATGTACTTTCTGACACCAATATACTCCCTGGACATAAGAAAAAATCACTTTTAAACAAGCACACAGGTTCTAGGGATGCGTCACACTACATTTATGCTAAATATGTAGCTAAGTGTTTTCTTTCATTTCTGACTTCCTTTCTGAGGTACCATCCTAGTATGTAGTTCACTTTTTTTTTTTTTTTTTTTAGGAATGTTAAAGCACCTTCTGCCACAACGGCTGGTTGTTGAATCTTGAGTATAAAAGGGGATTTTAATCTTATTTTATAATATAGAGATCTCCCCACCTCTTTGTTACACTACAAAATTGACTAAGTTCTCCTTTCTACAAATCAAACTATAAGTGGATATAAGTAAAAACCGAAACGCGATGGATCCCAACGGATTTACTTTGTGCGAGAAGGGATTTTCAACATTTTACTTCGAATGTGTAAAATAGAACAATGATGATTATAAAGATACTTTATGTAGAAACACAGCTTTGAATGTAGTGCACACTTTATTTAAACCCAATCGTCCAATAAAACTCACTGGGTTAGTATAAAAAAAACTGAGTTTCTCACAACAATGGATTATTACAAATATAAACGTACCTCAATTCCAGATCATCGTCCTCTGGTCTTCGATATTCACTTCCTTGAATGTTCTCTTCCTTCTTATTTCTGCTAAGACTAGATCCAGGACTGCGTGATTCTTCAGCACTAGGAGTATAGTGAACGAGTTCTTTATCTACAGATTTCAAGTTACAGCGGAGTGATTTGCTATTTCTAACCAAATTAGATATCGATAAAGGTTTTACTAAACATATAGCTCTTGAAGTTAGTTTGTAATCTGATTCTGCATAATTTTTATCACATTCTGAAGTAGCTTTAAATTTGGGCTCCAAAGAATCTCTAAGCATGGAAAGTTTAATATCATTATATCTGGAACTTCTGTTTTCTCCTAAATGAGACTGCTGAACATTCTTTTCTTTCTTGTCCCTAATAAGGCTCGAAAAATGATTGCTTGAATATTCAGCCCTACCACAAGAATTACTCGATACTGAATTCGCGAACTTTATTATATTGTGAAATGGTTCGTATTTTGTAGACAAACTAGGTATTGATAAACGCTTGACTAAACATATGGTTCTCGAAGCTAGCTTCCAATCCGATACTATATCAATTTTATTATTTTCTAAAGCGGTTTCGAATTTAGGCACCGCAGAAACTAGAATATTATTACATCCATCCGAAGCACTTTCCGTTGATTCTTTACATTTCAAAAGATTCATAGAACATGTTGAAATATGATTATGTTTCAGCTCATAATCATTACTACGATATAATTCGTAATCACAATTTTCAGTAGTTTCATTCTCTATTCTCGCTTTAACTGTAGTCAATGGAATGTTCATTGTACCAGAAGCCACTTATTCAACACAAAAACTCTTTTTGCAGGTGATTGATTTGACAAAAGCTCTCACCGTTGCAGCAAAGCGAAAAGTTCTGAAATGTGATTAAAAACATTATTACTACATAACACAGATGTATCTATTAATATATAAACTAAAACAAACACACTTTAGAGGTCACTGTAGCAATCTGATAAGTAGTGGTCATAAACTTAAATTCATGTCACTTTCTTTTTAAGTGAGCTAGTAGAATTCTGCCATAGAACCAAACCAGCATTTACGTGTCCTTCAGTGTCAATGTCTGTTCATTGATATATACCATAAATTTATGCGATTTTCATGAAACTATATATCTCCAAAGAAGAGAGAGGGAAAGAGATACAGCGGAACATCTAAAATTTGCTTTGCAAATAGGTCGGAACTAGAAGATATCTGATGCGATGTTTTCCCAGACGTGATATACATATGAAGGCCGATTTTTCTAGTCTATTAAAATAAACTACAAACTAGTCGAATGGAGTTTAGTAGGATACAACTTAATCCATTTAGATGGAACAATGTCTTGGAAAGTCATGTTCAAATTTGCAATATTATATGTATTCAACTTTCTCATTATTGATCGAATAAAATTCCACGCAACGCCGTTATCTAGGGACGTTGCAGAAAATCAATATATATATATATATATATATATATATATATATATATATATATAGATATATATATATAGATATATATATAGAGAGAGAGAGAGAGAAAGAGAGAGAGAGAGTTAGACTAAAAGAAACGGACAAGTTGAACTATGTGTAAAATGTTATGTTTTTTTTTTTTAACAAAAAGATTTTAAGTGTGGTACATGAGTACATGCTTGAAGTTTTGCAGCTGGCAGTTTTTCTTTTGTTTCAGTGACGAGTGTGTGATGTAAGCAGCCTTGCCCTTGAACTTGACCTTAAAGTGGCTTGGAGGAATATGTCGAGTCAAATTGAGAAGGCGTTCTGTGTTCTTGAATATGCCAAGACAAATTCAGTTATTATAGTGCAACGTCATTTTAGGACAAAGTATGGGAAACAACCACCCACACGGCCATTTATGACTGGGTGCATAAATTTGAAGGTTGTCTCTGTAAAAAGAAATCCACGGGAAGACCTCCAGTGTCAAACAAACAGCTGAGCGCGTTCGTGCGAGCTATGTTCGCAGCCCGTGGAAATAAACACTTGCAGGAGTGAACTTGATTACTCAAAAGACTGTCAGGAACATTCTACGCAAACCTCTCAAGTTCTATCTATATCGATTGCAATTACTGCAAAGTTTCAGTGAAAGTGACAGATAGCAATGTTTAGAGTATTGTGTGTTCATACAAAATCTTTGTGAAGAAAAAGATGACTTTCTTCAGCTGCTTCCATTTGAGGACGAATCAACCTTTCACATTAAGTGGTGTCGTAAACAATCATAACGTGCGTATATGGGGAAGCGAAAACCCTCACGAGATTGTGAAGCAGATTAGGGACTCCCCGAAGGTTAACGTGTTTTGTGCTGTATCGCACTAAAAGGTGTATGAACCGGTTTTTTCCCCAGAAGAAATCGTTACTGGAAGAACGTTCTTGAACACTTTGCAACTTTGGTTGATGCCACAACTTGAAGAAGATAATGACACTTTAAAACAGCAATAGATCAACTTCTGATAAATGAGTTAATATTAAACAGTCATACTACGGTAGGAAACACTGGGTTTTCTGACCATGTCGGCAAACTCTTCACTATTAATGTACCAATAAATAAAAGTACATCTTTAAAACGGGAACAAAAAATACACGCATATAGGCGGAATTTTAATACAAATAATATTATGCACTTTAAAATGCTAATTAAAGATGAAAATTGGGAAGAAGTATTTTTGCACAATGATATAAATGAAGCCTGGAAAGTTTTTCTTGATAACATTAGTTACTATTTCAATGTAGCTTTTCCAAAAAAGAGTGTTACTTTACAATCAAAAGTTTCCAAACAATGGTTTATCAGGGTATTAAGATTTTCAGTCAAAAAATGAAAACACCAAACTTGTTAAGGACGGAAGGAAGTATTCGAAAGATTCCAAAGATATTACAAGAAATATAAAAATACTTATAAACGTGTAATTATAGCAGCAGAACAAATGCACAAGGAAACTATAGTACAGCATTTGGCTAATAAGACCAAAAGGATGTGGTCATTAGTAAATAATGAACTTAAAATAAATCCAGCAAGAGAAAATATTACTGAAATAAAACACAATGATGAAATAATTCATAACGCACAAACGATTTCCGAAACATTCAATTCTTATTACACAAATTTAAGTAGAATATATAACAAACACAAAAATAGCAACCAATTTCGGAAAGTTAACATAAGAAATAATCTAAATTCAATGTATCCTCGTCGCCATAAGTGCCTTTACATCGCAGTGACGGGTATGTGACCGCGCAGTACTCCAAGGAAGGGATGGTTGTATAAGAATTTTTGATTAATTTTGAAGAGTTTTTACTTTGACTAGGGAATTAACATAGGTATAGGGAGTAAAGACACAGATTTGAAGCATCAGTGCACGAAAAGATTCGTATTCTCAGTTTTTCTATTTATTGTTTTATATGTTAAGTTAAACACCACAATATGTATCACTGATATCGCAGATCGTATTATTTTGTAAAATCGTGTCTGTAACCTATTTTCAAAACATTCATCTCAAGACATGATGTAGAGAACAGAGAAAGAGATGAGACATCTGTAATATATGTATAATTACTCAATAAGTAATTATAAGTAAATTAGACTCAATAACTAATTGTAGAAATTAGTTAAAGGACACGTAAGAGAGCGAAAAGGAGGTCTAGAAGTCTGAGCTTTTTAGAAACGTCCTAGATAGGTGAAAATATAGTTAAAAATTGCAAAAGGTATCATGTAATTTATCTTTCTTTTCTTATATCCTAGTATACTTTTTTCTTTCACATCCAAACATCTCTATTCAGAATTACGAGATGTTTGTGAAGAGAGGTGAAGAGAGAAACATTTCCATCTCAAGAATTATATCAGAAAAAAATCTTTTGACTTAGGCTAGATTCGAACTCGTAACCCTTGAATCCATAAGTCTGCGCTCTACCGATTGAGCTAACAGTTGCTGTTGCAAAAGCCTGATTTCTACAACTACCGGTTGCTGAATGGTGTGTATTAACGAAATTGGCCGAAATGATTGCTTCATATAGCTATTGCAATAATAATAATAATAATAATAATAATAATAAAGATGATGAACAGAATTTAAAAAGTCGCATTGTTAAAAGTTTTGTGTGCAAAGTTAGTCCTAATATGAGATTTTATTAATTATATATAATAAATGTAAGCGTGGTTTATTCGTGCGTGCTACTCAAACTGCGCAACTCATAAGGGTTGTACGCATATGGTACAGTAGCCTTGCGTACTCCAACCGTGAAGAAAGATTCGGTTTGAACCTTTGCGTGTCCTAAGAGGAAGGAGGAGATTCAAAGACAGAGAAGTGGTTTAGAAACTATGCAAAAATAGAATATCTCACGAGGTGAGGTGATATAGAGTTCAGCGTGTCTTTCAGCTGTGACTCTATACAAGATACGCATCTACGACGTAACGTGGAACCCGAACCACACGACTCCTGCCGGGAATCGAAACCCATATCAGCTTTAGCTCTATCATGGGCGACACAGATATATGTAAAAATAATCGAAAATAAACGATATTAATGTTAAATCCATAGCTTTCGAGGTCCTAAAAATTCCTAATTGAAAGATATGAGTGTCTCTTCAATAGTTTTCGGGGTCGCTGAAGTGAATAATGACACTCCCGATACCATAAAAGCCCAAGTTTTTATTCTTCGTTAGCGGCAAGTTAATTCATTTGCTCCTGCTGGAAATGGATTCGTACTATTTCATTCCGATTCAAATATGTATTCTACTGGTAAAACTAATCTCAAATATATCTTTGAAATATAAACCTATTCTTCCCGTGCAACGCCGGGTATTTCAGTTAGTAAATAAATAATTTAAGAAACAATGAGTATATTTAATGAAAACAGACATACGTATTTTTGAATGTTGTATATGAATAGCTAATTCATACTTCAGCTAGTAGAAAATGGTGCATCCATTATATATTCTGAAGCAATAGGGAGAACTATTGGAGGTGTATTTTATTTATCTACTGTCGAATTTAGTGTGGAGTAATTTCAAATAATTTATTTCGAAACTATCGAGACGAGACTGAGACCGCTATTTGTCGGTTGAAAGGAGACTAATACTTTAAATAGTCTCGTATTGTCTCGTTTTGATACCAGTCCTACTTCGGGGTTTGTTCTCTAGTAACTGGTTGCGTAGTGCACCTACAGTATATAAGACGTCGTATATTTAAATGTTTGAGAACTTACCCCACCTCCACCTGACGGATCGTTCTAACTAAAACTACCAGACCGTTTATGTAATTTTGCGTTTAAGTACAGGTTCTATCCTTATGTCAATTATTTTCTTGCAACAGAGAATGAAAAATGTAACAGTTATAATGTTGATCGCGCATAATCCTGTATAGATAAAAGGCACTTTATAGAGTGTCGGACTCCGTGGTGTAAATACAGTAGTTACTGGCTTGGTAAGTTCATCACTGAACGCGTTTCCGTCATATCGTGCAATGACGTCACCTTTGACACATGCTCGGGACAGGACCACAGGAGGAGTAACGCTGTTGTTTGCTTACTCGGTGCTGTTTATTCTCTTTGGAACCTGATGTGAAATTACTGCTTTCTCCTTACTTTCAGCTGTTTTTGCTATTTCTAATTTAGATGTCTATTATATTAGTGGAATTTTATTCCATCATGGAAATATATTTTATTTCTTTTTAAATGTAAATAAAAAGAAAAGTCTATTTGGACAAGTTTCCCCACAACTCTAAAGGTATTGTCTTGGGTGCGCTTTTCTTTTCATTTCCTTTAGGGCCGCGGTGGCTCAGTGGCAGAGCTTTCACCTCTAGTGCTTGGGGCCTCGGGTTCGATCCCAGCCCCCGCCAATTGAACTTTGTGGCGGACGAACACCGTGTGCGTAGGTTTCCTCGGGGTTCTCCTATTTCCTCCCACTCTCTTCATTTCATTCATTACTCATCATCACCGTCTCCTTTAGTGTAACCGGCACAACCGTGGGACGTAAAACTTAAAGATTTCATTTCATTTCTTCAACACAAATGCAATTAAAACCTGACTCTGAGAGCGCAACAATGTTATCTTGTTCGAAGGGTCAGTGATTTTGTGTCGAAGGTAATGTCACGCGAAGAGACAGGCTGCGAGTGGGCTTACCTTGTTTACGTATGGCAACATTGCCCTTGGTCAAGTGGCCTATTGCTTATGCTTTTAGGTATTTGCCCTAAAGTTATACAGCGAGCTGTGTGCGTTCTGTTACTCCCTCCCTGCCCCTCGCGGTGTTTGCGAAAATATTATTTGCTTTTCATGCATTGGGATAAGGGGGTAAGACATACCTTGGACAATGGAAGGGAGTAACATATAAAATGATCGAAAACGACAACCGATGTTGATGTAGAGTTCATAGTTTCGAGGTCGCCGAGATGATTAGGCGTAAAGCTATCAGCTATTTTTTGTTAGTGGTTTCTTCATATACGTCTACCAAGTTAACGAACCTGGACTTATCCGCGTACAGTAGTTGGTTAGTGTGTCCTCGATGGCTATTTTTACTTTTTCCATGATCATCCCATACCATACAGTATTTTTTTATGTTTTGAAAAAGCTTGATTTTACCAGTTCGTTAAACAACAATGTTTCTTTTTTTCTAACCATGTTTCTTAGTATTATTCTCTTCATTCTAACTAATTTAAATATTTTCAATAATTCAGAATTTTGACTAAAAATGTTACAATGATCAAGATTTGTATAAGAAGAGGAGCCTTCATTTCTAATCATTGTCATAAACGGAAGGGAAAACTTATAAAAAATTGAAATGACTTAGTAGACGTAGAAAATCGATAGAAATAATGAACATCAACTATTAGTTGACTGTTAGAAGTATAGTAGATATAGTTCTCAAAACAAGTAGAAGATGCACTCTTTGCTTCATGAAAATAATAAACATTTTTAAAAAATAATTACAGAAAAGTAATTTGAAGACATTTACTGAGCGAACGAAGGTTACTGGTTAGTGTTGACGCTTCGTAATTGAGAGTCTCCCGGTTCAAATTTCGATACGAGGCATCCTGACTAGTGATTTTGCAGTACCACTGGGCGAATACCAGGATACCTTTAATACATAAGCTTTGGCAAATTTTCTTGAAATCTTTGTTCTTATGTTGTTAATGTTTCAGTGTGAAATGGCATTTTGCTGCATGGAAAATATTTTAGTAAACAAAATATAGTAGATGAATGGTTAGTGTAAGGAACTCCTACTTGTGTGGCTTAGGTTCAAATCCCGACTGTTCTTATTGATTTTTTCTTTTAGCTACACTCATATGTTGCACTCCAGAAGTTCAATTTTGAATTAAATATAGTCGCAGCTAGTTTAAACTGGATCCCTAATAGGTGCAGTGTTCCTTTCAGAAAACATCTTCCGGGGGGTGCACTTAGTATTCAGAGGACCACTGCTGCTATTCTTTTATTTATTATTATATTACAGACGTATTATTTTGATCTCCTCCCGGGGGAAAATGGCCCCCTAAAAATAAGTGTGGACGAAACACTGCACAGGTAGTCTGAGAGTCTGGATCCTCCAGAGGCGCCCATTAAGGGAGTAAGAGGAGGCGATTGCCCCCTCTAGAGGAAATTATACTTTGCAAGATCGAAAACCCAAAAATTGTTTGAATATTTACCCCAAAATTTGGAACTATATTTGAAATGTCGCTTATACTTGCCCCCTTTGAAAACCACAATATGGGCGCCCTTGTGTGTCTTGGTTCGGGTTCCACGTTAAGTCGTAGATGCATATCTTGTATAGAGTCACAGCTGAAAGACACGCTGAACTCTATATCACCTCACCTCGTGAGATATTCTATTTTTGCATAATTTCTAAACCACTTCTCTTTCTTTGAATCTCCTCCTTCCTCTTAGGACACGCATAGGTTCAAACCGAATCTTTCTTCACGGTTGGAGGACGCAAGGCTACTGTACCATACTCGTACAACCCTTATGAGTTGCGCAGTTTGAGTAGCACGCACGAATAAACCACGCTTACATTTATTATATATAATTAATAAAATCTCATATTAGGACTAACTTCGCACACAAAACTTTTAACAATGCGACTTTTTAAATTCTGTTCATCATCTTTTTATTATTATTATTATTATTATTATTGCAATAGCTATATGAAGCAATCATTTCGGCCAATTTCGTTAATACACACCATTCAGCAACCGGTAGTTGTAGAAATCAGGCTTTTGCAACAGCAATTGTTAGCTCAATCGGTAGAGCGCAGACTTATGGATTTAAGGGTTACGAGTTCGAATCTAGCCTAAGTCAAAAGATTTTTTTCTGATATAATTCTTGAGATGGAAATGTTTCTCTCTTCACCTCTCTTCACAAACATCTCGTAATTCTGAATAGAGATGTTTGGATGTGAAAGAAAAAAGTATACTAGGATATAAGAAAAGAAAGATAAATTACATGATACCTTTTGCAATTTTTAACTATATTTTCACCTATCTAGGACGTTTCTAAAAATTTCAGACTTCTAGACCTCCTTTTCGCTCTCTTATGTGTCCTTTAACTAATTTCTACAATTACTTATTGAGTCTAATTTACTTATAATTACTTATTGAGTAATTATACATATATTACAGATGTCTCATCTCTTTCTCTGTTCTCTACATCATGTCTTGAGATGAATGTTTTGAAAATAGGTTACAGACACGATTTTACAAAATAATACGATCTGCGATATCAGTGATACATATTGTGGTGTTTAACTTAACATATGTTTGAATTTCCTACTTCCTCTTAGGACACGCATAGGTTCAAACCGAATCTTTCTTCACGGTTGGAGGACGCAAGGCTACTGTACCATACGCGTACAACCCTTATGAGTTGCGCAGTTTGAATAGCACGCACGAATAAACCACGCTTACATTTATTATATATAATTAATAAAATCTCATATTAGGACTAACTTCGCACACAAAACTTTTAACAACGACTTTTTAAATTCTGTTCATCATCTTTATTATTATTATTATTATTATTATTGCAATAGCTATATGAAGCAATCATTTCGGCCAATTTCGTTAATACACACCATTCAGCAACCGGTAGTTGTAGAAATCAGGCTTTTGCAACAGCAATTGTTAGCTCAATCGGTAGAGCGAAGACTTATGGATTCAAGGGTTACGAGTTCGAATCTAACCTAAGTCAAAAGATTTTTTTCTGATATACTTCTTGAGATGGAAATGTTTCTCTCTTCACCTCTCTTCACAAACATCTCGTAATTCTGAATAGAGATGTTTGGATGTGAAAGAAAAAAGTATACTAGGATATAAGAAAAGAAAGATAAATTACATGATACCTTTTGCAATTTTTAACTATATTTTCAGCTATCTAGGAAGTTTCTAAAAAGTTCAGACTTCTAGACCTCCTTTTCGCTCTCTTACGTGTCCTTTAACTAATTTCTACAATTACTTATTGAGTCTAATTTACTTATAATTACTTATTGAGTAATTATACATATATTACAGATGTCTCATCTCTTTCTCTGTTCTCTACATCATGTCTTGAGATGAATGTTTTGACAATAGGTTACAGACACGATTTTACAAAATAATACGATCTGCGATATCAGTGATACATATTGTGGTGTTTAACTTAACATATAAAACAATAAATAGAAAAACTGAGAATACGAATCTTTTCGTGCACTGATGCTTCAAATCTGTGTCTTTACTCCCTATACCTATGTTAATTCCCTAGTCAAAATAAAAACTCTTCAAAATTAATCAAAAATTCTTATACAACCATCCCCTCCTTGGAGTACTGCGCGGTCACATACCCGTCACTGCGATGTAAAGGCACTTATGGCGACGAGGATACATATATCCTGTAAATGTGACCGACGTAACTAAAATTATCAATCAAATTCAAAATAAATGGTCAGCGGGCATTGATGAAGTACCGCCTGCGCTTATCAAGAAAGTTGTAAACAGTTCTCTAGCTGAAGTTTTATGCTATTTAATAAACCTTTCTTTCCAAGCAGGATTATTTCCTGATAAATTAATAGTTACCAAAATTAAACCAATTTATAAAAAGGGGGATAAAATGGATATCAGAAACTATAGATCGATTTCTCTTATCACAAAATTTGGGAAAATATTAAAATTAGCAATGAACAAACAGGTTATACTATATTTACAAAGCACTTGAACAATTTCAAAAGACCAACATGGATTTATTCAAGGAAAATCAACGGAAACCGCTATTTACCAACATCTGAATTACGTAAGCGAACTACTAGATAAAAGAAATAAGTGCATAAGGTTGTTTTTATACCTTACTAAAGCGTTTGACTTAGTCGCTCATAGAGAACTTTGATATAACATAATGTGGAATAAGAGGAGTAATAAGAAACTGGTTTTGTTCGTATTATGCAGATAGAATGCAGGGGTTGAAATAACTAGAGCAGATGGGAGAAACTCAAAAGTAACTACTTTCACATCTACAATGAATAAAATAAAATGCGGCGTACCACAAGGATCAATTCTCGGGCCATTACTCTTTTTGATATATATAAACGATCTCCCGGATAATTTAAACTTTGCAAAAGCCACATTATTCGCGGATGACACAACTGTATCAATAACAGGAGAAAACTATCAACAATTAAATACTAACATAGGAAATACCGTACAACAGCTAACGAATTAGTTCGATCATAATAAGTTAATAGTAAATTAAAAAAAAAAAAACTTGTCAATAAGCTTAAAATTAACAAACAACAATCTAGATAAAGGAAGTATAAAAATAGGAGAAAACGTAATAAAAAAGAGTTAGTTCCATAAAATTTTTAGGTGTACATATATCAGCAAATTTAAAATGTGATTATCATATAGAAAAAATTGCGAATAGCTTAAGAAAAACGTTTTTCGTCGTACAAGACATTAAAAATACTATATTCCGAAACAGAGAAAAATATTATATTACTGCTCATTTGAATCTATATTAAGATATGAATTGATGTCTTGGGGAAATACTGTAAAAAGTAGAGATATCTTTAATCTTCAAAAAAGAGTTGTATGAATCCTAGCTGGTGTAGGACCCCGAGTCCTGTAGGAAATGTTTTAAAGAATTAGCTATACTACCTTTACCATGTTTGTATATATATTGCTTAATAGAATTTGTAAGATCCAATATAAATGAGTACACAAGAAACGGTGACGTATACGGTTATAACACAAGAAAAAAGAAGAATTTTCATCCACCAAACCATAGAACAGCAATGTACGAAAAGGGAGTAAAGTATGCTGGTATTATGCTATGGAATAAGTTTCCAAACAAATTAAAGGTTATCAAGTCTAATGTTGCATTCAAAAGAAAATTAAGAGAATACCTATTTTCACATTGCTTCTATACGATAGAGGAATATAATCAATTAAATAGTGACAATGCAAATAGTAGTAACAAAGTAACAAGATAGGTCCATTTATGTATAAGGTATGCTGTAGTATTGGTATAATGATATTTCAAATTATTATAATGTATAAATGTATGAATTATATTTAACAAATGTATCTAATATATGTACTGCTTCAATTAACCATGACGAATCCCATGTACTATCAGAAAATTATTTCCAAGTTTGTACAGAATGGAGGATAAATAAAAATGGAATGAAATGAAATGTTGCAGGTTTTTTGCTGTGGACTGTACACAAAAACTTTACTGATAAAAACATGATTTACTTAGGTAACAAAACATGGTTGAACTGCGTGAGCGAGTGGACGAAGTTAGAAGTCCCACAGAGGTACAATTGTTTTAAGATCTGCTTATGAATACGGGCTCCGGATGTATAGCATATGAACTGCAGTGCAAAAACACAAAAAACCTCTGCTAAGTAGCCACTAAAAAGCAGGAATGCTACCTAACCGAGTCGGGGCAAGGCGGAGCTTGTAGGCCGTCGCGGGAAGCATCCGAAGGGAGGAGACAGGTCAGCGATGCTGGTTATACCCCTAAACGAGGACAGTAAAAGGAAATGAGGTTTCAGAAAGATACGAATTGGACATTAAGCTGTTTGTGGTCAGTAGAGCTACTGCAACCGCCATAAATTAGGAAATATAAAATAAGTTACCCATAGAAAAAAAAAGTGCGGTGTAATTGGGCATCTGACTGAATGTATTTGTACGTCATCTTCCCTGGATTCAGATGTGCCCAAATGAATATTGTCCGTTTAACCAATCAGAAGTCTCTTGGGGCCCCCAGAGAAGTGTGTCTGGTAATCCACAACACATTCGTCTACTTTACCATCATGTTTAAAAAAACTGTATTCGAAAGTTCTAATGTGTATGAAATTTTGATTAATTCCACGCAATGTCAAAAAAAAAAAAAAAAAAAAAAAATCCACTAAATTCGAAATTTGGAATAGGAGGTTTATGTCTAGTTTTGGGTTCTCCTTCAGTCCTATCTGCATCATTTCGCTTTCATTTTAAAATATTATTTTTCTCCCTGCTATCATTCCAAACTATTGTTACTGAATCCACCTTTGTACCATTTCTAATAAAATTTATTTAAATTTTCTTGAATTACTGTGTTTCTTCCTTAATTGAAATAAAATAGCTCTTAATTTGTATCCATTTACTTAATCGTTCGATAGAAAGCCTGTACAATTACATTTTTGGGGATATCTATGCTACATGTTCACGATTCTTCTGGCATTTCATCTAATGTATTAAAATTTACAAAGTGAAGCTTTAAATCAATCCTTTGAGTTCAAAATTACTCATGTTTTACTTAAATTCAATCACTACAAAGCAACTTTATCACTACACCATCACGGTTAATTACTTTCATTACAAGTCATTATGCATAAACAACGGGTTCTCAATACATATTCGCAATCCAGAAAATTAAACATTCTGCCCCTTTTATCACGTGTGCTATATTCTGCCTTCCTTTTAAAAATTCTGCATTACGAATTATTTAACATCATGCCGCAATTATTCATCTGCTACACAAACATTCATTACATATCAGCATAAATCAACATTTTATCCTTAACCTGACTTAAGCTAACCTTTACGCACAAGTACATAAACCAAAAAAAAAAAATAAATAAATAAAAAATAAAATAAAGTAAACCATAGCACATATCAGACGCTGAGTACGATTTGGAAAAGCAAACGAGCATCTTTACTTTAGCCTATCTTTTATAATTCTCCAATTTAGTTTTAAATTTCTGGTGAACAGGAAAACTATTCGAATTTTGAAGAGTCAAGCGAGTATGGGAGACGGGATGTGAATCACGTATCATCAGTGATTTGGTGCTGACTGCACGCACGAATACATCTTTCCTAAATTTCAAAACAAGTTCCTATCCAATTTTGGCTTTGATTGCTGTTATGTATAGTGTAATGCCCACCATGGTGTTCTATACAAACAACTTCACTCTTATGTTTAAAAACACCACCACATGGCTTTACAAGAGGATTGCACACATAAGATGGATCCACTATCACCTGCAGACGACGAACTTCTAGCTTCTTCTATGAAGCAGACGACGACAACTGAGCAGCAGCGCCACCACCGTCCGAGAACCCCTATACATGTGATGGCCGACAATGGACCTGACTCAGTTCTCTGGTACCCCTTTTACTTCTTGCAACGGAACATTAAGAGTAACTTAACCCAGGCCTCTAATCTGCTATGGGACTCTTGGCTTTTCCCTTCTCCTGCATTAGCCTGCTAGGGGGCTCTGTCGGGAATCCTAACCTCAGACGCTTAGCCTGCTATGGGGTTCTGTGGTCACCTAACCAACCCACCGCTTGCCGCGGAGCATTGCGAACCATAACGCCACTCTGCTACGCCTGCTGCGGGGCTCTCCGGAGATCCTCTCTGCGACCTTATGGTCAAAGACTACGTTTATATAACCTTGCAAACTTAGAGAAATTATCTTTGTAGTATTTTGTAAAGTACTCTTTATAGTGGAAATTTATAATAAAAGCCGGTAGTGGAAGTCGATTCCGGATGCTTTTTATTATCGCTCTACCTACAATCTATGTGGGACAGAGTCAATTAAATTGTAATGTTGAAGGAAGTCCCCTCGTCCGTACCCTGTCTTTGCATCTTCAAAACAATTCAAATCACAAAACAATGACGATGCAACTTTCTACAATACAAATCCAGCTTCTATTTTCGTCTAACATCTGTGAGGTTCAAAAACTTTGAATCGACGGATGTTAGGAAATTTACAAAATTTACCTCCTTAACCTCGGAAACCTCAGCACGTTATCTGCTTAATAAATCCACTATTTCATTATCTGTACCTCGAATGTTTTCAAACTTAAGATCTATACGTTGGCGCTTTGAAACAAGACGTGTTGTTCCAGCATCTAAGTTACGAAGCCCAAACGCATAAATATTTCCCGAATTATCACACTGGAGAGTGTTCGACGACGTAAAATAAAGTAAGGAAAATTCTTGCGTAAAAAGAGAACTGTCATCAATTCCAACTGAAAGATAGATAAGGAAATCTTATGTGGTTTGATATTCCGGCTTGAAATGTCAATAATCCTCGGATCGTCCTGTCTGGTGGAAATTACGCAGTGAATCCAGAGAGGCATTGTGCAGAGGTGTTGCTATACAAATGGAAACCCGAAGAGAAGATGTTCAAGTAACTCCGTGCAGTATTCTATGCGCCGGTCCTTCTTAACGAGGTCGTAGAGTGGAGCTGTCAACTCTGAAACATTTGGAAAATGCCGTTTCCACCACCCGACGAGCAAAATAAATGTCCAAATAGCTTTCTTCATTCGTGGAAAACGAAAATGGCGTGTGGCCTCTTACTATTGGGGTTGACTTTCTCTCATGATCCAGAAAATATGGACTTAAAAATCAGTATGAAAGAAATAACATTTATAAAAATTTAAAGCGTTATTTGCCGAACAAAGAATTCAGAAAATTGCCTCGATATGATCAAAGTGTTCTTCAAAAGAAGCAGGAACACAAAGCGTATCGTCCAAGTAAATGATGAGGTACTCCATGTGAGGAATACGAATGTGAACATAAGTAATTACAGTCAGTGTACATCATATTAAAATGGATTTTCAGTGAAAATAAAAAGTATTTTATGTGTAAGTGTATTCTTCTACTACCCTCGTTTATGCGTATAATTGCCGTCGCTAACGCCCCTGTTCCCTATGGACGCACCCCGTACTATCGCTTGGGCCATATGCTGCGCTCCTTCCCTAACTCAGTTAGATAGCATCCATGCTCTGTAATATCCACCTAGCACTAGTTGGCTCGTGTTTTATACACTGTAGTTTTTATGCCATTCTGTATTTTTAGAGTCCCCCTGAAGTCAATCTCCAAGTAGTAAGGGAGCTCCTCATTTAGTACATGTTCTGCTAAAAACAAATAGAAAGCTCAAACCTAATTTGAAAATGTAAGAAATATGTCAGTTTTTGCTAGAACCGTCTGACCAAGTAATATTTTTGGAAGTCCATACCTAGTGACTGGAAAATTCCCGGGAAGATTCCCAAAAATAAGAATTATAAGGTAATTTATGTACAATCACAAATAAAATTGCATTCTATTACTATATTAGTATTTCAAACTTAAATTCGTTTTTATATCACGGTATATTTTTACGTCTGTCCCCAGACGAGTCTTTAAAATGTATATTCTCCAAGATATTATGTTATTTTATTATATTTAGAGAGTACGCATAAATAATATTTATTTACAATATGTTCTATGGATGTAAATATGTTTCAAAAATGGTATAGTAAGTCCACATATTTTTTAAACTGCTAAAAATTTTAAATTTACATGTAAGTGGATTTTCTAAACTTGAATTACTATTGATATAAACATATGCTGCCTTATGCAAGTCGTTTTGACGTATGATTAGAGTCATACCAAAAGCCTGACTACTGAAGGAAACATATGTTATTCGAACTCTTTAGTATGGAACTAATAACTTGTCAGAACGACTCTCCATAAGCCCCATTAAATTTTTAAATGTTATAAACAAATTAGGTTGGGTAACTGCCAGAAGACACATGTCCCACCGTTTTGTCAACATTTGCGCATAAATATGTATGTTCACAATATTTGCAAGATACTTTCTTAACTTTATAATTTTGCTTGTAATATTGCCATACACGACCTTTCTTCCTGCCAACTTCTCGACAATTCATGCGCTAATACACATGTAAGAGAAGTCCAAGTACCTCTTTAGAAATTCGAGCCAGAGACAGGAAAAAGACCGATGTCTATTACTAACGGTGGTTCAGTGTTTATTAATAGTACTTCGTCTCTATCTCTACGTAATTCTACATTACGTTACAAAATGACTCCTTGTCACAATTTGTAAATTAGTACTTCGCTACATTGGTTATTGTTTAGATTTGGGGGGCCTGCTTTTGCACCTACTTTTTTGCGACATTCTATTCTGATGCGGTTGTTTTATGGTTTCTTACGTAAATTACGTTACCAACATTAAATTTAGACAGCATTGCAAAGCGAGCGTTAGCGAGTGAACGCGGTTTAGAACCCCGCAATTCACGTTGTTTTCTATCTTCGTTACCAAGAAATCACTTTCTTATCTCACATAAATCAATGGCACTTATCTTTACGGATTGTACAAATCCCTTACTGCCATAAAAAAAATGTGTTCGATACTTTCGTCACTACATGAACACCACTATCAACTCATTTGTTCCGTAAATATTCCTATATTTTGCTAGTTTCGGGCCCTTAATACTAAACAATTACCCTACTTTTTAGTGCAAACGGAAATGGCACTCAAAAACTCATGTTATTAGTTATATAAAGTACAGCCAAAGAATTTTAAATTTAACATCCAAATTCTTTAAAAGCTAGAAGTAAATCATAAGCTACTAAAATAATATAATTAGTCATACGGTTCTTATAATTTGGAAGATAAAGTAAAGAAATGGAAATATTTTCCTTCCCGGGAATTTATAGGCCATGGAAAAAAAACCGCGAATATTCCCATTTTTTTTAAATTCCGGATATAGTACACAACAGTTCCTCCTCATTTCCCCCAGGACTCACGAAGTTCAGTCTTTTACGGATTATTCATTGAGGATCTAGGAACTTGAAAATGAGGTAACAAAGCGACTTTCAGTTACTTGTCGACTGAAACTTTTACATGACATACCACCATTTCTGTACGTGGTGCAAGAGTTAGAACTATCCTCGAGTACGGTGCACTTTATGTGCGCCTCTGTAGTGCCCTTGTACTTTACATTTCACTATGTGTGTCGGGAAAAGGGACTTGAACGCATATTGCATGTCTCGCGCTCGTGGATAGTTCTTACTATTGCATTACGTACAAACGTGATGGTATTTCATGTAGAAGTTGTATTAGCACACATAAGAAACGCATATCACGGTGTAGTCATACTGCATATTCCAGTGTAAGACATATGATCTGGGTTCCTTATGAGTTCTATTACCATTTGTACATTACATACCATCATTTCTGTACTTAATGCAAGAGTAAGAACTATCCTCGACTACGGAACATTTGTATACTATTACCGCCGGGAATATTCCCACTGCCCATCACTATCTATACCTCTATATCTCTTTCTTAACTTTATAATTTTGCTTGTAATATTGCCATACACGACCTTTCTTCCTGCCAACTTCTCGACATTTCATGCGCTAATACTTATTAGCGCATGAACAAATAATTATTAAACTATTGCCTAAGACGAACAATAATAAAAATATAGCTTGCAATTAAAACGCGAATATTTTATAACTGAGGGAAACATTTTAAACATACCGAAACACTCTTTTCTTGCTTAATTGTTATCAATTTCATTCCGTAAAAATATACCGTTCAGTGTATACAATACCAAGTCGAAAATGAGAAAAGAACCAACTCATTACTTATTACAGCCGTGTACACCAACGAAGTTTAAACGTACGTTCAGTTAAACGCGTTCAACATTAAACTTTCAAGATTAAACGTTGTTGTTGCACCATTGAAAAACGAAGTTCAGTAATCCTCGTTAAATAAACTTCGGTCAATTTGTAAAATCGACTCTGATTGGTTGTCGTCTTTCGTCCCCAGGGGACTCTTGATTCAGCTTTTCTGCTCTCCTTGAGACCGATGACGTCACGTGGAGGTATCGCGGTATTTTTCAACAGAAGTAAAATACTGCATAAACAATTACGCTAGTGTTTCAAGATGAGCAAAAACCATGTTAATTGCGCAGTAGCTTATTGAAATAACAGAGGAAGCAATACAAATGAATTAATGTTCCATCGATTCTCTAAAATTGATGAACTTACGAAGAAGATGGGTTTCCCGCTATAAACAAAAGAACACGTTTAATATGGATAACGCACGAATATGTTCTGCTCACTTTTCACCACAGGATTGTCAAAGGGTTTTAAAAATGAGCTTGTAGGTTTCCAGCAAAAGTAGTGTTTAAGATCTGACACTGTTCCTTCATTATTGATACCAAACTGCCATGGGGAAAAAATAACCTAGACGCTAATCAAGTTGAAAAACAGGTGTGTAACAACAACAATTTATTTTACTTTTTTGACATTTGTTTCTAAGGCCCTAAAGCGAAGTGGAAGAGGGAAATAACGATAATATAAATGTATACTCTCATATATTGTTTAGTTTAAATGATATTCTTAAATTTTTTTGAGTATCTGAATCGTTATTCTAGCAAAGTACTCAAAGTGCAATTTGAGCAGAACATTCATAAGAGTCTATTAAGAACCGAAATTAACATAACCTTACCTAATCTTGTCTAAACGAACTGTACTTGTTACGTATAAATTACATTGATTTTATTCCTTCTCCAATGCCACATCGTGGGACAAAATCACTTGTTCTGCTCAAAGTGCACTCTTACCATTATTCTTATAATTGAAGGGCTGACCGACAGAGGGAGCTAAGCCACGAAAAATAAATTCCAAGAAATCGAAGGGTAAAGTGGAGGACGAATAACTGCAGATTTTCCGCTGTGAAAGTCGTTCTTTTATGTATGTATATTACTCTATAGATATCTGTGCAACTTGTAACCTGTAATATATACTGTAAAGTATGTTGTATTGAGTAATAAACGAATATTAGTAATGTAAAGGAAATATTTTGCAGTGATGATATCTGACAGTTTGATATATACACACGAAATACATTAGGTTTATTCTCTTAAAGAGTTCATTTAAAACAAAGGATCTTTGCAAAGTATTATGTTAAAACACTTCATTTTTGATGTAAATGACTTCATTGACCTTATTTTCTCTATATAATGGGTATGCACTATGAGTATACTGTACATGTGGCTGTTTCACTTACGATATAAATTATTTTCTCACATTTTTCTGTTTCATTGTATACAATTAATGTATAAATCATACAGAAACGAATTAAATGAACAATTAGTTACCTACTTAATTGTTATTTTATCTTAATATGATTTCCACTTTTAAAGTGTATTTAAATAAATATTTAAGGCATAGAGTTAGAACTGATAGCTTAGTCGTTAGAACGGCCTATGTTTAGCAGAAGGGGTCCAGCTCTTTTCTCTAAAAAATGTTACAATTTTGGTATTTTCTGTTCACATTCGGTTAGTTTAGGGTAGGGTTGGTTAGTTTAAGTTAGGTTAGGCTAGTTTAGGTTTCGTTAGGTTTGTTTAGTTTATGTTATATTAGTAGAGGAGTCCCGCATAAATTTCCAAAAAATAATAGAATTTCGCTTATTTCTACTAATATTACGTTAGTTTAGGTTTGTTCAGGTTAGCTTACGTTAGTTTGTGTTAGGTTAGGTTAGATTTGGTTACGTTATGTTACGTCTAAGTACTTGCATCACTCATTTCTCCCGTATATTTTCTGTTTTTTACGTGCTTCTGGACCCCTTGTACTAAACATACCCCGTTAGAACTTGTGTTTAGTGCATTTCAGTGTTTGGTTTCTACGAATATAGTCATGAGTGTAAGTAGGGGTAAAAGTGTGGACAATGCGAATGGACGCCGTCCCCTCACTTCCAGGAAATATCCCTGGCGTCCCCCAAACTTTCTAACTTAATTAGGGCTACAATGTGCAAAAACAGGTACAGGGGAATTCATGCGTCTCCCTACCTTTTCAAATCCACTTTTACCCCTGGGTGCAAGTAAAGCTGTACCTAGTGATGGGTAAATTCCCGGGAAGATATTTTTCGGGAAGATTCCCAAAATGGGAATTTATGTACAATCAGAAAGAAAATTGCATTCTATTACTATATTATGATTTCAAAGTTGAATTAATTTTTATATCACAGCATACTATTACTTTTGTCCACAGAGGATTCTTTAAAATCTATATATTCTGAACGTTACTATGTTACTTTATTAACACTTCATTCTAATTAGAGAGTACGCATAAATGTATGTTTATTTACAATATGTTCTCCCAATTAAATATGTGTGGAAAAAATATATAGTAAATTATATAGTAACAGTTTAAATTTATATGTAAGTGGATTTGTTCAACTTGACTCTATTACTGATATTATAAACACATTCCGCCTTATGCAGATATTTTGAAGTACGATTAGAATCATGCTAAAGGCCTGACTACTGCATGGAACATATGTTAATAGAACTCTTTAGTATGCCGCTAATCACGCGTCAAAACGACTCTGCATAAGGCCCATTAAATTTATAAATGTTATAAACCAATTAGATTGGGTGAATGCTAGAAGATACATGTCTCACCAATTTATCAACATTTGCGCATACATATTTATGTTCACAAAATTTGAAAGATACTTACTTACTTATCTTTATATTTCAGCACGTAACATTGCCATAAGCGACCTTTCATTCTACCTTTTTCTCGAAATTCCACGCTTTAATTCGCATGTAAAAGAAATCCGAGTAGGCCCTATCTCTTCACAAAAATTCGAGTCAGAGAGAGGAGACAGACCGACGTCTATTACTATTGATGGTTCAGGGTTTATTAATAGTACTTTATCTCTATTTCTACATAATTCTAAATTACTTTACAAAATGGTTCCTTTTCAATGTTTGTAATTAGTACTTTGCTAATTTTGGCTGTTCTTTAGCATTGGGGCCAGGTTTTGGACGGGTCTAGGAAAATTCGGTGTAAGAAAACTCGGTGTAGGAAAATTTGGTGTACAGAAAATTCGGTGTACGGAAAACTCGGTGTGGGGAAATTTAGGTGTAAGGTAGATTCGGTGTAATACATATTGAATATTACCACTTACGATAATTTACTTCACTTCATATTGTGAAAACGAAAACCATAAAATGTAACGAATAAAATGTTATTTCCTATTTCAAGAAAAGCAAATTTATTTTTTTGCCTTCAGTCCACTACCTCTTGCATGTCTTTCGCGGGGTATTACTATAAACTACTTTTCATCACACAATGAAGCTGACACTTTTTGCCAGAAATAAAACAATTACAAGTTCAGAGAATAGTTATAGGAACAACTAAAAACACCTTTCCTATAGTACATCATAGAACATAATTATACAAGGTGATTCTTTTAAAACTCACGGATTTTATTTGGGTCTAGAATTTCTAACTGGTCTGATTTTCATGCGGTTTGTGGCAAATGATCAAGGAACGTTGGGAGATTTATGGAACTATGTTTACTGGTTTAAATTAATTTGGGGTAATATCGGCCACGCCTCTAGAAAAAACAGCAAGTATTCGCCACTGTATCGAATTGGAATTAGGTGAGGTGCGGTGTGAAGATTTGAGTTTCTTCGTTAGATAGCAACCTCGCAACGGTCAATAAGAAACAAGAAACTGGGCCGTTGTATTGAGAATTATGCTGTGCTACTGTATCAATATGATCAGGACACAGTTACAAATGTACTCTTTGGAGCAACGTGATTTTATCGTTAAAAAGTTTTTGGAGAACGGGATCTGTTGTTGCTCCGCAAAGGGCATTTACACGCAACTTTGCCTCACGTTCTGCCCCAGACAGGAACATAATATGGTCGTTAGTGAATAAATTGCAGGAAACAGGATCGCTTCTGAGGAAGACAGGGAAGCATCGGACCTCGCTGGTGAATGTTGTGAAAGATGTCAGGTACCGACTCTAAGTCACCCAAGAAATCTCTATTCAACATGTGACTTCGCTTCAAATATCCAATATCTCATTCGAACTGTAACGTATAATGCGAATATTTGCTGTTTTTCTTGCGGCCTGCTCTATATTACCCCGGATGAATTTAAACCAGTAAACATAATCCCATAAATCTCCCATCCCTCCTTGATGATTTGCAGCAAACCGCATGAAAATCTGACTTCAGTTAGAAATTCTAGGGCCAAATGAAATCCGCGAGTTTTAAAAGAATCACTCTGTATATACATATGTAAGATGCAAAAATATATTGATCAAAGAAGTCTTAGTGCAAAGGGCAATATAAAGCAGGATGGTTTTATCAGATAATAGTTGTACAAATAGTTGACTTCTCCTCCAATCAGACACTTTAGTTTGTTTGCCTTAAGGTAAACAAACTAAAGTGTCTGACTGGAGGACTTTGAGGATTAAAGTGTCTGATTGGAGGACAAATTTCTCGTCATGTAAGGGTCATAAAATGTTAAAATCCCTCGAAATCTAGAATGCCAATAATTTCAGGAACACAATTCAATATAAAGCAATATAGACAGTTAACAGTAAAAATGATAGTAGACAGTAAAAGTACGTTCTACACAAAATTTGAACTTAAAACTAATACGCTCATTTATCCTCAAAGTTGAGTTTTTAATAAATCCTACGGCCTACTACAACGAATCTTTCTTTACACCTAACATTCCTCACACCGAGTTTTCCGTACACCGAATTTTCTGTACACCGAATTTTCCTACACCGAATTTTCCTGCTCCCGTTTTGGACCTACTTGTTTTTCGATGTTCTATTCCGATGCGGTTGTTTATTTATTTATTTATTTCATTTTCCGCCGTAAGAACTTAGCGTTCATGGCTTCGTCAAGAGATACAGTTACTATGTTTTCATACGTCAAATTACGTTACCAACATTAAATTCAGACAGCATTGCAGAGCGAGCGTTAGAGAATGGAGGCGGTATTGTCGCCAGTATTTGAAGCTTGATTCATACACATAATCCCTAACGGCTGAGCTATACGGATAACTTATATTTTGCAGTATTATTATATTTTAAATAGTTTATTTGACTGTGTGAATGATTTTCGAGTTAATTTTTTCATATTCACCATCTATTTGCAGTAAATTGAACAGAATATCAAAAACTCTGCAGTATGGAAATGGAAAGTAGAATTCACATTAAGGGCGGTGGGATACTGTCATGACTCTTTATAACATTGTTCTGCTTTTATTTCAATTGTTTCATATTGTTCACAATGTGTAAAAACTCACAGAGCTCCTGTTCTACTGTGTTTTACAGGACTATAAAAGCTTTATATTTTACAGGACTATGAAGTGCTTTGTTTTTCAGGGTTAAAATTTCGAACCCAGAAATGTGTCCCAGTATAAACCGTTGAACCACTTAAGTTTGACGTGAAACAAATCCATTCCACAAAGCTAAATTCTTTCCCTTTTATAAAACTATACATTTTTCGTCTTTCTTCAAATGATACAGAAAGGTAGTAACATAATTTTATGGATTATTAAATAGAATCTCTACTGTACTTTTAGAAATCTGTTATGTTGCAGATGAAATAATTTTTCAAATTTCAATTAGCAAATTACTATAGGAAATTAAGGAATTACCATTTCGCATTGCATTGATAATCCTTTTCAATACTATTATTAATTGACGTTTCCAATTATTCATTCTGAATCATTCTAAACAATGCCTTTACCTTTCTGTATAAGACACCGTCCTCGGATTCATATTGAAAATAAGTACGTCACTTTATGTGGTTTTATAAACTAGAGAAAAATTTAGTTTTGTACATAAACGTTTGTTTCACATCGCTACGTTAAGTGGTTCAAAAATTATAAAGAGAGAACAATTCTGGATTGGACATAAAATTTTAACCTTCAGAAAGGTTAAACACAATTTTAACCCTGGAACTTTGTCAATATATGGACAACAAAGCAAAAGAGGTTATAACAAATTGAGTCATGGTTATTTCAACTAATAAAGGAGGTTATATTAGACGAGATACTCGGTTACTAGAATTAACTTACCCTATTACATTAACCGAGTAAACGGGTTATTTCAATTAACTGAACAGGTTAAATTAACCGATCTACTCGGTTAAACATTTGCCCTATCTTATTACATTAATCGAGTAAATATGTTATCTTAAATAATTTAATTTGTTATATAAACCGATCTACTTGGTTATACTTTGTCCTACCGTATTACTTTAACCCAGTAAATGGGTTACTTTAAGTAATTGAATATGTTATATTAACCAAACCATTCGGTTACTGCAGTTGATGCACCCTGTTTCATTAACCGAGCAGTCGGTTATTCCAATATACTAACTAGGTTACTGGTTACAGGCTATGATTGATAGTGGTAACTACGTGATCGGTTAGCGTACCCCTGTGAGTTATTACACTGTAACCTAGCAATATTAACCTGTAACGCAAGGTTGCTATCACCTTCTCTCGTTAACCTTTTTGGCTTGGCTGCTAGGACACACGTCTCTGTTTTCCATATATTGACAAACTAAGTTGGTTACTGTCCACCTTTTCCTTGTTTACTAGTAACCATTTTTTTTTTTTTTTGCGTGTAGGCTCGGTTTGAATCTCTCCGCTACCATATACCTTTTATTACAGTATTTTTATTTATAATTTTTACTTCATTAACTTTTATTTAAATTTCATTTTCCATTGGGAGTGTGACCCCTGTACTTTAAAAATTTAGAAAATCATTGACGTTTAAAATCCTTTTCCAATAGTTGATGCGAAAACGACAACCTGAAAAGACCGTATTCCGACAGATTGCTGCGGCTTTTTTTTTTTTTTTTTTTTTTTAAGAAAGCGTTTGCAACTCCCAAATTTTGATTGCATAGAACAGTGTTGTTCCTAGTGGTCGTGATAGTGAAAGATGTGCTTTCAGGGGGAAAATGTATTGACTGTTATAAGGTTTTCACATTAGGCGCACAGACATGTTAATTGAATTATTCTTAACGTTCATTATTAGCTGCTCAGTTGTTATTTTTAGTTCGTTTTTAAGCATTTATAAGTCATTCCCAGATACTTTCCCTCTATATAGCACTTAAATCGTACTGAGAATTGTAGAAATGTACTGCGTATGTACCGAGTGCAACATTACTGGTGGGAATCCGCCATGATTTTCATTGCAGTGCTACGCATTTTTTCTGCTGTCTGTCGACTGGTCGGAAAGGCAACTTTCCACCGGCGGCGCCGGCGCATTTTATGCGCCTTTCCGGTTGTTTCCCGACTGCTCGAAAGGACCTCTTTTCGATGTCAGCTTCTCAATTCTCCCACAGGCGGCATCCGACCCCTTGCCGCAGTCGAAAAGCAGCCCTTTGCCGACTGGATATCAACCCTTCAGAAGGCAAAATTTTCACCACTTTTTACAGTAGCTTTGCCTAAGTTTGCCTTCGTGCTATGATTTCTCATGAAGGGCACAATTGCTAGTTCTGAAAGTATATAATACTTCCATGTCCCATTCAATTTCTTCTTTTTTGGCTGAGAGTGCTGCAAAAAAGCAAAAAGGAACAAATTTTATACTGGGACACAAAAAAT
This sequence comes from Thermobia domestica, assembly GCF_964235325.1. Classification (NCBI taxonomy): domain Eukaryota; kingdom Metazoa; phylum Arthropoda; class Insecta; order Zygentoma; family Lepismatidae; genus Thermobia; species Thermobia domestica. Next base: position 273,136,145 of record NC_137456.1, on the reverse strand, counting down.
GCAAGTATTATACTTCAAGAACTTGCAAGGGTGCTCCTTGTCGAATCATAGCATGGACGAAGACTTAGGCAAGACTAATGTAAAAGCTGATGAAAATTTTGTCTTCCTGAAGCGTTGATTTCCAGTCGGCAAAGGGCCACTTTTCGACGGCGGCAAGAAGTTGTTGAGTTGAGTTGATTTTAGGTTAGCGTCCCTTTCAGCAGCGAGGCTATATGAGACGTGGACCTACTGATTAACGTGGAATCCGAACCACATGAGCTCCCGCCGGGAATCGAACCCGGGTCTCCCACGCCAAAGGCGTGTACGCTAACCGCTTAGCCACGGAGGAGCTCGGCAAGAAGTCGGATACCGCCTGTGGGAGAATCGGGAAGCCAAAGTCGGAAAGAGGCCCTTTCCAGCAGTCGGCAAACAGCCGGAAAGGTGCATAAAATGCGCCGGCGTCGCCGTCGAATAGTTGCCTTGCCGAGCAGTCGGCAAACAGCCGGAAATGAGCATTAAATGCGCCGGAGCCGCCGCAGGAATGTTATCCTGCCGAGCAGTCGGCAAACAGCCGGTAATGAGCATTAAATGCGCCGGCGCCGCCGTCGAAAAGTTGCCTTGCCGAGCAGTCGGCAAACAGCCGGAAATGAGCATTAAATGCGCCGGCGCCGCCGTCGGAAAGTTGCCTTGCCGAGCAGTCGACAAACAGCCGTAAAGGTGCAGTAATTGCGCCGGCGCCGCCGTCGAAAAGAGGCCGGCATACAAAGTCGGCAGAGGGTCGGAAAGAGGTCTTTCCGACTGTTTTGCCGACTCTCACGGTTGGCAAAGGGCATTTTTTTTTACGATTTTTGACCGCTTGCCGCCTCGGCAATTTTGAACCGCGGCCGCGGCATCCTGATGGGGTTATAACCCGTTCCTACTACTACTACTTATATTATGGATACGTAGAGTAAAACTGCATGCTCTTCTCGACATAAAATGTACAAATTAAAGATTTCTGCATATTTTGCGTATATTTCACAATCTGTGGATCCATATAGTAAAAGTGCACTTTTAAGATTACACTAAATTTATAACAAATAACAAATATAATGTGGATCTATGTGAGCCAATGGTGATTTCAGGAATTGGCCGAAGGGAACTTCTCCCCGAGAAACATTTAATTCCCTCGGGACAATATATTCCATGCTCCATGTGGATTCCCAGTATTTTCGTTACTATTACATTTCATCCCCAGTATACTGAAAATCGCCACCACTAGAAAATAAATAAATAAATAAAAAGGTCTGGATTCAACTTATGGGGAAAATTGATTTAACATTTATACATATTTCATCATGAAAATGTTATATTAATGTCTCTTACATCCTTTTCTTGGCGTTTGCCTACAATTCCCAGTTACCATAGGTAAAGTTGAGGAGCAGTACCATTTATTCTTTCCGCTTATGATCTAACGTCTTCTGCATTCTTAGTTCCTCACCTGTCCACCAGCTGAGTACACATTTATAATATGCTTGGAAACTTATATGTTATAAATACAATAAATGCAAAAACCATGCACGATTGTGTGCTTGGCCAACATAACCTGAGTTTGTATCTATTCTGATTCCAACCAGGGCACATTTTAAGGGATCGTTCGTTATTTTGTCCGCGAAAGCAGGCACATTAGCGATGGTGGTGTGTGCATAAGGAAAGAAAACTGTGGAAACTATCAACCTCCTGTTTTGCGGTGCAATTTCCCTAAATACATTCGTTACACATGTAAGTAATATGTGATTATAGAAACAGCATTAAATTGTACGATTCATAATTATACAATTATAATGCGAAACTAGATTGTAGTGATCACCTACTACATATTGGTACGTATTTTCTGTTCTGATTTGTTCATTACTCGAGCATTATTTTCTGTTCTACCAAATTTTGACACGTTCTTATATTTTCAGATTAGGTTAGAGCTTTCTTTTAGCAGAGCATGCACTAAATAAAAAGTGCACTAAATAATATTTTTATTTCCGCACCTCGCAATGTCGTCTACTTTCATTCTAAACCAACTTTCTTTTCTCAAGTAGCGCTCAATTTCTCTGCAGACGACTCTCCATTCGAAAGAATTCCGACAAACAATCCCAACATGTTGGGATCGTTCGCATCCGCATCTTTTAGTCAGTTTTCCGCAATTCGCTGGTCGGAACTAGTCGAGGCACTCCAATTTATTTACACGTGCTGGGAAATTCGCATTCGCATTTGGAAGCAATGAAGGCGCGGCCTTAGAGTAGGAGTGCAGTAGTGAGGCCCAAGCGATTGCATCCGCAGGGAACAGGCGCGTCAACGACGGGGTATACACATTAACGAGGACAGTGGAAAAGCACACTTACACATACAATAATTTCTTTACCACTAATAATTCATTTCAATATGTTGTGATAGATGGTAATTACTTATATTACCACTTTCATTCCTTCATGAAAAATATTTCACGTCGTAATTTACCTGTGAATTTTCTATTTGGAAGAATCGTCTGCTCGAGTCAACCCTTCATTTGCTTACACGTATACTTATCATCGCAAATTTGCCTGTTCCCTACGGATGCACCTTGACTATAACCCTCCAGCTTCACTTTGACGTAAACCGTAATATGTTCAAAAATAGCTTGTAACGAGCAGGTTTAAAGTTTGGTGCGCGGTTTTGAGACGTGTGGCTTTCACTATATGTAGCTAAGTTTGTATGTGTCTTATACAATCGCATACAATTGGTTGATACCACTCGAGGAGTAACTAAATAAAGTTTACGATGAATAACAGGATAATAAGTTTTACGCTGTTTGCATGGAGTTTTGGCAAGAAAATACTGTATTTATAGACATAAATTTATGCCATCCTAAGGTTAACTGGAAAATTGTTCAGAGAATACATTGACGGAAATGCATGAGCTGATTTGGTTATTAAAAAAACACTATATGTAGCTTATTTCTAGGGGGTGCTCTATTGTAAAGCTCTAGCCTCGTAGGTCTTCTACTCCCTCCTACCTATCCTCCTTATTTATTTTTTTGCGAGTTAACAGATTTTACCTAAAATTATACAAGAACTGTATTCCTAATCTACACCGTTTATTTTTATTATTATTATTATTATTATTGCTTTTATATTTCAAGAACGAACTTTAGAACATTTATTTCATTTTTTTGATATGCCATACATTGTATCTAGGAAAAATTAATAAAACCACGAGCAAAATTTTTTTCCGTACAGGAGAAATGTATTGTAATTTCATTAGTGGAGAAATACAAAGACACTATTGAAAGTAAACGGACTGACTTGGATCAAAGAAGTTTAAACCCCCAAATTCGGCCGTTCAAGCTAAAACCAAGTTTATCCATCATTTGACCGAGACCATGAACGTTCTTGGTGGAAGAGATATTTACACCGACCTTGGTTATGACCCTCATTCAACAGTTGAACATCGTTGGTGAACACGACCGTAAGTCACTCAGAAGGAACTTAACCCAATAGTATGACTTACGATTTAATTCGTCTACGCATGAATAAAAATTCCAAAATCTTCCAGGATATGAATCTCTCAATCATATAGATCTCCTAAACATATATCAAAATTATTTATAATAATAAAATCAGACGTAGGATTCGCAGCAAAATATTCCATTCCTTTAATATCTCAGCATCACCGTTGTCAACACTTATTTGCAAAATGTCGCTAACTTCAGGACCAAAAGTCGCTAAGAGTTAGTTGCGTAATTTAAGCAGAAAATCGATTTTTCTTTTTCTTTTGTTTATTCCTTTTAGCCCAGGACTAGCTCCGGAGAGTAATACTGACGAAGTAGGAACTAAATACACGGTTCTGCTGATTGGTTGGCGTTATCCGTGTGTTGCCACGTAGCATACATATAGAGGAAATCAGTCGATTGCTGCTGTAGGCTCTCGTCGCCGAGTGTGCTAGCGCTACGAGCTAGTAGAGAGAATCGCTTTTAGCGTGGGTTCAGCACGGCTCAAGGAAAGTTTTCTATTTCTTTTTTAAAGTAATGGAAACACTTTTTCATTAAAATAATACTGAGAAAAGTGATTTACTTACTTTTGTACAGATAAGTAATAGTAGTAGTAGCAGGAGGAGGGGACACGAAGAATAGGAGTAGGAGTATTTGTAGTATGAGTAGAAGTAGGAGTAGGAACAAGATAGAAGCCCCTAGGGCTCCATTCCTTCCACTTTGACCCCATGATATAAATTTTATGACCAAGTTAAAATAGCTGGCTAGAGTAGCGTGCGGAAAAACGTAGTTCCGGGAGTATTACTCTCCCGAGAGAGCAGGACTATATCGGGAGAGTCCGGAAGTAGGAATAAAATACACGGTTCTGATTGGTTGGCGTTATCCGTTTCTTCCCATGTAGCATACATATATCAGAAATCAAAGATGTGCTGGTGTTAGTCTGGTGGCTGAGCGCGCTACGGGCTAGTAATGAAAATCTCTTTTGGCGTTGGTTCAAACCTGGCCCAGGGGAAGTTTTTTTTAAATTTTCTTAAATTTTATAACTTTTTCATTAAAACAAGATGAAAATAATACTCAAAAACTGACCTATTTACTTTTGTTCAGATAAGTAGTAGTAGGAGGAGCAGGAGTAGGAGTAGGAGTAGAAGTAATAGTAGTAGTAGTAGTAGTAACGGGTTAAAAGTCCCGCAGGGCTCGTTTTCTTCAACCTTGACCCCCATGATATAAATTTTGTGACTAACTTTAAAAAGCTGGCTAGAGTAGCGCGCAAAAAAAATACTGTCGGAAGTATTACTTGCCCGAGCGGGTAGTGAACGGGCTGTGTTAGTCCCTATTGTTTTTGCTAAACAAGATAAAGTAAACATGTACACCTAAAACGTAACTAGAAAAGAAACCAGTTAAAATTACTTACGTATTCGCAAACGCTGGTGTTCATTTCGTACCAGTCTAAGAAAATTTTACATTAGATCGTCAAATTACATAGATAGATAGATATACAGGGTGGACCATAAGTCTCTAAACACTCCTTGTAAAATCCGTGTTCGTGGAAAATAGTGATCAACAACCATGTCGTAACATAGTAGGCCGAGGGGAAATTCGGATTATGATGGTGACCAAGATGGCGGCCATCTTGAAAGCCGCTATCTTGAATTCATGTCAAGATTTTAAAATGGGAATATGGTCATGCGGCATATCATTTTACCCTAGAATTTAAAGACAAGCACAATGGTGAAATTAGTTTGTTGATATCTTAATGTGTTTAAAAGTTACAGGCATTTCAAATTGCTAATTTTACCGTACTGTTTCTGTTGTTGCAGGTGAATAATTATGCCGCTAACGACAGCAGAGAGGAAGAAGTTGATCAGGGCATGAGAAGGAAGGATTGCAAGGGCTGTAGCAGCTGAATTCAATGCCAGGAACCCAATCGACATCCTGTATCCCATGTTAGTGTCGCCTAACTCTTCCAGATGTTCATGGATACTGGTTCCATAGCAGATAAATCCAGGTGTGGAAGACCCACGAACGAAACAGATGCATCCACACCAGTAGCAGTGCTGGTACCATTTGCTACATCACCACACCGCAGTACCCGTCGTCCGTCCATGGAATGTCGTGTCAGCCGTACATACATCAGACGTATCTTACAGAAAAGCAAGTGGCATCCGTACAAATTGCAACTTGAACATTATCTATCTGAAGATGACCCTGATCGTCGTGTGGAATTTTGCGACTGGGCCCTTGCACAGTTACAAACGGATCCCACATTCCGCACACAAATTTTATTTTCGATTAGGCCAATTTTTATGTCACTGGGAAAGTGAATAAGCAAAACTGTTGCTTTTGGTCCCCGACAAATCCTCAGTGGGTTGACAGTTGCAAAATGGTAGATTCAGGCAAATAATGGTGTGGTGTGGTCTATGGGGCACCAAATTAATGGATCCATTCATCATTCGTGGTACTCTCACTGCTGAACGGTATTTGGTTATGTTGCGGGATTTCATCCTCCCTTCCATATTGTCCAAGGACGGCACATTTCCACTCTTTTTCCAGCAGGATGGTGCCCCTCCGCATTACGATTACAGGTCCGTACCTATCTGGATGAATAATTTCCTGGACGTTGGATTGGGCGCCGTGGTCCCATTAAATGGCCAGCATAATCACCAGATCTGACGTCCTTGGATTTTATCTGTGGAGTCATCGAAAGGCAAAGGTATACGCCGAAATGATCCGGGATCTTGAACACCTGGAAGAACGCATATTTGCAGCCTTTGCCGATATTTCACCAGAAACTCCTTTGAGGGTCATGGGCAATTGGGTTGAACGACTTAACTTGTGCATAAGTCGGGATGGGGGCCATGTAGAGCACGTGCTCCGCCATGCGTGACAGGTAAAATTAGCAATTTGAAATGCCTATTACTTTTGAACACATTAAGATATCAACAAACCGATTTCGGCATTGTCTTTGGCTTTAAATTATAGTCTAAAATGATGTGCCGCTTGATCATGTTCTCAGTTAAAAATCTTGACGTGAATTTAAGATGGCGGCTCTCAAGATGGCCGCCATCTTGGTCACCATCACAATCCGACTTCCTCTCGGCCTACTATGTTACTACATGGTGGTAACATGCATGGTGGTTCGTTTTTCACGAACACGGATTTTACAAAGGTTGGTAAGGGTCTTATGGCCCACCCTGTACATGCATTTTTGCTCTAACCACACCACTTGAAATAATTGTTAAAAATTGGAATTCTTCCACTAATTTCCTTGTTATTGTTCCCTAAATAATTTGCACTGGGCGATATGATAATAGCTCACATAGCGAGTGTTTCTTCCAGACCTGCTTTTTGTGGTTCACTCGCCCCCTTAGCTCTGAGAGTGCCCTCAGTAGCAGACGAAAATAATACGTTTATAATATAATAATAAATTGAATAGTATCAGCAGTGCTACCCCCCCCCCCGAATACTGAGTGTGCCACCCTCCCGAATATTATTTCTGAAAGAAACACTGCACATAGCATAGATAAAAGTCCACATCTAACATATCGCAAGTCTTCATAAGTATGTGTTGAAAAAATTACGCTTCCTTCACGATTTGAGTACAACCGGCGTCCTAATATGGTATATGCATAAAAACTACAGTACAAAAACACAAAACAATCTGTGCTACGTGGACATTAAACAACCTGAATGCTATCTAACCGAGTGAACGAAGGCTAAGCGAAGCTGTGACCCTAGTTTCAGGGACAGGGTGTGTCCGAAGGAAGCAGAGGCGTCACCGAAGTTGAGTATACGCGCAAACGAGGGTAGTGAAAATGAGTGGGTTTTGGCAATGATAAGAGTTTCAAAAGCACTTGTCATTGTTTCATACTAGTAGCGTTTTACTTATAAACAAAATACAGCTTCTGTGCACTATGCAGAAAGCCACTGCTGTGGAAAATAGTTTTCATTCCAATAAACTTTCATATGCACTCACTTATTTTATCCGTCCTAAAGCACTTGTAAATCTAAAATACAGTTGTATTACTTCGTATTTAATTCGATCGCTTGCAGAAATTTCTTCTTCATAAATATTTTTTTTCGTGCAAAGTATTGCATTTTATATGTAAATGTTTCAAAATGTGGTGCACCAAAAGTAAACCAGTACCTCTCTCTCTCTCTCTCTCTATATATATATATATATATATATATATATATATATATATATATATATATACATATATATGGCAACGTAGGCTAATTCACGTAACTATATCTATATAGCGCGAGAGAGAGAGGGGGGAGAAGACACCTTGCTTTGAATGATTATCTTTTCCTCGCGCATTCCTTAATAATTAGCTATGTACAGAATAATGAGATGCCCAATAAAGATTGGCCATACCAAAAATGCGCATCATATTGTGCTTCTCTTCCTTCAATGTCTTCTCTAAGATGTTTTACACTCCAATTCTCACGCCATCCCCAGTAATATCGCACTGATTACACAGCCACACACACACACACACACACACACACACACACACAAATAAGAGTTCTGTGCACCAGAATCCAGGGTATGTAGTCGATGTATTTTGTTACGCAGAATATAAATTTCGAAACGTAGGTCAAATTCACCAAAAAAAAAAAGTACTATGCAGTGGCGAAGCGTAATCCCACAAGTAAGGTACGCCCGACAAACTACACAGAAAAAAGAGCCTTGTTTGCAAGTAACAAAAAAACAATTGTTGGTAAACAAACAAGTTTATTTAAATAGGGACCAAACAAAACATTATTACTGATAGGCATATCAGTTTGTTTAAACGTGCGTGTTTACCAGCAATGGGAAGCTTGTTTACAGAACCTAAAAATCGGTTTGTTTGCTGAATGCAAACAACGGAGTTTCTATGTATTTAACAAACTGCTGTTTGTTTGTGGGTAACAAACGTTTGCGATGGGACACCAAATGCCATTTAAACAAACTGATTTCTATCATTTGTTTGTCAGAAAAAAAATGAATCAAAAATCACTGGAATCGCTGCAGATTCTACTCTGAGTGATAAATTACTTCAATATCTTACTGATTTCCATTTTTTATAAATGATACCTTTTCTGAAGGAAATCGATGCATAAATTGCAATTTTTGGTTATATCTTTATATCATTTATAGAAAAAAATAATCAGCAACATATTGAAGAAAATCATCACTTAAAGTAGAATCTACGTGACATAATAATTAAGAACTATTTGTGCTATTGCCATTGTTTGTTACATAATACAATTTGTTCTATTATAGAAGAGGAATTTACCACCTGACAGGTCATAAACATAGATCAGTCACAAGCATACGTTGCTTCATTGTAGTTTATATATACACCATTGTCTTCACCAGATAAGCACTGACAGAAAGTTAACCAAATTCAGACCTAAATATTTCTGGATGTGCACTTTCTATACAATCAAAATACTTTATTATGAAATACAATGGAAGAGAGTTTTGTGGTGCAGGAACACCGTGTGCGTGAGTTTTCTAAGTCCTCCAGTTTTTACTTCCTTCACGCCATCTTTTTTACCCATTTCATCATCGCCGTCTCGTTTGGACTCAGTTCATAACCGTCGGCCGTTGAAAAAGTCAGTTTAACGTTCTTACCTGTCGAACACCAAGATGTGTATCACACCTAGAACTTACCGTTATTTTCAAGCAGCCACTAAGAACAAAATAATGTAAAATGAATTTTATAGCACTTAAAAACCTTAAAAAATCGAAGGTCGGAGGAAAACACGACCCTATTGAAAAGATTTTATAATTTCTGTTAATATTAATATATTTTCATGGCACAAAATGTATTTTACTTCATAAGTTGTAGAAAAATTTAACCACATTCTTATGTTTATCGTTAATAAGTAGAAAAAAATAAAAAGATAACGCTTCTCTAACTGCCGGCGAGCAAAGATAATAGGGGGTTTGTGCTAAACCAAAAATGTGGTCTTTTTACATATAGAGCAGGTTACTGAGTCAAAGTTTAAAAGAACTAAATATAACTGTATGTCAACCAGGTTGAGTGCAATGAAAATACATATACCTTACTGAATATTCATTTCAGAAATTCAACAATTTTCAATAGGAAATCTGATAGCAAATACTAAAAAAAAGACAAAAATGTGAAAGTGATTCATTTCAAAAACTTTATTTAGAACACTAAAAATATCAGTTACAGACATTTTTTTTTGAAGTTTTACAAAAAAAAATTACTTAATCTTATTACAGAAGACCACAACGAAAGTAACCACGTTTCTTCAGAATCCCGTAAATTCTCTTTTATTGTATCTGGTATTATCTACCTACCATTTACGAAACAGAATTTTGAACTTTTATAAAAAATGCGTTTCAGACACACAAAGGCTTCCATCTGGACATATTCAACAAAGGATATGGAGATATAAGTTTATTCATTTCTATAAACAAATAGCTTTTTATCTTTCGTAATGACATAAGTATGATTGTGCCTATTGAAATATTCGGTAGTATACTTTTTGATTATGAGATACAAAATATCATCAGAACACATAATGGCACATATTTTACCGAAAACAGGACAGTTATCTTCAACTGAAAAACACACCATCATACACTTTTTGTATATAGTTCCACTAACTTTGACCCATGGCGTTACATGACACTCCTTATTCATTATTGAGATACGTTCTTGAAAGTTGTAGATACGATGCAAGTCAAGAAATGTTTTCTTCTTTCCAGGTCCAAATATAATTTCACGGATTAAAGATCTCATAGTCATAAACCGTTTGAGATTCTAAAGTTGATTTTTCTAATGATAAGGTGTACGTAATGTTTTTTCTACAAGAGGTAACAGTAGCAAAAGCTTTCAGCAATTTATGTTTTGACTCAAACCGCATAGACCACAAGAGAAGAAATGGACCAAACTTTTCATGATCAAGGAATAATGTAACATGTGGTTGTGCTTAGGCTTCAATGAATGTTATTGAGATCTCAATAGTTCGTGGTGCTCTACTATTAAGTTTTCCAAAAGCAATTCACAACCTCTTTGATAACCACTACATGTTATTATGTCAATGATTTGCCTCAAAAGCAAGTACAGTTCCCACACTTCATCATGACAAGGAATAAAGTCACCAATAAACAAACCAAGGTACCGCACCAAGCAGAGCATCTGCGAAGCATTCATACGTAGAAAGCCTTTTGTCAACTGTTCTGCTGATATTTTTGGAGGTTTATTGCAGGTCTGTGAAGTTGGCCTACCCAAATTAGCTTACCCACTTTTATCTACATGAGCCGTTAGTTCCTCGTTAGTTCCAGTTAGTTCTTACAATAGTATCGTTAGTTCCGTGATTCTAAGGAAATTATACACGAAAGCCAATGGGTAGGCCAACTTCACATGTGAAGTTGCCGTACCCAACAAGCTTTCCCACATTTTCCCCGTTGAATCGTTAGCTCCTTGTATTTCCCGTTAGTTCTTACAAAAGTTCTGTTAGTTCCGCGATTTTAAAGAAATTATACGCAGAAAACAATGGGTAGGCCAACTTCATATGTGAAGCTGGCGTACCCAACAACCTTTCATACATTTTTCGACATAAATCGTTAGTTCCTCGTTAGTTCCCGTTAGTTCTTACAAAAGTTCCATTAGTTCCACGATTTTATACAATCTAGAGCATAAAAAAATGTGTGGGTAGGCTAACTTCACATGTGAAGTTGGCGTACCCAACAACCTTCCCCAAATTTTTCGACATGAATCGTTAGTTCCTCGTTAGTTCCCGTTACTTCTTACAAAAGTTTCGTTAGTTCCACGATTTTATACAAATTAGAGCATAAACAAAAATGTGTGGGTAGGCTAACTTCACATGGGAAGTTGGCATACCCAACAAACTTTCTCACATTTTTCGACATGAATCGTTAGTTCCTCGTTAGTTCCCGTTACTTCTTACAGAAGTTCCGTTAGTTGAACAATTTTATACAAATTAGAGCATAAAAAATGTGTGGGTAGGCTAACTTCACATGGGAAGTTGGCGTACCCAACAAGCTTTCTCAGATTTTTCGACATAAATCGTTAGTTCCTTGTTAGTTCCCGTTAGTTCTTACAAAAGTTCCGTTAGTTCCAAGATTTTATACAAATTAGAGTATAAACAAAAATGTGTGGGTAGGCTAACTTCACGCCTTAAGTTGGCGTACCCAACAAGCTTTCTCAGATTTTTCGACATAAATCGTTAGTTCCTTGTTAGTTCCCGTTAGTTCTTACAAAAGTTCCGTTAATTCCAAGATTTTATACAAATTAGAGCATAAACAAAAATGTGTGGGTAGGCTAACTTCACATGTAAAGTTGGCGTACGCAACAACCTTTCCAACATTTTTCGACATCAATCGTTAGTTCCTCGATAGTTCTCGTTAGTTCTTAAAAATGTTCCGTTAGTTCCACGATTTTATACAAATTATAACATAAAAAATGTGTGGGTAGGCTAACTTCACATGCGAAGTTGGCGTACCGAACAAGATTTCCACAGTTTACGACATGAATTGTTAGTTCCTTGTTAGTTCCCGTTAGTTCTTAGAAAAGTTCCGCGATCTTAAAGAAATTATACGCAGAAAACAATGGGTAGGCCAACTTCACATGTGAAGTTGGCGTAGCCAACAACCCTTCCCACGTTTTTCGATATGAATCGTGAGTTCCTCGTTAGTTCTTACAAAAGTTCTGTTAGTTCAACGGTTTTATACAAATTAAAGGTTTAGCAACAACTGTTGTCTAAGCTAACTGTACCTGTGAATTTGGCGTACTCAAATAGCTTTCTTTTTGGGGTCGCAGTGGCTGAGTGGTAGAACGTTCATCTCCGGTACTTGGGGTTCCTTGTTCGATCCCGGCTCGCGCCGTGTGGACTTTGTATTGGACAAACACCGTGCTCGTGCCATTTCTCGAGGTTCCTTGTTTCCTCGCACTTTCTTAATTTCACCATTTTATTCATTTCTCATCATCACTGTCTCCTTTAGCCTAACCGGCATAACCGCGGGACATAACACTGAAGGATTTCATTGCATTTCATTTCAACAAGTTTTCTTACATTTTCAGACGTGAATCGTTAGTTTTTTGTTAGCTCTCGTTAGTTCTTACAGAAGTTCCATTAGTTCCGTTATTTTATACAAATTAGAAATTAAGAAAATATTGGTGGGTTCACTAACTTCACATGTATTAAATTTCGTTCCAGAAATATATTTTTTTAATTCGGGAGTTTTCTCTGGGAATTTAGATGAGTATGGATTGGGCTGTACATAAATACAACTAACACACAATAGAAATTAAAACGCAAAGATTATCCTAAATATATTTGTTGCAAAATTATATTATATCTAAGTAACATTTAGTTTCTAAATCAACAATTTAGTGTTTTCTAACTTACAGTTAACTTCCGAAATGAATTTATGAAATGATTTCTTAGTGATATTGTGCTAATAACTCCCTATTAATATAGGGCCTAATTGGTTCTCCTGATTTTGCCAAACTTACATAATATAAGTTGCTTAAAATATATTATTGCGCAAATGGATGAAATTGAAGTTTTAACTGCATATAAAGTAATATTCACTTTTTAATGACATTGTTTGCTTTAACAGTTTCACGGCAACCGTGCTGATACTGATGTCAGTTGCTTTTCTTTTTCCGAAGACGGCTATCTTGACGTTGAAGATGGGAGTTTTCCGTTAAATTTACTTGGAAGTTATTGGAAGTTATTTATTATGGTTTCGAACTTACTTTTAATCTACATATTTTGTGTAAACAAATTATGTTAGTAGATATGTTGTAACTATTTCGAATTACAACAAATAATACTTTTAAACCATTATAAGAAGAAAAATATATTGCATCATATACAGGATGGAAGATTTTGCTTGAAATCCCCTGGTAACTTTTAAAATAATGGATAGGAAATGCTGATATTTTGCACCATTCAAAAATAAGCAGGGATATATATTCTGACGCACTCTTCGATACCAACCCAACACAAAGTTCTATTTTTCAAATCGCACTACATCAGATTGAAGCATTCTCAAATCTCATTTCATATCGCTACTGTTACTTTGTACTGGATCATGTAAACGGTTGCCTTTTTGTTGTATCTAGGTAATTTTTCTGTACATGTGTTTTAACATCTGGACTTCATCTCTAGATACGCAGATTCTTGTATAACGCTGAATGTAGATGTTAATATTTATTACTGAATGATTTAATTAAAAGCTGAATGATAACTAAATGTACTATAATAACTGTTTAATAGTCCATATTATTGGGTTGATAGAAAGTGAATCTGAACCATGACAGTAAAACAGCTTGGAAATGTTTTCAAATGGTCAATTATAGAAATAAACAGAATATATTTTTTACACATATACAGACTACGAACACAAAACACTATTTAGACAGATACTTTGTATTTGAACTATTAGTACGGTTAAGTTTACCCCTATTATAATTTAAGCTTCTATGTTTATAGTTTTGATTTGCACGAAAATAAACTTTTCTGCTGAATTAACAAAATCACTTATAAATAGCAAATATATTCCTACCAAGAACATTTTTTCTGTAGATGTCAACTTAATTATATTTTTCCCGTTGCTCGGCAACGATTTTTTCTCTTTTTTATATCCAGAAGTCTAAAAAAAGAATTCGTAGTTGCAAACACCACTAAGAAATTGAATTTCTTTTGCAGATAGAATAACCTGTTTATGCTTCAATATTCTAAGGGAATTTCTGCTCAAAATTATTAAATGGAAACTTAATTCAATTTTAAACTTGGATTTGTACATGTTGATTTTTAAAAACTAAGACATTTTATTTTATACAGTAAAATAAATGTAGTTCAACTAATTATAAATCAGTAAATGTAAAAACGTGAAATAGCAAAATATAAAATAACAAAAGCTAAAATTGTGTTGTAACCTTTGGAAGAATACAACGCTGCTCTTTCTCTCAGAAAATGAAAACTGAGAAATGAGAGAAAGCGAAGTTTGAGTTTTTATTTTTAATAGTTTTACTATTAGCTCAATATTTCGTTATATTAAAGCTTCTTTTAATAAACTAATATTTAATTAAAATATTAATTGCAAGTCCATGTAATGTAAATCTCTTTGAAAAGAACAAATAAAAATTTAAAATTGAAAGTCAGCAATAGTAAGGAACTGTTTCCTATATACATATCTTAAATATACATTCTCGTTTTCTTTAGATGTGTAAAAATTATAAACTTTAAAAATAGAAACACAACATAATCGATAATATTCAAAATTGAAAATATTTAAAACTTACAATTCTATAGGTGGATTATAATCTACTAATAACTCTTGTTTCCTTCACCAATACAGTTAGTTAGCTTAAGATTTGATACATTTTGCTTCTCTACTGGATTTCCTTTTAAATCTGCTAATTGGACATTGTTATTGAAAATTCCTGTTACTACATAAGGTCCTGCATAAATTTCAAAATATTTATAAATTTTGTGCTGAATAGCAGAACTTTTTGGATGAGTCATAATTAGCACCAAATCCCTTATAGAAATTTCCTGTTGAGTCTTTGATGGTTTTATTTTGTTTCTCTTACGCAAGACCTCCTGGTTGATTTCTACCATCAAGTTTCTTGCATCTGCACCGATTTCTTTAATATCTTCTGGCCATAAAAATCTTGCTCTTAATCGGTCTATGTTTGTTCTTCCTAAAAATAATTCCGCAGTTATAAATCCAGTTGCTAGTGATACAGATTGATTTAGTAGTATTTGCACTGTTTTTAGGTACTCACTCCACTTAGTATGATTTTGTTTACAGAACAAAGTTAGTATTCGCTTAATTTCTCTTTGACTACGTTCAACTTTTAGCTCTTGGGGTTGTACGGACATATTGTATAATGTTTAATGTGTTCTTTTTCACAAAATGCTTTCCATAAGGCAGAGGTAAACTGAGATCCATTATCAGTTACTATAACTTCTGGCAACGAATAATGATAGAAGTAAGTTTTCCTCAAGACATTTAAAATTTCTTTAGTGCTGGCCGTTCTTAAAGCACAAAGAAAAATATAACGGCTATACACATCTAACACAGATAAAATAAAGTAATATCGATTGCTACAAGGCAGTTTCCCTATCAGATCAATACTCAACTTTTCCAAATTTCGGTTTGATTCTACTGAATAGTCCCTTCTGGCTATTTTATACGTAGCTGTTTGTTTAGACTGAACAAACGTTTAGACTAAATTTTTGCAGTTACAATTACTTTTGAATATTAACATAAAATAACAAGTGAGGACAAACAGTTCTTTCACTCTCTACAGTAATTACTTTTTTGCTTAAATCATTGTATTATTTCCAGGTAGAATTTGCATTCTTTGTGTATGCTATATAGTGTCCTGGTGTATGAGCAACGATTCCTACCAGAATGCACTGCTGTCCAAACAAGTTTAAAGTCGCAGGGAAGTCCTTCAATGCATGAGGCCGATTAAAAGACATATCTGTACCTCGTATACCAACTGCAGGATCACTTAGATAATCAATATCAATTAGGATGTGTTCTCCAACCTGTAAATATACTGTCGTTTTCCGTTGCACGGTGGTCGGCAGGTACGTAACTTGTATTGATACGAAGGCTTTTTTTCGTTTTCATCACTTTCATTAATTTATATTTTCAATACCAATTTTACCGCCTGTTCGAAAGAATCCAATCCATTTCGAAGCAGAATGTTCATATTCGTGTCTAAAACAGTGATTGTATCTGAAACAGAGCGACTCCATTTATCTCCTGTACAGGATAAAGTTTTCATTGTGATGCTTGGAATGTCATTTAGTAGCATCCCGGACAAAGTCGGAGCATTAATAGTACAATCATAGTCCATTATTGTTTTTATTTGGCTACATTTTTTATCCAAACTTCGTGGCATGATCAAGGAACATTTACATTGAATAATCTGTTATAAAGCGCGCGCTCGAAGAAGATACGTCTCTTTTGTGGCTCCCAAAGTTGCCAAGCTCTTTACTGTTTTCAGTAAGATGTTAGTTGAGCTGTCTACAAAATCTCTGTAATTTTCGTGCATTACATAACCAGACGCAATAACTTGGGCTATAGCATCAAAAGCACAAGTATTTCTAAATAGGGCTAAATTGTCACAATCTATTGCAATAGGTTTACAAATATTTCCGTTTCGTAACATTTTTTCTTTGGGCTGTTTCAAGAGTTTACCCTGAACAGCAGCATCAAGCTCTGGTAAAGGATTTAAATATATAGATAGTTTTTTTTATTTTCCCCCTCCAGATCTCGCCAATTCTCAGTTTCAATTAAGACGTTAATCATTTCTTCTGTTTCATATGCATCTCTAGATGATGAAATGTGAAAATTATCTTCTCTTAAATCATCTTCAACAATCATTTCTGTTCCACTTTCTTCTTTCGATGCTGACATAATATTCTGACACTCTTCTACAATAAAACCTTGTTTCTGTCCTTCATTCAATTTTTCAATTTCAATTACTTCTGTTTCACATTCATTTTTGAGTGCTGATTTTCTACGAAGCCTTTCTTCTCCAACGGGAATTCTACTGCGTTCATCATCTAGAGCAGCTCCCGCTATTCTGCATGATCCTTCGATAGCATCAATGTGTAGGGATATAAATTTAGGAATAGTTAATGGTTTAGTTACTCCTCTTAAAATATTTCTCTTTAAATCTGAAAAATCACTTTCTACTGATGTAGAACTCGCAGTTAAATATGGCGATCCATACAACTTGACCATAACTGCAGACCAAAGAACGAACTTCTCCGATACACGAAGGAACTCCTTTTCCACTGTAGGGGTATAATAAGGATAGAGCCTTCCATCAGGTAACTTCTTAATGGAATCCTTTACCTCACCTTCCAAAACGTTCAGCCACCTCCTTATATCGCTCTGGTTTATACTTGGATCAGCATCTTCTTCCGCTTTAGAATTATTGATTAAAATGTTTACCTCGTTTTCATTGATCACTTTTTCTTCTAGCGGAGTAGTAATATTCTTGATTTTAGATGAGAGAACATGTAAACTATGTTCCATTGCAATATCTTCATCATTTTCATCCTTACCTTCGTTCGGTGAAAGGCAAACAAGGAGAATGTGTCTAAGCAAATCTTCGAAATCTTGGAGATTATCACATTGTATTAAAAGTCCTAAGCAGCGTAGAAAAAAGTCTTTTAGGCAAAATATCGATTTCTCATTCCATACACTCCACTTTCCAGCTGCACGGAGGAAATGAGCAACATCAAGTCGCAAGTAACAAGGCGGTAGAGAAGTGCTTTGCTTTAAAAGTGCCGAAAAACATTTATTCAGATAATTAGCAATATTAATGCATTGGCAAAACGATCTTGTTATTGCACTTAACAGTGCTCCAGAGTCGTGAACAACCACCTCATTGGGTGACAGACCGCCATTCCGTAAAAATTCATTCAACCAATACAATATGCTGTTACCGTCGTGTTTTTCAGATAACATCTGCAAAACGGGTATTTGAACAGTGCCTGTATTAATGACCCCCTCATACAGAAAAATATTCCCTGAAGGTCCATTTAATCTTGGTATCTTGCGAACAAGACCACCTGTAGCGTCAATGCAAAGTACACAATTTGACTTCTTAGAATATGCCCTGTATACAAGCAGTTGAGCAGGTGTGTAATAATGAATAAAAACTTGTCAATTCCTACATCATAAATTGATCCACAATAAGGCTGCCTATGTTTCATAATTAAAATTGCATTTATATCATCATGACCATGAGGAACATTGATATTATCTGCTCGCATCTTTTCCTGTTTGGTCTTTCTTAATATAGTTGATGAAAATAAATGTGGTGGTTCTTGATCACCCTGGTCCATAGTATTTTTTGCTTGGATACGCCTGAAAACTGAAGCAGATTTATTACTTAGTTCAGTGCCTATCGAAAATCTTTGGGCACCCTTTGAAGGTCTTTTCTTGAAGTGTTTCAGATTTCTACTATTAGTAGCACACCAAATCATAGGAACATCTTCCCCTTCATTTGGTTTTTGTATAATTCTCCCTCTTCCAGTACCACTACATTCTTTGCAATGACCTTGAATACGTATGTATTCTTCCTTATCTTCATTTTTATAAACATACGATCTATCAAAAGTGTATGCACAAGGAATCCTGTGCTGGTCCCATAACAAATGGATTAATATTGGTTCCCAAATGAATGGTGGTAGTACTTCTCTTCTCCTAACACACAAACGGTCCTTTCTATCATACTTCTTGACTATAGGTTTTATTTTTGACCATGTTGCATGTGGTATTACAATATGAAAAGACTTTTTAGGAAACACACGTGTTTCTGGGCTACTGCTTAAAGCTTCTACATATTCATCTTCACTATCAGAAGAATACTCTTCAGGTTGATACTTCAAAAACAGATTAGGAGATTTTATTCCTTTCTTTTCTCTTAGTTCATGGTAACAGTTGTACCTATTTTCATGAACGTATTGATATATGTATTTGGGTTATATTTTTCCATTGAATATCTTGCTTACTAACTGCCAACATTTGTGTGTAGGACCAGATATACGGCCTTCCCCATCAACTACATCTTCAGTTTCAAAAATGGCTCTCTTTAAATTTTCGTGGGGAACGGTAGGAGCTCTGGGCATCTGAAAATACATATTTTTTATTTAAGAAACTTATATTAACATACCATTATCACAAGAAGACATAAAAAGCGAAAATAATAAAAATTACAAAATAAGGTAAGTATTAGGTTGGTGCCGATGAAATGAACGCTTTGATATCTCATGGAAAAAATCTCTTCAGCAACAGACTAGAGGGATTGCCTAAGGACACTCGTGTAACGTCACAAACTCTGCACACGTCCAGCAAACAGGCTGGAGTACCCAGACAGTTGTTGAATAGAGTCATATGTAAATGCATCACGGATTTACAAATGATTTTTCTTCACGAATTCGAAGTGACACACACAAATCCGCAAAACATTAACAGAAGTGATGGAATAGGTCATGGGCCATCCGGATCACTTGGTTCACAGTATTTCTCTGGGTCACCTGGATCTGCATCAATATTCCCAGACCGTGATCCGGACAGACCCGGAGGAAAATCTATTCAAATTCGATGGTTCATGCAATTTGAAATAAGGCACACCATTCGTGAGTCGTAGAAGCAAGTGTTTATTAACTGACTTCAAAGGAGGAAGTTCTCAATTTGTTACGTATGATTGAGACTGGGTGTTAATGGACTAGACCGATAAAAGTAATTCCACACATCAAAATAAGAAAAACGTCCATATGGAAATGTGGTCAAAAGCGCATACTTTCGGAGTTATAGGTTGCCGAAAATGTAAAATTTAAAGGTATATAGCAAATCTACTATGGGATCTACCGTAGTTGGGATCTATCGTAGTCTCGAGCATCGGCAATTCCTGAACAATCATCACATGCAAAAGGGCATAAATACGCTAACATAGCTGAAATATTACACATCCTAAAGAGTACCGTTGGAGACATTGTCAGGGTGTATAAAAATTAAAATAGAATAGAATACATACCACAAATTGGACAGCTCAGGACAATATCAGATAGTAATGAACGTGCTATTCTTCGCAAAATTAAGAACAACCGCTAAGTACAGTGAGTGTTGCGGCATCCCTAAACTCCGGGTTAAGCAAGAATGTTATAGCAGAAAGAGTCAGCAGTGTTGAGATATTCCGTGTTTCATGGTAGTGTACGAAGTAAGAAATCGTACGTAAGTACAGTCAATACAAGAAAAGATTTAATTTCGTACGAAAACATGTGGGTAAGTGGGTAAGTCTTATTCGTTGACGAAAGTAAATTGGAGATGTTTCGTTTAGACGTTTTCCCACCAGTCTGCAGACTTACCTAGGGTTGCCATATTTTAAAATCAGACAAGTGGGGGGTTCTAAACCGTAAGTACTGGTGTGAACTTGTGTTACAAATACTGACCTGGGATCCTTCGTAGTTTATTTATTTATTTATTTATTTTTTACTTATTTCTTTGATGACAGTTCCAATGAACTTTTCGGCTGCAGGAAAGCAAACTGGATCCCCCTGATTTTCATATATTTTGTAAACTAGACTACGAGGAATACAAATATGAAGCAATTTTGACATTTAGAATGTCGGAACTCGAGATATTCGAACATAAAATGACCACGGAAGCAAACTGGACCCCACCTGATTTTCATATATTTTGCAAATTAGATCACGAGGAACATGAATATTAAGGAATTTTGACATTCCTAATTTCGGAACTCGAGATATTCGAACTTAAAGTGACCACGAAAGCAAACTGAACCCCACCTGATTTTCATATATTTTGTAAACAAAACCACGAGGAACACAAATCTGAAAGAATTTTTACATATCGAATTTCGGAACTCGAGATATTCGAACAGAAAGTGACCAGGGAAGCAAAAGGACCCCATTTGATTTTTATATACTTTGTAAACTAGACCAAAATGAGTAATAATCTGAAGGAATTTTGACATTCCGACTTCCCGAACTCGAGATACTAGAACTTATACAGTACTTTTATAGTATGTATAAAAGTAGCGAAGGAAGTTCGATCGCTTTTTGACCTATCACTTTAGAGCATTGATATGTCACCTAAGACGTACCACGAAGATCAAAAATAGTACCCAACAGTATCAACGACCTTCTGCCAACGTTCGGGATGGGCATGGATTCCTTCGCGGTTGCCGTGGAATGCCGTGAAGCGAAGAAGGTATCAAGTGCATTTTACCTCTACTACGGAGTCGAACTGGAGTCCTCTCAGGTGAGTGTTCAATGAATGGAACAGATCATAATCGATCGGTGCAATGTCCGGGGAGTATGGAGAATGCAATAAATGGTGTTTCCTATCCAAGGTGTAGGATGGTGTCACGGATCATTCTAGCCATGTGGGGCTTGGGGCCACCGTGAAGTTGCCTCCCCCCCACTTTGAAGTATCGACTAGAAACAGAAATCAAGCGTTTGTTTCCCGTTTGTTATTGATTGGTTTTAAAAAACTCGTTTGTTTCGTAAAATGTACGCAGATCTTCACAAAATAAATTTCGGGAGCTACTTCAGGCTGCCCCACATTCAAAAAGCAACTCGAAACCGAAGCAAATCGTTTGTTTTCCGTTTGTTATTATTTTGAAGAAAAAATCGTTTGTTTCGAAGAACGTACAAAGATATTCACAAAATAAAGTTGGGGGCCAACTTCACACTGGCCGCCCACTTTCAAATTTCGACTCGAAACCTAAGCTAATCGTTTGTTTTTCATTTGAAAGTAGGAGATTAACTTCACGCTGGCCCCAACTTTATTTTGCGAATATGTCCGTACGTTTTTCGAAATAAACGATTTGCTTCGGTTTCGAGTCGAAATTTGAAAGTGTGGGGGGAGTAGTGTGAAGTTGGCTCCCCCAACTTTATTTTTTGAATATCTTCGTGCGGTTTTCGAAACAAACTATTTTTTCTTCAAAACAATCAATAACAAACGAAAGATTTTGGTTTCGAGTCGAAATTTGAAAGTGGGGGCCAACTTCACACACGTACCGAAAGGGGCGACGCCGATATATTTGTCGCCTAAGGTCTCGAGATGTCTACGTCCTTGGGCACACGAGTACCTAAATGTTTAGCCTGTGGCTATTTGAGAATACGTTTTCGAAGCGTTACCCCCTAGAGCGAAAGCGACCAAGGTGGTTATTTGGTAACTTCACTTTCGCCAGAGTTATAAATCATACTATGAGCCAGTCAGGGTTTCCAGGTCTTTTTTCCCAAGTTCAGGTCTATAATAGCAGAGCTCCAGTACTCTGTACAAAGCATCTTCCAAGCAGGTGTTTCTTGCTAAAATCTCCTTGCCTGGCAACACGTCTTTCCTTTTTCCCTTCCTTTAGACATCTTTTAAACAGCACGCGGTCTATTGTTCCGAAATACATCAAATACGCTTGAGCTGACGTCTTATCCGCATTTTTATTGCTTTTGCGTTTGAAGCGCACTGTGATTAGACATCCACATTTAAATATATGGTCAGCGTATTCCAAGCGTACGCATGAGCAATAAAAACGCTTTGCAAACGCTACAGATAGCCATGACATTAAAAGTTTGTTAGCAGTCCACACAAGGAAATTATACAGAAATAGGTAAGAAATAAGCATGAATAGATGTACAGTCAGAAACAATATTAAGTATAGGTTGGAGCTATTATTTCTTATAGGCCTACCTCCACTTATACTTATTATTGTTTCTGACTGTACAAGAAAGATAACAATACGGTACTTACCGTAAATTGATGCATGAAGATGCTTTAGCTGCTATTTGATGTTGCTGATTCAGGAGTTTCTTCAGCTACTCCATGGTCCAAGAGAGTAAAGATAAAAAAGAATCTCTTTTCATGTTAGTTTTAAGTACCTATCTTGACTTCCTTTGTCTCATTATTGTGAAACAACGCATTATTTAAAACACTTGAAACGAAAAGAAGAGACTTTAGCTTTTGTTTGAAAATTTCATTTGTTACGATGAAAGGGGCTCAATTGTTGGTCTGACGCAGCGAAGCGGTGCGTCCAGCTAGTATAATAATAAAACAGTATACTTTCACTTCTCTTCTATTTATTCCAAAACCTGAGTGATTTTCTGGATAGCCCATGTAAACAAAGTGAAATAAAATAAAAATCATAAGGAACATACTTACCTATAGATTATTTATGGTCAGTCTTCAAAATTTAAAAAAGTTTCTTC
This sequence comes from Thermobia domestica, assembly GCF_964235325.1. NCBI lineage: Eukaryota > Metazoa > Arthropoda > Insecta > Zygentoma > Lepismatidae > Thermobia > Thermobia domestica. The sequence goes on along the minus strand of NC_137456.1, from coordinate 273,112,906 downwards.
TATACTAATGTATTTTAATTCTTCAGATTTCAGATTCAAGGGAAAGACCTTTCTTTACCCTGAACAGACCATGGTGGAAAGACTACTGTAGTCTTTCCACCATGGTACAGACAAATAAGTTCCCCAGCATGCTTTACGGATGTTTTCTCCTTAGGCATTTACTACCTTTCGATATGCAGATTACAAACTAAATACTACAGTAAGTTTCTAGAATCACAAAATGAAATTTACAATTTTCAAAGTTTGAATAATCTAACAAATAAATACATCAAAACGTAACAATAATTTGGTTTCAGGCAACAACTAAAAATATAAACACTTGACTGGCCACTTTGCTTTTTCATCTACGCCGCCAATATGTGATATTTGAGACAAAACACGAACAAAAAGTTACAGAAAAAAAGTTTAAAGCGTATCTAAAACCAAGCAATGTATTTTACGCGTAAATGAAATATCAAATTCATATTTAAATTTTGGTGTACATATTGAATTTAATTATAATATCAATAAATTTGTGGAACTATGGTAACTTTTGTAAGAACTGACGGCAACTAAAAAAAAGAACCACGATTCATGTAAACTGATTCGCTATGCCAAGTTCACAGGTAAGATTAGCGTACCCATTAACCCTTTGAGTTCCAGTGACAACCATGTTCATGTGATAAAATACTATAGCACGCACATAGGAAAATGACATCTGGAACGAGAAGGGTTAATTTTTATTTACATAGAATTTGTATAAAATCGCGGAACTAACGTAAATATAATAAGAACGAAGAACTAGCGACTCATATTGAGAAACGTCAGTAAGTTTCTTTGGTACGCCAACATGCGAAGTTAGCGAGTAGAACCGCCGCTACTTTTCCCCCAGTACTGTTATGTACTATAATTAATTTAGAAACTCCGTGTCTAATGGGTGTGTTGGGGGACGGTCGGGTAGGTCATTAGGGGTTGATGACATGATTACGTGGGTTTGGAAAGTTCCTATGTTCCTTTTTTTAGCTGTGATGACATGTGTGTATTGTTGGAAAGGGCGTGTCCTCTTTTTCGAGTCTGTATACGTGTCTGTACAGACTCTATACTGGATATTTTTAAAAATAATAATGGAAATTTGAATTAAATCTGTTGATATGATGAAACGTCATTCTGTATCACTTACTTCCGTAGTAGTGTTTAAATTAATAATCCGTATCAGTGATTAAATTAATAATAATATTGAATATATTTACATTATTGACAATGATATATATATATATATATATATATATATATATATATATATATATATATATCTTCTCCTAATAAATTAGTCGGAGCAACTTATTTTACGGATCGATTTCTAGTTTTTATTGGATTGTTTGCTGTGCAAACTCGTTGTTAAAAATAAGATGTTCGAATCTTGTATTATACAAATGGGTTTGACTAATAGAAACTCACATTGAGAAATATATATAATTTGGAAAAATGAAATATTTGAGTCCCACCATTATACCTGTTAGGCTAAAGGAGATGGTGATTATTTTATTTGTTAAAAATAAGATGTTCGAACAATATGTGAGAGAATAAAAGATATTCTCCTAACAAATCGGTTTTTATATTGCTTCGCTTTACAAAGAAAGCTCTTAAAAGTATATAGAAAGTGGGAACTTGCAAAATAAATCGTTTGCTGTGCAAACTCGTTGTTAAAAATAAGAAGCTGAGAACACTAAAAGTTTATGTGGTACGTACTGATAATGAACCCAGGACCCCAAGCTCCGGAGGTGAACGTTGTATGATGGGAGGGAAATATTTATTCATGCGGGACTTTTTTAATTTGACGGATCGTATGCATAGCATACTCGGTGAGCGTGGTAAAGCTCGTGTACGGAATACGTATACTACGGTACAATACACTATGCTGGTACATATACAGACCGTGGTTTTCGTACGTCTTCTGCTGGTGAACTTAAGACATGAACTGAACTTTTCGCGCGCTTTTGGAAAACCGGTTGGGTAGGAGTGATGATGTGTGCTTGCAGGGCGTTGCTAAAACTTAAATTCAAATACAAAGGTAGATCGTTGATGGGTTTGGTAAACATCACAGAATACCGCCAGACTAATAGAAATAACTTTGGTGCCAGGGTAGGTGAACAAAAGAAAGATTGCGGACGTGGGAAATAAACATCAAAAATTGGGGACAAACTAATAGAAATAACTTTGGTGCCACGGTAGGTGAACAAAAGACAATGTCGGTGAAAAACACAAAAGAAAGAAAGATTGAGGACGTGGTAGGTGAGCATGTTGAAACATGTTCATATGGTATTTAAGAATAGAAAAGAACTTTAATGTTGGGAATGCGGAACACGTGATTACCTTGCGGTTATGAAAAATACTTTAAATACAGGTTATAAGAGACAAAATATATAAAGATACATCATGCAGTCGTATGAGAAGAAGGATCTTTGCAATAGCAACATTGAAGCAATATCTGATGCTGAAAGAGAAATATACGAATCATCGTCAGATGAAGAATTTGCTTTTGACGCAATAGATTCACCGGCGCTAACAGTTTCACCAACACCACCATCATCTTCAGTTGTATTATCAAGAACATCACGATTTTGGGCTTTAGATTGTTGTAATAGTGAAAAAGTGGATCGCGAATGTATAAAGAAGGCTATTGAAAAATGGAATTTTAATGAAACACTAATATGTGAGGGAGGTACGGCAGGATCTAATCATGATTTTGCTCATGATTGTATGACTATGCGTCCAGAATTATTGGAAATCCGCGCTTGGAGTATTATAGCAAGTCCTAGTGTTGAAGATGATGTGTTTTATTTGTACGCAAACACGCATATTATCGGACTATTAACAAGAGAAAAATTTTATGATGCCTATGTGGAATTAAGTGATACAGACTATTTACCGGAATTACTAGAGATGTTCATAAGAAAAGACAAACGGAAAGCGAATATTTCAAATTGAAAAAATGTATTCGAATAGTGCTAGTGTTTCATGTGTGCTATGTACTGGTGAAAACATTAATGTGAACTGTGTATTAAAAACTATAAAAGTATACTTACACAATAATAATATAATGGAACGCCTGGAATGCAAGTTACATCTTCCTCATGAATGTAAACATTTTCATAATACTGGATCATTTGCAGTGAAGTATTTATCTCTTGATAAAACTCATAGTGAACTCTTTGAAGTGTTTGAACAAGAACATAGTGAAATCTCATTTCTATGCTTTAAGCATAAACCTTGTGATCTTTTACAAAATACAGAATTTGTTGGACAGATAATTCCGTTTTTTATTTTTCATACAAATGAAATTTCACCATGTGTAAATCAGTATATTATCGATATTTAAGGTTTTAAAATGTCTGATAACTAATTTATTATTCGTGAGTTTTGTTTAACTGCATGCGATGATACAGTAAATTTCCATTGCTTGGTAAAATCACCAGTAGAATATAATTTATTATCACTAGGATGTCAAAAACAAATTGACTGGTTAACATTAAATTTGCATGGATTGAAATGGAATAGCAAAACTGGATATACTGTATCATGCATACGAAACCTTGTTTATCAATTATGCGCAAAGAATTCAACCTTTTATTGTAAAGGTTTAGAGAAATCTTTTTGGATTAAAAGAATATTTGCATTAGATAATGTCATTGATTTAGAAACAAAACATTGTCCTTCATTAAATGAATTATGTGGAAATACATTTAATGAATATTGTTCTTTTCACTCAAGTATTGTAAAGAAATCAGGATGTGCATATCGTAATGCACAACAGTTGAATTATTGGTGGAAATATGAAAGATCAACAGCATTAACTAATGCATTATCAAGATTGTAATGAGGAATTGTAAATAAAATGCATGGGTGTAAGTTTTAAAAAAAAATATTGTAAATTAAAAAATGTAAATTAAAATATATATATATATAATAAAAATAAAAAATAAAAAAATATTTGTGTTTTCTTTTTAAAAATTTGTTTACATGTTTATAAACAATATCATCATTCTTTTTCAAATTTTTCTTGTTAAATAATTTTAAACACTTGTCAAATGATTGAGTGCGAATAATATGATGCAGAAAATATAAGACAAAATAGCCACATAACACAGAATTATCATGTTGATATTGTTGAATATTTGAAAAGTACATTTTAGTATTTTTCGAGAAAAAGTTTTTTATTTCCTTGGGAATGTCCATAGCAAGACTATAAAAGTAGTACCCATGTTTTTTTCTTATTGATGTACACTGTAACCCAGTGGGAACCAGCAGAATCAGATGTATCAAGATTAATCACAAGTGCTGCAGGAGGTTTTACCGTTACAGGAAGTTTGTCAATAGGGTAAATTCCAGTAACACTTGCACCAGTCACTTTATTAGTTAGTAACACTTTTAACAATTCGTCAATATACATGATAAAGATTATTATTTTTAATTGTACTGGGTATGTAATTATCACTGTTATTCACATGTAACACATAATCATACACTTTCACATATTCACTATATAGTAATGCTTCATGAACAGTACACCTATATTGTCCGAAACGATGCTTATTATGTGCACATCGATGAACGTGAAAACTTAATACAGTATACTTTGGACAGTTTATTTCTTCCAAATTTGTAACATCTCTTTGAATAATTTCTTGAAGAAAACACTTTCTATTTATTCCGTATGTGTATATGGTTGTAGTATTTGAACAATATGTTTTAAGTATTTCCTTAAGATGTGAATATTCTACATCCCCTTCGTGCCAGGTAATGCCATACACATTCTCACCTAGATATTTGTTTGTACTTACGATTGGCTCAGCTAACTTATTTAAAGGAAATGGTGGTTTAAAAACCCAATTTTGAAAAAAGGGAACGTCAGGATTTACAATGGCTAGCTTTTTTATAATAAAGTCATCTTCGTTATCATGATACACCGAGAAGTGAACAACAACCCGCATTGTACTCAACTAAATTAGAAGGTGTTATCAGTATAAATATTTCTGTCTTTGTCTACTCGTGCTAAAGAATCGAATTGTGCGTACACAATGCATGTAACAGGCTCAGTTAAAGTTTCTGAAAATGATACTTTTAAATTTACAGGGGAATCGCGTACTACATCCCACGTGTTATCATCTAACGTTCCTGTTGGAGATAGAATAAAAGCATACAGAGCATATCCGTTTGGATACTCATCAAGAGTAACAGTATGTGAATAATTTTGATAATATATACCAGTACCTGAAATCAAAGTATAGTAACTTAGAAGGTATAAATTATTATTAAAATCAGGAGTGAGGGGGTTGGGAGGAAATGATTTTGAACCGACTTGTAATTGCAGTTTGTTAACGTTAAAGTTTCGAAATTCAAAGGGATTAAGATGTGATTTCCCATTGAAGGCTGTGTTGGAGATGAAACCAATAATCAGGCCTTTAGGAACATTACCCAGGAAAAGATTATCAATGCTGTAAGACTTTACTTGTGCAGGTATAGTATAAGATCTTGTTTCCACTCTCGTCAGAGGTAACTTGGCTGTTTCCGAACCCATTCGTGTATTTAATTGCATAGCTAAATCTGCAGCTACATCAATACGACGTACATGAAGAATAATTTTCTCAAGTGCAACTTTATAACTTGTATTTTCAGCAGACATTAAGCAAAAATTGTCTTTAGTACGATGTAGTTTTACACGCAAACTTACTTTGTTAGGAAGCATACGATCTAAACTTACAATATCAGTATGAAGACGTCCATACATTTCAAAAGATTTACTATTTTACACCATATTAGCACGTTTTTGAAAACCAGCATTTGTATTATCTAATTTATTAAAATTTTTTGCAGTATCTTTATGCCACATGGCACATGCTAAATGTGTTTGAGAAGCATCATAAGAATAATTTAATAATGTTTCAATGTATGCACGATAAGGATAAGATCCTGATGAAGAACTAATTAATTTATCATTTAACGAAATATCAATTTGACTAAATAAAGAATGTAAGAAATTATTTACGGGTGCGACAATATCATCATTAGCTAAAGTTGTACCATCAGCTTTAGTAATTTTACAACGTACATAAAGATATAGATATGCAGGATGAATAAATTCACCTGTTTCTTCCGGAATAACAAATTCAATAGGTCCTTCTGAGGTTAATGTGAAAATAGGACGATATTCAGCATTTGTAGTTGCTTCAATAGCTGTTTGTGTCATTGGTATAAAAAAGAAATCAAATTCATTGGTACAACATTCAAAACTGTTTGAATTTAGGAACGCCATTATGAAAAGATGTCCTGTATATGTTTACGTTTTGTTGGTGGTCCAAACTTTACAATTGCAGGAGCTTTCCTCTTGCGTGACCGTCTCTTGCCGTTACCAGTTAGCAACTGTCCAACTTTATTAATTGCTTTTGTCTTTAAACTATTACCAGCTTCTTTTACACGTGCACGAACCGATTCTTTAAATGGTCGATTTTCTAATACATCACCCGCAACTTGCATACCGGTTTTTAATGCTTGACGTCCTACAGTTTAAGAAATGGTAAAGCAAAACGAAATAATCCTTTAAAGAAACTACCTACACCATGTCCCCTTATACACAGGTCCTGAAAAATATGGTATTCCGCGCCCACGATGATAAGTAACACGTCTTGCTCTCATTTATTATTATTATTATTATTATTATTATTATTATTTAGAAGATGCCGGAGAGCGTTTAAAATGTAGTGTTACGGTGAGTGTCCCAGAACGAAATGGCAAATTTCGCCCTTCATGAACTTTTAATAGTATTTCAAGAGTGTTAAAACAAAATTTTGCAAGTGGCATATAATGAATATCTTGAAATGTAATTGTTTGAACTTTTCCATATTTAATATCAGAGATTGTTGCTATACGTAATAATGGTGCTTTTGTATCACCTAAAAATTGATATTGTGTAGTATCTGTATAAATAAAAATTTGATGTGGATATCCGATATCTATGTATGGTTGTTTGAATCCGTGAGATTCTTTTACAAGATCTGATTTTTCAGAAAAACCTAATTGTAAAGCTAATGTAGGCGACAATGTAACTGATTCTACATGTTCGTCACATTCAACATGTACAACATTTGAAAAGCTAAATCTTATAAAACTCGATATTGCGTTTAATTCTTCTAGTAAATGATGAATGGATGGATAATATCCAACAAGAATATTGCTTTTCATAGGTTCTGCATTTTTAAATTTGTACCATATAACGTTTTCACCAGCGGTAACATTATAACATGTTAATGGAATATGTACTTCACTTAATCCTACATGTCAATCGGATTCTGATAAACGAATATTATTTTTTAATGGATTAATAAAATGTGTTGGACTATTTGTAGAATATACATCTGCACTAGCATTTGAAACTAATGTAATGTAAAAGCTATCATCAATACTTTCAGAAATCATTTTCGTTTAAAGTGAAGTGTTAGGTTTGAAGTTCCAAAACGAAATGGTAATTTTAACCCGTGTTCATCTTTTAAGTTTACTTCTATTGTATCAAAATATTTCTTTTCAACTTTAACATAATGTGGTGTGTGAAACAAAGGATTTTACATGACCGTGTTGTACATTATATACACTAAGTTTTCGAACTAATGGACCTATATTTTTGGTTGTTGTTTTACAATATCAATGCAAACATTAATTGTATTGGAAATATTATAATCTAAATCACATGCAAATTTTCCACGTGCTAATATTCAAGCAACATTTTTAACTTTTGTGTATATAACATTTTTAACATCAAGCGTATTTTCACTAATAAATCCAAAAATCTCTTGTAATCCTGGTGTAACACCAATCATACATTGATCTTCTAATTTTAAAGAATGTTTAATAGCAACTTGATTTTTATTTTGTAAATAGTGTAACATACGAACATTTTCAGGAATTAATTGTAGAATCGATTCAATTGATGAATAATATCCAAGTGTTATTGGAACATGGCAGCGTTCAACTTTATCATCGATAACACTAGTAATTATAATTTCTTCATTTTCACCAACATTGTAAAAACTCCACGGAATATTAATTTGAGTTAGTGCAACACCCCATTCCCCATCACTTAAATCAATAGGTTGTGCCAATTTAACTCGAAATGATGATGTTGTATTATTATCAAAAAGATTGCTACTTGCATTTGAAGGAAGAGTAACGTAAAAGTCGTGTGTAAAGTTCGAATTCATTTTGCAGACTGAATAGAATCTGATCTAATCCACGAATTCATAGTTGATGGATATCCTAACCATTTTACATACATCCACCCTTTTTTACGTTTTAAAACTTTTTCAATGAGATATGTTTTCTTTGAATTTATAATTACTTTTTGTAATTCTTGTGCATAAAATATTCCTTTAATTTCTTCACCGTTCCAATCTTTTAATTTGTAAGTGACAGGATCTGACTTAATACATTTGTCAACAATAAATATTTCTTGTGACCATTTAGGTAAATATCCTTTTTCTAATACATGTTTATAGTTACTAACACGTACATAATCACCCGGAGTAAATTTACATGTTATATTCTTTTTATTATTTTTATTTCCGTATAATGTTTCCCACACTTGATTCACATTGGAATCATTTACTTGTGCAGGTGCCATTTTAATACTTGAATGGTATGAATGATTATATTTTTTTTTACAATTTGATCTAATACATTAATATAACGATAAGTATTCTTTGCAGTAAAATAACGATATAATCTTTCCTTTAATGTACGTATAAAACGTTCTGCTAACGCGCATTTAATTTCAGAATGAACACTATAATGATTAATTTCATATTCTTTAAACAATTGTTTTACATGACGATTATAAAATTTACTGCCTAAATCTGTTTGTACGTTAAACACGGGTAACTTGAAATTTTTAAAAATTTTTGTTATTGCTTTGACCATTTCAGGACCTTTCTTTGTTTTTAACGGAACACAATATGCATAACGTGGAAAATATCAATACAACATAATATATATTTATAATTATTATTATACTTTGCAATATTTTGCATATCTGCTAAATCCATTTGTAATGTTTCATTTGGTGCACTAACATAATACTTTTTACGTTCAAAAACTTTACGAGCTGGTGCGTGTAATGTATAAGCATCTTGAGAAGCTAACCAATTTTTAATTTTCTTTTTAGATAACTTTGTTTTGCGTTGTAATGTTTGTATACTTGATAAAGAATCAGGATTTGAATAATCATAATATATTTTTGATAATTTTGTCATTTTTACATACTATATTCTTTCCACTGTTTAAATAAATTAGCAACTACTGCAGGACTAGTAGATTTTCTTACTTTACAAATACGTTGTCTACTACTACTACTATTCACTTTTGATGCTGGTGTGCTAATAGGTGTACCAATAAATTCTTTAGGAACATTAAGATCTAATAAATTTTTAAATTCATGAATACCTAAAGGATTTCTTGAATATTTTTTGTACGAACAACATCATTTACTAAATCTATAATATTTGAACCTGGTATTGTTTTTCCTTGAATACGTACAATGCCAGACTTATCCCACTGAATTTTATCAGAACTTGTCAACTGTTTTAATAATAGATCTGTTTTCCAACGAAGTGTTTTTGGTACTGATTGTAAAATGTCTGATACAAACGGTAAAATAGAAGTATTGCTATCTTGTTTGGAACTTGATGATGATTTTTCTTCTTCTTCTTCTTCTTGAATGATAGGTAAAGTAATAGGTTTATGTGAAGAGGATGTATACTGTAAATAACGATGCAAAGCTTGTTGATATAATTTCCACTTTTGTTGTACACTAAGATCATGACGTTTTAAGATATTATTCATTTCTTCATCTAAACGTGACTAATGTGAATCTATGGATTTAAGATTTGATTGAATTTCATGTACAGCATTTTCAGGAACTAAAATCATTTTACGTAATTCTGACATATTTAACGACTGAAAATACTACTTCCTACTGCTGCAAGAAGTGGTCCCAAGATTAACGGTAAAAGCGCACCACACGCAGTACGCTGTTGAGATAGAGCACGTAAGATCTTTTTATGTCTACATAAACGTTGCTTCTGACGAGAATTTAAAGGAATGTTTCCTTTTATTGTGTTTTTAGGTATTTGAGATATTGTTCTTATTAAATCCCCTAAAGCATTTTGGAAAATTTGTTTTCGTTTTGCATTTTTGCATTTGCACAGAGCACGGAACGTGCTGTAGTGTTGTTTCACCTTCAACATCTTGATGCAGACTAAACAAAAATTTCTGTATGCATGTCTTTTACGTTAGCGTACACATGCATGATTTCATTCGGAAAAATATTTGTACGTATTCGCAATGCATCGTTTGTTTTTTGTAAAGTCAAATAATAAATAAGTGTGAGGCTCCCGTGTTACTTCTTCGAACACACCCACGACTACTTTACTATACCGAGGCATAATTTGCCTTGCTAAATATTGTATTTGTAATTTATCACGTGGATTTTTAAATACTATAATATAATGTGCATTTAAACTAATATCACGTGCATGTTTTCCTTTTGGAAATAAATTTTGAATAATAAATATTACAGTTAACTTTTTATGATGTGCATACTTTGTAAATAAATTAGCAACATCGCCATTAGTTTCCGACATTAAATCATCAAGTATTAATAATGAATTTTCTTTAATTTCAAAATTATTCATGTCAGGTATTCCCTCTACAAAACGTATTTTTGCATTTGCATCTAATTTTGGTATTACTGCACCATAACACCAAACAATATCATTAAATTTTATACTAAACATTTGATCACATTCATTAAGTAAACGATTTACAAAACAAGTTTTACCAGTCCTTGAAGGACCAGCAATTAAAATAGTAGAGGGAGGTTGAAACTTTAACATCTTGTAATGAAATGAATGCATACAATAGAGACTCTGCTTTATATACACACTCACACTCATACATTCACATAGTTTTCGAACATGTTATACATGTGAGGAAATAAAAGATAAAATTAAAGCTTGAAATGACTACTTATATATATATATATATATATATATATATATATATATATATATATATATATATATTGTTTGCACAGCAAACAAAATGAAAATCACTGGGATATAAAATTAAAGCTTGGAATGAAAAAATAAATTAGGAATAAATTAAAATAAATTAGAAATAAATTAAAAAATAAATATTTTTACAATTGATTTTAAGAACGAGTATGCTATGCATACGATCCGGTTTAAAAAAGAGACATTCATACAACTCACATTCACTCATTCGTGGGTCTATAACCGTAAGGTACACTTGCACTTTTTTGTATTGGTTCATCGTCAGTTATGTCAGGTTCGTCAATACGTTTTCGTTTTTTGTTGACCTCACGGTGTGTCTTTGTTTCTCTACAGCTAAAGATACGGAACCCCGGTCTACGAACGATGCTATTTGGATTTTCTATTACTGTGGACTCTAATTGTCCAGACACTAATTTATAGAAACTCTCAAAGTTAATTTTTTGAAAGGTTCTATCATTTAGTGTTATCCCTCTAATTTTAAATATATCTCGGACATCCCCTTGGACGTTTGTTAGCCGCATCGCGTAGTTTTTACAGCCTAGACCTATAAAGGTTGTAAACTCCCAACCTTCAGGAATTTCATTTGTCAGATCACCCATCTGGGTTCCTCATCTTTTTTCTGTAGGTACATGATACTGTCAGTGTCACAGTAGATTACTCTGTCAGGTCCTACAGTCGTCAGTAGTTCGTAAAGTTTAAGTCTAGCCCACGAAGTAATTTATGCGGCTAGTATCACATTGGAAAACGCTAACGGAACGTTTTCGTTTTCAATGTCTCTGTATGTGAGAATGAGATGCTCATCATCAATTGGTACCACACTTTGAATCTCATACCTTGCCGTAGTTAAATACCTAAGAAATGTAACCTCATCACTAACAATTATACTCTGTGACATGTCTGTGCGTTGCCACCACTTTCCATACAATGAATTGAGGTATAGTTTCGCATATTGCCTCAATCCCGGGTTCATCCTAATATTATCATAATTTAATCGTATGCCTTCATGGGCATAATATTCATCGATATATTTATGTTTGTCTTCTTCAGTGGTACAGTAAGCAGGAAAACCAGACTTCCTGCTTCATCTGAAGGAAGGAATTCACATAGCTCCCGAACAGCCCACCTGAATTCCCCTCTTCAGGATCTAAGAGTTCAAATTCCCATATCTCATGTATATCGATTATTTTGTAACCTCTTTTTAAGAGCAAGGTGTAACTCTGGAGTGCAAAATGTTCCTGTGAGAGCACACTCAGCGTCACTATGTGTACATTCATTAGTGTTTTCTTCTTCCATACATGTGCGGCAAAGGCCGAAAAGTAATTGACCTCCCGCAACGTATGGTAAGATCGGAAAATAGAGGTCCTTTGCAGGGACAATTGTGCATTTAACTATACCGTGAATACTTTCCACAACTGGAAAGTCCGGTCCCGTGTGAATCTTAGGTGATTTAACCAGCATAGATTTACGCGCCATTACCCAAGGGTAAAGACTAGTTACATCGGCATAAGAAATACGCTCATCACTCGCACAATTGACGTAAGAACGAAAGACCTCCGTGCGACCACCGTTGTAACAGTTCTTAGGAGTAAGAAAATCAGGCAGATTAGTACAACGTTCTTGAACAAACTTTTGCACTTCCTTGTCCGTCTTTACCTTATTATCCCAAGAACATTCCCATATTTCATATAGGTTTACACCTATACTTTTCAGGTACCTACGGCGACGCATGGTTTGCTCATATCGTTTCTCCATCGTATTGTACGAGTCTTGTGCATCGTGTAAAACCGCGTCACGGTTAAAGGGAAAACAAAGGCGACAGGCATGGAAATAGCACCCGTAATAGTCGAAGGCAGCGTCCTTCGTGCCATCCATCGACCTTGTACCTACCAATATACTTTTCCCCACCTCTCCTAGCATGCTGGATTTCTATCCCTAATTGGTCTTCCATAGACATAAGCCATTGCATAGCTTTTGTACTATACTTGGTCTTATGATGAAATGCCAACGCGGGAATGATAGAAATAGTATTTTCCGGTAAGTGCAAGGTACGATATGTACGTACTGCAAGACTTGCAATGGTTGATGGTGTTATGAAACATTGCAAACCCTCCGCTTTCTCTTCAATAATATCGCTAAACTTAATGACCGCTTCTGTTAGAATTCTAACATCATTTTCACAATAAGCCAGCATATCTTTCTGCAGGTTAAACTCCTCGCCACTTTCCTCACGTTCTTGGTGCCAGGCTTCCAGTTGTTTGCTTTCTTCTGTGCTTCGCCCCTCAGGGTCATAGTACTCAAGCGGAGGGTAGGGACCGACATAATTTTGATTCTCTTCAGTATTAAACAAATATGGGAAATCTCCCTTCTTTAAATTTTCACTAAGGCCTAACGTTTTCGGTAATTTAGATAATTTCACACCAATATAAAGGAAAGAGTCGCGAAAAAAGATACGCTTACAAATGTTAATATTAAAAATCTTTTGACCCTGGATAAGAACACTAGGTACAATATGCTGGTCTTCTATTAGAGTTCTAAGACAGAAGAGGCCATCGTATCTGGATCCATTATGAGCGATCGCCACGATCTTCTGAAAGACAGGACGTTCTACTAATACGTGGTTAATAAAATCCGTCATTGTCTTAAAAGAAAACGAACGATTTCCAATATTGTCACCGCACGTTTTACAAGGCTCATTGATACCTTTCCTTATACAGACGTGACATACATGACGACAACATACCAGTACAACTTCATGTTCCCTTTCACCGCGCTCGTTCGGTGCCTTCAACATCGTCTCTACATCATAGGTGATGTACATAAACCTTTTCGTATGAACAGGTTGCTGTCTCTGAACAAAACATGTATGATTTGTATCAACATACGCACGGCACGTTGAACAAAAATGTGCACCACACATGTGTTCAGATTTTCGCCCCCTCTTATCAAAGATGATACCACAATCGATGCAAAGCTTTACATTATCGCATACGGATTTAGGCGCTTTATTACGTGTCACATGGTTGTTAAAACATGTACCGTCAGCAAACTCTCTATTGCATGCATTACATTTAATTCTAGTTGCAGTATAGTCCCGTTCGTGAGTATGTTCGCAAAAAGTACAACGAGTTTTACACTTGTGTGCCCGATATCTTTCATCATAAGGTTCCAAACAATAATAACAATACTTCCGTGCCTTGAGAAAAGTTCTAATATTACGAATGGGTTCGAAATGACCAATAGTGTTACCTCTTTGATACAGGATAAAAGTCTTATTTTCTGCATGTTCTCCCGGGTAACGTACTATATATTCCCGATTATTCTTTTCAACCTCCTCATAAACTACGATATGATACTCCCCTTTCAAATATGCTTGAAAGAGGTCCAAATCAGAGAAGTCACAACCTTGCTTACTTTGAACGTTAACTCCTGCCATTTCGCAGAGAACTTCTGCTTTAAAAAGCCACATATTATAATCTTTTGTTTTTAAATTATATAAAACTTTACTACTTGAGGTATGCTTTGTTATGCCATATATTATGGCCATGGGGAGGCAGTACATATTCTTATTTTCAATGCGAATTAATCGCTTTTCCAAGTAATCTTGGTATTTTCCATACTTGTCAACGGCACTCGATGTAGTATTTCTTCCCTGCCCGTGCAAATTCTCAGCTATATTGAATCGAAACAATACTTCTTCCCCTAAAAGGAATACTTCATTCGAATTTAGTACTCGTTCGATTGAAGTGAGGACTGTTCTAGCAGTGAAATTGCCCTTTCTTCTAAACGGCACATACACTGGTTTGTTATTAGTACTATTACTACTTTCAATGTATAAACCAATGTAGTCCATGGGGCGTGCATTGGAGATCACATGTTCCAACGCAAAATCGATTAAACTTTCAATATAGGCCTCTGGGTTATTAATATTCCTTTCATCACCCACAGGTCTGACGGCAATTTCATGGCCCGTAAGATAAAACTTACGAAAGCTTTGTCTGCTTTGTCTTACAACTTCGAAATTACTATTTCTTTGATTATCCCCGCCATTATTATTATTATCACTACTACTACCAATTGTACTACCACTATTAAGACTACCAGTAGTACTAATTGTACTATTCTTATTTATGTTGCCATGTCCAACCATTGGTGGGACACTAGCACATGACGGTCCAGGCTGAGGAGAAAAAATCATTTGGTTCCCATAGTCATGATTATCCTGTACACAATATTCAGGAGGATTGTATACAGGATTTTCTCCCTGGACCTGTTGCGTGGGTATAACCACAGCATTGTCCTCATTTTCAACCAATCTCCTCATTTCTTCTTCAATTGGTATTTCAACGGAATTTAAATTGCCAATCCCATCTGCTTTATCATTTAGAAAAGCTAAATCTTCATTCGTTAACAAATATAAATTATTAGGACTCAAGTTATGAGTTTCTTGAGGGGTCATGACTATGGCATTATTATTTTCAGATGGGATTAAGCATGGTTCCAAAACAAATCGCGAGCCAAAATCAAAAAACTCAGATAACTCTGTATCATTTATCCTATCTACCTGACCTTCCCCACAAGCTAATAAATACATAACTTTATCTAGAGCCAATTCATACGATTCTTTAGTACGGAAAAACCCGTACACAAACAAATCCAGTACGTCAGCACTGCTTACGCAGTGCTGGAGAAGTAGTGTATCATTACCTTCAAAGACACGAAGGGTCCGCAATATGGCTTCGCATCTCACCGATCCCCTATGGCCAAGTCTGTTTAATTCCATAATGGCTTTCCAGGTACTAAAAACCCTAGGGTACTCGTTGAGACCGCGCAAGACCTCTTGCAGGTAGATTTCATCTATCATGTTTAATTCTTCAGCCGGGCAGAAGAAATCCATCTAAAAAATAAAACAAACAAAAACTATTTTGAGTAATCAACTCCACTTTAATAAAAGGATCAAATAAATACTTCTTTTTAGCAACTATCACATGATAATATCATATAAAAGAAAAACATTAATCATCTTTAGTTAATTATTGATATGTAAATAGAAATCAATCAAGTTACTTTATGAAAAATCAGTAAATATATTCACTTATATTGAGTTGTAAACTATTCTATTAAAAATATATATACACACACACACACACACACAGACACACACACACACACACACATACAGAAAAAAGTCTCTCTTTGTTCATTAATATTGGTTAAATACAACTTAAGTACAATTAAAAGTATATAATTTCTTTTTTAAAAAAATCACAATAATCATAAGAAATACATACCTTTCAAGGCTTAGTTCTTCGTTCACAAATCCACAAAAAAGAAGAAGAAGAAATCTCGACTCTGCGTTGGTAGGTACTTTTAATGTAATTGCTAGCACCACACAACGATTAGCACAGCTTCAATGTCTGTAATAAAACAGGCTTCAATAAATATAGTGATAATCCAGTATACTTTATTTAATACTATTAAAATAGGTTTAATAATCAGGAAAGCTTTCTCTGTGATCTTTAACGCACGCCGACGTAAGAAAAAATGATAAGCGTACACATCAAATACATGTTATATCATGTTCTATGAAGTGTTCTCCCACCACCACCACTAACAGTGACACCTAGCGGAAAAATTTTTAATTAACCTTAGTTTAGTTTAGCCTGTGCGCCGTGTTGACGTATTCGTTATTGGTCCCGAATATATTTTTATATTTTAAAGATAAAGTATGATTTATATTTCTTTTTATCCGTAAAATACTACTGATAGCATTAAATAAAAGGCATGAACAATTCTCGTAATTGTGTTCTGTTAATAAACATAGTTTGTGAGGGCATAGTTGATTCTTCTATCAGTAAACCACCAAACGTTCATTATGTTACAAATCCCTAAGGGGGACCCACCAACACATAGGCCCCTTCAGTTGAACATAATTATCATGTTATTACCTATTCAGAAAAACCCGCAATTGTAGGTACTCTAACTAATGGGAAACAAGCCCTCACTTGGTAAAACATGGTAGAAATAGCCGCACATAATTTCCTTTTGATATAATATAACTGTTAAAATCTAGATGGTCTATCTAGTGAACAATAGCCGGACAATTGTAGGGATATGCTACGGATAGCCATACATAATTCTTTTTGCTATAATATATAATACATGTTCAATCTACTTTAAATACTGCTAAAATCTAGAGGAACCCGTAACTAAGGGGGAAGGGCCCCCGCCAGTTATAGGGTTATACTACAAATAGTCGTACGTAATTTCCTTTTTGCTATAATACTGCTAAAATCTACGGGCTCTATCTGGGAGGCAAAAGCCCCCGTCAGTTGTAGGGATATGCTATGAATAGTCGTACATCATTTTATTTTGCTTTATTGTAATACAATACTGCTAAAATTTATGGGTGTCTATCTGGCAGGCAAAAAGCCACTTGGAGGGATATAGTACGAATAGGAGTACATAATTTCAATTCGCTTCCTTGTAATACAATACTGTTTAAATCTATGGGTGTCTATCTGGCAGGCAAAAGCCAGTTAGTTGGAGGGCCATGGTACAAATAGAAGTACATCATTTCCTTTTGCTTCGAGAATACACAAGTTTTCAAAATCAAAAGACAGTGTTCCATAACCAATGTATTTAGAGGTCCGTAAAATTTTCATCCCTCCTTTCTTTCTTAACATTAAAGCTATTGTTTGCGCTATGTGGCTACCATCCCCGCAAATAACTAACATTCATTAATATTTACTATTAAAACACAAAATTAAAAAAAAGTACTAGGCATCCACATATAAGTTACAAAACTCTAGGCCAAAGCGCTCCCTACCCCCCCAAACTGAAACTTTTTTCTTTCTTTCTTTCTACAAATACTAGTCTTAGTACATAAATAAATGTGTTCCTAAAAGATTATCAGCTATGGTGCCAAGGCGTACTTGTATGACATCTAAATTACATTCTAGCTCAGATCAAGTCACATCTGTACAGTGTACATATATATCAGGTATAACTGATTTTAAAGTGATCATGTTTCAGTACACAATCGGTGTAACAGTTAAAAAATCGTAACAAATGAATCAAACATATTGTAATTAAGCATACTATAATTAAGCAAATAAAACTCTACAAGTAAATGGTTCGTCTTTAGCCCTTGGTAAATCATAATGGCGGTTCTTAAGGGAAACAGCCGTATATTCGTTTTACGTGTATGCTCTCCCTCCCCCAAAATATGTAGTCCTACAACAACAACAATAATAATAATAATAATAATAATAATAATAATAATAATGACTTTAGTAATAGAAAATCGCAATTACATTTCAAGTGTTTGCAGTCTGTCACAAATCTTATCCCTCTTGTCATGATTACAAATGGTCGTAGGTTTATTAGGCAAATATAAATAGTCCCAAGTTCAATTTCTCAAAAGCAACTCGCGTAGTTTACCAATAACTATTCAGAAAACTTCCATTATAATTAAGTGAATAATACATGTCAGTGTAGCATTTTAAAAAAGTTCTCACCTTAAAAAATCAAACTTCCTTCTGTTAGAATCAACGACCAAAAACTTCAATAAAAACAATAGAATAAACTTTTTTCAATATGCACTATTGCAGTATGTAGTGTTGCCACGAGACGAGACAGAACCTTTTAGACGAGACACGAGACGAGACAGACTACTTGTCCCGTCTCGAAAATGAAAACGCTGGCAAAAATGGACAAGATTGAAATTGCTAGTAGTCATATAGATTGCAAAAGGAGAATATATGTTTGTGTGAAAAAATGTTGTAAGCCTTCATAGAAAAGTGTCCTCTGTCTATTGAATGAAACAATCGTGATACATGAGCTTCCAGGAATATCACCCTTAATGTCCTGTCCCCAATTCCCCTTGCTGTAAACTGAGGAATTCTCATTTTTTTCATTTCTGGCTGGAATGATGAGAAACAAAATCAAAGACAGAGAAGATTTTTACAAGGTCAAGAAACCGAACTACCACGACCATCTATTCAGTTTGAAAACTGGATAAGGTCTACGCTCATTAGAAGCTGTAGTTGAAAGTTCTGGCTGAGATGGCGGAAGAGAACAGAACACACTACACTTGTCTTTATTCTCTGGTGGAGGTATTCTTTTTGCTATATGAACCGAAAACGGCAATTGAAGTATGTCATCTTGCAACTAAAATTCTGTCTTCTCTCTCTCTCTCTCACTCTCTCTCTCTCTCTCTCACACACACACACATACACATAAAAACACACTTTTATCATTTTACCAATCGCTCGCTTATTATACAGCAGTCATGTTGTAAAATTCACCTCTTCGTTTGGAAGGCGGACGAAGGACAAAGAAAGCAGTGATGTTATCGACGAACCCTTCAAATTGTTTGCTTTCAGCAAATTTATGATACTAACAATAACACTTTAAGTGAAGAGGTTTTACAGGGATGTTTGATCTGACCTCTGCGAAATTGCCCTCTGCTTCCATGTTGAAAGGAGGGGAATACTTCCCTTTCCTAGTGAATAATATTCATGGAACTCCGTTGAAAGCAGAGAATATCATGAGAATGATCAAAATTCGAACATTGAAGAACATAATTAACAGAAAAGAAATAGGATACCCATAATTTTAAACCTGCTATAAAATGTATATCCTATATTTTTACTAATTTTTTACTCCCATGAAAGTATCCTGGGGAGGATATTCTCACCATTTTTTCAGACTGAAATCCTTTTATCCCGTACGATTTCGCCCCCTGACACAATACGAAAAAACAAATGCTGTTAAAATCCATACACATGACCCTTCCGGGACTCAACCTGGGGCCTTCAAGCCGATGGTCTATCGCCGCAGACCGCTCGGCTTGGTATGAAGATGTACGTTGTATGATTGCGAATAGATCACAACAATATAAGAAACTTTAATCCAAAATGGCCACCCAAAAATCAACTACTTTTTTAGACCACTAGCTAATCTGGGTGTACTGTCTCAAGTTTGTTATACAAACGGGGAAACCACCATATAGTGGCATACACCCCGCGGTTATGGGAACAGATTTGTACCATGGAGGTGAAGACTGGCCCCAAGCATTCTTTGGTCCGATGTGTCTTTCAGCTACCATTACTATGGCACTTTAAGTACTATGTTTACTGTGCAGTAACATATAACATTTCAATCAAATTCTTTCCATTACTCAATAAAATTATTTGGTTCCGAGCTTTTTTTAAAAAAAAAAGAATAATTGCAACAAATCTAAATATGCTAAAATGGAAAGTAGTTTTTGGATTGGTATGGAAACCTAAAGGCTGGAATATATGAAATCAAAGTCTACACACATATCTATCTCTCTATTTACCTATATATCTTTCCATCTCTCTCTCTCTCTCTATATATATATATATATACAGTTCAACCCCTCAAATCTGAACTAATTGGGGCTGAAGCCTGTTCGGATTTCGGGGTGTTCGGATTAACGTACTTATTTCGGAAACAATATTACGTACTTATTTCGTCACTGAATTTGCGGCAAAACAACGACTGGGGTTAGACAGGGTGGCCCAGTGGTCAAAAGGGCAGTGACCTTGACTGGCGGGTGTACACTCATGTCCAAAATGATTGTCGCATATCTATAACTGTTTTCTTGGAAGAATATAATTAGATAATGATTTTGAATAAGCATTAAGTCTAAAAATGTTAAAACTTAAAAAAAACTAAATTTGTGTAATTAAATATATTTTTTTCATTTTCCAGCTGTAGTTATTTTTTTCTCCTGAGAACGTGTTCGGATTTGCCGGGTTTTCGGATTTCCGGGGTTCGCATTTGAGGGGTTGTACTGTATATATATATATATATATATATATATATATACACTATAAAGCAAGTGGGCTGACGATAGTGTCGGGGATGGTGACACCTTTACATCGAACTTTGATTGTCGTGTAAACATTATTTGACATTAGCGTCTTCATCTTGGACGTACCTATGAGCAATTTACTGTATATTCGTGTATTGAAACTGGTGCAACAAATTACAATGTTTCAGAATGTAAAAAAAAGCCAGGGTCGAGAAGCCTTAGACAACTAACAGCAGAGATTTATTATCTTGTAAACTATTTTTCCTTGCCTCGTGAGCTTATTTGAAGTTATTTTTAAGACCTTTAGGCAACTTTGGCCCACCCCGAATAGATGTTGATGGGAAAATTAGTGGAATGAAGAAAGTGGTAGGATACTAGACAACTTCGAGAAAACACACACATACGAAAAATGAAATGAAATGAAATGAAATCTTTGAGTTTTACGTCCCACGGTTATGCCGGATAGGCTAAAGAAGACAGTGATGATGAGTAATGAATGAAATGGTGGAATGAAGAAAGTGGGAGGAAACGGGAAAACCCCGACAAAACCCACGCACACGGTGTTTGTCCACCACAAATTTCACTTGGCGGGAGCTGGAATCGAACCCGAGACCCCAAGCACCAGAGGTGAACGCTCTACCACTGACCTACCGCGGCCCTCACTCACATTCGACGTTTGTCCACCACAAAGCTCACATGGTACTAACCGAGATCGAACCGACTACCACATACACCAGAGGTGAAGGCTTCACGGTGTAGCTACCGTGACATTTCTTGTCTTGTGTGTTCTAGGTAATACTTGTAACTTAGTTGTATCTTGATTAGCATGGTGCAGTCGGCTACATTTTACTTTCGTTCCCATGGTATGCTGCTATATTTTTTAGGAGACAAACGAGACGAGACGAGACGAAACGGGACAGAACCTCTCGAGACGAGACACGAGACGGAATGATAACATTTTTTCGAGACGAGACACAAGACGAGACATGCTTTGGACGAGATGAGACGAGACAGCCTAAAGTCTCGTCTCGTCTCGTCTCATGGCAACACTAGCGGTATGTAAAAAACAATAATAATAAACTTATCTTTCGATAGTATTTATAATGATTTCAATGTGTTCCTCCCCCCCAGCCATCATCTTTTCATCAGGTTTTCAAAACCGTTTTTTCATTAATTATAAATAAAGTCATCATGTTTAAAACTCGATAGCATCAAATTATTCATTGCTCCACCAGGAAATCTAAAAATTTCTTATTTACAAGTTCATCAACCGCTGTAGAAATCTTAACAGTAAATGACCTTTCAAGGAAAAGCTACCATTTTTTCCTCATTCACGAAATGGTATCGACATTGGTTCCTGTAGCGATGCATGGTTCTAAAATATATACGCACTTTCTCAACTAATTAAGGAAATGTTTACAAGTAAAACTTTGACATTGCCAAAATCAGATATTGCCACAAAAATACATTTATGTGTTTGTCCAAAACATCTTGTAAAAGGTAAGAAACATTAAAATTCTATCTGTCTTCATCACTGCAGATAACTATCGCAGTGACAATCATAGTTAATGGAAAATATTTCAGTGTGTCGCCACTCAGACTTCCAACGGACAAGGGGAAACCATCTAAGGATATTTCAGTACATATTGACAAGCGGAAATAAAATTAAAAAGTACATTGACACTCTATGTGTGTCACCACTCAAAGTTCTAACGTAAGCAAGGGAAAGCACGTATAGGTCACTTACCCGGAAGTGAAGCCATTTACAAAAATAAAACTATGTGTTCATTCTAAGATAGCCTTCTGTGAGAGACGGAAGAACAATTCAGTCACTCCGTATTTCAAACTTAGAAACATGGCTGTAAACACGGAGTTAGCTATAAGCAAAAAACAAATCAATAAAAATGAATGTTAACAAAATAAATAAATAAAATATTCAAATCACACACACATTCCCTATCTCCCATACGTTTTTTTTCCTCTCCAAGTTACATGTGAGAGTTGCAATAATTCTCTCATACAGCGTTCACCTCCGGAGCTTCGGGTCCTGGTGCTAAGGGTCCCAGGTTCATTCTCAGTACAATACAGCGTTCACCTCCGGAGCTTGGGGTCCTGGGTTCATTCTCAGTACGTACCACATAAACTTTTACACACTGAAAGTGTTCTCAGCTTCTAATAAAATGGTTTCCTCCCACTTTCTATATACTTTTAAGAGCTTTCTTTGTAAAGCGAAGCAATATAAAAACCGATTTATTAGGAGAATATCTTTTATTCTCTCACATATTCTTCTTTACACACTCTAAGTGTTCTCAGCTTGCTTAGCACGCGATCAAATTAAAGTTAACAACGAGTTTGTAAAACAAACGAACAAATAAAATAATCACCATCTCCTTTAGCCTAACAGGCATAATGGTGGGACTCAAATATTTCATTTTTCAAAATTATATATATTTCTCAATGTGAGTTTCTATTAGTCAAACCCATTTGTATAATACAAGATTCGAACATCTTATTTTTAACAACGAGTTTGCACAGCAAACAATCCAATAAAAAATAGAAATCGATCCGTAAAATAAGTTGCTCCGACTAATTTATTAGGAGAATATATATATATATATATATATATATATATATATATATATATATATATATATCATTGTCAATAATGTAAATATATTCAATATTATTATTAATTTAATCACTACTACGGAAGTAAGTGATACAGAATGACGTTTCATCATATCAACAGATTTAATTCAAATTTCCATTATTATTTTTAAAAATATCCAGTATAGAGTCTGTACAGACACGTATACAGACTCGAAAAAGAGGACACGACCTTTCCAACAATATACACATGTCATCACAGCTAAAAAAAGAAACATAGGAACTTTCCAAACCCACGTAATCATGTCATCAACCCCTAATGACCTACCCGATCGTATCCCAATACACCCATTAAAGGACACGGAGTTTCTAAATTAATTATAGTACATAACGGTACTGGGGGAAAAGTAGCGGCGGTTCTACTTTAGCGTACCCACCAATGTTTATTTATACTCTAATATGAATACAATCGCGGAAAAAACGAAAAGAACTAACGAGAAATAACGAGGAACTAATGACTCGTGTCAAAAATGTTCGAAATCTTGTTGCGTAAGCCAACTTCACATGTGAAGTTAACCTACCCACATATTTTTGTTTATGCTCTAATTTGTATAAAATCGCGGAACTAACGAAACTTTTCTAAGAACTAACAAGAACTAACGAGGAACTAATGATTTGGTTCGAAAAATGTGGTAAAACATGTTGGGTACGTGAAGTTGGCCTACCAATTGTTTTCTGCGTATAATTTCTTTAAAATCGCGAAAGTAACGGAACTTTTGTAAGAACTAACGGGAACTAACGAGGAACTAACAATTCATGTCGAAAAATATGGGAAAGATTGTTGGGTACGCCAACTTCACATGTGAAGTTAGAATACCCACACATTTTTTATTATGCTCTAATTTGTATAAAATCTTGGAACTAACGGAACTTCTGTAAGAAGTAACGAGGAACTAACGATTCATGTCGAAAAATGTGAGAAAGTTTGTTGGCTATGCCAACTTCACATGTGAAGTTAGCCTACCCACACATTTTTGTTTATGCTCTAATTTGTATAAAATCTTGGAACTAACGGAACTTTTGTAAGAACTAACGGGAACTAACGAGGAACAAACGATTCATGTCGATAAATGTGGGAAAGCTTGTTGGGTACGCCAACTTCACATGTGAAGTTAGCCTACCCACACATTTTTGTTTATGCTCTAATTTGTATAAAATCGTGACACTAACTGAACTTTTGTAAGAACTAACGGGGACTAACGAGGAACTAACGATTCATGTCGAAAAATTTGGGGAAGGTTGTTGGGTACGCCAACTTCACATGTGAAGTTAGCCTACCCACATTTTTTATGCTCTTGATTGTATAAAATCGTGGAACTAATGGAACTTTTGTAAGAACTAACGGGAACTAACGAGGAACTAACGATTTATGTCGAAAAATGTATAAAAGGTTGTTGGGTACGCCAACTTCACATGCGAAGTTGGCCCACCCATTGTTTTCTGCGTATAATTTCTTTAAAATCGCGGAACTAACGGAACTTTTGTAAGAACTAACGGGAATTAACAAGGAGCTAACGATTCAACGGGGAAAATGTGGGAAAGCTTGTTGGGTACGCGAACTTCACGTGTGAAGTTGGCCTACCCATTGGCTTTCGTGTATAATTTCTTTAGAATCGCGGAAGTAACGATACTTTTGTAAGAACTAACGGGAACTAACGAGGAACTAACGGCTCATGTAGATAAAAGTGTGTAAGCTAATTTGGGTAGGCCAACTACACAGACCTGTTTCTTGCTGCTTTCTATATCCCCATAATCAAAGAACTGTATTCTGCTATTTAATACATCTAAAGTAAATAAATGTCTATCCGTTAAGTAGTACCTTAAGATGTAAGATAATTCATAATTACATGCACCCTCTAGGACATCGTGCATTATATCTAACGCATAATTTTCAACCACATGGAAATTTGGTATTTGATTCCAAATACATTCACGTCTTACACCTGTTTCATTTACATTATTCAGTAATACAGCATTTTCGTAATCATTCTTGGTTCTCCGCATGGCAATAGTAACATCTGTACTATAAATCAAATCATTACGGTGAATTTTACTAAACCTGCATGGATAATTAGCGGAAAATGATTCTGTGAAACCTAGAATAGAATGCGGACCTAGATTATCTCCAAGGATAGCACCCAAAATGAAGTACACTTTTTGTGATGTGTCAGTTAATACAATATCGATTCCATTTTCTTGTAATTCAATGATATCCTTAATTAAACTCTGGAAAACCGCCTCATTTCCAAACTTAATTGTATCATTTGAATGAAATAATAACGCTAAAAAATATTTAACGTCAAAGAACGCAATTCGGAGGGCAAAGAAGGAAAAGCAACGTATACAGCACCCAACTTATGTATGATCTGTCAGGAAAGTAAATGTACACCTATTTTTCGAGTCTGGCATTCCTGCGCTCCATCCGTGGAGAGTATGAGAATTAAATCAATCAAATATTTACTGAGGGGCAAAAAGAAAAGGTTAATCTGAATAAGACATTGCAGAGGAGCACAAGCTGTGAATACGAATAATGCATAGTGTAAATAAAGGACGACACCGAAAGAGAAATCCAGAAACAACTGTTAAACTTAGAAAAAAGAGTAAAAATTGTCGAAGTGGGAACAAAAAACACAAATACAAAAATACGCCGACCACTAAACGTTCACCATGCCATGATCTTGGTGTAGTTGTTAAGGTGCTGGCTTACAAATGCAAAGGACGCAAGTTCGAATCCTCGGCAAGGACATTTTTAAAATTTTTTGTTAATAATACATACAGCTCATGAGAGATGGTAAAAAAGGTCGTATTTAGTTTTTCGTAGAAATTATTATTGGTAATGTTAAGTACTGATAATACTTTTTGTCTTTGCGTATTGCTTTTGTTCTTGTCTTCATTTCGAAAGAGAAGAATATCCGAACAAATGCCACCAAAATTCCTCTTATTTTGAATGTAAACGCCATTTGCAATTAGTGAAGAATAAAAATTGAACGTTCCGAAGTAACTGCAAAAAGTAAAAGGAAAAACATGGAAGTGGACCATACTCATGGTTATTAAAAATACAATTTCTACATGCCTTGCACCTCCCGACTACGTTTCTACGTTAGCAAGTAAGAGGCTTGTGTTTAGGTTAAGCTCGTCAATACGTTTTGCAAAGGGGCCCGGTTTAGCTCTGACGCACCACAGGTGCGAGAAGGGAGAAAAACACTTTTTCTCTCTCCCTCTGTGTGTCTATTTATCTATCTATCTGTATATATATATATAACGCTATTGTGAATGCCATAACCACCCTAATTTTCAGCGGATTGAGACAAAACTTGGCACAAACATTAATTGTTGAAATATCTTGATGAGTTCGTTAACCAGAATAATCAGATGAAAATGTTCAAAATGGTGGCCCTTCAAACTCTTAAAAAGTTCCAAGGAAACCAAATTTCGCCCATAAATAGGTATTCAGAAAGTTTGAATAAATTTTCCTCTTTTACTGAAATATTTGTGTGCAAGGACTTATTGAAATATTGGACCCGATTAATCGCCTAAAGAAGGTTCACGCCTTTTCGCTACGTTCAGTTTTTTTTTCTTTTTTTTGCAGGAGGGGGTTATTTTCCTATTGGAACAAGATGATTGTTAGTGATGATATGAAATTACACATTGAAAGTGAAGTAACTTGTGAAACGTTTTACTTGAAAGAATAATATAATAAATGTGCTTTCCTCTAACACAGAGAACTGTAAATCATGTATTTCGAGTTCGGGAGCCTGAATGGCGAGGAGTGTTATTTGATTTGCTTTTTAGTAACTCATTGCATTGCAAATAAAAGTAGGCAACATTAGTGGTAAGTAAAACAATAATAATAATAATAATAATAATAATAATAATAATAATAATAATAATAATAATAATAATAATAATAGGTGTTGTTTGTGGCAAGGCAATATCTTCCTCAGTTCTTCTTCAAACGTAATGATTGTAACGCCATATCTCCCTTACAAACAAAATACTAGCAATTTATATCGAGAGAACGGGAAACTGTAGAGCGATGGGAGCAACGTTGGACAGTATGCACTCATAGTACTCAGAAAAGTAAGCGATTTCAATGCAAAATGAACGAAGAGTCATTGTCATGGGTAGTCATGGAGCCACGGCAGAGCCCTGTTTAGGCAAAATGTCGATAGCTTATATTGAGAAAATAGGAGGTGATAGTGGGATGGGACCAACGTTGGACACCGTGGACCCATAAGGCGCATCGAAAAAATTAGGGAGGCGGGCGCCAGCCAGCCTTACTTATTTCCACATAATAATATAAAATTATATTGTCGAAATAGACACACGAGTTAGCTACTAAAATTATTATTATTATTATTATTATTATTATTATTATTATTATTATTATTATTATTATTATTATTATTATTATTATTATCTACAGCGTCTTTTCATTACGTGAGCATGTTTGACATGAAACCAAACAGAAAATCCATCCTGTAGCGAAAAGAAACAATACTTTCTCTCAAATGGATAAAAAATCAAGCCGAGATTGATTCGAACTCGCATGGACGGCGCGAAAAGCCAGTGCTTTGTCCACTATTTTTTTAACTGACTCACCGAACGCGTTTCAGTAACTTACTTATTGCTAATTTTACTTGCTTCACTCGTTTAACTTGCTTTTTCTAATAACTTATAACGACAGGGACACGAACACAGAAACATCGAGAACAGTTAAAAATGATAGATGCTCTCCCGCCGAGAATCGAACCCGGGACTCCGTACACCCAAGGATCACGTGCTAGCCTCTAGACCAGCGGGGATGGCAACGCTCACTCCCTGTGTCGTTAGAGATTACGACCACTGTATTGCCAGCTATCACTTCGGTGGGTTGTATACTATGATCACATGTTTCTTCTTTGCTGGAAGAGTAAAACCTACATTATATGTAATACATGAGATATTTAGACCTACATGCTCTTCATATAATGTAATAAAAGGGTCATGCTGTCGGATTTTAATACGGAAACTGTTGTCGGATTTTAATACATGACGTATTGCAGGATACAACATGCTTTGCATTACTTATTTGTTTGTAGACAGCTACTAGCTTAGTGTTCTGAAAGGTTGTGTATAAACTAGGGATAGCCCGTTCCGGAATTATTAGTTTTCGGACTCCCGAAAGTAAAGCCAGACAAATTCCGGAATTCGGAAAATTCCAATTTTGTAATAATTTCGGAATTCGGAAAAATCCGGCATTTAGAAATTTCTGATTTCGTTAACATTCCGGAATTCGGAAAATCCGGATATTTTACGAAATTCGGAGTTTTTCTCAATTCCGGAATTTTCTAAATTCCGGATTCTTTCCGAGTTCCGAAATTATTCTGAATTCCGGAGTTTAACTGAATTCCATAATTTTCCGAAATCCGGAAAGTGAAAGTTCCGCTTCCGAAAAATGAATTTATTTTGGTTAATGTGAATCGTGGCGGAAATAAGTCTTTGACCAGGTAATGGCGACTGCTTTGAAAGAAATGGGGAGTATGAGAATTCAATCTGTCATATTTGTAGTTTCGTGTGGAGAAAAAAACGAACTTGTGAACCAGTGGTTTAAGAAAAACTCAAGTTATTAATGTAAACTTTGCCGACTTCATAAAAGAAATACGAAAGACATTTTGAATCGAAAAATATAACATACAAGGTTGCAAGCGGAGACAAAGAAACCTAACGTAACCAGACTAAAGACGAATCGTTTACCGCGTAGCGATCGCGGTTCTGTGGTCAAGGTGCTTGTGCGAATGCACGTTGCAATTTTTTTTCTTTTTTTTTCTTTTTTTTTTACTTTAGGATTTTTGATGGCGATTGATCAGCGATAACATACGTTTTATTATATTCAGATATTTGAATACTCGGATGTTTCAATACTTGAACTATCAAATCTTCAGGAATAATAATAGTAATAATAATAATTATTATTATCTCGTAGAAGATTAAAAGCTAGAAGCTAAATTATCGGTCAGGTCATACCATTACAAGCAGAAACGTGACATTTGGAAAGAATATTTCGGTTTGGTTTAATGTTGCTCACGAGAAGAGGAGTTTCTCATCTCGTTTCTAAAACAAATAAAATAACATGAGAATTAACATTTTACATTCGTGACGGGTCAGGGCTAAATCAAAATTTTCGTCTCTCTTTGGAGATGAGAATCGAGACGAGACGAAAAGTATCGTAAACATTTCCCGTCTTGTCTCGATTCTCGAAATAGTGTATGTCCATTCTTTAAGTAACAATTGCTCTGTAGACTGAATCTCATAGGCTATTTCGTTACATTGTATTTCAGAGCTCATTGAATTATGCTCTGTGTAGGTATTTTTGTAGCAAAGCTTTTATATTTACCTCTGCATATTCTAAAAATTAGTTTATTATATGCCTTACTGTCGCGTGATATTCAGTTATATTTATTACAGTTATTTTCCTCAAAACATACAGTAGAATACTTTCTACATGAAACTTCAATGAAACGTTCTAGTTTAAAATGCTGGTAGTTGCAGAGGTGTGTCTTGAAGGTACGGAACCCTTTCCCCGAAATCTCTACTTTTAAGTAAGTTTTGCCAAATTTCAGGGCAAGTTTAAAACTTTTTATTATTATTATTATTATTATTATTATTATTATTATTATTATTATTATTATTATTATTATTATTATTATATCATGTATAATCTTTAAAAGATATACGGTTTGTATCTGAATAGTAAAAGCTAATTGACTGTCGATCTCGGTCGTCTGGAAGTCTTCAGGAGGCAAGGACATCGGTCACGTTCTGGGTTTGAGTTCCGAAGGGGCAAGTATTCGGGCTCGAGCCAAAAATTGTTAAAAGTTATAGGCTTCAGCCAAACATATTCAAAACAGCTGAGACCGGGTTTGGGCTTCTCAACGGCTCGAGCGGCTCGTCTTACAGCTCATTCAATATCGAACCGAATCGAGAAGTGAGCCGAGCCAACAGCTCAACCAACCGAGCCGATTTGAGCCATCGGCTTAGTTGAGCTGAGTCGAAACGTGCTGATGAACTAGTTTCAACTTAGCTAGCTCGAACCGGTTCACATGAGCCGAGTAGGTGACCCATCCCAACCGAGAAAGCTCAAGCCATCGGCTCAATTGAGCTGAGTCGATGGCTTGTTCCAACTAAGCCGGCTCGGGTCATCGGCTCATCCCAACCGAGCCGACTCGAGCTGTTCGCTCAGTTGATACGAGCCGAGCCGGTTGTTATCACTACCCGAGTTGGTCTTCTGCTTGGGCTCAAGAATTCGACCGTGCAGATCTCAGCCTTGATTTTAAGAACTACAGTATATACTTATATTGGTGATTACGACATTTGAGGCTGTCTCGTAATAATAATAATAATAATAATAAAAACTCTTGTCTTCTCGTTATCTAGACGAGACGAGATACACTAAAATTGCCCCACGAGATGCACTAAAATTAGGAGATGAGACGCACCTCTGTCGTGAGCAACACTAAAAGTATTCCACATTACTGCTTACACTTCTCATGGCTTTTGCTTTCCAGTCTAATCAGGCCAATATTTGAAAACGAGTTAAAACGAGCTGAACGAGCGAGCGAGCCATTATCAAACTCAACTCAACTCGAAACTCGACCTCAAAAACAGCGACTTGGCTCGGAACTCAATTCAAGAAAATTACCTTTGACTTGACTCAAATTGTACTCGAGTCGAATTGAATTTTGGCTCGACTCGTGCTCATCCCTATTCGTATTTATATTTTATGTTTCCACTTCAACAATGTCTACTCTTTTTTCTCCTTTTACCTGCTGTTTCTGGATTTCTCTTTCGGTGTCGTCCTTTATTTACACCGTGCACTATTCTTATTCCCAGCTTGTGACCCGCTTCAATGTCTTATTCAGTTTAGGCTTTTCTCCTTACCTTGACTACACATGTGATTGATTTAATTCTCACTTTCCGCGCAGGACCGATGAAAAATTATTATTATTATTATTATTATTATTATTATTATTATTATTATTATTATTATTATTATTATTATTATTATTATTATTATACTATTGAACTTGCACGGCGAAATTACTGTATAATACGATATCATTTCTGTAATTTTACTCCATTGTATATTATTTAGTTTATTAATGGGCACTAAATTGTCTCCAAATCAACGAATAAATTAACTACGGCATGCACTTTGGTGGAAATATCATTACAATAAGATTACTGGTTCGTTCCAAACATGTTCATGTAATGATATTTCCACCAAAGTGCATGCCGTAGTTAATTTATTCGTTGATCTGGAGACAATTTAGTGACCATTAATAAACTAAATAACATACAATGGAATAAAATTACAGAAATGATATCGTATTATACAGTAATTTCGCCGTGCAAGTTCAATATAATAATAATAATAATAATAATAATAATAATAATAATAATAATAATAATAATAACAATAAAACATTTTCATCGGTCGTGCGCGGAAAGTGAGAATTAAATCAATCACATGTGAAGTCAAGGTAAGGAGAAAAGCCTAAACTGAATAAGACATTGAAGCGGGTCACAAGCTGGGAATAAGAATAGTGCATGGTGTTAATAAAGGACGACACCGAAAGAGAAATCCAGAAACAATAGGTAAACGAAGAAAAAAAAGAGTAGAAATTGTTGAAGTGAAAACAAAATACAAATACGAATAGGGATGAGCACGAGTCGAGCCAAAATTCGACTCGACTCGAGTTCAATCCGAGTCGAGTCAAAGGTATTTTTCTTGAGCTGAGTTCCAAGCCAAGTCGCTGTTTTCGAGGTCGAGTTTCGAGTTGAGTTGAGTTTGATAATGGCTCTCTCGCTCGTTCAGCTCGTTTTAATTCGTTTTGAAATAATGGCCTGATTAGACTGGAAACCGAAAGCCATGAGAAATGTAGGCAGTAATATGGAATACTTTTAGTGTTGCTCACGACAAGGGTGCATCTCCTCTCGTAATTTTGGTGCATCTCGTGGGGCAATTTTAGTGTATCTCGTCTCGTTTAGATAACGAGAAGACAAGAGTTTTTTCATTATTATTACGAGACAGCCTCAAATGTTGTAATCACCAATATAAGTATATACTGTAGTTCTTAAAATCAAGGCTGAGACCTGCACGGTCGAATTCTTGAGCCCAAGCAGAAGACCAACTCGGGTAGTGATATCAACCGGCTCGGCTCGTATCAACTGAGCGAAGTTGTTGTATTACTATACATCTGCTTCCGCCCCTGTCAAATCTGGTCAATCTCGTTGACGCGACATATTTGCTTTTTTATACCCCTTTCTTCGTTTACTGAACAAAACAGTAACTATTCTGAAATATACTACTGCGCATGCCTCGTAGATAAATATTTCTGATGCCAATAGTTTCCGTTTTGTCCAAGGAATGTTCTTTTTCTTATTCCCAGCATGACCCTTTTATTACATTATATGAAGAGCATGTAGGTCTAAATACCTCATGTATTACATATAATGTAGGTTTTACTCCTCCAGCAAAGAAGAAACATGTTATCATAGTATACAACCCACAGAAGTGATAGCTGGCAATACAGTGGTCGTAATCCCTAACGACACTGGGAGAGAGCGGTGCCCTTCCCGCTGGTCTAGTCGCTAGCACGTGCGCCTTTGGTGTATGGAGTCCCGGGTTCGATTCCCGGCGGGAGAGCATCTATGATTTTTAACTGTTCTCGATGTTTCTGTGTTCGTGTCCCTGTCGTTAGATATAAGTTATTAGAAAAAGCAAGTTAAACGAGTGAAGCAAGTAAAATTAGCAATAAGTAAGTTACTGAAACACGTTCGGTGAGTCAGTTAAAGAAAAAAAAGTGGACAAAGCACTGGCTTTTCGCGCCGTCCATGCGAGTTCGAATCAATCTCGGCTTGATTTTTTATCCATTTGAGAGAAAATATTGCTTCTTTACGCTACAGGTAGTCCACTCTTTTCGTATTTTTCGCTGTCGTTCACAGTTAAAGTAACTGACTATTATTCTTTCTACGAATGATGGATCTTCTCTTTGGCTTCATGTCAAACACGCACACGTAATGAAAAGACGCTGTCGATAATAATAATAATAATATGAAATATTAGTAGCTAACTCGTGTGTCTATTTCGACAATATAATTTTATATTATTATGTGGAAATAAGTAAGGCTGGCTGGCGCCCCCCCCCCCTATTTTTTTCGATGCGCTTTATGGGTTCACGGTGTCCAAAGTTGGTCCCATCCCAGTATCACCTCTCGATATAAGTTATTGACACTTTGCCTTAAGAGGGCTCTGCCGTGGCCCCTTGAGTACCCATGACAATGACTCTTTGTTCATTTTGTATTGAAATCGCTTACTTTTCTGAGTACTATGAGTGCATACTGTCCAACGTTGCTCCCATCGCTCTACAGTTTCCCGTTCTCTCGATATAAATTGCTAATATTTTGTTTGTAAGGGAGATATGGCGTTACAATCTTTACGTTTGAAGAAGAATTGATTAAGATATTACCTTGCCACAAACAACACCTATTATTATTATTATTATTATTATTATTATTATTATTATTATTATTATTATTATTATTATTAATATTATTATTTTACTTACCACTAATGTTGCCTACCTTTATTTGCAATGCAATGTGTTACTAAAAAGCAAATCAAATAACACTCCTCGCCATTCAGGCTCCCGAACTCGAAATACATGATTTACAGTTCTCTGTGTTAGAGGAAAGCACATTTATTATATTATTCTTTCAAATAACACGTTTCACAAGTTACTTCACTTTCAATGTGTAATTTCATATCATCACTAACAATCATCTTGTTCCAATAGGAAAATAACCCCCTCCTGCAAAAAAAAAAAAAAAACCTGAACGTAGCGAAAGGGCGTGAACCTTCTTTAGGCGATTAATCGGGTCCAATATTTCAATAAGTTTCTGCACACAATTATTTCAGTAAAAGAGGAAAATTTATTCAAACTTTCTGAATACCTATTTATGGGCGAAATTTGGTTCCCTTGGAACTTTTTAAGAGTTTGAAGGGCCACCATTTTGAACATTTTCATCTGATTATTCTGGTTAACGAAGTCATCAAGATATTTCAACAATTAATGTTTGTGCCAAGTTTTGTCTCAATCCGCTGAAAATTAGGGTGGTTGTGGCATTCACAAATAGCGTTATATATATACAAATAGATAGATAAATAGACACACAGAGGGAGAGAGAAAAAGTGTTTTTCTCCCTTCTCGCACCTGTGGTGCGTCAGAGCTAAACCGGGCCCCTTTGCAAAACGTATTGACCAGCCTAACCTAAACACAAACCTCTTACTTGCTAACGTAGAAACGTGGTCGGAAGGTGTAAGGCATGTAGAAATTGTGTTTTTAATAACCATGAGTATGGTCCACTTCCATGTTTTTCTTTTTACTTTTTGCAGCTACATCGGAACGTTCAATTTTTATTCTTCACTAATTGCAAATGGCGTTTACATTCAAAATAAGAGGAATTTTGGTGGCATTTGTTCGGATATTCTTCTCTTTGGAAATGAAGAAAAGAATAAAAGCAATTCGCAAAGACAAAAAGTATTATCACTACTAAACATTACCAATAATAATTGCTACGAAAAATTAAATACGAACTTTTTTACCATCTCTCATGAGTTGTATGTATTATTAACAAAAAATTTTAAAAATGTCCT
The DNA here is from genome assembly GCF_964235325.1 of Thermobia domestica. Lineage (NCBI taxonomy): Eukaryota > Metazoa > Arthropoda > Insecta > Zygentoma > Lepismatidae > Thermobia > Thermobia domestica. Next base: position 273,077,601 of record NC_137456.1, on the reverse strand, counting down.
TGCCGAGGATTCGAACTTGCGTCCTTTGCATTTGTAAGCCAGCACCTTAACAACTACACCAAGATCATGGCATGGTTAACGTTTAGTTGTCGGCGTATTTGTTGTATTTGCGTTTTATGTTCCCACTTCAATAATTTTTACTCTTTTTTCTAAGTTTAACAGCTGTTTCTGGATTTCTCTTTCGGTGTCGTTCTTTGTTTACACTATGCACTATTCGTATTCACAGCTTGTGCCCCTCTGCAATGTCTTATTCAGATTAAGCTTTTCTTTTTGCCCCTCAGTAAACATTTGATTGATTTAATTCTCATACTCTCCACGGATGGAGCGCAGGAATGCCAGACTCGAAAAATAGGTGTACATTTACTTTCCTGACAGATCATACACGGGCACGTGCACCAAGAGGATTTCCTGTTTCAAGGTCATCAAAATACAAAAATAAATAAATAAAAATGGAAACGCAATTTTACCCTTTAAACCTTCCTTCTTCGCTTGCCAAAAGTCACCTTGAATAAAATTTGTTATAATTGACGATTGGTTTTCCAGTTCGCTCATGTATTGCAAACAAGCTAGGAAAACATTTGGTAACTCAAAAAACATTTTCATAATGTCTTTTAAAGAAATGTAGTGAGCAGAGACAACCTCAAGTACTAGAGTGGACTGCCATTAACTTTTCTGCTTCTATTTGCTGTACCTAAAATGACTGCTTTCGGATGAACAAAATATCCAGTTTCTTTCAATTTCGAAAAACGCATATACTCTGTGGAGCATATCGAAAATGAACTTTCTAAGGACTCTAACATTGCCAATACATTCTCTCTGTTCCATTACCTGTTTCAATATTTAAGATTTCCCTTTTCAAATCTGAATTTATGATGTTATGAAGAAATTCACTGAAATCGGAGAAAATGTCTTGAACACTAGAGCGTGTAAGCAAGGGATTACTATACAATTTTGCAATCAATAGCTCCACTTCCTTTCCTACGAAATTTTTTAAATTACTACAAACTGTTTCCTCATTTAACGGCATGTCTTCACTAGTACAAGCGCGATTTTCATTTACTTCTGTATTGGGGGAAGTAACATTACTATTGTCATTCGTAGTACAAAGAGGATCACGAGCTGTAGTTAGAGTACTTCTTACAGGGATATACTTTTCTATACATTTATGTTTGTTTCGTAAATGACGACTAAAGACACCAGAAGACTGAAATGATCTACAACATCCATTCTCTATACATTTAAAAATACAATATTCTAATCTGTGATGTTGATATTTTAAGTGCAGAATAAGATTTCTAATCCCCAGTTTATCCTTTTTACAAATAAAGCAAATTGGCATTTTGAAATATAAAAATAAAGTAACACAACACTTGTAAAATGTTATTTCACGTTGAGGATCAGTATTGAGTACGAACGAAATACGCCTTATTTTACTTTAATGAATTCTATTACAAGTTACAAAACTTGAATGATACCTTCTATGTACATTTTAAGCAAGGTCATTCATAAGTGTGGAAACTGACATTATTTTCTTGTCATGTGCCGTTGTAATTTCGTACACAAGTCTCTGAACTAGAAGCCATACTTGCTCACATTCTACAGGATATTTAATTTGCATTACAAAAAAACATTTAAAGCAAACATCCACGGCCTTTACAAGACTGTTGAAATGATACTGCACCTGATCTATTACCACATAATAGTCCCTTATGTCCATCATTGTGTTTCCAACCGCGACAATAAATGGCTGAAGGGTGAATTGATGTGTGGCCAACAGGTTTTTTCTTTCCTCCAGTTTCGCCTGAACATCGCCCATAACCTGAAAGTAAACAGTATTAATTAATATATGCGTTTTCCGTTCAGCATCAACTCTATTCTAAGATTTTGACACATGAAATGTGACTTCTATAATAAAATACAGGGAGCAAGAGAGACACATTCTCCTTTAGAATTGGAGCATATTTCTCAACGGTAAACTAAAAATAAATAAATAAATCTGTAACTGGATAGTTAAAAAAAATCGGTAATCTTAAAAATACTTTCCAATTTTTATAAATGTCGCCTAATTATTTTTCTTTAAAGTTAAAAAAAATTACTGAACACAGACATTTTTTAGTGAATAAATTTCTGAATCGGGTGAAAAATTTCTAATTATTCGAGAATAATATTGATCCTTTGTGAATTTCCTCAAAACCAATATTGGTTCAGACCTTGATTTTTATATAATTGTTGAAAATTGTAGGCTTGGAAAATTATTTAAAAAAATCCCAAGACCATATGAAATACTATATTGGTGAATTATTTGTAACTTCTAATTTTGAAAAGATTACTTTTAAACTTTATTGCAAGGCGTCCTATCTGAACAAGATGTAGCCGTGCCTTTTGAAGGAAGTCTTTTAATTTTTCTTATCTTCAAAACCTGCTTTTTAGTTCTAATTTTATAACTAGTAATTAGCAGATCGCAATAGGGATAAATAATATGTAAATATCGATGTATTTATTTTCATATGTTATATGTACTAAAAGTAGATTCGTTACGTTAAGCAAGTGTTTTCGTTACAAAAATTACACTCAGAATCTTAGTCCGATTTGCATCATGCAAGGTTAAAATTCGTTGCTCTAGACATTTTAATGAATGTATCTAAAATGCAAAAGAAAACGTTAATTCTTTGATCTAGCTCCTTCGAATCCGTAGTAGGAAGCTATCAGGCACTGTCACTAAGAAACCATATGTTACCTAAAAATAGATTAGAAGGTACCACCTTAACTTCACGATATAATATATTGCATTTTCGATTTCTGAAATAAGATGCTAACTAGTGTGTATATTATGACATACCAGAGCACGTGTTGCCCTGAAAAAATGAAATGAAATCTTTGAGTTTTACGTCCCACGGTTATGCCGGTTAGGCTAAAGGAGACGGTGATGATGATTAATGAATGAAATGGTGGAATGAAGAAAGTGGGAGGAAACGGGAGAACCCCGAGGAAACCCACGCACACGGTGTTTGTCCACCACAAAGTTCACTTGGTGGGGTTCTGGGATCGAACCCGGGACCCCAAGCACCAGAGGTGAACGCTCTACCACTGAGCCACCGCGGCCCCACGTGTTCCCTGAGTTTGCTACATTGGTCTTCCGTGTTTGAATTATTACCGGCTTATATCTCATCATATAAAAGATCGAAACATTTTTCATTCCCTAAGCAAAATATTTCCAATTTTCTCTGATTTCCAGTTTAAGTATTACTCTGAGTCACTTTTTCATATCACCTCATTTTCTCTGACTATCCAGGGTTTCCCTGATTTGTCAGAACCCTCCTAATATGTTTATAAAATGGGTAGCGTCCAATCTGTTATAAATGTTAAACAAGATGTTACGAGTAATGAAAAGAATATTTATGACTACACAGACAATAAGTGGCGAGAAATATATCAAAGCAGCAGGACCTACTACATGATGTGGTATGTCAAGTTTTAATTTTATCAATATACAATACTATGGTATTAGTTAATTACCTTCACATAAGATATAAATCCGTCCACAGATTCTTGGCAAGACGGTTTCCACTTTTTATTTCCAGAACAGGAATGTATTGAAGGACGACATACAAATGGAAGCAGCGAAAATATACCAAAATTTCTTACATCTGCAAAGAAAGTGTTTATAACTAGTTATAAATGTCGTATTACTTATAATGTAAATGTTGTTTTAAAGAATTTTTTTTCACTCCGAACGAAATAAGATAATGCGATTAATGTTTTTTTTCAGAACTACAAACAGTATAATTATAAGAAAAAACGAAGAAGAAAATCCGAAAATTCTATTACTCACGTAATAGAATTTTCGGATTTTCTTCTTCGTTTTTTCTTTTAATTATACTGTTTGTAGTTCTGAAAAAAAAACATTAATCGCATTATCTTATTTCGTTCGGAGTGAAAAAAAATTCTTTAAAACAACATTTACATTAAAAGTAATATATATACATTTGTATATATATATATACGCGTATACGAATCATGAGAAAAAAAATTATTTGAAATTTTATGTTGCCTGTTTTCGTGTAAATGTCTTTTTCCGCATTTTTCGTGAGAAATTGTCCCTTTTTCACCATTTAGTGGATTTCAAAAGCTAATCTGCAGATGGAAGGGAACTGATATATAGTACTTTAAATTATTTTCTCATACCCTAACTCCCTCTATAAAAAGTAGTGCCCAAGTACAGCACAATTGTGAAACGTGGATATTTGGATATCATAGAGCATACTAGTTAGTAAACGATGTCCTGATCCGACTAAAATAGGTCCCATAGTATTGAAGCTATGGACCTTTAAAGTTCATTTTTCCACGTTTTTAGCAGCTTATAATCCCTAGATAACGTATTTCTTCACCCAGGTTGATGTATACTTATTGTCTTAGTGTGAGGAATTATCAAAACGTTGTAGTGTTGATTTGAAACATCTCTGGTGGAATCTTTTGTTTCACAACTCGTGTTTCAGTGTTTATACAGAACATCAAAACATTGTTGTATAGAAATGCCCCTTTTTCAATATTGAAAATACTGCTCTGTCAAATAGGAAAGAAAATTACGTTAGTGAGAATAGCGTACTTCAATAAAAAAATAATCTAAAGCCTGGAGTGTGAATATTATATTACATCTTCATTTAATTATATTTCTTAATTAAGGAAACAACCGACTTTTATCACACCAGATGTTCTGTAGGCGCAAATATCATGAAGTACGAAGTGAAAAATCGCATAACTAGACCGGGACCCTAACCTTGGAACCTCGACTTAAATGGTGAGAGGTAGGCCGAAGGTCCCGGGTTAGAGCCGTGGTCTAGCCATGCGTGTTTTCACTCATTGTATTTCATACATTCATATATTTGAAGCAAATCAAACTTTTTCTACAATCAAAGAGTATGAGTGTTCAAGTTTCAAATATTATTTATCCTATTTTTGATAAAATAATTTTATGCGGGATGCCTGTTTATAATACAAATTGTAATATATATATGTATTGCGAACATGCGCTTTCCAAACTCTTACCTTGTTACTGTTTACGAGTGCTTTAAAGGAAATTTTAATGTCTTTTTCCCCCTATTTTCAAGATTTTGTCTTTTTTGGCGATTTTTTTCTAAGCATCTAATATGTAGTTGCAACTTGTATTTTAGTTGATATACAAGTACGTTCAGTTTCAGAAATGGTAAGAGTAGATGGTACAACTTTTTTCTTTTTTTAATTCCTTGGAATACAATGTTCTATATGGATTTTAAAGATACGATATTATTTATGTAGGAGTTACCAGAAGCTATAACTACGTTATTATTTATGCAGGAGTTACCAGAAGCTATAGCTGTGTAGCTAAGCATCTATGAATATTTTCTTCAATTTCCTTTTGATTTAAAACGATTACACATAGACGTATAACGAACAGTTTTTTCACTTTAACTCATCTTCTTTAACTGACTCATCAACAAGTTTTAGATATGGAGCGACGTCTTTTTCATTCACCCTCGTTTTCATCAATTCATACAATTTGCCCGACAAATCAGGCCATTTTCTGAAGAGATTATTTCTTCGGCGTGGAAAAAGACTTTCGAAATCATCTTCCACCTAAGAATGATAAAGAAGCATAGTTCATTTCCTGCATTAACATATGAAATGTTCTTGGAAACGACAAAGAAACTATCTTTAAGGGAATTCAGAAGTCCGAGCGACACTTTGTCACTGAATTTCAGAATATGGTGGTACTTTCTTCGAAATGCGAATGAGAGGACACGGCATTATTTTTGTTTTAGTTTTCCTTTCATTAAAATTAAGATTCGCCATATAACGTTGTAACGGAAAGCGATTCCCTATCTGTGAGACCCATTTCAAACACTCACGCCTTAAAATATTTCCTGCTACATTTTCAGTACCAACTATTCATATGTCTGCTATAATAGAGACCGTTCAGAAAGAATAAGAAACATGTGTGTGAGGAAAGGGCACAATTTGGGTGCAATATCTTTTCGAAAAATAAAGCGTTTTCGGCAGCAGTACTAGCATTGTCTTTCACCAATTAATTTCGGGAGACGAATACAAAAGTCAATTACAAATAAAATTGGAAGTGTAAAATAAAGTAACGAAAACACCAAGTATAAGAATTTCAGTTTGGAATATGTATGAAGCGATACAACTTTCATGTGAGCCTTGTATTGTAGTCCGCTTGAAATGCTTTCATAAAAATATCAAACTACATTACCTTCGAAGTTCCATTTTGTGCAAACAGTAATGGGTTCTTTTAATGTCACTTTTTCGTTAAATTCTGAAAAAATAACATGCGAGATGTTTAGCAATAGGTTATAGGACATTGAGAGTCAAAAACGATGGTGTGACGAAGTGTCGTGTAGCTATACGATTTTGTTGTACGGGCATATCCTCTATCTTGTAACATCAACGATTTATAACAGTTTCACAAGTAATTAACTTACCAAATTGTATGATGTGGGCAGTTTCAAAATAGACCATTCCTCAAAAAATGTAAAGACCTTCTCTCCTAATACTGCTCTTTGCCGAATGGCTCTACTATTCCTCCAATGGATTAAAATTTCATTTGGTCCACAATTATACCTCCTATCTTCTTCAGCAGCCAATTCCAACATCAACAGCAATTGTTTTAGATCACATTACATGTAAAGAATTTGCTGTTTATGTATAAGAAAGAGCCGCTGAGGAAGATGGGAGTTCACCTTGAAAATTTAGACAATTATTATACGACAGACATATAATAAGACGAATCAATGTGAAATTTTTTAATCATGAGTCACTTAAGTTCTTTTAAGTTAATACAACAACATTATATCTACCTACACATATAACTATTGTAAAATATGTCTTCATGTAATAACTCCTTCAAAAAAGGGAATAATTGTTATGCAAAATCTGATTTAGAGTATGGTTTTCAACTTATTCTTACCTAACTTAGTTCCTGTTTGATTCAAATTACGTGATGGACTGTAATGTTTTACAATCCCTGTCTGTCTTAAAATTTTCCTTCTGTTTCTATATTTGTCAACGAGCTTTCCTTTTGCAATACGCTGGTTACGTCCCTCAGTTTTCGAAGCCACAAAATATATTTCCTGCGGAAAATACGAATTATTATGGTTACTTATTAAAATTTCCGTTTTCTGGCTTTTAACAACTTTGAAGAATTTTCAGAACTCACGAAATTACTATATTTCTGACAACTAAGCACTCTTTACGTGTCACTATAGGTACTATTACATCAGTTTACATTCAAAATTATTTTTTATTAATGATTTGTAAGTTATAGAAATAAGAACAGCGTTGTATTGTACCTCTTAATATGTGTGTGATTTACTAGTATGGTCTTCGTTTCTTCTGTCACCTTCTCCAAAGACGGTTAAAAATTGCTGGCTGGCTAGGAATTTTGGGACGTCAGCGAACAAAGTGAAAAAGAACACTGAACCATACAAGTAAATTGCAAAAACGTAACACACAAGATAAGACTATTTCTATTCAAGTTATGCATTCCATAGCACTATCAATAGATAACAATACACTTTCTATCGTAACAATGTTAAAACAGTTCAACAATTCGAATTGTATTGTACAAAATGGTTTATTCAAGGCTTCTGAATACATGCATCTGCCTCAATTTCAAAATTTATTCACAAATTTCCTAATTTTCATACTATATTCTATAGAAACTTTCAATACCTTAAAATTATTCTTCTTACCAGACCAAACTTTGTAAGAAAACTTTACTTATTATGTGGCATTTTCTCGTGGTTAAATAATTAATGTATGCATCTTGGGTTCGTTTATCGTTCTTCGCATCGTTCTTCGATGAAATCTTGGGTTCGTTTATCGGCGGGAGCTCATGTGATGCAGACCACACGTTGAGCTGTAGGTACATGTCTCAGAAATGCTCGCCAGAGAAAGGGACATTACACTCTACTTACCAACCAACCAATTTACTCATTTTCTGTTTGAAAATGCGTAGTGTTAAAAAAAAGGACTTATAAAAATAGTCATACATGACCAATAATGAAAACCTTGTTTGAATTTAATCGTAGAATGATAAGAACTTACCTTCCTTTCTGTTGGAAACATTTCCTGTAAGGTGTTTGCTATGATTTCGAAAGCAGTATTTGATATCCCAATATGAATATGGAGAAAAATATATATATTAAATATGCAATTTCAGTACTCATATATAATTACCGGTTATGCAAAAATATTACTATCACTATAAATACTTGTATTACAAACAAAATTGCAGACAAAGTGAACTTCTGTATACTGTAACCAAAAGCTACGTTATAGAAAGTGAGTTCATATTAGGTCCGTGTTCCTCACCTCTTTCTACTCGTGGGAAAGTCTAAATTATGCATGACTACATGGCATACCAAAACGTTATTTCCCTTCAAAATTTATTATATGATACTATCAATACAAATTCATACTGTAATCAACGTATTATTATTATTATTATTATTAAAGAAATCGAACATTGCATATACTAATAAATTATAAAAATGAATGAAAATCTATTAAGGCAGAAGAGGGCAATTGATTTGAGCTCTACATTCCTGACCGACGGATTTCAGCCTTTTCTCTTTGATGTTTTAATTTCAAAAGTCTCAAAGCCCAGTTCAAAGAAATATGTAGTTGAAAGTACTTTTTGCGATTGATTGTCAGCTGAAAGGACAGTTCATAAATTTCACTATTAGCTGAACCCAGGATTACTGTCTTTGCAAGCAACATTAATTACATTTCAGCTATTGCGTGGAGTTTCTTGACCTTTGCGATAAGCTCGGATACTTTACCTCCCTGTATTTTTTTTCTCAGAAGCGCGTATTTTTGCAGTCATTAACGTCTCCGTTTTTTGATCCAAGAACCACTGCAGTTGATTTGGAAATTCTTAGTATATTTCCAGTATAATACGCTGAATTCAAAATTCAAAACAAAGTTGAGCGCCACATACGACTGCATACTTTGAAATTTAGCAGTCTGTAAACAAGGGCGCCAATTTCTCTGTAAATTTGGGGGCCCATTCAGATGCAGAAGGTATATATGAGGATTTTAAGACAAATCATGCATTCAAATTATGTCAAATATTCTATGTTCATAAGAACAGTGCGGGGGCCCACACGAGCTTTGGGAGGGCCCGGCCCTCCTGGAATCGGCGCCCTTGCCTGTAAAATATGTTGAAAAAGCTATGTCTTCTTTACTAGTATAATGGAAAGAGTGCACAGAAACTAGTAGATTAAAATCAAAAGAAAGAAAGAAAGAAAGAAAGAAAGAAAGGATAGGGTAAGTGTTTTCTGAACGTTATTTCATCCAGAACGTCTGTCGTAATCCACAATTACCTGTTTCTCTTACACTTTTTCGACCGAGTGACCCCAGCGGGAATCGAAGCCGGGACCGCTCACACAAAAGGCGAGAACGTTAGCGACCACGCCAACCGTTGCCACTGTAGACTGAAGGAGATGGTGATGATGAGAATGAATGAAATGGGGGAACAAGAAAGTTGGCGGAAACGGGAGAACCTCGAAAAATCCTTGTGCACGGCGTTTCTCCAATACAAAACTCACTAGCGCAAACTGAGATCAAACCAAGTGAGAACTCTGCACTGAGTCATTGCGGCCCCATAAAATACTACTGAAAATCAATTAGTGTACAAGTATATGAAGTACAGTAACTGGAACTATCAATAATAAATAATCGAAAAAAAAATTCTAACAATGCGTAAACACTTGCGTCACATCTTTCACCTTGCAGGAGCACACTATTCGTGAACCATTTTACCAGGTAAATCCTTCCGTCGCACTCGATAAAGAACTCATGCCATATATCACGAAGTTCACTTAAGATTACATGAATCTTATGCATTTTCTTCAGGCTGCCCTTACACAAGTTATATCTTTTGTCCATTAAGATACATTAGACGCCTGAAAACATCTTTCAACATTTACTAACACCATATTTGAGGCGCATCATCAGTTTGAAATTCATATTAACATCAATCATGGTTTCCAAGTGTTTGGTTGGTGAACATAAATTAATCCTGTTTGGAGGCAAGCGTTAAATTCTACACCTCAAACTGCATTCCACAACAACCGCAAGCAATATGACTTGAATTTTCATACAAAAGTGACAAAACTAAAGCAGCCAATACAATGATAAATGGACAATGATCACAATAAATATTTATATACGATTTCCTGTAAAAAGGGTAAAATATGGCATATAGTATCACTTACTTGAATGTTGAAATAACTAAAAGATATACTTACAATCCGCACCATAACTCCATATAATGATCTACTACAATGGATACAATATTGTATTGTATTGTATTGTATTTATTTTCATCCTTTTTCATACAAATTGCTCACAACGTGAACGTATGAGTTGGACACGTCATAAGAACACTGAATGTGTACATATGTATAGATTTAAATCTACATGCAATATTAAAATGTCTCCTTGCTTTTCCATCCAACTTAATTTTATCTTGGTAAGATTTTAAAATAGATCTTCCCAGAAGAGACTGGGCTAATATATATCTTACAACCTATAATACAATTATACAGTTTTATGATTAGTCTTCTCTCAAATCTCTTAAAAGTAAATAGTACATTTCTACTTTTCTCAAAACGATGTACTAATTTCTACAAACAAAGAGCTTAGGACCATATGCCTGATTTTTTATTATTATTATTTTTTTAATTGCGATTTCACTATTGTTAGGATTCTTGTATAACTCATTACCCGTTTCTGTTCACAAGTTTGCAAAAATCGAGATTAGACGGTAGTAAACATGATAGTGTTCTGACCTTGACTAATGTTTTTGTACGACATTTTTTTTCCGGAACAACACATATATTACCCCAAGCCATTCAAAGATAGTTTAATGAAAGCTTTTTATATGTTCCTCATTGTTTAAATGTGATGAAATGAAATAAAAGTAATATCTATAATTGTAAATGGAACGTAAAGAACACGTATTAGTTTCTGTCACTTAGTAACCTGACATTATTCGTATTACTACCATAATTCTTCAAATATATCTAATATTTCGAGCACTAGTTTCGAATGTTTATCCTCAGGGAGGTTTTAAAGATCACGTTGTAGCTGGCTCATGATGTACTTCGGCATAACAAAATACTTATGAGAACCTATGAATAATTACTTTGCTACTGCTGTAGTAAATCATAGCATGTAACGATCCAGCTACGTGAAGTGATGTAATCTTTAAAATTTTCCTGAGGAAAAGCACTCGAGAATTGTATTCGAAATATTGGTGAATTGTAGCATCTGAGTCAATCCACATCAAGGGATAAAACACTGGTTGCTCGACCATTAAAACAAAAAATAAAAAAAATAAAAAAAAAACTTTTTGTACAGTTGCCTTAACAGTTTGGTAGTTCAAAATGAACATTATTTACATTCTAGTACTTTTGGTTTCCATATGGCAGCCATTTTTGTTTTAAAATGCACGCTGATTTTTGCATTGGTAAGGGTTTTTCGTTAACTTATATTACTCAGAATTTATCAAACCTAGGTTTGTGAACAGAAACCATTTTATTCAGAAATGAACGAAATGATGAATGTAGAAGGTGAGAGGAAACTGCAGAACACCGAGAAAACGCCCGCACACGGTGTTTATTTATCACAAAGCCCAATCTGCACGAGCTGAGATCGAACCACGGCAACGCGCTTCAGAAGGAACGCTCTACAACGTTATCGTGGACTAGATACACGAAGAGACACATACACACAAATGCCTATGGAGTCTAATGATAGAAACTACGCTACACTCTCTTCAACTACATGCTTTTCAGTTATGAACATAGCAATTCTCGCCTGAACGTTAATTACTTTCTGGAAAGGATTTGTATCAACCTCTCAGGTTTCTTCTGACACTTTTTTTGTTTTCAGGAGAACTAAGCGAACTCGTTTCACTTATCGCAAAATACGTGATTGTACTGCTGCTTTCCTCAAAATTTTGTAAGCTACTGATATCCTCAAATATTTCCTGTGAAGAAGGTTCAATTTCTTAATAATTTCAATAATGTGAATACAAAACGAAATTTTAGATTCTTTAATATTTGGAAAATAATACCAAATACCAGGTGGTATAACTTATAGTTATTTGTTTACAATTACTTGAATAATACAGGGTATTTACATCAACCAATGTATATGCACCCATTTTATAGTCGTGTCTTGACTTGGTGCTACTACGAAATCGGCACTAATCATTTCTAAACAAAACATTTTATATACTACAGTACCTGGTCATTCTCAAGTCCTACACCTATATCCACAGGTGAAACAGTCAGAGATCTCTTATAGTTTTCATATTTGTTGAGAAATTTCGCTCTTTGTCCAATCTTCGGAAACAAACTTACTATCATTGTATATGTAATCAAGGGAAATCCCTCATCATCAGTTTCGTGTTCTGTAAAATGATAATTGCTTCAGTAAATTTCTCAGTAATCAATTAAACTAAACAAAGCAAATTCTTTGCATGAAACGTTCTGGAATGCACTTGGAAGATTGATTTGTTTTGATTATTGAAGTTAAGCACCCCTTTTCAGCAGCAAGGCTATATGAGGTATGGGCCTACACTTTAAAGTCAAATCCGAGCCACCGCATGCCCTGAAATCGAACCCGGGGTCCCGTGCTCCAAAGGCGCACGTCTAGCCACTCGACAAGCGGGGAGAGTACTGCAGCTGAAAAAAAATTGTCCCACCGGGAATTGAAGCCTGGACTCCTTGATTACAAGGTGAAAACTAGATGCAATTAACACAGGTCGTGTGAAATATGAGCAAAACATCACCATAAATATCAGCAAACTGGAGATTTTTTTTTTTTTTTTTTTTTTTTTTTTTTTGCTTCAACCTTTTTTTGAACCTATCTGGTTTAAACCAGACAATCCTGCTGGGAAGGCACCCTATATTTAATGAAAACGCAATGTTGGCAGTACAGCATGCTGTTCCTTTGGGCTTTCATCCTATCAACAATGCAGCGTTATAATTTCATGTATTTTTCTAAGTTTCCTCAAACAGCAATCTGCAAGTTGATCGTGCCACTTACGCGTGTTCTTACTTTCTGTCCGAACAGCCTACTGGACTGGAAATGATGGTTTGTCATTTAACATAGAGGGCCCCTTACCGATGTACCTCAAAGGGTTTGTGCGCTTGCAAAGATTCTACCACTTGATACTGCTTTTCATAGTTTATTTTATAAGAAATAAACTGCTGAAAACTAGAGTTGACTTGTTGAAACCAGCATGGATTTAACTTTTTTCTACAAGAAAGAAAATGGTTTAACCCCTTCTCCACAAAATAATATGAATGGTTCAAAGAACGACTGAATTCAAACGAATAATATCGTTAATCACTTCTCTTATTGAAATGCAAGTTAAATTACATCGCTGTATTTGACTCGGTAATCTAACTTGGACTTAATTAGATGTTCCGTATCTTGTAGTGTTTTGACGTGCCCATATATTTTAAAAATGTGCATAACTCTGTACACTGATGTCTCTGGTTTGGTTCTGTATTTTTATCTTTCTGGAATAACTCTTAAAATATTCACAAGTATGCAAGATCAATACAACGTATTTTTAAAAAAATGTCCTATGTGGAAGAGATTGTGGCTGGTAGCCTTTGTAACCAAAAAAAATCTGGGTTCAAAAATGAAATCTTTGAGTTTTTTCCTGGTAGACTGAAGGAGATGGTGATGAAGAGAATGAATGAAATGATGGAATGAAGAAAGTGGGAGCAAACGGGAGAATACCAAGAAAACCTACGCACCAGACGTGAAGTTCCAGCACTGAGCCCACTGTCACCCAAATCCTGGATTCGAGTCAAGGTGAAGGATGATTTGTGTGTGCAAAGAATAGTGGCTCATATCCCACTTTAAACTGCAGGTCTCGTCCTTAATTACCTCGCTGTTGCATGAGGGCGTTAAGGTTAAACGAAGGTATATCTATCAATATGTAACATAAATGAATAAAACAAAAAACTCTATTTAAACAAAATAATAATGGCTGAAACAAAAAACTAAAAATTCTCTGGTCAACCTTAAAAAACAATCGGTTATAATTAGATTTATTATTGCCCCTAGGTACAACAGTTTCTGTTAGGCTACTTTGTACGTACACATGATATCGGCTTTTTTTTAAATATATATATATATATATTACCAAAATGATTTGCTCGGTAAAAAATTGCAGTTGTATTCTCTCAGTAGCTGCAATATCACTGTAACTTTTACAATACGAAGCTGAAATACCGGTAGTTAGGAACAAAGTTTTCCATCAGCATAGTACAAACAGACAAAGTACAGTAAAGCAAAATATACAACGTGTTTCTGGGTATGTAACTTCCTATACCAACAGCATAACAACATAGACAAGTCTCAACTTAATTGATTGCCCTAATCGTACAGTTTAAGAATAGGCCAGGACACATATTATAAATTCCAAGGTGCCTTTCTTTATATATTCTTTGAGGGAACTTTATTCTAATGTCGTATCAGGGTTCATTCGTGAGTTGGCATTACTCGAGCAGACGGTTCTACCAAATTTTTACACTTTCTTTGCATTTTAAGATTTCTTTTTGCAGAAAATGCACTTAATGAGGATCTAGTGTATAAACCACGAACCAACTTGTGCTAGGTGGCCATTAAAAAGTACGAATTAAAAAGCATTAACCGAGTCAGGGCAGGAGGTTAGCAGGCGGCCCTAGTGGAGCAAGCGCATGCGTCCGTAGAGGCAGGCGCGTCAGCGACGGGGACACACTCATAAACGAGTATAGTGGAAATATACACAAAATATCCTCAACAATTTTTACGTTCAAAAACACTTAAATAATCGCAATAATTCTTACCTTTAAAATGGCTTCACTGCTTTCTGGGGTACAAATAGCCCACTGCGAGAAGAATTTAATTGAGTTGATTTTGAGTTTAACGTCCCTTTCAGCAGCGAGGCTATATGAGACGTGGGCCTACTGATTAACGTGTAATCCAAACCACATGAGCTCCCGCGGGGAATCGAACCCGAGTCTCCCACGCCAAAGGCGTGTACGCTATCCGCTTAGCCACGAAGGAGCTCAACTGCGAGAAGAAATTCGTCTGTTCTGAATTTTTACTTCTCCACACTTCGCACAGTAGATTTTATGCTTCAACATACCATGACGCTCTTTACCGCACAATCCTTTGTAATAAAATCGTATATTTGTATTACATCCATCACAAACGTCCATTGCTAACACGAACAGAACATTCCCGCGTTTATTTCCACGTTCTTCGCATTCTTGTATTCTTCCGCTTCAGTAAATAGTTACGCTTAGAATACGTTCACTGCCATTCAGAATGTATTTCAATACGGTATCCGATGAAAAAATGGGTTCACTCGAGCAGACGGTTCTACCAAAAACAAAATATATAGGTAAAATACGATGTCAGTGGATAGCATACTGTAATACATTTCGGATGGTAGTGAACGTATACTAAGTATTACTATTTATTGAAGCGGAAGAATACAAGAATGCGAAGAAGGTAAAAATAAACGGCGGGAATATTCTGTTCGAGTTAACAATGGACGTTTGTGATATACAGAGACTCACTTTAATATTCGGCCACCACATTGCATTGGAGTTTTATCTTATATTATGAACTACAGTAAAGTAGAGTGATAATATTGCTTATGCTACGTGAAACCTCTATATTTTCTGCAAATTCTTACAAAAATTAAACCATAAAATTTTAACTCTAATGTACAAAAATCAGAATATTTCTTCTCAAACACAAAAAATATAATCACTTTAATATTCGGCCACCACATAATGTGGAACTTTCTTGTCGCCTTCTTCGATGCAAGAAAAATGTTTTAATACCTAGTTGGATACCCTTTATTGCGTATCACCCCCTTCAAGTGATTTTGATTATTTCCAGTTATTTTTGCGGTATATTCAGGAGCAATATTGGCCCATTCTTCTGTCAACCTTCTCTCAAGTTCCTCCTTTGATGTTACCGCCACTTTCCGAACTCTAGCGTCGAGTTCATCCCACAAATTTTCAATGGGATTGAGGTCCGGACTTTGTGGTGGAGTTTCGATAACTTTGGAGCAGTTGTACAGAACCCACTCACGTACAACATACGCCTTATGTTTTGGATCGTTGTCGTGATAAAATTTAAAAGTCTAGTGGATTCCAAATTTGTCAGCACTCTTGTGTAAAGTCTCTTTTAGAATGCTGAGGTATGGTTCTTTTGTTATTTTAGCATTTATAAACATGAGTTCATCTACACCGACAGCAGATATGCACTCCCAAACCATTATGTTACCACCACCATATTTGACTGTTGCTAGTAAATTCAGTTTCCTTAGTTCTTCATTAGTCTTTCGCCACACTAGAACCCTGCGATCTGACTTAAAAATGTTGAATTCGCTTTCCTCAGCAACAATAACATCTTTCAATCATCCTGGTTCCATTTGCACGTAATTTTAGCGAACTGATGCCGTTTCTTTCTGCCCAATTTGTTGACAAATGGTTTCTTTCTAGCTACCTTTCCGTGGTATCCTTCGTTTCTCAGTACTTTCCGAACAGTCTCTGGGTGTACATTCTATCTACATCCTTGCAACCATTCCGCTACAATCTTCGGTGCACTTAATTTTGGGTTTTTCTTAACTTTTCTCTCACACACACGTTTGCCTCGTTCATTTAGCTTGCTAGGACAACCCTCCTGCTTCACGAATTCTATCCTGTCTTCGTTCTTATAACATCGCAAGATATCACCGACTGTACTTCGTGGTATATTCAAGAGACGGGCAATATACATATTGGAATACCCCTTTTATAACGAAAAATGACCAGCTGGCGCTGCTCAAACGTTGTGTTACAATTTTTCGCCCTATTGGAAGTGTTATACTGCAAAGCCAATACCCATTCACACTTTCTAACACGAAGACGAGAAATGAGTTATACATACGACGTTCCTTCCCCCAATCATATTGTCCTGTAAACTGGAGATACAGCAGTAAGATCATCAAGCCACTTTAGTGGCCGAATATTAAAGTGGCATGATATGAAGGCAGTTTGTAGAAACATAGCAGTTAGTTAGACATAGTTTGCGTTTACAACTTCTACACATTACAAAATAGTACACGAGACATGATAGTTGTTCCATGTCATCGCTTACAAATTCCAATGTATTTACATTAATGCGTCCTTTGACATAACTGACAACAATATTGGGTGGCCGAATATTAAAGTGAGTCTCTGTATATAATGCGAACATATGTTTTTATTAAAACGAATTGTGTGATAAAGAACGTCATATCATAGTCTTTGCAGCGTCATGGTATGTTGAAACGTAAAATCAACTGTGCGAAGTGTGGAAAAGTAAAAATTCAGAACACACTAACTTCTTCCTCGCAGCAGGCCATTAGTACCCTGGAAAGAGGAAGCCATCTCGTAGGTAAGAATTATTACAATTACTTAAGTGTTTTTGTAGTAAAAATTATTGCGGATATTTTACGTATTCTTCCACTATCCTCGTTTATGCATATGCCCCATGTCGCTGACGCGCCTGCTCCCTCCTGACACACCTCTTGCTAAACTCGGGCTCCCCTGCTGCGCTCCGGTTCTGACTCAATTAAATATCATTCGTGCTTTTTAGTGTCCACCTAGCAGAAATTGGTTCGTGTTTCATGCACTAGCTCCTCATTTAGTGCATGTTCTGCAAAAACAAACCGGAAAATGTAATAAATGTGTGAAAATGTGGTAAAATTGTTTGCTCGAGTAATGCCACAGGTAAAGCGAGGCATTAAGGACCACGGGGCATTAGGGACCGCGTGCTAAATTGTTGTAAAATCCGGCACGAAATGCGAAGCGGAAAGCGCACTAAGATTATGGACGGTCGGTGATGGTCTTTTGTTTTTGTAAGTCGTATTTGACACACAGATGTCGTACAAACTTCCGAGGTAAGACCGGGAAACGGATTCAGTCAAAACGCGGACGCGCGAAAACGCCATAAAAAGTTCCTACGGTGTTGTACGAAGCTACAGTAAAACGTGCTGAAGTTTTGATTTGGAGCAGAAAGTAGAAAGAAGGTAAGTAACCATGAAAACAATCACTGGTAAAATAGTTTGTCTCGTATCACCGTATGCCAGTCACCTAGAATTGTTACAATTTTGAACTTTCATGTCCTTCCAGGAGATTTAGCAAATATGACCAGTGAGGATTGGTAGCAGTACCAGCGTAAAGATCCACAGTTAATGAATTATATTGATGCTTTGGGGCAAGATCAGACCAATGTACCAGAAATAAGTTGGGGTAAATCAGTACGGCTGTATTATAAGATCCAACAAGGTGTGCTGTTAAAACGTGATTTTCATTTGAAAGATAAATAGAGGATAGTTGTACCCAAAAGTTTAGTAAAGAGAGTACTGAGATGTTACTATGACGACAAGGGTCATTTTGGATATGCGAAGACACACACGATGCTTCTAGAAAATTTCGTTTGGAAAGATGTATACTGATGTTCGACAATACATCCGCAATTGTGTATTGTGTATGAGACACAAAGCTGATCCTCATCCTCTCTCAAGGAAGCTACAGGGCCATTCCATCGTCACGGGCAGGACATTTACACTACATTTTTGATGTTTTAAAGTTTTATATTTCTAAAAATACAACATAAATCCTGCTAATTATATGATACATGAGCAGTACAGACTTAGGAGTATATGTAGCTGATGTTTTCAGTACTTTTTTCTGTTTAGAGTAGAAAATATTAATTCCTAATTGTCTGTCACGGGCGAGGACAAAAAAGAGAAGTGACTTTCGACACACCAAGTGAATGTTACAAAACTCTGTGAATTCTTGGCTCAAAATGTTTTTATTTCAACGGAAATGTATAAATGATGAAATTTTTTACCAAACTTCACTTAAGAGAAATTTGCCAAATATTTATATTAATGAAAAAACTCAACTTTACTGTGTCACGGGCAGGACACATCGTTGTCACGAGCAGGACACCGTGTGAATCAACACACAAAATCTCAATAAGAATTATTTGAAAACTGAAATAAAATCGAAAATAAGTCAATTTCTGCTGTACTGTTATATCACTGTACACAAATAGTTCTATTTACTTTAGTTGGGACTCGCTTTTATCACATAATATAAAAATATGTAGCACACTTATTTCTCACCACCTACACTTTAGGAAATGGTTTTATTTGCCCATTTACACGCACCTTGTAGGGAACTTCGTACAAAACACCGTCTAACAGTATATAAAATAGGTGCTGGTATCCAGTGCCCGTGCCGTGGAAAATCAGC
This sequence comes from Thermobia domestica, assembly GCF_964235325.1. Taxonomy (NCBI): domain Eukaryota; kingdom Metazoa; phylum Arthropoda; class Insecta; order Zygentoma; family Lepismatidae; genus Thermobia; species Thermobia domestica. Next base: position 273,058,231 of record NC_137456.1, on the reverse strand, counting down.
GCCCGGGGCGAGAGTATATGACGGCGCCCCCGTAAATATGAGTGAGGTCGACAGACCAGCCGCAAAGCGTCACCATGGTTGGCGCCATGTGTAAGAAAATTTTCAAAAATAAATTCTGCTTTTCCTTGATTTTGAGCACTATTTAGCACTTTTTCCTTCCACTTTTTTCTACATCTTTTATTTTTTCCTCCTGAATTTTGCGCCCCCATACTTTGACGCCCGGGGCCGACGCCCCGCTCGCCCCTTCCCCTAACGCCACGGCACTGCTGGTATCACAGGTATTTTTTGATTGAAATGCATGTAAGACACTTCAACAGTCTTGAAAATTTTACCGCAATCGCTTACGGTCTTCATACGAATTTCCTTGACTCTTTCGTCCTCTTCCACTGGGCTATGTGAGATAGTTGCATGCAAGGATCTTATAAAATATATAATATTTTATAAGATCCTTGGTTGCATGTCTATGCTTTCTTTTTCTGTCCACTAGAGAAAAATTCCATCAACAAAAATGTTCCTTGTGTTATATTTTCAACAGCTGGCCTAACACAGGCCTTGTTAACATGCAAACCTAAGTCCTCGCTCAGGATAGCTTCATGGCTTTCGGAATCATCATTTTCAAAATCTGAATAAAAGTCTGTTAGGAGTTTAAAGATTTTACACGGAATGAAGCTCTGATTTAAAAGTTCGACGAACTACCAAATTTTTGCTGTCATATTGCAGGAAAAACTTTTTTGATTGGGGACATTCAATTGACAAGATCATTTTACCGTCTTTTATTCAAACCGTCTTTTTTTTTCAATTTCTGCTGATGATAGTAGTAAAACAGATATATTTTGAAACGAAGAGCTTAAAGCTGCTACGAAATCAGCAGCACATTCTACAATTACTTTCTTTTGTTTCACAAAGTTCCATACTGGCCGTTTTGTACATACTCCAATCCCATCTACTGCTCCCTTGAAACGAACAGAAAGGTAACGCTAATGATAACATTTATATGGCACTTATTTTAAGTTAAAACATCATACTGACAGTAATAGATAATCCTCTATTTAAGTAAATAATGTTCATGCTTAGAAAACTTTATTTTAGTACACATGGAATCAATTTCTATCATGAATAATCAATGTACACAAACTTTCCCACCAATGGCATGCTCACTGTCACGGGCAGGACAAGTTTTCAAATTGAAATAAATCGAAATATATGATTAGCATTAGTCCAAAATTTGGCAAATGTGAAATACACATGCAAATTGTTACTTCTACTAAGTACGAACCACATTCTCAAATTTAGTAATTCAGTACAATAACTTTTGGTAGTTTTCTGTCACGGGCAGGACACTCAAGTTAACGTTTATATCTTTAATGATATTATAAACAATTTTTATCCTGTAAACACTTTTTCAACTGCATCTTGTAGCAAAAAGAAGCATCTTGAATAGCTCGAAGTTACTTCAGCCAAACATGCACAAATTTCCGTAAAATGTTGCCGATAACAAGAATAAAAAATTCCTCGCAGCTGTCATGTTACAAATTCACAATTTAGATTTAAAATTTTACGTGAATTCTAAGTATAAATAAGTTTTTCTTTGTGAAAAAGTAAATTTCGTTCTATTTACTTCATATATATGTAAAAATGCATTGGTTTTGACAGTTTTCGAAAATTTGGGTTTAGGCTCACTTTCGCGTGGAATGGCCCTACAGTCAATCACCGTCTCGAGAGCCCGAGAGTTATTGTCAGTTGATGTGGTAGGGAAGCTTCCAACCAGCAAGTCAAACATGGCATATGTATGCACATGCATGGATGTTTTTACCAGGCATCTAGTAGCGTACCCAATGAGACGAGCTACAACTGCTGCAATTCTGAGGTGCCTGGATTTGTATTTTATGCATTTAGGCATTCCAGACGCCATTATATGTGACAACGGTCCATGTTTTGTATCTAGTAAGTTCCTAGGGTCAATGGCTAGTAAAGGAATTAAAGTATATCACACCACACCATACCATCCTCAAGCAAATCCCGTGGAGAGGATGCATAGAGAATGCATAGGCTTTGGAGGTTGTATTGTGCTGGACAACATGTGGATTGGAGTAAGCACTTGTGGAATATCGTTATGTTACTGAATTATACTATTGTGGAGAATCTGAACGTTGCTCCAGTCCAAGCACATCTAAACGTGAAGGATGTGACGCCTGTGATGAAACGACTGTTCCAAGAGGAGACTGATGAAGACGGGAATTCGTGGGACAACCGGCTACTTATGATTGCACACCGTAAGAAGTCTCAGATGGCGAGGAAGAATCAACGTACCAACGAAAAAATGACATCGGATCGGCATGCTAATGTAGGCGATCTTATATTCCTCAGCGCACATCCCATCAGTGATGCAGCAGCACAGCAGATAAAAAACATGTTCGATCTGTACTCAGGACCGTACTTATGTGTTCGTAAGCCAAGTCTTAAGGTTGTGGAGCTGATTGATCCGAACAATGGGTAATCGATAGGACACCGATCCGAACATCAGTGTAAATTGTGGAAGCCTACTCAGGAAGAATACTGGAAATGGCGGAAGAAGGCAGAGGAGAATTGTGCCAGTCAACTTTTGAAGGACTTGCCTGTTAAATACTGCGAATAGATTGCAGGCTGTACATATTTCGAAATATTGTGTATACATAATATGTATATAAGTGTGTGTCAGGTTTCATTTGTTTGCGTATTATCTTGTTCTTATAAGTATCTGTGGAACTAAGTGAAAGTTAATCTGTGAATTCTTAGTGACGGCGCAGGGATCAACCTATTCGGACGTCATATGTGACAGGACACGCTGGCCCATCAGCATTTGTATACGTGTTGTTTTCGTAATTTTGTGTTTCGCTCACTTCGAGCGGTGTGACTGAGCGCTCCGCTCAGTAACCTTCTGAACTCCACCAATGTCTAAACTTCACTGACAACACTGTCAACACATGATCAGGGAGCAGCAGTGTGAATCGACAGCAAGTGGGCAGGTTGAAGGAAAATAATAAAAGAAGAATGCAGCTATGAAGAATTGTTTGTAAGTGAATTAATAGAACAAGAATTGTTAAAGGAATTGTTTTGTTTTAACCTGCCGGTAAAGGTAAGAAAACTGAATGTGCTCGAAAAATAACAAGTAAGCCATATTCGTGAAGAAGCCAGCCACTGCAAGTAAACATCGCATGTCACGTACTAATGTTAACGAAAATAATTAAAAAGAGTGATATGTGTATACGGTATACGACACACTAAAGCATGCTTAGCATTCGTAACATTATAGAATTATTTTGATATTACATTAAAAACATATGCGCATATAAAAGGTAAATTTACAATATTGATACATTATTTATGTAAGCCGATGTAATATTATTCATTTCAAATACCTCACTCATAACCTAATCTATTTTATTGGATACTGCATATCAGTGCTACAAAAAGTAAATATAAAGTTTCTTGCGCCAGTCAATATTAGCAGAGGTTGATAAATTGTATACACTCTAAAGGATCAGTAAATATAGAACGTCGTGCATATAATGAGCGCACAATACGAACGCATTACTTTGTATTGAATTCTTTCAACCTTAAGCTCAAGTGTGAAACATATATCCACAAAAAGCGCTTGAAAGAAAATCAATCTATATTTGATATAGGCCTATATAATAGCGGAATATTACTTCAATTTATAGCTATAAAATATCTAACAACTGCAGTAGTGATATAACATCGTTACATAACTGCATTATTTCTGGAAACTGTGCTAACTAACCTATTTATCTGTGAAGAATGTTTGAAGTATCAGTACTAAGTTGAATTCAACCTAAATAAAAGTTTGCCAGTCACGACTATCAAGTGTCAATTAGTTAGTCACTTTGCATTCAAATTAGTATTTCACTAGTGAATCATCTGTTCAGGCAAAGACAGAACTGAATATAGAAACAATTATATCAAGTGGCAAGTATATTATAATAGTTCAGTGCGTCCGTAAAAAGGAAATAATTAAAAATTAATAAATAAATAATAAATACAAATATAAATAAGATATCAAATTTTTTTAAAACAATTCTTTCTAGACATTTGGAATAACATAATTTGCTACTGTCGTCTGGACTTTCATTTACTCTGAAAGGACTTTAGAAATGTAGTAGTGAAACCTTATTGCATGTATTATTATTATTTTTGTTGCATATAGTATTTTGTGTTTCCTTGTTCTAAATATCATGTTTCTTTTAATTACTTGTCAATCTCAGTTTTATGTTGAACGGTATCAATAATTAAAGTTAGTGACGTTACCAAATCATTATTGAAGCTACTATTTACGTCAAAAGATTGTTAATTTGTGGTGAGCATTATCTGTTGTGAATATGAATACTATTTGGTGATAGAATGTGGTATTATAGAAACAAATATAGTACATAAATACATATGGTTTTAATAACAAGTTTACGCAAGTGTATTCTGAAACTTCTGAGTCTAGATTGCATCATCTCTCTACGTCCACGCTACGTCTGACAACTTCGTGAATTACAACATTGTGGTTATTTGTATTGAAGGCTCGAATGGTAAGTTGTCGATTACGACCCAAGAATGTTGTAGTATTAATATTAGTATTCTTATTTGAGTTCATTATTTCTTGATGCACTGTTTTCGGAGCGTGCGCTCCTGCTACCGAGATTCCGGATAACGGGAGGTTATTAAAGATTTGTTTCATATTTTAACCACTAATACCCTCCACCGTTACAGGGTTTGTGAGGGGCATGAGAATTTATTTAGAAATATCATATTGCTTGTATGCAAAAAGTAAAAACATTTCCGAGAATATGAAAACTGTTTCTGTAGAATACGTAGGTGTATGCATTTAGATAAAACTAAATAAGTTATTAGTAGCATGAGAAATAAATAGTTATGGTCCCTAATACCCCAAATAGTGGTCCTTAACAGCCCAAAGGACAAAAAGGAGCAGTTCTATATTGCAATAGTCATAATGTGAAATGACGTATGTGTCCCTAAAAGTTAATGGACAGATGTTAAAAATACATGAGTACAAAATATGACAGAAATAGGTTTTTATTTTCATATGTTTTGCACTGCTTTCGCAACTATGCTATGTGGTCCTAATTACCCCCTTTTTCTCTTTCTCGTAGGAAATGGTGCGCCATTACAAAAAAAAAAGGACCCAGGGAGAAGAAATTACGCCACCCAAGAAGATGCTGCAACCATGAAACAAGCATTTGATGCTGTAACAAGTGGCAGATTGGGTATCCGAGCAGCAGCACGGACCTACAAGGTGTACTCCTCTGCTGAACCATATGCTGGGCAAACACCAACCAATAATCCGTTCTCTGTGTTTCCTGTTATGTCGTCTGTTGGAACAAACAATAGTTTGTCTTCAGCCTCACCAGCTTCTGGTCGCTCTTCTCCAAGTGTCAGTGATACATCACAACTCTCCGGCTCTCATAAGTTGAAACACTTTTTCTTGTCTGCATTACAGCAATCTTCAACATCCTTCTCGCCGCCACCAGAAAGATCGCAACGAGTGCGTCGTTTTCGGTATGGTGAAAGTCTGACATCGAAGGAGGCACTGCAACGACTACAGGAAGATTCTGCAAAGTGTGGTAAACGTCCCGCCAAACGTGCAAAGGCAAATGTGCATACACCGATGCAAGCAACAACATCTCAGGCATCTCAACAGCAGTATTCAGCAACATCTGAATCATCTCATCACCGTGAGGATTCCACTCTTGACGTTTGTGGTCTGTGCCATATGCCTGAGGGATCAGACGAGAAATGGGTACAGTGTAACTCCTGTGATACATGGTATCACCTTGAATATACTGCCTTGACAGGACAGGAGAACCTTGACACTCTAATCTACATATGCGAGGGTTGCCAGTAAGGTTCCAGAGTAGCATCATTGCCCTTCGTTTCGTGATGGTCCTTATTCCCCTTACTGGTCGTTGATACCCCATTCGCTGGTCCTTATTACCCCGAGCGTGGGGCTTTTGGGACCTAGTATCATACCTTTCAATAATGTACCATACCTTTTTTTACTTTGCATTATATTTCTTCTAGTCTGGGTTGTCTAAAATGTAAACTAGAAAATATATGTTCTAAAATGCTCAACGGCTCTGTTTTTTCTAACAGCTCCTGATACTTTTTTCTTCGAAAATATAGATATGATGGTCCTTATTACCCCGGTTTACCTTATATTCATACTCATGAACTCTTCGTTGGTATATAATTATCTGCGTGTCTTCAGCGAGGGAGACGTGTTTCGATTCCTAGTAGGGATTCCTGTGGTTCGGAACCCTCGTAAAGCTGCAGGTCAACATCTCAAGTAGCATCACTACTGAAAGTAACTTTTTTACCCCAAGATTTGGTGATAACTTGGTTTACAACCAGGAACTTGTTTACACATGAAACTTGTAGAGGTAAAGTTCCGTAGTTGCATGCTCCTTTCCAGAATGCCTTTTTAATGGAATAGTGACCACTTTTATTTAGCAGAAAAGAACCTACACTAACCTATGCAAACTTAACCTAGTAATGGGATACAAAGAATATGTACACAATGTATGCATGACTGTCATATACATCGCACATTAGAGGCACCGTGTTTACCTACACACTAAATACTTTAACATCTCGTATTTATTCGTTTAAGGAATCCTACCTTTCATGGTTTCAAATAGCGTCTGTCAATTGATCCTATCCTGTGATGTTCTTAACTGAGGGTTTTGAAAGAAATTCCATCATATCATGTAGCTATAAAGAACGGCAATCGTAGTAGACCTACTTTGCGGTTCCACATATAAGGACATATGACTTATATACCGTTCAGACGCAATAAAGTAATTGAACACGAGCTACCACATATAACACTTACGCCAAACACTTTAATTACCGGTAATTGTTTTTATAAAGCATTGAGTTACAGCATTTAATTTGTTTAAATACTTAATATTAAAAACATATTCCTCTTACCTGCAAATTTGGGTATAGCTTCTGTGAATAGTAGTTTTCTTGCTACGAAATTGTTTGCTTCACTATTTGCTTCATTTTCTTGATTACATAATACGAGCTGATGAGTTTCTGCGACTCCAGTCAAAGCCGCCATTTTTGTTTGTTTACAGAAACCAAATGAATGATTTATTAATAGTTAACAACTGGAATAACCAAATAGTTCAATGAATTCTGCACTTTGTTTAAACTGAACAAAGTCGCGTTTAAACAAACTAGTTTTTTGCGTGTTACAAAGCAGATTTGTTAATCGCAGACAAAGTTTCTTCTTCTGAAATACAGTTAAACAAATGAATTTTGTTAATGCAAACACGCACCTTGAGGCTGTCTTTTCAGTGTGGCTACAAAAGAAACTAAAATATAATCCTAGTTAGCTTAATTAGTATAGACACATTAAAATTATCTTGAGCAATCTTATGAAGTTCCCCCTTGATGGCAGGAAAGTGTTAAAATAACGGAGCCAGAATCATTTTAGTTAATATGTTAAATCAAACATATAGAGATATCTTCCTTGTTCTATGTAAAATTTGAGCAAATTTTGAATCCATTAGAAAAAGCATTTGTTCGGAACTATTGTCAAAGACAAGAAAATATAGTTTAAAAACTATTTCTTGGCCTCATACTAGTAATCTTACTTGCTGTAACAGGAACTCGAAAATCCGAACAAATTAGGACCACAGGTAGTTCGAATTTTCAAATTGCTTGAATTTTCGAAAATGACCGAGAAAATGCCATTTAGGCTTACATATACTGTACGGTATGTTCTTCTATCGATACAGTGGTTATTCAGTACATACAGTAACTACAATAAGGCTACTTACATTTAATGTTTCTGAAGAACTAGCTTGTACACTAAATTACACTGATCTTGTACGTACGTCACACTTAAAACTTATAGGTAGAGGTCTGCGCGGATACAAAATATGGAATCCGCATCCGCAACATCTCTATCCGCATCCGCAGATAATGAGGTAGCAAATATATACAACTTACATATTCTATAATGCATGTAGTTTTCTGAATCAAACAAAACAATATATTATATAAGTTTTCTCGTGATCAAATACCAACTACGATAAATAAAATGCAATATAAACCGTGCAGATACAAATTAGAAATTAATGAACGATTTATGTACTTACCCAAGATCTTCAAATGCAGATATCGGACCAAAATAGTGCCACGTAGGAAATACCCTCCCAATCGACTAATTTTAGAGCACGTCACTAAGTTTTTAAACTTCATTATTACTCATAAAAAAGTGGTATTTGTTCTAAACACAAAGGCGAAATAGAAATAATCGTTATTAAGAAATAAAAATTAATCACAGGACCGCAAACATATCCACATATCCCGAACTGACACTAATACTAGTAATTGCACTAAATTTTAAAAAAAGTGGCGAAACTAACAACGCAGTACAATGCATTCTTTCCCGACCAAGCTCCTTCGTGGCTAAGCGGTTAGCGTACGCACCTTTGGCATGGGAGACCCCGGTTCAATTCCCGGCCGGAGCTCATGTGGTTCGGATTCCACGTTGATCAGTAGGTCCACGTCTCATATAGCCTCGCTGCTCAACGGGACGTTAAACTCAAAATCAACTCAAGCTTTCACGATCACACTTTTACTGAAACTAGAAGTGAAAATAACTTCGAATACAAATACCGTTAATTTCGGGAAGAGGCAATAGAGGAAGTTTAGAATTTACTGCTTTTCTTTGCAGACCCCACTCATTGTTGGACACATTTAGGGTAGGAGAAACAACGCATAGGTTGTTCTTTCTTTCTTTACCAGAGGCCTAATACATACACACAAGAAGAAAGAGAGAGAGAGAACTCCAATCCCTCGGAATGTTCATTGAGGTCCGTTGCACCTCTCCGAAGAAAGAAATCTGTGGGGTCGCAAATGTGCATTCAGTATCTTCTGTACTTCAAAGGAAACAGTAAAGATTTTTTCTTTCTTGTTTTAAGAGAGAGGGAGAGAGAAAGATGAGGGTATGATATTATTTGTTTACTATTGCGGTGACCTACGCGCTTCTCCAATTTGTCACAAAGGCAAAGATAATACTGCTGACCAGTTTTCAGTTTATTGAAGGGGATGCGGTGTTTTAAATTAGGGTTTTGGTTCCTGACCTCTCAGGCTAGAAAAACTTTATTTGAAGACATTGCTTCCTCTTCAAGGCGAATGGTCTGAAAATTTTCAGCTGTATCAGAGGGGCTTTGGCGGCAATTATTTTTCTTTTTTACAGCAAATAGCGGTACTTGAAGACTAGCAATGGGGCCTGTCGTTTCTTTCTGTTTAGGTCAGAGATGTCATTCACCTACAAAACGGCTGCAAAAATATTGAAAACAGCAATAAAAGGACAACTCTCTTGTGTCATTTTTTGTCCTTTTGCTGTCACTGAGTCACAAGCTTCAAACACACTTTTTCAACTGGTTTTAAAACTTTTAATTCAAAACGAACGTTGCTAGTGCTCTTTCCACCATTATCAGAAAATTCACAGCATTGTTTTAGATAGAAAAAATGTAGGAAACATTATCCGCAACTTTAGCCGCTATCCGCACAAAAAAGAGATATATATCCGCAAATACCCATTTTGATGCGGATATTCGCATCCGCGCAGACCTATACTTATAAGCCTAAGAGAAAATAAAAATAAAAATATGTATGACAAACAATTACATATGAATGTACTTTTGTAAAAACACTGACTTCACACAACGTCGACGGAGACACTATTGTTTATTTAACGCTAGCGTTAAGAAAGCTTCTAGGGACCGCGTTCGGATTTTTGACGTTCGGATTATCGACGTCCTACTGTATATACAATGTATTTCGCTAACGGAAAAATACTTAAAGCAACAGGTTTTAATTCTACTTATTAGTTTTCTGATTTCTGGTAAAATCCCTCTTTATTCTTAGTATATTTTCCGAATATCTCAAAAAGAGAGATGATCTTATTTACACATACACACATATACCGCACACGTGAAAAATTTGAGCAGCGAGAAATATATTAAAGGGTTGAGAATGTGAAACTTCCGTTCGTTATTATTACAGGCTAGCAGAATACCCGTTTTTCGCACGGGGAGGATAGGTTTCATTTTGAACACATAGTGCATCAAAACTGTCACCAACGGACTTATGGAGCCCCAAAACTATGAATTCGACATTAATATCGGTAATTTTCAATTATCTTTACATGTCACCATCCCCCTTTAGAGTACTAATGGGACTGAAATTAGATTTAAACGGCCGGAAGTGTCACTGTTCATTTCAGCGACCCCGAAAACTATGGATTCGACACTAATATCTGTCATTTTCTCCTCTCCCCTTCCCTCAAGTTGTACCTTCAAAGTGAAATGATAAAAACCAAGCATCCCGAACCTCATCTATGTTGAAAATTTTATCGAGGTCGGTTTGATGATTCAAGAGTTATTAAGTTAGAAACATAGTCACCTTCATTTTGATTGTAATAGATAATCTGTCGCACTAGAGAACATGAATTTGTTAACATACAGAATTTTGTACCTAAAGTTTATATAAATGTCTATATTAAAATATTAAATAATAGTAATTATACGAGTATGTTTTAGTGCATGAGTATTAGTGAAATTTGACTACTGCTCTTTCTCTTAAGTAGTAATTTGGTTAAAATTAACAAAACTTCGCCAGAGCAAAGAGCATATTAAGAACTCAGTTTCATTCAAGAGACCTATTTGATGCAATACAAGCATTTCATGTTGGTAGACTTGTACGTAACTGTAAAAGTTCTGTAATTAATGCACATCCACGAATAAACGACATAAGAGAAATAAGCGCAGACTATTAATTTTCAACTAGCTGAACCTGCGCTCTCTACACAGCTCATCATTCATATATGAGCATGAATCTCGTCATTCCTCATATCTGTACATGTCCTTTTACAGATACAAGTGAAGGACGCCTTCATAAAAATCGGCAAGGGGTATGATAAAGGGGATTTTTTTCGATTTTTTTTCAATATCTCACACCGTTTGCAAGATTTTAGCCCACTTATGGTTGGGATTTCTAATTCATATATGACCAGTGTTTTCTTTCTTTTTGCATCCATTATGTAATCAGTAAATAAGTTACACACACAATTAATAATGTCAGTAATATATGAAGTTCATTGAGCAAAAAATAAAAAAAAAATAAAAAAAAAACTCGCCAAACAATGAAGATTCATCTTAGACTGGAGAAATGGTTATCCTTCGTTTTCTTATCATTTGGCCATGAAACAAACACCTGAGAAGATACAACCCCTATATACAACTATGTGATGTTGGAATATATGGCTCATAGGGTATGACGATTTACTTTTTCAAAAATTTCAGTACTTCCAGTGAACCACTAAAAATGTAATAAAGAACTAATTACCATGTTTTTAAAAAAATATTAAATGTAACTGGGCAATTTACAGAAAATTTGGAATCGACTAATAGAAACGGCACGTTTCTAGCACTTGTGGGTTCAAGATCTCATTGCCGAAAGGACTGGAGACAAACATATAAACTTTTCTATTGGGACAACCATATACGCATAAATCTAGTATTTTAATATATAGATATTAACTGGAATAGTTTGGTTTTCGAATGTTATTTTTTAATATTCGCAATATTGAAATTTTTGAACTGATATTTTTCACGCGTTTGAAAAAATATATCATTATTAGTAAAATTAACCTAATACAAACATGGTTTATTTTATCAATTTTTCCAATTTTTCCGGAAAGAAATCGAAAAAAAAAAAACGTTTTTTTACCAACAGGTTCAAAATTTCCGGAAATTTTACAACACTAGTTCAGACACACTTGTACTTTGCCCAGCATTAAACTTTGATGTTAGTTCCGACGCAGTTCGCTGCTGTCCTGCTTAACCCTTTCCGGATTTCGGCTTTTTGGGCTATTTTTTAGACTTCCAGTCAAGCAGCTACTGCATCGTCACTATTTATCCTAGGATCATGGTTCATACCTCATTCTCTTCAGAATAGAGATGGCTTTTAAATGGTACCACTTTCATGCTCATACCATATACCAGAAGCGAGAAAAATGATGTCAAGGGAAAATTTCAGAGGGAAAATTTTTTTCTCGCACTTTGCCCCCCCCCCCTGGAACGGCTCTGTGTGAACGTAGCCATCTAAAAAAAATCAGATAAATAGTACTTGGTATACTGAATGTGTGTGCCAAATTTCAAGTTTCTATCTTGAATACTAAGGGCGGGAGAAATTTTATCAAGAATTCCCACAATGCCCCAAATTACCACAAAACACTATGATCTCAGGGAAAAAATTTCCTGAGACATCCTTAATTACCCTGGGGTCGTGTTTCGCCAATCATTCTCTTCAGAATAAAACTGCCTTTCAGGCGGTACCATTCACATGTATCTAAGGCGGGAAATTCCCGAAAAAATTTTTTGGTCTAAATTTTCCTTTTTTCAAATTTAGCCTCTCTGGACCCCCCCCCCTGTTTTAACGCAGAAATCTGAAAAAAATCTGTTAAATACTACTCGGTGGACTGAATGTTTGTGCACAATTTCAATCTTCTAGGTGCAAAAATAAGCCCGCCATAAAATGTATATTCCGACTATGCCCCATATTACCCTATACAGAAGTATATTTTGATAAAAATTCACTGAGACGTCCCTAATTACCCTAGAATAATAATTCGACCATCATTCTCTTCAAAACGGAACTGCCTTTCAGACGGTATGACTTACGTGTCTCCATCATGTATGTGAGGCGGGAAAATCCTGAAAAACGGGATTTTTTTGGGTCTAAAAATCTCTTTTTTCAACTTTTCTCCCTCTGAACCCCCCCCCCCCGTTTTAATGCAGAGATCTGAAAAAAATCTGATAAATACTACTAGGTAGGCTGAATATTTATGCACAATTTAAATCTTCTAGGTGCAAAAGTAAGTCCGCCAAAAAAAAATATACCGATCATGTCCCATTTTTCCCTATATAGAAGTATATTTTTTAAAAATTCCCTGAGACATCTCTAATTACCCTAGGATAATGATTCGACCGTCATTCTCTTCAGAATAGAACCGCCTTTCAGACGGTATGCCTCATGTGTCCTCATCATGTATGTGAGGCGGGAAAAGCCTGAAAAACGGGATTTTTTGGGTAAAACTATCCCTTTTTCAACTCTTTGCCCCTCTGGTTCCCCCCAGTTTTACTCACAAATCTGAAAAAAAATCTGGTAAATACTACTCGGTGGACTGAATGTTTGTGCAAAATTTCAATCTTCTACGAGCAAAAATAAGCCCGCCAAAAATTTTGAACATAGGCTTAATAAATGAAAAAATAAATTTTAGATTTATGACGTCATCACCTTCTATGTCTGGACACAGGAAGGTCTGAAACCATACGTAATGTCTTCTATAATGCCTCTGGACTTGAAAAACAAAAAAAAACGTACGAAAAAGCTCAAATAGAAGAGAAATAACGCAATGTACCATGAAAAACGCGTATGGTACAAATTGTATCATAAAATCCCCAAAGAGTTAATCAGTCTGCCCAGCCTACGACGTCCGACATATGTAATGAGGTGGGGGGCGCCCAACACCTCGACGTTTGGACGTCGTTTCTCCTTGGTTTCGACACTTGTTGAAGACACCACAGCACTCCTCGAACACCTGACAAATCCTGCAGTTTCCGTAATTCTCGTGCCGAGTGTTTCTGAGAGAGTACTTTCTTCAAAATAACATTAAAAATTATAGAATGATTTTCGAGACATTCGAGTCGACTCGAGATTTTTACGAGTTGTCTCGACTCGAATTTTCGAGTCGAGAAATACGTTTGTCTCGACTCGTCTCGAATTTTATAAAGCGTGTCTCGACTCGAATTCGAGTCGAGTCGAGTCGAGATTCCAGACATGTCTCGACTCGTGCGCATCCCTAGAAAAGAAACATATTTACAAAGAAGCTAGCAAATCATCTTTTGCGTAGATAACTGCTTCGAAGAATCTTAATACATGGTACTTTATGAATATTAATTTTGAGTACTAATCAGTACTCAGTGGTTTTAGTGATAAAGGCTCTTCAACTCCAAGAGTAGATGGTGTTCCCTCTTCCATTAAAACTTCACATCCTTATGTGGATCATATCGAAATTATCGGAGAATAAAAGCGTCTGGGATCCATAAAATGTATATTGATTAATAAAATGTATTCCTTGACTTTATCTCAAATATATTTGTTTTTGTTTTATCTGATCGTTGGTTGACTAGTCTGTATTATTATTTTATATATATTAGTTATATTGCTCACTGAGTGTTAACTATTTCTTTGTTTACCTCTCCGTGAATACGTTACTAATTTTTTCTTTCCACATTTTAACTTTTTCATGTACCATAATTTTCTGAATAGATTATGGATTGTTTTAACTGTTTGCAAACCATGTTTTGTAGGCGAATCGCAGGGCAAAAATCGTCACATTCTTACCGCGTTGTAAGAAGCAGAAAATGGAGATCGTTTCAGCTGTTGTTGGAAGAAGTGCTTTTGTACAAGTAAATGGGATATTTAATAAACTATATGATAAACTACATTTTTAAACAAGACATAAAGATTATAAATTTAAATTAGTTAAGATATATGATGGACGGAGATTCGTTAAACTATTTTTTTTAATGATAATTATGTCGTGTCAAGGTTAGAAATCCCTTAATAAATTTTTAACTTGGGAAGTTTCCACCTCATCCTAGCATTTGCACTAACTGGTATCGAATTTCTCAAGTATCTCACAATAACTAAGCTATTTGGTCAATATAAATCAAAAGACTTCTTTTGACAACAAACTTGAACCTGGCAGAAGATATTGCAATACCAGTTCTTCCTTTTGTAAGAGATTTCTTAGAATAAGTGATAAAAATTATTGCTCACTTGATGTCATCTGTTTATGGTTTATTGCACTTTGTTTATATTTATGTTTAGGCAAATAACTAAACAAGTAGCTTCCGTTGTATGTGATTTTTAAAATTTAAAAAAAAAATCTTATTAGAAACTCTAGGTATGTTCTGAGTTTAGAACTAAGAAATCAGTCATATTGAGAGTATACGTCTGAAACAGTCGCGGCGGTAGGACGTTAAAAGTGGGGGAGGGGGGAAAAGCATGATCTGAATATTTGCATATCAGTGTTAGTTTTCCTGGTTGCTTGTAACACTTTGTTCTAAGAAAGGTTTTATAACTATTAAGATACTGTCTTTTTCAGTTAAAATACCGTAGATCTTGTTTATATTTTAAGTAAATTGACAAGTGCAACGCCAGTAGTTACTAGCCCTCTGTAGTCTTAAACAACGAAGGTGTAAGAAGATGTTTGATTCCTTGCTCATGAACAGTTTAAAATTCTGTCTCGAAAATTGCGTGTTCAGATTAGGGGCTTATTTAATAACAAATGTCCAAAACCTAAATAGAAAGGATAATATTAATCAAATAATCATAGTAATGAATAATGAGGCTTGTTTTGCAAAAGTTATATTGAAATTGGGAGTTAATGAACAACTTATATTTTTAATTCCACGCATGCTATTTACTCTATGAAAGACAGTGAGTACTACAAGCATATGCTACGACGTTGAAAGCAATACTTTTGAAGCTTCCCGAAATATGTTCGTTCACATTAGGTACAGTTTGTACTTTCTTGGAATACGTTAAAACTCAACGATACTTAGAGTCACTCCATATTCCAGTTATACAAAATAATCCTAAAACCTAGGATTACGTTGAATTCACTAAACTTGTATATAAAAATTGTATATAAAAAATGTATATGTACATCCCTAAACTCGTACATTACATTGCAAAAAAAAAAGAAAAAAAAAAAGAAAAGAAAAGAAAAAATAAGTTGTTTCTTATTACTCTCTTTTTAATTAATATATCTTACTGAGCTCCTTCGTGGCTAAGTGGTTAGCGTACACGCCTTTGATGTGGAAGACTCAGATCCGATTTCCGGCGGGAACTCATGTTGTTGGGATTGCTCGTTAATCATTAGGTCCACGTCTCATATAGCATCGCTGCTGAACGGGATGTTAAACTAAAAAAAATCATGTGAAAATATTCCTTACTATTAGAAAGAAGAAAAGACATTTTAGGAACTGTCGATTTTTGTGCAATTAAAGGATAACTTGTAAAGGACTTCCTTTTTTGCGAAATGTTATTTCAATTAGTTACCAAAGCGGCCGACTAACATATCGAGCCCTTCTAAGAAGAAATGAAAGCACGCTCGAATTGTGGCGCTCCAATAGGTTAATTTTTGGGCCATTTTTCATGGTAATTAAAACGCAATTCCTGTAGCTTTCTTAACTACATGGGAAGACAACCAATACGTATTTACGGAACGGCATATATTTTATGGCACCATTTTTATTCTATGAACCAATAATACATACAAAACTTAGTATTTCCAAATGAAACTATATACATTAATGAGACTTCAAAAAAGTAGGGGGGGGCAACTGTCTCCCTTTGCCCCCTAATCGCCGCCCATGATCTGAAATGACATAAATAGTTTTCTATGATACAAAATATATATCAAACTTCATGTGGCTGGTTAAATGGAAGACAATGAATTTGGTAAATGTACTAGTTAAAAGTGTTATTCTTAAAAAGAAAACATGTGCTTTACCTGGCTGTTTGTGAACTCATTCTATTTCTTCATTTATTTATTTTTGTGTATATGTTAAGTTTTCTTCTGATTCTTCTAGGATATTTTGTTTGGACGGAGTTTCAGACGTCACAGTATTCTTGAGAAACCGCGAGAAGATCTCTCAAGATTTAGTGTGTGTGAGTGTGTTAGAATAACTAGAATTGTTGGAAATGCATGATCTACACACGCTTCGCAGAGAAAATGGAGCTAGTTGGATATCATTGTGTGGTGCTTGCGATCAGTTTCTAGCATCCATTTTGATAACTTGCTGCGGTCTATTGATATCGTCGAACTTTTACAATCTGATTTGGAAGTTTGTTAATCAATTCATCAATTTTTTTATTGTTAGTTGATTGGTTTGTATATAAATGAATATTACTATCAATGAATATGTATGTACATCTTTTGGAGCACTGTGTGTCAGGTAGGTATAGAGTCGACAGAGATCTCACCATGTATTGAAAAAAATACCGCAATATCCTCATGTAAATGGCGAACAGGTATATGGAAATTTCCTCAGAGACACAATGATCAACGGAAAGGAAAGGTTAAATGCCAAGTATTTGATGTTAAACTTATTTAAGTAAATTATCAAAACTATGTTTGCATTTTGATACTGAAATGACCATTTTGTTCGAGGCGAAGAAGGTAAAATTATAGTTGTCTAATATTTCTTAGCCTGGGTGCACATCACTGAAAAGTGTAGTGAAAATACAAAACCACCTAACGTGTCTTTTTGTCTTATGTACATTCAACTGAAATTTGAAATGCAAATGTAATTGAAATTTGTAAATTAAAGTAAATTATTTGTATTGTTAGGTGAATAACAAGTAAATCTAATAGACTATGATAGGAGAACAATAGGAATAAATGTGGAGCTTTTAATAAACGCTTGCAGAAACATGAATTTAAAAGTAAATGCAGAGAAAACTAAATACGTGGAAATTCGCCGGGATTGTAATATTACAAATTATGGATACGTCAATATATCAAATAGTACTGAAGACAAAGTTATAATTTCAAATATGTAGGATTGATATTAACAGACCAAAACCATATCTACGAAGAAATTAAAATGTCGACTGAAAGCAGAGAATTCGTATTTTATTCAGTTAAAAATCTTTTGTCTTAGCTAATTTTGTTGATGATTTTGAAGGTTAAAATATATAAAATGATAATCATACCTGTTGGCCTGTATGGTTGCAAAACATGGTCGCTAACTCTGGAATAACGCAAACTGAAAGTACTTGAGTACAAAATCCTTAGGCGAATATTCGGACGCAAGAGGAACGGAAATGCGGAAACTTCAGAACGAGGAACTGCGTAATCTATCCCGTTTGCCAAGCCTTGTTAGTCAACAAGTCTAGAAGGCTCAAGTGATGTAGCAAGAAGGTAGGAATGATCTCAAAATTTTAACAGGAAAACCAGAAGAAAGATCTAGATGCAGATAGAGGGGCAATATCAAGATTGATCTCACAAAAATAGGAATACAGAATAGAAACTGAATCCAGTTTGCTTAAAAACAGTCAGTCGAAAGCTTTCGTGAATGCAGTAATGAACCTCCGGGTTCC
Organism: Thermobia domestica; assembly: GCF_964235325.1. Classification (NCBI taxonomy): domain Eukaryota; kingdom Metazoa; phylum Arthropoda; class Insecta; order Zygentoma; family Lepismatidae; genus Thermobia; species Thermobia domestica. Next base: position 273,039,967 of record NC_137456.1, on the reverse strand, counting down.
GTAGGCTGTAGAGATAGTTTAAGTGAATATTAATAGTAAAAATTCAAGTATTGAGCCTTTATTTATGAATATGTTACATAAGTTAAATGGTTTAGATGTTTCTCTCAACCGTATTCTAACATACATACTACTATGTCTGTTTAGAAGAAAGAAAAAAATGGAATGGGTATACTCTACATGTTTTTTTCGACAAAAACTTTCAAATGGTTTGGAATGCACTTTTTAGTACTATAAAGTGAAATGAGTGTATACGTCATCCACGTACTTTGTTAAGTGCATTTACATCACGTAATTTCTACTTATGTCAAAATAAAAAAAAAAGTTCAGAATGCTCCAAGAGCATTCCGGAAATAACTTTGAAAAAATAGAGAGATGGAGCGAGAAAGATATGATTGTTCCTACATGTAAAAGTAAACTTTAATCAGCACCATCTGTTTCTCGCAAAAATTCGCAAAATATCATGTCTCTATGACTTACGGTTCCCGAGATATGGCTTCTTAAATTTCCGAAATTCGAACATTTTTGGCCAATATCTGGGGAACGGTGGCCAGTTGATCAATGGCCACCGGTTAATATTTGGTACCAAAGTGTTCATCATCCTCACGCTCATGGTAACTGCATTGATCATCACCAATATCATCTCTCTATGACTTTACGTTGCCCGAGATATGGGGCCTTAAATCTCCCAAAATTTGAACTATTTTTTTTAGCCAATATCTCGGTTTCGGAAAGTCATAGAGAGATTATAATTGTGTTTACCAAAACCTAAGAGGATGGTAAACATTTTTGTAACAGGTTTTCTGGTGGTCACTGTCCAAACTAGTGGCCAGTTGGACAGTGGCCACCGGTTACTATTTGGTACTCGCCATCTCTTAGGTATTGATCGTCACCAATATCGTCTCTCTATAACCCATGGTTCCCGAGATATGGCTCTTTTAATCTCCGTTTTCTTTTTTTTTTTTGTCAATATCTCGGGAACGTTAAGATTGACGCGAGAAATTCTATCACTTTCTCAGATAGTTTTTGATGCTCTATCGAATGGCGGGATCAAAATTGGAAAGATCGCAAATAACAGACACACCCATACAGAGAGACAGGGAATTCAGTATCGAACTTTTTAAGTTCGTTGAAAAATATAATAATCAACTCATTCTCTGAGATTATTGACAACGGAACATTTAACTTGTACCCATTTTTGGCTGGTAGCTGTAAGTATTACAATGTTTTGTATTACGACTTCAATATTTGTGTTCTTTAATTGCATTGCTTAATTGAAGTACAGATTCGTGAGAAACAAGCAAAATACTGTAATGGTTTTAGATTGTTTCTTCCCATCTTATATTATGGGTCCCGGAATCGGAATTATACTTCTCAGTTAAGTTCATATAACTTTGCAGCCAGGGGCGGGCAATCGTCCCCCCTCCCCCCAGAAGAGGAAACTCTCTTATTTTGTATATATAAATAAACCTCATCCCAAAGTTTGGAGCCCTTAAAAGTAGCAGTATGACAATCCACCGCCCCACCCCTAGAAGTCGGTCCTGGATCCGCCCCTGCTTGCAGCACGGCCTCCGATTGCAACGTTTTCTACATTGATCGCATCTTTTCCCTCTGAGACTTAAGCTGCAAAACTCATGGTAAAATAAAATTCTATCATGTCTGATTTCTAACTCCCTTCTCCTCAGTATATATGTTTTTGTCCATGTTTTTCTTTACTTGAGAGATAACACATTCTATCTAATAATTATTATTAAATATATTGAAAGTTCTAGTGAATTGATTTTTCACATAACTTACACCCGTGTTTGTATAAGTAGTTTACACTTGGTTAGTTTATTCTGTATGTGATCAGTAAAAGGAAATCATAGGTATTATATTAGGTATATTACGCCTCTTAATTTAACATGCTGTGCTTAAGTTAGGGTTTTGCTATACTTGACAGCATTTGATGTTGCTTACGCTCAAAGAGTAACGATAAGTCTGTCTTTTAGTTTTCAATTTTAAGTGGATTTTATATTCCTGTTCTAATTCTTGTAGAATAATCATTCTGCTTACAGGTTTGTGCAATTCCTGAATACCACGTATACTTCAGAGCTTTTGATTCTTCTTTGGTGTCTTGATCAGAGAGGATAAAAGCAAAAGATGAAAAACATGCAAACATTAGATGAAAAAATAAAAGTAACAGACTTAACCAGGGTAGAGCAGTGGTAGCGACATTTTGACAAAATCAAAAATCATATGTCAAAAGATGGAAACGCGCATTGCAATATTCTTTTGTTCGCTGGTAGAAGGTCGCCTATTCATGCTAGTTTTTTCATTGTTATGGAACGCTGTACAAATTTGGTAATTACTGCTTTTCATTCGTTACATAACCATACCCTTTCTAAGTCATTTTGTTTTTGTTAATTGAATAAATAAATGTTAAAAACGAATCTTTCTCCTATATTTTTAGCCCCCAATCAAGTGTTTGGATCTCCTGTCGTGTGTTGAGTTTGTTTTAAATGTTTGACAGAACTGACACGGGACTTTCCGGTTTGACATCTCTAATGTGCTTCTTCACACGGACTTTCAACTTTGTTTTAGTCTTGTTTATCTAATGCTCATGGTAACTGCATTTTATTTCGTAGATACCTGATTTATCGTTGGGATCTGTTAATAGCTCTTAAATTGAGTGATGGTCTTCTCTAAGGTTTGGGAGGGCTTCAAAACTATATAGAAACCATGCTATGTAAAAATCTTCTTTAGCACTGTTGCCTATGCATAAATAATAGATAATCCCACTTGTACTTGATTCCAGTTTCAGGTTTATTGAAACGTGGACGCCTTCCAACTTGGTTGTTCGAACTTCTTAATAACTAGCTAAAATACTGTTTTTCGCACTGACGGGGAGGGGTATAAGGTATACACAATATATTATTTTTGAGTCAAATAAATAAGGAAGAGTTGCCCCTGTCGATATGAATGAAATATATATATGTAATATATATATATATATATATATATATATATATATATATATATATATATATATATATATATATATATATATATATACAGTATATATAATACGAAGAGCAATATATGTTGTTGCCCTTGTCAGTTGTAGAACTAATTGCTTTGTCCCATTTTGCCTAAACTTAAGTTCAAATGTCGTAAGGACTGTTGTCATTCAGCTTAGCAATCTTAAAAACTATGGATTCGATACAAATACCGGTCATTTTGGACGTGACTTTTCACAGCCCCCAACCATCAATGATAATGAGTGCTAAAGTTTTACTTGAATGGCGTCCGGAGTGTTACTATTTATCTCAGCGACGCCAGAAAGTAGAAATTCGACAATAATATTCTTTATCCCGGGCATTTATAATCTTCTGTACATATTCTTCAGTGGCGAAATTTGATAAAGGGTCTTCGTGGGTACTAGATCTGGTGAAGGGATGTTTGTGTACAAAAATTTGGTGCTCCAAGTCACTCTTTTTTATGTGAAAACTGAGATCACACATTATTTTAAAGATGGAACTGAATACTTGTAATAATATTCCAAAGAGGTTAGTCGATTGGCACGTTAACAGAAATTTCCAAATATTTGCTTTAGACGCTGCAGAATAAATAGATTTATAATGGATATATTGAGTGTAGGTTTATGATGAACACTAGTAACGAACTTATTCTTTTGCCTCCTTACTTTGAGATCTGAATAAGTAAGTTTGCCTTCCTTTCTATTTTTCTACTATTTTAAATTATTATGTATACTATTCATTTTTCCAGTGAAAAATTAAGCTGTATATTTGTAAAAGAAAACTACGTAGTCGACGCATCTGTAATAGCGTACTGTATTAATACCACAAGACCAATTGTTTCAACATGTTCCTTTCAAAGTATCGCGTGCCAAATTGGCTAACAAAGATGATAATGGATTCCCCATAGCTGAACCTTCGACCTATTGGTAAATAAGACCTTCAAAAGAAGAAAAAAAAAATATGTATTAAAGAACTTTCAAGGAGCCTGAGTATTTCCTTCAACTCAAAGGAACTGAGATCTTGTTATACAAAATGGCTGTTACAGATTTCAAAGGAATGGATGGGCGTACGGTATAGTGAGATTCTGGAGGTCGAAACCTTCGCCGAAATATTTTAGAATTTACGTAAAGAGGGAATTATGGTTTGAGTATAATAAACCATGTTATTCCTTTGTTTATGTTAAGGGCAAGTTAATTATTGATCATCGCAGTTTCTATTTATAAGGAGTATATTTTATGGAAAATACTCATGTGTGTATTTTTGTATTCAATTCAAAAATCGATTAGACCTTAGTATCGTTCATCAGATCTATTTATTTATTGTAATCATAGACGCTACCTAAATAGAATTCTTGGTCTTTTATAATTGTTTTAGGCGTAATAATTTGAATGACCCATGACCCGATTGAAATTAGAAAATGTCCTAGCTTTTCTAAGTATTTTTTCGAAAATTTCTGTCAATCGTGATGTAGTTTCACAATATTCCAAAAGTCCAGGGTGTGATTTATTTATTCCATGTGTTCAGGCAAAAACAATACTATATTAGTCATACAACTTTGGCTCTCTTTTGTTTGAATAATAAACTTCTTCAGTAAGGCTCAAATACTATATTTTTGTAATTAAAAATTACATATATTTATGCAAAATATGTGACAAAAGTAATCAGAATATTTTAAGTATTTAGTCAATTTGTATAAAATATCTATTTAATTTTGTCAACACGTTGTGAATTTTCAATAGAGTATACATTCCTTACTTCCATAATCCCTAAATTAAACAGTCATTGTAATATCCAACCTAAGTCATATAGGAGCAAGTCACTACCTAAATACTATATAACTTTTCCTCAAACTCATCCCAAATAAAATTTCATCACACGCCACTAAGTGCATTTTGACTAGCATCAATTGATGTCATTTCGATATGGTTGGCATTAACTAGATTACAAATTTGTTGTTTTACTTCATAGTTATTCTTCGCGCAGTGTGTAAGAGGAATAATAAAATCTTTGAAATATTAAACTAACCATTGTGCTACTTTGTACATGGTATGAAGTTGTCCTGAAATAATAGGTCTGAGAAGAACATCGGCTTCATGGATTTCTGGTAGGCTTTAAATTATGGGTAATCCAGGGTTAGAATTTTTTAGAACTTTACCTTTTGCATCATCTAAAATATATAACCAAACAATGTAACCTCGTATTATTATTAACCATTACTTTTTAAAGGGTTAGACTCTTATCTGATATACAAACTACCTTCCACTTTCTCTAAAACCTTCCTCTTGTACATTTCTTTTGGTATAATTATGTGTGTTATCTTTGTCAGTCTTTATACACCAATTATTATGTTGTGTTAACCATTTCCTAAAGTCAGTCATAAGCCTAGAGTAAAAGTTTTTTTGTCTCCTGTCGTTACGTAGAGAATACTTAAACAAGTATGTATTACGGCAATACAATCATATCCAAACTTTTCCATCTCATTTTGGTCTAAGGAGGCACGGTGTCTCAGTACTAGTGCACTTTCCTCTGGTGCGTAGGGTTCCTGGTTCGATCCCTCGCCAAGTAAGTTTGTAATGGATATCGTGTCCGTGAGTGTTCTCGGGGTGCTCCAGTTTCCTCCCACAATATCATTGCATCGATTCTTCAATTATAATTCACTTGCCTTAATCATCCGTTTCTCTTGGCCTAATTCATGGGACGTTAATCTGGAAGATTTTATTTAATTCTTCATTGTGGTCTAACATTTCAACAACCATCTCTCCGGATAAAATAAATTTCATCGAAGATTTGTTGGGGTTAGGACTATGTTTAAGGCCTATTCTAAACACTTGTTCGAATTCCTGATGTACCTGTATGTACTTCAGTTCCGGTTCTCTTATTAGATTATGTTCCACCTACCTCTTTATTCAATTTTTTAAACCGGTATTCTCTTTCATTTATGATAGGAGAATAACCACAGATTTTAAATTATATTCAGGTTCGGGTCAGAGGAGCTGTTAAGCCCGAAGTTTTTCATGACGCCACAACTACTCCAACTGTGTGGCTGGGCACATTATCTCCTGGAATAATGCGCCATTGCTCGGAAACGTCTGGACCATAGAATCTACATAATCCCCTAAAATGATGATGTAACCATGGGCAGTAACAGGACCGGTAATGTCAGTAGAGGACCCAGTGAAAACCGCGGATCATAACTTCCTTTGGGCGTCCGCTATACATAAACACAGCCCGTAATTTGAATGATGCCTCCTCTGTCTATATCGCACGTTTTCAGTCACCACCAGTCCATATTGTGTCTTCGTTACACCATTGACATCGTGCTAAAGCCTTATTGTCCCGTATCAGCGGTTTTGCCCCTGCTACCCAACCATGTATTATGTCCATGTCGGAAGTCGCGGCGGGCTGTGATTGTCGACACAGGCTGCGAGAGGTGCTGCTTGAATTCCTCCGTGACATGCTGTAGTCACACGACAATTCTCGCCGTCATCATAAAAAGTTTCTATTTCTTCATAGATCTTCCCTTTCATTCTCTCCATTTGTAGGGACTTTATGACTACCCGTCATTGCACTTTTGACAGTTCGTAATTAGTCTCATGATATATTGGGTCATTTCGTTCATAACTTTCATATGAACAGCTACAATATATGAGGTCAAACCATTATTGACCAACCCTCGTATGTTTCAGCATAGCTCGGAAACCCATTGAGCAATTCCAACTAAATGTACCTTATCTCTTCTGGAAAAAAGTACTTTGGTGGTAAGACCCCTAGTCTCCCTAGAGGGGGCGGAAGGGATGATATGTAAAAGTAATCTAAACCATTCGTATTAGTGTCAAATCCATAGTTTCCGGGGCCGCTGAGGTGAATAGTGACACTTTCGATTCTATTTAGGTCCAAGTTCAGTTCCGATCAATATAGGGAGGAGAAGGGGTGAAAAATAAGATGTCTAAAATGGCCGGGATTAGTATCGAATCCATAGACTACACAGGGGTTTTGCAACATGTCTGAAAATAGACGGAAGTATGACATTTACATCTTCCAGACTAAAACACACACACACACACACACACACACACATATATATATATATATATATATATATATATATATATAAGATTCCAACAGCCTAAATTTTATAGTCCATTATTAAAATCCATTTGATACTGGGATCTTTTATGTAAAGGAGGTATTTCCACTTAATTGTCTGTCTGTTACCAGAATTATCGTCATTTAGCGAATTATACAGTACCGTGTTTTCTTCGTTTCAGTTGACCCAAATTTGTCTAGTAACTTCTACTTCATCTAGGTATAAAGGGGGTTAGTTTGTCTGAAATAGAGATAAATTTTAAAAATTTCCCAACAAGAATGTCTTTCTTCATTATTTTGACTCAATAGAAAAGTACTCATGGATTTTGGATTGCCTTATATAAATACTATTTTACCATCAATAAATGGAAAGTTCCGTAAACGTGGAATGAATTAGAATATAAAGAAAAATGGATAATTTGTTCGTTTTAAAATATCCCACACTACTTGATGTTCCTTATACGAATATAACAAAGATGAAACGTTAACTATTTTGAATACTTACATCCAGTGGTGCTATTCTAATTTTTAACAACAGGTTCTCTCGCTCTTTCGCTATATATATGAAAGAAATAACAGATGGGTAGATATAATTCTCTTAGGAAACTAACCATACAAGGTAGAAAAAGAATTTTTTTGACACCACAAATGACTAGTAGCAACCTACACAGTATCCTAATACAAGGTGACGTGACGAAACTATGTATTGTCCGTTCACTCTAGGATGGAAAATTGTTTACAAACAACAATTGTAGTGCGAGCGTCAAAACCTTGCTCCCTACATGTTATTCTAATATATTTTACATCCTTCTCCCTGTTTGTATTTGCCTCATTTCTCAGTTAGCATAGGTAAAGTTGAGGAGCGCTACCATCCCTTTTTTCCACTTATGATCTAACGTCTTCTGCATTCTTGGTTTCTTACCTGACCACCAGCTGCGTACACATTTATAATATGCTTGCAAACATATATGTTCTAAACAAACAAGTGCGAAAAACCATGCCCAACACAAGCTAAGTTTGCATTTATTCCGATTTCAAGCTGGGGACAATTTGAGGGATCACGCGTGATTTTGTCCGCGGAAGCAGGCACATTAGCGATGGTGGTATGTATATAAGGAAAGACAAGTGGGAATCATCGACCTCCTGTTTGGTGCTGTAATTGCTCAAGCATGCATCGGTTCACATGTACCTGTGACCATCTACTACAGATTGATGCATATTTTTTATACTAATTTGATCATTATTCGAGCAAACAGTTCTACCAAATTTTGACACATTTCTTACATTTTCAGGTTAGGTTAGAGCTTTGTATTTCTTTTAGCAAAGCATGCACTATATGAAAAGCTGCATTACTACTTGCAGATTGACTTCAGGAGGGCTCAGTATAAATACAGTGTGGGCATATGGCATAAAAACTACAGCGCGTAAGATACGAATCAATTTGTGCTATGTGGCTAAAAGTACGAATGCTACCTGAGTTATGGTAGGAGCGCATCAGGGGGCCCCAAGTGATAGTGAGCGGGTGCGTTCATACGGAGCAGGCGCGTCAGCGATGGGGGGTATACGTATATACGAAGATAATGGAAGAGCACACTTACACATACAATACTTTCATTATCACTTAAAATTCATTTCAATATGCTGCCATTTATAGTAATTAATTTTATTTACTCTCATTCCTTCACGAAAAATGTAGGGATTCACATCGTATTTTACCTATAAATTTTCTATTTCGTGGAAGTGCCTGCTCGAGTGAACCCTAATTCGCTTACACGTATAACCACCATTGCAAACTCGCCCGTTCCCTACGGACGTACCTCGACTATAGCCCTCCAGCTTCACCTTGGCATAAACCGTAATAGATGCAAAAATCGCTTGTAATAAGCAGCTTGCATAGTTTGGTGCGTGGTTTTGAGACGTGTGGCTTCCACTATATGCATGTAGGATGTCTTATACAATTGTACGCAATTGGATGATAACACTCTGGGAATAAGTAGATAAGAAGTTTTACGTTATTTGCATGGAATTTCCCCCCAAAAAATACTGTATTTATAGACATAACATTTATGCTTTCCTAAGGTTAACTTTTACTAGCAAATTGTTTAGAAAATACACTCTCAAAAATACTATGGGCTGATTTTGTCAACGGGTGCACCATTTATAATGTCCCACCTTTATAACAGAGCAACCAAGAGAGAGAGACAAGCGAAACTTTGCACAAAGCAACTACATGAAGGGGGACATCTATCCATATATTTGGTAACATCACCAGGTGAACAGTGTTGCCAACCCAATATAAAGTTATGATTTTTTAAATAGAATGACCTAAATTTAATTTCATAATTCAAATCAGCAATGAAAATAAAGACGAAAGATATGACACTTGAAAATCAGTGTTGCATACTTTTTGAGAAGTATTGTTAAACATGTGTCAAATTTAAACACCTCTAACACACACAAGGAATGAAGTAGTAAGTATTTCTGCACATTAAATGAAATACTGGGAAGAGCTCTTTAAAATGACTTCAAGTTTAGAAGGATCAGTTAAACAGTGTTGCCACAAGAGAAGAGAGAAAAATTGAATTTGGAAATAGTGCATTAACTTGGAAAAGGTCCCTAGTACAGTATGTTTTAAAATCCATAGAGCAAATCAGTATGTCATAAGGAGCATTGTTACGTTTATTTGAGATCGATAAGTCAAGTACTTACCGAGAAATTCGGTACTGTGTAAAAGCTGATAATTTTGTGCTGTAGAAGATGGTAACGCTGTTTCTAAATTCCCTTTTTTCCCTCAGCCTTGGAGAAATCATGAAGAAATGATTAAAATGAAATAAATTTTAATCAATGGACATACAATAAAATGAAACCCATTTGAGATCCTGAATGGACTAATTAAACGTAATAAGGATATAAATTGTTCTTGTGTTAGTCATACGAATTCACATTTCAACAAGATAGTAGAAATACGTTTACGAGAGTTACCTAATAGCTATTTGTTCGGTCAATATACTCATTCTCGTGCAACTTTAGGGGCGTAATATCGAAACAATTCAATATTATCTGTAAATATTACTGACTTGTTACCATTTCTTTTTTAAACACGAATGAATGAAATAAGTAACAGCTTGTTCTAATTGAAGCAATACAAAGAATGATTTCCACACACAATTTCTTTGGTTGTGTTATAGCTGGTGGGTGTAGCCAAGTGGTGTAATCAAAATAATTACTCACTTTCTTCGTTTGCACGTCTAAGGGGATCATTCGGAAGCAATGTTCAAGAAATTATACATACAAGAAATGCAAGAAGTCATTATAACTGCTATGCTTATGATCACTAACAAATGTTAAATATTGCTTCGCATTGACGCAATTCATATCGGAATAGTTCCCCTAGTCTCTCGCATTACCCATCAAGTCACGAGAGAAATTGATTTGTACAGATGAACTCTCACTTAGGAACTTAAAATTTTAAAGTCATTGGCCCTAACTGAGTATTTTTTTTATTTATTATTATTTTGCTATCATATTATAAAACTCTGCAAAGGTTAGCTATATGAGTTGTAGCCTATATGCACCAATGAAATAGGCATTTTTCTAGAAATACCTAATTATATGTACCATAAAATTCGCGTATTTTTTTAAATTTCTACTTTGCCGCCAACTTGTCAATCTGCAAGTTATCTTCTGTATTTGTCAGCTAAGGTATTGAATGTGTAGTTACAAATCATCGAATAAGTTTGAAACGCAATACTGCCTTTCATATGAAGCTCGATATAATGTTTTATGGGGCGTTTACACTTGGTCGATTTAGTCGCACGGCTAAATCGACTCGCTGCATTTGCGACTAAATCGAAGCAACTAGGCCGAATCAGATCGATGGATGTGTTCAATTGTTTCAACCGAAATTAAATACTGCTTGTCGACTCGCTCTCCTCTGGTCGATTCGAAATCGACTGGCAGTTTTAAAGATGTCCAAGCAAATAGTAATTGGTACAATTTGCGGTGTTATAGCAGAAGAAAGTAGAATCGACCACAGAAAATAGAACGTCTTTCAATTCAGTTGCTAGTCGATTAGTCGCTTTCGATCAACAAGCGATTAAGTTGAATTCCTGTTTACACGGTCGATTAAGTTGAAAGTGACGTCAATTCAACTGAATCGAACGCAAATCGACTAAGTGTAAACGCCCCATTAAGCTCATTTTTAAGAATATTTCTCGTGCAGCTTTTCTTTTGCCACACCACTCGAAATAATTGTTCAAAAATTACAATTCTTTCACAAATTCCTTATTGTTTACTAAATGATTTGCGTTGACCTACATGGAAACATGTCAAATGGCATAGTTAAATTTCAAGGATACCATCATAATCAATTCTTGAAAAATTAAAATTCTTCTAGGATTAGCGTGTAAATACGGCATCCGGATGTACGCATAAAAACTGCAATGCAAAAAACAAGAAACAACCTGTGCTAGTAGGCCACTAAAAAGGACGTTGCTATCTTAAGGAGTCACGGCGGGACGGATGCTCTAGAGAGGGGGTGAATCCGAAGAGAGTAAGTGCGTCAGCGAAGGTTGGCATATGCAAAAATGAGGATAGTGAAAACGAGTGAATTTTGGCATTGATATGAGTTTCAATAATAGTTGTCACGGTTTCAGACTTGTAGAGTTATACTTGTAAACATAGAATACAACTTCTGTACACTGTGCACAAATACAGCACCGGTGGAAAATAGTTTCTAATACAACCATCATTTATATGCACTCAATTATTTTATCCGTAGTAAAGTACTCGTAAGGATTTTACACTATACTCCGCGTCACGCGAATTGGCGTGTGGCACCAACCAATAAACTCACAGTACGCTGTTACTAAACCTTCAGGAAGGAATCCAATCATTCATAATTAATTTTGTTGGTATTTCTGGACAATTATGAATGATTAGATTCCTCCATGATGGTATAGTAACAGCCCACTGCGATCTTGTTGGCTGATGTCATACACCAATTCGACGGACGCGAACTATAGTAACCTACACTTGTAAACATAAAATACAGATGTATTACTTTGTATTTAACTCTATCGCTTGCAGAAAATTGTTCTTTATATCTTTTTATGCGAAGTACGAAATTTTACCTGTAAATCTTTCAAAATTTGGTGCACTAAAAGTAAACCAGCACCATATTTACTATAAATTCAAGGGTAAATAAATTGACCAAAATGCAAGTAGTAAGACTGACATAATATACTATACATAGGCTCACGAACAACAATGTGTGATATGTTTAACTTTTCTAATATAGTACTGATGGGGTTCACAAAAATTTACTTAGGTGTTTTTTTTCTTTCTTCCTGACCTTGAACATAAAATATGACTTAGGATACGTAGGTTTTTTTATTTTTTTTTTTATTTTATTTCATTTTCCGCCGTAAGAACTTAGCGTTCATGGCTTCGTCAAGAGATACAGTTACTATTACAAGTTATAATAATAATAATTGCAAGAGATACGCTACAATTAGTATTACAATTATTAAAAAAATAATATATAATAATACAATATATAAAGTAATAATATAAAATATATACGTAACAATAAAACAAACTAAGTGTACTTTTAGAGAAAATATAAATTTACCTTGTTTTATATATTTTAAAATTCAAATAAATTTTGATATTTACATTATAAAGAAAGATCACAGTGAAGATATTCATCTAAACCATAGAAAAGATGTTTGAGTAACAGTAACTTGAGGTGTCTTTTAAACTGCAAGTTTGGCATTCGTTTGACACGATCTGGTAATTTATTATAAAGTTTTATTCCTATGTGGTGTAACGAATTTTGAGTTCTTGTTAGACGGAAATTTTGGATATGAATATGATTGGTTGTTCTTGTGTTGTATTCGTGTAGGTCCGAGTTGAGTTGAAAGTTTCTTTTATTCATATGTATAAATGATGTTGTTTCTAGAATGTATATACACGGCAATGGTAATATTTTAAGTTTCTGAAACAGTGGTCTACTTGGTGTATAAAACGGGACTGATAACATTATTCGTAACATTTTCTTCTGCATAGTAAACACTTTCTTTGCATAACAGGTATTACCCCAAAAAATGATTCCATACGATAGAATTGACTGAATCAATCCGAAATAAATTGTTTTCAATGTTTCTGTAGTTAGAATCTTACTAACTTTACGTATAAGATATATTTTTGCGCTTAGTTTCCTCAACAAATCATTCACGTGATCGTCCCATGTTAACTTAGAGTCCAATTTTATCCCTAAAAATTTACAAGAGTCAGATACCTGTATGAGTTCCCCGTCTATACGTATTTGATGTATATTTAGAGTGTTCAGTTTTCCTTCATTGAAACTCATTATAGTTGTTTTCGCTGCATTTAAGTTAAGTTGGTTTGCTTTTATCCATTCTGTAATTTTATCTGTCGTGTTCTTAAATATGATTTCCTCGGAGCAAATGTTATTTGGAATTTCAACTAAAATATTTGTATCATCCGCAAAAAGTACGCTTTTGTTTGGAACTATATAATCAGGAAGATCGTTAATGTAGATAAGGAAAAGTATAGGACCTAATATTGATCCTTGTGGAACTCCGTGCCTAATGTGTCTTACCTCTGACTTGGTTGGACCTATTTCTACATATTGCATGCGGTTAGTCAAATAGGAGTGGAACCATAAATTAGCATGACCTCTAATACCATAACTACGCAATTTATTCAATAAAATTTTGTGATTAACAAGGTCAAAGGCTTTTGTGAGATCCAGAAAAATTCCATATATTTTATTTCTTCTCTCTCTCGCTTTATATATATCACTTAGAAAAGCAACTACAGCATTGTTAATTGATTTGCACTTCCTAAACCCGAATTGGCTCTTCGTGAAGATATTATTCTTTTCCAAAAAGGGCACCAATCTGTTATACATAACTTTTTCTAAAATTTTGGAGAAAACAGATAGAATAGAGATAGGACGATAATTTCCTGGGTCAGTAGTTGATCCTTTTTTGTGTATAGGTCTTATTTTTGCAAGTTTAAGATCTTCTGGAAATGTTCCCGTTTCAAGAGAGGAATTGCATATATCAGTCAACGGTATAAGAAAATATTCGGCACACATTTTAAGCAAGTAATAAGGAATATCGTCGGGCCCAGAAGATTTTTTCGTCTTCATTTTTTTAATAATCGATCTTATTTCTAACTCTGTGGTAGGTATTAAGTATATAGATACAGAATTACTAGATAATTTTATGTTGTTAGTCTTTTCAGACTCAGAATTTGAGTGTTTTCGCAACGTTGGCAAAAAAATCATTAAGTAGGTTTGCAATATGTTGTTTATTTGTTATTTCTCGGCCATGCTGAATTATTTTTTTAATTTCTATTTTTTGCGTTTTTGATGCGGTTGATTGTTCATTTACTACTTGCCATAGTGTTTTGTTCTTGTTATCAGATTTAGATATCCTATTTGATGTGTGCATTTTCTTTGCTTCTTTTATTACACCTTTAAGAATACTCCTATATTTATTAAAATATTCTTTTAGTTTCCTATTATTCGTCCTTTTTACAATTGTATGTAGTTGTTTCTTTCTCATGCAGGAATTAATTATGCCTCGTGTTATCCAGTTGCATCTAGTTTTGTGAGAATATACCTTTATCTTTTTAAGTGGAAAGGCTATTTCGAAATAGTGCCTAACTGTATTAATGAACTGTCTGTATTTATTGTTTACGTCATTTTCTAGTAGTGTGTCCGTCCAGTCTTCCTTGCTAAGAAGATATTGAAAGTACTCCACGTTCGTTTCATGAAAGTCTCATGAAAGGTTGGTTTTGGTTAGCTTAGTTTAGTATACAGTTGGTAAACTGCTTGTATGATACTGCAGCAAACGTAAAATTTTGTGAATTCTGCATTAATATCACAAAAATCATAGGTTCAAATTTTCTCTTACATACACAACTGCTAGGTCGTAATTAATGAATGTCTTAAAATGTTTTATACGGCTTCATTCTGCAAGGGGTTGTGTTAGCGAAATGTAAAGTATGGCTTTTTTTTTTTGCGATACTCGGTATGCAATTATAATTATTTATTGCATTATGTGTGTTCGCTTGCGATCCGCAAATTTTGCGAACATTATTAGGAAATTAGACTCATATACTGTTATTTAGCGTGGCACATAGACTATTATTTGTTGTGGTACCAATAGTTTCTAATGTTTCCATTTAGTGTTTAGATGTATCGTTAAGTACAATATTATGTCCTAGTAACTGTTCGAAATATTTTTTGCAATATATTGTACGACAGTCATTTCAAAAATTCTGCACAATGAAAGATGTTACGCAAGCTAATAATTTATTGTACAAAATATCTTTACAGGCCTTCAATACAATCTCCATACTTCTTTATGACAGCTTCCCAACATTTGCCAAATTCTGTATGCTGGATAGGGCACCTTCATTGTTGAGGTGTCTGATCACTCGGGTTACCTCACTGAAAGCTTCGTCAATCGAATCTAAACGTTTTCCACAGTATGGTTCTTTTGATTTGGGAAACAAATCAAAGTCTGGTTGGCTCAAATCAGGACTATATTGGGAAGGGAAGTATTTCTCATCCATACATGTTAAGTGTCACCCTTACTTGTAGAGTAGTATGCGGCCTCGCATTATCATTCAGAACGAGGACACCAGCTGCAAGCATGTCAGGATTCCTTTCAATAATTTTCGGGCGCAAAACATTTTGCAGAAACAGCTTGTAGTATACGCCTGGTATAGACATCCCCTGTGTCACTCTGTTGTAGCCATCTCTCCATTTGTATCATGCACGAAGATCATCGTGAGTTAAACGTTTGATTGCTGCTGGCGGAATTTCTTCGGGCATGAAGAGTCTGAACTGTTTTATTGTGACGACTGAAACTTCAGTTCTGGTTCAAACTCTCTTATCCAGGTTTCATCAATTGCAATAGTCGTTTGGAAAAAATGATCTCCTTCTGTTTGATAACGTTGAAGCAATTTTTCTGCGATTGTTTTGCAACATGCTTTCTGCTCTTTACTCAGATCATGCGGAACCCATCTCATCTTCAGCTTCGCCTTCTCAGTAATGATTCTGTAAAGTGAAGTGACAGATATTTTGGCCTCATATGCAATTTTCTCATATGTTTTTGTCGACCCTCTCTCAAAATGTCATTCATAATAATCTCAGGAGTGTAGTCTGTTGCAATTGATGGTCTTTCATTTCTTGGGGTGTCCGCAGTGCTTACGCGATCTTCACGGAAACGAGCTGAGCATCGAAATACAGTGCTATGATTCACTACACTATTTCGACAAACCTCCCGCAAAGGATTGTAAATTTCAGTTTGATTTTTTCCACATAGAGATTCGATGTTGATATAGGAACGCTTATCATCATGTGTAAGGGAACCTCAGTCAGGTTCACCACTGAATTTCTGACAATACAGCTACGCAAACCAGAAAACACAGAAACAGTCGTCAAGCGCAAACTCTGACCCCCAACTAACCTAAAAGTGAACTTGATCAAACCACTCAAACGGTCGTGCATAGGCTGTGTGCAAGACTTTTGAAATGACCCTCGTACTTATATCCAGACCCTTTCATTTCGTAATGGTTTGCATCAACAGAAAGCGAAAATAAGCATTTCGGTTTTACTTTCACGTGGTGACGTGTTCGTTTCCTACGGACACAGTTTCACGTTTGCTTATCCTGAACTCCAAAATATGTTACATCATAA
The DNA here is from genome assembly GCF_964235325.1 of Thermobia domestica. NCBI lineage: Eukaryota > Metazoa > Arthropoda > Insecta > Zygentoma > Lepismatidae > Thermobia > Thermobia domestica. The sequence continues at coordinate 273,023,122 of NC_137456.1, read as the reverse complement.
TGACCACGTAGGACAGGATTGTGCTTGTCTCTCTCCCTTGTCTTCCTTTACGCGTATACACACTGTCGCTGACATGCCTCCTCCATACGGACAAATGCCCGTGTGAGTTTCCAACTTCATTCTGTTCCAATAGTGACCAACATACAGAAGTTTGTACGTATTTTTCCGAGAATAATCGCTTTGCAGACATATCATTTTGCAGTATAACATAAATTTGTATTCAATTATTGTGGAGAATTATGCAAAAAGCAAAAGATTTTGATTGAATTATTATAGGAAAATTGTGTGGTTATGCCTTCTTAAAGTTAAGCTGTGAGGGCACGGTTGCTCAGTGGTAGAGCGCTTACATCTGGCGCATGGGGTTGTCGGGCACTCTCGCTTTCTCTCACATTCTCATTCCATTAACTCTTCTATCATCACTCACTTGCCTTAATCATTGTCCACCTTAGCCTAAATGGCATAATCGTGGGACGTTATACAGAAAGTTAAGCTGCGCTAAGGAATACAATGTTGCATATAATTTACAGAAGATCTATGAAATATTCTTTACACAGTATGTTTACACTATTTCGCTTATAAGCATATCCACCTTTGCTAACGCGCCCGGTGCCTATAGACAGCTTGAGTTTCCACTACTTTAGGGCCTATGTTTAGCAAAAGGGGTCCACTTCTTTTCTCTAAAAAATGTTACAATTTTGGTAATTTCTGTTCACATTCGGTTAGTTTAGAGTAGGTTATGTTTGTTTAGGCTAGCTTAGGTTAGTTTAGTTTATGTTAAATTAGTCTAGGGGTCCCGCATATTTTTCCAAAAAATGATAGAATTTCGCTTATTTCTATAATATTAGGTAAGTTAGGTTAGTTCAGGTTAACTTAGGTTAGTTTATGTTAGGGTATGTTAGATTTGGTTAAGTTGTGTTACGTCTAAGTACTTGTATCATTCATTTCTCCTGTAAATTTTGTTTTTTACGTGCTTCTGGACCCTTGTACTAAACATACTCCTACTTTAACCCTGCCCTGACTTGGTTAAATACTTTCATGCTTTTTGTGGCCATCCAGCACACATTTGATTTTTGTTTTTACACTACTCGTTTACTCGTCAGCTCACTACGAATCCAACTGTTCATGGACCCACCAGGTTCTCAGTTTCTTAGCCGATCAGATACTTTTCTTGTTTTTGATGACCACCCAACAGGGGTTGTTTGGTGTTTGTTCCACTATAGCTTTTATGTAGTGATGGGTAAATTCCCGGGAAGATATTTTTCGGGAATATTCCCGGGAAGATTCCCAAAATGGGAATTTATCCGGGAATTTATATTCAATCAGAAAGAAAACTGCATTCTATTACTATATTGTGATTTCAAAGTTGAATTAATTTTTATATCACACCATATTATTACTGTTGTCCACAGAGGATTCTTTAAAATATATATTCTAAACGGTACTATGTTATTTTATTAACACTTTATTATATTTAGAGAGTACGCATAAATGTATATTTATTTACAATATGTTCTATCAATTAAATATGTGTGAAAAAATTATATAGTAACAGTTTAAATTTATATGTAAGTGGATTTGCTCAACTTGACTCTGTTACTGATATTATAAACACATTAATTTATAAATGTTATAAACCAATGAGATTGGGTAAATACTAGAAGATAAATGTCTCACCAATTTATCAACATTTGCGCATACATATTTAAGTTCACAAAATTTGCAAGATATTTACTTATCTTTATATTTTAGCACGTAGCATTGCCATACACGACCTTTCATTCTACCTATTTCTCGACATTCCATACGTTAATTCACGTGTAAAAGAAGTCCGAGTACCTCTTCAGAAATTCGAGTCAGAGAGAGGAGACAGACCGACGTCTATTACTAATGGTGGTTCAGGGTTTATTAATAGTACTTCATCTGTATTTCCACATAATTCTAAATTACTTTAAAAAATGGTTCCTTTTAATCTATTGTAAATTAATACTTTGCTAATTTTGGCTGTTCTTTAGCATTGGGGGCCAGCTTTTGCACCTACTTTTTTGCGATATTCTATTCCGATGCTGTTGTTTTATGGTTTCATACGTTTAATTACGTTACCAACATTAAATTCAGACAGCATTGCAGAGCGAGCGTTAGCGAATGAGGGCGGGTTAGAGCCTCGCATGGCACGTTGTTTTCTATCTTCGTTACCAACAACTCACTTTCTTTTCTCACATAAATCACTTCGACTTACCTTTCCGTTTTGTATAAATCCCCACTGTCCTAAAAAAAAAAAAAAAAAAAAGTGTTCGATACTTTCTTGACTACTTGAACATCGCTATCAACTCATTTCTTTCGTAAATCATCCTATTTTTTGCTAGTTTTGGCTCCCTAATTGTAAACAATTACCTTAGTTTCTAGTGCAAATGGAAATAGAACTTAAAAAATCATATTATTAGTTATATAAAGTACCGTAAAATAATTTTAAATTTTTTAGCCTCCAAATTCTTTAAAACCTAGAAGTAAATCATAATATATTAAAATAAAGTAATTAGTCATATGGATCTTATAATTTGAAAGATAAAGTAAAGAAATGAAAATAAATTCCTTCCCGGGAATTTATAGGCCAGGGAAAAAACCCGGGAATATTCCCATTTTTAAATTCCTTCCCACCGGGAATATTCCCACTGCCCATCACTACTTTTATGGCATATTTCTATATGCTGTACTTTTACTCATAACGTTTGAGTCCTCATAAGGGAATCGGCACCTATGAACGCATAAATGCAACTCACTTCTTAAAAAACAATTTAGACATTATTTGTAGTTAATTTCGTGGTGAATGAAATACAAACTAAGCTGTGTATCTTCCCCTAAAATTGGACAGTACGTGTAAATATTGGATGATCTGAAAAATTTTGCTACCATTTAGGAGAACCTAGCCTATGTATTGTCAATTAAAATTTTACAACTATTACGTTTTATTGTCTTTTCTAACTTATATTCAGGAGAAAGAAATGAAATGATCAAGAAACAATTATTCATAACATACATTACAAAATTCAAGAAACAGAAAATATATTCTATTTCCTTTTTTAAATAGTCTGCTTTTACTCGACATGTCACAGAATATAACTTGTGTCACAGATTAGTACTAAAATATTTCTCCAACTCAGAGGGAAAAAAGGGAATTTTGAAACACCGTTACCATCTTCTACAGCACAAAATTATCAGCTTTTACAAAATACCGAATATCTCGATAAGTACTTGACTTATCGATCTCAAATAAACGTGACAATGCTCCTTATGACATACTGATTTGCTATATGGATTTTAAACCATACTGTACTAGGGACCTTTTCCAAGTTATTGCACTATTTCCAAATTCAATTTTTCTCTCTTTTCTTGTGGCAACACTGTTTAACTGATCCTTCTAAACTTGAAGTCATTTTAAAGAGCTCTTCCCAGTATTTCATTTAATGTGCAGAAATAGTTACTACTTCATTCCTTGTGTGTGGTAGAGGTGTTTAAATTTGACACATGTTTAACAATATTTCTCAAAAAGTATGCAACACTAATTTGCGAGTGTCATATCTTTCGTCTTTGTTTTCATTGCTGATTTGAATTATGAAATTAAATTTAGGTCATTCTATTTAAAAAATCATAACTTTATATTGGGTTGGCAACACTGTTCACCTGGTGATGTTACCCAATCTATGGATAGATGTCCCCCTTCGTGTAGTTGCTTTGTGCAAAGTTTCGCTTGTCTCTCTCTCTTGGTTGCTCTGTTATAAAGGTGGGACATTATAAATGGTGCACCCGGTATATATATATATATATATATATATATATATATATATAGTGTAAACGTTATTTATTTCTAGTGGGATCTCTATTATAAAGCTACAGCCTTACACGTTTTCTAGCTACATATACTTCTTATTTCTTTTTGCGAGTTAACAGACTTTACCTAGAAATTAAAAAAAAAAAAAAGAAATGTATTGCTAATCTACACCGATATTTTTCCGCTTTTCTATATCACTTTATAACTATTTGCAAATTAACAGACTTTATCTGAAAATTAAAAAAAAGAACTGCATTCATAATCTACACCGTTATTTTTCCGCCTTTGCAAGAACAAAGTTCAGAACATTTATTTCATTTTTTAATATCGCATACGTTGTATCCATGCAGTTGCTGTTTCGATGTTAACTCTTATCATAGTAGAATTGAGCTTCGGAGTTTTACCTTCAACTTTTTTTGACAAAATTTTAGCCTCGCTCGAGGTGTGACTAGACCAATCAGCCCTCAGTGTTAACCGTACCTGAGGGATCACTTTGGAAGCTTTATGCATTGCACAGTCAAGGGTATGGTTCAGGAAGCCCACAGGTACGGTTCGTCTAGGGGACCCCTACGTGGTCGACTATGTATATGGCCCTGAGATATTAACGTTATGACAACTCGAGTTAGTTATTATGTAATACAATCTTACTTATAATGCACACTCAATATTGCACAATTGTTTTTTTTTTGTTTTTTGTTTTTTTTTTTTTTTTTGAAAGTGTGCGAAAACCTTGTACGCCTGGCAATATTGGAAGATGGCAGTTTGTGTTGTAAACAATAAAGAGAGAAAGAGAAGACCGTTAGGTTCGCTGGACAGCGTTGTTTTCATGATAAGGCGGCCGAAACATATTTCGCTGATTCTAAACAAAGGCTGGGAATTTCGATGCGAGTATAGGTGGAAATATTCTCGCCACATATTGCCTGTTGGTGAAGGTTTGCAATGTTGCAAACCGCTAAGTCTAGAATTTCATACTAATTGAACGAGCTTTGAGAAGGATTATTATGATGCAATAATTATATAGCTACTAACAACCATAGACTTAAAGTATTAGGAAATAAACCATGCTGCTGTAAGAAGAATATAATACACATTGAATTACGTGTTCAAAGTACAGTATAAAGCGAATTTTAACATTTAAACATTTTAAAGCTGTACACATTTGCCCTATTTGGGTGCCCTTACCAGACACTGTGCAACACAAAAAAAAAGGCATTAAAATAGGTAGATCGAGCATGGGCATGAACCCGGCTCTGGCCGGTATTCCTTATTAAGGTTTTCCTCAGTCCCACGATATGAATGCCTAGATGGTAGCTTCTGTAAAGCAGGGGCGGATTCAGGACGGACTTCTGGGGGGCGGTGGGTTTTAATACTGCTACTTAGAGCTACTTTTAAGAGCAAACTTTGGGATTAGGTTTTATTTAAATATATAAAATGAGAAAGTTTCCTTTCCTGGGGGGGGGCAATCGCCACGATCGCCCCCTGGATCCGCCACTGCTGTAAAGCCAGAATTGGGCCAAACACTGAGGCCCCAGAATTGGCGGGAAATATATTCCTTCAGAATATTATGTTGCCAACACTTCCACAAATATTATCGTGGTGGGTTCCAATATCCGTTTTTCGTTTATATGTGCTTAAATTAATTATGAAGTAAATGTAGAAGTGTTTCTTTCATTCTCTTTCTTTCTTTCTTCTCATCTTTCTCATCCTCGCTCTCCTTTCCCCACCTCCTTAAAATTTGAATACTATCCTCTGTAAGATTGTTTCTCTCCACGGCCCAAGGTTTAAAGAGACCAACCTGATATAAAAATGAAAATGAAATGAAATGAAATCTTTAAGTTTAACGTCCCACGCTTATGCCGGTTAGGCTAAAGGAGACGGTGATAATGAGAAATGAGTGAAATGGTGGAATGAAGAAAGTGGGAGCAAACGGGAGAACCCCGAGAAAACCCACGAGCGCGATGTTTGTCCACCACAAAGTCCACACGGCGCGAGCTGGGATCGAGCCAGGGACCCCAAGCACTAGAGGTGAACGCTCTACCACTGAGCCACCGCGCTCCCACCAACCTGATATAGTTTACTATTAGCAGAACTGTACCAATAAATTCACATTAGAGGCAGCGTCGTAACTTAGATTTTTGGCCTCCTAGAGAAAGGAGATACGTGTATTTGGGCCTCCTAGAGAAAGTTGATTTTCTCATTCTTGGGCCCCCCTCTTTCTATCTTTCTCTTACTATTTATGCCCCCCGGAGCCTGTGGGCCCTCCTTCACGGCAAGGTCTGCAGGGCCGTTAATTACACCCCTGGGCCCGTTCCATACCTGTGAAATTAATTAAGGCGACAATATTGACAAATCTCAAAGCCATACGAATAAATGTTATTTCTAGGGCCCCTAATAATAGACGTTTCCTACTGAAGTGGGCCCACGGCTCACTTTTGTTTTATTTACCTTTTGTGCGCTGCTTTATGTAATGCAGTGAAACTGTTTGATGCTTCATTTATAATTTCATGTTCGTATTGTATATGGGTTAAGAAAATTTTGTCTCCAAATGGGCCCCTTCGAACGGCGGGGAACCTCCCTGGGGGGAAGTTGCCCCACAGAAGTTACGGTCCTGATTAGAGAAAAAGTAAACTCTTTCGAAATTTACGCAACTTGCAAATACCAAACCCTACTAGTGCTAAAATTGATGAGTTAGTGCCACTGTTACCACTGCTATAAGGGGAAAGTAGGGGAAGGACTGTTAAAATACGCTGGCCAGGTTTTGTGTCAAAACACAGCGCCAAGCTACAGTGAACAGACAATAGCACTGCGAATATTTTGGAACCGTGTTATCCAAGATAGATCGTAGTCAAAAATTATTGGAGAGAGCTTCATCTAGCAATAGATCGACGATTGTTGATAATGATGTTTCAAATTAAATAATGGTTTTTTAAATTAAATAATGGTGTTTCAAACATAAATAGTGGTGTTTCAGATGTAAATAATAGTGTTTCAAACGTAAATAATGATGTTTCAAATATAAATACCCTCACCATTTCACTCATATGACCACACTTCGATTCTTGATATCTCATGCCTACGTGCTTGCACGTATTTGTCGGGGTATAACAAACGGTTCTGCGAACACAAAATATTTTAACAACTGGCTCTAGCGAAACGATACGAACCGGCTGAATAGCACCACTGCTTACCTGTAAACAAACGCACCGAATGCTTTTGTTATGCTTTTCTTGTATATATAGTGAAAAAAGTTGGCAATGCTGCAAGTTGTGTAGTGTGGTGAAAGTGAAGCCTCTCAATATCAGGCTAATTTGTGTGGAATTAAGGACATATGGAGTTATAAAATACTAGCAGCGTTCACCCCGCTTCGCTGCGGTCACCCCGGAACGCAATAAACTTTGTTACTTAGATAATTTTTACTTTTTCGCTTTCAAATTGCAGTAAATGTTAACATTATAGCGCCTGTCATTTATGTTAACCCGCCGAGTCACATGGTCATGCGGGTTGCATATAAATACGTTTATTTTTACCTATGATGAACTAATAACAAAGGATTTGTACGTATGGACACTTGAATGGTCAATTATCTCAAGACACTGGTAATTAAAAATTAAAGTGATATGATAAAAACCATCTAGGGTCCAAATCATAATAACCCCCCAAAAATGAAAGAAATTGGTTCAGCCGTATTAGCGTGATGAGTTCACAAAGGATTTGTGCGTTCTCTTTTATGATAAAACACACCTGTAAGTACTAGTGATTAGTTAAAATTAATTCGTTTGTCGTGATATAATGCTGATGTAAGTGGGACTGTTAAAATAACTAAAGCAACAAAATTCCTGAATGTAAACAAAACGAAGACAGAATTGCAATCTCTGCAAGGGATATTTTTGTGTGAAAAATTCCCTTGTTAAAAATTCGTAAGGAATTTTAATAACGCCATGTGATGTTTTAATAACAAATAACATTCAGTTTGGTACTATATGTCCTAGATAGTGCAGAATAGAAAGTAGTCCAATTACGTATATTTATATTGAGGGCTTGCTTATAACGCTTTTATCGTTTATTCAGAAACGATGGGGATTTGTAGTAAGTGCTCAAAAGCCGTAGCTAGACAAGACAATCAAAAAATCCAGTGTAGGGAGTGTAATAATTTATTTTATGGTGTGTGTGTCCAGTTAAAAGAGGAAGATATCAAATTTCTACGTTCTACGGAACAAGTGTGGAGATGCGATAGTTGTGAGAAATCGCGTAGAAGAAGCATGAGTGGTGATACCTCCATAGAAGTTACAAGTAAGTGTCCTGCCCTTAGTGAAGTGTATCAATTATTATTATCAATTAGGGAGGAGATTAATAATTTGAAAAAATCAAACAAGCAAACAGAAGACGATTTAGGAAGATCTTTGAATCTAGCACACGAGAAACTTGATGAGAACTCGAATCTACTAAAAAGTCAGGGTGAAACACTGAAAAAAATGTTCCGAACTCATTGATGATCTAAAAAATGAAAACTTAAGGTTACAGAAGGAAATTGATAAGCTAAATTTAAAAATAGATGATCTAGATCAATATGGTAGAAGGAATACCGTAGAATTGTATGATATCCCAGAATTATCTAATGAAAATGTTGTTTCTGTTGTGAAGAATGTAGGTCGTGCTTTGGATATATCAATTAATGATGACATGATAGACGTATGTCATAGGTTAAAGACGTATCCTAATCAGACTAATCCTGGCATAATTGTTAAATTTGTAAGAAGGTTTGATAAAGACAGGTTTCTTCAGAGAAGAAAGGTAAAACGAAATTTAAACTGTGGAGACCTATGATACACTAATGGGGGACCTATTTATATAAATCAGAGTTTATCTTCAAATAGAAGAATTATATTTAGCGAAGCTAAGAAAATAAAAAGAGACAAAAGTTTCGCTTTTCTTTGTGTAGATTGGTCGGGAAATATTAAGCTTAAGAAGAATGCTGAAGATACAATTGTATATTCACTTAGAACACCGGAAGACGTTAGGAAGCTAAACTAAGCAATATGAGTGTTAAGGACAAATATTTTTCATGTTACTATCAAAATACAAGAGGATTGAATACAAAATTAAGTGAATTGTACACAAGTGTTCTAGCTGCTGACTTTGATATCATAATTATTACTGAGACCTGGTTAAAGCCAAGTCTGTATGATAATGAAATTTTAGATGATAGATATACTATATTTAGACAAGACAGAAATAGCAATAAAGGAGGTGGTGTTTTTATAGCAGTATTAAACCACTTTCATACATATAGAATCGACATCAACATAGAAAATATTGAAGCAGTTTGTCTTAAAATTATGGTAGAAAATCGCTCGTATCTAGTAATTGCTGTTTATTTTCCGCCCAATTCTAGAGCGGAAACTTATTATAATTTCTTATCAAGGGTGGAGGAAATCATTAAATCACATCATTTTAGTATAATTCTGATTGGCGACTTTAACTTATCTTTGGTAACAGACTCAAATTTTGATTTATTACAAGGTGGAACGATATATTCTTCTCTTGCTAATTTTATGTCATTGAACAACGTTAAATCTATAAATAACATAAAGAATCGATTTGGCAAAACATTAGATTTAACAATAACAAACCTTAGTGAAAATATGAATGTATATAGAATATCAGAACCTTTTGTAGCTGAAGATTTATATCACCCAGCTTTGTTAATTCAAGAATCGATAATTGTTAGAGCATCTGATGCTAGATGCGACTCGATTACAGTTTATAGCTATTCTAAAGCAGATTTTTTGAGTTTGTATCATGATTTACGGGAAGTTAGTTGGGATTGAATATATAATTCGAAAGACCCGAATGAAGCATTGGATCACTTTTATAGAGTATTTAACAGCATTATTGAGAAAAATGTCCCTAAAAGAAAGTCATATAAGAAAAGATCATTTCCAAATTGGTTTTCCACAGACATAATTAAAACTTTGAAACAAAAGGAATATTATAGAAAGAGAAAACAACATTCTGAGTATAATGAAACTATGTTTATTGAATTGCGTAAAAAGTTGAAGAAAATGATGAAAATGGAATATAATCTGTATTTACACAATCTTGAAAATAATCTTGATAGCAACCCTAGTTATTTTTGGAATTACATTAAAAGTAAAAAACTTAACAATCGAAACATCAACACTATGACATATCATGGTACACTTTTACTGTCTACACGGGAAATAGCAGATAGTTTTGCACAATACTTTAAAATTGTGTATGCTGCAGAACTTCCATCATACGAAATTCCAAGCACACAGCAGTTGACAGTACCTAATTGCTTAAATATTGATATATATGAAGACGAATGCAAGGAATCAATAAAGAAATTAAAATCAAGTAAATCCAGTGGACCTGACCAAATACCTCGGTATATATATAAAGGAAGTCGCGATCTAATAGTGAAGCCTCTGTGTTATATATATAATATCATTCTGAAAACTCAAATATTTCCTGATAAGTGGAAACTTAGTAAAGTTTGTCTCATTCACAAATCGGGTAATCCTGATATAATTGAGAACTATAGGCCAATATCATTAATTTCAACACCCTCTAAAATATTTGAACAGATTTTGTACAAAAGAATATATAATCATGTAAAATCATATATTTCTGAATTCCAGCATGGCTTTTGTCCTAAAAGATCTACAGTGACAAATTTAGTAACGTTTACTCAATTTATATCTAATGCAATTAACAATGGTAACTCAGTTGATGTAATTTATACAGATTTTGCTAAAGCGTTTGACAAACTTGATCACTCTATTTTGATCAAAAAATTGGCTATGTATGCTTTCTCTAATAGTTTGTTGAAATTGATCACATCCTATGTATCAAGTCGAAAACAGGACGTTTCCTATTATCAAACTAATTCAGTACAGTATGAAGTTCTATCAGGTGTCCCACAAGGTTCCAACTTAGGACCATTATTTTTTGTTATTTATAAATGACCTACCGCAATCAATTAAGTCATCTCATTGTTTGCTGTTTGCAGATGACCTTAAAATATATTTAAAGTAGTTAATAAAATAAACGATGCTTTAGATTTGCAGGCTGACTTAAATAATTGTTACAAGTGGAGCACAGAAAACAGATTGTTTTTTAACGTAAGAAAATGTCTTGTTAAATCATTTTCTAGAAAGTTAGTAACATATAAATATGATTATAAGATGAATGGCGAAATACTACGAAGAGAGGATAAAGTGAAAGATTTAGGTGTGATAATTAGTTGCCGTCTTACATATGAAAACCATATTGAATCTGTTATTAATGATGCATACAGAACATTGGGATTTATAAACAGAAATACTGTTGATTTCAGAAATATAAATGCAGTTTGCAGTCTATACAATAGCTTTGTAAGAACTAAATTAGAATATGGATGTATAATTTGGGCTCCCTGCTATCAATTTTATATAAAAAGGATTGAACGGGTACAAAATATATTTTTAAGATGTCTCTTTTATAAAAAACATAAAAGGTCATCGTATCAAGCGAGAATATCGTATAAAACCCTTTTAACGGAATTTCATTATGATAGCTTGTGTGATAGGAGGGAATTAATAGATCAAATGTTCTTGTACAAAATAGTTAATGGTTTGGTCGATAGTCAGGAACTATTGCATTCATTAAATTTTAATATTAGGAAGCACAGTCTACGAGTTCGATTACTTTTTCACTGTTGTAAGTCTAATACACTCGTACATCAAAACTCGCCAATAGCAAGGATAACTAGAAAGCATAATCTATTAGTGAAAAAATGTTATCTATTAGTGATGTCGAATTTGCAATGAATATTGAATATTATATTAGCATCATAAAAGAATACTAAAAGTAACAGTAAAATTGTAGCTAATGAGGACCTATTGATTTGCAATGCGATTTGGACCATGTATATTTAGAAACTACAAAACAAGTATCAAATACATATGAAATTATATATAGGAATATCTACGGTTTGCACTTTGTTTATGTATTCATTTATTACACATTTATAACAAAACAATGTATTTACTCTTTTACTATGTAATGTATTGAATGTATGTGCTATTTTCTTTAATTATTCTGTATACGTTTGTTACTTTTCTTTTCAATTTGTTTATTCTTTTCTTTTTGTAATGTCCGTCTTTATTAGTTTTACTGTGTAATTTTATAAGAAAAATACCTGTAATACCTATTGTATAGGGAGCAATAGCTCTGTAATAGGTAATAACGATAAAAATAAATAAATAAATAAATATACAAGAAACAGATATATATACCCTCTCGTATATATATATATATATATATACGACATCATCAAACTCATTTCGACGAAATTAATATAGGATGTTTTGTTCTCCCTTATAACATCTGGACTGGACAGTTTAGTGAGAGATCCGAATCTCATTTGCATCAAGCTGAGAACTGTAGCTAGCACTAGAATTTCACTTTTTAAAAAGGAACATATATTAACAATTTTCGGCTTACATTGGTATCAAAATATCCTCTCTGGTTTAAATATAGATAATTTGGTCTAGGCATTCGGTTAACTATACACCTAAGAAAACTAGAGGTGTTTAACGATTATTCCAAACTAAAATTCAAAGCACTATTTTATACAATGGGAAGATAAACTACTAATACCAGTGCCATATTGTGCAGATATGCAAACACAATGTCTATGTATTACAATTACTGCTGGAAAATTGGAGGAGATTCGAAGATTATGTCTATATTGCTAGGATTACAGGGATAATTTGTTGTTTGCTTTGCTTCTAGGGCAGTAGTGCGAATGAGTCACACTTAACTGTGAAACATTAGCCTTTGAGAATACTTACACATCACAACATAATAATGTTACGTACGTTCAATTAGTAAATTCACATAAGGTACTGCTTACTATTTCTACATATAAAAAGGGCCGAACGAAAACCTTAGAACCATGGACAGTTCAGCTGAGAATTCATTTCGTACATTCGCAACTAGACTTTGACTGAAAAGCTAGGATCTTTGGTGTACATGAAATGATAGTAAATTCATCATAATATACAGAAAAGATAACAGTTATCAGGTAGGTAGGATCACATGATGGGTGACTACTGCTGGTAGAGAAAATGAAACGCATTGCAGTATAGAGAAAAAACAATAAATTTTGAAAAAAGACATTTGATAAGTTCCCAGACAGCACAATGCACGTACAGTACGCGTATAGTACATGTACAATTGCACGGATGAACATGTGCATCATCTGTATAAATGCACGCCTGTTCATGTGATGCACATATACGTCACAAGTTCTATTCAACATCTTCACGTGCACAGGACATGTGCAATGCACACGTACCCGTCCTACACAAGTGATTTACACCTAGTGCGCAGGTGATTTACAAGTAGCCCGTATTCGATTTACACGTAACACACAGGTGATTTACATGAAGGACAGCTGTGATTTACACGTAGCACACAGGTGATTTACATGTAGCACAGGTGATTTAAACACAGTAACCAGGTGATTTACAGGTAGAACAGAGATGATTTACACGTAACTCACAGGTGATTTACACGCAGTACCCAGATGATTTACATGTAGGACAGAGGCGATTTACACGTAGCACATGGGTGATTTACACGCAGTACCCAGATGATTTACATGTAGGACAGAGGTGATTTACATGTAGGACAGAGGTGATTTACATGTAGGACACAGGTGATTGACACGCAGTACCCAGGTGATTTACATGTAGGACAGAGATGATTTACACGCAGTATCGAGATGACTTACATGTAGGACATAGGTGATTTCCTCGTAGTGCAGAAGTGATGTAAAGCATATTCGAGATGCAACGGAAAAAAGAGTTTATATATTTGGTGCATTACGCAGTAACACCATCTAGAACACCAAAGATTTCACCTACAAAGTATATCACAAGTAACTAATAATTATCAGTGAGAATTTTAATTTTGGAGTTTATTATTTGCAACGAGCAAAGCTTTAAGTAGTATCTTTGATATGTTTGCCAAGTAACATAAAACGCAACATTCTGCTGTAATCGGTCAAGAAAATAATTTTGTAAACCTAAGAACTGTCTGACAGTAGTTACAACAGTACAGTGCTGTCACCTGCTGATCTTGTATCCTAGCTCAGCGGACGTTATGGAGTTTTTACAATCATTCAGTTGTCATTTATCGAAAAGTCTCTATAACACCGCCTGAAGGAAAAACGACACCTACCAAAATGGAGGTTACTTTATATTATTGATGAGAATGAGAATAAAAGAATGAAAGTAAAAGTATACACTTGCACGGTATTATGGACGTCTCATACACACGTGCAGTAGCCGTGCAAATGCACATGTGCACACAACGGCTTAAGCACTGGCAATTTAAATATGCTTCATCTACGCAAATGCACATATGTACATGCACAGCTCAAGCATGGATTATGTACGTGCACTGAATCCACGCAAAATGCACATGTGTACATAACGGCTTAAGCACGGGTTACGTACGTGCGCTGCATCCATGCAAATGCACATGTGTACATAACGGCTTAAGCACGGTTTATAAAAATATGTGCTTCATCCATGCAAATGCACATGTGCACATAACGGCTTAAGTACGGGTTACGTACGTGCGCTACATCCATGCAAATGCACATCTGTACATAACGGCGTAAGCACGGGTTATATAAATGTGTGCTTTATCCATGCAAATGCACATGTGCGCATAACGGCTTAAGCACGTTTCTGTACGTGTGCTTCATCCACGCAAATGCACATGTGCACGTAACGGCTTAGGCATGGGTTATATAAATGTGTGCTTTATCCGTGCAAATACACATGTGCACATGCACGACTTAGTCACTAGTTAGGTAAGTGTGCATAACTCGCGCAAATGCACATGTGCACATACACGAGTTATGTATGTGTGCTTCATCCATGCAAATTCACGTGTACGGCTTATGCACGGGTTATGTATGTGTTTATCATCCACACAAATGCACATGTGCACATGTACGGCTTATGCATGGATAGGGCACATGTGTCGTACACGTACGTGTTGCCTGGGTTTACAATGCTTTGTATATTAGGTGCACATTTTGGTTTAGTACCAACACTGACATATGGAAACATTAATTCAGAAATTTTTATTGTAAAAAATATGACTTTTAAAATAGCATAGCTTAGTGAACTAATTGAAATTGAAATATTGATCAAAATTATAATTTAGAATATCATTTGAATTTCTATTTAGTACATTAAACCAGTTTAACTAACTGTCGAAAATGAAGATATTTATTGATTTATATTCAAACTTTAATATTCTGTGAATATATCTCTAGTTTATTACATTCTATATTTTCTTATATGCAATATGAATGCATTTCCAAACAATCCCATACCGTAGGAGTCGGAGGACCACCGATGGGCAACTAGGGATATCTTGCCAAAAATTGGCGGCCCCGCAGCGACGATCCGCGGTGGTTCCACTTTCGTTTTGAAAATTATACCACCAGCGGCAGAGACGCGACGAAACGTCAATGAACAACAAAATCACTCCCCAAAAATATGTTAAATCGCCTATATGCTTAATTTGTTGCATTAAGGAAAGTCTAAACAACACTTTTAAAAAGTCAAAAAAATACGTGCCCCAGGTAGGGGCGACTACCAACTTTTGGATTAGTAGGTGCGTACTCTTCCGACTTGGCCACGGAGGTGATGGAGAAAACGTCGCTTGTTGAGGCATAAATCATTGAGGTATTTCTAATTTAGCTAATCAGAGTGCTCCTGTAACCGTGTATATTCGACGATAACCGTTTGAGATTAGATAAAAATCCGTTCGTAATGTAATTTTGAAACAAAATGACACGAGTCTATTTACTTTATTTCATGTTTCTTCCATATTCACTTTCAAATGATCGGCTACAGTTGTCATCTAAATTCATACAATTATACGCACTCATCTCAAGATTTTTCACTTCATGATGTAGAGGTAGGGGTTATTCTTGACCCTCGTAGCTCACTTTAGGAACAATTCGTTAGGAAAAATAATATATAACAATAACAGCATGCATATGACTGGCGATAGTTTGTGTTGGTCCCTTCGCAATTCTCCGCGACGAATCGAAGAGGCGCGGATCAAAATGAAGTCCTCGCTGCTACGCGGTGGTAACTTCAATACTCCGACTCTAGATATCTCTTATGACTCGACGAAACCCTGCCGCTAGTGGCACACTAGCGGCAGTCCTTCGACGCGTCGCTATGGCGACGATCGACATTTACTGGTAAGTTGGCCACTAGGTGTTATTGACGTTTACGACATGGGGAAGATTCTATTGATAAGTAATATTAGTAACAAAATTAATTTATAATTTTCCGCCGAATTACAACTCACTTCTGTCATACAAAAACCTTACGTTTACGAACTTTTTATTGTTATTTTCCTCTTCAAGAGGGTCGATTTAGTTCAAGTAACCTACTTTCTTGTATATGACACAAAAAGTTTAAATTTGTTGGCTTGTGTACTTTTCGGGGTCGCTAACATGACTGGGGACAGACCCGATGAATTTAAACCCAAGTTTAGTCAAGATGGGCATGTCAGTTAGCCAAGAATTAACAGAGGCAACTCCGAAGTTATTCGTCGTTATTTGTTCTACGTAGTTTCTTTGACGGGCGAAACCCGAAGCCTTGTAATATATATATATACAGGGTGTTAATGAACTATATCCACAAACTGTAAGAGGTGATTCCTCACATTAAAATAAGAGAAAAAGTTCATATGGACCTATAGGAAAAAATGCATAGTTTCAGAGCTAGGGCTGTCCAAAATCACGAAAAAATGAAATTTCGAAAGGCCTTATTTCGAATTCGAAAAACTATAGATGGTGGTCCTTATCAGCGTAGTGGAAGTCATGCATACGCAGTGGAAAAATGCACATTTCATTAATGTTCAATGTATGTACAGAGTATTCCCTGCAGGGTAAAGTTCCCAGACATGCCATCAACCGAATTTTGAGATATGCTCTGACTTCATGATTGGTCCAAAGTAGGCAAACGATAAGACTTGATAGCAGTGAACACAGAATCCTTTAGCGCGATGTCGGAAGTGTTAAGGATCGTCAGCAGCGCAGTCTCTCGTACTCGGGAAAACCCATGCTGCGATGTTTTCTTTCATGCTTAAAAGTGACGAAAAAGTGAAATATACCATGACAAAATACATATCATCACACGTTATTTCGAACACAAAAGAGCATGAAGCTACCGGTTTCTAACACTTCCGACTTCCCTCCGAATATATGGTGTGTATTGTTGTCAAGGCTTACTTACCTCTTGTCTACCGTGGACCCTCCTTGAAATCATGGAATATTACACCCTGTAGGGAATACCTTTTACACCTATTGAAAATTGATGAAATATGCACTTCTGGATTGTGTGTGCGTGACTTTCTTTACACTGATAAGGATTACCATAAACAGTTTCTGGAATTCGAAATAGGGCCTGTTGAAATTTAGCTTTTCCCGATTTTGGACAACCCCAGCTCTGAAATTAAGCACTTTTCGCCATAGGTGCATATGAACTTTTTCTCTCATTTGATGTGAGAAATCATCTCTTACAGTTTGTCGGTATAGTTCATTAGCACCCCATATATATATATATACATACATACATATATATATATATATATATATATATATATATATATATATATATATATATATATATATATATATAATATGTATATACGTATATTGCAGCATAACTCACGAACGCCTGTAGCAATTTAAACCAAACTTGAATATAAATTTACAATCTGCAAATGAATATTGAGGGGTAGGATCCTAGGAGACGGGATGGGAAGAGATGGCATAAAAATAATCCAAAACTTCCTATATTTGTGTCGAATCCACAATGTTCGGGGTTGCTGAGACGAATAGTGATACTCGAGATGCCATTTAAGTCCAAGTTTACTCCCATCGGTAAGAAGGTGAGAGGGGATGAAAGTTACTAAGATTAGTGTCGAATCCAGTTTTCTGGATCGCCGAGATGAATAATGATACTCACGATACTGTTTAAGTTCAAGTTCACACACATCAATTTATAAGTGAAGAGTGATAATGTAAGATTAGTGTCAAATTTATAGTTTTTGGGGTCGAGAACATGACTGACCCATTTGAAATTGCTTTTAGAAAACACTTATACACCTCAAGCTGGATTGTTATCAATTTGATTAAAGCATTTTTCTAAGAGAGAGAATGTTTCACATTTATGTCCAAAGTAGAGTATCTTGTGGATTTTTATCACACTTTCATTGAAATGCGTATCCTAAAGAGTAATTCGATATTTTCCATAAATCTATACTTTCGATTAGAAGAGTTCAGTTGATTTTGAGTTTAACGTCCCTTTTCAGCAGCGAGGCTATATAAGACGTGGACCTACTGATTAACGTGGAATCCGAACCACATAAGCTCCCGCCGGGAATCGAACCCGGGTCTCCCACGCCAAAGGCGAGTACGCTAACCGCTTAGCCACGGAGGAGCTCTCGATGAGAAGAATAAACACATCAGTCGGCAGTCACATTAAAAGTAAACGGCATGCAATTGGTGCATTCAACTTCCGTTACATTGGTGTGGGAGAGCTATATTCGATTCTCGGCGGGAGCTCATGTGGTTTGGATTTCACGTTAATCAGTATGTCCACGTCTCACATAGCCTCACTGCTGAACGTGACAAACTCAAAATCACCTCACTTCCCTTACACGGCAAATAATGGTAACCAAGCGAGTAATGAGTACAAATTGGCTGCACGACCTTGGCTTATTCAAACCATACCAACTGGCGACATTATGCAGTTTTACGCGAACTAAGTATTTGGTCATTTCAAGAGTGCATAGGCACACTTTTAAATCACACCACATGTAGAACACTAGCAATATAGTCACTATCACATTTTCACATATGAAATTCATCATACTTCGATACCAAGTTGAAAATGCACGAAGGCTTGGATGTCAAATACTGTTCAGTACAGTGTTAAAGAACTCGCATGCCAAGAAGTGGTACGAATCTACAAACAACTATAAGGTTCGAGACAAACGATAATCGGATAGCGCTATATCTGGACTAAAAACCGAAGTGAGTGTTGGCCAACGGTTGCGATCACTGTTTTTAGCGGTTCTCCGACATTGATGAAGGCCGATTCGCCACAGTTGTTTCAAACCAACCAATTTTCAGCTGAAAAGGAACCAAGTTGACAATTTTTAATTACTAAAAATAATCGTTGGTCATAGATGAATATTGATTGATTGAATTCAACGAAATAAGCAACCATAGATTATAGTTTAATTAAAACTAAAATTCGTTTGCTAAAATTAACGTCTTTTACTATCAGAGAATGTGTGTCCCAAAGTTATTTTACGCAAAAAGCGAACCAATCATAAATAAACGTTTTGCCAACCATTTTGGTTACTTGGGAAGGTGAGGTAGGACATTCCAAATTGATTCTTTTTTGTTATATACTTCTTGACCAGTGTGACTTTATGAAATGTCCTCCTAAAAGACTTCCAATATACGATGGGTAAAGGCACTGCTGCATAATTTATGAAAATTCCCGTTGAGCATGATCGGAGCCCTAGACAATTTCGTATCTCTGGGATGAAAATTTTCCATGAGCCACTGTCTAAAATCACTATTCCTGAGCTATGTGAGAGTGCGCTATTTTGCAGCAATCCTTTTCTGTGCAGGCAGCATAACAGCAATTTTCATTTGTAAACTTAGTAGCGTTCAGAAGATGCCTCTCCAAGGTTTAGAATCTCAGATTGGATTGCATATCGTACTTTGCAATTATAAATCGGAGTTAATGCTTCTATTTGAAATGTCGGCGGGCACTAACTGTTGCTTTTCAAGCTTGGGATTGTGATATGACAGATGCTTTCCACCACTTGTAACAATCCAATCGAGAAAAGGGTAGTTTTGTCATTAAGAAAACAAGGAGGTCGAAATGTTAACGGCTTGTATTTTCTAGTCTTCTGTCAGGTCATTCGCTACTTCAAGTCTATTTGTGTAAAGTGTTTTTCTGTTTCACACTAGAATTTGATTAGTCAGATAGGACTGAATTTGCAGGAAATAACTGGAAATTGCATCTCTTGCAATGTATAAACGTATCTTTTGCATAAGTTAAATTTTCTTTTACGTTATAATATCTGATGTAAAACAGGTTGAATCTGTGAAATGATAGCGGTTGCAATGATCGTTAATAGCAATAAAGCAATAATATAATTGCAATAACAATTAGCTAAACAATAACATTTGATGAAAATTAACTCAACTGATGATAATCTCTTCATAGGGCTCTAGTGCCTCGTCTCACATACATGAAAGGACTTTAACTAGCTAACAGTTTTTGTGTATGCTCAAAGAACTGGTTAGCGTAGGTTAGTAGTTAACGAATGGGGTTTACAAGCAGGAGTTCCGGGTTTGAATCACGGAAGGTTCAAACTTTTTAACATGCTTGAATTTCAATTCAGTGTGATAAGCAAGATTACTTGTGTGGGGAACTAAAGAGATGTTGGAATGAGGAGACTGTCGTGTAGTTAGAATAGAACTATGAATAAAAACAGAGATTTACTAATTTATGTATTTCAATTGATCCAGTTTTGATATTTACAGTTTATTACAACCATTTCTAAACACATATAGTCAGTGCTTTCTTTCTTTGCATATGTAGTATGTAATGAAATAATACTTATACAGAAAACGAGTTATAATGTCTTTGATATATGGCACTCAATGGACAACACGTCCCAAACATTAGAAATTAATATGTGATTGGAGAATTCTTTTCGAGCAACAACTGCAGGACGAAACCAAATTTCAATGTCCACAAGTTTACCAACTGCTTGAAAAGTTACGTGTAAGGTGGGCTGCATCTGTCCAGGCATTTGTGATACCAGCAAAAGTACTGGATCCGACCTAATGGAGTTATAGTAGTCAGGAGGGGAAATACTTTTGCTGTTGACTGTATACAGTAGTGGGGATGCCTCAACACTCTCATTTGATAACAGCGTTGTTCGAAGCGCCGCCTTCAAACGCCAAAACCTGCCCCTTAGCACATGAATTGCCGAATTTCAAAGATTCTACGATTCCTAGTATTTTCTGTAAAGCCCTAGCGCCATTCAGGCATACATGACTGGTAATTAGGTTCCCACTGTAGAGAATTGTGGTCCTCATAATACAGTCAAGTTGCAGTGATTTGAGTGATAGTCTGATAATGGCTAATGTTACCCAAAATGAACATATATATCATTATATAATCTACAAAGTCCGGAAAAGAGTAACGGCAAAGACTGCCACAGAAAACACTAGTGAAGTGTATGCGACAGCAATGATTCGAACGACACGCCCCAGAGCTAGTTCAAACTGGCGATTCTCATTTATGGTTGGCTCGAAGGAGCACCTCATGTTGATTAAATGCATCTTCGAGCTATGCTGGAAGCAAATTCGCAATAAATATTGAATGAAATCAAAGTAACATCCATCGTAAATTCTGTAACAGTTTTCTGGGATTTGAAACCAAAGAGAATGCAAATAGGATTAGAGAATAAATCGCTAATGATCTAACGGAAGACTAGAAGATACAAGTTGTTAACATTTCGACATTCTTTTTGTCTCAATACAGAAAGTAAAGTTTCCTCGATTGGATTGTTACAAGTGGTGGAAAGCATCTGTCAATCACAATCTTAAGCTTAAAAGAAGAAAAAAGAGAGTGTGTGTGCCCGCTGACATGTCAAATAAAAACCGTGAAGTCCGATTTCTGATTGGGAAGTATAGTGTGCAATGCAGTATGTGATTCTGAACCTTGAAAGAGACAACTTTCGAAGTCTACTAAGTTTACAAGTAAAAATTACTGTTACGCTGCCTTCACAGGCCAAAAGAAAAGGTTCTATTGCTGTAAAATAGTGTACACCTGCATGACTAAGCAATAATAGTCATTTCAGAGGGTGGCCCTGGGAAATTCTCCCCCCACGCCCCCATAGATATGAAATTGTCCAGGGCATATCTCTGATCGAGTTCAACGTGAATTATAATTATTTCTGTAACACTATCTTTACGCACTGCGTATTGGAAGATCCGTCGAAGAAAATCTCATAAAATCACACTACTCAAGAATTGTACAGCAAAAGCTGTAAGGGAATTGATCTGGGGAATCCTACCTCATCCACTTCCCAAGTAACCAAAATGGTCGGCTCAACGTTGACTTTTGATTGAGTTGATTTTTCGTGTATGAAACAATCTTGGGACACAAAAGACATTTTATAGTAGAAGAACTGTTGATTTCAAAGAGAGAATTTCACTTTTAATTCAACTACTTGAAATTAACTTTTGATTGATTGTTGATAATTTCGTTGACTTGAACAAACCAATAATTAACCACATAACCAACGATTAAGCTTGGATATTAATTGAAAATCTGGCTGTGAATTTGGTTGCTTTTCATGTGAAAATCGGTTGATTAGAATATACTGCGGTGAAGTGGACATCATCAACGTCGTAGTACCGTTGACAAACAGTGATCAAAACCAAAAATTAACTATTGCCCTATACTGTTTTTTAATTCGAATTTACCGTTTCTTTCGAACGTTAAAGCTGTTCGTAGATTGAAACGAATTGCAGGCATTTAAGTTTGTTAACATGATGCCAAACAGTATTTTACATCCAAGCCTTCGCGTATTTTTAACATGGTATCGAAGTCTATTTCCATATTATAAAACATGATAGTGACTATATTGTTAGCGCTGTACATGCAGTGTGATTTAAAAGTACGCCTATGTAATCTCGAAATGATTCAATACTTAGTTTGCGATGTGGTTTGAATACGCCAAAATCGTCCAACCAATTTGTACTCCTTATTCGCTCGGCTACCATTATTTGTTGTGTAACAGAAGTCGAATGAACTTTTAATATGAAAGTGCTCATTCTTCTAATCGAAAGCATAGGTTTATGGAAAATAATTGACTTACCCCTTAGGATAACTTTCAATGAATGTGTAATGATAAAAATTCGTAAGATACTCTATTTTTGGTATAAATTTGGAACACTATCCCTTAGAAAAATTACTTTAATCAAAGTGATAAAAACCCAGATTGAGGTGTATAATAGGTGTATTTTGAAAGCAACTTTAAACGGGTCAGCCATGTTCTCGACCAGAAATCTATGGATATGTTACTAATTACAGCCATTTTCACTCCTCACCTCCATACCGATTTGAGAACTTGGTCATTAACGACATCACGTGTATCACTATTCGTCTCAGGGACCCCAGAAACTATGGATTAGACATAAAGGATGGCATGTAAAAATAACCGAAAATGACCCAATTAACATCCGCACTCCTAGGTTATTACTCCCTCAGTGCTTTTTGCAGATTGGTAAGTCATTATAACCAAATTTGTTTTCCAAACCAATTTTTACAAGTTTTTCAGAGTTAAGCTGCAACATATGTACACATACACACACATCGGTTTCATTTGTATAAGCAATGCCTTCAGTGATACTACTGTCGATTCCCGGACAGCTGACATACCCGCCTTTACTAAATTTGGGCATAAATGTCATTGGGGCTATCCCTAAGTCACTTAGTGACCTCCCAAAATTATAATTCGACACTAATATCATTTTGGACATATTATTTTCCATGCCTTCTTCTTCTCATGTAGATGGAGGCTGAATTTGGACTTCAACGGAATCAGAATGTCACTATTCATTTCTATGACCCCAGAAACTATGGATTTGACACTAATAATGGTTATTTTCGATTACTTTTACATGTCACCGCTTCCCGAAGAAAAGCTAGAGGTGTCTTGCCCAAAATCTTTTTTTCTAGGTTGTAAGTAAAAGATGTATCAAGTTTGGTTAAAATTGCTCAAGGCGTTTCGTTGATATTACGAAGGTTAAATCAAGTTTTCCCCTCCCATAATAATATTGTAGTTATTTAGATTAAAGCTACGTACGAAATAGCCCAATGTCTCATGAGACTATTTGTGAACTTTTTTAAATTTCAATCCAAAGTGTACCTACTGTGTATGAGAGTAGGGGGAGGGCAGGCAACGTGCAAGTGCGGCAATAGTGGAATTTTGTAACTCCCGGGAGACGTAATAGATCAAGGCATAGTTGGTATCACTATAGAGAAGCAAGTGGTATGACGCTACGAATAATAGAGGAAAGACGTACGGCATGAAAGGACGAATTTTCAGAATAACTTAAATTCGTCGATAAAAAAAAACATTCCCACCAGTTTTGGGTTTATTTTCAAAAGCTCTAGAAAATTTAAATATCTTATATTTCATAATTTGGGTAATACATAGTTTCTTTCTAGCAATTCTACCATTATATCCTTCCCGTATTAACTCTACATGGTACAATACACTGACCAGAAGGAACATCGTTATCACCCACTAGTATTTGAACGACGTTCTTGAGCTCTACCAAATATTCGAAACTGCACATGAAAAGCATTCTATTGCTTTATAGTCGTAAAGTAACAATTAATCACAAATATACTTACTATTAAAATATGTTATACATATGTGGTAACTTCTCAATATTTTACAAACGGAAGCAAACGAACAGAAACGTTAAGAACACAATGAAGTACTATTTATTAGTTACCTCTCTAAATACTTTCTTCTACTAGAAACAAATGTCAAACTTAGCACACACTATCGCGTAAATGAATAGAGATCGGTCAAAACTCGACTCGGTAAGGGATGCGCACGAGACGAGTCGAGACAGAATTTTCCTGAGAATATCCGAGTCGAGACACAGCTCTTCCAATAGAAAAATGCACATTTTTCGAGTCGAGACATCACATTTACAGAACAGTTTTGAGACATTTACTTTTCCTTTGTCCATTTGTCTCTTTGTTACTGCCCTGTCATGATACTTTTTTCTATTAGATACATATGTCAAACACCCTGTCTCATAAACAAATGGTAATGTGTCAAAAATGAGTTCACATTCACATTTGTGGAAATATAAAGCCTAAACTGAAGTGTAAGATCATAGCCCTTTCTATTAAAAAATATACGATCCGCAATATAGTGTAATTCAAAATGGCTTCCACGGTGATCACACTCCAAGCCAATGCAGTCTTTGCAACAACACCAATTGCAACATTTAATTTTCCTCCGTCCACGCGTGTCGTTATTATTGACGCGGGGCCGTTTTGACTCGGGCCTTTCTGTCCTCGCCCTTTTGTCCGGGCCCTTCTGACATGGAATCGTGTGTTGGTCTTCTGTGAATTGTGAACCAGTACATTGCCAGTATGGCAGTCTCCGCTTTGCAAAGTTGAGGCCATGTCCTTGTCATGCATATCTCAGGTTTATTGGTGGCTCTTAGTGCAGAAATCTCCTGGGAAATTTTCGTGATGTCCTGTAGGTTGTATGCTCACCACAGGTGTTTGATTTTTAGGGGACCACAAAACCCAAAAAACTATTATTCTTGTGCAAAGTCTCGGCTACCAATTAATGTCCCATCCGCTATATTTTCCTTGCCTCGTGCTGTCAGACTATGTGTTGTTTCCCATAATGAAGTATTCGCTGAAAGGCAGAGCTTTTCTTTAGATCCGACGTCATTCCCGAAGTGGAACATTGGTTACCTAACCACTATGAAAAGTCTGCAAAGGGCTGTGGAAGCTGAAAGATCACTCTTACACATTCTACGTAATATTTGTAGTCTTACAAAAAGCTTTTACATGGTTCGTTTACTCTCGCATTGGCTGATACCCTGAAAACTTTTTTCTTTTAATACGGAAGATTAATTTACTTTCTGAATCATTTTCCCAGATGATGATGTGGTACATTAACAAAGTTTGAAAGATACCAAAATAATTGCTTCTACGGCTATATATATATATATATATATATATATATATATATACAAAATATTTTTAATAACTTTCAAGGCATAGATAGAAAACATTATTGAGTTTTTGTGCTAACAACATGCTGTGAGTATTCCAAGTAAGTGTGTTACTTATATGAAGACCTCAGAAATTTGCTGAAGTTACATACTTTAAGTCAGAATTCATGATTGATACATTTATGTTATGAGTGTTTGTTTCGTAAATGGTGAAAGTTCAAAATACCGATTTTTCTGTATGTATTTTTAAACCGTATAAAATGAACGATTTTTGTAATTGATTGTTTATGTTTTGTTTGTTTTTTGTTATTTCCTGTTCCAGTGTGTAGTAATTTTCGCCTGCAATGAGAATATTTGTATTATCTGCATATAAGATTGACTCTACAGAGTGAATGTAGTTAGGAAGAGCATTAATATATAGCAGAAAAAGGACAGATCCCAAAACCGAACCCTGTGGAACACCGCTTAAAACTGGTTTGGAATGCGACAAGAAATGCCTACGGGATGACGTTTCTTTATCCGTGTATATTATTTGGACCGATTGAGCCCGGTTTTCCAGATAAGATTTTGCTACTCCGTGTAAGCCATAGGCTTTTATTTTCTCAATTAGCATATTGTGAGGTACTAAATCAAAAGCTTTTGACAAGTCCAGAAAAATACCTAAACATTGATTCCCATTACCAATGTTTCCCGTACCTGCTCAATATAATAGTACATTGCTGTAGTTGTTGATTTGTTCTTTTGAAATCCTTACTGCGATGTAGAAATAATACCGTACTTGGAGGGAAAAGCAACAATTTGGTTGAGTATTTCAGATTTAAAAATCTTTGAGAAAAATAGAAAGAATTTAGATTGGTCTAAAATTATCTGCAATTGTTTTTGCGCCTTTCCTATGAAGAGGTTTAATTTTTGCATGTTTTACTCTGTAGGGAAATTTGCCGAGTTGAAGACAAAATTTATTATGCAACAGTTTTCCTAAATGAATACTACTTCTTTTAACTATGGACATTGGTATTTCATCTAGACTCGTGAACCGTTTATTTTTAGATTGTTTAATAATTGTTAAAATTTCATTTTCCGACACTGGGCGGAGAAACATTGAGTTGTTTTTTTTTATTTTGTTAAACAATATCTACTCTGAAGGAGGCTGATTGTTTGGATCCATAGTTTTCTGATTATTCGTAGTGATTGTTGAAAATATTGGCAATAATAAATGGATCGCTAGTAAGTTCGGGACCCGGACAAATCTGCCAATTACCAAATCTGCCAATTGACAAATCTGCCAATTACCAAATCTGCCAAATTACCAAATCTGCCAAATTACCAATTCTGCCAACGCGAAAATGACTAAATGCGCCAATCGCGAGAATGGACAAATCTGCCAATTGACAAATCCGCCAATTACCAAACCTGCCATTTACCAAGTCTGCCAACGCGAAAATGACTAAATGCGCCAATCGCGAGAATGGACAAATCTGCCAATTGACAAATCCGCCAATTACCAAACCTGCCATTTACCAAGTCTGCCAATTACCTAATCTGCCAAACGCGAAAATGACCAAATGCGCCAATCGTGAAAATGGAAAAATCTTCCAATTGACAAATCTGCCAAACGGAAAACACCCAAATCTGTTTGTATTATTATCAAATAACTGGATAATTTAGTAAAAAGCATACAGAAACAAAGTATTTATTAATATCAAGCAAGAAACTAAGAGTAATTAATAGAAAGTAATCAAATCATCGTTCAAATATTTGAAGATTTGAACAAGGTAACCATTTACAACAACATTAACGTTTACTTAGTGGGGGGAGGACCGGGGCTGGTTGCAGCAGGGGCTGGTTGACGAACTTCATATAACTTCTTCATTAATTATTATAATGAGCTGTTGCTGCTGTCATAAAAGAGCGACCTATGGATGCAGCTACCACCTTCATATGGAATTTGTAATTTGTGGATTATGGCGTCTATTAGATAAAGAGTGTCTTTGTCAGTCTGAAGTATTTTTTTTAGTTCTCCGTCACAACATTACAGAATCGTCACTACTGGGAGTACAGATTTAAGTAATATAGCATTAGTTAGATCTGAACTTTGTTTTTATGGATACTCAAACAATAAAACGTAAATGCTAAACAATTGCTGAGTAATTACGACTTTGTTGCACAACATGGGCTTGGGGTTAGTTGGTGTATAGCCTTTGAGGTTGGTTTGCAAGTGCGCCAAACAACCTCGTGTGAAATTTTATTTCATTTTACTTTTATTGTTACATTGTTTGTTTTATTGTTATGTAGTTTACAGTTCTACCAATATTTTACTTCAATGTTATATAATAGCATGCACGTATTGGATTACTGTCAAAATTTAGAAATCGAGATAAGACTGTATGCCGGACTCTGAATTTTCTGAATAGGCCTTATTCTCATAATCAAGAATATTTTGTATGTGCTCTTTTGTTACAAAAATAGAGGCCAGCTATTGCTCTTTTTTTCTTTGTGGAAAGTAGGAAATAAACTGCATTTCTCGATAATTCAGCTAAAACATATCTTAATTTCTCTTAGTTACTTTGTGAACAGCGGGAAATAAACTACCTTTCTGGATAGCTCAGTTATTTTAATTACATTTTGAAATAATATGAAGAATTAACCTATACCAAATTATATTAAAACTGATGTGGTTTGATAATCTTGTAGCTTTCAATGTCATGACAACGAACCTAGAATGAAAGAAAGAAGTTTTCATATTTCATAATGCTGATTCTTTTAAATGTTGTGAATGAAAGTCATTTCAAACTTCAAATAGCCTACTTTATTGCAATATATATAATAGAATTTAGAAAAACAACGTTTATTTCTAATAAATACAATTTTTGTGTGTGTGTGTTTTGCTATATTTAAAAAGTATGCCAACTAGCCCCACAATATCAGCTAACCAGCCCCTTAGTCGGGGTCGGTTGGCATACTCCTTTTTAAAAGAAGGAAAAATTTATTTCTCGAAAACTGTAAGCAACAAAAAAAAATGAATTTAGTAGAGGAAACATTGGTCTGTCCGTACACATCCATTACATTGCAATAGAATGCACAATCTGCTCATAAAAAATAAGAATGAAAAGTTCGCCAACCAGCTCCGGTCTCCCCGATATGTTGAAAAAGTTGGTTATTTTGTGAAGACCGGAGAGACATATGGTGTAAAAGTTCAATAAGTCGTACATGCTCTAACGCAATGAGAGACAATTTGCTTGTAATTATGTGTTAAATTTGATGAATTTATAACTGTTAAAAATGAATGTTTTTGTTATTTGCTGAAGTGATTGCCTCCTTCCTGCACTGAGGTTATATTTTGGGGACGCCCGACCTCCTGGACATTACCATATATACATGTTACAGTTGGCAATACTTCTTAAAATGATGTAGTTGCGAGAAATTTTTAAAGCGATCGTTGCATGTTTTTCGTACCTTTGACACTTGACCAACAGTTTTTGGTAGTTGCGATTACCACATATTCTCCTATTTCACGACTTTTAGCAGTATTGTCAACTTTAACATTCAGTATCATATCTCCTAAACGGTGTAAAATATAAAATTGCTGTAAACGGCATTATGATCATTACATCTTTTAAAAATAATCTACGTATCTCAGCTCTTTTTCGAAATACAGCCCTTTGCAAGAAGTAAAGTTTTGAATTCCTTGTAGCTTTTTTCTTCTGTTTGATAGAAATACATCATATGCTGACCATAGTGTTCGACACTAAGGTGCTTTCGATGTGCGATGCACCATCCGTCTCACTTGCGTCATTACTATTGTAGAGACCTCCAAAATAGGGAAGTTTCTGGATTTTTGTGATATTATAGCATAATTAGTTTACAACACTGAACAATAAAATTGGTATTGTTTGTTTTCGATTTGTATGTAGACTTAAAATTTGTAATAACTTAACGTAGTGCTATTCAAAAAATACAACTTTGTGTTGAGTTGGCAACACTTTTCCTCCTGTGATATTAAGCAATACGTGACTAGGTGTCCCCCTTCCTACAGTTGCTTCATGCAAGGTTTCGCTTCCCTCCCTCTTTTAGTTTTTCTGTTATCACGGTTGGACACTATAAATGACGCACCCTGTATACTACATATATATATATATATATATATATATATATATATATATATATATATATATATATATATATCTGCGAAATGGTGTCTAGTAGTAAACCAGGAGACCCGCACGCTGAGAATTAGTCAACGGCGTATAGAACCGGCCGGGCTTGCCATTTATATCCTACTCGTACCTCCTAGTGGTGCAGACTGGTAACTTCCTGTCCACGGTGAAACTTACAGGTTTCCCTAATGATAGAAAGGCGAACAGGGAGGGCTATCACCAACATGCCTGGCCGGCACGGTAATTTTTGCCAAAAACCTCCAATTTGTTTAAACAATCATGATAGGACACAAGAAGCCAAGACCCTCATTCTCCGGAAGCCGAACTGTGTCTGGGCAAGACAACGTTCAGAGTCACATGCAGGCAGAGGGTGCTAAGAATCCCCGGAGTTACGGACTAGGTTGCCATTCAAAACTGACCATGGCTACATACAATGCAAGATCCCTGGCTTCAGAAGCAAGATTTCAGGAGCTGGAAGAAGAGCTACAGAAAGTCAACTGGGACATAGTCGGATTGAAGATCAGAATGTGGCAAGACAGGCGGAGTAGGATTTCTTATCAATGAAAAATTGAAAAACAAAGTCCTTGAGGTAGATAGTATATTTAGTCGAGTAGCAAGGCTTGTAGTAAAACTCTTCTAGAGATATACACTACAAGTTATTCAAGAGTATGCACCTACAACAAACCATTCAGAAGAGAAAGTGGAAGTGGAAATGGAAGATAGGTTGAGTGAAACTTGTAGAAACCGGAACTTGAATAAAACGAAAATCTGTCTATAAAGGAAACGATAATTACATCGTTACGTAATCACTGGAAAAAAAATCAAAATGTTTCTACTCTTTCTACATCTCGTGGTGTAGGCCAATGTTGTGGTTGCAATGAGGTACCTAAAAGAACACCAAAAGCGATTACACTAATGTAATGTCGTATAATGCATTGCCCTTCTTCCTAAGATGCCTCTATTGGTATGTAATGAGTTCTAATAACTTTATCAAGAACGTGGTATGTATAAGCTTTAATGTATGACATTTTAACGAACATTCGTAAGACATTATAATATTTATACATCTTATTAAATTGTGTCTTTGTGACTCTATATTATATTTCCAATTGTAAAAAAAAAACAGTACATTTTATATCTAAAAGAAGGTGACTGAATGAGAAATGGAAGAAGAATACATGTTAATTTCGAAGGTACGATTACTTACTTTATAAATTTATAGTTTATATCCATTCTCAGGTTCTCGAAATGACTAATGAAAAATATATAACTGCAGTAGTTGTGTAAATGAAAAAAATATGAGTCAAAATGTTAAGTTTTGTGTAAATAAATTTATAGTTATAAATAAATTTATAAGAACAGAAAAAGGAACATGTCTTACTCATCGTTATTTTAGAGAACCTAACCTATTCATTGAAAACCATAAAGTTAAATTGTATGTAAGAGAATAACACTTACACAAATAATAAGAGAATATATATACTTTATATATACAGAGGTTGTTCAGTCTACATTTGGCCAATTTCGCCTTACAAAAAGTTTAGAAGAATCCATGGTGCCAGGTCCGTAAGAGCTCGATGTGTTTCCCTTGGTTCCTAACAATAGCCCGACAGCGTAATTTTCACTGTACTAGGCTTCTGTGAAGAACTGAGAGGGGAATCTTGTCCCATTCCCTTTGCACAGCTTTCCAAAGTTCTTCCACAGTTGTCACACGCCGTTTTCCCAAAGCCCGTTTTAGCAATCCAGATCCACAATAGTCCATAGGACTTGCATCTGGAGATTTAACAAGTACCTCATTGAAAGGTTTCACCTGTATACCACTTGCCTCCTTCATCTCCCTGTAGAATGCGAGGGACGATCGTGAGGTATGTGATGAGGCCTTGTCCATGTGAATGCGCATCAGATTGGCGTCATTTCCGCACATTGTTGGAATCTCATACTCGTAGATCGGCCGCATGATTTGCTCCTGAAAATACTGCGAATATATTTTGCAGTTCTTCGCCACCCTATGAATCTTCAGTTTATCTCGGTAACAATAGCCAGTATCGACCATGAACCCTTTTAAGAATTATTCTTTACAGACACGGACACATCTTCTGAAGTTTTTGGCGCCTTTCTCTCGGTACATGTTGGCTCTCGGTTTGCCGCAGTCGGAAAGGTAAATCCATGCTTCATCGAGCGTTACGACGTACATCCACCTTTGTTTTGCCAGATGCCGTTCGTACAGCTTTCGGGCGTTACACTTTCGTTCCTTTTAGTGGGCATCCGTGAGAAGATCACCGCGAGCTTTCATGACTTTATCCAGCTTGAAGTGATGTTGTAACGTCCGGCTCACAGTCCACAAAGACACGTCAAGACGATTATCCATACACCTTTGTGTTGGCGGACTTTCTTGCATTGCCATTTTGCGATTTTTCCTCTGCATGGTGGAGGTGGTCTTGGTGCATTCCCGCTTAATAGGCAACTTCGTTGGCGATCCAAATGCTGGAGTTTCGTTGCCCTTGTACTTTTTAATAACATTTTTTTATTCCACTTAAACTGATGTTGCAACCATTCTTCTTGCACTGTTTTCTAATGACACAAACATTAAAGTGGGCGTCATAAAGAGCCGCAACATAGCCTTCCCAAAACCGGTTTAGTTTGGGCGGCATTTTGGTCACAGAGCGGAAACCCACACATTTGGAAACAAATTTAACACAACACTCACAACAATGGTCGTTTTGTGCGTTATTGTCGTCCGCACGGAAAAACAACTTCGTTCCCAGGAAGCCACTGCACAACACTGCAGGACGCCACGAGCCAGGTCGGGCGAGTCTATTCTGCCCGGAAGGGGGAAGGAACGAAATCGGCCAAACGTAAGCTGAACAACCTCTGTACTGTATTATAAGTAACCAATTTGTGATACTTTTATTGAAATTATAGCATTTTTTCCAAAGGACCAAACTGAAAATGTCCATGAATTTATTATAATGAAAGAAATACAAGAGAATATGAAGATAAATATGTAAGTAATGTATTGGCTTATTGTATATTGTTTAATCTTAAAAAGTATGTAAACGTATGTCGAGGAAATACTATCTTGTAAAGGACAAACTGCATTTCTTTACTAATATAAAATCTAAAACGATAATATTTTAATTCTCGTTTTAGCCCTAATTCGTTAACATATCAACTTTAGATTAATAAGTCATAAAACTAAACATATTAACTAATAGTTACTGACCATAACTATCCCTTTTTTGTACTTTTTAATTATAAGAATTGTGTCCAGATATCACTTGTTTATTCTTCTGTATATCCATAAGTTATATTATTAACAACTTTTTTTCCATGACAACCTATTAATTACTTCTTTTCTCTTTTAACGGTATATATGTTCAGTTATTGCGCCTCTCATCATGTGTCGACAAAACAGGTACAGATTGATAATACCGTTATAATAACAATATATCGTTGTAACGCAAAGGGGGTAACCGTGGCAAATATTGTTGGAAAACGGGTCTTTGGGGAGCCAGTTTATTTCTTTTCTTTATTTATTTTGTTTATCCAGTTATGAGTAGCTATTTCAAGTTTGAAGTTACCGACGAAGTGCTTGTGGTGCACCATCATGTAAGCAGTGTTGGGAAGTAACGTAACGCAAGTAACGCGTTACCTGTAACGCGTTACTTTTTAAGTAACGTTTCCTAGTAACGCGTTACATTTTTTCCAAAGTAACTGTAACGGTAACGCGTTACAAATTTTTAAATAACGTACCTAGTTTGCGTTACTTTTTTCGCGTTACATTTCGGATGAGTAACTACAATATATGTATAGTTTTTTTTTTCGGAAACAAATGTTTCTTTCCTGTAAGTGAATTTCTCCGAATGAAACAATCGAGCATGAACTACGTATGTCAGTGACCGACAGTCACAGACACACAGAGAAACAGATAAGTTCGTAGTGCCACTTGTTGTTTTTGGAAGATGAGGACAGCCTTAGGGAAATCACGTGCACTGATTGCAAGCACCTGGAAGATTTTGTCGTAGATTTTGACAGCTTCAAATCAATACATTCAGTGAGTCAACTAGGAGTGCAATGATAACGGTAGTCTATTTCAATTTGATTGGTGTTGTTTTCATAAAGATGGAGAACGAAAATATTTTACCGTTCGAACATTTGAAAAAAATACTTTTTTCTTAAGAGCTGAGAATGATGGTGGACAGAATTTAAAAGTGAAATGTCTGAAGTGCCCCGGCAGAAAATATTTATCTACAACTAGGGTGCCATAATTAACGATTTACAGTAAGGGGTTAATATGAATAAACTGTGTTTTGATGAGCAGGCCTACTTTATTACTAGAAAATAGTTTGCTGATGGTATGTAATATTGGAGTTCTTTCAGATAAGTTTGCTTATCCTAGAGTCCCGTTGATTATAGAGTAGTGTAATGTTTCTCTATATTCTTTATTTTTAATTTTACATAACAATATTGTGATTATTATATAATTAGTTTAGCAGAATAATAATAAGCAACCATTTTTCATGGCCTGATTACACTGGAAAACGAAAGCCATGGAATACTTTTAGTGTTGCTCACGAGAGGGGACACTGCTCGCATCTCGTCTCGTCTCGATAACGAGACCACAAGAGATTTTTTATAACAAGCTCAGCTCGACTTGGCTCAACTGAGAAGATGGCTCGAGCCGGCTCACTTGGGGTGAACCATCGGCTGGAGCTGGCTTGGTACGGATGAGCCATTTCTCGGTTAGGCTCAACTGAGCCGAGGGCTCTAGCCGAGTCGGTTGGGTGAGCTGTTGGGTCGGCTCACTTCTCGGTTCGGGTCGATAGTGAATGAGCTGTGGGTCGAGCTGCTCGAGTTGTTGACAATTTTAAACCCGGGTCGAGCAGTTTTGAAGATATTTGGCCAGTACCCTATAACTTTTAACAGTGTTTGGCTCGAGCCCGAATATTCAACCTAGACCCTCAACCCAAATTCAGAAGCTCGTGAACAATGTCCTTGATTCCTAGACTTCACGACTACCGAGGTTGGCAATCAACTAGTTTTTTAGTATTCAAATACAAACCGCCTATCTTTCTTTTTATATACAGTGTTGTTATAATTAATAATAATAATAATAATAATAATAATAATAATAATAATAATAATAATAATAATAATAAAAGTTGTAGTAGTAGTAGTGTCATTGATAATAATTATACTGTGTATGTAATATACTTAAAAAATGTACTCGAAACTACACATTGGATTTGGCTCGAGTCGAGTTGGAGGAAATTTTTCGAGTCCAGTGCTCGGGTCGAACTCAAAGATGTCTGTTTCTGGTCGAATCGAGTGTCAAAGAAAACTCGCTCGAACTTGCTCGTGTCCATCCTTACGAGTAACGCAGTATGGCATTTTATCAATGTTACATTACATGAAAATGTTCATATTCAAGTAAAAATTTGTCCTTGCATTTACATGAAGCGATTCAGAACGTGCAATAATAATAATAATAATAATAATAATAATAATAATAATAATAGCGGTAGTAATAGTAGTACGGATAATTGAAGTAATAATTTTTTTCACATTTTTAAAGTTTCGGACCTAAAAGTAACGCGTTACTAACGCGTTACTTTCGAAGTAAAGTAACAGTTACTTTTTGGGGGCAAGTAACGCGTTACTAACGCGTTACATTTTAAGAGAAAGTAAAGTAACTTGTAACGCGTTACATTTTTACAAGTAACTTACCCAACACTGCATGTAAGTAGCCCACATTGAGAGGGATACACTTTACACAAAGGCTCTTTCAATTTTCAAAGGGCCTGTGACACATCCATAAGGTGTCTGGGCCACAACAACCGATTTTGATGAAATTTGGTAGATTAATAGGACACTTTTCAAAACTAATGTAACTAGCAGGAATTTGTCGAAAAACTGTAGTTTCTGAGTTACAGTCGATTCATTAAAGACGACATTTGTCGTGATATCTCGGGAACGGCTCCACGGAAAACAAGCAAACTTTGCAATCCATAGCAGATACATGATAGCTTTAAAAGGAATTAAAACGAATTGTCTGCACCTGCGCAGAACTGCGCATAATGCGCAAATAATTGTGCGCATGCGTATGTCTCGAAAACGTGAAGACTGCGATATATTTTTCTCATGCTTAGTTTGAACTACGTGACAAGTATAACATAATGCAAGAAAAAAACTAGACTCAAAGGTGAGCGTTTTCAAGTAATTGAGGTGAGAAGATATCGGGGTGGTCTGCCCCCGAACTCCCGTCTCTAGTTACGCACTTTGTCTGTCTTCTCAGTCATACATTTCCATTACACCTATGTAGAAGTCATATAGTTAACGTTAATAGTCGCCATATTCGGGGCGTAGTGATATCAAGTACTGTAAGTAATCAATGTTACACAACAGTAACACAGTATTAAGAGAGCGTAAGGAAACACTATCAGGCCTTTAGTCGCGGTCTATTCGAACACACCAGTGTGATGTAGGCATCTTATGCTTCAAAGAAACATATGATATCGTGTTACTGATCATTCACAAAATAAACTATCCAAATGTAAAATACTAATACAAACACGGATGTAAATTACGAGAAAATTCAACTCAATAGGACTTTCAATATATATAATAATAATTATTAGATACAATGTGTTATCTCTCAAGTAGAGTAACATGGGCAAAACACCATGCTAAAAAGAAAGGAACCGAATATAGTTTTGAAGCTTAACTCCCAGACGGAGAAAAGTCTATTTCCAGAAAATGTTGCATATTCGGAGGCGTGCTACAAGGCTATATGGACTTAAACTGAAAAGTATATATCCTATTCCGGGATTCAAAACGTAGGATGGGAGGAAAGAATCTAAAACCATTACAGTATTTTGCTTGTCTCTCACAAATCTGTACTCCAACTAAGCAATGCAATTAAAGAACACAAATATTGAAGTTGTAATACAAAACGCTCTAATACTTACAGCTACCAGCCAAAAATGGGTACGCGTTAAATGTTCCTCTATCAATAACCTCAGAGAATGTGTTGAATACTATACTTTTCAACCAACTTTAAAAAATCGTTACTGAATACCCTATGTCTGTGTGCATGTGCGACTTTTTCAATTTTGAGCCCGCCATTCGATAGAGAATAAAAAACTCAGAAAGTGATAAAATTTCTCACGTCAATTCTACCGTTCCCGAGATATTGACAAAAAAAACCGACCGGAGATTTAAGGAGCCATATCTCAGGAACCATGGGCTATAGAGAGACGATACAGGTGATAATCAATACCTAAGAGATGGTGAGTACCAAATAGTAACCGGTGGCCACTGGTTTGGACAGTGGCCACCAGTTACATAAATATATACTATCCTCTTAGGTTTTGGTAAACACAATTATAATCTCTCTATGACTTTCCGTTACCGAGATATTGGCCAAAAAAGTAGTTCCAATTTTGGGAGATTTAAGAAACCACATCTCGGGCAAC
The DNA here is from genome assembly GCF_964235325.1 of Thermobia domestica. Classification (NCBI taxonomy): domain Eukaryota; kingdom Metazoa; phylum Arthropoda; class Insecta; order Zygentoma; family Lepismatidae; genus Thermobia; species Thermobia domestica. The sequence goes on along the minus strand of NC_137456.1, from coordinate 272,985,733 downwards.
GTAAGTCATAGAGAGATCATATTGATATTGATCAATGCAGTTACCATGAGCGTGAGGATGATGAACACTGGTACCAAATAGTAACCGGTGGCCACTTGTCAACTGGCCACCGTTCCGCAGATGTTGGCCAAAAAAGTTCGAAATTCGGAAATTGAAGAAGCCATATCTCGGGAATCGTAAGTCAAAGAGAGATGATATTTTGCGAATTTTTGCGAGAAACAGAAGAAGGTGCGGATAAAAGTTTACTTTTACATGTAGGAACAATCACAATTATCTTTCTCGCTTCACCTCTCTATGTTTCAAAAGCTATTTCCGGCAATGCTCTTGGAGCATTCTGAACTTTAAAAAAAAAAAAAAAAAATATTTTGGCATAAATAGAAATTACATTATGTAAATGCACTTAACAAAAGTACGTGGATTACGTATACACTAATTTCACTTTATAGTACTAAAAACTGCGTTCGAAACCATTTGAAAGATTTTGTCAAAAAAACATGTAGAGTTTCTATATCCATTCCATTTCATTCTTTCTTCTAAACAGACATAGTAGTATGTATGTTAGAATACGGTTGAGAGAAACATCCAAAGCATCTAACTTACGTAACATATTCATAAATAAAGGCTCAAGACATGAATTTTTACCATTAATATTCACTTAAACTATCTCTAGAACCTACGGAACCCGGAGGTTCATTACCGCATTCACAAAAGCTCTCCACTGACTTCTGTTCTTAAGCAAAGTGGATTCAGTTTCTATTTTGTATTCCTATTTTTGTGAGATCTATCTTGATATTGTCCTTCTATCTGCATGTAGATCTTCCTTCTGGATTTCCTGTTAAAATTTTGAGATCATTCCTACTTTCTTGCTACATCACTTGAGCCTTCTAGACTTTTTGACTAACAAGGTTTGGCAAACGGCATAGATTACGCAGTTCCTCGTTCTGAAGTTTCCGCATGTTCGTTCCTCTTGCGTCCGACTATTTGCCTATGGATTTTGTACTCAAGTACTTATAGTTTGCGTTCCTCTAGAGTTAGCGACCATGTTTTGCAACTATACAGGCCAACAGATATGATTATCATTTTATATATTTTAACCTTCAAAATCATCAACAAAATTAGCTAAGACAAAAGATTTTTAACTGAATGAAATACGAATTCTCTGCTTTCAGTCGACATTTTAATTTCTTCGTGGATATGGTTTTGGTCTGTTAATATCAATCCTAGATATTTGAAACTATAACTTTGTCTTCAGTATTATTTGATATATTGACGTAACGGTAATTTGTAATATTACAATCCCGGCGAATTTCCACGTTCTTTTGTTTTCTCTGCATTTACTTTTAAATTCATGTTCCTGCAAGCGTTTGTGAAAGCTCCACATTTATTCCTATTGTTCTCCTATCATTGTCTATTAGATTTACTTGTTATTCACCTAACAATACAAATAATTTACTTTAATTTACAAATTTCAATTACATTTGCATTTCAAATTTCAGCTGAATGTACATAAGACAAAAAGACACGTTAGGTGGTTTTGTATTTTCACTACACTTTTCACTGATGTGCACCCAGGCTAAGAAATATTAGACAACTATAATTTTACCTTCTTCACCTCGAACAAAATGGTCATTTCAGTATCAAAATGCAAACATAGTTTTGATAATTTACTTAAATAAGTTTAACATCAAATACTTAGTATTTTATCTTTCCTTTTGGTTGATCATTGTGTGTCTGAAGAAATTTAGATATACCTGTTCTCCATTTACATGAGGATATTACGGATTTTTTTTTTTTTTTTTTTTTTTTTTGCAATACGTGGTGAGACCTCTGACGACTCTATACCTACCTGACACACAGTGCTCCAAAAGATGTAAATACATATTCATTGTTGGTAATATTCATTTACATACAAACTAATCAACAAAGAAAAAATTGATGAATTGATTAACAAACTTCCAAATCAGATTGTAAAAGTTCGACGATATCAATAGACCGCATCAAGATATTAAAATGGATGCTAGAAACTGATCGCAAGCACCACACAATGATATCCAACTGGCTCAATTTTCTTTGCGAAGCGTGTGCAGATCATACATTCCTAACAATTCCAGTTATTCTAACACACTCACACAAAAAAAAATTTGAGAGGTCTTCTCGGTGAGCATCATTCATCAGTTTCTCAAGAAAACGGTGACGTCTGAATCTCCTTCCAAACAAAATATCCTAGAAGAACGAGATGAAAACGTAACATATACACAAAAATAAATAAATTAAGAAATAAAATGAGTTCAGAAATATTAGCCTGGTAAAGCACGTTTTCTTTTTCTTTTTTAGGAATAACACTTTTAACTAGTACATTTACCAAATTCATTGTTTTCCATTTAACTAACCACATGAAGTTTGATACATATTTTGTATCATAGAAAACTATTTATGTCATTTCAGACGTATACTCTCAATATGACTGATTTCTTGCTTCTAAACTCAGAACATACCTACAGTTTCTGATAATTATTTTCTTTTAATTTTAAAAATCACATACTACGGAAGATACTTGTTTAGTTACTTGCCTAAACATAAATATAAGCAAGGTGCAATAAACCATAAACAGATGACATCAAGTGAGCAATAATTTTTATCACTTATTCTAAGAAAGCTCTTACAAAAGCAAAAACTGGTTCTACAATATCTTCTGCGAGGTTGAAGTTTGTTGTCAAAAGAAGTCTTTTGATTTATATTGACCAAATAGCCTACTTGTTTTGAGATACTTGAGAAATCCGATACCAGTTAGTGCAAGTGCTAGGATGAGGTGGAAACTTCACAAAAATTTATTAAGGGATTTCTAATCCTGACACCGACAATTTTATGATTAAAAAAATAGTTTAACGGATCTCCGTTAATCATATATCTTAACTAATTTAAATTTATAATCTTTATGTCTTGTTTGAAAATGTAGTTTATCATATATTCTATTAAATATCCCATTGACTTGTACAAAAGCACTTCTTCCAACAACAGCTGAAAAGATCTACATTTTCTGCTTCTTACAACGCGTTAAGAATGTGACGATTTTTGCCCAGCAATTCGCTTACAAAACATGATTTGAAAACAGTTAAAACAATCCATAATCTATTCAGAAAGTAATGGTATATGTAAAAGTTGAAATGTGGAAAGAAAAAATAGTAACGTATCCACGGAGAGGTAAACAAAGAAATAGTTAATACAGAATGAGCAATAGAACTCATATACAGAAAATAATAATAGAGATTAGTGAATCACGGATCAGATAAAACAAAACCAAGTATATTTGCGATAAAGTCAAGGAATACATTTTATTAATCAAGATACATTTTATGGATCCTGGACGCTTTTACTCTCCGATAATTTCGATATGATCCACATAAGGATGTGAAGTTTAAATGAAAGAGGGAACATCATCTACTCTTGGAGATGAAGACCCTTTATCAATAAAAGCACTGAGTACTGATTAGTACTCAAAATAAATATTCATAAAGTACCATGTATTAAGATTCTTCGAAGCAGTTATCTACGCAAAAGATGATTTGCTAGCTCCTATGTATATACGTTTCTCTTGTTACACCTGTAAAAATATTAATTTTTAGTTTTACTTAGTAATACATGCAGAAATTATCTACTCTATAATAAAACAATACCATGTACAGATTCTTTCTTAATTTGTTAGTTTGTAGAAGTTTAACGTTTCTTTTCAGCAGCAAGACTATACCAGACTGTTTCTACTGTGTAAGGTATACGATCACAACCACTGATTAGGTTTGTGTCTGGAGCAAGTAGACGCACTTGTAATTTAACCTGGAATAAGGTATGTTAGCCATTACATCCTGAAGCGGCACCACTCTCTATTTTAAGTAGAAACTTGAAGTTAGTTTATCCACAAATGGCGGCTTAAAAACAAAGAAAGAAAAGATAATGTAGTACAAGTGAAATTTTATAAATATTATTACTATAATCAAAACTCTGAGATTTTAGTGATAAAATTCGTTAAACTCCAGGAATTTGTAATAAAATTGCTTTTTATCAAAACCTAAGGGATGTTTTCCAGATGAAGGTTAGAGCACAGACACAGAAATCACTGGAAAATAAAACATAATCTCCATTATATGAAGGGGAAACTAGATAAGTACTTGTCTAAACCCGATATGCTATATCAATCCTTCAGGTACCCACATAATTAGAATACCCAGGTTCAGTCGGCGATAAAGGCGCTATTCTCAGCATTAACCTACATCATTTAACAGAAAGAAACAATTTGAATTAAAACACAGGGAGTTATGATCAAGAAAACCAGAAGTTACTGCATTCGAAATCCGTACGCGTCCCACGCATTACACAGAAAAACACGTTCCACCTGGAACACAACACTTCTAGGATATAGCGTCAGGATACAGATTAAAAACCAGTATATTCAAGTTTTGGATCACAAATCTAAGTAGTATTGTGGACTATATTGTAATATATATGTTGCGCTTCTTTGCTGCCACTAAAGAAATTACAAACTGATTTTTTCCAAACTCAAACACAGATGTCAACTTTTACCTTGGCTATAAATAGCCCAGTTAACTCACATAACAGAGTGACATTTAGAGTAAGATATAAAACTCATTTAGGTTGCAACGGAGCTAGATATTTTTGGAAAACATTAGTTAAGAACAGAAAGAAAGAAAGGAAAAAACTTATTTACATTCATCACAATGAAGGGGAACACTTAACCCACAAACGCCCAAGACCAGTTAGAAATGAAATTTTTGAGTTTTACGTCCCACGTTTATGCCGGTTAGGCTAAAGGAGACGGTGATGATAAGTAATGAATGAAATGGTGGAATGAAGAAAGTGGGAGGAAACGGGAGAACCCCGAGAAAACCCACGCACACGGTATTTGTCCACCACAAAGTTCACTTGGAGGGAGCAGGGTTTGAACCCGAGACCCCTAGCACCAGAGGTGAACGCTCTACCACTGAGCCACCGCGGCCCCCCAAAACCAGTTAGGTAACAAAAATTTGCATACACTAGCAACTGCCTGAACAATACCGTGTTACATCGAAAACCTGAGAAGAGAAGTGAACGAAACTCTTACAAGAGAACGGGTAGTGTGCCTGAAGTGGAACAACGTTTTTTTTTTGCCTAAATGAATGATATAGCCCATGTAACGTAGTGAAACATAAAGTGGGTCACTGGTGGCACAAGGGGCGTTTGTGGGTTAAAATTGAAAGTAATTTTATAATTATAAGCACTTAATTTTGTACTGTTTTAAACAGTACTATTGTTTGTTGTTTCTTTCTCCGGAAGAATCTAAACAATCTAAATTGATTGGTTAGTTGATTTGTATTTATGTCTTTTATCAGCAGCTATACTATACAGACGAGACCTACAGTTTAAAGTAGAATCTGGAACCAGTGCATTGCGTTTGATGTTCTACGATTCGATACCTCCCTCACCAAAGATACGCGTGCTGCTACTACACCAGGAAAAGAGCAAAGTTAAATTTATAGTTATCAGCACAACATATTTGTAATAATACGACAAACATCAAGTATCTACATTTATGAAAAATATAGTCTCGATTTTGAATTTTTTTCCCCTGTTTTCGACGAGGAGTAAAACATATTATTTACCTACTTCCCAAAACTAGGCGTGGTACTGGAACCTTCTAAAATTATAATACTTAAGTTAGTTATAGGTACTAAGCTGTGCTCTTGGGTACATGGTTTAAACCTCAACATCTTACTTTGTACACTCCGCATTAAAAAAATTGCGACACCTAACGCCGTGCAGCTAGGCCACCCAATATACACCTTCTTATCCCATAATCGTGTCTGGTAGAGAGTCTCCCTCCCTCTCCTCCTTTCTCCTCTTCCATACTAAAATTAGCTAACAACATGAACGCAATTCTAATTTCAAACTATACATGTATTAGTATCGATAAAATCAAATAACAAAACCGAGACGAAACAAGATTCATAAGTTAATTTAGGGAGAAACTGAAACACACACAATGAAAAATTGAAACCAATGAATGTCTATTTCACAGAGGTTCAGAAACGAGCTAGAGAGAGAAGGCGAGAGAAGAAGAAAAGTGAAAGGAAAAACAGATATAAATGTGGAATTTTAAACTTAGCAAGAAAAGAACCTAACATTATAAAGTCCCGCTATCAGGAATCCAACAGTTACATAGAGATAACGTTTGTTTTATATATTTTTCAGGACTATTCGAATACATAGAGGATGCTTGAAACATTCATTAAGTCACTTTCAAAAACGATAGGATACTCAATTTCCAGTAGAACTGTAGATCTCACGGGACACATCTAAGATAATGTCAACAGTTTAACACACATGCTTTGTTTCTGCGTGGTTCGGTTGTAAATTCGGTAGCATTCATTGGATTAACTGATGCAAACTACATTCTAATAATCCCAGTAGGTAGCGTAGGTAATATCTTCCATTCCAGACTACTAATGCAAAGTGAACAAAAAAATAGAGAAAAAAGAGATTAGGATAGAAAAAGGAAGAAAGAAATATAAAATAGAATGAGTGCTATTTTACTGATAAATTTTTATCAGAAATATCCTATATTAAAAGTCCAAACCGTATCATAATGAAAAGTTACAAATGTTCAAATGGAAAATTGGATGTTCCGTATAGATGTAGCAGACATTGCATGTTTCAAATTTCAATGTGAATAAATCACATTGGATTATAAGATGGAAACAAATTTGTGTCGAACTAGTATAAATAAAATTTTGTTTTCAAATAACCAAAGAGATTACCATTTTCTAGTCTTTTAGGAAGATTTATCTGTACCGAACATCCAGCATCACTTTCATCTCTTGCGAATATAACGTTGCAATTTGCACAGAACACGCTTAGAGCTAAAACGGATCATAGTGTCAATCGGATGATGTTGGTTAGCTTATGGACCATCACTGGATCGAGGATTCAAACCCATAGTGACCCGGTAATTTGACTGAAACTCGGAAACCCAGATGATAAAAAAGATATTTTCCTTATTCCCTTGCGTTTAAACAGTATTTCTTTCAGAGATGACCAGGACTGGAGATGTTATGTCCAGAGCACGAAAATCTCGACCCTGAAGTAGCCAGTTAATTACATTTTCCAGACCACGTCTATCGTTTTCTTGCTCCGTTTTAACTTTGGAACACGCACACGCACTTCATGTATGTGAGAGAGAGGGGGACAAGTGAAAGATATAACGATAGGATAGGGATACGTCAACAAAGAGAGAGAGAGAGAGAGAGAGAGAAAGAAAGACGAATATAATATGAAACATACTTATCATTACAGTGTATGATAAAGAACGCACACACTGTTTATTCGAATTCTCACCAGTGATGCTTTGTAAGTTCTCCAACAGAAGATCAATCTCTGTTTGCAGCAATTATTTAATGCGAAAAAGTTATTCTACCTGGTGAGGAATTGAACCCAGATTTCCTCCTTGGAAGTCTGGTACTTTACCACTACACCACCGATTACTTTACCCAAACTTTGTTAAACAAATGCTGTAATATTTCTTTCTGAGAACAATAACACGAAAAGTGTTTACCGCAGATCAATGAAGTGTTTCGAATGTCCTGGTAAAGCCTTTGTCCTTTCCAAACCAACATTCTTAAATCATTCCTAGCATGATAAAGGTGTTTGCTTCCACATTCTTAAGCATTGTATGTATAATATAAGAAATCGATTCTTCACTATCACTTTGTAAAAAATGCAAGTTTGGCATGAACGGGGTTTGAACCCATGCTGGACACCTTTATTAATCGTAACTCCATTACGTTACCACTATACTACCACGCCACCTGAAACTAGAACGCAAATATTACTTACTTTAGCCTTGATTATTAAAACGATCAAGCTTCTTCCTGTAAGTTTATTTGCTCCTAAGTGCACAACGAAATTCATTTATTCGACGACCTAGAGAGAAATTAGTGCCCACTAATAAAGGAAACAACATACAATCCATGAAAAATTACAAAAAAACATATTATACAGTAATTTCGCCGTGCAAATTCAAAAGTACGCCAATAATAATAATAATAATAATAATAATAATAATAATAATAATAATAATAATAATAATAATAACCTATATTGTAAAATTGAAAGGGACTGTGACCCATAGTCTCTTGAAACACCGTGTGCGTAGGTTTTCTCGGGGATCTCCCGTTTCCTCCCACTTTCTTCATTCCACGATTTCATTTATTACTCATCATCACCGTCTCCTTTAGCCTAATCGGCATAATCGTGGAACGTAAAACAAAAGATTTCATTTTTTCATAGTCTCTTGAACCACCCGACCGATCTCGATCAAATATTCAACATTGATAATGTTTGAACCTGGGAGTATTTTTATCTATTCGTTTTGATGGTGTTACTTAGGGCAGGGGGAGGATGGAAAAATATAAAAAATAAAGAAAACTTAATAAGTCTTGAATCAAACGATCGACGTGGATGAAATTTTCAACATAGATTACATTTGTGCAGTTGAATACTCTTAATCATTTCACTTTGATGGTGGAATGTAGGGAAGGGCAGGACGAAGAGATATACAAAAATAAATTTAAATTAAAATAAAAGTGACTATGTTAATGTGTTAATAAGTCTTGAACCACCGAACAGATCTGCATCAAATTTTCAACATTGATGAAGTTCGAGCCTGGAGTGGTTTTCATCATATCACTTTGACGGTAAAACTTTGGGGAGTGGAGGGTTGGGAATATATATATAAAAATAAATAAAACTTAGGTCGCGTGGTTCAAGACTTATTATCTCGATCATTTTTTTTAACATAGATGAGATTCGGGCCTAGTATGGTTTTCATTATTTCACTTTGGCGCTAGAAATTAGAGAAGGGAAATGCGAAAGGGATATATATATATAAAATTTAATAACTCTTGAACCACCGTATCAATCTCGATAAAATTTTCAACCTAGATGAAGTACGAACCGGAGATGGATTTCCTCAGATCATTTTGATGGTGTAACTAATTGAAGGGAAAAGGATAGCAACATTTAAAAGATAACGAAAACTGGCCGATACTAGTACCGAATCTATGATTTTTGGAGTCGCTGAGATGAACAGTGACACATCTGATGCCGTTTAAATTCAAATTCAGCCCGCAACATGGAGGAGGGGGAGACATAAAAATCATGAAAATAACCAATATCATTGTGGAATTCATAGTTTTCCGGGTGGCTGAGATCAACAATGACACAGAAGATGCCGTGCTCCGCAGCATGGGAAGGTGAGGGGATATATAAAACTCATCGAAAATGACCGATATCAAAAAGCGCTTTAGTAATAGTAAAAAGTGACTGAATAACGGAGCATATTATTATGTTTTCTCAATTTAGTCCAGCAAAGCGGCCAATTAATGCTAATAATAATAATAATAATAATAATAATAATAATAATAATAATAATAATAATTATTATTATTATTATTATTATTATTATTATTATTATTATTATTATTATTGTCATACTTTTGAACTTTCACGGCGAAATTATTGCATAATACGTTTTCATTTCTGTAATTTTTCCTGGATTGTATGTTGTTTCCTTTATTAGTGGGCACTAATTTCTCTCTAGGTCGTCAAATAAATGAATTTCGTTGTACACTTAGGTGCAAATAAACTTACAGGAAAAAGCTTGATCGTTTTAATAATCAAGGCTAAAGTAAGTAATATTTGCCTTCTAGCTATAGCTGGCATGGTAGTAGATGCACGCACGTATTTTGAATTTTTGAAACGTACACGTCGAAAGTTATATACCCCAGACAGGGACCGGCACCTTTTCAGCCGGTTTTTTTAAGTGGTTTTGCAGTAACGCACATCTCTCTCTTTCAGAATAGCAATTTTTTTAATCTCATATAATATTCTTTTGTGATGTATAGTATATGTGTTATTATGTAATATAGTAAACAGGCTTCAGCCTCCTTTAGTACTACTTTTTTTTATAATCTTCTTTTGTGATGTATAGTATATGTGTTATTATGTAATATAGTAAACAGGCTACACTCTCCTTTTGTACTTAATTATATTTGGCTCCTGTGGTTGTGTTCTCAGTTTGTAAGTAATGTACGGAAGTAATAAAACTTGTAGTGTAGCGGTAACGCAATGGAGTTACGATTAATAAAGGTGTCCAGCATGGGTTCAAATCCCGTTCATGCCAAACTTGCATTTTTTACAAAGTGATAGTGAAGAATCGATTTCTTATATTATACATACAATGCTTAAGAATGTAGAAGCAAACACCTTTGTCATGCTAGAGACGATTTACGAATGTTGGTTGGGAAAGGGCAAAGGATTTACCAGGACATTCGAAACACTTCATTGATCTGCGGTAAACACTTTTCGTGTTATTATTCTCAGAAAGAAATATTACAGCATTTGTTTAACAAAGTTTGGGTAAAGTAATCGGTGGTGTAGTGGTAAAGTACCAGACTTCCAAGCAGGAAATCTGGGTTCAATTCCCCACCAGGTAGAGTAACTTTTTCGCATTAAATAATTGCTGCAAACAGAGATTGATCTTCTGTTGGAGAACTTACAAAGCATCACTGGTGAGAATTCGAATAAACAGTGTGTGCGTTCTTTATCATACACTGTAATGATAAGTATGTTTCATATTATATTCGTCTTTCTCTGTCTCTCTCTCTCTATTTGTTGACGTATCCCTATCCTATCGTTACATCTTTCACTTGTTTCCCTCTCTCTCACATACATGAAGTGCGTGTGCGTGTTCCAAAGTTAAAACGGAGCACGAGAACGATAGACGTGGTCTGGAGAATGTAATTAACTGGCAACTTCAGCGTCGAGATTTTCGTGCTCTGGACATAACATCTCCAGGCCTGGTCATCTCTGAAAGAAATACTGTTTAAACGCAAGGGAATAAGGAAAATATCTTTTTTATCGTCTGGGTTTCCGAGTTTCAGTCAAATTACCGGGTCACTATGGGTTTGAATCCTCGATCCAGTGATGGTCCATAAGCTAACCAACATCATCCGATTGACACTATGATCCGTTTTAGCTCAAAGCGTGTTCTGTGCAAATTGCAACGTTATATTCGCAAGAGATGAAAGTGATGCTGGATGATCGGTACAGATAAATCTTCCTAAAAGACTAGAAAATGGTAATCTCTTTGGTTATTTGAAAACAAAATTTTATTTATACTAGTTCGACACAAATTTGTTTCCATCTTATAATCCAATGTGATTTATTCACATTGAAATTTGAAACATGCAATGTCTGCTACATCTATACGGAACATCCAATTTTCCATTTGAACATTTGTAACTTTTCATTATGATACGGTTTGGACTTTTAATATAGGATATTTCTGATAAAAATTTATCAGTAAAATAGTACTCATTCTATTTTATATTTCTTTCTTCCTTTTTCTATCCTAATCTCTTTTTTCTCTTTTTTTTGTTCACTTTGCATTAGTAGTCTGGAATGGAAGATATTACCTACGCTACCTACTGGGATTATTAGAATGTAGTTTGCATCAGTACGTCCAATGAACATTACCAAATTTACAACCGAACAACGCAGAAACAAAGCATGTGTGTTAAACTGTTGACATTATCTTAGATGTGTCTGTGAGATCTACAGTTCTACTGGAAATTGAATATGTTATCCTTTATGAAAGAGACTTAATGAATGTTTCAAGCATCCTGTATATATTCGAACAGTCCTGAAAAAAAATGAAACGTTATTTCTATGTAACTGTTGGATTTCTGGTAGTGGAACTTTATAATGTTAGGTTCTTTTCTCGCTAAGTTTAAAATTCCATATTTTTATCTGTTCTTCCTTTCACTTTTCTTCTTCTCTCGCCTTCTCTCTCTAGCTCGTTTCTGAACCACTATGAAATAGACATTCATTGGTTTCAACTTTTCATTGTGTGTGTTTCAGTTTCTCCCTAAATTAACTTATGAATCTTGTTTCGTCTCGGTTTTGTTATTTGATTTTATCGATACTAATACATGTATAGTTTGAAATTAGAATTGCGTTCATGTTGTTAGCTAATTTTAGTATGGGAGAAGAGAAAGGAGGAGAGGGAAGGAGTCTCTCTACCAGACACGATTATGGGATAAGAAGGTGTATATTGGGTGGCCTAGCTGCACGGCGTTAGGTGTCGCATTTTTTTTGATGCGGAGTGTACCAATAACTTTTATTCATATTTAATTCATTATTTTCGCAATATTTCATTTTCACTGAAACCATCCTCAAATGCAGGGGTGATTCTAGCATGAATCCACTTTTTTAGTAAGTAGTAGAAAATGGATCGATCTGGAACACATGAGAACAACATCGCTCAACTCACGAGCCCCTGAGAAATTGAGCACCGTACACCGTGAACCCACGGTCTTTCACGACCTCCATTTTAGGGGTGAATTTATTCCCTTTTATGAGCACTTTTTAGGGGGGTGTACTCGTTCTCTTTTATGACCACTTTTTAGGGGTGAACCCGTTCCCTTTTATGAGCATATTTTTCAACCCCTACGAACACATAGAAGAACAGATAACACATAAGACTACGTAACACACAGCAGAGCAGATAACACATAAGAGTACGTAACATAACAAGGGTGTACTCGTTCTCTTTTATGTGCATATTTTTCAACCCCTATTTTAACATAGGAGATAACACATAAGATTACGAACACATAGAAGAGCAGATAACACATAAGGCTACGTAACACACAGCAGAGCAGATAACACATAACATAGCAAGGGTATACTCGTTCTTTTTTATGAGCATATTTTCCAACCCCTATTTTAACATAGTAGAAATTATGAACACATAGAAGAGCAGATAACACCTAACATAGCAAGGGTGTATTCGTTCTCTTTTATGATCACTTTTTCAACCCCTATTGGAACATAGCAGATAACACATAGCAGAGACTATGTAACATAGTAAGGGTGAACTCGTTCCCTTTTATGAGCATATTTTCCAACCCCTATTTTAACATAGCAGAGCTAATAAAAGTGTATGGCTTATTTTCCAACACTTATTTTAACATAGCAGAGAATACATAAGATTCGTTCCACCCCTATTGGAACATAGCAGAGAATACATACGACTACGTAACATAGCAGGGTGAACTCGTTCTCTTTTATGACCTCCATTTTAGGGGTGCACTCGTTTCCTTTTATGAACATATTTTTCAACCCCTATTTTAACATAACAGAAATGACATAAGAATACGTAACAAGACTATGTAACATAGCAGGGGTTTACTCATTCCAACCCTTATTTTAACATAACAGAAATAGCAGACAATGAGCAAAGATAGTCACTTTAGAGGGTGTATTCATTCATTCTCATTGATGACCATTTTTTTCCACCCCTAATTGAAATTACATAGCAGAGCAGATAATACATAAGATTCGTTTCCTTTTATGAGCACCTTTAGGGGTGTATTCATTCCCTTTTATGATTAGTTTTTCAACCCATGTTTGAACATTTTAACATAGCACAAATTTATGAACACATTCACCACCCCTATTTTAACGTAGCACTGATTTCGTTAACAACCCTTAATTTAACATAGCAGAAATGACATAAGCATGTCCCCAAACTACTGACCATCGTGAACAAAGGTCAAACTCAAAAACGAAACAACATATCGAGGTGGTGTTTCCACATTTAGCAATAAGTCATCAGGTACTACATGTCCAAAAATTAGTGGTCATCGAGGTCAAAGGTTAAAATACTTAAAACCTAATAGTTCGCAAACGGATATAAATATTGAGATGCTCTTTCCACATTTAGTAATTGGTTATCAACCACTGCAAGTTCCAAAATAATGACCATCGAGGTCAAAGGTCAACATACTTAAAACCTAATAACTCGGAAACGGAGCCACATATTGATATGGTGTTTCCACATTTAGTAATTGATCATCAACTAGTACAAGTTCGAAAATAATAACCATCGAGGTCAAAGGTCAAAATACTTAAAACCTAATAACTCGAAAACGGAGCCACATATTGAGATGGTGTTGCCAAATTTAGTAATGGATTACCAACTACTACAAGTTCGAAAATAATACCCATCGAGGTCAGAGGTCAAAATACTTAAAACCTAATAACTCGAAAACGGGGCCACATATTGAGATGGTGTTTCCAAATTTAGTAATAGATCATCAACTAGTACAAGTTCCAAAATAATGACCATCAAGGTCAAAGGTCAAAATACTTAAAACCTAATAGTTCGTAAATGGAGCCACATATTGAGATGGTGTTTCCAAATTTAGTAATAGATCATCAACTAGTACAAGTTCCAAAATAATGACCATCAAGGTCAAAGGTCAAAATACTTAAAACCTAATAACTCGAAAACGGAGCCACATATTGAGATGGTGTTTCCAAACTTAGTAATGGGTTACCAACTACTACAAGTTCCAAAATAATGACCATCAAGGTCAAAGGTCAAAATACTTAAAACCTAATAGTTCGTAAACGGAGCCACATATTGAGATGGTGTTTCCAAATTTAGTAATAGAGCATCAACTAGTACAAGTTCCAAAATAATGATCATCGAGGTCAAAGGTCAAAATACTTAAAACCTAATAACTCGAAAACGGAGCCACATACTGAGATGGTGTTTCCAAATTTAGTAATGGGTTACCAACTACTACAAGTTTCGAAATAATGACCATCGAGGTCAAAGGTCAAAATATTAAAACCTAATAACTCGAAAACGGGGCCACATATTGAGATGGTGTTTCCAAATTTAGTAATAGATCATCAACTAGTTCAAGTTCCAAAATAATGACCATCAAGGTCAAAGGTCAAAATACTTAAAACTTAATAGTTCGTAAACGGAGCCACATATTGAGATGATGTTTCCAAATTTAGTAATAGATTATCAACTAGTACAAGTTCCAAAATAATGACCATCAAGGTCAAAGGTCAAAATACTTAAAACCTAATAACTCGAAAACGGAGCCACATATTGAGATGGTGTTTCCAAACTTAGTAATGGGTTACCAACTACTACAAGTTCCAAAATAATGACCATCAAGGTCAAAGGTCAAAATACTTAAAACCTAATAGTTCGTAAACGGAGCCACATATTGAGATGGTGTTTCCAAATTTAGTAATAGAGCATCAACTAGTACAAGTTCCAAAATAATGATCATCGAGGTCAAAGGTCAAAATACTTAAAACCTAATAACTCGAAAACGGAGCCACATATTGAGATGGTGTTTCCAAATTTAGTAATGGGTTACCAACTACTACAAGTTTCGAAATAATGACCATCAAGGTCAAAGGTCAAAATATTAAAACCTAATAGTTCGTAAACGGAGCCACATATTGAGATGGTGTTTCCAAATTTAGTAATAGTTTATCAACTAGTACAAGTTCCAAAATAATGACCATCGAGGTCAAAGGTCAAAATACCTAAAACCTAATAACTCGAAAACGGAGCCACATATTGAGATGGTGTTTCCAAATCTAGTAATACGTCATCAACTATTACATGTTCCAAAAGTACTGACTATCGAGGTAAAAGGTCAAATATATAAGCTTTAATAACTTTAAACAAAGCCTGTGTGACCTATTCAGTTTTGTACCAAGCAGAGAGAAGTGAAGAATGAATAAATATGATTGGTTTACTTCGAGAAAGAAAGCAAAGATATGCCATTTTAACTATTTACACAAAAGAAAGGATAAATTTGAATGACCTATTCAATGTTGTACCAAAGAGAAATGCCATTTTATCTAGCTCAAAATTTTATATCATTTTTGTACTACTCAAATAAACAAAAGAAAACCGAAGATGGATTATTTTAACTAACTCTTATATGCCATTTTGTACTACTTCAATAAACGAAGGAATACCAGAAAAAAAGAAGTAAGGAATGAATAAAATTTAGGTGGATTATTTTCTTTGGACCAACTGGGAAAGGGAAGAAGAGCTACTTTAACTAGCTCATTATGTACTGTTTAAACAAACGAAAATTGACCATTATGTAACTTTTGAACTTACTGAAATGTTCTATTTTTGTATCAATCAGAAAAACCGGAAGAAGGATCATTTTAACAAGTTCATAATTCCTGTAACGAAAGAATAATTTCGATGTTCTACTTTTTATACCAACGAAAAAAAATGAACTAGCTAAATATACGAAATAATAAATTTAAGTGACCTATTCAATTTTGTACCAATGAGAAATGGCATTTTAACTGGCTCAGCAAAAGGCGAAGAAGGACTATTTTATATAATTTTACTACTCAAATAAACAATGGAGTATTTAGTTTTGTACCACGAAGAAAAACAATAAAATGCACCATTTTGGAGTATTCAAATAAACAAAGGAATTATAATTTGTGTCAACTCTAAAATCAATTAAACGAAGTAATGCATTTGAGTGAGCTATTTAATTTGAAAAACCGAAGTTGAGTATTTTATACCATTTTGTATTATTTCAACAAACAAAGGAATAAGCAAAAAAGGATCATTTTATATCATTTTAAACTAGTCTAATAAACGAAGGCATAAATATGAGTGAGCTATTTAATTTTGTAGCAACCAAAGGATCATTTTAACTAGCTGAGTATTTTCACGAAAGAACAAAATTGTACTAATCAGAAAAAGCGAAGAAGACCCATTTTAACTAACTGAGAATTTCTGTACCTTTTTGTACTATTTAAACAAACGATGGGATAAATTTGAGTGACCTGTTTTTTGTACTAACCAGAAAAATCGAAGAAGGTCCAATTTAGCTAACTCAGAATTTATATACCTTTATACTAGCTCAATGAACGAAAGAACAAATTTGGGTGTTCTACTTTTTTATACCAAACAAGGAAGTACCATTTTGTACTACTCAAATAAACGAATGAAAAAACGAAAAAAGACCTTTTTAACTAGCGCAGAATTTCTGTTACGCAAAAAATAATTTGGATGGAGTAACAAGAAAGAAAGCAAAGATATGCCATATTAACTATTTAAATAAACGAAGGGATAAATTTAAGTGATCTATTCCATTTTGTACCAAGAAGAAATGCCATTTTTATCTAGCTTAGAATTTCTATTGCATGTTGTATTATTTAAACAAAACGAAGGGCTAAATTTGAGAAAGCGAACATGAACCATTTTACTCAAATTTGGATGCAGTATTTAGCTTTGTATGAACCAGAAAAAAAGTGAAGAAGAACCATTTTAACTAAGTCAGATCTTTATACCATTTTGTACTACTCCAATAAACGAAATTTTATTTTTGTACCAATCAGAAGAAAATCAAAGAAGGGTCATTTTAACTAGCCAAGCAAAAAAAGGAAAGAATTAACACTTTGTACTAACCAGAAAAGGAGAAGAAGGATCAGCATTCTATACTTTTTGTGCCATTTATTGGGGTGTCTTATTTCCTTTTGTACCAACGAGAACCATTTTTAACTGGCTTAGAATTTTATGCCTTTTTGTAAAATTTGTATCAAACCGAAAAAAGCAAGGAAATACCATTTTAAATAGCTCAGCATGTTATAACTTTTTGTGTTCTTGGTCTACCCAATTTCTTGACCATATTGTACTATTTAAACAAACAAAGGAATAAATTGGTGTGACCTATTCACTTTTGTTACAAGCAGAAAAAGGAAAGAACTAACATTTTGTACTAATCAAATAAGCGAAGGAATAAATTTGAGTGGCTTAAGCAAAGAAGGTCAATGGTAACTAGCCTTTTTGTGCTATTAAATTTGAGTGACCTATTGAAGAATGAATAAATTTTGTTTGCAATTAAAAAAGCGGAGAAGGTCTACTTTCTGTACCAACAATAGAAAAACAAATTTGTTTGACCTATTCACTTTTATAGCAAGCAGAAAAAGCCCCTTTTTAGTTTTGTACCAACCACGAAGGTCCATTATAACAAGCTCGGTGTTTTTATAACATTTTGTATTACTCAAATAAATTTGGATGGTCTATTTCATTTTTGAAACAATCTTTTCTTGCTTATTCCTTTGTTTGTTGAAATAATACAAAATGGTATAAAATACTCAACTTCGGTTTTTCAAATTAAATAGCTCACTCAAATGCATTACTTCGTTTAATTGATTTTAGAGTTGACACAAATTATAATTCCTTTGTTTATTTGAATACTCCAAAATGGTGCATTTTATTGTTTTTCTTCGTGGTACAAAACTAAATACTCCATTGTTTATTTGAGTAGTAAAATTATATAAAATAGTCCTTCTTCGCCTTTTGCTGAGCCAGTTAAAATGCCATTTCTCATTGGTACAAAATTGAATAGGTCACTTAAATTTATTATTTCGTATATTCAGCTAGTTCATTTTTTTTCGTTGGTATAAAAAGTAGAACATCGAAATTATTCTTTCGTTACAGGAATTATGAACTTGTTAAAATGATCCTTCTTCCGGTTTTTCTGATTGATACAAAAATAGAACATTTCAGTAAGTTCAAAAGTTACATAATGGTCAATTTTCGTTTGTTTAAACAGTACATAATGAGCTAGTTAAAGTAGCTCTTCTTCCCTTTCCCAGTTGGTCCAAAGAAAATAATCCACCTAAATTTTATTCATTCCTTACTTCTTTTTTTTCTGGTATTCCTTCGTTTATTGAAGTAGTACAAAATGGCATATAAGAGTTAGTTAAAATAATCCATCTTCGGTTTTCTTTTGTTTATTTGAGTAGTACAAAAATGATATAAAATTTTGAGCTAGATAAAATGGCATTTCTCTTTGGTACAACATTGAATAGGTCATTCAAATTTATCCTTTCTTTTGTGTAAATAGTTAAAATGGCATATCTTTGCTTTCTTTCTCGAAGTAAACCAATCATATTTATTCATTCTTCACTTCTCTCTGCTTGGTACAAAACTGAATAGGTCACACAGGCTTTGTTTAAAGTTATTAAAGCTTATATATTTGACCTTTTACCTCGATAGTCAGTACTTTTGGAACATGTAATAGTTGATTACGTATTACTAGATTTGGAAACACCATCTCAATATGTGGCTCCGTTTTCGAGTTATTAGGTTTTAAGTATTTTGACCTTTGACCTCGATGATCATTATTTTGGAACTTGTACTAGTTGATGCTCTATTACTAAATTTGGAAACACCATCTCAATATGTGGCTCCGTTTACGAACTATTAGGTTTTAAATATTTTGACCTTTGACCTTGATGGTCATTATTTTGGAACTTGTAGTAGTTGGTAACCCATTACTAAGTTTGGAAACACCATCTCAATGTGTGGCTCCGTTTTCGAGTTATTAGGTTTTAAGTATTTTGACCTTTGACCTTGATGGTCATTATTTTGGAACTTGTACTAGTTGATGATCTATTACTAAATTTGGAAACACCATCTCAATATGTGGCTCCGTTTACGAACTATTAGGTTTTAAGTATTTTGACCTTTGACCTTGATGGTCATTATTTTGGAACTTGTACTAGTTGATGATCTATTACTAAATTTGGAAACACCATCTCAATATGTGGCTCCGTTTTCGAGTTATTAGGTTTTAAGTATTTTGACCTTTGACCTCGATGGTTATTATTTTCGAACTTGTAGTAGTTGGTAACCCGTTACTAAATTTGGAAACACCATCTCAATATGTGGCTCCGTTTCCGAGTTATTAGGTTTTAAGTATTTTGACCTTTGACCTCGATGGTTATTATTTTCGAACTTGTACTAGTTGATGATCAATTACTAAATGTGGAAACACCATATCAATATGTGGCTCCGTTTCCGAGTTATTAGGTTTTAAGTATTTTGACCTTTGACCTCGATGGTCATTATTTTGAAACTTGCAGTGGTTGATGACCAATTACTAAATGTGGAAAGAGCATCTCAATATTTATATCCGTTTGCGAACTATTAGGTTTTAAGTATTTTAACCTTTGACCTCGATGACCACTAATTTTTGGACATGTAGTACCTCATGACCTATTGCTAAATGTGGAAACACCACCTCGATATGTTGTTTCGTTTTTGAGTTTGACCTTTGTTCACGATGGTCAGTAGTTTGGGGACATGGTTGTGTCATTTCTGCTATGTTAAATTAAGGGTTGTTAACGAAATCAGTGCTACGTTAAAATAGGGGTGGAGAATGTGTTCATAAATTTGTGCTATGTTAAATTGTTCAAATACGGGTTGAAAAAGTAATCATAAAAGGGAATGAATACACCGCTAAAAGTGCTCATAAAAGGAAACGAATCTTATGTATTATCTGCTCTGCTATGTAATTTCAATTAGGGGTGAAAAAAATGGTCATCAATGAGAATGAATGAATACACCCTCTAAAGTGACTATCTTTGCTCATTGTCTGCTATTTCTGTTATGTTAAAATAAGGGTTGGAATGAGTACACCCCTGCTATGTTACATAGTCTTGTTACGTATTCTTATGTCATTTCTGTTATGTTAAAATAGGGGTTGAAAAATATGTTCATAAAAGGAAATGCGTTCACCCCTAAAATGGAGGTCATAAAAGAGAACGAGTTCACCCTACTATGTTACGTAGTCGTATGTATTCTCTGCTATGTTCCAATAGGGGTGGAACGAATCTTATGTATTCTCTGCTATGTTAAAATAAGTGTTGGAAAATAAGCTATACACTTTTATTAGCTCTGCTATGTTAAAATAGGGGTTGGAAAATATGCTCATAAAAGGGAACGAGTTCACCCTTACTATGTTACATAGTCTCTGCTATGTGTTATCTGCTATGTTCCAATAGGGGTTGAAAAAGTGATCATAAAAGAGAACGAATACACCCTTGCTATGTTAGGTGTTATCTGCTCTTCTATGTGTTCATAATTTCTACTATGTTAAAATAGGGGTTGGAAAATATGCTCATAAAAGAGAACGAGTATACCCTTGCTATGTTATGTGTTATCTGCTCTGCTGTGTGTTACGTAGCCTTATGTGTTATCTGCTCTTCTATGTGTTAATAATCTTATGTGTTATCTCCTATGTTGAAATAGGGGTTGAAAAATATGCTCATAAAAGAGAACGAGTACACCCTTGTTATGTTACGTACTCTTATGTGTTATCTGCTCTGCTGTGTGTTACGTAGTCTTATGTGTTATCTGTTCTTCTATGTGTTCGTAGGGGTTGAAAAATATGCTCATAAAAGGGAACGGGTTCACCCCTAAAAACTGGTCATAAAAGAGAACGAGTACACCCCCTAAAAAGTGCTCATAAAAGGGAATAAATTCACCCCTAAAATGGAGGTCGTGAAAGACCGTGGGTTCACGGTGTACGGTGCTCAATTTCTCAGGGGCTCGTGAGTTGAGCGATGTTGTTCTCATATGTTCCAGATCGATCCATTTTCTACTACTTTAGTACATTACTATATCGCTTCAAAACCTGTGAAGGAAATAGTCGGTACGAAGTGTTCCACGGTTCTGCACACCTGTTTATAGGAAATAAACATTTTTTAAAGAGAGTTTGGAATAATTTCTTTCTACAGGAGTTTAGATACTCCACAAATGAAAGGAATTCGAAAACTATTTACAAGAATTACTTTATATAGCAAAAAAAAAATAAAAATTGATACTTACTCTCTCAACAGATAAAGATAGCGGTTTTGGGATAACATAAAAGACAGGAAAGCAAAAGTAAATGAGAATATAAGTGGACCTGTTTAACTCTTTGGCGGGAGTTTCAGAAAGGATGAAGAAATAATTTATCAAATTTTCACTCAAATCAAGGACTAGTTTTGAAAATTTGTCTTTTGCTTGCAAAAATTATGACGTAAATCAGTTGGCTTCAGCAAGGATTACGCAGGACTTTGCACTAGCGAAAAATACTACATAGGAATGATCAAAAGAAATATCACGACAAGAATGAAAGAGCACATAAGGGACTCGAGAACTGAAGAACTCCCTCATCAGGAGTGTTGAGGCCATCTTGAAACAAGGGACCATGAAGCAGAATGACTCGAAATCTTCCACTCGCGCTCAAACAACTTTGATTGCGGAAACCTAGATCATCGGTGGAACAATGTACTACACTACTTAGCTACACCCGAACACAAGTAATTTTTATTTCATTATTGTTATTTTTTCAACTGTAAATAATGTACATAGAAGTTTTGAACAGGTAAGAATACAGTTTTCTCATACAGGAAACAAATCATATTGATGTGGAGCATCGATCTTCATAATCAGTACGGAAGCCATAATTTGGGAAGACGTTTTCGGGAAGAAAATGGAAAAGGGAAAGAGTTAGTGCCATATTCAAACTGGATTACAAAATTAAAACAAAAACCAATAGTATAAATGTTGAAATTCACAGAGAAATTTCTGAATTACAGGAACGAAGGAGTAAGTAATCAAATGTGACTACTGTACAAATATGGTTTCAAACATAAAGTTACTCAAATTATGTTTAGAGCGCTCTCAGTGCACAAAAAGTTACATTTATTCTATTATTTTGCAAGTCTGCGAGCAGGTTTAACCAGCAACAGCGGTGAACACTAAGAAGCTCCAGAAGTTAAGGCAACAGTTTGTACAAGAGCTCAGGAGTGATGAATATGATTTACAGAAGTGTACTGTGGAACACTTTGTGCCGATTTTTCTATTTACAGCTTTTGAAGTGATATAACAATGTAATCAGAAAGTAGATTCTTGCTAATATTACGACTGAGTTGGAGGAATGATTCCAGAGAAGATTGAAATATTGCGAGGATAACGACTTAAACACAAATGAAAGTTAGTTGCACAAGATAAGGTTTTCTAGTTAAATTATAATTCATTATTAGTGGTTGCTTGAAATTTCGTCACATGGAACTATTTGGCTATCACTTCTACTTGACAACTAAGAGATAGTATTGGCAGTTCTTTTAATTCTCATCATGTGTATATATGGATGTAGTAGTACAGTTTAATCACAACTTTTTTTTTCGAACGATCCTCCCTATAATTTTCAAAATCTTTACTACTTCCTGAATATATATTTTAATTCATAGTGATATATAGAGATGCAAAAAAGCCGGCTTTTTTGAATCGATGTTTTTTTTTTACATAAAAAGCCGGCTTTTTGAAAAAAAAAAGAGAATTTTGGAAATTTTGGCTTTTTTCATTTTCATGATTTTTTTATCTAAATAGCTTTCTTATAGTATATTCTATAGTTAGATAAGAATATCATGACCTAAATGCGATATTTCGCTCTGAAACCCACCATCAAGATGGCTGGAGCACATATTTTACGAATTAAAGGTAACATGAAGAATGTAGTATTTGCGGCAATTTTAGAGGCTATTTAACTTTATTTTAACTTTTGAGTTATCGACATTTTTTTCTTCTCTAGATCATTTCAATTTGTCATCCGTGTTTCATTTCTAAGAGCTTAGTACTCTACTTTCTAGCGCAAAAGTTAAACTTATGTTTTTCTATATATCCGTCAAACCGTACTTCCACATTTCTGTTATACTGTAGCTGTGCAGTGATTTAGCAATAATTTTCCAGACACAACCTTGAATACCAATTTATACAAATAATCAGTAGTGGATTTAGAAAAGTACTTCAGGAAGGGTTTCTCTGATTGTCTCGTTTTCTAAAAAGTCTTAATTTTATTTGGGAGGTGCTTGAAGTTTATGAGTACGGGCAGAACTAATATGTCGTTTCAATTATATGTCTAGCAATAATCTTCCGGATCATTTTATACTCAGAATGAGTGGCGGATTTAGAAAAGTATTTTGGAAAGGGTTTTTCTTACTAATGTTTAGTTTTTCTAAACATTCGTAATTTGTATTTGACGGGAGCTTAAAGTTTATGAGTAAAGGCATAACTAATAGATATTTCGTTTGTTGCAGACATTCCGTAACTTTGGGGAACAGGCTTCAGTCCAAAAGACCGCCCCCTAACCTTCGCAAAAACCATTACTGCTGGTAATTAGTAATAATAACGATTTAAAAACAATAAGAAAGGATACGGCCAACTCACAGTACACGCACTATTTCTACATTCACAGATGGAATGAAGAAAAGCTTTGCCAGAATGGTCGAATGCTGGGTTGAATCACGGACTTCCCATAGAAGCGCAAAAGCTAACCACTCAGTCATGTTTGTTGTGCAGTTGTATTTATCTTAACTTAAATATATTCCGTAGTCCTTTTTTTTTTGGGGGGGGGGAGTTCCGTAATGATTTATTGAATCCATCTTGTTAAAAATTAAGAAAACTTGAGGATTGGGTAAACCGTGATGGTGGTTATATAAAACTTAACTGTAGAATTTCAAGAATATACTGAACCAAACGCTCTAGACGTGCAGCCTAATATTTCTCTTATGTTTTATTTTAATTTTATTTTGTTTCAAAAAGAGGATATGGAATATTTTGGAGTAAAAATACTACATACAATTTTGCTAGTTATTTGTGTATTTTTTTAAAAAAGAAGTGTTTACTTTTAGGGTTGGCTGGTTTACACCAACTTTTTTTTAATAACTGGTTTAAACCAAAAAATAAAAAGAACGAAAAATGCGAATCGTGTAAACTTCATGGTGACGTTTCCACATATCAAACCATCTGCATTAGTTTTATTTCCTTTTCACCTTTTAATCAAGGTGTCCCATGTTCAATTCTCGGTCGAACCACAACCCTTCTTTTATGCGTAAACCAAGTAGCGGTTCGGATGTCACTTTAAGCGAAAGTCTTCTCCTTGATAACCTCGGTATTACGTAAGGATGTTAAACCTAAACATACGAAACGAAACCAAATTGTATATTTCTGCATGCCTAAATGCCTGTTGTTTTATAAAGAAGCCAAGATTGCTTAAATATATTGATAGAAATTGGCAAAATTTATCGATTGCCTACGTAGCTTCCAACATTAGCTTGGATTGGACTTTCAATGATATCTACATACTAAATTTGTAATTTAATACCTCAGTTTTAGCGTACTGATTATGATACGTTGACCTTTAAATTTTACATGCAAAGCAATAACAGGATTTTTCCGTTATTGTTTCAGATTTCAAGTAATGACGGGATTTTCCCGACGGCTAGGGCGGAAGCTTCTCAATTTAAGACATTTACTGACCGGACTTTTTTAAGCTTATGGGACTTCTTCTAGCATAACCCCGCTGTTGCATAACAACACCAAGGCGAAACAAACTTATTTCTGTGAATATGTAATATAAACACATAAAGCAAAATATCTAAATCAAAAAACCTGGTTTAAACCAAAAAACCTGGTTTAAACATCCCCTCAAAAACGGGTTTTTTGCATTTTCAAAAACAACCATGGTTCTTTCCAACTCTGCTTACTTTTGTATATAGAAAGTTAAAAACTTCTTATTATATACATTGGTTAATCCTTTGGAATTCATAATGTAAATATGTTGAAATAAAATTGTTTGAAATGTTTTCGAAATTCATGGTTTATTTTCGAGGTTTTATATTATTATCAGCATCAACCACTAACTAAATGACTTTTTGTGTTATAGAGAAGCGAAACAAAGTCTGCTTTATCAATTTAAAGCAGAATTTTGAAAAAAAGCCCAAAATTTCCCAAGCAAAAAAGCGAAGCAGAAAAAACCGATTTTTTTCAAAAAAGACGGGTTTTTTTCAGAGCCCTTGCATCTCTAGTTGATTATGATTTTTAGGCAAACTTTGTTTCAATGATCAGGCTACATTCCATGTGACAGGAAGAGTAAATAAACAAAATGTTCGCAGTTGGGGAACTGAGAAGCCACCAAATCTGTGAAATTGTGCGTGATTCACAGAAGACGAATGTATTTTGTGCAATTTCATCTTCAAAAGTTTATGGTCCGTAATTCTTTTACGAAGGAACTGTGACTGGACAAACATTTCTACAAATGCTTCCACTGCTCGAACTAGTGATGGGCAGTGGGAATATTCCCGGTCGGAAGGAATTTAAAAATGGGAATATTCCCGGGTTTTTTCCCTGGCCTATAAATTCCCGGGAAAGAATTTATTTCCATTTTTCTACTTTATCTTCCAAATTATAAGAATCATATGACTAATTACTTTATTTTAATATATTATGATTTACTTGTAAATTTTAAAGAATTTTGGAGGTTAAAAAATGTAAAATTATTTGACGGTACTTTATATAGCTAATAATATGATTTTTAAAGTTCCATTTCCATTTGCACTAAAAAGTAAGGTAATTGCTTAGTATTGGGGGGCCAAAACTAGCAAAAAGTAGGATGATTTACGGAAGAAATGAGTTGATAGTGATGTTCAAGTAGTCGAGAAAGTATCGAACACATTTTTTTTTTTTTTAGGGCAGTAGGCAGTGCTTAAAGTGAGACGGTATGAGCCGGTTATGCATCCGAAAGTTAGAAAATCGGCCGGTATGGCATACCGGTAAAAATAAGTGATTAAAATTGTAATTTGCGTCTAGGAAAAAAAACACACATTTTACACATAGAAATAAGTATGGCGTTAGTGTTGAGTCAAAAAATATGTTTATACTATCAAAGATTTCGTTGCTGCTGCTTCGAAAGAAATAAGTTCCCTATCATCCTATTCAATGGCAGATTTTGAGCTTCTGATTTTTTTTGAACATTTGTTTGAGCAATTCCGAACCCTCCCCCCTTCAAAAAATCTAACTACTGTACCGCCTGCCTAAAATGTTTACCCTGGATCTACCCCTGACATTGACAGAACTTCTTTTTTTATTCAAAATTATTTTCACATTGTCTGGACTTTTATGTTTACAACTATAAGAAAATTAATGTTGACCACAAGACGATACGAGGCCAGAAGAAGCTTTTCAAAATGAAAATGAGATTGGAAAGAATCATTAAATAACTAGAAACTAGAGAGAGACGAGAGTGACTACAAAGCCTTAAAGGCCACATTCGATCACTATGCTATTGTATAAAAGTTCTGTCGCTTTCTTAACCACCACTTTTTCACGAATATCGAGATATCACCTAAGACCAAAAATAGTCCTCATCGGCATCGACGACTTTTTGCCAACGTTCTGGAAGGCAATGGATTTCATCGCGGTGGAAATTGATGGGCCGTGAAGCGAAGAAGATATCAAGTGCATTTAGCACCTCTACTAGGGATTTCAACTGGCGTCCTCTAAGGTAATTATCCCAGGAATGGAACAGGGGATAATCGGACGGTGCAATGTCTGGGAAGTATGGCGGATGCAATAGTCTAGGGCGTAGAATGGTGTCCCTGGTCATCGTAGCCACATGGGGCTTAGCGTTGTCATGTAACAGGTGGATCCCTTTGTGATTCAGAAGTGCTGGTTCCAGGGTTTTGAGTTTTTCTTGAACATGGCTCAACTCTTGACAGTACACAGTTGCAGTAGTGTTCTGACCAGCTGGTACAAGTTCCTGTTGGACGATACCGCGAGCAGTCCACGAAACACACAGGAGGACTTTCCTCTGGTGCAGTGCTAGTTTTGGCTGTTTTGGAACCGGTTCATGGGATGCTAACCAATGATGACGGCGCCGTGGAGCTTCCTACAGCAACAGCTTCTCATCACATGTCAACACCCTGTCTACAAATGGCTCCTTCCTCAGAGGAGACAGCAAAGAAAGACAAGTGTCTTCTAATGTTGTCTTCTGACCCGGAGTTAAGTCATGTGGGACCCATCAACCCAACTTATAGTGCTTCCCAAGTTGATGGAGGTGCTGTCGAATGGTTTGTCGACTCATACTGAATTGTAGTCTCAATTCCTCACATGTCTGGCCACTGTTCGCCTCAATTGCTGTCTAAAGATCTTCATTTTGTACATGTGTTGGTCTTCCAGCACGTAGTGCGGCTTCGGGTGTTTCATCACCGTCCTTAAACTTGATAAAGCACCGCTGCACTGTCCACTAGTCACGACACTCACACCCAGTGGCGAAGGGTGGTAAGAGGTCATGAGGCCCGGCCTACCCATTTAATTTCAGAAATTATAATTTATAATTAATTCATTTTCCTTGCACAGAATGCATGATATTTTCTAAGTTGAAAAAAAAAGTTCGATAAAGAAATCGTGGTTGGCACCACTGCTGGGAGGCTCACCGAGCAGAGTCTCAGGCGCAGAAGAGCTACCGCCAAGCTACTCAGAAAATCCCGCGAGATAATATGTTGAAAATGATGTTTTCTTCACCAGCGTATAACCTGCCAAAGAGACCGGCCTCAGCGCTTATCGACTTTCGTTTCTACCTACTAGTTTCTCTGGAGACCTTCGATTTCGATTCGATATATCAAACAAATAAAGAGCAAGATAACGTGGGCTTCATTCCGTTCCAACTTTGCTTAATTTTGCGGACTCAAATGCAACGCAAAAACTGGAACAAGAAATTCTAAAGGCGCTACGCCTATTATTGCAAACTAATGCCCCTTTTTTCCGTTGTGTTGGCGCAAACCTGTACGAAATCAGATTCGTTGAGTTCATTAGAAAGAGTGTGTTTTTTTGAGATTTGAGTGTTTTTTTTCTTACATTTGCAAAAGGGAATGAGAGAAAATGTCAGTATGTGGAGAATATGAATATACGTAATATAATTCCTATTAAAGAACCTTCTATGTGAGTGGTCTTTTGGAAATTAATGTGTTATTAAGGAAGGAAGACTAACGCCTGTGTTGAAAATATAACAAACAGAGGGCAAGAGAGTTCTGCATGCATTGGTACAATATATATAAGTCTGATTATTTAAGTCAGATTTTGTTTTTAAAGGGGAATTAAGTGACACACAAAATATCTTGATTGAATGCTTGTCATGTGTTTTGAACACTATAATTAAAGACAAAATTTTACAAGCAGAGTTTGTTTCAGTACATGTAGACTAAACAACATATATTTCTTGTGAAGCGCAGATAATGTGATAGTTCATCTTCCCCACCCGATCACACTAATTAAAACAATTAAATTGCATTATGGCGAATTAAGATCATCTATGAGTCACATACGTCAATTTCATTATGAAAATTTAGATCCGGATCGAATAAGTGCTGTCGATGAACTATAATTGCATTAAATTTATGTGAATTCGTCTTCCTGTATTTCTGTAGTAAAATATTTATGTCTAATATGTTTCATTTTATTATTGTTATTGTTATTAATATTATTATTATTATCGTTATTATTATTACTAGTAGTAGTAGAACATTGGGCCTACCCTCTTGAAACTATCACCCTTCGCCACTGCTCACACCAAAGGCCTGCCATATCTTCCATCCCGCTCCATCGGCGTTTGACCTCAGTTTGAACTCGTACAGCATACACGGCCTTATGACGCTCTATGGAGGACCCAAGTTCACTGTGTCCTTACGCAAGTTCACTGTGTAACTGAACTGCCACAACCAGATAGTATGTTGGATATACCCACATCAACAACTGAACTTCGCCTTATCTCCATTAGCATTCAACTCACGGTGTGAGGTCCAATTAAACACAGACCTTCACAAAATACGACATAACTTTCTTGGTTACCTTTATAAATGCGATGTTTAAATATACGTACCATTCGTGTTCTTCGTCATTTAGATCACTGATATGCTCAAACAAAATCTTAGAAAATTAAAATCATTTTATAAATATTTACTTCTGTTCGGCTGATGATAGTAATGAGTAAAACATTTACTACATTAGTACTCACTCTCTCTCTTTCTATAGATTCTTCACATCAAAAATGGTGCAAAAATGTCAGGAGTAGAGATGCTCTTTAGGGTTTTGTCTAAATTACTACTCTAAGGGATTATATTTGCTTCATACCGTCACCTCACCTAATATCACTTTAAGCACTGGCAGTAGGGGATTTATACAAAACGGAAAGGTAAGTGTATGTGATTTATGTGAGTAAAGAAAGTGAATTATTGGTAACGAAGATAGAAAACAACGTGCCATGGAGGGCTCTAACACGCCTTCATTCGCTAACGCTCGCTCTGAACTGCTGTCTGAATTTAATGTTGGTAACGTAATTTAACGTATGAAACCATAAAACAACGGAATAGAATATCGCAAAAAAGTAGGTGCAAAAGCTGGCCCCCAATGCTAAAGAACAGCCAAAATTAGCAAAGTACTAATTTACAAATGATGAAAAGGAACCAGTTTGTAAAGTAATTTAGAATTATGTAGAAATAGAGATGAAGTGCTATTAATAAACCCTGAACTACCATTAGTAATAGACGTCGCTCTGTCTCCTCTCTCTGACTCGAATTTCTGAAGAGGTAATCGGACTTCTTTTACATGTGAATTAACGTATAGAATTTCGAGAAATAGGTAGAATGAAAGGTCGTGTATGGCAATATTACGTGCTAAAATATAAAGATAAGTAAGTATCTGGCAAATTTTGTGAACATAAATATGTGTGCGCAAATGTTGAAAAATTGGTGAGACATGTATCTTCTAGCATTTATCCAATCTAATTGGTTTATAACATTTATAAATTTAATGTGTTTATAATATCAGTAATAGTCAAGTTGAGCAAATCCACTTACATATAAATTTAAACTGTTACTGTATAATTTACTATATAATTTTTTCACACATTTAATTGATAGAACATATTGTAAATAAATATACATTTATGCGTACTCTCTAAATATAATAAAGTGTTAATAAAGTAACATAGTACCGTTCAGAATATACATTTTAAAGAATCCTCTGTGGACAACAGTAATAATATGCTGTGATATAAAAACTAATTCAACTTTGAAATCATAATATAGTAATAGAATGCAATTTTCTTTCTGATTGTACATAAATTCCCATTTCGGGAATCTTCCCGGGAATATTCCCAGGGAATATTCCCGAAAAATATTTTCCCGGGAATTTACCCATCACTAGCTCGAACATGACAGTGCAAACTACATCTATCAATTGGATAAAGCTCCATTTCACTTTCATCAAAATGTCAGAAATTTCCTCAACAACATACTGCCACACCGCTGGATTGGGCGGTCAGGTAAAAATGATCATCAGCTTCTACGTTAGTCACCAAGATCACCGGACTTAATCCCCTGCAATTTTTTCTGTGGGGACATCTAAAGGACATTGTCGGGAATAATTTAGTTTCCGGGGGTGGGGTATAATCAGCAACGAAACATATACAATCTATATATCAATCGATTCAGCTTGACGAAACAAATCGATAGATACCAAATTTAACCACTTCCGGTTAACCACTTCCGGTTTAATGAGCCTAATTTAGTTTCCGGGGGTGAGGTATAATCAGCAACGAAACATATACGATCTATATATCAATCGATTCAGCTTGATAAAACAAATAGATCGATACTAAATTTAACTACTTCCGGTTAACCACTTCCGGTTTACTGAACCTAATTTAGTTTCCGGGGGTGGGGTATAATCAGCAACGAAACATATACAATCTATATATCAATCGATTCAGCTTGATAAAACAAATCGATCGATACCAAATTTGACTATTTCCGGTTAACCACTTCCGGTTTAATGAGCCTAATTTAGTTTCCGGGGGTGGGGTATAATCAGCAACCAAACATATACAATCTATATATCAATCGATTCACCTTGATAAAACAAATTGATCGATACCAAATTTAACTACTTGCGGTTAACTACTTCCGGTTTAATGAGCCTAATTTAGTTTCCGGGGTGAGGTATAATCAGCAACGAAACATATACAATCTATATATCAATCGATTCACCTTGATAAAACAAATCTATCGGTACCAAATTTAACTACTTCCGGTTAACCACTTCCGGTTTACTGAGCCTAATTTAGTTTCCGTAGGTGGGGTATAATCAGCAACGAAACATATACAATCTATATATCAATCGATTCAGCTTGATAAAACAAATCGATCGATACCAAATTTGACTATTTCCGGTTAACCACTTCCGGTTTAATGAGCCTAATTTAGTTTCCGGGGTGGGGTATAATCAGCAACGAAACATATACAATCTATATATCAATCGATTCACCTTGATAAAACAAATTGATCGATACCAAATTTAACTACTTGCGGTTAACTACTTCCGGTTTAATGAGCCTAATTTAGTTTCCGGGGTGAGGTATAATCAGCAACGAAACATATACAATCTATATATCAATCGATTCACCTTGATAAAACAAGTCGATCGGTACCAAATTTAACTACTTCCGGTTAACCACTTCCGGTTTACTGAGCCTAATTTAGTTTCCGATGGTGGGGTATAATCAGCAACGAAACATATACAATCTATATATCAATCGATTCAGCTTTACAAAACAAATCGATCGATACCAAATTTAACTACTTCCGGTTAACCACTTCCGGTTTACTGAGCCTAATTTAGTTTCCGGGGGTGGGGTATAATCAGCAACGAAACATATACAATCTATATATCAATCGATTCAGCTCGACAAAACAAATCGATCGATACTAAATTTAACTACTTCCGGTTTACTGAGCCTAATTTAGTTTCCCGGAGTGGGGTATAATCAGCAACGAAACATATACAATCTATATATCAATCGATTCAGCTTGAGAAAACAAATCAATCGATACCAAATTTAACTACTTTTGGTTAACCACTTCCGGTTTACTGAGGGTAATTTAGTTTCCGGGGATGGGGTATAATGAGCAACGAAACATATACAATCTATATATTATTCAATTCAGCTTGACAAAACAAATCGATCGACACCAAATTTAACTACTTCGGGTTAACCACTTCCGGTTTAGTGAGCCTATTAGACTTTTCGGGGTCGGGTTATGGAAATGTCACAATTCAAAGAATTCTTTTAATAAAGTGGATACTTTCAAATATGTACCATAACAGCACAAGATATGCTAGGCATATGTCATTTAGGTGTCTCAGCTACTTTTTAGGTACTCGACAATTGGTAGATATGGTATTCATGTGTTAAGTATGTACTTTAGGTAGCTAAAGTTTTAGGTGCTTGTTACACCTAATTGATATTTGCGACTATGTACCACACATGTATCATTTATATACCTAGCTCAGTTTAGCACTGTGATAATCATTTGTTTTTATATCGTCACTTGGGACATATATCTTTCATGTTCGAGGTACTTACTTTACGTGCATACTTTTTCAGATACTTATGACATAATTGATATCTGCAGCGACACACGAATGACAGTCAGCTCTTTGCATTTGCTCATGCGCAGTAACATGCAATGGTTTCTCGCGCTTTTTGCTCCACTTTCTGTCCTAGTACACAATCGCTTAGAAAAAAGTAGCAACAAATGCATGAAATTTGGGAGATAAATGTAGAACAAAGAAATGACATAACTGATGAATAAAAATTAAGATGAATCTTTCATACCTATGTGAACAGTTAATTATTTACGTAGTTAGGGATAAAGAATTGTATTTTTTAGATGCCAACTGTCGCCGATCATTTGAAAGTGAAAATGGAAGAACCATGAAATAAAGTAAACAGAAGCGCGTCATTTTGTTATAAAATTACATGGCGAGCGGATTTTATCTGATCCCAAATGGTTATCGTCGAATATACAGGGTTACAACAGCACTCTGATTAGCCAAATTAAAAAGACCTGAAAGATTTATCCCTCTACAAGCAACATTTTCCCCATCGACTTCGTATCCATGTCGGAAGAGAACGCGCCTAGTAATCAAATGGTTGTTGGTTCACGCCCACTCTGAGGCACATTTTTTTACTTGGTTAAAGTGTTTTTTAGACTCACCTTAATGTAAACATATTACGCATATAGGCGATTTAACATATTTTGGGTGAATAATTATGTGGTTCATTGATACTTGGGGCATGAGGAACCTTCTTGGAACATACTAGGTAAGTTTCCCAGGCATGTGCTTAGGGGCGGACATAGACTGTGACTATCGCTTGCCATCCACGTGGTTTCTCTCTCACAGGTACATAAGGCACATACTGGGCACATTTCCATGTACCTGAGGGAACATGATAGGCAATGGTTGCTATATAAGTGTGCTGTTAGGATAGGATCAATATTAACAGACCAAAACGATATCTACGAAGAAATAAGATCTCGACTGAAAGAAGGGAATTTGTGTTATTATTCAGATCAGAATCTTTTATCTTCAAGAATTCTGTCGTAGATTTTGAAGCTTAACATCTACAAAACGATAATCATCCCTGTTGTACTGTATGGTTTTGAAACTGGTAGCTTACTCTGAGAGAAGAACACAGACTGAGAGTATTAGAGAATAATATCCCTAGGTGAATATTCGGTCCCAAGAACGACAGGAATGGGAAATGGCGGAAATTTGATAACGAGGAACTGCATAACTTATATTGTTTATCAAACATTATTAAGGTTATGAAATCTAGGTAGCTCAAGTGGGCAGGTCATGTAGCCAGAATGGAAGAAAGTAGGAGTGGTTTGAAAGTTTTAACTGGAAATCCAATTGGAGAAAGACCAATAGGAAGATCCTAGGTGAAGATAGGAGGACAATATTAAGACGGATCTCGCAAAATTGGAGTATAAAGTAGAAACTGGATCCTGTTGCCTAAGGAGAGAAGTGAATGGAGAATTTTTGTGAATGCAGCATTCAACCTTCAGACTCTATAGTCCATAGAGTTAGTTAGTTAGCAGGCCTTTTTGCTTAAGAACAAAACAAAAACATAAAAAAGCATTACATGAACAGAGAACATTAAGAATTTCGATGTTTTTATTTCGGTTATCTACGTGAAGTTAGCCCTTGCTTTCAAGTTTCGATTCGATACCAAAATCTTTTGTTATTGATTGTTTTACAGAAAAACTCGCTTGTTTCGAAAAAATAAAGAGATATTTACAAAATAAAGTTGTGGGGGAAGGATAACTTTACACTGGCCCTGTAGTTTCAAATATCGATTCGAAATCGAAGCCAATCATTTGTGTTTCGTTTGATATTGATTGTTTTGAAGAAAAAAAAGTTTCAAAAAAACAAAAAAACGTAAGGATTACAAAATACAGTTGGGGGAGCAACTTCACACTGGCCCCTCTTACTTTCAAATTTTGATTCGAAAACGAAGTCAAGAGTTTGTTTTTCGTTTGTTATTGATTATTATGAAGTAACAATCGTATGTTTCGAGAAACGTAATGAGATATTTATCCCGTAATCGAGGGGGTTCCGAGGCAACTTTACACTGGCCTCTCCAATACTTTCAAATTTTGCTTTAAAAGTAAAGCCAATCGTTTGTTTTCTGTTTCGTATTAATTGATTTGAAGAAAAAATATAGCTTGTTTCGAAAATAGTAGGAAGATATTTACAAAATAAAGTTGAGATATGGCCAAATTTAGCCAAGTCCCTATACTTACAAATTTCGATTGGAAACCAAAATCAATTGTTTGATGTTTGATTGTTGATTATATTGAAGAAAAAACAGTTTTCGAAAAACATAAAAAGTGTTTACGAAAGAAATGGGTCATGAAACTTCACACTGTAAAAAATCGTTGTGTTATTTCAACGACATGCCTATGTGTTAACACGATTGTGTTAAAATATAACACAAACAAATGGTTAGAACAACTCACTCTCCATTTGAAGTTGTGTGTCAAATGCCGGTAGTTGAAATGACACACAGCCTGTGTGTTAAATTAACACATGTGTAGAATCTTCGGTGTTGTTTTCTGCGTGATTGCCAAATATGTTGGGCATGTAATTATAAAGGCTTATGAATTGAAGCTACAGACAAACACAGTAGAAAGAAATACTTAAACAAATCCAGGTATACTCAAAATTTCAAAATGCAAACCGCGCGATGTGTTTTCAATTGTTTTACGTAATGTTTCTGAAAAACTCTTAACAGCACAAGATGTGCTAGACATGTGCCATTTAGGTATTCTAAATTCATCTCACACATTTGATGCATTATTGTTTCTTTTTCTAAGCGATTGTGTACTAGAAGCAACAAACGCATCGACTTTATTAGATGGCAACTGGCGCCGATCATTTGAAAGTGAATATGGAAGAACTATAAAATAAAGTAAATAGACAGTCATAATTTTGTTATAGAATTAGGTCTACATGGCGAGCAGATTTTATCTTATCCCGAACGGTTATCGTCGAATATACGGGGCTTAAGGGAGCAATCTGATTAGCCAAATTAAAAAGACCTCAACAATTTATCCCTCTACAAGCGACGATTTCTTCATCGTTTTCGTGGCTAAGTCGGAAGAGCACGCGGCTAGTAATTGAAAGGTAGGTGGTTTGTTCCCCCCCCCCCCCGCACTGGAGTACATTTTTTACTTGTTTAAAGTGTTTTTCTTAGACTCAGCATAATGCAAACACATTACGCATATAGGCGATTTAACATATTTTGGGTGAGTAATTTTGTGGTTCATTAACTCTTACGGCACGGCTCAACACCGGTTGTGTCAAAGACGTAACACACCTTGTAGTGTACCACTACAGTTGGTAATTTTTTTTTACAGGACTGTACCTAGTGTAATTTTTTATATTTCATTTTTCGGGAAATTCTTTTGCGTATATATTCTTTTGTGTCTAAATTAACGTGTCAACTCGAATTATCCCATCAGAAAGCTACTTTTGGGAAATAATCTTTTCATTTACACCTAAATTACTTTATATTACATAATTATATTTCGCTTCTCAATATACAACTTAAATCAGCAAAAGAATTGCGGCTCTGACTCGAATATAGTCCCTCATTGGGTATCATTTCTTTTTTTCGAATCTCAGACCAATATCAATTTTTACCAGGTATCTAAACTCCCTCCCCCCAACCTCCCTTCTATAGTCCATCTCTAATTTCAGATCTAGTTATAACTAGTTTTGTCCAAATTTCATTTGCTTTTATTCCACCCGCCCTGAATACCCTATTCTGATTGGAGGATACCTTCCACCTTGCCTGTTTTCGGCGGACTGATTCTGCTTTTTACATTCAACACCTACAGTGATCAGAAGTGCGTTTTTCCCTGCAGTAATTTGTAAGGAGATGGGAGTTTGCTGTTGAATATGTAAGGTAACATATAGATTAATTTAATTTCTAAAGCCACAAGGATCAGATAGACGCAAATATGGACTAGCATTTCAGCAGGAATAGTGCAGGAGTGAAATCTTCAAATTTAGCGACAGGACTCTTTTGGTAGATTCCGCCATATTGCTCTAGACAGGGGAGGATGATATGAACGAATAATTTGAGCCCCTTATTTCCGATAATTAGTAAACTTATTTGGAAGAAATATATACGGCCTGTCTAGATTAGTTTCAGTTTATATCGGTAGTGTAAATTTTTCCTTATTATTATTCAGTATAAGTGTAGTAGAGTAGGTTTTCGAAATGTCACATAAAGCCACGAATATGCAAGTGTAAAACAGTTTCGGGGGGACCTATTTTTCTTCCCAAATTTAAATTCCCTCCAGCGTCATGAATTATTAAGCAGTGGTAGTTAGGACCTTTTTCCCCCCTTCAGGGGGAAAAAGGGGCCCCTCCCATATTCTAAACTACCTGCCCTTCAGGCACTTAATATTTGTAAACATGTAATTTCAGATTTTGCTAGGTCAGTTTTGATCTGGATATACCCTTCCTCTCTTTCCCTACAGTACAATAGAGCCGTTACAGAGTAATCTCAAATGGTAAAAAATGTTGATAGTAAAAATTAGTATATGAAGTGTGCATGTCACTAATGTTTTGGTTAAGTTATGAATTGAGTAGTTGAATGTGTGTAATAATTAGTATTATGTATGATGAATAAGTGGCTATGAATGTGTGATGAGAAACTAAGGACAGTGTATTTTGGTTGTTACGATGAGTTCAATTTATTGAACTCAGTTAAAATATATAGTTCCGTATCATTAATCTAAACGAAAGGCCAATGTTTACATATTCAGTTGTTTGCTCATGTTTACAACGCCATAGCGGTAGAATACCGTAACTAATCATCTGGTTCGTGTGACGTCATCGCACAACTTACAAGTAAACCTTACGTTTGGGTGAATCGAGTTGCTGGCTGAGATACATATGAGAAAGTAGTACTAAATGTGGTCAGTATTTCAGTGAAGTTATAGGTGCGAAGCTCCAGGGGTTTAGAAGATACAGCTACCAGAACATCACATGGAAGTACAGAATAGTCTTCATACAGTTGGAGGTAAAAGCTCTGTAAGACCTCTTGTAAAGACAAAAGGTAAATAACAAATATATGGGTACATATTAGGACCAGGGGGAAGTCATATAGTAAGGGTATACCTGACGGCGGGCATCTTGAAATCCGCCATTTTGAATTAAGGTGAAGTTTTAAAAATAGGAATAGGGTCATGTGATACATGATTTAAGGCGCAAATTTAATCAGAAGAACAATGGTGACATTAATTTTGATTTACGCGCAATTGGTAAAAAGTTATAGGGAAATTAAATATTGTTGAAGCATATGTATTAGTCCTTTACCTCCTCGTTTTCGCAATATGATTCGATTCGCTTTCAATCAGGCTGGATATTTGAATGAAGAACCTGGACGTTGGATCGCTCCTTACGACTACTGCTTTGACAGAATTGTTAACGACAAATGTGTCAAGTGTAACGCGATTGCCTTTGTTAGGTGCTCACTGTGAGCAGAGCATTTGTGCAAGTCATGCACTCTTTTCTGAACTACATATTGATTGTAATAATTGAGGACTTTTCTGGAAGAAAGACCCAAGTTCAATTATGACTCAATTCCACTTTGGTCATTTTTCCTTAAATTAGCAACTTGTTTATGCGATAACATATGCTGGTTAATGATAAAACAACAATGGTTATACCGTTGGATTTATGGTAAAATTTGCTATAAATAAGGTGTCAATGTTATGCGTTTTGTTTAAACCTTTTGTCTGATTCAAAATGGCGGATTTGAACATGGCCGCCATCAAGGCAACTCTTACCATAGACCTGATATTTATCCACCTGCTTTTTATTTAATTATTATCATTAACACAAAATTTACAAGATGGGGTAAAGGACTAATACATATGCTGCAACAATATTTAATTTCCCTATAACTTTGTACCAATTGCGCGTAAATTGAAATTAACGTCACCATTGTTCTTCTGATTAAATTTGCGCCTTAAATCATGTATCACATGATCCTATTCCTATTGTAAAAACTTCACCTTAATTCAAAATGGCGGATTTTAAGATGGCCGCCGTCAGGTATACCCTTACTACATGACTTC
Source organism: Thermobia domestica (assembly GCF_964235325.1). NCBI lineage: Eukaryota > Metazoa > Arthropoda > Insecta > Zygentoma > Lepismatidae > Thermobia > Thermobia domestica. Next base: position 272,946,652 of record NC_137456.1, on the reverse strand, counting down.
CCCCTAGTCCTAATATGTACCCATATATTTGTTATTTACCTTTTGTCTTTACAAGAGGTCTTACAGCGCTTTTACCTCCAACTGTATGAAGACTATTCTGTTCTTCCATGTGATGTTCTGGTAGCTGTATCTCCTAAACCCCTGGAGCTTCGCACCTACAACCTCACTGAAATACTGACCACATTTAGTACTACTTTCTCATATGTGTCTCAGTCAGCAACTCGATTCACCCAAACGTAAGGTTTACTTGTTAGTGAATTAGAATGGTAGGTTTTGGCCCTTTAATTTGAAATTATAAGCATCGAATGTGGTTTCTATTCAAAATAAATACATATTCGTAGAGAACAGTCTTTCCCCCTTTCTGTCATAAAAATTGCAACGTTCGGTTCCAATTATCTGATGAAATATCCAAAAGAATAAAGAACACCTATTTTACTAAATAATATAAATTCACATGTTGTTGCTTTCTGTCAACTTTTCATTATAAAAATCGCTTTTCTTTTTTTTTTTTTTTTTTTTTTTTAGGTTCAGCCGGTCAAAGGGTTACGCCCTTTCTTCGGGAAGAGGATTATAAATATGGGGAATTTGCTTTATTGATAGGGGGGCATTGAGGGTTTGGAGCATTATTTTATTTTATTTCATTCTTATTTGTGGGCATCTTTTGCATTGATGGTTTGGAGCATTACTTTATTTTATTTTATTTCATTAATTATTATTATTATTTTTTTTTTTTTTTTTTTTATTTTTTTAATGAGAGATGAGGTGAAGTGCAGGTAGACGTCACAAACACGAGGGTAATGTTAGTATGGACGAGTGAATGGTTATCTTCTGCCCTGGGGCGTCACAGGGCTGATGAAGACAGATGAAGCCCGCTGCTAGCAACATTGATGAAACACTTGTGCAGAGATGGATAAATGCATGGACTAAGATGAGGTGGATGATAGATGGCAAAGTCGGCCTTTTGAGGGTCATCGTCGTCTAGAGAGTTATGGTATAAAGTGAGAAGATGTTGGAGAGGAGTGGCTTGGTGACATGGGGGCGTATCATGTATGATATCCTGTTGAAAGGTGTCAAGGAATATCGGATTTCCTTCTGCAATGACTTTTATGATATATTTAGTGCGAAGTGCTTCTAAGTGTGGAAGTATTGTTGGAAAGTTGATTCGGCGATAGAGGTCGGCAGTCGGTGCTGGTAGTTTGATACGATAAGCAAGTCGGAGAGCATGTCTTTCGGAGATGGCAAGTCTATTATATAGTTCATCAGGGGCAGAGATCCAGCAGATATGGCCATGTGTGAGAGCAGGACGGAGGAAAACTTTATAGGTCGTAATGACTGTGTCGGTGTGTAAGCCCCAGGTTGTGCCCACTAGCCGTCGGAGGAGGTTTAAGCGGTTCGTTGCCTGTGATCGAATCTTTTGTAGGTGAGGTTTCCAACTGAGTTTAGAATCAAAGATGATCCCAAGGTAGGTAACTTGCGATGATGGGCGGATGAAAGTGCCGTTTACATTAAGGTGAAGAAGTGAAGGATTGCGATGGATGCGTGAGCGACAACGAGGTGGGAGAAAAATAAGAGCTTGAGTTTTGAGAGAGTTGATGGTGAGGCGCCATTTAGAACACCAGGAGGTAAAGGCGTCAATTGCCTGCTGAAGTGTTTTATTTATGTTTTGAACAGTATTAGATGTGGCAAGAAAAGCGGTATCATCTGCATATTGGTATACTGAGACATTTGGTGGGAGAGGGGGCATGTCGGGGCTTTTCTATAACTAGAGAAGAGGCCATTGTTGACCTTGTCAAATCAGAAATAGAATAATCCTTAATATCTATACTCTCAGTAAACGTATTTACAATTTTGTTTAAAATAACGAAGTGAATATAAACTGGAACGAGTGAAGAGGTTCGTAGTTCGAAACAATGTCTCAGTTGGGAGTCTAAGAGTAGGAATTTTAGTAGTTTTATTGCATATTGTGTAATGTAATGTATGAGTGGCTTGGGTAAAAATAAAGAATAAGGTGTCCATAATATAGTGCGTCGGTTGATTAAATGAAATAAATATATGAATAAGTGTAGTAATATAATAATAATATATATGATTATAATGAAAAATGAATAAGTTGAGGAGACACCTAAGTGAAAATGCATTAGCCCAGTGTTCGTTACGTATGTATTAATAATATGAATACAGTTAATGATACCCTATCCTTCTACTATTAACCTCATACGTTTGTTCGATCTAATTGGTGGAATGATTATGTGGAAGTTGAAGTTATGTTTGCTTCGTGATCATGCTACTTTATAGTTTAGTCAATATCCTACTATCTGAGAGTGGAAAGCAACATCATATAAACATCAGTCCCAGATATTCGCGGAATTATTACAAACAAACCTAAAAGTTAGACCACCAAGATTTATAATTTGATCAGTGGCATTTTCCATACCCATTTACTGTTGATGATTTTTTCTTCGTCGCATTGGTTACATCGTTTCTGTACAATGTTCACAGAGTAAATAGACCTAACAGAAATCAAATTTTACTGAAATAACCTCAAAATTATTCACGTTCTCGTACCCAAAGTGTCGAATCCCTTTTCCCTTGGTGTCTATCTTTTCTTTTCTTAGTTTTGAAAACTAGAAAGTTATAGAAATTAATGACACCTTCAAGGCTTAGCGAACCTTGCGAACGGGTACGCCACTGGTGAGATTTTGGCGGGAAAATCGCCAGTACGAAATGAAGTTTATTTATTTATTTTTTATTTTGGCAACTTATAAGTTAGGGACTTCTTAGCTATCCCTCTTACTATAGTTTCACTACTGTTCTGACTTCTTAGTTTCTGAGAAGGTTGGATGAGTTTTTTTCTTAGAAATTTCCAAATTATGATCCATCCTAGCTTTCCGGGAGATCCCGGGGCTTCCCAGAATTCAACCGGATTACAGCGAGTAGTGAAATTCCCTTAAAGCCATTGTCTTTGTGGAAATTTCATTCAGGACACGGACTAGTTGTAGGCTGGGAAGTATATGTTGAGTCTATGTATTTAATTAGACCACCTTTTTCGGCGTACATGAAGATTTTGGGTATGAGTCGTTAAATATTGAAATCCGACCACTCATCTGTGTAGTGGGTAGTACTTTCGTTTTCTTCTACTTTTCTTGCTGTCATTACTTCATCTTGTCTCTCTCGCTTAGCCTTCGAGTTTTTTTATTTTTGAACCTCCCCTTCCCCCCGTTTCTGAAGCTCATAAATATATAATCAACTATACTACTGATTTTGACAAAATGTACTAACTGAGACTTCGAAAGGTATAATTCGTGGAGGTACTCCGTTTTCTAAAACAACATCGAACCGTTTATTGTAATTTTCAATCGATTACAGAAGTGACTGCTGGGAGGGTACATTATCGTTTCTGATTTTCAATAGTTTGATTATTTTCTGCTGATTAGCCAATACTCTAAGTGGTTGCCGATTATAATTTCGTTTCAATTGACTTTATTTTTGCATGTAGTGTACATTTTTGTAGTTTGGGCCCACTAATTTTAACAATCTTTGATTTTTTCTTCTTTGTACATGCATGTGTATATATGTCCATCTTGCCTGTTATGTTACGTGCCTGCATAATTTGTTCTGAATACATACATAATATCTATTAACATTGGAATATTAAATATCATTCTATACGCGGATACTAATGAAAATTTTATTTTGTCGGGATTTCTTGTAAAGTTTGCAACCTATTTGAAAAAAAATTTGTTTTGTCAGGGTCATGTGAGCCAAAGAGAGAAATGTGAATGTTTAGTGAATATTGACATGAATATGAATATGTGTGTATATGAAATATATTTATCGATGATAATATAATTATTGATTTTTAAGTAATAATGAATATAATAAGTAGTTATATGGAATATATTAATGAATATATTTAGTATGGGCTCGGTATCTACCCTTGACGTCTTAGGTTGCCATAGTTTTCGAACACCCGATATTAATGTAGTTTGCTGTGGATCGCCGCGTTATGTAGAATTGATAATCTGTGGTAAACATATTAATATGCATGTGTTTTGACTAATCTCACTGTAAATTGAATCTGCATGTAACTGAAATTCAAATGGCAGGTCGTAGCTAAAATTTTTAAACTTCGATTCGATGATATTATAGTTTTCTTTCCTGTGACTTACGAACTTCGAAATTCTGAAACAGTGTGCCCCAAATCCTCCCGGTACGTCTCAAAAGTGAAACTATTAAATGTTACCAGCGTGTGCGAATCTCCACGAACTTCACGGAATAAATTTGTTTTGGTGCTACAAAATGTTCACATGAATTACCTGATATGTTAAATTAGTATGATGGACCCAGGATTGGTCCGAGGACTTAGCTCATTAAAATAGTTTACCTTGAAAGATATGATCCCTATGTTTGGGGATGAGAAGTTGAACTTCGAAATTTAGTGATCTTAACATTTATATGATAAAAATAAAATTATGAAATGAAAGTTTCGTATAATAGACGTCGAGTGATGCAATAATATATATATATATATATATATATATATATATATATATATATATATATATATAGTTAGTTAGAGACCACGGAAGATAAATATAGACGCTTTGATTAGTGCAAGTGAGTCTCGTTACATAAATTAAAGTTAGTTATTTGAGACAGGACTCAAATGTTGAACCAATTTGGCTTAAAAAGAACCAAACTCATCGAAGATTATTTTTTTTGAACTTTTTTTTTAATTACACAACGTTGTAAAATGGTCAACGAAAGATTTTTTTAAATTTTTCATTCATTTCACGAAAATTTAAGTATGTTGACACCCTATTGTCAATACTTGTAGTATCATTATGTTTTCTTTATTCATTCTTCTTTTGCTTTCAATGTATTTAAATTCATTGATATGTGAGCATATAATGTAGTATTCCAGACTATCCTATCTATGTGAATATTGATGGCAATTTTTTTTCTCTAACCTATGTACTTATTACCCTCCTGTGTTCTGCTAAATTATTTTTTTATAGATGTAATAAACTGTTTTGTGAATCGTAGTTAGGTTAGTTTAATTTAAATATACAAATCCTATACGCTGTCCTGTATGAGTGTGTGTGTGGCTGGACATTAGATTTAGTTTGAATTGAAATATTTGTGTTTACCTATATGTAGACTTGCTGATTAATGGTAGTCAATGGCTGCAATTCATTACTAATACATACTGATGAAAACACTGATTCTATCCGAAATGGCTCTATGAGAGGAGCGAAGAGAACAAGAGAAGCCGGAACTAACCATTGTTCATTAATATTTTTGAACATTGAATCTCCAGAGACCAATTAAATATTTTTTTTCCTGAGACCAGTTTAACAGTACAATCGATCTCAGAATTTAAACCTCGAGTGTTGAATTAACATCGAACAGTTTTGAAATGATAATATAAACTTTCTCATTAATTTTCGGCGCTAGCCTGGGGTGACCCCCAAAAATGTGGTCATCTTGGTGCTAGGTCCGGTGTGTGTGAGATGACATGTGGCTATTTCGACCATCGAATACCAAATCATTACTGAATAATCCTTAAAACCGATTTCAGTTCGACAACTCTTAACTTCCTTTTACCATATCCCCTAAATTAACCAATAACAGATTTCCTCTTTCCTCCATCTTCTTACTCTCCCTCTTTTCCCTTCTTCCTGTCTTCATCGCCTCGTTCTTCTTCTTTTGTTTCTTCTTTTCAAAAATAAAAACTAAAAAAGGGGGTCGTGACTGGGAACTCAAGTTAAAATAAACACGGTCATATATTTATTACATTTTATTTCTCTTCGGAAGTCCGATAATAAGGATTCTTTTATTTAGATGAAATCTAGAATACTCTAAATTAATAAGATAATGATATATCATCTCCACAAGGGGTGAAAGGTTCCCACTCATGACTTGATCTTGGGTTTACATTCTATCCATATACACTACACAATACACATCTACGGCTACTTTTTTTTTCTTTTTCAACCTCCTGCGCCAATACTGCGGCGTATGTGTTGAACTAACACCGTATAGTGGTGATAACGCTGGAACCACTACCCTGTGTTAAAATTGAGTTGAATTAACACAACCATTTTTTACTGTGCACACTGGTAACATCTTCATATTTCGAATCAAAGCAAATGCTATTGGTTATTTGTTATTGGTTATTTTGAAAGGATTTTTTTAGTTTGTTTGGAAAAATAGAACGAGACTTATCTGTTGTTGATTGTTTTGAAGAAAAAAATATCTTTTTCAAAACACAAAAAATACGTTTGAAGATATATTTGGTGGTCAACTTCACACTGGTCTTCAAACTACTTTTCTGCTTTTATATTCTGATTCAAAATTCAACCAAATTGTTTACTTTTCCTTTCTTATTGAGTGGCTTCAAGAGAAAATATTTTATTTCGAAAAAATCTTAAAGGTTATATAAAAATAAAAGTTGGGTGAGCCAATTCACATGGATCTTTCATTTTTTTTTAAATTTCAATAAAAACAATAGGTAAAATAATTCTTAAATGTTGACGTTGTCAAGAACGTGCTCATATTAATGTTTAACAGTTGTACTAAAACATCTGTTTCTTTGAAGGCACACGAATTTCTTAGTTAAGTTTACGAGATCTATATTTATTTAAAAGCATTTCTGACAAAAAGTAAAAATGAGATAAAACACAAAAAGAAATGGCCGAAATAAAGCTAACCGGAAGAAGTTAAAATCTGTATCGATCGATTTGCTTGTTCAAGCTGTATCGATCGATTTGCTTCGTCAAAGTAAATCGATTCATATATAGAGATTGTATATGTTTCGTTGCTGATTATACCCCACCTACGGAAACTAAATTCGGCACAGTAAACCGGAAGTGGTTAACCGGAAGTAGTTAAATTTGGTATCGACCGATTTGTTTTGTGAAGCATCGATTGATATATAGATTGTATGTGTTTCGTTGCTGATTATACCCACCCACGGAAACTAAATTAAGCTCATTAAACCGGAAGTGGTTAACCGGAAGTAGTTAAATTTGGTATCGATAGATTTGTTTTGTCAAGCTGAGTCGATTAATATATAGATTGTATATGTTTCGTTTCTGATTATACCCCACCCCCGAAAACTAAATTAGGCTCAGTAAACCGGAAGTAGTAAAATTTATATCGATCGATTTGTTTTGTCAAGCTGAATCAATTGATATATAGATTGTATATGTTTCGTTGCTGATTATACCCCACCCCGGAAACTAAATTAGTCTCAGTAAACTGGAAGTGGTTAACCGGAGGTAGTTAAATTTGATATCGATCAATTTGTTTTGTCAAGCTGAATCGATTGATATATAGATTGTATATGTTTGGTTGCTGATTATACCCCACCCCCGGAAACTAAATTAGGCTCAGTAAACCGGAAGTTGTTAAATTTGGTATCGATCGATATGTTTTTTCAAGCTGAATCGATTGATATACAGATAGTATGTTTCGTTGCTGATTATACCCCACTCCGTGGAACTAAATTAGGCTCAGTAAACCGGAAGTGGTTAACCGGAAGTAGTTAAATTTGGTATCGATCGACTTGTTTTGTCAAGCTGAATCGATTGATATATAGATTGTATATGTTTCGTTGCTGATTATACCCCACCCCCGGAAACTAAATTAGGCTCAGTAAACCGGAAGTGGTTAACCGGAAGTTGTTAAATTTGGTATCGATCGATTTGTTTTTTCAAGCTGAATCGATTGATATATAGATAGTATGTTTCGTTGCTGATTATACCCCACTTCGGGAAACTAAATTAGGCTCAGTAAACCGGAAATGGTTAACCGGAAGTAGTTAAATTTGGTATCGATCGATTTGTTTTGTCAAGCTGAATCGATTGATATATAGATTGTATATGTTTCGTTGTTGATTATACCCCACTCCGTGGAACTAAATTAGGCTCAGTAAACCGGAAGTGGTTAACCGGAAGTAGTTAAATTTGGTATCGATCGACTTGTTTTGTCAAGCTGAATCGATTGATATATAGATTGTATATGTTTCGTTGCTGATTATACCCCACCCCCGGAAACTAAATTATTCCCACATTGCCTAGAATCCCCCTCTGCCCCAAATGTGAATTAACTGAAAGAGCGCATCACTGCTGCAGTGCAAACTGTTTCTACAAACATCAAACATATTGAAACAGGCCTGGGCGGAATTGGAATAACAAATAGTGTTATGCAGGGTAAGAAAGAGTTCCCACATAGAACATTTGTGGTGTACTATTTTCACTTTTTTATCGCGAACACTTGGAGAGTCTTTTGCATTTAACAGTAAGATTCGAAGCTATTTGGATGATTAATAAAAAAGTTATAAGGAGTTGTAATCGCTCACATCCGCTGTATATAGTGTGTTATTTAAAGAGTGATGTATCTTCAAAAATCCATGATGATGTTACACTGATAATCCACATCTAAGAGGGACTGAAATTTTCTGTTATACTGAACACTGGTCCTGGTAGGGAGTTCTCAAAATGAACTTGCAGATGAACACAGCACTGTCTAATGTGGTTCCATTGCTGCACAGCGCTGCCTTCTCCATTTTACGTAGTGTCGTAGACAAATGCAGTGTATTCTTGAGGAAAGTCAAGACTAGGAATGTTGTTAGCATGGTTGGAAAAATGAATGCCTAAACCACAGAATAAGGTGTGATATGAAGAAACACATAAATTGTTTTCAAAATTCGGTTGTAAGGGCTTTGAAGGTACAGGTTTTCCATCGATGTATAATGAGAAGAAATTTATGTCAAAATGTTTGAAATTAAACATATTTAAAGTTATCGTCTTTGTATAGGCATCATTTTGAATAAACACCGCAATCAGTCGAGTTCTTAATACACCCATTAATAAATTATCTATTGTTTTTTATTGAAGATTCTTTGGAATGACGAATGACTCCATTTGCACTCTTCTGAGAGGATATTTTGCGCATGTTCATTTTAGAAGCCACTTTTATTGTAGAACTTACATCGATGTTTTTAATATGTAAAGCAGCGTCTAAAATATTTATTTTAGCATCAACATAAGAATCACTATCGATGAGACAAAAGTTTGGCTAAGAAGGAACTAATTTGATGGGTAGTTCCACTCCTTGGATTAAAAATTGATCCTGATTAAAAATATCACAATGATGATGTTTAAGCATGTCGAATTTTGCACTGTTTTATGTTAATTCATAGCACTGTTGAAATCCCTTTTTAACCCTAGTTGTTGCATATGTCCACCAGTATTTTGAAACCATAACTCACATTGAAGATGGATATTTTTAGCGGAGTCATCATATTTTAACACTTTTTCGATGTATGATCGATATGATTATGTGATGCAACTGAAATCAATTTGTTATTTAAATGCACTTCACTGAATATAGTTTAAAAAATCATTAATAGGTGCCACAACCTTATCACTTTCTCCAAATGATGACCCCAGTAGCGTAGCTAGAATATTTTTCACGGGGGGCCAACGAAGGGCCCAAGAAAATTTTGAGGGGGCCATCTCCAAAGAATGAAAAACTTGATTCACATAAATTTTATATATATACAGTGAAACCTGTCTTTAGTGGAATTGAGCGGGACTAGCAAAAATTTCCGTTAAAGTCAGGTTTCCGCTTAATGGAGATAGACATTTTCTTAAAGGAATAAAATACAATTCAATTTCATGTCCTTTGATTATGGAAGGTAGTTTAGCAACTCATTCATCAAAAATGTTCCACTATTTACATCACACGATTCACCGCAAAATTCTTTAAAACTGTCTCATGTGTTTTGCGGATGCATTTCATTCAAAACGTCGCGCGGTATACTCCAGGACACAGAAAAAATTCTCTTGTATTCTGAAAGTCCTCTGAATCCTTCTTTGCTTGTCTTCACGACACATGATAGTGATTATGATTCCTGCTCAATTCCTTTTTTTTTTTTTCAGAAACTTGTTTTGTCAGTTTTCTAATTTTCGTCGGTTGTCGGTAGTCGTTACACAAGCGGAACACAAGTACGCCTACAAAGACTGACAGCTGACATGCTCCGTAGGACTAGCCGAAAATTGTGGCGGGTGATTATGATTAGTGGTTACGAAAGGTCAACACTGTCTAGAAAGATTTAACAAAAGAACGAAGAATTTATCTCAGACATTATAATGTATATGTTTGCCCTTTCACAGGATGTCTAAAAATTTTCTAAATGCTGTAGTCCGGAACTCAGAATTTTCCGTTAAAGGTTTATTTTGCTTTCCGTTGTCCGCATAACACAGTTTCCGCTTAATGAAGGGACTTTTACACGTTTTTTATTTCAAAATTCATGGGACCGTGAAATATTTCCGTTTAAGACAGTTTTCCGTTTAATAAGGGTTCCGTTGAAGGCAGGTTTTACTGTTATATATATATATATATATATATATATATATATATATATATATATATATATATAGGTGTGTGTATGTGTGTGTTCAAGATGAGTGTTTCCATCTTCGTTGTTCATGTTCATGATTGTTGTTCGAAAAAACGAAAATATAAGAACTTACTACCTCAAACAACAAGGGCACATTTATACAATTGATTTCCATTCTAATATAAGTAGTTAGAGGCGTTTAAAATATGTATGGCTGATTGATTTAGGGAACATAGTGCCTCGTTGAAATTTGCACTTATATCATGATGCTAGTTATTTTAGGAATTTGCTTAGGCAGAGCTACCAGAGCTTTAGCTGTACTTTCGAATCAAGCTGATATGCATACTGCTATGTTAGGTTTTCACAAACAGACTAGTGGAAACTCCATTAAAGTAAACTGAACTTACTCTATTTATTGTTATGATTTTCCTCACTCTCCAACAAAGAAAAACATTAAATATAACACTTCAAACACTTGTATAAACCATACACGTTCGTTACCTTTCTAAAATGTTTAATAAACATGTATTATTACGTGACAAAGCAAATTAATTTATGTTGTGTTAAACGGCAGAACGAACAGTATTATTTCAGAAAAGGTGGAAGATCATAAATTTAAAAAACAGCGCTTCGTCTATATTGTCTTGTTAAAATAGCTAATTTCACGTGTGTGCTTGACAGCTGTAACATACAGAAGCATTGATCAATACCAGTTTGTAACAGTTTACATTACAAAAAAAAAAAAAAAAAAACATGTAGTTTACTTAGGTAGTTAATAAAACTGCATATGTATACAAAAACAAAAGTACGATCAACCATGTGCATTTTAGCTTAGCGGTAGAACAATGACTTTAGATTCGGAAGATGATGCGATCGATTCTCGTGGGCAAATATTTCGACTCAGGAGTTTACCAAGATCCTTCCGTAGTTCACTAGCGAAATGTTTATGGCCCAATTGACTCATTTCCCTCATTTCTATTCTCTGAGCCTCGGATGTTTCAAAGCCTTAAAGTAAATTCAAATGTTGTTGAAGTAACTTAACGCTACTATCCTGTAGTCGATGCTAAATTAATATTGTTAGTTTTGAGATTGGATATGAATGCACAGCATTAACTAGTAGGCTTATATCCTGTTCAAAATGCACGTTACCACTGGTTTACTATTCTGCATAATTCCTACAATATAATTTTCTCGGAAATGGTTAAGAATATTTTGACGAAGAACATATATAAATCTGCGATAAAATTTGGTATTCAGTGACAACTCACTGAATGGAGTCTTTATAGACCAGTTCCATAAATTCCTGATATCTCTCTGATTACTAAATATCAGATAAGATAACGGGATGACACAACCTGGTCACGGGAGTAACCACCACTTTTACACAAAATAACATTACTGCCGCGACCAACTTGTATCATTTCGGTATCTTACCTGATGGTTAGTGATTGTAACACTGGTTCTGTGATAAACTTTGGAATTTCTCTATGAAATAGCACTTTAGGGATTAAACTAGAGTTGATTTTTTTAAAGGAAAATTTTTCTGAACGATTTATTTACAACTAATCACTGAGTTTTATTACATTTCTCGAGGCTTTAGTTAGTAGTATCGGTCCATCAAGCGCTGACTCCGTTTCCCTGGAGGCTGACTCCGTTTTCCGTATCGCTTGTTAACATTGTACCAGAAGGATTCTACAGAATTGCTAATGGCCAAGAGCATTAGGAATCTAGACGTACTAAAGTCAAGACCAGAAGATAATCGAGCGGGAGAACCAGTATCGGTATCAAATAGTACTTATTCGTAGTATTCAGCATCTAATTTTTCTCAAACGATCGGGATGCGAAGAACAGAGAGAATAATTATTTTACAAGTAATAAAAAACTTGTGCTCTCTTCTTTGATTGTTAATTAAACAAGACGGCTCGATATTAAGATGCTTTGAAAATATAATAATGCCAAATTATTTAATGGATGCTATGCATTTGTTCTATGTCGCCATAATCAATGGGAATTAATTACTTAGTGTACAAATTATAATAAGTAATGTACGAAAACTTCTTTCTTCCAACGCAAGTATAATGTTTTTCTGCAGTGTATGCTATTTGTAAGTAAGCATCTCATATTTTAGTATGACTTTCAACATTGAAGCGAATGAGAATGCCGACGGATTTGATTTTTCTTTCTGGTTCTTTGTCCAAAACAAAGGAGATAACTAGATAAGGGACAGAGGTTAAAGGAATGTTCAAGTGGTGAGGTCAATGCATATGCACCCCACACATTTCAGTGAATTAGATCTTGCTGAACTACAAGCAAAAACGAGTAAAGATATTTTATTCGGAGCGCAGATTATTGCAACATACGGTATTCGGCAACTGGTAATTCTGTTGTCGAGAGACGTTTTGATAGTAGTTTCACTTGTAGCAACGACCCACTCACCGTTTGTCGACCTATAGCAATATCACTGTGTAGGGGGCCCAAGAATTTGAGCAAGGGGGCCTGGCCCCCCTTGGCCCTCTCTAGTGATGGGCAGTGGGAATATTCCCGGTGGGAAGAAATATAAAAATGGGAATATTCCCGGGTTTTTTCCCCGGCCTATAAATTCCCGGGAAGGAATTTATTTTCATTTCTTTACTTTATCTTCCAAATTATAAGAACCATATGGCTAATTACTTTATTTTAATATAATATGATTTACTTCTAGGTTTTAAAGAATTAGGAGGTTAAAAAATTTAAAATTATTTGACTTTACTTTATAGAACTAATAATATGATTTTTTTAAAGTTCTATTTCCATTTGCACTAAAAAGTAAGGTAATTGTTTAGAACTGGGCAGCCGAAACTAGCAAAAAGTAGGATGATTTACGGAAGAAATGAGTTGATAGTGGTCTTCAAGTAGTCAAGAAAGTATCGAACAGATTTTTTTAACGCAGTAGCGGATTTATACAAAACGGAAAGGTAAGTGGAAGTGATTTATGTGAGAAAAGAACGTGAATTGTTGGCAACGAAGATAGAAAACAACGTGTCATGCGGGGCTCTAACCCGTCTTCATTCGCTAACGCTCGCTCTGCAACGCTGTCTGAATTTAATGTTGGTAACGTAATTTAACGTATGAAACTATAAAACAACCGCATCGGAATAGAATATCGCAAAAAAGTAGGTGCTAAAGCTGGACCCCAATGCTAAAGTACAGCCAAAATTAGCAAAGTACTAATTTACAAACGACGAAAAGAAACCATTTTGTAAAGTAATTTAGAATTATGTAGAAATAGAGATGAAGTACTATTAATAAACCCTGAACCACCATTAGTAATGGACGTCGGTCTGTCTCCTCTCTCTGACTCGAATTTCTGAAGAAGTAGTCGGACTTTTTTTTCTTTTTTTTTGCATGTTAATTAACGTATGGAATTTCGAGAAATAGGTAGAATGAAAGGTCGTGTATGGCAATGTTAGGTGCTAAAATATAAAGATAAGTATCTTGCAAATTTTGTGAACATAAATAAGTATGTGCAAATGTTGATAAATTGGTGAGACATGTATTTCTAGCATTTACCCAATCTAATTGGTTTATAACATGTATAAATTTAATGGGCCTTATGCAGAGTCGTTTTGACGCATGATTAATACCATACTAAAGACTTTGACTAACATAAGTTTCTTGCAGTAGTCAGGTCTTTAGTAGGGGGCCGCGGTGGCTCAGTGGTAGAGCGTTCACCTCTGGTGCTTGGGGTCCCGGGTTCGATCCCAGCCCCCGCCAAGTGAACTTTGTGGTGGACAAACACCGTGTGCGTGGGTTTTCTCGGGGTTCTCCCGTTTCCTCCCACTTTCTTCATTCCACCATTTCATTCATTACTCATCATCACCGTCTCCTTTAGCCTAACCGGCATAACCGTGGGACGTAAAACTCAAAGATTTCATTTCATTTCAGGTCTTTAGTAAGACGCTAATCATTCGTCAAAACGACTCTGCATAAGGCGGAATGTGTTTATAATATCAGTTATAGAGTCAAGATGAGCAAATCCACTTACATATAAATTTAAACTGTTACTATGTAATTTTTCACACATATTTAATTGATAGAACATATTGTAAATAAATATACATGTATACGTACTCTCTAAATATAATAAAGTGTTAGAAAAGTAACATAGTACCGTTCAGAATATACATTTTAAAGAATCCTGTGTGGACAACAGTAATAATATGCTGTGATATAAAAATTAATTCAACTTTGTAATCATAATATAGTCATAGTATGCACTTTTCTTTCTAATTTAACATAAATTCCCGGATAAATTCCCATTTTGGGAATCTTCCCGGGAATATTCCCGAAAAATATCTTCCCGGTAATTTATCCATCACTAGCCCTCTCTTAGCTTCGCCACTGGATGACCCATCAGGTTTAACGATTTAAACTTCAATATAAGGGAGAGGTGTTGAAGATCTATGTATTTATCACCTGTCCCTGGTATGAAAAATTCGACAGATTTATTATCACCTAGTGAACTGATTGGTTTATATGTAAGATGATTATCTAATATACTGGTTTGCGTTCGTTTCGAAGGAAATTATCTAGTTCGCTTTTTATACACTCGCAGGATTGATGATGTAAGAAAGCTATTATGATGATTCAATCGAAGATGACGCCTGATAATTTACTCTTCTTATAAGACTTATTTTTCTTTGTTTTCTGTTTACGTTTCCTCTTTTTACTCTTGCACTTCTTCCTCCTGATGATGGGTAATGATGAAGGGTTTAATATGGAATGATGTGTAATTCTTCTTTTCCTTCGTAGATATCCAGATCTGAACATGGATTTCCGTTTATGTTTAACTTTTTCTTGCAAGACGGATCTCGCTTCATTTATTCGTTGATGAAACTATTCGTTAAGGTGTTGATAATAAATGATGAATTTATTAATAACGTTTGTTCCAGGTTTTAGTAATTCCTTTCCTGTTGTTTTACCGCCTTCTTTTAATAATGGCATGAATGAACGAAATAGCCCTCCAAGGAAACTTCCAATTCCACGTCCAATTTTATAAGGTGAACAACATAAACGTTTCCGGTTCCAGAAAGAGCTTGTTTATGATAATATTGTAACTATGGATTATTCATAATTGTTGATGTCGCATAGGTCGAAAATGTAGCTTAACGCATTCAGTTGCAGAAGAAAATGCCAATAAAGAGCCTGAAATATGTTTTATATCTACATTTATGTCTTGAAAATGCATCTTTTCAACAGGTACATAATGTGGAGGATTAAAAATGTCTATACCATTACTTCCCAATGTATGATTCATAGGATTCATATTTATGGTACGTAATAATGGTGCTATTGTCTCCAGGAAATACGGATTAAATTATATCACACTATATATATCACACTATATATATTGTACATGGAAGTCCTAAACGTAAATTTGAAACTCTCTTTTTTTTAACCCTTTCCGGATCCTGGCATTTTGGGCTATTTTTTAGACTTTTAGTCAAGCAGCTACTGCATCGTCACTATTTATCCTAGGATCATGGTTCATACATCATTCTCTTCAGAATAAAGCAGGCCTTCAAATGGTATCACTTTCATGCCCATACCATATACAAAGAGAGGGAAAATTGATGTCAAAGGGAAAATTTTGATGGGAAATTTTTTTGTCCAAATTTGGGCCCCCCTGTGAACGTAGAGACCTCCAAAAAATCTGATGAACAGTACTTGGTAAACTAAATGTGTGTACCAAATTTCAAGTTTCTATCTTGAATAGTAAGGGCGGGAGAAATTTTATCAGGAATTCCCACCATGCCCAAAACGACCGCAAAACACCATGATCTCAGGGAAAAAATTTCCTGAGTCATCCCTAATTAACCTAGGGTCATGTTTCGCCCATCATTCTCTTCAGAACAGAACTGCCTTTCAGACGGTATGACTCACGTGTCTCTATCATGTATGTAAAGGGGGAAAATTCCCAAAAAATGGATTTTTGGGTCTAAAAATCCCTTTCTTCAACTTTTGCCCCTCTGGACCCCCCTGTTTTTACGCAGAAATCGGAAAAAACTTCTGGTAAATACTACTCGGTAGACTGAATGTTTGTGCAAAATTTCAATCTTCTACGTGAAAAAATAGGCCGGCCAGAAAAACTTTCCCCACCATGCCCCACTTTTACCCTATACAGAAGTATATTTGTATAAAAATTCACTGAGACGGCCTTAATTACCCTAGAATAATAATTCGACAGTCTTTCTCTTCAGAATGGAACTGCCTTTCAGACGGTATGACTCACGTGGTCCTATCATGTATGTGAGGCGGGAAAATGACGAAAAACGGGATTTTTGGGGTAAAAATATCCCTTTTTTAACCCTTTGCCCCTCTGGTTCCCCCTGTTTTAACACTGACATCGGAACAAAAAATCTGGTAAATACTACTCGGTGGACTGAATGTTTGTGCAAAATTTCAATCTTCTACGTTCAAAAATAAGCCCGCCAAAAAATATATATACCGACAATGCCCCATTTTTCCCTATATTGAAGTATATTTTTTAAAATTCCCTGAGACATCCCTAATTACCCTAGGATAATAATTCGACCGTCGTTCTCTTCAGAATGGAACTGCCTGGTCCTATCATGTATGTAAGGCGGG
This sequence comes from Thermobia domestica, assembly GCF_964235325.1. Taxonomy (NCBI): domain Eukaryota; kingdom Metazoa; phylum Arthropoda; class Insecta; order Zygentoma; family Lepismatidae; genus Thermobia; species Thermobia domestica. Next base: position 272,929,614 of record NC_137456.1, on the reverse strand, counting down.
AAAATAACGAAAAACAGGATTTTTGGGGTAAAAAATCCCTTTTTTTACACCTTTGCCCCTCTGGTCCCCCCCCTGTTTTAGCACTGACATCGGAACAAAAAATCTGGTAAATACTACTCGGTGGACTGAATGTTTGTGCAAAATTTCAATCTTCTACGTAGAAAAATAAGCCCGCCAAAAAATATTGAACATAGGCTTAGAAAATGAGAAAAGAAATTTTTGACTTATGACGTCATCACCTCCTATGTCTGGACGCAGGACGGTCTGAAACCATACGTAATGTCTTCTACAAGGCCTCTGGACTTGGAAAACAAAAAAAAACCCGGACTTAGAAGTTCAAATAGAAGAGAAATAACGCAATGTACCATGAAAAACGCGTATGGTACAAAATTGTACCATAGGATCCCCAAAGGGTTAATCTGCTTTTGGTTGAAATTCCAACACCACACTAACACTTGATGATAATTCGACGTCCACACTTCTGTTTTTGTGAACACGTCTTATAAAACATGTATTACTTTAACTAATGTAGGAAACGTAAATTTGTGAATCTGTTGTGACTATTAATTAATTTTAACAACTTTGAAATATCAGTATAGTATTTCACAGGAATAGTTACAAACTTCCATTCATCACTGTTCTGCAGGTTTGTAAAAAAATATTATTTAGTTCATTATTTAATATTGAATGAGGATAATGAATCTCAACAATAGCCACTTATTATTTTTCACGTAATTCCATTCCTTGATAAAGTTTAGTTGTGTATGATAAGGTGTAATTAAGAAAGTATTCCATAGAATTAATACTGGAAAGCGCAACACAAAAAATATCTATTAGGTTCCATTGTACTTCTTGATGTTCTTTAGGGACGATGCAGGTACCCAGGAGCTGAAAGAAGGATTCTTTTCCAATAAACAAGGTATTTCTTTTTGTTATCTTTTCTTCTTGTACGTATTATTTTATCTATGTATAAAGTTTCTGATAACGTCACAGGTTGTAATTCCTCTCAATACAAAATAATCCATCAAGTGTTTCCTTATTTAAATCTTCTATTTCATAAACATGTGGATCTCTAGGTATTATTTTCTCCACTTTAAATATTTCCCAAGTCCAATTTTGCATGTATCATTTCTGAAATTTAGTTTAGTTTTACTAAATCGTACTGTATCACCATCATACTGATTATGCCATACTTGTAATAGGCTATTTTGAGAAACGTTTGCAGGTGACATCTTAATGCTTGAATGGTAACCTTGTTGTATGATTTAACAAGAGGTAACACATTTACATAATTATACGTTTCGTACTTTGTGAAATATTTCCACATTTTTCTTTTAAAGTCCTATGAATACTAGATTTACATCTGGATTTTTAATTGTAATATGTTTAATTTTGTTTAATGAAGTACTTTTGTATTCTTTTATTAGTAAACTCACTTCCTCTATTTATTCGGAATGTAATTGATGTTCTGTCTTTGAAAACAACTTTTAATGCTTTTAAGACATCATTTGTACTTTTAGATTTTATTGACAGAGCCCTAGAGTATCGACTGAACACATCTATCACTGTAATAATATAATGATACCCGTCATTAAATTTATGAAGAGACTGAAAATCATTAATATCACTTTCCCACTCATCATCAATATCCATTTCAACACGGCGACAGTAATTGCTTCGTTGAGAACACAGTTTTCTTTCTTCTTGTACGCGCCAAAAATGACTTATCACAAACCAAAACTTCTGTAAATCGTTGAAGGAAACTTACACAATCACTGCATGCCATTTTGAAGCACAAAACTAATAGGGGACATTTCTACATTTATTTTAATCAACCCGCACAATTATATTTCTCCGTGTTGAAAAGGATATTATTCTCTACATAGAAATCTCCTTTAGGACGACGACACAATGGTTTGTGTAATGTATATGTTGATTGTTTTAGTAACCACTTTTTTATACAGCGTATGGTAATTTTGTTCTTTGTAGTTATCCACAATTTCTTTGTAGTTGAAAACGAAGCACAATGTGAAAGGTTGTAATGAATTTCGTTTAACACTTTATGATTTCCATCTTGACCATACTGGACTTTTACACACGTCGTTTTCTTTTTCTTATAGGAGATAATACTTTTTCCTTTCTTTCTTCTACTCCGTCTTCTTTTACAATTGATGATTTCATAGGATTTTCGTTCACGATGATGCATTGTTTTGCTTGATTTCCAACAAGTTATTGTGGATTGTTATTGGAAGATAAATAAGTACAATATTTCTCCTATACAGGCGGATTTGTGTTTCCTTGATCGCGACACATCGCAAATTAAATCTACAATGTGAGATCCTTCTAGTTTATCATCTTCGATGTAAACGGTTCTTTTATTATCTCACGTAATATTATCATCTTGTTTTATTCCATGGTAAGAATTCTGCTTTTTAACGATAAATTTTGGGTACAGACAACAATATTTCTTCTTCTACTTCAGGCTTCTCAGATTTAGTTGACGTAACGAAAGTGTCACAGGTTTTCTTGTTTTCTCATTAAATGTAAATATTTTTGAAGAATATTATTATATTGATTCCAGTTATCTTCATCGCTAAGAGAGGATATATATTAAATGTTTTGCACTTCTTGATCCAAACTGATTCATATTTCTCCAAGGCTGAATTGTATACGATTAAAAACTTCAAGGGGGAACTAAAATCATTTTCTTTACGTGTTCCATTTCACTAACGGAATAGTAAACTTGATAGCGCACAACTTAGAATAGGAGCTTACAGTGCAAGTAGGAATACACGGTGTTGCACATGTGAATGCTTTCTCTTTTTTCGATGGAGTTTCCTTTGTTCACAAGATGTCGAAGCGTACTCTTGTATCTCCTTAATCCCCGAATAACATGTTGGTTTGCAGCAAGTCTTTCACTATATTTGATTTTAACTTGCCAGACTTTTCGTGCACTGTACACCTGCTGCAGGCTTTTTGAAAGAGTTATCCGAGAATGTTGTAATTTGATTTTCACCTGCTAGATTTTACTTGCCTCAGAGGCTTGCTGTAACTTTGTAACAAGTGTGTCAGTTCTAGTTTGTACAAACAGGTGGCACAAACATTTAGTCCTAGAAATCTCCCCGCCAGTCCACCATTTGTAGTAGGTGCGAAGTGTGTGAAGCATTAAAACAAGTGGGTAATTAAGATAATTACTTAAGTGTCCAGTATGTAGAGATAATTTATACTGTATTTTAAACGTGTACGCATTGTTTGACAAAGTTGTGGAGAAAAATATACTGTGTGTATGTTCGTATACAGTAACGTGCCTGCTGCAGGCTTGCTATACAAACTTCTACACACTTACAGTAGACTTGCAATGAAAGTATACACCTGAAGAAGACTTACTACAGTCACTTGCTGAATACCTGTTGTAGATTTGCTATGCAAATATATACTTGCAGAATACTTAATATAAACTTGCTGTAGACTTGCTGGGGACTTGCAGTGCAAGTGGTATCCTTGCAGAGACTTGCTTTCAACCTACACAAACTTGCTGCCAACATGTGCACTTGCAGTGCAAGTGATATTCTTGGAGACTTGCCTCAAATCTGCACTAAATTGCTGTCGACTTGCATCACAAGTCCGCTACAAGTTTGCCAGACTTGAATTGCAAGTCTGCTGCAAGTCATTTGTGCTATATTGGTCTTGGTTTTGTCTTTGTAAGAGGTACATTGCCTTATAATAAATTATAAACCCTCCCAAAGACTACGAATCACTGGGGAGTCTGCATTTACCACTATAGCTTTAAGTAATTTAGAATTTGCTTCGAACAGCGTACAAAGAAGATCCCCGTGTTTTATTACTGGAGACACGTTGATAGAATGAAGAAACACAGTTTAAAACTAGCATTATAAAAGCAGCTTGATCATCATCAACACCAACTTCTTCTACCTCGACGGAACATAAACGTAATTATAAACGTCCTCAGGAAATATATTCGCTTGTAAACGATTTTTATCTGGCGTATCCTGTTTTAAATCGATAAATAAATATCCATGTGGTAACTTTGTTTCGTCGTTAAAGCTGGTTAGAAGAAATTTTGGATTCTCAGGCGTTGATTACTTATATGTTTCATTTGTGATTTATTCTTTGAATTTTTAAATAATAGAAGATAAGAACAATTCAAACTCATATCTCTGCTTCCTTCTCCCTGAAATGTGTTTTGTGTCATAAATGTTAGAATAAAATTTCTATGGTGAAAACCCTTTGTAAAGAAGTAATCTATATTACTGTTGACTGCGCACATATTATCGTCAATAGTAATAAGACGAGGTCCAGTTTTAGGTAAAAAGTCTTTCATTCGAGGTAATCCTTCAATAAATTGCACCTTCATTGAAATATCTGTCCACATTTTGCCACTCACCATAGTAGTAGTAAATATTACGAATCGATGTATTAACCATGCGTGATAAATTAGTAAGTAATCGTATTACAAAGGAAGTTTTCCACATCCACTTGGTCCAGATCAATACTTGAAACTCGATGTTTCCACGTAGTACCCATGTTAAGGAGTATTATATTTCCTTCTCCAACCAAATATTTATTAATGTCCGAATTACATTCCTTTCTTCTTTTATTTAAAGGTGCGTATCGCACAGTATGACACGAATTTGGAATTCTACGTCGTTTTATGTAATTCACCTTATACACCTTTGTTTCAGGCATTCTAACGATAGTATTACCTCTCCTTTTGTATTTTTTTCTCATTTGTATATTGATTTCTACGGTTCGAAATTACTCTTGTTCCATTTATCTCAACATCACCATCTGTTAACTACAATGTATAATCACAACACTCACCTCTTGTGCGAGGCTTCCTTGTTCAATCCCCAGCCAGCAATGTTTGTGGTTGACATCATCGTGCCTGTGGGTCTCTCGGGGTACTCCCGTTTCTTCCCCATTTTCATTCCATCAATTCTTCCATCATTATTTACTTGCTTTATCATCGTTTCCATAAACCTAACGTAATTAATCATGGGACGTCAAATTGAAAATTTCATATCATTTTATTTCATAATCGTTGGATGTTAAACTAAAACATTGACATGTTGTCATGAGTCCAAGAAGAGTGTTTCATTTGCAACACGAGAACCATAGTCATTTATTTACAACCGAAAAACAGAAGTAAGTATATTTAGGATATATACTAATGCTATACTAGTACTATACTAGTAATATATCCTAAGAATATTTGGAATGTTTGAGAGTGACTTACATGATGTTGACACAATGTAAATGCCTCGATATATTTGGAGTGACTTTCGTTGTGTTTATCATGAATTGAAGGGATAATTTGCAAAGGGCGTATCGACCTATTTTCGACAAAAGGAGGGTGTATATTCTGCAAGTTTGAGTATGTCCGTATGTGTCTAGGTGGTTTTTAGGTAATATCTTTGCTCCGTAGCAAACGCCTGTCTCCAAAACTAGTGTGTGAATACGTTGGTTAATTGGATAATGGCGTTTGTTTTCCTGCTCTAATGAAAAATTGAGGAATTGCTAGTTACGCCCTTATCCCAAATTCACCCCTCAATTGAAATAATGCATTATTTCCACTCTTGTCCAATTCCTTTTTTGTTTGTAATTATTTCTGTTTGTGTTCGGTAAGGATCTGAAATGCATATTTCTCCTTTCCCATTTTGTGGCTGCGTATTGAGCCATTTGCCAAAGAAAACTGTCAAGCTATTTAAATTGATATCATTATGTGTGAGATCTGTTGCGTCCTCACGAGGTTGATAGCTTTCCTTACATTCGCTGGTAGCTTTATACATGTCACGGATAATCCTTACCATTATTGTGAATTTCAATACTTTTATTTTTTCTAAATGTCAGGTCTATTTCTTCTAAATTAAAAAAAAATCTGCCTCCAGTCAAGAACATTGTGTACAGTTATGTTGGAATTTGAAATCCCACGAATTTTTCCTGTTTTGTCTATTCAGCTAATTTTGTATGTTCCCAATGGATCCATTATTGTGTTGATCTATTACTGCGTGCCCAGCTTTCTTATTTTTCTTTTTCTGAAATTTTAATGCCACCCATAATTTTAATACCGATTTCCTTAATAATAGTGCACTTTGAATCTTCTAAAACAGTAAATCAAATCGACATTTCAATCTGGTATTTCCCTCTCATCTGATTACTTTTTCAAAACCAAGCCTCCCTGTTATCAGATTCCTATTATTTTCTGCGTTCAACGATAATCTATTTCTTAAAATTGCTACTAGTAAGCTGTCATGATTATCAATGTCAACTCTTCTAAGTGACTGGATAACAATTACTCCATATTGTCTTCTGTCTACTAAATCGTGATCAATTTGATTGGGTGTTTTCCTAGCTTGTATTACTCAAGTATATTTATGAATGTCGTGGTTTGGAAATTCTTTACTTTTCACGATATTATTTTATATATTACAAAGTTCATGAATGGATACGCCGTTGTCATTGTTTCTTTATGATGGATTTCCTGTAATCAGTTTGAAAATAATTTTCCGTGCTACTTTACGATTGAAACTAATAGAATTTTCATATGATATCGCTGGAGTTAGTTGAATACATATTCTACCTCTTTGTAAAATGCAACGAAACTGTCTTACCTGTTTGTCCTTTATTGTTGAGTTTAATTTACATACTTTAGTGCATGGAGTTAGTGTCAGAAACCACCAAAATATTTCACTTCCGGCTACCAGTCTGCAATTTTACACAGTTCTTATATGTATACCAAAGGAAAAGAATCCGCCGGGAGACACTTGATCTGACGTCCGGAACTCATGTAATGACATCATCAAAATAGCGGACAGCTTGATTCAAAAAATAAGCCATATCTCCGTTATTTATAGACCGATTTTCTTCAAACTTGGCTCATTTTAAAGGAAATTAAATTTGCAATAAAACATGTTACTAAAATATTTCCTCTAAAATTAACCGTTTCGGAGTTATTTAAGAATTTAATAAATTAATGAGTATTTATTGAAGAAAAATCCATAATAACTCCGAAACCCTTAGTTTTAGACGAAACACTTAGGTAACGTGTTATATTGTTAATTTCATTACCTTTAAAATGAGCTATTAATGAAGAAAATCGATCCATAAATAACTGAGATATCACATAGAACGTGTTAATTACATTATTAAAATGGCGGTCACGACTTCTTACACACAGCGACAAATTCAGCCAAAGTAATTCATTTCCATATACCAGTCCCAAATTTTATACAGTATTTATATACATAATAAATAATTTTAAAATACCTGGGAGACACTTGATTTAACACGCTGAACTCCTATGTTGACGTCATCAAAATGGCTGCCGGGATTAAAAACATAGGTTTGCTTAAATACAACTATCTCCGTTACCGATCATTTTTTTGAGTCTTCCAATTGTTCCATTTTAAAGAGCATGAAATAAACTACAAAAATGTTATTCGATTTAGTTTATAGGTAAATGGTTTATGAATTACCGTATATATGGCGATGACAACTTGGAAGTGGATGAAAGAACATCGTACATTTTCTTCTAGTATGGCAGAAGATTCTATTTGAAGAAAACGCAAAAATATTTCTTTTGTTTTTGCTAGTGGTGATTTCTGATACCGAATTTTTAGAAAAGAAACAAATATTCTATCACACAATTTACTGGAAGACCACCATGGTGCTAGAATGTTTCCTTTTAGATTAGGTCCGCAGCATTCGACAGGGCAGTTTGATAGACTTTATTTCTACTCTGGAAAAAAATTTGTACATGGATGTTTGCTCTCGATCGTACTTATGCGCGATGGCTGCCAGTGTTTTTGTACAACATAAAGCAACTGCCAGAGATGCATCCAACAATGTTCCGTGAGTTCCAAAACGGAAATATATCTGGCTGCAAAACTAAAAGAAAATTTTCCAGGATGGCACATGATCAGTTACATGAGCAGAACAACAAACTAATTAAAAATTCTTCAATTAACCTATCCCGTCTAAGTCAAGGGGAGGAGCTATTGTAATGGATGGTTGCAGGACCCGAAGTTGTCCGCATGATTGGAGAGTTCGAAAAGGATCGGAACCTGAAATCGTAACATCACTTCCGAGGAGCATCATGAAAATACTCCAAGTTTTCATAAGAAATTCGAAAACCGTGTTTCTGCTCTTGTTGAAGTGTTTGAATCACACGGCAACCCATTCGAAGATGACGAGTTAACTACAGTCAACAGCAGTAGAATCATTCTCCCAGAAGAAAATGCGATGAGCGTCATGTCGGCAAATGCTACAGGGAAATGCCAATTTGATATATTTGTCGAGGATCGGTTGATCCTTAGAAAAGTTTCCATCCATGAAATCATCAAAAGAAACAATGTTCCCTTGATGAGTGCTAAGAAAGTTACAGTTAAGTCTAAAAACAAGCAGAAAATAGTAGACCTGAGAAAAGACAGTACTCTTTTTGCCAAGTTGTACGTTGCTAGTCAATCAAGGGGAATTGACGTCAAAAAGTTCTTTACCCATGAAAATAGCTCATGTCCACCTTTTATATCCGACCGCGGTAAGCTCGGAAAACCAATAAAAAAATCCAACGTGGTGTACTGTATCGTCGAGTCAAGTGGAGTTCGGGTGACCACTGCTCATGAGCCCGAAGTTTCTTCGCTCATAATCGATGCAGTAGCCTTGATCCATATGCTTGTCCCTAAATCCAGCCCGACATTTCAAGAGTACTGCAACCAGATTGTTAAACCATACATTCTAATGAGATTAAGATCTGTGGAAAGAGTTGACCTAGTTTTTGACCGCTACCTAGAAGGAAGCCTAGAAAGTGACGTAAGACAGTCGAGAGGGTTTGGGCTCAGAATAAATGTAAAATCTAATGTTGTCCTCCCCAAATCTTTCAGTAAGTTCCTTGCTCACAGAACTCTTTGAATTTTTAGCTGAAAACCTGGTCAAAATGGATCTCCCCACCGGGAAAAAAAGTCATTTGCACCTACAGAGACACGATAATTGGATCGCAAATGGAGACGACATTTGAAGCTGTATCATCCGAATTCCATGAAGAAGCCGATGCCCGTCTCCTACTTCATGAATGGCATGCCATGGAATACTCGGGTTGTTCTAAGGTCATGGTGAAAACTGTTGATAGTGACGTGGTAGTAATTGCTATATATGCCTTTTCTAGACTCAATACACTGAAAGAATTTTGGATTGAATACGGGAGTGGAAAGCACCTCCAATACCTTCCGATCCACGAGTTGCACAACAAAGTTCCACGAGAAGTTCCAGATCTTTTGCCTTTCTTCCATGCATTTACGGGGGCTGACACTGTGTCAAGTTTTGTAAGTATTGGTAAAACCACTGCATGGAAAACGTGGATGACTTTCCGAGATGTAGACAAAGCTTTTTCGGCATATTCTCAAGTTCTGGACAACATCTCTGAAGATGACGACACGTTTTTACTCATTCAACGCTTTGTAGTTCTTATGTACCATTCATCAAGTTCTGCAGAGACCGTCAATGAGGCCAGGCGGATTCTCTTTACCCAGCAAAACAGACCCATTGAAAATGTTCCACCAACCAGCAACGCTCTGTTGCAACACTTGAAGAGGGCCATCCTATAATGTTCGTTGTGGACAAACTGTCTTCAACGGAACAATCAACGCTTGGATCCTTGTGAGTGGGGATGGAAGAAGACTGCAGATGACTACGAGCCCCTCTGGTCGACAAGCCCAAACTTCACCATGGAAAAACTAAAAGAGTTGATAGCATGCAAGTTCAAACAGATTTGCACGCGCTGTCGATGTGTAAAAATACACGAACTTTGCACTTTACTTTGTAGTTGTGAGGGTCAATGCAGAAATTAAGTTTAATCTTACAAACTTGTCACTTTGTTTAAAGTTTACATTGTTTTCAATAGTTGTGGCTTCCGCGTTAATAATCCATATGGACTGTACATGTTTTCATTGTGAGAAACTGTTGTAAATATCTGTTACTGTTCCTAAAAAAGAAAAAGTATTTTTTTTTTTTTTCATTTTTGCCAATCAGTAAAAAGAGGGCATTGGATCCACTAAAAGATGTAAATAACTATTTTTATTTTCATGTTCACTCTTTTGTGGTATAATTTATAATTCAAGATGAATCACTCTTTAAAAAATTATACAAGCATGCAACATTGCAATGGATGTAATGTATTTACTTGAGTTAACGCCTCTTATAATAACAGAAATGTCATTGCAAAATATATTAAGCCAACAGCAACCATTTTAAAACATTGTTTTTTACCCCCTTCCACGTTGCCATCGTCATAAACCATTTAAAATCGAATAAAAGTTTTGTAGCTTATTTCATGCTCTTTAAAATGGATCAATTGGAAGACTCAATAAAATGATTGGTAACGGAGTTAAGTGTATTTAAGGAAACCTATGATTCTAATCCCGGCGGCCATTTTGATGATGTCAACATAGGAGTTCAGCGTGTTAAATCAAGTGTCTCCCAGGTATTTTAAAATTATTTATTATGTATATAAACACTGTGTAAAATTTGGAACTGGTATATGGAAGTGAATTACTTTGGCTGAACTTGTCGCTATCTGTAAGAAGTCGTGACCGCCATTTTAATAATGTAATTAACACGTTCTATGTGATATCTCAGTTATTTATGGATCGATTTTCTTCATTAATAGCTCATTTTAAAGGTAATGAAATTAACAATATAACACGTTACCTAAGTGTTTCGTCTAAAACTAAGGGTTTCGGAGTTATTATGGATTTTTCTTCAATAAAGACTCATTAATTTATTAAATTCTTAAATAACTCCGAAACGGTTAATTTTAGAGGAAATATTTTAGTAACATGTTTTATTGCAAATTTGATTTCCTTTAAAATGAGCCGAGTTTGAAGAAAATCTCTCTATAAATAACGGAGATATGGCTTATTTTTTGAATCAAGCTGTTCGCCATTTTGATGACGTCATCACACAAGTTCTGGACATTGGATCGAGTGTCTCCCGGCGGTTTTATGTTCTTTGGTATACATATAAGAATTGTGTAAAATTGCAGACTGGTAGCCGGAAGTGAAATATTTTTACGCTAACTCCACGCACTACTTCAGAAGATATGAACGTTGAAGCGAAGTGTTTCTTTATATAATGAGATATTTTAATATGTCGCAAAAAGAAATGAAAACAAAAACTTCTAGTTGTACTCCATTAATGGCAGCTTCATAAACCGTACGTCAGAAGTCTTCTAATTAATGCACGCTTTCGAATGCACGACCAAATCCAAATGACATCTTTCGTAAATTTAGGAGAAATTTATCTAAGAAATATTTATTTATGTGGCTCGCCTATCTGTATTCTAGCTTCACGAACTTTTACAAGAACTATCCCTAGGAATTCTATTTTCCAGCATAACTTATTTACTAGAAAATTTCGTCTTGGGAAGTAACGTAACGGAAGTAACGAGTTACTTATAAGCCGTTATTTCTAAGTAACGTTTGTTAGTAAAACGTTACATTTTTTCAAAGTAACTGTGACGGTAACGCGTTACAAATTTTTAAGTAACGTATATAGTTTGCCTTACTTCCGTTATATTTCGGATGAATAACTACAATATGTGTATATATTTTTTGGGAAACAAATGTTTCTTTCCTATAAGTAAGTTTCTTCAGATTGGAGCAATGAAACATGAACTGTCAGTCACTGACAGTCACCAACACACAGAGAAACAGATCTTAGTGCCACTTGCTGTTTTAGAAAGATGAGTACAGCTTCAGCAAAATCACGTGTACCGACTGATTGCTAGCAGGTGGAAGATTTTGTCAAATTATAGCCTGAAGTAAAAACTGCGAGAATTTTTGAATTTTCTATTTTTTTTCTCCTGTAGCTTGCTCCGTTGTAGACAAATTTCCTTAAGACTTGTTAGATACATACCTTGAATGTTACCAAATTGTTGACATCAATTAGACCGGCCCGCGCGCAGTGTTGCCAACTGGGAAAATTTAAATTTCCCTAAATCTGGGCAAAAAATTCGAAATTTTTGTTTATAGATCCGTACCTTTGCGTCGAAGCGTAAGTCAACTTAAGCTAGGCGAACATTGGTCCTTACTGAACGAAAGCACGTACATATCGTTACAATAGAATAATTAAGGAGCGCACGAAAAATTCGTATTTCGGTTCTACCCCTTGATTTTTCTAGTTTTTTCGTACTTTTCTGTTTACCGAAATCCATTTTTTTTGTAAGTAGAAGCTTTATTTCTTAAATATCGCCTTGATACTTATAGGATATATTAGAGGTGTACCAGTGTTTATTTTAAGATAGCTTGCGTCTGTCTAGTAGAAGTGTCACCAGCCACAGAAAATTTTCATTCCCGATTTCAGGGGGATGTTTTGCAAAAAAAAAAAAAAAAAAAAGTTTGTCTCTATTATTTAGCTCTTGTTTACTACATTGGTATAAACGTACCAGTATCTGAAAGTCTCGTCGGTGCCCTACGCAACTCACCATAAAAAATTTCAATAGGATAATTACAGGAAGTACAGTTGAGATTTACTCTAGACCTTTGTTCTCTAAGTGGAAAGATAACTGGGATTTTCTTTTAGATAGAATGAGATATTTTTTAATGGCATGCTTACTTTATTAGATATCGTCACGATACTTCTAGGATATATTAAGGGGATGCTAAAGTTTATTTTTAGATAGTTTTTCTCTGTGTGTGTGGCTGCAGTATTGCCAACTACAGAAAATTTTAATTAACGATTTTAGGGGAAAATTTTGGAAAACTTCCAATTTTCGTTTCCATTATTTCCCTCTTGTTAGCAAAATCCAAACAAACGTACCACTGTCTGAAACTCCCGTCTTTATCCTACACAATGCACCATAAAGAGTTTCAGTAGGATAATTATGGGAAGTACAGTTGAGTTTTTTAATAAACCATGTTCTGTAAATAGTAAGAAAATGGAGAATTTGACGTAGAATGAGATTTTTTTTTTCTAAATTTCATGTTTACCTTGTTTAATATCGCCATGATACTTGTAGAATATACTAGTGATGCACAAACGTTTTTTTTATATAGTTTGCGTCTGTCTGGTGGCAGTGTTTGAGGCCAAAACAATAATTCCTGATTTTAGGTGAATTCGTAAAATTTCCTTTTTTCCATTATTATTTCAATCTTGCTGACTACTTTGGAACAAACATACAACTATCTGGAAGCCTAGGGAAACTGTAGCCAAGGCATATCTTGGTTTTTACTTCTGAGGGTAAGAAGTGTCAAAATTTGAAATGTATGATGACAGAGATTTTTTTCCTTCTCCCTTTGTATAATTTCCTTTTTACACAAGTGTGCATGCGGGACATAGAGCCCGGTTTCTCCGTGTACACCAAGCATCCTTTTCCTTTGCTCACTAGAGCTCGGTTTCTCCTCTTTACCAGCGTTCGTGCATACAGTGAAACCTCTCAATAACGGACACCAATGGGACATAAATTTTTGGCAGTTACTGAGAGATGTCCGTTACAGAGAGGTTACAGAAATTTACTTTCTCACAACTGTAATTGTATGTAGTAATATACAGAAAATACATTTTGTATGAGCGTAAATACGTACAACTACATTTGAAAATACTGTATTTAGTACATATTTGAGTTACTGGGAGGGATGAAGGAGAAATTCATTTTTGTTAAATAACATTATTGCTGCAGAATGTATTAATATATTCGTATACTGCAAAAGATAATGCGTGTATGGTAATTTTCTTAACTACATGTCATCACATTGTAAGCATTTTTCATTTATTTCAAATTCTCAGAACCTTCTCAAAAGATGCACTAGGAATAAACTAATGGGCTAAATTTTTGTTTGGCGAAAAATACATGTTTTTTTTTCTACAAGGGTAATAAAACTCTTTAGCAGTTGTCCGCTCAAAATCCTCAGTACGGTTGCAGAACGAACACGTATGTGTGTGTGTTTGTGATCGCAGAACCGGGAATAATTTCTGTCCGTTATGAAAGGTTTTATAAATGTTTGAAAAAAAAAGACTGTCCGCGTCCGTAAAAGGGAGGGTTTTGTTCCGTAAGAGTGCATGTTTTTGCCAGGACAAAAAATCTTTCAATATTATAGAGGTGTCCGTCAAGGGAGGTTTCACTGTATATATATGTGTGATGTATATAAAATCGAAAGGGGGCTTTAGTTTTCCCCTATATATTGTCCTTTTTGCTTTGTTTTTCTTTATTATTATTATTATTATTATTATTATTATTATTATTATTATTATTATTATTATTATTCGTTAACTCGTTTTGTTTATGTTGATGTGAACACACGCGTGGTTGTTTCACTATAAGTGTGGTTAATGTTTCTGTTCTTCCGTTATTTATTTGTTTTTCTTTCGTTTTCTTTATTATATTTCGTCTTTGGTGTCTCGGTATTTTTTCTTTTATTATTGTTGTTTCACTTGCTTTATAATTCTGTTTCGTTGATCTTTTGGTCTGCATTAAAGCCTTTTTTGTGGTTTGTTTTCGATCTGTCTTTTGTGGTTCCTGGTTGGGATGTTTGACTGTTCCGGTTGTCTTTTGTCTTTTCCCATCGGTTCTATTTTCGATTTTTTATTCATTCTGTGTTTCCGATTTTCTTGGCTGGATAGATTTCTGTTTATCCCTCGTTTGGTATTTTTCCTTTTTCTATTTACTTTTCTTAGTTTCTCGTTTTCTTTATTCTTTTCCTTTTTTCTTTTCGAGTCCACTCCTTTTGTTTTATTTGGGCTTTTGTTTGTTTGTTAGCTTGTAATGTATTTTTGTCTCTAGGAGACAGCATTGTCTTTTCTCTTGCTAAAATTCGGTAGTTTGTTCGTATTTGGTTTGTTTCCATGGTGAGTTCCCATGCACCTACGATATTTGGCAGGTTTTTATATGTTTCAAGTCTTTCTTATATGCATAGGATTGTTTTTCTGATGGATTTTAGTTATGTTTTCGTATAAAAGTTTCTTAGGTCCTGTTTCTGTCTGAGTTAGCTCTATGTGAGCGTAGCCGTTCGCATGAGCAAGCGAGAACCAGTCCCCCTGTGGCTGTATATTTGGGCCGGTGAAATGTTTTGTCACCAAGTCTAATGTAATAATACACATCAGACTATCCAGCCCTCTACTTTCTAGTGATGAGGCTTGTGGTAACAGAATTTCTCCCTTCTCCCAACATGTCTCGAGGTGTGATGATTTGGTGCGAGTGCTATTCTTTTTTGCTTTTCATGCTTGGTTGTAGAACTTTGATGTCTGCGGTAAATAGCAGGTCTGTGAGATATATTTTTCTAAGCTGTCTTATTCTTTTAGAAAGATTTGTTGTGTCTTTTAGTGCTATTTGGTAGAATTTTGTTTCAGTTTCAGTGTGAGTTTCTCAGGTTCCTCTTCAGGATGATCGTATTTGTTTCGTGTGTTGAGGAGTGGAAAGTCTTTTCTCAGTACTTTTCGTTGGTTGGGGTTTGGAATTTGTTTGGGACGTTGCATATTAATGATTCTTTTCATTTCCTGTTTTGTTTTCTGGTTCTGCTTCTTTTTTCTCTTCTATTTCTTTTTGTCGTTATTTTCGTTGGTGGTTGGTTATGTAAAATTTAATTCTGTTCTGAAGTTTTGGTGGTCCTGAGAAAGACCCTTGTTCTTTTGGTGGTGGTTTTCTTTTGTTCTATTCTTGGGAAGTTCTTCAGGAAGTCGTGAGGTTCTTCTACCGATTCCCTTGGTTTTTCTTGTGGGGTGCTTTTGTTTCCTTCTTTGCATGGTTTGGTTCTTTTCTGTTGTTGTTATTCTGGTTGGAATATTTCTCCTGAGCTACTTGTTTTTCTGTGGACTGCCTCTATTTTGCATCATGTGGGCTGAAGCGGAATTTGCTTTCTTCTAGGGTAAATTCAGCCTTTATTGTAGTGTTGGTTCTAGTTGTCTGTTCTGTACAATGACTCCTCTGTTTATTTCAATTTCAGTTCTTTTTAGTATATTTTGTGTTTGCTTTCGAAATTGATTGGTACTTTGGTGTATTCAACCTAGTCGATATTTGGTTTTTGAAGCCGTATTAGGGGTTTGCCAAGTTGGATCCCCTATTTTTTTTTTTTTTTTTTTTTTTTTTTTTTTTTGGCTTCGTGGTTTGCGCAAGTTGTAATAGACTGGCTTGCGTAGTTGGGCCAAAGGGTTCGGGTTGTTTGCTGGTTTTTGGAGTATTGCTCCTTTACTCTTCTCTTCTTCACTTATTTGGTCTTAGTTCACTTCCTCCGGTCTTTGACTTCTCCTTTGTGTTAAAGGGTATTCTTTGTTTTGGGTGTTCCGAAGTTATACAGTCCTGGAAGGTTCGTATTAAAAAGTACGTTTCCATACAGGTCTTTACGAGGTATAGGAGTTTTTGTGATGAGATTGTGCTTTTGTACTGACAAGTACACTTTTGATTTTTAATTTCTGTTCTTGATGACTGCTTGGTGTGCGTTGCCCCAGTACTCTGTATAAACAAGCGTGCAGGTGGAGCATCGACCCCGGTTCTAAATTGTTCACCTAGCGTTGTTTTCCTTTGGTCAGTGGAGCTTATTTTCTCCATTTTCCACCGTTCATGTGTGATATATGCAACTAGAACCAAACTCAGAGGGGGTTTGTTCCCCCTGAGTATCCTTCGCCTTTTTCTCTCATTTCTTTTATTGTTCTTGTCGTTTAAATGTATATAGTGGATATTATTGCTATTTTTATGGTATTTTTTATTCCTCATATTTTTGGTTGGGACCACAGTTGTTCTAGTTTCTCACAGGCTGTGCTTCCTTCTCTGTTTCTTTTTGGGTGTTTGTTTTTTGTTTTCCTTTGTCCTTGTTTTCGTCTTTTTCTTTCTGTTTTTGTTATCCCGTTTCCATTTTCCCTTTTTCCCCGTCCATATAGTATTTATTACTAGTTTCTTTTGGTTCTGGTTTACGTTCTTTTTTGGTGGTGTTCTTTTGGTTGGTTTGTGTTCTGTCTCAATTTGTGGTTTTCAGTTTGGTTTTAGGTTCTGTTTTCTCTGTTCTATTTTTCCTTTTGTTCTTTCCATATTTTTTTTAATATTTCGTTTCTCTGCTCACATTGGCTATTTGTTTCCAGGGGTCCTCTTTTTGTTTTTATTTCCCCTTTCTTTCTTTTTCTTGCTTCTCTTTTCCTTTTTATTTTCTTCTTTTTGTCTTTTCTTTTGAATTTCTTTCTATTTTCTCTTTCTCCGTTTTCTTGTTTTGGTGTGTTAGTCTCTCTATTCTCTTGTGTGTGTCTCTTCCCGTGTTGTTATTGGTTTTTTAGTGCTTTCTATTTTATTGGTTTGTCATATGTTGCTTTTCTGAAGTGTTGTTTTAGGTTTTTGAATCTCCTCTATAGTATCATTGGGGTTCCTTGGGGCATCTTTTGCCACCAGTCTTCTGTTTTATCTTCCATTTTCACTCTTTCCCAGAATTCTTTGATAATGATTTTTAGTCTTTTCTCATAGTTTGGGTAGTACTGTAGTGGAAATATTAGTCTGTCAGTCCCCCTTTTTATCTCTTTCTTGTTTTAGCAAGTTCTCTATCTTGGTTCTGACCAGTGATTTTTTGTAGCCTCTTGTTATAGAGGTTCTGCATGGTAGTTCTGATCTGTTTTTCAGTCTTTGTTTTCAATGATTCTTGTTAGTTGTAGTCCTTGGCTTGATATTAGTGAGTTTTCAGTGTCGTGGGTGTGCTGAGTTTGCTCTAAAGAATTTTTGTTTGTTTGTGGGTTTGTAGGCCTTGTAGATGTCTAGGTGTCCGCATGGTCTTTTGACTCTTGTTACATCTAGGAAGTTTATTCGAGTTTGGTCTATTTTCATGGTGAATTCTAGTCCTCCTTTGTTCCTTTGTAGATTTCAGTATGTTTTCAGTTGTTTTTTGTTGCCTGGGGAGATTCCCTGGGCCGCAGTGGCTCAGTGGTAGAGCGTTCATCTCTGGTGATTGGGGTCCCGGGTTCGATCCTAGCCCCCGCCAAGTGAGCTTTGGGGTGGACAAACACCGTGTGCGTGGGTTTTCTCGGGGTTCTCACGTTTCCTCCCACTTTCTTCATTCCACCATTTCATTCATCACTCATCATCACAGTCTCCTTTAGCCTAACCGGCATAACCGTGGGACGTTAAACTCAAAGATTTCATTTCATTTTGGTAAGATTTCCATGATGTCGTCTACAAATCTACATTCGTGTAGAGGTTTTATAGGAACCGTTTCTGTCTGGATTAACTCCATGTGAACATAGATTTTCGCATAGGCCACCGACACCGAGGCTCCTGTGCCTGTGCCCTTGAGTTGGAGAAATATTTTGTCACCAAATCTGATATAGTTGTTGTACATCAAAATTTCCAGACCTCTTTTTACTAGAGCAGGGGCTGGTGGCTCCAAGGTTTCTCCTTTGCATTCTTCTTTTAGCCAGTCATATCTTGAAGTGTAATAGTGTGATACGAGTTCTATGCCTCTTTTGCTTTCTATGCTTGGGTATAGGTTTTTTATGTCTGTGGTTTATAGGAGGTTCGTGGGATCCGTTTGTCTGATTCTCTGAAGGAAATCTGTGGTGTATTTTAGCCATTCCGGCAGTGTTGGTAGGAGTTTCATAAGAAAGCCTGTTACATATTTGTCTAGGCTTTTTTGGGGGGCCGTTGCAGGCTGATACAATTGTTCTCCCTGGGAGGAGATTCGTTTCTAGTCTTGTTTGTTTATGTATTTTTGGTGGTAGGTAGAAGCTCGGTAGGTTAGACCCTCTGTTTTTTTTCTTCTTGCATGAAAGTGTTTTAGTGCTCCTGTTTTAACAGTAGGTTCTTAAAGAAGGTTATCTTCTTTTCTATCATTTTGCTTATTGTTTTTTCTGAATGTGGTTTTATCTTCCAATTGGAGGAGTGCTCCTTTTTCATAGTCTCTTGTGTTCATTATTACTAGGCATCCTGATTTCTCAGTGGGTTTTATATCTTTTTGTGATCTGAGTTGTTATAGTGCGTGTCTGTGGCGTAGAGATAAGTTTGATTTCTTTTTTGTAAGTTTCAAAATTTTTTCTTGTAGCTGACCTGTGTGTTCCTGAATGCAGTGTATTGTCATGTCTGGTTCTTTGTGCTTTATCTTTATTAGCAGGGGGAGGGGTTTGGTTTGATTTCTGTTCTGGCTCTTTCTTTTCATATTGATGTCTGGTAGAGTTTCTTTAGTTCTGTGTGAATTTTTTCAGGTCCTTTCTCACAACACATTGTGTTTGTTTAATATGTTTGGCAGAAGGATAGTCCTTTTTCCAGCACTTCAAGTTGATCGGGGTTTAGAGTTTTATTTGAGAGGTTGTGTATGAGTGATTATTTCCTTTTCATATTTTTGTTTCTGGGTCAGCTTTCTACTATTTTTTATTTGGTCATTACTTTTGTTGGGCTCTTTTGTGGTTTCACAGGTGTGTTAGGGTTTCGTTTTTTTGGTTTGACTCTTTTCTGAGATTATTGTGGCTCTACGTAGGACCTTTCGTTTTGGTTGGGGTCTAGCATATTGAGTTCTTCTCTTTCCTGAGACTTTGGTGGTCCTAAGGATCAATGGTTTGTGTTTAGGGTGGCATATTCAATTTAACTCTTTTCTGAGGTTTTGGTGGTCCTGAAAGGGCCTTTTTTTTGCGGTTTTGAATTTTTCTACTTTTGGAAATTTTTCAAGAACTCCATCAGTTCCTCTATTGAGTTCCTTTCTTTGTGGGGTGTTCTGTCTTCCTCCTTGTGCATTTTGGGCCATCACCTTTTGATCGTTTGTCTACTCTTCGCTTTTTTGAGGTTGGATCTTCCTCTTGAGGAAGTCCAGAGCTACTAGTTTTGCTCTCTGTACTACATCGTTTGTTTCATATGGCCTAAAGCAGAATTTGCATTCTTCTAGGACAAACTCCCATTGTTCTACTTTTGCTCCTAGTTGCTTATAGTGTTCTATTACTTGGTTGTTTATTTCACTTTCTGCTTTTGTCAATTATAATAATAATACTGATAATAATAATAACGAAAAACAGAAAGAAAAAGGGGAAAGGAAAAGGAACGATACACAAGGAAAAACCAGAGTCCATTTTTGATATTATATAAACACACAAACGTTGTTAAAAAGGAGAAACTGAGCTCTAGTAAGCAAAGGAAAGGGATACTTGGTGTACACGGAGAAACCTGGCTTTATGTCCCGCATGCACACTTGTATATAAAGAATAGTATATTAAATACAGGATGAGTCGAAAGTCCTTGGACACCTGCATAAGTTTGAAAATCGGCGGGAAAAGTAAAAAAGTGATGATGGGAACAGAGGTTTGATGAGGGGCTGCAGCTTTTGGAGTGTACGTCATTCATGGCCACCATCTTGAAATCCGCCATTTTGGATTCAAGTCAATTGGTTTAAATGGGAAGGGGATGTATGACACATCAAATAACACTAGCTTGAGCTCAGGAATTTAGTGGTGTAATTTGTTTTTTTCTATCTTGTACAGTTTGGAAGTAATTAATGTTCAAAGGTGGGAAATTACTTTGATACTGAATGCTACAACACATGTTCTACGTGTTGTCCATCCCGTGCAATGCACAACTGTAGTCGCGGCAACCACTCTGACTGCAAACTGAGGAGAATGTCTCCTGAAATTTGGTCACATGCTTGGTGGATGCGTTCCTCCAGGTGTCTCAAATCACGGATAGTCTCAGCATACACTATCTGTTAAAGATGTCCCCATAGATAAAAATCAAGGGGCGTTAAGTCAGGGGATTTGGGTGGCCACTCCACGGGACCACGGCGACCAATCCGCTTCCCTGGCAGTTGTTATTCAATCTTCTCGGACACCAAGTCCATAGTGTGGAGGGGCTCCATTGTACAAAAAGTAAGATGGGAAAATGCCGTCAGCGTTGTGTGGCAGGAAACACAAGGTCCTGCAGCAGCATCAGATATTGTGGTGCAGTTAAGGTGTTGTAAATGAAAAATGGCTTAATGATGCGGGTCTCCCATATGCCACACCACACCGTCACCTTCGCTACACTATGTTCTCGACTCGGGTAAACCCAGTTCGGATTTGCGTCACACCAGTATCGACAATTATGTCGATTAACCTCCCCGTTCAAAGTCAAATACGCCTCGTCGCTGAACAGTATGCCCTTGGCAATCGCAGGATCCAGTTCGTGTTGTTCAGTAGCCCACATGCAGAACTCCAATCGGCGATCTGGGTCATCCTCGTTCAGTTTATGTTGCATGTGCAGCTTGTAAGGATGCCACTGATTGGCGTGCAATATCCGGACAACGGAGGATTGGCTTATTGCACATGCTAGGGACACACGACGGGTACTTCGTTTAGGACTTTTCACAAACGACGCAACAACCGTCGGTGCAGTTTCCTCATTGGTGGCAGTCTTTGGTCGCCCACTACGTGCCCTATCTTGAACAAAGCTCGTCTCCCGGAATTTGGTGATCACGTGAGCCACCGTCCTGTGCGATACCGGTTCTTTGTCTGGGTGCCGTCTGTTGTAGTCAGCTGCTATTGTTCGGTAGCTGCGTTCCTCTGATATAATGATGATTTTCATCTTCTGTTCATGTGTCAGACCCATATTAGATCACCTGGAACAAAGATAGAACTGGGTCAGTATCAAGGTAATTTCCCACCTTTGGACATTAATAACTTCCAAACTGTACAAGATAGAGAAAAAAATACACCACTAAATTCCTGAGCTCAAGCTAGTGTTACTTGATGTGTCATACATTCCCCTTCCCATTTAAAAAAATGACTTAAACCCAAATTGGCGCATTTCAAGATGGCGGCCATGAATGAGATACACTGCAAAAGCTGCGGCCTCTCATCAAACCTCTGTTCTCATCATCACTTTTTACTTTTCCCGTTGATTTTCAAACTTATGCAGGTGTCCAATGACTTTTGACTCACCCTATTCAAATCAGAATATAAAAGCTCTGGTAGTTATATTGGTTTAGATGTTTTGAAAGTATTTGTTAGAACGCTACAAAAAAAGGCTATTGAAATATAGGGGATTTATGGTAAAAAGTTGAAATGAATCTATTTACCGAAGAAGTAGAAATTTATAGAAGCTCGAATACTTGTAACATATAAGTGGAACTTCAATGATTTACCACCAGCAGTTGAGAAACAAAGAAAGTGAAAGATGAGATAAGAAAATGTTTGCAAGAGATGATTGATTCTATTCTTTTCACGTTTTTGTTTCTGGATCTGCTTTTTTTTTTCTTTCTTCTTATTTGGTCATTACTTTTGTTGGGCTCTTTTGTGGTTTCGCAGATGTGTTAGGGTTTGGCATGTTTGCTTTGAATCTTTTCTGAGATTTTTGTGGCCCTAAGGACCTTAGGTTTTGGTTGGGGTCTAGCATATTCAGTTCTTCTCTTTCCTGAGGTTTTGGTGGTCCTAAGGACTAATGGTTTGTGTTTAGGGTGGCATATTCAATTTAACTCTTTTCTAAGGTTTTGGTGGTCCTGAAAGGGCCTTTTTTTTTGCGGTTTTGAATTTTTCTACTTTTGGAAATTTTTCAAGAACTCCATCAGTTCCTCTATTGAGTTCCTTTCTTTGTGGGGTGTTCTGTCTTCCTCCTTGTGCATTTTGGGCCATCACCTTTTGATCGTTTGTCTACTCTTCGCTTTTTTGAGGTTGGATCTTCCTCTTGAGGAAGTCCAGAGCTACTAGTTTTGCTCTCTGTACTACATCGTTTGTTTCATATGGCCTAAAGCAGAATTTGCATTCTTCTAGGACAAACTCCCATTGTTCTACTTTTGCTCCTAGTTGCTTATAGTGTTCTATTACTTGGTTGTTTATTTCACTTTCTGCTTTTGTCAATTATAATAATACTAGTAATAATAATAACGAAAAACAAAAAAGGGAAAAGAACGATATACAAGGGAAAACTTAAGTCCATCTTTGATATTATATACATAACATATATACACACACACAAACGTTGTTAAAAAGGAGAAACCGAGCTCTAGTGAGCAAAGGAAAGGGATGCTTGGTGTACACGGTGAAACCTGGCTTTATGTCCCACATGCACACTTCAATATAAAGAATAATATATTCTATATTCAAATCGGAATATAATAGCTTTGGTAGTTATATTGGTTTAGATGCTGTGAAAGTATTTGTTAGAACGTTACAAAAAAGAGGCTATTGAAATATAGGGGATTTACGGTAAAAAGTTGAAATGAATCTATTTACCGAACAAGTAGAAATTTATAGAAGCTCGAATACTTGTAACATATGAATGGAACTTCAGTGATTTACAACCAGCAGTTGAGAAACAAAGAAACATACTGAAGTGAAATTTTCCAAAGATAAAGTTGATATGAAAGATAAACTAGAGGTGAAAGATAAGTTAAGAAAATGTTTGCAAGAGATATTAAAGGCTATTGCAAGATTTGCAAGAGATATATTTATACTACATGTTATGGAGTGTTGCAAAGTAAAGACGATGAAGTACCTCAATAATGGAAAGGCGTTCACAGCAAGTTAATGTCTTAGTCCATTCGGAAGAAGAGATAAAAAATTCCGAAAATTGCATTTAAAAAAAAGTGGCGTGTTTATAACACCTTTACAAATAATTTTTGATTTACTTTGTCTCTCTGATATTACTACATTGATAAGCGTAATTACATTAAGCTCCCGGAGGTACATAATTTTAATGTGTTGAAAATTGTAACAATATTCTCCAGAATGATATGAGATTTCAACTTGCTGGAAAGGGATTTGTTATATTCACGCTCATAGAAATGGGATGTCGTATTTATGTAAGATGTTTATTGGAATAAGGGTATTTTATCCCTTGTACCTTCCATCTTTATTCCAAATCCATCATATCATGATCGTAGTATTAGACAATAAATTACTTTGGAGGTTCTTTGTCTCGTCTGTCTAATTTGCGTTTACTGCTGTAAAGGCCATCAAAATTTCCATGCTTATGATTTCTTCGCTAGTTTGCAACACTGCATGACAAATGTATTGTTGAATCTTTTACATATAAATTTGTAATATGCAATATGTTACGTAGTAATATTTTATATAAGTTTGTGTTTGAAAGGCAACAATGTTGTGTTGTAGAGTATCTTAGAATAAAATGTCTGCTGGCTGATTTCTATGCTACAAAATTTCAGCGACCTTAAAAGTTCAAAATCTCATCAGTTTAAGAATTACAAATGCACACAAACTGTCTATCCTATACTGTATTGCATGTTATGCGAAAGTTTCAGTTCGCTACTTCCTATTTTTTTCGTTATTCGATAAGTCAAAAATTCGAGGTCCCATGTTAAATAGGATTTGAAGGTTACGAATTGAAAGAGGAAGATGTATGACAGAAGCTATACTGTCATACATTTACTTTTACGTAAAATTCGCTCTGAAATATGATTAAATGAAATGAAATGAAATCTTTAGTTTTACGTCCCACGGTTATGCCGGTTAGGCTAAAGGAGACGGTGATAATGAGAAATGAGTGAAATGGTGGAATGAAGAAAGTGGGAGGAAACGGGAGAACCCCGAGAAAACCCACGAGCACGGTGTTTGTCCACCACAAAGTTCACACGGCGCGAGCTGGGATCGAACCAGGGACCCCAAGCACCGGAGGTGAACGCTCTACCACTGAGCCACCGCGCCCCCCTGAAATATGATTAATGATTACGATTGGATATATATATGAATTTGTCCGTATGTTCAGCTGTTACCAATCTAATTCTACTCAAATTTTATAATTGGAAGAGAAAATATAAAACTTTAAAGGTTGAGATTTTCTTTCGGATCTATTCGTTGTTGCAAAATTTAAATTGAATATTCCGTAATCCAATGAGGCGTATTTCTTTTCTTTCAAACTTGATTTTCTCAAATATAGTACAGTGTTTCTTTCAGACATGTTTTTGGGAGCACTCCTATTCCTGAGGCCAAAATAATACGTTTATATTGTAATAATAAATACCAGCAGTGGGAGATGTGCCCCTGCGAATACAAAGTATGGCCCCTGGAACATTTTTTTCTGAAAGAAACGCTGGTACAGTATGGCCTAGTAAGTGCAACTATGGTAATTGAACTGCGGCAGTAAATAGAACACGAATATCAATACTAATAGGTAATACTGTAGGATTATCTACGTCTTTCTACATCCATATATATAACTTAACTTTGTTCAGTTGCATGCAAATGGTGATATTGAAATGTAGATCATAGCAACAGTAATATTTGCGTGACGTAGAAGTATCTTAACATAAATAACCATAAGAAAGGTAGATACAATTATCGTAATGTGTCCTGTAATGATTCGAGTATCAGATTTTTCATTTTCATTGCCATTACATTTTTAGTATTTTTCATTATTTACATTGTAAGAAGTGTGTAGCATCCTACAAAGAGATACACTAATACGTACTTTGTTTCTTCGAAGGAAGCTCAAGTCTTCTTAAGATGGATACACTTTATTAATGGTAAATTTTCTTAAAAAGTCTATATTTCCCGTTACATGAAAAATATTGGTTATTTATAACTACTTAGCATTCTAATTATCAACGATTTACACCTGGTAGAGATGATTAAGGTTTAATGCTAGATATATGACATTAAGAACGAAAAATAACCCTCAATCTACTGTTGTAATCCTCCAAATACATATTATCGTGTAAAATGTTGCCATGTAAATAAGTTAAGCCTACTAGCTTGGCACATTCGGGACGATAACCAAGTCACTGGTAATCGCCTATCATTCAACATTACACAATAAATTCTATTTCTCTCTCAAACTGCAGTGGTCTCTGCGCATTCGTGGTCTTATCAATGTTAAGTTTCAGGATAAAATTTGTAATATCTCAGTACTCTAGTTCTACATGCTTTAACAAAGGTTTCCATCCATGTGAGTGTTAATATGACGTTTTAAAATTGCTTTTTGACGGAACATTCCGCCACAAACCACACATTTGTAAGGTTTCTCACCTGTATGTATTAAAAAATGTAACTGTAGAGAACATTTTGAAGAGAACTGTTTACCACATTCTTGGCAGCGAAAGGATTTCTCATTTGTGTGGGTTAAACTATGGATCTTTATTTGTGACTTCTGTTTGAATCCCTTCCCACACACTTCGCAATAATGACACTTTTTCTCAGTGTGGGTAAGCAGATGCGCCTCTAGGTGATGTTTCCGAATGAATCCTTTTCCACATTTGTGACAAAAATGAGCCTTTGTCCCTGTATGTATTTGCATATGTATGTTCAAACTTGATTTTTGAGTGAAGCTCTTCCAACATATTTCGCACTTCTGAGACTTTTCACCTGAATGAGAAATCATGTGGAAATCCAAACTTATTTTTTGAGAATAACCTTTACCACAAATTTCACAACAAAATGGTTTCTCATCCATATGTAAGTACGAGTGATGTTTCAAGTAAGATTTGCGACTAAATCGCTTTCCACAATTTTCACAGTGATAAGACTTAACTTTCGTATGTGTTTGCATGTGAATTAGTAGTCCTGTTAATTGTTTATACTTTTTGCTACATTGTTCACATTTATGAGGCTTTTCTGCACTATGAGTAAAAACGTGTATTTTCAAACCTGATTTAGACGAGTATCCTTTCCCGCAATGATTGCAATAATAAAGATTTTGCATCTTCTCCGCTTCTAGGTTTGACTTATGACATAACTCTTTACCACAGTTAAGACAGTATTGATATTTGTCCCTAGAATGAATAAAGTTGCAAGTTGTCAAATTTGGGTTAGATCTGAAAGTCTCGCAGCAGCTCTGGCAGTAATATTTCTCATGCATTTGATTGGCAAGGTGATTATTCAAATATAATTTTTTACTGAAACTTCTGTTACACTTTTTGCATACGTAACGTTTCTGCTCTGTATGTGTAAAGGAGTGAGATATCATTTGTGCTTTTGAAGCGAATTTTTTTTCACACTTGGCGCAAGAATAAGGCTTTTCGCCGGTATGTCTAAAGATGTGCGCTCGCAAACTTGATCTTTGAGTGAAACCTTTTCCACACACTTTGCAATTATGAGGCCTTTCACCTGTATGCGTGTTCATATGATTTTCCAAATGTGTTTTGAATATGAAACCTTTTCCGCATTCATTGCAGTAACACGACTTTTCCTTAAAATGGATCCGTAAGTGGTTTCTCAAATTTGACATAGAAGTGAAGCCTTTACTGCAGATGTGACAACGAGGTTTCTTTTTCGTATGTGTAAATAAATGAGCTCTTAAGTCTGATTCGCGACTGAACCTTTGGCCACACTCTTCGCAGTAATGGAAAATCACATGCGAATTGACTGATATGTTACTTCCATCTGTGGATGAATTAGTTATTCTGAAAGAAGGGAAAAGACAATTCATATCATCTGGCTATATCTTACGTGATGCTCTCATCCATTTTTCATCATTTCTACACACATTTTTCTATAACGCAAAAAATTTATAATTCTATAACTGTAACATGTTATTCTATCGCGATTCGAAGTCTTTTAAAAGTTTTGTGTTAAGTAATCTCACAGTACATCTCAGCAGACCGTAATTTAAGGCAGTGGAACATTTTCAAGCACATTTCTATACAACGTATACTATTAGAACCAATAACAGAACCATGTCAGAAAACAAACTGTGGGAATCAAATTTAGTGCTGGTATACAGACCCGAAGCTAAACATGTTTATAGCTCAAGCATGAAATAAGGGACTGTTGAACTGTGAGTCATTGCTCGGACGATATTACAGGGAAGTAACATACAATTTAGGAATTAACACATAACATAAAGTCTGAGAATTAACAAAATCAAACCGAATCATAAGACAATACAACTTCCCACCTCAACATAAATCACATGTTCAGTACATGTTACACTTTCGTTTATATATTATAAGATATATCACTTGAATAACTAACAATAATCATCTTTATAGTTCTCTGAAGTTTAGTGTAGGTAACACTGTACGCAAATATGTTCTCAGAGCACAGAAGATATTTACTGCGAAATAAATTTTATTGAGAGGAATTTACATGAAAATTCTAACAGGACTAAGTGTCTTCTTCATAAATTATTATTGGATAAGTGGCTCTAACTGCAATTATTAGTTGATATTGGGAGAAGAAATGTTTTCGACTCTTGCCGAATATTTAGAGCAAAGCATAGGGTAGTACGCACTGCGGATTTTGTTCTTCACTTTCTCCCGTTCCACCTAATTTTCAATTATAGAATGACTATTGGAAAATGTGATATTCAAACTCGAAATTTCCGAATATGAACTCAGTGGAAAATCATCACTGAGTAGCAATGTTATTGACGTTTAGATAAATCTTCCCCGTCTCATATAGCCTCGATGCCGAGAAGGACCTTAAACTCAAAATCAACTGAAGATAATTTTTTCACTAAAGGAAAATAACGCACGTCGGAACGTCGGAAATTGTCATGACATATTCGGATTTCACAGTGCTATAAACAATCTCAAGAACGTCTGTTGAAATGCAACCACCTAAAATTAAAGATGATACTCTACAACAAAAGGAATAAGTTCCAAAATTTTTAAACTTATAAGACCTCATATATAAAAGAAAATAATGAACTTGTTACACATACTGAAGAATCAATGTGACTGTGTCTGCAAGTGTTCGTGTGTTTTCGGTTTTGACAACTCGAACTCGTTTGTGCAGAGATCAATAAGTAAATTGAAAAGAGGAGCCATTTTTTCAACAAGAACCGTACGCCTAATGTGGTCGTGTTTAAGATAAAACGTGGACTTAGAGCAGAAGAGGATGCATTGAGAGGAAGAAGTGTATGAAGAAATACAGAAGAAAACCTGTGCACAGGACTGTATCTGTAACAAATCACGAGTGAGAGATCGTTTTACAGATATCTATGCAGATAAAATTCAGTACGAACAAGGTAAGATTGTTTCTTTCACCATAACTAGAAAGTTAATGTTGGTATCGCTACACGTATGCTATAATACCGTGGATACTCTGCTAACATTGAACATTGATCAGCTATAAATGAACACATGCACTAACTGAAATATTTACAACATATTCTGGTTATGGGCCCAGTAAGCTTACTTTGGACGGCTTCAATAGAGTGCTGAGTTTATTCTTCACATATACAATGTTAAAAGTTATGTACTTAGCTAAATTTATATGCGAAGTACAAGTTTATATCCAGTACTCGAAGCAAAAGACGGGCTCTGTAAAAGTGATTTTTTCTTTTGTTTGTGGTAAAACTGTACCATACAGGAATACGTGTTGTAGGTAAGACAATCACTATATTTAGTAATTTGTATTGTTTAGTAGTAGGCGCAAAATGGATTTATGAAGAATATAAAGTAATTAACAGGTAAGAAAGACTGGCCCGTATGAAAACGGAAAATCCGGGATCTGTTAGAATATTATGAGGGAACTCTTGACGTAATTGATGGTATATTACGGAAACCAGAAGCGCTAGAAGATGGTGCTTCAGAAGCTCAAAAGAAGAATACAGGGTAAAGGCCAACATTTATCACAAAGCCAATAGTTGTTTTGCGAATTCATTTATGGCCTGATTTTCTTAATTTCATCCACAATTTATGAGATTCCCTCCTCATCACGAGAGGTTTATGAAAAATGAAGTACAACAAAAGTTTAAACTATGAACACTAGAGGACAAAGTAAGTGAACTACAACAAAAACAATTAGATGAAACTATTGAAATAGTCGGAATTCCCGAGACAAAAGAACAAAACAATGAAATGGTAATGAAGGTAGCGAAGGCAGCTGGAATAATAAAAAGTGAAGATATACAAAAACCCTATAGACTGCCCACATCAAGAAGAGATAATCCCAAAATAATTATAGCTGAACGTTCTTCAAAAGTAATTAGGGACAACTGGATTCAGAAGTTTCGAGAAAAAAAGAGTTTATTAGCGTCAGAAGAAAAGTGTTATATATGATTCGGTTCCTGATCAAGGTACAGTAAATCAGCACAACTAATTTGAAAATTTGACAAGACTTAAGGAAAAATATGAAGAAAAAATGCTTCAATCGTGGTAAAATGAATGGATTTCTCACCAACACATTGCAGAAATTCGAAGTTATGTCTCTCAGGCAATTTTTCATGCGTGAACCATCACCCACATGGAAGTTCCCCTCTCCAGCAGCTTTTGCATTATCTCATTTTCTGCTTCTCCAGAGACAAAAGAACTCTAGGTGATCCGATTTGGCTCAGTTAAATATTTCAGGGCATAAAGAGTAGATTCTGTATCTCAACTCCCACAAGGAGTGCTCTTACTAACAGTAGAAACAACAAATATAGAAATGTGTGAATGACAATGAGGACTCTTTGGGACCAGATGATCAGTCAAGATGGAAATGCAAAAAGAAATATAAATTATGAATCATCCCTTTTCTTGGGAGGGGGAATTTGCAACTTCTCTAATTTCAGTGGTATTAAAATAACAAGGATGGTAGTTTTCTTTCCAAATAACAATAACGAATATAAGACCGTAATAGAAAAAAGTAACGAATATAAGACTGTAATAGAAAAAAGTAATAAGTAAAACAGGACTTCTGTAATATACTTGGCCTGCTTTAGTCTAAGGAAACAGTCAATTAATTAGACCTCATTAGGAACAGGAATAATTTTTGAAATTTAAAAGTGTGTAACAAAAAGAACCAGGGAAATAACATTAAAAATATTTACAAATAAACTTTTCCACATACACATGCACGCATAACACGTACAGGTAAAAACACACTCAATGACATTATGCTATCTTGTTTCTCGAAGAACACTAGTTTAGACGAATATATTTGTTCAAAATCAATGAGTATGTTAATCCGTAACTGTGCTGGTGGGGTATAAAAATACCCCATTGCCTCTATTGTTACGCATGTATACTTCTCGCTAACAGATGGCGCCGTCCTCCGCAGTAATTTCACGTTGCAGTGCGCTTGTGCATATGATGTTTTTAAGACGAAGTTGCGACTTTACTGCTGCTAACTGCTGCTAACAATACGTTATTGGGGTGCAATAATACCCCAGGAGCACACTAACGTCAGTTTTTTTCATATAGATTATATTTTTACTTCTTTCTCACTGAAAGTATTTCTTGCTTTTATTTTAACATATCTATTTGTGTTGTTATACTGAAAACATGGCAGACGAATATCGCAACAGTAAATCGTTGGGTGAAGACGAAATCGCTGCTATTCTGCAGAAAGAATTAGTCTGATGTTAAATCAAATGCAGATAGTGAGTTCAATATCGAAAGCGGCCATTCATCTAGTTCAGAACAAAGTGAAGACAGTACGTAGTCGGAGGTTGATAACGACGATATTTTAGATTTCTTCTATGGAAAAAATAAATGTTTTAAATGGAATAAAAGTGCTCCTGTAAAGAAACGTACCAGGTCTTGCAATATCATTTTGCATTTACCTGGAACAAAAGGCTGTGCAAAAAATGTTCCTTCAGAAGATACTGTTGGTTGCTGGGAACTGTTTTGTTTACAAGATATGTTGCGGTGTATTTTGGAAAACCAATGTGAATATCCAAGAAAAACGTGGAAAATTTCGTGATACCAAACCTTCGTACACAAATGCCATTGACATGATAGAGCTTCGATCGTTCATAGGCCTTCTCTACTTATCAGGAATGATGAAATCAGGGCACGAAGATGTGACAGGTTTATTTGCTTCAGATGGAACTGGAAGGGATATTTTTCGTTCTATTATGAGTGTGTCGAGATTTCTTTTCATACTTTCGTCTTTACTCTTTGATTGTGCGGAAACAAGAGAACAACGTAAAGAAGATGATAAACTTGCTACAATAAGAGATGTGTGGAATTCTTTTGTGCGCAACTGTAGGACATATTTTGTTCCCAGTGAAAACGTCACTATTGATGAGATGCTTGTGCCTTTCCGTGGAAAATGCAGTTTCAAAATGTACATTTCCAAGAAACCCGCCAAATACGGAATAAAAATTACAGCACTTTGTGATTCAAAAACTGTTTATATGGTTAACGCATTCGTTTACGTGGGAAAGAATCCTGACAGAAATCAAGATATTAGTGTTCCAACAAAAGCTGTTCTGAACCTGATATCACCAGTCGATGGAATGAACAGAAATATAACTGTGGATAACTGGTTCACTTCGATTGAACTAGCAGATAAATTGAGGGAGAAAAAGCTAACCATGTTAGGAACAATGAAGCAAAATAAACCGCAGATTCCACAGGAGTTCAAACCAAACAACAAACGACCAGTTGAGACAACAATCTTTGGACACTCGAAAGATTATACACTTTGCTCTTACGTTCCTAAAAAAAGGGCAAAACTGTTGTTCTGCTTTCAAGTATGCATTTTGATCAAGCAATTGATGCAGAAACGGGGAAGACTGATATAATTCTCGATTATAATAGAACAAAAGAAGGTGTGGATACCTTGGACGAATTACGCGCAACCTGTTCAACGTCCCGTTGAACCAGAAGATGGCCAATGGTTATATTTCATGCTATTCTGAACATAGCCGCAGTAAACAGTGAAGTAGTTTCTAAAACCAATAGAACTTATTTCGGAAATGAGTTACCTCCCCCTGAAAGAACAAACTTCTTGAGGAAGCTATTTATGGCCCTAGAGAAACCTCAGATTTCCAGAAGAGAAACCAGATATTTACCTAAAGAATTGCAAGAACTTGTAAGAAGTATGAGCGGGGAGAAAGGTAAGAAACCCGAAGATACAACAGCAGAAGAAAATGCAAGTAAAAAGTAAGAAGATGCGCATTTTGTCCGCGTTCACTGCACAGAAAAAAGTGTTTTGTAACAAATGCCACAAAAGTATCTGCAAGGACCATTATCATTATGTTTGCCGCGTAATTGTGTGTAATATTTTCTGTATATATTATATACAATGAAAATGCTGTTATATTAATAAAGTTAATTCTCACTAGGGGTGTTTAGGTACCCCACCAACAGGTAAACGTGACTTTTTTACCAGCACAGTTAAGGGTTAAAAATTGATTATGCTCTAACCCACTGTATTACTATGGCGTGATTGGTACTTCTATATTCAAGCTTTAAAAAACAATTACTCTGTGCAAATTTCATTGAAATTAAAACCAATTATTTAAATTGATAACTGTTCGAATTACAGATTTGCGGTATAGGAAAAAGGCAATACAGAATCTGACACGAATATCTACACGGCATGCTGCAATCTTGCGACACTACAAACGATTTCAAGAAAATAAAACTAAAATTTCTTAATCAGGAATAGAAAGAGAAACTATGTAAGTACAGATGGTGATCAGAAAAATGGAAACACCTGTAGTTGGTAACACGTCAGATATATGGGTTGGCTGTGGTGTCGTGGCGCCCGCAGCGCCGGACCGCTGGTGGTGGTGTGTTAGGTCGGTCTAAATACAACGTCAGGCGCAGTGGAACAGCAGTGCCTAGTGGCTACAGCAGATGGAGGCAGTGTAAAATGGGAGACCTCTCAGATTTTCAAAGAGGGCAAATTGTTGGTGCGTGGTTATATGGAGAGAGTGTGACGGCTGTGGCTACTTTGTTAGATGTGTCGCGTGGGAGATTGTCGAAGGTGATGACGGCCTACACAACACACGGGAAAACCACATCGGGGAAGCGGAACAGTGGGCGGAAGAAAATCATGACTGATAGGTCACGCCGGATATTAAAACACATTGTCACGCAGAACCGTCGTGCCACTGCGGAGCAAGTGACGGAGGAACTCAATCAGCACCTCCCCCACCCTGTTTCGACAATCACAGTCCGCCGAGAATTACACGACACGATCTTACGGGGTCGTGTTGCACGGGCCAAACCGTTCATCAGGGACCATAACGCTTTCGCACGCCGCAAATGGTGCCGCGACCATGCAGCTTGGACCGTTGAGGACTGGAAACGTGTTATATGGTCGGATGAGTCATCCTTCACCCTATTACCAACCAGGGGCCGTGTTTATGTGTGGAGAACGCCCAAAGAAGCTTATGATCTGCAGTGCCTCCGCCCAACTGTGAAACATGGCGGCGGCTCGGTGATGCTGTGGGCCGCCATATCATGGTTTTCATTGGGTCCTGTGGTCACACTTAGCGGACGAATTACTGGCAACGATTATGTCGCTATTTTAGGAGACCACTTGCATCCTATGGTCCGGATGTTGTTCCCGGACAATGACGCCATCTTCCAAGATAATGCACACATCCACACAGCTGGCGTTGTTGCAGCGTGGTTTGAGGAACATCGGGATGAAGTTCAACACCTCCCCTGGCCCGACTAATCCCCAGATCTCAACATAATTGAACATCTGTGGTCCGTCTTGGAAACACGACTCGGGCGACAATTTCCACCTCCATTCTCTCTCACAGAGCTGGCCGATGCCCTGCACGAGGAATGGTGTAAAATTCCACTTGCTACCACTCACGACCTCTATGCCTCCATCCCACGTCGCATCAAGGCTGTTCTGAAGGCGAAAGGTGGCCCGACACCATATTAATTTGGTGAGTTCCAATTTCATTCAGGTGTTTCCGTTTTTCTGATCACCATCTGTAGCTCTCTCATACGAACAAGACAAATAACCTCAAGAATCGTGTGTGTGTATTTTTACAACGCACGAATAACAAATAAAATAAGTTGGAGTTTATAATAATTTTGGGAAACAATGATGTTTGTCTTTGGCACGAATATTATACCTCAATCCATGTAGTGGAAGTGCAAAGATTTAACAAGACCAAGAGAAACAACACTTGTCACGCTCAACGCTGAGGAAAAGCAGCTTTTGCTCCCCGATATAAAGGGAAACGTAATCCTTGTAAAGTTTTTTTTTCTAGAAGTACAATCAGTACAATTATATTCAAATATTGAAAATACTTCACAAAAATTTGGGAAAAAGATGTCTGAACGTTGAGAAAATTAACAGATTTTTTACTAGAATACTCTATAAGCACATAAAGGTCTGTCTGTCATGGAATTTGTGGCTCATAAACGAATGACAGCATTGCAATTCTGCTTTGTTGCTGGATCCAGCACCATATAACTCTTTTTTTTTGTTTCCTGACATTAAAGGCAGTAGAGATCAGGCACTCCAGCTGAAATTTGATCCCTCCCGTTCTTAGAATTCGATATCATTTCCTGGAATTCGGAGGCAAGTTTCGACAAGCCTTTAGTTGTTATGTTCATAGCCTTTTATGGCTACCACAGGATCCGTGGGAAAATGTTGGTTTGTGAGAACCGGCTGTTACTATGCTCATAGTCTTGAATGCTCATAATCTTGTGTGTGTGTATTGGATGCTCATAATCTTGGCCGGCTATCGGATCTTCATCAGAGTCCTTTCAGTTATCACGATCGAAGCTTCCCAATTGATTGATTGATTTTCGTCTTTTCGTTATGTATTGAATAGCTATTTTGCATAGCATAGGTTAGTTATTTTAGACTTTACCCCCAATCCTTTGATATTTAGTGATCGAAGCACTCCAATTTGATTGGTCTTCGTCTTTCCCCGACTCGTTCCTCCTGGGAAACCGAAGAGCATACTTAATGTCTTAAAATATTCAATGCTTTCTCATCGAGAATCGAACCTGATCACTAAATATGCTTTCATTTTGAAAACTCTCTCATCGGAATCGAACGCAAGACCAGTAATTCACGATTTAGCGTTGAATTAATCCTTGCATGAAAAAAAAAAGAACTTCAATTATTGATTTTAGCGTAGCATATGATATACATTGTTCAAAGCCCTTTATTTCGAAGCACCATAATGCTTTCAAGTGTTCAATGCTCCCTTTCTCTCTCTCTATCATCGAGAATCGAACCCGGATCAAAGTGGTATTAAAACATATATAACAAACATAAAAATAAATTAAAAAATACATCATCACATTATTATTATTATTATTATTATTATTATTATTATTATTATTATTATTATTATTATTATTATTATATTGGAGGAGTGAAAGTGAAGCAGAAAACTAACCTTGATTGTAGCTTCGCTAACTTACGATATAAAGACTCTGTACACAAAAATCCACTTTGGTAGGGAGCTGAGATCGAATTTGGTACTTCATGATTTTAGAGTTGAACTAGTCCTTGTATTAAAAAAAAATAAGAAGAATTTCACTTCGTTTCACGACAGAAAGGAACGAATTAAGTTAATGTCTTTAAATATTCAATGCATTCTCACCGAGAATCGAACCTGAATCTTATTATTATTATTATTATTATTATTATATTAAGAGTGAAAAGTGAAACAGATAACAAACCTTCATTGTAGCTTCGTTAACTTACGATATAGACTGTACACAAAAATCTACTTTGGTAGGGAGCTGGGATCGAATTTGGTACTTCATGATTTTAAAGTTGAACTAGTCCTTGCATGAAAAAAAAGAATTTCACGTATATAGCACTTCGTTTTCACGACAGAAAGGATAGAATTGACTTAATGTCTTAAAATATTTAATGTATTCTCACCAAGAATCGAACCCGGACCCCCAAGGGTCGCGGATCTTCGTAAATGTATGGGACGTGTATTAACATTTTCGACTGACTTGCACATCATCGGAACCGATTTCCCCAGAGGAACGAATTAACTTAATGTCTTAAAGTATTGAATCCAAATTGAGGTGAGCACTCTATCACTGAGCCTCAGTGCCCCGCATATAGATTAGATTTTATTTAAGAAAAGCTTTTTCTTCTTTTTTTTCTAGTCGTCTTGTATTGAATGGCTAGATTCCCCCTCAGCCCCCCCAGACCCATCTTGTAATGCTAAGAATAGAAGTTCCGAGATTTCCTGCGAAGAGCTTGAGGATTAAGACCTGGTCTTATTCTTACGGAACGCCTGAAAAATTTTGGTCTGAAACCTTCTCAGGGAATTGAGTTGATAAGACGATTATTGCAGTTCATGATCGTTTTAAAACGTGTTGGAACGTAGGATGAAAAACTTTGTATACTCAAATCAGCAGGGTCGATTGTATTGCATGTGAAAAGTGTTATATAAATATTCACATGATGATGTCTGTTATGACAAGTAATTAAAATCACTTATGTAGAGAAATCAAAGATCAAATTATGCCAAATGAATTTGCTGCGTATGTTGAAGCCGTGGTGAGATATTCCGTTATAACATATTCCCATAGCAGAAAAAACTACGCCCAGGAAATGCCTGTAGGTTATGAACTGAAGGCGTGAACTATTTGCTTTATCTAATTTGGTCTTGGGATTCTCACGAATTCACTTGTAAGTGTTCATGGGAATAAGATTTGTCTCCAGACTGTTCTTTGACCGAAGACCTTTGTTGCTAAGGTGAATATCGCATTGCATGATTCGTGAATATCGCATTTTCAAACCTATACAGCATTTGAGATTACATATATGTTTGTTGTCGTCTTCACATACGAACATACTCACGTGCGACTGAAGATAGTGTAATCTGAATGCGAAAATGCTGAGTTATGTGTAATGAAAAATAAGTTTGTTAATAGATAAGATTTACTAAAGATGCTATTTTAACACACCTATCAAATAATGTGTGTGAATAAGGAAATGAAACTTTGTTTCAGATGTGGAACTAAATAAGGATATTAAATGTAGCAGGGGAGAGGTGGGGAGATTTTATTCACTTGGAAAAGCTCATATGTTTCTTGAAAACAGTTATCATAAGCTTGCCTTATTTTTGACTTCCAATGCTCTCCCATCCGTAAATCGAAACCAGGACCACGTTCACCACATGTCCGTGTTAGCTATTAGATCAGCTGGGGTGCTGAAAAGATGAGCAGACGGTACAGAGGCAAAGCGCTTACATTTGGTATATGGGGTTCCCTAGTTCGACTACCGAATATATTAGCTCATGCTGCCTTAGCATAATTCAGTTGAGTTGATTTTAGTTTAGCGTCCCGTTCAGCAGCGAGGCTATATGAGACGTGGACCTACTGATTAACGTGGAATCCGAACCACATGAGCTCCCGCCGGGAATGCCTTAGCATAATGGGCATAATCGTAGGACATTAAATAAATTTGTTATGGACAATATCGTGTTCGTTGATTCTCATGTGGTGTTTCCGCTTCATCTCATAATATCATTTCATTTACCTTAATCATCCTTCCACCTTAGCCTAAAAGAGATATTCGTGGGGCGTTAAACTGAAAGATTTCATCTTTATCGTTGAACACCATTGTTTTCCCGATCAACATGTGTAACATTCTACATTTAGTCGTGTTTCTGTTCTTATGGCTAGGTTTGGAAATTTACATTTTAATAAAAAATAAACGAAAAATCGTCTTAGACGTTCCTTAAGTAGAATTACTTTGAACAAGAAATCTTAATTCTGTGGCGAGGGTACGTCCATCATGATATAAGTCATTCTCGAGACGAGATAGAATACATCGAGAAGCAAGATCAACGATACTTTTACAAAAATTTATGAGATCCAATGTCGGACAGAACTCTTATAAAAGTCATAGAAAAAGGATTCATTCTGTTTTCACTGTTGTAAATTAAGGCTTTAATCGGAAGATATCCGTTAAATCATGTAATATGGCAACTCGACTTGGAAGTACAAGACATCGCATACAAATTTTGCCTTCATGTATTACTAATCTAGATGCTCAGTATAATAATAAGGGCGTCAACGCATCTCTCTTTGTTTCAGACCAATCTCATAGTTCGTGAAGTAAAATTTATTACTTTTAGATTCATTTAAATATATGTTAATTAGATTAAATAAAATTTTTCGGTATTTCAAATTTTGTTTCCCACATAATCGAGTCGTAGGCCTTTCTCAAGTTAATAAATAATTGATATGCATGGATATAGCATTAGCACTTTTTTAGCTGTAAAATTAGTGTAATAAATTTTTTGTACCCATGATAAGCAAAGTCTCTCATTACACTATTCGTTAACTTACTTAGTTGCAAATTTCATTATTTATGCAATTCAGCTTATTTCGTTTACGATTTACTTTCTATGTGATCAAAGAAATGATCTTTGTTCGTGGGATTTCTTAAGACATCATGTTCTCACACAATGTTAAGGAAAATCGATGAGCTTGAAAATTTTCAATCCTGTGTGAATGTATTAAGTTTTGTCTCACGCAGGAGAGTCCTTTATTATTATTTCCTCGGAGAGATAAGAAAGGTATCCTGCGAATTCTTAAGACAATGAGGACAAGGTGATTTAATGGTCATACATATAGAATACGTCTTCGAGAGTGAACATATTATCCATTAGTTAAAGATGGCATCGTCAATGAGTTTATTAACCAAACTTAATGCAGCGTCGTTAGTATCTTTTACAAAATTACAAGACAGAAATTAATAAAACCTATCGTATTGTAGATTGCAAATTAATTACAACCGTATATGGAAAGAAGGTTTGTGTGACTTTTGAAGCACGACAAAAAGTGATTCTACCAGGACGATTTACTGAAAAAGTAGAAGCAGATAATGGCGCATTATTAATATATTTGCAAAGTGGAAACGTATGTTTAATATACAAAGGGAAAAAAGATTAATTTAACGGGACATAGCATGCACGATATTGAATTCACAGAGTTGAGCGCATCGTAAGTGTATGGACATGTACATGATTATCGACTTCTTCATTCTCTTCCTTTTTCCCTTTCACCTGTGCTCAGACAAACATGTGTGTATATAGTGACATTACTCTGTACTGTTCAGCTATTGGAGTAACATGTCCATGAGTATTTGTTCAACGACAATGGTAACTAAGAAAGAGTGTTTGCTGTTAAGTGTCCAATATGGACTTAGTTCAATGAAAACAAAATTAATTTGTATTGGTTTGGATAGTGATACATTTGAGCCAGTGATCCGTATTGGTAAAGGAATTATTTTTGGAGTGGAGTTAAATTTGTCGGAGTGGGAAAAATTTGTACATTTGATCCCATTTGTTTCGGATTATTTAAATTCGCAAGTTGAAATTACATCTATAAATTCTCTTGGACGAAATAATGAACTGCTGATGCGAAACTTGATGGGTGAGAAAAGTTATAATAGAGAAAAAAGGTACACTTCATGCTCCTCGAAACAGTGTATACTTAAATTCAAGCGAATGGTTTCATTTTTTGGAAATATTACCGTGTATTGAGCATGCTGTAAAAAAAGTAAACTTTGCATTGAGGCGGTACGTGAATATTTTCAATTGTGTACAGTGACTATGCGC
This sequence comes from Thermobia domestica, assembly GCF_964235325.1. NCBI lineage: Eukaryota > Metazoa > Arthropoda > Insecta > Zygentoma > Lepismatidae > Thermobia > Thermobia domestica. Next base: position 272,889,491 of record NC_137456.1, on the reverse strand, counting down.
AATCATGTAGAATCGCAATGTCTTGCATGTACTGGACTTGAGGTAATTCATACATGTGTGGATGAACAAAATATTATTAGTGAAATGAACAATAGTTTTCCAAATGTATCTCTTACTTTGAAGAAGGACGGCGATATAAACATTGATGTTGAAAGATTAAAATTGGAAATGAAAGTATTATGTAAAAAAAATTATAGAAGCAATCAGGGATGAATTATTTGACAGAATTCAAACATAGTCATGGTGGGGGGAAACTGATACTCAACCTTTGGATGATATCGATGAGATGGATATGTATTGATAAAAAAACAAGAAGAAAAATATTTTTCAGTGTAGTATTTTTAGTGAAAATGATATATATTTTTATGACGTAAATTGAGTGACAAGAGGATATCTAACTGTCTGAAAATAATATGCATTATCAAGTTTACTATACCAATAGTGAAATAAAACACGCAAAGAAAGAAAACATATGTTTCAGTCTAGTGATTTTATTAAAGTGATATATTTTATACATTTCTGATTATGTATCATTCATTAGTTCACTAATATTTTACGTTGTATTAAAAATCGTATTTGAATTCATTCACCCATAAAAAACTAATTGAAGAGAGAAAGAGAGAGAGAAAGCTATTAGGTTTAGATTTAATCTTGTACATTTGTTTGGAAGTTTTACATTTTAATAAAAGTAAAAGAAACGAAAAATCATCTCAGACGTTCCTTAGGTAGAATCACTTCGAGCAGGAAATCTTAATTTTGTGAAAAGTTATGTATCAAATTCATCGTTTGAATATTATTATTATTATTATTATTATTATTATTATTAATTTGGGAGAGTAGATTCGTTAACTTATGATATAAAGATTCTGTAGACAAAAATCTACTTTGGTTTGGGAGTTGAGACCGAATTTGGTACTTCACGAATTAGGGTTGAACTAATCCTTGCATGAAAAAAAAAAAAGAAGAATTTTACTTATATAGTACTAGGATGGCAACTAAGTCCCTGCCGTTTTGATAATAACATGTCTACATGTCTAAAGCACAACTATTTTTAAACTATCACTTACATAAGCGACATGCTTCATAATTCATAAAAATAATTGTACGAACACGATGAATAACATTTATGAAGGTGCTGAAACCTCAAAATACTATTACTTGGGCAAACTAGTATTGCCAACGAATCGATAAACTTTTCGGTACGAAAAGAGATAAGTCGCAAATCGACAAGTACATTTTTCAAATTCGAAATGAAACAGAAACATACGAGACTCATAGGCAATACTAGTTCACTCAAGTTTTAGTTCTCAGACACTGTTCTAATGTTACATGTGGCATATATAAAAACTTTAAATTGATATAGTAATTGCACGAACACGATGTATTTTCAAATTCAAGACAATACAGAAACATCCGAGATTTATGAGCAATACTAATTCACACACATCCGAGACTTATGAGCAATACTAGTTCGCCAAAGTTTTCGATGAGGAAGATGTCCATATTAGACAAAATTTACAGAAAAGTCGGAATATTAAGGAATGGTGTTGATCTGACCTAGAACACACCTTTTCATTACAGTAAACAAAGAACAGGAATGAACATGAAGTGTACCTCAAATGATGTGTACGGGTTCGGGTTCAATCACAGTCCCATGAAGTGAACTTTGTGGTGTACAAACATCGTGTGTGCGTGAGTAGCGTTTACGTTTCTATTCCATAGATTCTTTCTTAACTTCTTATTCAAAGATCCACAATATAGGTTATTTCTTATTTAAATGCTTCTTTCAACATTCCTACTCTATCTTTGTTTTTAAATCACGTTCACATTTTATGTTTTATCTAATAACTACAGAGATATAAAAGTAGAAACAAAATGTACAAATGAAGGGGGGATTGAAAGATTTATTATGAAGATCTAAAGCTGAAACCTCAATATACTATTACTAGGGTAACTAGTATTGCCAACAAAACGAGAGAAACTTCTGGATACAAAAAGAGGCAAGTCTCAAATCGATAAGTACATTTTCAAATTCGAGATGATACAAAAACATCCGAGAATCGTAAGTAACACTGGTTCAGTCAAGTTTAGATCCCAAACACTGTTTTAATGTTACATGATATATATATATAAACTTTAAATTGATAAAGTAGTTATACGAACACGACGAATAACATTTATTAAGGTTCTTTGAATTCTTTGAGTTTTACGTCCCAAAGCTATGCCTGCTTCAGAAACCAGACAAAATCTACGTACACGGTGTTTGTGCATCACAAAGTTCACTTGTCGTGAACAGGATTTTGAACCTAGGACCTTCCACGTACACGGGGTTTGTCCACCACAAAGGCTCTATCCATGGAGCATCGTTATCAGTCCAAACTTTTAATCCACCAGCACAATAGAAGCATATAGTTTGGTCTCTTTTGTTCGTGTAAAAAAATCCAACATCACTTATTTGATCAGGACATTAGTTTTCCGAATGTATCTCTTGCTACTTGCTGAAAGCAATACATATTCGCGTCCAATCACTTAGTGCACGTACTTTCTGTCTAGGAAACTTGAGTTCGACTCTTGACGGATTCCAAGTTAATCTGTAGATTCATGTTTCGTATAGCCTCGAGATATTCTGATTCTTATAGAATAGAATGAAGTTTAATTGTAATATTTACCTGAATATAGTGATTAGCATTGTATTATATATTCCGTAGCTAGTTATTTAGTTACTATTACTGCTAGTATATGTAGGGCTTTATTTCTTGCTCTTTAACATTACGGAAAGAAATCATTTTATAAGTATAGTATTTATATAGTTTAATAGTGGTGGTTTTGATTATTATTTCAGTGCTTATTTAATTGATATTTTCGTAACGTAGATAGTATTAGTATTGGAATTAATTATTTCATTGTTTTCGTGGATGTACGTACCTATATTAAAGGAAACCTGACTTCGACTCTCGATGATAGATAATGTAGTTCGAATTCCACGTTAGGCTGTAGACTTACGTCTTATATAATCAAACCTGGTCCTTCTAGACTGTTTTTCAAAGAATTGATAATGAATGGGGAATTTAATCACCTCTAATGTGGTACCTAATTGCTATAGATAGTGATTATTTAAATTCTTATACGTATTATCATTTGAATTACGCTTTTCTTGTTTGTTTTAAAATACAATTTGAAATAAAGTTCCTCTTACATAACTATTCAGTTCATTTTCCTAACATGTGCAGAGTTATATAAAAATGCATCATGTATTATATCGCAGAATATTACATTGCTACTTCTTTATATAGGATAGGTCAGTGTTTCTTTAGATATATGCTATCTTTTGTTGTTCAGCATTACGTCAGAACATCACGTTAACACTTCTCACTTGTGTTGATGAATGTCTTGGTTTAATATTTATCTTCACACGTATGTAGTTCATTCATTTTAAAAAAAAGTAAACTTGCGATGTTTAAAGATGATGATGATGATGAACGTGTACAATAGATTTCAATCTTTTAATGGAGTCATTCGATTCATTTTTAATGTTAGACTTTCGTTTTGAAAGTAATTAATTTTCTAAGAAACGATTACATATTAGTCTTGTGCAGATCACATTTATGCAAATACTATCTAATGTAACCCACTAACATTTTGAATCAGGTCCAGTTGGGACAAAATTTTCTAAAAGGGAGCATGGACATGCCAATTTTGGTTGCTAATCATGGGACCATGTTCCCCAAATATTAGTAATTTTAAGCATTACCTCATTAGAAATACTGTCTACTGTCTCCTTGGTATTATCACAATGGAAAGTTCGCTGACAGTATTCGTAACTTTTTTGTAAGAGTGATGAGTAATCACAATTTAATTTTTTTAACGGTCACGATGGATCAATGGTTGAGTCCCAATGGTAGATTGGCGGCAGCAGTCAGCCCCAAATGTAGGGAGATGGGCTGTAGAATTTAGGAGAGACCCAATTCAATCATATTACAGTTCATCACCATATTTTAGTTCATTTGTAAGCCTACCGTGATATTTTTTGGGGCGCTCGTCATCCCTGTGGATAAGGGTCTGGGTAGAGTGATCACTTCTGGTGCTTGGGGTTCCTGCCTCAATCCGAGTTCATGTTAATAGGGAATTGTGGTAAACAAAAAAAAAAAAAAACTGTGAGCATTGGTTCTCCTGTTTACTTCTACTTTGTTCATTCCACCATTTCATTTATTATTATCAGCGATCCCATAAGACGTTAAACTAAAAAACAATCTTTGTTCCGGAGGGGAAAGGGTACTTCAGAGAGCAAAGTTCCATTCTGAAAGAAACATTGACTCCATCCTCTTTTCTATTCTCGTTACCTCTCATAATGTTTTTCCTATTTTATTACTTATGAAAAAAGTATGATAGTCAATATTTGCAAAAAAAAAGTCAATATTATTATTTACAAAAATTATTTATTTCTCCGGAGGGTCTTTACATGATGTACAAACCTATTACATTTTAGGTTTGAGGAGTGTGGTGGCTCAGTGGTAGATCCTTTACAACCAGTACTTTGGGGGACCCTGATTCGATTACAGCTCGAGTCGTGTGGACTTTCTGATGGACAAACACTGTGCTTGTGGGGTTTTCTCGGAGTTCTTCCGTTTCCCGTTCATTTCATCATTTCATTCATTTTTCATCATTACCGTCTCCTTTAGCCTAACCGGAATAATCGTGGAACGTAAAACTAAAAATGGGACATGTATAAACATTTTCGAGAATAAAATTAGAACATAACAAATTTCTACAATCAACAACAGCCAAATATTCTCTCACAAAAGTGCAAATGAAGTCATTCGCCATTCCAAAGTATGTTAGTAATCATCCGTACACAAAGAAAACATCGTTAAATCCTCGTGACGCTTTTTATGGAGGACGTGTGAATGCCATACGTTTGTACCATAGAGCACAAGAGTCTGAAGGAGGACATTGTCATTTGGAAGCCGTGTCTCTTTTGGTAGGCTTGATCATTGTTTAATATAGGTACATAACATAGAGGTGATCAAAATTACATATGTTAGTATAAAATCTAGTGCGTAGTTTTCGAGAAAGTTAGAAGGAGATAATAAAGGATGTCCCGTAAAGAATGCAACTTTTGAAATTGCCATCCATTTTTGTTCTACTGTTAGCAGCACGTTCTTTTAAGTCGGGTTGCCATATTACATATCGATATCTTGATTGTGTTTGCACACTATCAAATAAATCAATCATAACTAAATCTATGAGTTTTTCTTTGCAAAACACGTTCATTTCCAATTTTGATCTTTCATCAGCAATGTTCACACAACCGATCTTATCAAAAAACACACTTGGAAAACTGATGTTCATTTCGTTAATAGTAATAATAACAATCATGTTTCATCTTATTTATACATGTCTTATACACTTACGATGAAGATATCAATTTAATAAATTCAAGATCGTACATGTTACGTCCAGATAAATTAATGTAAATTACTTTATATGTTAAACGTACGTTTCCACTTAGCAAATACGATACTAATGCATCAATATCAATAAAAACCAGCGGCCAGGAAAAATATGTATTTCACACTAATATCGTCCGTTTTACAGCATAACGAGCATATTTGTGGGACGTTAGACTGAAAGATTTCATCTCTCTCTCTCTCTCTCTTTCTCTTTTACGATGGGATATGATGTCTCAATGATTGCGAAAACTATCACTTAAGTCAGTATGATGTTCTTATTCCGTGGTAAATACGAAAATTCAAGAGTCCTTGATTCGAATCCACTTCGAACCGTATGGACTTTGTACTGGACAAACACTGTGATCGTGTGTTTTCTCGGGGGCTCTGCCGTTTTCTCCCAATTTCTTCTTCATTCTACCATGTTCAATGTTAAAATAATCATGTTTGATGATCCCAGAGCACATACATTAGACAGACAGATAAACAGTTTTATTTTATTTATGTTAAATAAGTAAAGGGATGACTGTTCGTACGTGAGGACACAGACAATCACTACATTTGTACTGTGGTTTGAACGTCTGAATGATAAAGTGTACTTATCTCTGGTGCTTAGGGTCCCTGGTTCGACCTCCAAGGAAGTAAATTTATTGTGGGCAATACCACACCCTCTTTTTTCGCGGCTCTCTCTTTTCACATTAATTCCAGTACTGTTCTTAAACATGTGTTCTTTTAGCGTAAGGAGCATATTTGTGGGACGTTAAACTGAAATATTTCATCTCTCAAAGATTACGAAAACTATCACTTAACACAGTATGATGTTCTTACTCCGTAGCAAATACGAAAACTCAATTTAGAGGTACGTCCAGAAAGTTTTTGATACCTTCATCCAAGATCCAATATATTTTGAATCAAAAATTTTTTTGTATGTCTTATATCTGGACAACTACATAAAGTGTGGTCAGATTCAGAATATCACTTAACTCACTATGATGACCTTATTCCCTTAAAAAATACGAAAAGTCGATTTAGAAGGGGGTCTTTCAAAAAAATTTTGTGATCCCTGATTCAAGATTCAATAATTATATTTCATTCAAAAATTATCTTGTACGCCTTATGTCTGGAGAACAACATGTAGTGTACGATGTTGTTCATTATAAGCTTACTTGTTCAGACATCGAACTAGGGACCGCATGCAGTGGGTTCCCGAACAATGCTCTACTATACTAAGTATCCATCTGAAAGAATAAGTCGTTGCTTTACCAGGTGATTAAGGCAAATGAATGATTGAATAATTGGTAGAAGGAGAATGTGTGAGTAACACATGAAAACTCACGGACACGATGTTGTTCATTATAAGCTTACTTGTTCGGATGTCGAACTAGGGACTGCATGCACTTTGCCACAGTGCATGACAATTAGTAATAAAGAAAAACTTCTTTTAGTCTTTTCCGCTGGCCTGCATAACATCGTCGTCCTCTGTGAACGAATACAGATTATTATAATCACACTTCTCAGAAACGAGATATCGCAGCCATAACATTGCATTCTTCTTCTTTCACACACACACACACACACACACATACATACATATATTTTCTCTCTCTCTCTCTCTTTCTTCGTGCAGTGTGATAAAACAAGGAAATAACATACAAATCTCTTCGTAGCCTTGCATTGTATGCTTGTCTTTTTTTTTCACACTACAATGCAATCTGAAGATTGACTTCCAGACTATGTAATGCAACGGGAAGCCACATGAAAGAGCTATGTCTATCCGTCTAATTGACTGATTGAAATTTTCATGCTTTAAGGATGCTGATAACTTCTAGATCATCATTTTGTACTTACATTTTCAAAACGAAACAAGACTACAAAAGATTTTTGAGAATACTTCGAGAATCAACACTCAAAACAGTAAGATCAAGAACTGGTTTCTTTGAAAATAATTCACTGTTCCAAAATAAAGTCTGTCATCTCTTTATCAAATTGAAATGATAGAAATTATTTCTGGTTTTAATACTGATTATCATAAATTCGATCCGATCTTTATTTTCCGTGGGGGTCTTTACATGATCTACAAACCTATTACATTTTAGGTTTGACGAGTATGGTGGCTCAGTGATAGAGGATTTACATCCAGTATTTTGGGGTCCCTGATTCGATCACGGTTCACACCGTGTGGACTTTCTGATAAATTCAAAAAATCTACAAACACAATGTTCTTCACCGTAAACGTACGTTGTACTGTGATCGAAAAAAAAGACGTCCGTACGGTTTCTTTTTAGATCAACCATTTTAAATGAAGTTTCTTAACTCCTAAAAGAGAAGCATCGGAATAACAACAACATTAGTATACTAATTTAAAAATCCTACCGTATTGATCGAGCACAAAATACAAATTTTATGTGAAAATAATAAAAGATTTCAATTTCACTATATTATTATTATTATTATTATTATTATTATTATTATTATTATTATTAAATGCACTAGAATTAGTACTACACTGCTCAGTATAAATGAAAAATATTTTCTGCTTCTTTATGAACAGAAGTCCACTTCATTGACACCCATCAACGGTAGAGTTTGTTTTCCGTCAAACTTGACTGTGTTTGTACACTATCAAATAAATCAGTCATAATTGAATCTATGAGTTGTTTTGTTTGTAGTCTGAAAATAAGTGGAATCAAATGTACAAGTTTTTCCCATTCTGTTAAACATTTCACTTAAAATCCAAATACAAGGCCTTTAGCAATACGATTCACTTGTTCAAATGTGCCACTTTTCAGTACAATACAAATTAATTTGGCTTTCATTGAATTAAGACCATATTCAACATTTAATATGACAAGGAGGAGAAACAACCATGTTTCGTCTTGTTTATATATGCCCTATACACTTACGATTATGATATCAGTTCAGTAAATTCAAAATCGTGCATGTTACGTCCACATAAATTAATCTTCATTTCTTTATATATTAAACATATATTTCCATTTTTACAAATATTATGCTAATGCATCATTATCAATAAAATCCCTGAAGGATATACATAATAGCACATATGCAAATTATTTGTATAAATACATATTGTTTTGATAACATTAGAATATGTACATGTATTTTTTTACAGTTTACAAAAAAAAGTATGTAGTGGAACTTTATTCAAATTTTCACTTCAAATTGTATTATATTGAAAGGTAAGTTCCTTGTTGCAACTTTTACTGGCATTTTTATGTATATCGTCATTCAGAGCACTAAGAAATACTTGCATATCACAGCACTTTTCCTGTATTCGTTTAATAAATGCATATCCCTTCTTAAGGTGAAGAAATGGACAATTAGGAAACCATTTCGCATGTTCTATCCATGGAACATCGTTATCAGTCCAATCTTTTAATCCACCAGCACAATAGAAGCATATAGTTTGGTCTCTTTTGTTCCTGTAAAAAAATCCAGCATGACTTAATTGATTCGGACATTGTTTTGATGAAATAGGCCAATGTTCGAATGTTCTTAAACGTAATTCCTTTGTACAATACTGATTATATTGAGGGGCAAAACATTTATATGCACCACTATATAGTAATTCTGGCATTTGTTGAAATGGTATCCTTTCAGATACAGAATTTGGTCGCAGTTCCATTCTTAACCTTCCACTATTCGTATTTTTCTAATCGTCTGCTTAAATGAAATCTTGCTTACGTTTCTATGTTCAATTATGTTCGAAATCTATGGAAGTCAATATTATAAAGTAACTTATGATTTACAAACTATTTTATTTCAGCAGATGATCAACAGAGACTAATGACACTATGCATACAGATATCTGTGCACACATGCATGATGGAGGAAGGGATGACGAAGAGAAAATCATGTCTCATCTTGTTTATACATGTACCATACACTTACGAAAGATCACGATCGTTTGGGATTCGGGTTCGATTCTCGGTGAGAAAGCATTCTTTTTTTTCATACAAGGATTAATTTAACTCTAAATCGTAAAGTACAGGTACTGTGTTCGATTCCTGTGAGAGAGACCTTTCAAAATGAAAGCATATTTAGTGTCCGAGTTCGATTCTCGATGACAAAGCATTCAATACTTTAAGACATTGAGTTAATTCGTTCCTCTGGGGAAATCGGTTCCGATGATGTGCAAGTCAGTCGAAAATGTTCATACATGTCCCATACACTTACGAAGAACCGCGACCCTTGGGGGTCCGGGTTCGATTCTTGGTGAGAATACATTAAATATTTTAAGACATTAAGTCAATTCTATCCTTTCTGTCGTGAAAACGAAGTGCTATATACGTGAAATTCTTTTTTTTTTCTCATGCAAGGACTAGTTCAACTTTAAAATCATGAGTACCAAATTCGATCCCAGCTCCCTACCAAAGTAGATTTTTGTGTACAGTCTTTATATCGTAAGTTAACGAAGCTACAATGAAGGTTAGTTATCTGTTTCACTTTTCACTCTTAAAATAATAATAATAATAATAATAAGATTCAGGTTCGATTCTCGGTGAGAAAGCATTGAATATTTTAAGACATTAAATTAATTCGTTCCTTTCTGTCGTGAAACGAAGTGAAATTCTTTTTTTTTTTATGCAAGGACTAGTTCAACTCTAAAATCATGAAGTACCAAATTCGATCCCAGCTCCCTACCAAAGTGGATTTTTGTGTACAGAACATTTATATCGTAAGTTAGCAAAGCTACAATCAAGGACAGTCGTGAAGTACAGGTCTTGCGTTTTGATTTCGGTAAGAGAGCTTTCAAAATGAAAGCATATTTAGGGGGGTTCAGGTTCGATTCTCGGCGAGAATGCATTGAATATTTTAAGACATTAAGTTAATTCGTTCCTTTGTCGTGAAACGAAGTGAAATTCTTATTATTTTTTTTTAATACAAGGACTAGTTCAACTCTAAAATCATGATGTACCAAATTCGATCTCAGCTCCCTACCAAAGTGGATTTTTGTGTACAGAGTCCTTATGTCGTAAGTTAGCGAAGCTACAATCAAGGTTAGTTTTCTGCTTCACTTTTACTCCTCCAATATAATAATAATAATAATAATAATAATAATAATAATAATAATAATGTGATGATGTATTTTTTAATTTATTTTTATGTTTGTTATTTATGTTTTAATACCACTTTGATCCGGGTTCGATTCTCGATGATAGAGAGAGAGAAAGGGAGCATTGAACACTTGAAAGCATTATGGTGCTTCGAAATGAAGGGCTTCGAACAATGTATATCATATGCTACGCTAAAATCAATACGTGAAGTTCTTTTTTTTTTTTCATGCAAGGATTAATTCAACTCTAAATCGTGAAGTACTGGTCTTGCGTTCGATTCCGATGAGAGAGCTTTCAAAATGAAAGCATATTTAGTGATCAGGTTCGATTCTCGATGAGAAAGCATTGAATATTTTAAGACATTAAGTATGCTCTTCGGTTTCCCAGGAGGAACGAGTCGGGGAAAGACGAAGACCAATCAAATTGGAGTGCTTCGATCACTAAATATCAAAGGATTGGGGGTAAAGGTCTAAAATAACTAACCTATGCTATGCAAAATAGCTATTCAATACATAACGAAAAGACGAAAATCAATCAATCAATTGGGAAGCTTCGATCGTGATAACTTATAGGACTCTCATCAAGATCCGATAGCCCTCCAAGATTATGAGCATCCAAGACTATGAGCATAGCAACACCCGGTTCCCACAACAAACATAACGAAAAGACGAAAATCAATCAATCAACTGGGAAGCTTCGATCGTGATAACTAAAAGGACTCTGATGAAGATCCGATAGCCGGCCAAGATTATGAGCATCCAAGACACACACACACACACACACAAGATTATGAGCATCCAAGACTATGAGCATAGCAACAGCCGGTTCTCACAAACCAACATTTTCCCACGGATCCTGTGGTAGCCGTAAAAGGCTATGAACATAACAACTAAAGGCTTGTCGAAACTTCCCTCCGAATTCCAGGAAATGATATCGAATTCTAAGAACGGGAGGGAGCAAATTTCAGCTGGAGTACCTGATCTCTACTAAGGCTGGCTTCAAAAGAACATCTCCTGTCTTAATTCAAGATGTCAAGTTGTGAACACGTGAATTCAAAAGAAACTACTATTTTTTTAATAATCCGTGCAGATATCGCAAGGAACAGTTTCGAAGTTGATATTACATCAGACAAGAATGCAGTAACTAACAAAAGTACTGAGTTCGGCACTGTATATTTGACTTTTATATAAGATTTGTGTATGTGTTACACCCCAACATTGAAGTAAGTATTAACTGATATGGTATTAAAAGCGGAAGGAAAGCAGGTGTACAAAAAAAAAAAAAAAAACCGCCGAATACAATTCAGCAAATAAAAGGATTTGTTTACATTATTATATGCTTCTTATTATAGAAACATAGACCGTTTGTAAGAGTAAATGCCACATAACTGAGCACAACTCTATCATTTTTTCCACAGATCTGCATTAAAAAAAATGAATTTTCACTAGATTTTCTCCAAATAATAATATGCACGGTATATAGGAAGACGATTATCTAGATGGTAATACCACGAAATGGATATATGATTGGCTCTTAAAGAATAGTAAGATATGGAATAACAAGAAACATGGTAAGTCAAGAACAAACAAGATTATTTACAGACTGTCGAATTCGATGTATCTCAAGTAATCAAGAAAGGAAGAAAAAGAAACCTAAGATGTATAGCGTAAGGTCATACGGGAGTAAATACTATATATTGACGTATTTCTTCGTATAGCTTCAAATGCAATCTATTCGAAATTATATAATTTTCTGTTAAGAATCTGTGTTTGACAAAGAGGACCATGTACAAATAATAATTAAACAGAGCACGACAAAATGTGTGCCAAATATATCTAATGTAATGTATTAGAACACAATATTAACTAAATTGAAACTTCTAGGTGGTACAGTAAACAATGAAATACACCAGGATCTTCGTCATCTAAAAAAAATTCTGGACTTTCATGCAACAGAGACGAAGCAACAAAAGAATTCACTATCTATCTTTATAATCATTCACCAACTTCTCAGTATGAATATGTTCAAAAGACCTTATATTTACTAATTTAATAAACGGTCCATTATAGGCAGGTATACCATGTTCTTACATATTTCAGGGTACAATTTACGAATTAGCATTTATAAAGTTTCTTTCTCGACCCTTGTCCCGTGTATCATTATTAAATATTGTATGCATAAAAGCACACGAAAACATAACATTAGATTGCATTCTATTATTTATTCAAATTGCTTGCAATTAAAATACTACATATTTACCTACAGAAAGAAAATGCAATTAACGTAATATTGGAAATAGATGAATGTCTAAAGATTTACATCACGATTAACCCTAAATATGATAAATGTAACCGTACCTGAATTCCTCAGAATTGTCCCCCAGTTCTCCAGAATTATCATCTTGAACGTCCTTTTCGGTCTTATCAGAACTACGGCTAGACCAGTGATCACTTACATCTTCATCCCTACGACAAAAATCTCAGAATATTAAAAAGTTGATTTTACTATGAGATGGTGAACACTTTACAATGAATTATCTATTTTAGTTGAGTTGATTTTGTTTTACGTTCCGTTCAGCACCGAAGGCTAATGAGACGAGGACCTACTGATTAACGTGGAATCCGAACCACATGAGCTCCCACCGGGAATCGAACCCGGAATTATCTATTTATATACGACTCATTAAACATACAGCTATTAAACTCTCTTTACAAACTGCTATTACAGCATTTTTATTATCTTTTAGACGATAGTCTAAATCACTTAACTCGGAAAATTTAACATTATTATATCCATCTTTTAATTTTTTGCTGATCGTTTATATTTCAAAATATCGATACACATATCTAAAAGCGATTATGTTCCAGGTCCTTAGTTATATATGAGATAATTTGGAATCGCAAAGTTACATAGTCTCGTTTATTAATTCCCTTTGCTGAATCTGGTGAAATGAAATGACATAGAGCTCTGAAATTTTGTAATGCTGTAAACGACTTTCCGAAATGAAAAATGAAACCTTTACATCGAGAAATAAACGAAATACCAGTAATCACATAGTTCAACACCAACATTTCGGATAGAAAAGTCCATGTAATTCAAGCTATACCTTTCAAAGTGTCAAGGACACAAATCACAACACATTGGAGCTAATTGCAGCAGAATAAATTAAGGAACAAAAAATTTCTATATTTCAAAATCATGTAAGCTCTTCTTAATATCAATAACTTGCACAGAGCTTTCGAAATAAGTAACATGGTCTTGAGCAGGATTTCTGCTCTGTGTAATTGCAGTTATCCAGTATTTTGAATTTGCGGCCGGCGATAGTATTAAGTGACTTTTTTCCGTTAGTGTGAATGTGTTCAATACCACACGGGCTTTCCGGAAATATTATATTACTTCAATAATTCCTATGTTTGGCGAATACAAAGATGAATTATGCATAGAGATGTCCAATCCAGATGTTTCTATGCCAAATAGTTGTATTAATACAGACCTTCAAATGTTTCCATATGAAACAATTGTGACAATCTTTAAAACAAGCTGTTTCGGCTGTAAATTTGGACTCATTCTTCTGCTTAATATTTTCTTATTATAAGAAATCGAACTCATAACCTATCACACAATAGTTAGCCAAGTAAATTATTAACTGTACTTTGGTTCATTTTCCTACTAGATATACTTAGAATTGCATTTTTCTAAAACAGATTTCTATAGCATAATACGAGACAGAAAGTAATAACATTATCTCTCTTTCGTAAAACATTATCAAAACAAACATCTTTACAAGCTACAGACTATTTTCTTTTTTTGGCTCGGTGTTCAGACTGACTACTTATTAATACATTCCCTCTTTCTTTTAACTTAACTATCTATTCAAGATTGATGAACAAATGTGTAGACATTAAAATAATACAGTGAATCGACTGTTTAGAGGTAAGTACGATCGAATTGATCTTACATAATCGGGCTATGGCGTACTCAGTATTTCGTTAAGATACATATATATATAACCATGATACGTTGAATGATTATTAGTGCATAATATATTGCATAAGGACAGAGGTAAAACAACAAGTCCCCTTATAATATGCGGCTGTATTCCGGCGGGAACATGTCCTCTTGCCTTTACTCGTACAACTCCAATTCTTTTTCAGTAAAAAAAAGTTCGAATTTGTGAGCTATATAAAATGTACTTAAAAAAGAATTTATCATAGGGCTTCAGAATTAATTTGATTTCTAACAAGCATTTGTGCTAAATGAAAGAAATCTTCAAGGAGGGAGCCTGTCATTGTTACAACTTTAAGCTAACCACGTAGTAAGAGCACAGTGTGTGATCCTTTGCAGGCGCGCGTGCAAGAAATTTCGAAAAGTTTCAAACCTCTGGGGGTTGAAAATTAAATATAATCTTTAATTACATTAAAATTTGTAATGTAAGCATAACTTTAAAGTTAAGACAAGAATTTTGGGGTAGGTACATCCTCAGGACCCACTCCTTCATATATCATTTATCATTTGCATACCATGTAGAAAAGTTACAAGAGAAGATTTTAAGTAAAAGTGAATAAAATCTATAACGTTATAATTAATTTAGGACAAGCTGAGGCAGAGACAAAATATAAAGTAGACGGTAGTCATAGAAGGATAAAACAAACGACCGGCCACACTTTTCTGGGTGGCTGAGATGAACAGTGACACTTCCGATGCCGTTTAAATCCAAATTCAGCCCCCATTATTACTCCTAAAGGGAGAAGATGACATGTAATAGTAAGTGAAAATGACTGATACTAGTGTCAAACTCATTGTTTTGGGGTCCCTAAGTTCACTGGTGACAGTTTTGATGCTCCTTATACCGAAAATGAAACTATTCTTCCCGTATGAAGAACGGGTATTTTGCTAGTCTTTAAGAATAACGAACGGAAGTTCCACATGTTAAATTCTTTAATATATTTGTCGCTGCTTAAATTTACGCACTTATGCGGTGTATGTGTGTATATGTAAAGAAAATCGTTTCTCTTTTTGAGTTCTTCGAAAAGTATACAAATAATAAAGAGGTATTTTTTATCAGAAAACAAAAAAAAAATTAAAAGATATTGCTTTAACTATTTTTCCTGCTAGCGAAATACGTTGTATGTATAGATGCTGCAGACATGTTACAGCAAATAAGATTAGCATCAGGCGAATAAATAGTTTTTAAATTACATTATCCGGGTTTTGCCAATATTTCCGAACAAAAGATTTTTTTCTAATGGGTTCAAAATTTACAAAAATTTACACAGCACAAGGAAGATACGTGTATCCATAAAATAGATATTTGATTTTAACATACTGGTATTAACTAAAATGATTCTGGCCCTGTTATTTTAACACTTCCCTGCCATGAAACGGTAACTTTATAAGATTACTTAAGATAATTTAAATGCGTCTATATTATTTAATCTAACTTCGATTATATTTCAGAATTTTTTGTAACCATAACTTCATTCTATCACGGTGCTAACTTTAAAGGAATGGTGTAAATATATTTATTGCCATTAAATTTCCCTATTCTAATACAAGATACATAACTACTCAATGATCTTAACTGTAAAGCAGAAAATATAAAATAGTGTAGTTTTCATTTTAAAAGCATAATGTGTGAAACATTCGAATATTTCAATTTTTCCCAATCTTTTCGTTTTTTTCAGGTTCGGGAAAAACGGTAAAAAACTGTTCTTTACCCAAAATTTCCTTTTTGTTTTTTCTAGACCTTTGCAACACTAGTCGCACATATTGTGAACATTCATCAGACACCAAGATATGATTCATTACTGAAACTCCTATTTTCCAATCATCAGCAGTCCAATGTTCTTTGCCACGTGCCCATTCGAGGCGCTTTCTTGTAATGATTGGAATAATTTTTGCTTTCTTTCTTGGCCTGAGTGCTTTAATTCCCTTAACACAAAGAACCCTTCGAACATTTTCAGGCGAAATGTCTACACCATACTCAGCCATTTTAATGTTTAAGTCTCTAGAAGTTGCGTTTCTGTTTCTCAGAGCCAATCTTTTTTAGTTTTTTGATACCTCTTAGCAATAGCTTTGGATCTCACCCACTGTTCCAAAGCCTATTTTCCTTTGGAAGAAAATATATATTATTTTAAACTCTGTTAAACTAACTTTTGTGACACACAGAGTTTGACCCTGGTTTAGCAGATACGCAGTAGTGACCAACAGATTCCCTTTTGTTGTATGTATATCTTATGTAAATAAACAATCATCATTATATACTTTCTCTCTTATTCCATTTTGCAATTGTTAAATAAGATTAACAAAAGTTTGTAAGAACTAATAGCGTTATATTAACAAAGGTTCACCAAGTAGTTTATAAAATAATTTCGTCCTTATTTGTAATGGAATTGCAGGGGCTTATCGCCCATCCTTGTTAGGAAGAAGCAGCATATACAGTTTATTGCATTGCAGATAGCATACCCTACAGGGAAATTAAATTATAGGTCACACTCTATCACTGTACTACCACACCAAACTAGTAATATTCCAAGACAAGAACCATTGTCTTGTTCTACAAATAACACTAGACTAGCAAGTGATAACACAATACGTGTACAGAAACCAATACATAGTCATTCAGGGAGTAGCCAGCAAGTTATTCTAGAGGGCCTTGATTTTTACAAACGAAAAACAAATCCAAAGTTTCTTTCAAGATTATGAAAGAATTAATAACGCATAGATATATACGTATTTCAGAGGTGCATATTATTATTATTAATAGTAGTAGTATAGTAATAGTAGTAGTAATGGTAGTAGTAGTAGTAGAAGTAGAAGTAGTAGTATATTTCATATATGCTACATTTCTGAGACTTGATTCTTGAGAGTACGTGAAGTTAAAATCAAAGGTTATGTTACGGACGGCAAATGATGGCTTAACACCAAAAACACATTCCTGGCCGGGACCGGGGGTTAGTCTGTTTTATGTTTACTAAACGTGTTTAATAATTACAGCAAATGAAGGATGTTTATAATAGAATGTGAGTGAATACAGTTTTAAAAGAATTAAACTACATCAACATGTTAAAATAATTAAAAGAACCTAATTAATTAGCCACTTTGTACTCTCGTTTGCTTAACTGGATGAACCGAGGCCTAAAGGAAAAGTTTTCTGCCCAAATCTTATAAGCAGTAGGATATTTTAATATTATAGAAATTGACCCTCCTTTATTTTAGAAGTGTAATTTTCAAGATGCTGAAACATATAGTATTTTATTACTTTTAGCTAAAAGTTCAAATACCGATACCGAGTTTCACGCATCTAGCTTAAACAAATCCTTCCTTAATTTATTTACATATTTTCTGAGTAAGTAATGGGGAATTCGAACATAAAAAAGTGCTCCCTTTGCTCTTTCCTTTTTATGTGTTCAATTTTCAGTTTTTTTTTTTTTTTTAGCAGGAAAGTTTATATGCTAAGTTTCATTTTACTAGCTTTAGAAACTTGCGAGATACACTACTCTTTAAAAAAATCTTGCCCCACCCTTTTTACGATACTTATTTCCAAAAATTCTTTCTTATGTCCTGCTTTCATAAGAAAATTATACTTATAATTAAAATTTAACGACTCTACTTGTAGTAGTATGCCCAAAAAATTACTCATCTTTACTCTTTTATATAAGAGTACAGAAGATAAATACAGTCAAACAAATGGATTTCCATGAACAGTTTCCGATTTCTTATAACTACCTGATTCGTACGTTTCCCACAAGCTGTGATTTTAAATTTACGCTCTGTCAAGGTCCAAGTTTCAAAAATTTATTGTCTTATTGAAGCTTTCGTAATCTGGAAATAAACTTTTTATTTGCTTTTATTATATAAAAATCATGCTCCCCTAAAAAAAATTTGCAGGCTACACCCCTAAATGACTATGTAGTAATTTCTGTAAAAATGGCACAGGACCTAAAATTTAGGTCTAGTGCCTATATTTTTAGGACTTGTGCCGTTTAAGACTTATGAATGTCACCCACTGTATTGCATAATAAATGTCCTTTGCTCAATTTTAAATTTACTGCGTTCTTTATGTATACAGTTGGTATTTAATGTTCACTCGTGAAATGTCTAGTGAGCTTTTGTCCTAATTAAGTAAACTTCGGTAGATTTTTGTCCTACTCTTAATAAAATACGCTCCGCACAGTATATATTGCAATTCTGAATGTTTGCTTGGTTTCAGAAGTCTGGTAAAATATGCTTTTTAAACATTTTTTATTATTTATTTATTTATTTTTGTTTTAGGAATTTGTCTTGGGATTCTCGTATCTCCATTCGAAACAAACGAATTTCTTAACTAATTATGTAATTAATTCTTAGAATGAAATAGGTTGTACTATGTACTTCGTGTATAAGTGCAGAACAGATAGTGATAATAATAATCTTAGTAGTACAAATATAGCTGTTACTGTTGGAATTAGATATGTTCGTAACATTATTGCCAACTAGTTGCTGCATCGTCCCAATTACGTGTGGTGGTGGCGAATTTCAGAACTAAAGCAAGTGAATGAAAAAGGCACAAGTCCTAAACGGCAGAAGTCCTAAAAGGCAGAAGTCCTAAAAGGCACAAGTCCTAAAAATCATATCGCGGCAGAAGTCCTAAACGGCAGAACTCTTAAAAATAATACCGAAGCAGAAGTCCTAAATTGCAGAAGTCCTAAAGTGCAGCAGTCCTAAAATTTAGGTCTAGTGCCCATATTTTTAGGACTTCTGCCTTTTAGGACTTCTGGATGTCACCCTGCGCCAAACTGCATTTGTGCCAAATGTGTTGATAAAGTGTTTTCTTCTATGACTTCCTTTCTGAGGTACTATCCTAGTATGTACCTGACATTTTTTAAGGAAAGTTAAAGCATTTTCAGCCACAACGAATGGTTGTTGAATCCTGGGTATAAAAGGGGATTTTAATTCTACTTAATACAGGGTTTTCATAAGGTCTGGATGGATTTAATTTGCTTATAATTTTCATAAAAATGCTCATAATGAAATCAAATAGAGTGCAAGCGGTAGCGGAAGGATTACATTTTTAGTTGGCAACACTGTTAGATAATATGGAAAACTACCCACTTCTTTGTTACTTTAAAAAATGGTCTAACTGCTCCTTTCTACAAGTCAAACTATAAGCGGATATAAATACACACCGAAACGCGATCAATCCTCACGGATTTATTTTGTTTGTGCGAGAAGGGAATTTCAAAATTTTACTTCAAATATGTAAAATAGAACAATGATGCTTAAAGATACTTTATGTAGAAACACGGTTTGAATGTAGTACACAATTTATTTAAACTCAATTGTCCAATAAAACTGACTGGGTTACCATAGAAAAAACTGAGTTTCTCACAACAATGGAATATTACAAATATAAACGTACCTTAATTCCAGATTATCATCCTCTGGTCTTCGATATTCACTTCCTTGAATGTCCTTTTCCTTCTTATTTCTGCGATGACTAGATCTAGGACTGCTTGATTCTCCAGCTCTGGGAGTACAGTGAACGAGTCCTTTATCTACAAATTTCAAGTTACTGCGAAGTGATTCGCTATTTCTAACCAAATTAGATATCGATAAAGGCTTTACTAAACATATGGCTCTTGAAGTTAGTTTAAAATCTGATTCCGCATATGTTTTATTACATTCTGAAGTAGCTTTAAATTTGGGCTCCAAAGAATCTCTGACCATGGAAAGTTTAGTGTTATTATATCCGGAACTTCTGTTTTCTCCTGAACCAGACGGTTGAACATTCTTTTCTTTCTTGTCCCTAATAAGTCTCGAAAAATGATTACTTGAATCTTCAGCCCTACCACAGGAACCACTCAATTCTGAATCCGCGAGCTTTATTATATTGAGAAATGGTTCGTATTTTGTAGACAAATTAGGTATTGATAAACGTTTGACTAAACATATGGCTCTCGAAGCTAGCTTCCAATCCCATGCTATATCATTTTTATTATGTTCTGAAGCGGTTTCGAATTTAGGTTCCGCAGAAACTAGAATATTATTAGATCCATCTGTTGCAATTTCGGTTGATTCTTTACATTTCAAAAAGCTCACAGAACATGTTGAAATATGATTATGTTTCAGCTGATAATCATTACTACGATATAACTCGAAATCACAATTTTCAGTCGTTTCATTCTCTATTTTCACTTTAACTGCAGTCGATGGAATGTTCATTCTACCAGAAGCCACTCATTTAACGCAAAAACTATTTTGTAGGTTGTTGATTTGTAAAAGCTCTCACCGTTGCAGCAAAGTGAAAAGTTCTGAAATGTGATTAAAAATATTATTACTACATAACACACATGTATCTATTAATATATAAAATGACACATCTATTAATATATATACAAAGACAGAGTGGGAAAGAGATAAAGCGAAACATTAAAATTTGCTTTGCAAATATGTCGGAACTAGAAGATATCTGTTGCAATGTTTTCACAGACGTGAAATCCATAGAAATGCTGATATTTCTAGTCTATTAAAGTAAACTACAAACTAGTCGAATGAGTTTAGTAAGCTACAACTTAATTCATTTAGATGGAATAATGTTTTGGAATGTCATGTTCAAATTTGCAACATTATATGTATTCCATTTTCTCATCATTGATCGACTGCAATTCCACGCAACGCAGGTATCTAGGAACGTTGCAGGATCTCTTTCTCTCTCTCTCTCTCTCTCTCTCTATATATATATATATATATATATATATATATATATATATATATATATATATATATATATATATATATATATATATATATATATATACAAAGTTAGCCTAAAAGAAATAGACAAGTTGTACTATGTATAAAATGTTATGTATTTTTGAACAAAAAGATTTTACGTGTGGTACATGAGTATATACTTGAAGTTTTCGGCTGGCAGTTTTTTTTTTTTTTTTTGTTTCAGTGATGAGTGTGTGGCATAAGCACCTTGGTTTGCCCTCGAACTTGACCTTGAAGTGGCTTGGAGGAAATGAAATGAAATGAAATCTTAGTTTTACGTCTCACGGTTATGCCGGTTAAGCTAAAGGAGACGGTGATGATCAGTAATGAATGAAATGCTGGAATGAAAAAAGTGGGAGGAAACGGGAGAACCCCGAGAAAACCCACGCACACGGTGTTTGTTCACAAAGTTTACTTGTTGGGGGCTGGGATCGGACGCGGGACCCCAAACACCAAAGATGAACGCTCTACCACTGAGCCACCGCGGCCCCTGGCTTGGAGGAATATGTCGAGTCAAATTAAGAAGGCGTTCTGCGTTCTGGAATATGGCAAGAAAAATTCAGTTACTGTAGTGCAACGTCACTTTAGGACAAAGTATGGGAAACAACTACCCACACAGCAGTTTATTTATGATTGGGTGCATAAATTTGAGGAAACAGGTTTTCTCTGTAAGAAGAAATGCACGGGAAGACTTCCAGTTTCAAAGAAACAGCTGAGCGCGTTCGTGCAAGCTATGATCGCAGCCCGAGGAAATAAACGACACTTGCAGGAGTGAACTTGATATCCCTCAAAAGACTGTCTGGAACATTCTACGTAAACGTCTCAAATTCTATCTATATCGATTGCAATTACTGCAGTTTCAGTGAAAGTGACAAATAACAATGTTTAGAGTTTTGTGTGTTCATACAAAATCTTTGTGAAGAGAAAGAGGACTTCCTTCAGCTGCTTACACTTGGGGACGAATCAACCTTTCACATTAATGGTATCGTAAACAAACATAACGTGCTCATATATGAAAGTGAAAACACTCATGATATTGTGGAGCAGATTAGGGACTCCCCGAAGGTTGACGTGTTTTGTGCTGTGTCGCCCTGAAAGATGTATGGACCGTTCTTTTTCCAAGAAGAATGTACCTGAACACGTTGCAACTTTGGTTCATGCCGCAACATGAAGAAGATAATGACAGTCAGGGGCGTCGTTAAGGGGGGGTAAAGGGGGGGAGCCTCCCCCCCCAAAGTTACCAATCGCTTGACAAGTTGGCAAATTAAAATACATAGTTGGCAATTTGAAGAATGCCGTTTTGTTCAATTGACTTATTCGGTTTAACATTTTCTTAGGTAGCCAGTTGCTGTAAAACATTATCAGTTCTTATATAGACTTGGCATAAATTTTGTGTAGTTACCTATCTTGAAATAAATTGATTTATTCGTTTAAAGCTTCTTTACTTGTTGCAAGTGATTACACTTCACTTTTCTTCATTTGATATTCGTAAACATTTTGAAGAATCTTTAATGAAAATCGGAAATTGTACCACTGACAAAAGCAGAATGGAGTTGGCATGCAAAGACAGACAGAAAAGGCGTTTCGGTGGCAAGTAGAGAATTTACGCAAAAGCATTTGATACAAGAGCGTATACAAGGCAACAGGTAGTGACTGAAAGAATTGATATTAATAAAACAAGAACAAGGCAGTGACTGGTTAGTATTAAGCCTACTGTTCGTCCCGTATAAAACGGGACAGTCCCGATTTTGGGCCCGAGAATACCGCGTCCCAATAAATTTAGTCAGGACAGGCAAATGTCCCATATTTTAATTCCATCCCATTTCTCCTATCAATATAAGCTTATTCGAAAAGTAATGAAGTGGCTGGGATAATGTGAATGAACGATAAAGTGTAGCATGTAACAGTTTTGATCAAGTTATCACAATACCCTGTCCGACTTGATAGCGAGCGAAATTTGCAACAATGCTTTTTCCATTGTACCTGGTGGAAACTCGGATACTCTCCAACATAAAAAAAAGAAAAAAAAAGTAAGATGGCTTTGAGTGTTTCTACATGTACAAGCACAGGAAAGATGAGTGACTTTTTCTTCATAGAGACATTAAATAAAGTAACAAGAATTATAATATTTTTGAGATGTTATGGGCACAGAATTGTGCTTGGTCCAGGGCTTAGAAATATGTAAATCTGGTCCTGATAATTATACACGACACAAGGAGAAAAATCAACTTTTCATCAGATTAAACTGACAAACGTAATTTTGGCAAATACTACCATGTAAATAAATATTGCTAAACACGCGAAGAATATTGAATGTAGATTGTATGACTGATTTGAACCGTTTGCATATTGTTTTTCTGTAAAGCATTTATATAAGACATTATCTTAAGTTTTTAAGGCATTTTTTTATTGTAGTTGGATTGTAAACATCTTCAGTCCGTCAAGTTAATTACAGGGAACGACGAGAGAAAAGTAGCTGCAGCTTAGGAAACTTCCGCCTATTATATTGTTGAAAAAAATAAATGTTGGCTAGGCTAAAGGAGATGGTGATGATGAGAAATGAATGAAATGGTGGAATGAAGAAAGTGGGAGGAAACGGGAGAACCCCGAGACGCACACGGTGTTTTTCCACTACAAAGCTCACTGGAAGTGAGCTGGGATCGAACCAAGGATCCCATGCACCAGAAATGAACGCTATACCACTGAGCCACCGCGGCCTATTATACTGTTATTCATAACCAGAGGTACAGTTTATTGGATTTTGTTGGAAAGTTTTTGGGGGGAAAGGGGATCTAAGATCCCGTATTCCCATGAAGAAAACATGGCAGGTTTATTAGTATAAACCTTTTACTATGTATAGTATGTGAATTTGACAAATTTAAGAGTTTTTTTCTAATAGTAAAGTGTCAAAGGGAAGTAGATTTTTATACCAGAGTGAATATACTTTGTATTGTGTAACCGTGTATGCTTTGTGTGTGAATAAACCTTTCGCTTTGAAACAAAAGGTGATCATATTAATATAGAGGACAAGGATAGCGTATTTCAGTTCTGTTTTGCAGTAAGACTTTCTATTTACAGGGCTTTTCGAGTAGGGAGAACTGAACAAAAGTGTGTTTTGGGAATGATATCATCAGTGCCTTGCATAACGGGGGTGATAGCTCCGGGCTCCGAAGAAAGGGGGCGCAAAATTGGGGAGAAAAATGAAAAAAGAGAATGAAAGAAAAAGAGAGACAGGAAAAATTATTTGGAATACAACTAGTATGTACTTAAATCCTCTTTCTGCTTTAGGAAATGGTCCTATAATGTTACTCATGTTAGGAAAATATATGTGCACATATATAAAATGGAAGGAAAAAAGTAATAAAAGGTGTTCAAAATCAAGGAAAAGCAGGGTTTATTTTTGAAAATTTTCTTACGCTTCGCGCCAACCATGGTGGCGCTTCGCGGATGATCTGTCCCCTAACTCATATGTACGAGGACGCCGTCATACTCTCGCCCCGGCTGCTGATTTTCCATGCCACGGCACAGGGGAACACAGTAGGTTTCTGGAAATGTTGTTCGATGGACGAAAGCTACAATTCATGAGTCAAGTCGTTCTGTCTCTTCCGCTATGAACCTAAGTGCATGATTCCAAAAGTCACATTTTGGGGGGCCAAACAATACGTCTGCTGGGTGAAAGCATAGACCGGTGTGTGTTTCACTTCATTTTCATACAAATGTGTTGCCTTTCCTACTTCATTTTTAATCACGTAGTTGGTTCTTTCGGAAAGTAAAACAAAAATTGCAATTCTTCCTTTCTTTATAGTATTTATAAGTCAAAGCATTACGTAATCATTGTATGTTACTTACGTAGCTCATGGGGGAGCAAGCGGGGCACGTGCCCCGGGCTTGTGGTTGGAGGGGCGCCTAAAAGGGAGGTTATATATTAGTATTTTTCTTGCTGGTATTTAATAATTTTCATCAGAGTGCGAAATTATGAAATCGAAGTGGGAGGAGACTGGAGGACAGAAGAGAAAAAAACTCTCCGCATTTCTGGTGAGGACTGACTGGCGCAGACTATCAAAACTAGCCATAAGTTGTCAAATTAACAGTTGTACATCGTGGGAGATGATAGTGATTCTGAGTTGAGGTGTGAAACTTTACTCGAAACCGGGGGCTGTTCGTCCGTCACTCAGATGTGGCACGGAATGGGGCGAATATGAAAATAAGGTTGCTGTGAAGTTTTCCGCAGAGTTGGTAAAAGTGAGACTAAGATTTTCGAAACACTTGATATATATATATATATATATATATATATATATATATATAATCAAGACTTGGCAATTTCAAGTTTCATCCCCCCCCAATCTTGTAATGCTCGCTACGCCGCTGATGACAGTTTAATATTTGTGAAACATGGAGACCCACCACACTGGCATTCCGATGTAAAGGGTTACCTTGACGAAGTTCTTTCTAGGCAGTAGGTTAGCCGCTCAACTCATGAGAACATGGATATGACTTAATGGCCACCACGAAGTCCAGACCTCATACCGTGAGATTACTTTCTGTGGGGTTTAATAAGAGATA
Source organism: Thermobia domestica (assembly GCF_964235325.1). Lineage (NCBI taxonomy): Eukaryota > Metazoa > Arthropoda > Insecta > Zygentoma > Lepismatidae > Thermobia > Thermobia domestica. The sequence continues at coordinate 272,863,645 of NC_137456.1, read as the reverse complement.
AAGTGTATGTCCCCCCCCCTTCCTCAGAGTTTGACGCAACTGAAAGAACGAATCAGAGATGCTGTTGCATTGGTTGACAGTCAGACCTTCATGCGCGTTTGGGAAGAATTGGACTACAAACTAGATGCTTCCCATGTAACTAGAGGATGTTTCCCGTGTAGTTGTACCACAAAAAAGCTTCTAGATGTATCCTACAAGTTATGTAAGTTATGTCACCATGTCATTAAAACTTTACATTTGGGGGACCACTAAAGTTGTCTATTTCTTTTAGGCTAACACCCCATATATTATATATATGTCAAAGAACAATGAGACACAAAAATGCCAGTTGGGGTATATGGCAGGCTACTAGTACGTTTAAAAAATAACTTTATGAAGCGAAGTTTATGAACAGTACGTTAGTTGATTTTCTGTTCTGTGGACATTAAAAAAAGTATACAACACAATACTTTCACTATTTAATCTTTTGTAAGTGTAATACTATATACCAAACTTCGCTCACATGTAGAGCTGACAAGAAAAATTATGAATATATTAACATGCTCAGAATCTATTCGGTGTGAGGGGAAAAGAAAACGATGATATTGCAAACTAACACATCTAAAACCTAATAAAGTTCTGTTAATATTCCTTTTGTCGACGATTGAGAAACCCCAGGCACCAGATAACAATAGCAACTAGAAATACGTGTCTGGAGTTTAGACACCTTAAATCTAAAATATGTAGGCTCATATATCAAATTATTTTTATATTATGATGTCTGTCTCTGACAACTGGAGTCTGAGTCTAAAGAAAAATTTTCGAGCACTGTTCTTGTTCATGATGTTCTTAAGATAGGCTAACCATCTATACTAGTCAGCCTCTGTTTGCTTTAACTTTCTAGAGCTCCAAATCTCCGCAGTGATCACGAAAACATTTTTCTTGAGGAAATATTGTAAAACAGAAAAGATGCTATATAATACGAGTTGTTTTAATATGAAGATATGAATAGTTGTAATAGTGCGATCAAATGCTAATTGTACACTAGATGATAATAATAATATAAAGGATGAAGTTAAACACAAGTTTTCCAAGCCATTACGATGGTTGAGCGCCAAAAGGCCGTAACTGTCGAATTTTCATATTTTGAGTTAGTGCTATGAGGACATGTATAATGGATTGAATTTTTTTGTGCCAAGACGCCTTAATGAAAATCTCTATTCTTGGAACGTTATTCGAAAATGATATAAAGGTATAACTGAGTTATTAGCATTTGGTTCTGTGCCAGAGAGGCACATATCACTTCAACCTCTAAACTAATAAAATTGCAGTTACGCCTTTTTGGCGCTCAACCATCGATTAAGAGCTTTCTGGGGCAGAAAGGACTATATTTGTAGCAGTAATAAAATTGCATGGAGATACACTAACTTTGTAACATGTATGCCTACAAGTTGTCAATTTCTACAACTAAGAGTGGGAAAGATGTATAGGCGACAACATAACTTGAATTTTCAAGACATTAAAAGCCAAATTTGGAAAATAAAGCTGTAATTTTAACAATAATATGTAGACTTCAATATTCTCGATCTGCGCGCGATTTATTTTTAATTTCAATTGATGTAGTAATTCGACTCCTAATTTCTGGGGTCTTATTATAATCCTGCTGATATGTATTAAATTATTTTAAAAAGCAGAACATTACAAATAACTTTTAGTGTAGGAGAACAGGTTTTATAAACAGTTTATTTTAATATACATTAAGTATTTTACTAATTTTGTCACCTTCTTTCGCTATTTCACTAAATTTATTTGCAGTCTACAGTAACAGGCTGCAAAATAAAAGCACTCACTGAAGGTGTCAATACGGCTCAGAAAGAGGAACAGATATGTGAAGTCGCAAGGCAGTTTATTTTTGCTGCCGTGGCGTAAGCAGCACAATTTTGCATTTCATATTTCATTATATTTCGACTTCATAATCATACAGATTTCACGAATTCGTGCCTGTAAATAAGACTTGTCAAGGTATAAAGATACATTTATATATATACATATATACATTGTAACCATATGGTCCAGCTCATCGAATATTAATGAAGAAAATTTTAATTTTTAAGTAAACCTCGTATAAAAGCACTCTTAAAAATCTTTCTCTTAGCAAAAAGACGAACATGCATGTGTGTGTGTGTGTCGCGTCTGCGTCAGAAATCTTGGTGATCCTCTCGTCTCTCTAAATATAGTGCTAAAATTCAGCACACGGAGCAAAATTCGTCTCCAAAAATTCCTGTCTATGAGTTGTAATAGTTATTTTTAGCTTTGACATCACCAGGCTGCATAGTGAGCCTGTCCGCTGCGTAGAAACGCGAGGAGATTGAGAGAAAAATTAAGTTAGTCTGACGGTTGTTTCTGGTGTGACAACAGCATGTAACTATGGAGTCAGCTCCGAAAGAGCAGACGAATAACACTGCACGAACAATGGTACATTTGTTATGTAGTTAATTATTGTGTTTGGTTCATTAAAAATTGTATGGCGTAATGATGAACATACATTAAAAATATGTTGCGTTGATTATGACGAAAATGTTGCCGAGAAAACAAAATTCAAGTTGAAAACATTTATTCGTAATTCTTGCTTATAAAGTCGTCTTGACGGCAAGAAACTACCTGAGCAATGGAGAAACTTCAAGACCACTTGTAAGAAGATATAGTGGAAAGTAACATAATTTCGTCCCTCCAACTTCAAGGACACTCCCCTGAGACCGCCATAGATTGCCTTTCTTCAGCATCAAAGTGAGTGAAAAGTGACAGTGCGAAATTAAAAAACTAACGATGTAGTGAAGCTCAACCGGTAACCCGCGACTACCGCGCCTTCCGCGATTGTAATAAGAAAAATTGGGCCAAGTGTAAAATGTTATCATATTTAATTATTTGAACTAAAGTGCCAAAATGTAACGTAATATGTGTTTGTTTTCAGTTTCAGTGTTGTTTATTAAAGTGAAAAGTGAAACTTTGCATACCCTTTACCAAAATAATTATCATGGTATAAATTTATATTTTCTAGTTTAAAAGATAACCTAATTTACTTTTCTTTCCAGCATGAATAATTAATGCTTACGCAACATAATAATTTTCGCATTATAATATTGTATCGGCATTGAGAATACGATTAAAATCAGCTTTTATGTCAATTACCCAGAATGTTCTGACCCGAACTCCGAAGCGTGTTGTTCAGTGGTTATATGGTCGGCTTTGGTTGAAAGTCCGAACTACTACTGGACTAAAGGAGATGTTCAAAATATAGAGGATCGAATCCCGGACTGTTATAAATGTCTAAGCCCTCCTAGGGAACTGCAGGACACGAACCACATACTGTAATATATATATATATAAATATATACATGGTCGTGAAAAAAATCTGATTACTTTAAAATACCAAGCTACATCCCCGATACAAAAGAAACACAAAATTGGATTTTTTTAAAAAAATTATCGAACAAAATTCATATACATATCCAGGAATTCTTCGCGGAAATAAAAGCAATGGTGCAACAGATAGGTTTTATGTAATTTCTTGTATTTTCCACCGTGTTCCGTCATTCGAATATATTGAGGAAGTTTATTATAAAATATGGCACCCACAAATGTTGTATTGCTTTTGTATAACTTTCAGCGATACTGTTTTCTGGGATTTTACCCTTACGCCTGGTGTATTTATGGCTTCGTGGTGTGTTAGTAATGTTAGTTTTAACAAAAAGCAACATGCGAAATACGTATAGAGAAAATAGGGGTAATGTTTTAAATTCCGTGAATATTGGAGAACACAAGTAATTTATTTTGGCCCCTGTTGTGGTTCTTATTTTATTTTTTTTATTTTAAAAAAAAACGAACAACATATCACTTTCTTGGGAACTTCCCTGAAGACTATGCTATATGTTAGTAAAGACTGAAAATGTCCGAAATATAAGTTACGGAGTGTATCTAAATTTAAAACCTGTTTGACAGAGATTCCTGCATAGAGCATTTTATTGACGTTTTGGGCCAATGAAGATGTGTTTCCTAAAATAGACTGTAATTTACACAAAGTCTCAAAAATTTGGTTGTGTTTGAATACACTATTTGGTTATTTAACAGTATATCAGTATCTACGGAGTGCTTATTTTGAACGTGATTGAAATTTAGGGCTGTATATTTGTCTTTGTTTGTCTTTTAGTTTGTTTTGGTCAAACTAGTTTTCTAAACTACTGGCTGTATCGTCAATTTTATCGCGGATAATATCGTAGCTTGTCTCTGTTATAGTTAGATTTGTGTTAACAGCGTACATAGTTGTATCTGCTAGCGTGCGTCACTTGATAAACTATTTACCTATAACAGAAATAATATGGGTCCTAATATTGATCCCTGAGAAACACCAGTAGAAATAATTTTATATTTGGATTTCAAATTAGCTGATTCTGAGAGAAATTATATTTCCATAGCTTGGGCATGAATTTTCGAATAAGATTTAATTCATGAGTTGACAACTCCTCTTAAACCGTAACTATTAAGTTTATGGATAAGAATGTTACGACGGACAGATTGAAAAGCTTTGTATAAATCCTAAAACATTCCCACGAATTTTTCGCTTTTGCCCAGGTCTTCCGTGACCCTATTGCTATCATTATAAAAAGCAATTTCAGTTCCTTTATGTTATTGAAAACCAAACTGTGTGGGTGAAATTGCATATTTAGATAACAAAAAACTTATAATTTGGTTAAGAATTACTTTTTCAGTGATTTTTTTAGAAAGACAAGGAAATTGATCTATAATTTTAATTTTTTGGTCCCCTTCTTATATAACGGTTTGACCTTGGAGTACTCAATTTTTCAGGAAATATGCCTGTCTGAAGGGAGATATTAATGAGGAGGGACAACGGATCCGAGATGTGAAAGTTGAAATTTTTGATAATGGCCATTGGTATTTTATCCCGACCAAAAGAAAATGAAATATTTAAGTTTATCGTCCGACGCTTATGCCGGTTAGGCTAAAGGAGACTGTGACAATAAGAAATGAGTAAAATGAAGAAAGTGGGAGGAAACGGGAGAACCCCGACAAAACCCGCGAGCACGGTTTTTGTCCACCGGAAAGTCCACATGGCGCGAGCTGAGATCGAACCAGGAACCCCAAGCACCGGAAGTGAACGCTCTACAACTGAGCGACCGCGCCCCCATCAGACCAAAAGACTTTTGATTTCAATTCCATTGTCATATTATGTACCTCTCTTATTCAGATGGGGCGTAATAAGAAGGTACCGATAGGCGTATTACAAATGTTCGGGTGCGATATATCATTAGGAGTGTGCATGTTATAAATAGCTTTGTAATAATCATTGAAGGCGTTTACAATATATGCTGCATTTATAAATTTGTTTTCAGTAACGTCCAATTCAGTAATTTAATTTTTCATTTTGGTGCTGTTTTAGCTCTGTGTTTACTACTTTCACACAGTTGACGGTTTGTTTTCACTATTGTCTATACACTTTGAGTAATGGGATTTCTTGGCAAATTTAGTAACCTTCTATAATTGCTTTTGGTAGTGATATAGTATTCTTGCATTTCTTGAGATAAATTTCCTTGTTTATATGTTATATTTAGAGACTTTAGTATCTTACGTGATGTCTTAATACCGGTTGTTACCCAAGTTTTTTATTATTATTATTATATGAAGAAGTAGATATACATTATTTTGGAAACGCTTCGTTGAAATAAGTTACGAAGATATTGTGAAAACTATTCCATGCATCATTCATGTTGTTGTTAGAAAACCAAATTTTCCTGAAAAATACTTGTGTTACCATCAAAGATAAATAATACTAACAGTTTTACTAATGTATTTACCTATTTACTGGTAGTTACCGCATCTATGGCCTTAAACCCATCAAACGTATGAAGGATAACGTTTATCGGCTTCGCCGAATCAGCAAGCACACTACTCATAGAAAGTATTTTCTAAAATATAAACCTGCATATTTAGTTCAAATAGACTATAAGGATAATCTTTTCATTAATTTCTTTAATTATCTCAAGCTAAGGTTTATTATTATTATTATTATTATTATTATTATTACTATTATTCATTCCGTACATTCAGAAATTTTGTAAAGGTGTCATCTTGAATGTTGTTGTAAACCTTAACATGCAAGCATCTAATTCACTCAAGGAAGGTTCAACATCTTATAAAAATCACATTCAATGTGATCACCTTAATTGTATCAATAATATACTAACAAAAAGCTCAAAAGGCCTGGTGGGTTTTAAGATGAAATTTTTCAGGTGTCCAACCCGCGGATTTTTTTTCAGATAGGTTTATTGGACAAACCCTGGTCTATGTGAGTGTCAGTAAGGTGGTTCCTAGTGTGATCAAGTTCCTATTATGATCATAGTGTCTTTGTCACACATGTGTTTCCGGTACTAAAGCATTTTTTTTTTCTTGATCTTTCTAATGCTGGCACCAGGCATCTCAATACCAAACATATTTTTTAAATCTTTCTTTGTTTGATTCCGTTTGATTTCCACGATTCAGGCTGTTTGCCACTATTAAAATGTTGTTGTCAGTCCTGATATTAATTGCAGACTTTATCTTAACAAGTTAAATCACATTCTGTAGATTCACATTCAATTAAATGTTTTTCCATTCCATTTGTTGATAATGGCAGATACCTATCGATAATTTAAATGCCCTGATTCTAGGAGGACAATTAATTTTTCTGTTTATAGGATCTGTCGTTATTTTTACATGACACCACTATTCCCATGGGGGTTGCCAGTACATTTTCTCATTATCAGTAGGTTTTACCACTCTGACTATTTACACCTGATATGCCTCGTACTCAAGTAGTGCATGCCGCTTTTTGGCCTGTTTTGATTTGATAGTTACACTTATTATTAAGTGCATTTTGAGCAACGGCAACAAATAAATAAATAAAATAACATAAAATAACACTCATTTAGAAAATTAATCCAATAGTATGGCTTCATACGATCCACTTCATCTACGCATCAATAAAAAATCGGTGCAAGTATAGTTTCCGCGCACCACAGTTTGGAAAATTCAATACTTTGCATGAAAAGACACATTTATAACGAAAAAATTTCGAAAGAGAGCATTAAACACAAACTAATCAATTGAATTTTACGTTTATAAGTGCAGGGTTAATAGTGTAATATCATTACAACGGATAAAATAAGCGAATGCATATGAAAAATCACTTAATTAGACGTTACTATCCACAGTCAGAATATTTCTGCACAGCGCACAGACACTATATTTTATGTTCACAAGTGGAGTATTACTAGTATGAAACCATGGCAATTGGTATTGAAACTTGTATCATTGCCTAAGCCCACATCATTTGCACTACCCTCGCTTGCGCGCATATCCAACACCGCTGACTCGCCTGCTCCCTTCGGACGCACCTCCACGCGGCCACAATTTTCGCCTTGCGTTGACTGAGATATAGCATTCGTGCTTTTTGGTGACTATCTAGCACAGGTTGATTTGTTGTTTGCATTGTAAATTGGCTGAACTCCCGGAGGCCCAGGATAAAGCCCACATGGATCTCTTTTCAACGTTGTATTAGACCTTACCCGATCTTACTTTCGTAAATCTTACCTACAATTACCCCTGTTTCATTTCTGGCCTTTATTATTCATTATTAGTCACTAATATTTCCTATTTTTAGCTCGTTTTCTACATCCGTATGCACCAGTTTTGTATTATTACGGAGAATTAGTACCTTCGAAGTGTTAAGTGTTGCAAACTACACACTACTTTCTACAGTCCGCAGCTAAAAAACCTGCAACATGAGCATATAAGTTTATTGTGAAACAACGAAGTCTTTTGCTCCAAAATAAGTGTGCAGGGGAGAACGCCGAGGTATCTCCTGGCGTGATTCGTGCCACTTAGACGTTATGATGATTCTCTGTTCTGTTAGGCGTAGGTTCACAATAAACTTACATGCTCATGTTGATTTTTTTTTTTTTTTTTTTTTTTGCTGCGGACTGTACACATAACTTTATTGATAAAAACGTGATTTACTTAGGTTACGAAACATAGTTGAGCGAGCGTGAGCGACTGGACAGGGTTAGAAATCACACAGAGGTCGTTTTGTAAGACATTCAACCTCATAACTTAATTAATAAATGGTACATATACTAAATATGTAATAACACAAGGGTTTAGAACACTGTGAAAATTATGCTCTACAGCAATCTCACATCATATTGCATCAATCCGCGAACACAAATTTAATACAGTCCACAATTTAACTTTTCTCTCTTATTAATCAACCTACACTGATGACATTTCTAACGTTTGTTACTCTCAAAATCACAACTAGTATGATTCTGTTCATTTCTTCATAAATCTTGTATTTCGGGACCACCATCTGATTCACTTAGCCCTGTAATTTTTATGCTACACGTCCAGAAGCCGCATTTATATGCAAATCATAAAAGAATTTTAATTTTTCGGCAATTACATCCTGTAACTCCAGTGAATTTCGTCTACGCCAAGTGAGATATTCTCATGTCGCCGACTGGAAACATTTTACAGGACAAAAAGAAGGAAATTATGGAAGAATTATAATTTTATAACAATACTTTCTAGTCATGCGCCAAAAGTTATCCACTACGAAAGAGTTAATAGCACTTATGGTGCTGGTGTAGTCGCACCACATTTTGGAAGATTTACAGGAGAAACTGAAGTGGAACAATTATAGTTTTCCAACAATTCTTTCTAGTGGTGCTCCAAAAGTAAACCTGTAAGACAAATTCTACCATATAAATCTCGCGGGCGGCGGTAATTTCGTCACCGGAAACTTCGTCACCGGAAAGTTCGTCACGGTAATTTCGTCACAAAAATATTGCCATATAGGTAATTTCGTCACCGAAAATTTTGTCACGATAATTTCATCACGGGTTTCTTTTAGAGCATAATACAAGTACAAAGAATGAACTCGAAAAAGTTTTTGAAGTTGTTTGCTTTGATCTTCAATTGAAGCAAAACTATGCAGCATAATCAAAATAGATTATTATTACTAAATAAAGAGTTACATATTTTAGATATCGTATTTGAGACAAGAGATAAAAGTTTCCAGTAATTCTATCACAGAAATATTATCATATAGGAAATTTTGTAACGGTTATTTTTTCACCTTTCTTGAACTAAATGGAGGCAAACAAATGACCAAAACAATTTACGTTATCTTAATCAAACTTGGAAAACAAGTCAGTTCGTGTTGAACTCTACAAAATTGAAGTTTCGGGTACTTAACGCAGGTGCATGCACCAGTAGAAGAAAATAATGCCAGCTTCAGCAAATGTTGAAAGCACTGGCAACATGGGAACTAATGGGTTTATATATCACTATTTACAAATATTAAGTCTCGCCAATATCAAAATTTTAGAACAGAAAATAGCAAACAAATATAGGAAGATATGTCAATCCGTTCATTTTCCCGCAAACGGGACGAAAATTTGCATCGTACTTGTACCATTCTCTGAGCCCAAACTCTTGGACCTTCCTCCACGTTAACTGAGTCATGTGAAAAGAGTGATCGTTTTTAGGAGCTATTGAAAGAAGAATATTATATTTCAACTCTGAGTAAACATTGGCAAATTGTTATTGCATATATGTGGAGAAAACAAATTTATTTAAAGGAAGAAAAACGTATAAATATGTCTGGAAGTTTCCTTTAAATAGCCTTATCGAGCTATTGAGAAGTGAAACATGGATGGTGGACTGAAACTTTTCAATGGCTCCTTAAAAAAAGCCCTATATGTTACGGTATTTGAGCAGTACGGTACGCCCTAATGCAGAGTAAGACACAAAATTCATATGAAGAACTGTTTCATGCGGTGATGTATCAATGTAGTGAATTTAGTGAATATGCGGACCCTGTAACTGTGGTTATGGATTTCGAGATAGCGGAAATGCAGGCTGTAAAAGCAACTTTTGGAAACAACTCGTGTCCACCATCCATGTTTCACTTCTCAATATTTGAAATATTTCACTCAGAGTTGAAATATAATATTCTTCTTTCAATAGTTCCTTGAGTAAACATTGGCAAATTGTTATTGGATATATATGTAAAGAAAACACATTTATATAAAGGAAGAAAAACGTATATATTTTTGGAAGTTTCCTTTAAATATAACCTTATGGAGCTATTGAGAAGTGAAACATGGATAATGGAAGGGAACTTTTCAATGGCTCCTAAAAAAGAACAAAAAAAAAAAAACGTATATATTATTTGAGGTGAGACTTCCTTTACTAGGTGAATGCCCTAATACAGAGCAAGACATAAAATTCATATGAAGAACTGTTTCGTGAGGTGGTACATCAGTGAAGTGAATTTAGTGAATATCCGGACCCTGTAACTATGGTTATTGGATTTCGAGATAGCGGAAATGCAGGCTGTAAAAACAACTTTTGGAAATTCAACTCGTGTACAGCATTGCTTTTTTCACCTGACTCAGTCAACATGAAGGAAGGTCGAAAAGCTTGAGCTCACAGAAAAGTAGAAGACCAATGAAAATTTTCGTCTATTTTGCTAGAAAATGAACTGATTGGCATTTCTTCCCATAGAACATGTGCATCGATTAATACAAGAGTCTTTGGAGGAAGAGCGGGAACTTCTGGACTGTTCTGATAGTACTTACGTGTCCGGCACATATCGCCGTGTTAAAGCTCGATCCGGAAATATTCGTTTACACAATGTGCCCCCTCTATATCATCCAGACACCTGGAATGTTCACTAAGCCACCCTGAACAACAATCATAGGACAAATAATATTTGTGAATCGTGGAACCAGAAGTTTCATCAACTGGTAGAAATATCCCACCCAACTACTTGGAGGTTTATTCGTGGAATTCAACAAGATGAAGCAAGAGTTTCAACTATGCTTCATCAAGATGATGTGGGCCAACCATCAAAAAGAAAACTAAAAGAGCGTTTCAGACTTTGCAGAAACGGTTCCAGTCTTTGTGTTTAGCGTACTACGCTGGAACTAAAAGCTTGACAGATTTTTTGCTTGGTGTTTCATTTAATATGATGCACAGTAGAAAATGAACATGTAAAACGCTTATGGTATTATAACGACTTACATTTTCTTTACTATTTTCTGTTTGGAAATTTTGATATTGGCAAAACATAAAATGTGTAAATAGTAATATACAAACTCATTAGGAGCCATTTTGCCTGTGCTTTTAACATTTACTGAAGCTGGGATTATGATCTACTGGTGTTTGTTCTTGCGTCGAGTATCCGAAACTTCGATTTTGCAGAGTACAATACCAACTGAATTGCTTTCCAAGTTTGATTAAGATCAGGTAAGCTTTTTGGTCACATAGTTTGTCTCTACTTAGTTCAAGAAATATGAAAAGATAACTGTGACAAAATTTCCATGCTAATTAATATTTCTGTGATAGAATTACTGAAAATTTTCTCTCTTATCTCAGACATAATATTTAAAATAATATGTAACTATTGTAACTATTTATTTAATAATCTATGCAATTTCAAAAACTTTTTCGAGTTTATTCATTGTGTCAAGTTCTATAAGACACTGGGCATTTTCGGTGACAAAATTACCGGTGGCGAATTTACTACGTCAAAATTTTCGGTGACGAAATTACCTACATGATAATATTTTGGTGACGAAATTACCGTGACGAAAATTCCGGTGGCGAAATTTCCGGTGACGAAATTACCTAAGTTCAAATCTCGCAAGGTATAAATGTCATATAAATCTCGTAAACGTATATAGCAAAACTATATATAATAAAGTCAGAACCAACGAAGAACTCACAGTAGAATACCCTTCTCTTCTGTATCACTGCTACCAGCTATAGTAGTGGACAATGAGGTTACCTGTTCTACACTAATATCTAATAGTTTGTGATACACAAGAGCAAGTGCAAATACTTACCGGGTAATTGAAATAAGTGTTGATATATCATATACTACTACAATCTTTATCACAACAAACACATTATAAGTATACTAATATTTGAACCATTTATTTAAAAAATTTACATAATTTCAATACATAATTCTTATCAAGCACTCCCTTTCTACATATATTCCATAGCAAATGCAGACCTTTAGATTCAGATGATTAGAAAATCAATGTTAACACATAGCTTACACTCAAATAGTGGATTGTCTTCAACGATAGCATTTTTTAGCGTTACACATTTAGGTCTATCTGGATAAAGTTCTATAATTATTAGAATAAATTATATTTTTAATGGTAAACACCAGTACGCCTATATGCAAAAATTTAAATTCAGCGAATTCTTAAGTGAAAAACTAAAATTTTTTAATTAATTCGTGCAGGTTTACTTTTGACGTACCACTCGAAATAATAATTGAAAAGTTAAAATTCTTTCACGAACTTCTTTTGTATTGTCTCCTAAAGATTTACGCTGAACGACATGAAAATATCTCACTTGGCATAAATAAAATTCAAGGGGGCCACCAGAAATAAATTGTTGAAAAATAGCAATTCCTTTTCGATTTGCTTACGAATACGGCTTCCGGATGTATGGCATATGAACTACAGTGCAAAAACACAAACCAACTTCTGCCACTAAAAAGCATGAATACAACCTAACAGAGTCGGGGTGTGGCGAAGCTGGTAGGCTGTAGGCGGAGAACTATCCGAAAGGAGAAAGCACGTCAGCGATACTGGGTATACGCCTAATCGAGGACAGTAAAAGGAAATGTGGTTTGAGAAAGATACGAGTTTCAATAGCAGTTGTGATGGGTTAAGTTCCAAAGTTGTACGTCCGTTCCCAGCAAAATTATGAAAATTCACAAGAAACATACGTATCATTTGATTGTTTGTTTGCTTGATAATATTTAAAGATTTCGAAAAATCCGTTTACTTCTTATATACAAGCGGTTATAAACATGGGACTATTCGGCGAACGGAGGAAACTATTTCGCGCAAGGGAACCGAATAGTTCCAATGTGGGAAAATAACGAGCATTTATATTATAACATGGCAGCTAATATATAGAAACATTGCACGGGATGTGAACTATTTTTTTTTTTAATTTGTGATTTAAAAAAAAAATAAATACGTTGATAACGAGAAAAGTATTTTAAAACTTTGTGAAGACCATGGATTAATGAATCTAATAACAAATTACAGACGATTTCTGCTGGAGATAGAGGAGCTGTACAAACCGAAATACTAAGATAAGTGGGGGAGAAAAAGCTAAATCAATTAGACTTTAATGAAGACTGGAAAACAACGTGCCCTGCGGGCCACTAACCTCCGGCATTAGTGTTTGAATTAAATAGTAATCCTTAGTAATTTATTTAAAAAAAAAAAAAAAAAAAAAAAAAACTAGCTACTAACCGATTTGAGGTACATCATGTCTAAAATTATTGTCGCATGTCTATAAATAGGTTGTTGTAGGAATACAATTTGATAACGAATTCGCTCGGTATTTCTTATAATATTAGTATGTGTATAATCGGCAAAGACATGTATGTGGTAAATTTCATGTCAAAAGAGCAGTATATAAGAAAATAAAGGGAAAAAAAAAACTTTTTTGTCCATTTAGCAACATTTTATTTTAATACTTCCTCTAATTTTCCTATGAAATTTAATACAAATATACATTTCCCGATTATATACAGTATCGGTACTAAAAGTGCCGTCCAAAATCAATATCAAATTATATTCTTACAAGAAGACAGTTATAGATACGCGACAATCATTTCGGACATGAGTGAACCTTTGTTCTAGATCATAACCTAACATTTCTCCCACATCGCGATGTAACGTAAGGAAGCTTAAAATCAGTTAAGACGTAAAAATTGAAAAAAATTAAATTTTAATAGGTTTTATTAGATTTTGGTAGAAAACTATCGGACGTCCAACTTCGGAAAGATGCCTTTGTCTTCATTTCACATTAGTAAAGCTCCAGTAGTAAACATAAAATACAGATCCTGTGCAGAAATACACCGCCGGTGGAAAGTAGCATCTAATAGAGCATACCATATGCCCTCACTTATTTTATCCATCGTAAAGCCTCGTAATAATTTTACACTTGTAACCTTACACTTGTAAACCTAAAATAAAGCTGTATTACTTTGTATAAAATTCTGTCGCTTGCAGAAATTTGTTCTTTATAAATGTTTTCTCCGACAAAGTATTTTATGTATTGTATTTATTTCGTACTTTTCTCATACATTTAGTACTGTATTACAATTCATATGAAGTGGACACGTCATTTATATATAAATACAAAAGTAAAAGAAACAATAATAGTGAAAATTAAACTTCACCTGTAAATCTTCCAAAATGTGGTGCGTCAAAACTACACCAGCAGAAATGAATTTAGCATTCAATAGAAACCTTATGACAATACTAATTAGGGTTACAGTGGCACAAAGAATAATATATAATTCAAGCGTTTACCACTGGTGCGCGGGATCCCTACTACCAGTTCTGGGGGGGGGGAGACGCACCCCTTCTATGTTCCAGCTGCTACGCCTTGAACATGGGGTGTAGTAAGAAAGGTAAGTGCAAGGGTAAACTACGTAGAAGGTTAGCTTAGTTTAGGAAGTCATGTAGCGCAGTTACAGATAATGGGGGCTGCTGTCAGTGATTACAGATCAAGCTTATTAAGAAGAAGAAGCTGAAGGAGTTGATAAATCACTGTGGAATTGTTGATGAATAGAATGGTGCACACCGGCATGGGACCATAACCAAGTAAAGAGTGCAAGGAAGAAAGAAACACTGGTCGGTAGTACTGGGAGTATGTACAGGCATAGATTAGATGCTTCAAGATACCTAGATCTTCCTGGCAGTAGCAGAGTGTATTATCCCGTAGGTCCTGACGATATTTTTGCACTGGAGCAGTGTTGCCAATTCCCTCAGAGCCGTTTTCCCTTCACAAGCTTCAGAATTTCCCTTTTCCGGATAAAATTTCCCTTCATCCAAACCGTTCAAGTACTGTATTTAGTAAACGTATTTTTAATCGTTTTCGCTTCCACCCCTCACCCCAATCTTTTAACCACACACAAGCATATACCTGACAGCCTTCTTTTGAGCTTACGCAGAATTTGAACTTGATTTGTTGTTTAGGTATCTAAGGCGTCGCGATAGAGGAGGGGAAAGGATGTGGAAAGTGTAGGCTAGGACCTATGTTAAAGGTGCAATCTCTGCATTTGCCTGGTGTGACTGAGGAAAAACCCTAGAAATTCCTCGGTCAGGACGGACAACCTAAATAAATCATAAAGAATATAAAATAAATATTATGTATTTTTATACTAGATATCATGATAGATTTTAATATTAATGTAACCTAAGGTACAAAAGAACAGCACTCCCATATTTACTGAAACGAATACGAACAGTGGCAAAGAAAACGGTAGCTGCTACTGTCTTTGGCTGTACACGAGGAATGTTCGTACGGAATTCTTAAGAATTTATAAATATGTGCGCACAGTCACCAGAAAATTTGTAAACTTATACAAACATACATATACTAATGACCCAGTATTCGCCAATATATACATATTTACATTCACGATACGCAGATTTTCTTCTCTTACATCGATTAATCCTCTTCACAATTAATTTTCTGGTTGGGAAAAACATCTGATTGGGAAAACCAAACTGTTATAATAGTTGGAGTGATAATTTAATTGAGAAATATTTCATCTTATTGCATTGCATTTAATTCAACAACGGGAATATTAATTTTGATAAAAGATTTTAAATAAGCATTGTTGTAATATCTCGAATTTAACTGAATATGTTGATCGATGTGTAATGTTGATAAATATTAGCGAATGCAAAGCAAGATAACTTGTGAGAATTTATGTGAAATATGTGCAACGGATTATGTTTGGAACAAATAGGATGTTGATTGAATTTATACTGAATTTTAATGAGATTAATTAGATACGTAAATACATTCAATCCATAAATGATTGAAGAGAGGTTCAAATTTCCCTGCAATATTGAGAGATTACAAGCAATTTCCCTTTTTCCTTTTCTTCAAAATTTACTCAAAATTTCCCTGCGCCAAGGGAAATTTCCCTTCAATTGGCATCACTGCACTGGAGTCTGTGCAGTGTTGAGTCGAAGTCGGGTGAACAACACATGATGAGCATGAGTCCATTTAGGGTGATAGATAAAAGAAAGCGTGGTAGGATTAGGTTCTATTCTCCAGTAATATTTACCTGGTCCACCTCGAGCCTAATGTTGATAGTTCTGCCATTCGCTCTGCTGTTGTTCTCCAAGTCAGTGTTGCCAATTCCTTCAGAGCCGTTTTCCCTTCACATGCTTCAGAATTTCCCTTTCCGAGACAAAATTTCCCTTCATCCAAACCGTTCAAGTACTGTATTTAGTAACCGTATTATTAATCGTTTTCGCTTCCACCCGCTCACCCCAATCTTATAGCCACATACAAGCAGATACCTGACAGCCTTCCTTTGAGCTTACGCAGAATTTGAACTTGATTTGTTGCTAAGGTATGTAAGACGTCGCGAAAGGGGGGGAAAGGATATGGAAATGTATAGGCCAGGACCTACGTTAAAGGTGCAATCTCTGCATTTGAATGGTGTAACTGAGGAAAAACCCTATAAAGACCTCGGTCAGGACGGACAACCTAAATAAATCATAAAAAATATAAAATAAATATTATGTAAATTTAATTTTTATTCTAGATACCATGATAGATTTCAATATTAATGTAACCTAAGGTACAAAGAAAATATTAAGTATACATTTGGCATGTACTTACTTAAGAACAGCACTCCCATATTTACTGAAACGAATACGAACAGTTACAAAGAAAACTCTAGCTGTACTGTCTTTGGCTGTATACGAGGAATACTCGTAAGCACAATACAAAGTTTAGAGATGCGGAATTCTGAAGAATTTATAATTCTGTGCGCACAGTCACCAGAAAATTTGTAAACTTACACAAACACACATACACTAATGACCCAGTATTCGCCCACGTATACATATTTACATTCACGACACGCAGATTTTCTTCTCTTACATCGATTAATCCTCTTCACAATCAATTTTCTGGTTGGGAAAAACATCTTCTGATTGGGAAAACCAAACTGTTATAATAGTTGGAGTGATAATTTAATTGAGAAATATTTCATCTTATTGCATTGCATTTAATTCAACAATGGGAAGACTAATTTTGATAAAAGATTTTAAATAAGCATTGTTGTAATGTTTCGAATTTAACTGAATAACTGTTGATCGATGTGTAATGTTGATAAATATTAACGAATGCAAAGCAAGATAACTTGTGAGAATTTATGTGAAATATGTGCAACGGATTATGTTCGGAACAAATAAGATGTTGAATTTATACTGAATTTTAATGAGATTAATCATTCAATCTATAAATGATTGAAGAGAGGTTCAAATTTCCCTGCAATATTGACAGATTACAAGCAATTTCCCTTTTTCCCTCTTCTCCAAAATTTACTCAAAATTTTCCTGCGCCAAGGGAAATTTCCCTTCAATAGGCATCACTGCTCAAGTGTTGGGATAAATGATGGGGCCGGTAACTTCACTGCAGCGTTGCCAACCGGATGAAAATATATTATCGTACGTAGCAGTTAAAATTATCGTTTTTGTCGTAAAATTATCGTATTTTTTGTTTTCAGTTTCAGTACCAAGCTTTATATTATTAATTATTATTATTATTAACAAGAAACTAACATGAGCATTCACAGCTAGGAAACAAGATCGAAGCTTAATTCTTTACCAGTATATCGGAAAAAAAAAGAATCTGCTTTTCCTTCAACGCTTTATGTGTTTACTAGTGAAAACTTATATACATTAAGTAACTAATAATTACTTCTTCTTGATTGATTTCCTGTGTGCATATTACTGGTCTCCGGTTTGATTACAGGTGAGATTGCATTTCTGCATTATGTTAGTAGTGGTTTGGATCAATTCTACAATATGTTCCATCTCATACAGTTTATATAACTAGCTAACAGTGCAACAAAAATATTTAAATTATTACCCGATTAACTTTAATTTGCTTGCATTATTCAGCGCTGATCGTCTTTGTACTGTCTTTAGTAATTTTGTCAAATCTCGTATATTGCAAAAGTCGTATTGTTTTCCATGTAATGAAAGAATTTTTTTCCGAATTTCAAATCTCCAGAATTATCTTTACTTCTTACCAGGACTTCTTAAATTATCGTATATCTTCCTATTGTCGCACAGCATCTATCGTACATCGTATAGGAATCAAAATTATCGTTCATGTTGGCAACGCTGCTTCACCGGTAAAGGTCCTAATAACGCTCCTTGTTTAGATAATTGCTCTACCTCTTCATTACCTGGTATCATTTTATGAGCTGTTACATCGATGAAAGTTACCTGCAGGCCTTTGCTATGAATTTTACATACCTGTTGTAGAATATTGACCAGAATCCAGTTGGAATGAGCTGGTTGAGGTGTGGGAAGACGACGACGAAGAACACTCTGTCTGTCACTACAAATACAGCTAACAGGTGGTTGGAGACATGACACACGTTGCAATGCGGCTCGAATAGTGAACGCTTCAGCCATGTTGATTGATGTGTGGCCAGGCAATGCCTGATGAAAGCGCCAATTGTAATGCGGTATGAAGACGCCAATGCCCACCTTCGATTGTCCAGCCTTGACCTGTTTAGAAGCATCCGTGTAAATAAGTAAAGCGTCTGCATGGTGTTGGTTAATATAGTCTTCCCATAAATGCGATATTAGAGAGCGGGGAGCGTTATTTAGCCAGTGGGGCGAAAGAGATGGAAATTCTACTTGCGTAGGAGTGATCTGCGTGGTGTATGAGGATTGGTAGGATGGAAGTTTAGGCGTGCGGTAGATAATATTCAGTCATTGTTTTACACGAACATACGCAAAATAGGTCCAAGGGAGCTGGCGATGATAGGGTAGGGTTTTGCTGCAGTTAGTAACATATAGGAGTTTTGTTTTGGGGATGATGGGTGACGTTGTAATTGCCATACGGTTCAAGATGAAAAGTTTAGCTACATGAAAAGCTTGGATATTATATGGAATGATACCTGCTTTTTCCAGGAGTGCCCTGTTGGGTGAGTTTCGAGGTTGTCGAAGTATTGAACGGAGTCCTTGCACTTGTAATCGAACACACAGTTCACTGAGACGCCGAGGTAGTGGAGAAAGAGCTGGGCAGCCATATAGAAGTCTTGATTCGAAGCACTGACGAAATATGCATAACTGTAATCAGATATCCAATCCCGATCTCTTAGTACTAAGTCGGCTGATTAGGTTAAGAACGGGTTGCACTTTGGTGTTAAGTGTATCAAGATGTGCTGTCCAAAGTAGTCGAGAATCCAATGTCACTCCGAGGTAATGCAGATGAGAAACAGGTGAGAGTTGGGCATCTTGGAGTATTAGTGGCGGAGCGATTGTGCGCCTTTTCCGGGTGAAAATGATGTACTGACTCTTACGCCAGTTTACACTACGGCCATGATATCTGCACCAGTGTTGTAGGCTGTCTATGACGTTACGAAGTTGTTTGGCACCATGGATCAATGTAGACGTGCAAACATAAAACAAGAAATCATCGGCGAACTGATTTACTCTTACCAACGCTCGAAGCTGCCTATGAAGCGAGATGGTAAATAGATTAAAAAGAAGCGGGCAAAGTGGAAAACCCTGTGGCAATCCTTGAGATACTATCCTGGGGTCTGTATAACGGTGACCAATACGCACTGATACTTGGCGGTGTATGAGCCAATTAATGGATGAAGCGGAGGTATCCAGCTGGAATCTTAAGTGAAAATAACGCTTGCACGAGCACATCCAAGGGTACACTATCGTAGGCTCGTGCAAGGTCAATATGAACTGCCATAAGATATTCCCTCCGTTGGAATGTACTCCATATGTCGGTAACGAGACTAGTAAGAGCGTCGTGTGTGCTTCGAGATCGGCGTAACCCGTCAAGGGTTTGGGGGAAATATATCGTAATACTCTGCCCACAACATAAGACGTTGTAGGAGAATCTTCTCAAATATTTTAGAGATGCAAGGCAATAGTGTGATTGGTCTGTAGCTGCTAGGTTCCCCAGAGGGCACATTAGGTTTCGGAACTGGCACAACAAGGTGGCATTTCCAGGATTGCGGCACGTCTGAAGTTTGAAGTGCGGGAATTGGTGAAACAAACGGTTCTAGTAAACGGTAGGAATAGGATATTTTGGGGGTGAATAAACATTGATGAAATTTATATCTCCTAAACGTATACCTTGTAATTGCGTATGGGGAGACGGTGGAGGTGGTATCCCATTGAGGAGAGTATAGGGAAATCCACGTCGAATCCCCAGAGCGATACCGCCATATTGATCCAGTCGGTTTTCCTGTAGTAGGCGATAACCTGGGATGCGTAGTCGAAAATGATGAACCGACCAGACCTCTTGGATTAGGAGTATGGTTGGTTGAAAAATAGCACACAGTCAATGTAAAGCCATTTGCTTGCCCTGTACTTGATGAATGTTCCACTGTAACATAGTAATTACACTTGTTTCTGCCATCCTAAGATATGTGAGATTGTGGTAAGCGCAGGTTCTAGGTCACTATCGTTAAGAAGATTGGTACTCGCTAGTTGTTGAAACAACACAATTCCAATGGCTTTGTATTGATTTTTGAGAACAGTAGTAGAAGTTTCCTTAAGTGTACAATCTGGTATTTTAGGTTCAGAATGAAGATGGCGCACTACATCTCGTAACGGTTCTCTGCGAGCACGAGTGGAAGAAGCTGGTGAGGTAGTTGAAGAGGCAGGTAAGGGAGAAGTTCCCGAAGAGAATAGACCTTTGCGCCTCTTGGAGGAAGAAGGTTCTTGCAACGGACCAAGCTGGGCGTCACGATCTGCTGGTATACTGGAAGCAGTCAGGGATCGAGCATGGCGTCTCGGCGATGTAGGTGGTGGGCGCGATGCGCTTGGAATTGTCCCAGTAGAACGAGTAGCTAAACTAAATGTGCTATCGGAACAAGGTGAAGCCTGTACCGTTTGAGCGTAGGTGGCTTGCCTTGGATGTAGCTTTCGTGCTTCATTGTAAGATAACTTCGATTTAATCATAATTTCTTGTAGTTTTTGTTGATGTTGGCGTTCTGGACAAGCCGGATCATCATCCACATGGGAAGCACCACAATGAAGGCAGATCGTAGGGTTAGAGCATTGATCAAAGGTATGGCCCTGACCACACTGGCGACATCTAGCGGCCGATTTGCAAGTTTTGGCGATGTGCCCGTATCGATAGCATTTGCGGCATATTTTCGCTAAGGGTACATAAAGTACAACTTTGAAACGGCAAAAATATAACTTACACTCGATAGGAAGTATTTGGCTGTCAAAAGCGAGGACGACTGTAGGGGTGGGAAGACGAGTCGGCTGTGCCGGCGGATCAGTAGGTATGTTAGGAGCATCTGACCCTTGCACAACTGTAGTGATCAGATTGCGGACCATACGTTCTATTCGCCGTGCATGTACCACAGGAGTTCCAGCACACTGTATATCAGCGAGTAGATCTTCCATCGAAACGTCGACAGGCACTCCTTTAATAGCACCCATGGTAGTAACTGCATAGTTAGGTATATACGCCGTCCAACCTTGTTGTTTGAGAATATCATTGTTAAGCAGAGCATTAGCGTGAGTAGCACTGTCACAGGTTGCCTTTATTAAATTGCGCCCGATGATGTCAAAACTGGTGATTCCTGTCACTTTGGATTTAAAGAGAGCACGTCCTAAAACCATGGGATGAGTTTTCCTCACAGGCTTGGAATGATCTTTCGCAGTGATGTGCACTACATAAGGAGCCAGATGATGAGATTTGTATGTAACGGAAGGCTGAGCAGCCACAGGAGAAGAGGATGGAGCAATGGTAATGGTGACTTCCATAGCTGGACTTGGAGGCTGCTGCAATTCTGACATAGGTAAATCCGGTATCAATGGGTCAGGCTGAAAGCCAGATGTTGAAATCAATGGCTTTCCACCCGATTGGGCGGCCATGTTGAATAATTGCCCCCAAGGAGGCAAATATATAAGCACTAAACGCGACACACAATGAAAATAACACAAACACTAATCACAGCAGAAGTAATAGACGGAAAATCGGTATGATAGGAGAATTCAAACATTAGACGAGGACAGGTACCGAACGCCACCAGGTCTAACTCGTGAATCCGTGGGGTCCCTAGTTCGAACTTGTTTGTTTGTTTGTAGAAGCGTCACAAAAGTGGCGCAAAAGAACATTGCCACTGTGTTGAAAAATACTTATCGACAATTTACAACTAGGTAATTAAACGTGTAAAATGTAACGATTTGATTAGTGGAAAAATTATAAAAAGTAATAAAATGAGTACAAAGGTATATGATATGTACAAAGTAATAAGTATGGTAAAGTAAAAATACGCGAAAAAAAGTAAAGTTACAAGCGGGAAAACGTCAAATCAGGAGAGAAGTATGACACAATAGGGTAAAGGTCAAAATCGGGAGAGAAGTTCGAACAGTTAGAGGGCTGAAGGCCAAGATGGACAGGGTAAAAGGTAGAGAAAAGTGGGAGTGTAAAATGAATGGAAAAAAAGTGTTTTAAAAAGAAGGGAATGTATGAACGTGTAAATGGAAAAACGAGTGTAAGTGTAGTGTATATAGCTAGAAAGGCCCACTCAACTCTCGTCCTCACAGAGCACACAAAACACGACGCACACGCCGTAACGGCCACCACCAAGTAAGTTTCTGCTGGACTAGTAATGGGCAGTCAGTGTTGAAAAGTCGCTACTGTACCGTCAAAATTCCACCACGTTCTGCTACCCTTACTGAAATTCCGCTATCTCCGCTACATTATAAAATTAAACTTAAATGATCAAAAAAAACTGTTAACTGCAAAAAATTCACACATTAATAATAGGCCTAAATTCTAAATGGAAAGCCCTGATTTAGTGCTTCACTAAATTTTATGAATTATAAAAAAATCAGTCTTATTTGAACAAATCATTCACGGTCGATACTTATAATTCTTTCATTATCATCGTCTTTACTAACATATTAATATTGTGTACCACAGGCTGTTAGCCAGCCCAAAACCCTAGCGGTTTGAAGAGAAAGTGTAAACACTCAGTTGGAGTGGTTCACCACAGAGAGACGCTCTCGTTGTTTTATGATCTCACTTCGTATGAAACGCTACGGAAATAAATGTAAATCTCATACATGTTTCTTCTTGTTTTAACAGTTCATTAATTCACCTACAGAAACGTAGCATGTACTTAATTGGTTTCAGTATTAAAATCTATACTTAATACATATGTAGCAGTAATTTGTAGATAAACATATTTTTTTAAAAAAAATAATTAAAAAATAACTTCTGCACCCACAAATTCCCAAACTCTCAAATTTGTTATAATATTTTTCCATCTATTAATCAAGTCTTTGTATATTTTATACATGACATTAAGACAAAACCCTAGTTACATTTTCAAATATAATGAAACTTGTATAAACCGGAACTTCAATAAAGTGGAAATCTGTCTGTAATAGAAACTTTTCAAACTCCCGGTGTGTCTTTATATTGCTGTTCAAATTTGTATAAAACGGAAATCTGTCCAAAAAGGACGAAAATGTCAAACCCATTGCTTTCCGTGCTTTATGAAAGTTTCATTATAAGAATAAATTGATAACATAGATAGTATTTTATTATAAGTAGGAAATATATGCCTACAGGCACGTAGGCAAGGAGAGATCCGGCGGCTCCGGACCCCCCTTCAAGACCAGAAATGACAAAAAGGATGAAACAAAATGAAATGAGAAAAAGATGGACCAGCATTAAAAATAAAAAAAATAAAAACTACAGGAAGCTTTTGATTACTCTTTCTTATGAGGAGATTTGTATTGCAATATATGATGGCGAGGTGGCGAGATATCCTGGAAGAAAGAGGGAATTTGAAATTTCTCGAAAAGTTACAGAATTCTCACAAGTAAACCTTACGTTTGGGTGAATCGAGTTGCTGACTGAGACACATATGAAAAAGTAGTACTAAATGTGGTAAGTATTTCAGTGAAGTTTTAGGTGCGAAGCTCCAGGGGTTTAGGAGATACAGCTACCAGAACATCACATGGAAGTACACAATAGTCTTCATACAGTTGGAGGTAAAAGCCCTGTAAGACCTCTTGTAACGACAAAAGGTGAATAACAAATATATGGGTACATATTAGGACTAGGGGGAAGTCATATAGTAAGGGTATACCTGACGGCGGCCATCTTGAAATCCGCCATTTTGAATTAAAGTTAAGTTTTTAAAATAGGAATAGGGTCATGTGATACATGATTTAAGGCTCAAATTTAATCAGAAGAACAATGGTGACGTTAATTTAATTTACGCGCAATTGTTAAAAAGTTACAGGCAAATTAAATATTGTTGCAGCATATGTATTAGTCCTTTATCCCACCTTGTAAATTTTGTGTTAATGATAATAATTAAATAAAAAGGAGGTGGATAAATATTAGGTCTATGGTAAGAGTTGCCTTGATGGCGGCCATGTTCAAATCCCCCATTTTGAATCAGACAAAAGTTTTAAACAAAACGCATGACAGTGACACCATATTAATAGCAAATTTTACCGTAAATCCAACAGTATAACCATTTTTGCTTTATCATTAACCAGCACAAAAGTAAATGGGAATAGAGTAATGCAATAGATGACTTCGGGCTAGAAGTTAATCAGAACTACAATGGTGGCGTTACAATGTTAGTTGTTTGATGCTGTACTTGCACGCCATTTCGTTGTTTTTCGTGTATCCTGTTCACATCTATTCCTCGCTCGCTCTTGTCATTGGATCGCTCCTTACGATTACTGCTTTGACGGAATTGTTAACGACAAATGTGTGAAGTGTAACTCGATTGCCTTTGTCAGGTGTGCTCACTGTGAGCAGAGCATTTGTGCAAGTCATGCACTCTTTTCTGAACTACATATCGATTGTACTAATTGAGGACTTTTCTGGAAGAAAGACCCAAGTTCAATTATGACTCACTTCCACTTTGGTCATTTTTTCTTAAATTAGCAACTTGTTTATGCGATAACAAATGCTGGTTCATGATAAAGTAAAAATGGTTATACCGTTGGAAATTTGCTATTAATAAGGTGTCAATGTCATGCGTTTTGTTTAAAACTTTTGTCTGATTCAAAATGGGGGATTTGAACATGGCCGCCATCAAGGCAACTCTTACCATAGACCTAATATTTATCCACCTCCTTTTTATTTAATTATTATCATTAACACAAAATTTACAAGGTGGGATAAAGGACTAATACATATGCTGCAACAATATTTAATTTGCCTGTAACTTTTTAACAATTGCGCGTAAATCAAAATTAACGTCACCATTGTTCTTCTGATTAAATTTGAGCCTTAAATCATGTATCACATGACCCTATTCCTATTTTAAAAACTTAACTTTAATTCAAAATGGCGGATTTCAAGATGGCCGCCGTCAGGTATACCCTTACTATATGACTTCCCCCTAGTCCTAATATGTACCCATATATTTGTTATTCACCTTTTGTCGTTACAAGAGGTCTTACAGGGCTTTTACCTCCAACTGTATGAAGACTATTGTGTACTTCCATGTGATGTTCTGGTAGCTGTATCTCCTAAACCCCTGGAGCTTCGCACCTAAAACTTCACTGAAATACTTACCACATTTAGTACTACTTTTTCATATGTGTCTCAGTCAGCAACTCGATTCACCCAAACGTAAGGTTTACTTGTCAGAATTTCTGCTACTAGTCAGGGAGATTTCAAGCTTCCGAAAGCATAGTGCCGTTGTGTAAGAGCGTGGTCATTTTTATCACAATTTTTCGTCATCGCATCCTTGCAGTATCAAACATGTTATTTCAGAAACAATTTTCTGCTGCTCCTTTAACCTGTCATTTGGAACCGACAGTAGTTGACGGAATTATAAAAAACAAAAATTTATGTAAAAAGAAAGTTCTGTTAGCATTTGATTCAACAGAGAAAGGAACGCAGATACTGTAAAATATTTTACAAGACATTATTTGAGTATGTACTTTTTATAGTAGTGAATACTTCATTTTTATAATATTTGAGGTCATAATGAAAGGAATTGTTATATTTGAATAAACAGAGGAAGGACGTCAATATTGTAAAATCTTCCATACGTTCTTTTTTATTATTATTATTATTTTACTCGAGATTTCTTCATAGTTTGTTATTAAAATACTTGCCAATATATCCTCATTTTATTGGCCTAACAAACCAATATATGTTGATAGTAAAGTATTTCAAATTGACCAAGCTCCTGGGCCTTCAGAATTTCATGTCCCGCCCCTTCCCTCCTCCCACCGTTACGAAATCCTGTATAAACAAAACCAATATATGTTCCAGTAAAATAGTTTAGAATGATTGAACCCCTTGTGTGATGTACGCAATATTTCATGTCACGGACCTTTTCTTTCACGAAATCCTGGCTACGTGCCTGAGGCCTACCTATAATTATACTGCAAGATTTCTTCGTTGAACCCTGAGTTAGTAATTAGACACTAGCAATCTTTGAAAACTTCAGTGATGATTTTACGTTTTTTTGACAACGCTAACTCCTTCCGAATTTCCTTTGAGCGAAAAGAGAAACGGCACTAGATATAATATAAAACCAATTTGGGAATTAGTTCCATGGAATGAATGTTCCTTCCTACATGACCTCAACTTTGATTTCATTCAAACTGTCCAAAGTATCATAAAACTATGTCACCTTACATGCTTTTATTAGATGCAATGTTAGCGATCACTACATTTCTGCCTGTAATAACACGCTAAACACTTCTTGAGTTGGGAACATTAGAAATGAATTTCAAGTCTTTTAATTTAGTGAAGACAGCACCGTTATTTTCTTTTGAAGATGTTCTTCATAGTTTGCTTATACAGCAGGTACATTTAGTGAATTTTCACTCGTTACTATGTAACCTGACAAATGATAAACGAGACCTTCTTTTGCAGTACTGCATTTTGGAAGTGGTGGAGAATTTCTTATCCAGTCACATGCATCTGTACTCTTTTCAACCAAAATCAACTTGAAAGTGATATTTTGTAACGCCTTTTTCTTTAGTTATTTTTTTTTCTTCAGTGATTTTTTGCCAATTTTCTCATTTGATTAACAAAAGTCGTGAGAGAAATATTATTTGAAGTTCGCAGTTTGAACTTGAAAAAAGCACGTTTCTTACAGGAATATAGTCAGTGGCGTATTTAGGGGGATGGCTGCCGGGCTTAAGCCCCCCCCCCCGAAATCTTACTTAGTATAGTAAAGTAAATGAAATATCTTGCAGAATTTTCACATTTCCAGGCAAAGCCCTTCCCCAGTTAGCAAAGCCCCTCCCGAAACAAAATCGTAAATACGCCACTGAATATAGTACAAAGATTGCAACATATTCAAATGAAGAAAGTCAAAGATAGAAGAGTAATCATCACATGACAATGATCTTATAATTCCGAAATGTCATTCAAGTGAATCCTGATTACATTTTGATGTTAATATGTAGGAAAATCTATTATTCCACAAATATTCGGCTATTACCAATGTACTTTGAATGGTGACACGAAGATATTCAAGTGTTCTTTCAGATGCGAAAGTGTTGTTGATTAAATACATGTTCTGCAGAGTTTTAGGGTGTGAGCAATTTTAAAAGAGTCCAGAGGAAGGGATTTTAGTGTTCAAAGCATCGGCAAAGTCATTCACGTCATTGAGGAAACTAAGCTCTGGTGAAATCTGAAAACGATTGCAGCGCCACCCTAGCCTTGGGGACAACAGAGGGTTGAAAGTTTATATGGACTAGAGCGGGAGAATCCACACTTTCTCTTCAAAGCGCTATGCCAAAGGTGTACGGGTGGGGGCCGATAAAAATTAGAGGAGGCCCAATCCAATCATATTATACTTTATCACAGTGGTGGCCAGTGGATTGTGGTTTCGGGTGTTATAGTACGAACGATCGGAGACGAAAGATATAAAGTGGACTCATTGACAAATCAGCTTAACTTTAGATGCAAATGCTATGTGACATGTGAAATTAAATAAAATTTTGTTTTTAAAAAATAAAAAATGCAGAACATTTTATCCGATTAATCACCTTATTTAATTAGTAAGTTCATTCTTCTCTCTTTGATTGGAGCAATTCTGCCTAATACATGCTGGTTGAACTCTAGTATTCTTATTGTCAGGTCTTTTTCAATGGAAAGAATAACCAATGGTGATAACCTTTATTGGGACATTTAATTCCTTCAAAGTGTGCATTCTTTTTGATGTAAAAAGACACTTTTCTTCTTTGACGCCATAGGTACAGTTAATATTAATTTTAGAAGGTTTTTAGATTCACTAAATATTTTTTCTAGATTATTGCGAACAATTCATTCGCATAAGAGAGGGCAAACTATACACAGCGAAGCTAGAGAAGCAATAAAGGAAGGTCATAGTGCAGTGCGACGTAGAAGCGAGGGAGAAAATACTAAAGTATCTGTTATCATAGCCTAATTTGCGTGTCCACGTATACAGGGATCTCTGTGCGAAATGTGAGAAACATACGGAAAGAGGGACTGGACGCTGGAGAATCATCACTCACCACTCCAGGTAAAAAATGACCTAAAGCAGAGCAATATAGGTTTCATTGTGATGAATTTGACAGGTGCGTTATAGGTGATATTATACAAGACTTCTATTTGCAGAAGAAAATTGTTTCAAGCGCATCAAAATTGTCAGTCATCAAACAAAAAATGTATTTCTTGTGCATAAGGTGGAATTGAAATATTGCATTCAGCTGTCCCCAGCGGAATTGACTCCTTTATCTTGCAAGTGAACACTAGTGATGTGCAGTGGGAATATTCACGGGTTTTTCCCTGGCCTATAAATTCCCGGGAAGGAATTTATTTCCATTTGTTTACTTTCTCTTCCAAATTATAAGAACTATATAACAAATTACTTTATTTTAATATATTATGATTTACTTCTAGGTTTTAAAGAATTCGGAGGTTAAAAACTTAATACCCGGCGTGACCTGTTACTCACGATTTTCTTCCGCCCACTGTTCCGCTTCCCTGATGTGGTTTTCCCGTGTGTTGTGTAGGCCGTCATCACATTCGACACTGTCCCACGCGACACACCTAACACAGTAGCCACTGCCGTCACACTCACTCCACATAACCGTGCACCAACAATTTGCCCTCTTTGAAAATCTAAGAGGTCTCCCATTTTACACTACCTCCGTCTGCTGCAGCCACTGGACACTGCTGTTCCACTGCGCTTGACGTAGTATGGAGACCGACCTAACACACCACCACCAGCGGTCCGGCGATGCGGGCGCCACGACACCACTGCCAACCCATACATCTGACGTGTTGCCAATTAGAGGTGTTTCCATTTTTCTGATCACCATCTGTAAGTAGGAAGAAAGGTCGTGTATGGCAATGTTACCTGCTAAAATTATAAAGATAAATCAGCATCTTGCAAATTTTGAGTACATAAATGCGTATGCGCAAATCTTGATAAATTGGTGAGACATGTATCTTACGGCAGTTATCCAATCTAATTTGTTTATAACATTTAAAAATTTAATATGTTTATAATATCAGTAGTAGAGTCAAGTATAGAAAATCCACTTACTTATAAATTTAAACTGTTTAGCAGTGTAAAAATATGTGGACTTACTATAACATTTTTTCCATATACTTACTTTCATAGAGCATATTGTAAGTAAATATACGTTTATGCGTATTATCTAAATATAATAAAATATTAATAAAGCAACATATTACCGCTCAAAATATACATTTTAAAGAACCCCCTGGAGACAAGTGTAATAATATACTGTGATAAAAAACGAATTTAACTTCGAAATCTTAATATAGTAATAAAATGCTCTTTTCTTTGTGATTGTACATAAATTCCCGGAAAAATTCCCATTTTGAGAATCTTCCCGGGAATTTACCCATCACTATCGTTATGTAGACGACACGTTATTTCTCTACAAAAACGACTCACAAGTAGAAGTACTCCTTAAAGATTAACAATATTAATTTTAAAATCGAGTTTATAAGATAATTTGAAACAAATGGTATTACTTTTTCTTGGATCTACTAATATGCATAACACACACGTTCCAAACAACAGTCTGTAGTAAATCTACTTCAGGGAAAACATACAACGTGATAGATTAGTTTGCAAAAGGTTGAGTAGCTGAGGTAGAAAAGTTCCTTTTGAGAAAGTAATAAATATGTTACAACATTCAACATATACTAATTAAGTCTTTTCTAGGACTTTCGTACAGTTCTGAATGCATTGAGTGAATAAAAAAAAAGCTTAAGATAATTATAGAACAAATTGATGTATGGATAGTTGCCATTCCCCCGGATAATCCGGGACCGTCACAAAATCAAGATCTGCGTCCCGAAAATAT
The DNA here is from genome assembly GCF_964235325.1 of Thermobia domestica. Classification (NCBI taxonomy): domain Eukaryota; kingdom Metazoa; phylum Arthropoda; class Insecta; order Zygentoma; family Lepismatidae; genus Thermobia; species Thermobia domestica. Next base: position 272,833,157 of record NC_137456.1, on the reverse strand, counting down.
TTCTCGGGACGCTTAAATGTCCCGGATTTAAGCGAAGAACAAAAAAGGAAGGTCAATGTTCCGTTAAGGGAATCCAGTGTCTTTGACACCACTCTTTCTATTGATTTTCGTTTGATAACAAAATATAACGTTATATTAGGTTAGGTTAGCTTAGCTTAAGGTGGTCCAGTGTAGTTTTGGACCCCCTTAACGGAACATGGACCAAAAGGAAATATAGTTTGCTTTTTTAAACAGGATTAGGAATATAATTATTCTATTTCAACTTCCGAGTCTGGCAATTCAAAACTTTTAAAAAAAATACTCGAATACATAAAACACGTATTTAATGAAGTTCACGATTTAACTATTTTGACATTGAACGAAGCATTCGTTTCATTGGCGAGGGACAAAAGGTCTTACTACTCAATCTGATTGTTATCTTTAGTGCTCTGTTTAAATCTGCATCTTGCTTCTGAAATATTTTGATCAATAATCCTGATCGATATTCTTGGTAAGTTTCCGCTGACCATTCAAGAAGAAAAACATATTATTTTAATTAACAAAACTGAACAGATAACGCATTACTTTTAATTAAGCACACTCTAAAAACGAGTAAGGTTTTGAGAACCATAAAAATATAGTTAAAATTGGCATTGTCGTTGGAAATATAATTGTGGTGACATAAAAAATATTAATCTTATTTGCTATGTTACCAGTGTTGGAAATTTTACAAAAAAGAAAGAAAAAAAACTGAATAGAATAGGTGAGTACCTTACCTCAATTTCCGCAAACGTGGTTTCCGTTCGTCGTCGTGGATAAAAAGAAAAACCTTCTCTTACAGGTAATGCTCCCTTTGATCTTCCTATCTTCTAGAAGATTCGACGTGATTTTTACACTGACAGTCAGTCGTGTGCACAGGCTGGAGTCCAATATTATACACGTCCCAACTTCCTGCAGTACTAACTTCCAGTAGTTCTAAAAATCACACCGGAGCACGTAATTGTACTCACTTCACTTACTATTTAAACTCACGATCTGTGTTAGACAGGCACACGATCTGTGTTGACCGCACTCTACGATAGTTGCATACGACTGCTTCTTACAGAGCAGCAACTTCCAGCGCACAGCACTCATACAGAAGACAAACTGTAACTGTGTGTGTGTGCATCTCGCTACTACAACTGCCCTTACGTATTGTCACTAGAGGGCGTAAGGTAATACACGTCACTCACCCTGACGTCACTAAACGAAAACTTGATAAACAAAAGCACATTAAAAAGATCTGTATGTGCAACACTTTCCCTTGTTGACAAGTTTTCGTCAATATTATGATACATGGATAACAATATCAAAGTTACTTACATATATATACAATTAATTACAACTAACTATGTTCTAATTTACAAGGCCTATCTTGTTACAAAGTAATGCTAACCTATTTCTCATGAGAGGCTTTGTCAGCAAATCTGCCAGCTGTTCTTGTGTTGAGATCTGGTTCACCCCTAATTCTTCTTGAGTCACCTTTTCGCGAATAAAGAACTGCTTGGTCTGAATATGTTTGGTCCTCTTGTGGAATTCCGGGTTTTCTGCAAGTCTCACCGCTGCGCTGTCATCGACTTGAATGACGGGCATCTTCTCCAGCTGTGTTATCTCTTGGAACAGCCGTTTTAGCCAGATGACTTCCTTCGCCGCCTCTGTAGCTGCTACTAGTTCAGCTTCTGTGGTTGAGGTCGTTACCATACTTTGACGTTGACTCAACCAACTTATACTTCCTCCAGAATACAGTACAAGAACTCCCGTGGTTGACTTCCCTGTTTTCTCACAGCCAGCAAAGTCAGCATCACTGTAGCATTCAAGAATACCTGTCTTCTTGTTATGCTGATAAACAATTCCTAGCTCAACAGTACCTCTTATGTATCTAAATACACGTTTTAGTCTCACGACATCAGTGTCTGTAGGATGTTCAAGCGTTCTTGAAAGCACACTCACACTGTAAGCAATATCTGGTCTCGTACCTAGCATGAGATACATCAAACAACCCACTGCCTTGCGATAAGGATAGTCTTTGTTTACCTTTTCTTCTTCAGATGTTTTCATTTTAATAATAGGTGTTGTTACTGCTCTACACGCATCAAAATGGAACTTGTGAAGCAGTCTTTTGGTGTACGCTGTCTGATGTATCTTGATATCGCCATTGTCACGCCTCTCTATTTCCAATCCCAGGAAGTAGTGAGCCTCTTCTTGAACAGTTATCTTGAATTCGCTTTTCAGCGTCGCTAGGAATTCATTAACTTTTTCTTTATTACTAAATGCGACCAGGCCGTCATCCACATAAAGAATTAAGAGAATTTTATCCGTATCTCTTTCCCGAATAAAAAGGCATGGATCAGCATCACTTTTCTTAAAACCCTGATTAAGCAAGAAATCACCAAACCGTCTGTTCCAACAACGGGGTGCTTGCTTCAATCCGTACAGACTTCTATTAAGTTTGCACACCTTTTCTGAGCCATCCTGGTACCCTTCTGGTTGCTTTATATATATTTCTTCTTCTAGATTTCCATAGAGAAAAGCTGTGGATACGTCAAATTGAAGTAGATGTAATCCCTCATTCGCTGCTACACTCAACATTGCTCTTATTGTACCAAGTTTTGCCACTGGACTGAAAGTCTGCTTGTAGTCGATGTCTTTCTTCTGACTAAAACCTTTCGCCACTAGTCTCGCTTTGTATTTCTCAATGCTACCATCTGGGTTATTCTTAACCTTGTACACCCATTTACATGGAATTGCCTTTTTTCCTTGCGGTAAATCACATAGTTCCCATGTCTCATTCTCGTGCAACGACTCCATTTCCTTGTCCATTGCCTTCTTCCATTCAAAACTTTCTTTGCTTTGTATGGCTTCGTCATAGGAACTAGGACTGTCTAAATCATTAACTAACTCTTCTACGGCCATCACATAATCGTCGTATTTTGCAGGTTTCTTCAGAGTCGCTCGGTCTCGCAACACAATGCCCTGAACATTAAATTTCTCTTCCGTACTCGACTTGGGAAACTCTAGCGGTCTATCTTCTTTCATTTTTGCCGATTCTTGCTTGACTATAGGTTTTAATATCTCTTCCGATTCTCTACTCTGAACGTCCCTTGTTCGTAGCTGTACTTCTTCCCTAGAAGTTTCTTCAAGTGTACTCTCTTTATTATGACGTCTCTGGAGATAATAACTCTTCTTTCTTCTTTAATCCAGACTCGATATGCTTCATCTCCATTGTAACCAATGAGATATCCTTGCTTGACTTTCCTGTCCATCTTTCTTCTTTTTTGTACCGGAATGTGCACGTAACACTTGCAACCGATCTGTCTCATATGCTTAATCCTTGGTCTCTTCTGCTTCCAGAGTTCATATGGACTGACACCTTTTTGTGAAGATTTTCCGGTCCTGTTAAGAATGTAGATCGCTGTTGACGCCATTTCTGCTCACATCTCTTGCGGAAATTGCACTTCTTGGTTAGAGTAAAGGAATGTTCTTGCCATTTCCACAATGGTTCTATTCTCACGCTCACTTCCCCCATTTTGTTCCGGTGTATAAGGCGCTGTGAACCGTTGATGGATGCCATACTCCTTGAGTATCTTCCGTACTTCAGCATTATCAAACTCTCCTCCGTTGTCGCTAAGAAACTCTCTAATGGTATGTCCTTCTGCCTTGGCACTGGCTAACACCTGTTTCAACGCATACTTCTGATTTTTGATGTAGAAAAACACCAAACCTGTACTTTGAATAATCGTCTCTGAATATAGTTAAGTACTTGTACTTCTGAAACGATTCACTAAAGGGACCACAGACATCTGCTGATAATAACTGTCCCACTGAAGATGAAGGTTTTCTACTACTAAACGGTAGTCTGTGCGCTTTTCCGTAAACACAAGAGTCACAGAGAACATTTTCATCTTTCACAGAAATATTCAGCTCGTTCTTCATTAAATCTTTGATATGTTGCTTGTCCTGATGTCCCCATCTGCTATGGTACAATTGTAAAAGAGCTTTATCAGACATCACAACATTCACTTCTTCACTATTACTTGAGGGTACTGGTTCAAACTGCGCTTTGAACAATGCCCCTTGTACTTTTCTTTTGCCTTGAACGATAGCAACTCCGTCCACTTCTAACAAACACTCTGTGGTAGAGGACGTAAATTTACTATTCCTATTCCCATCCTGTGCGGCCAAAACTGAGAACAGATTTTTCGTAATATTCGGAACGTACCACACATCCGTAAGGATTAAGTCAACTTTTTTGCCTTTCACTTTTGAAAGCACTTTGACGTCACCTTTCCCTAATGCAAGCAACTTCTCTTTACCTGCTGCTGAAATACTACTTGGGTTCTCAAACTTCTGATAATTGAGGAAGAAATCGGGTGTGTGTGTTACATGCTTCGTTGCACCATTGTCAATCCACCAAACGAAAGGTCCACTTTCTTCTGTAGAACATTCTTCGTTCGCAGAATAGACAATTGTCAACTTGGTTTCACTAGATTTCTGATTCTTCTTCTTCTCATTCTTAGGCGGTTTCCCATCTGCATTCCAGTTTTTGCACGTTCGAACCGAATGCCCTCTACGTCTGCAGTAATTACAAATATCGTCTTTCTTCACCTTCTTCTGTAATTGCTTCGGCGGATTCACTACTAATGCTTCTTGCTCTGAAGGCGCACCCTTGTACTTGCCTACTGGTGACCGCTGTACAAAGTTCCTTTCGAACATACACAACTGTGTAGTTAATTCGTCAAACGTACGTTGTACTTCCTTGGTCAGCAACATCCAACTTGATTTGAAAGTTTCAAAAGTACTGGGTAAGATGTGTAACACTTTACAGATCAACAAAAGATCCGGTAATTCAGTATGTCCTTTGTCCTTCAATCCACTGTTAAGTTCCATCCACAAACTGTTCAATTTAGCTATGTGTGTGGAAACATCTTCACTTTCACTCCAAGAAAAGGCGAAAAAGTCCATACAAATCTTGAACAACTGATCTGTGGAACTTGCCTCAAATAGCTTCTTTAAAGCTAACCACATTTCTTCAGCCGTATCTTTGTCCATTATCTTCTGGTAGACTTCGTCCGTTACTGCACTAGTTATCATCGACTTGGCATAACTATTTGCTTTCCGGTAAACGTCAGCCTCTGCTCTATATTTCTTCTTTTGAGCTTCTGAAGCGGAATCTTCTAACGGTTCCGGTTTTCGCAATTTGCCATCGATAACTTCTAGTGTCCCTTCATGGTATTCTAATAAGTCCCTAATTTTTCTTTTCCATACGGGCCACTATTTCTCACACGATAACGGTTTTATATTCTTTAACAAATCCATCTTCGTGTTTAAAGAAAGAAAACAAAACTGACACAGACCAACTAACCTACTAGGTGTATTTGAATACAAACGTCTCGACTTTTACTACTAGTAAACGTAAAATGCAATAAATCTATTTGCACTTCACACCACACTTCACTAGTTGCACTACACTTAGAATATGCATATGTCACTAGCACACCTAAAATAATGCGTAAGCCGTTCGTCGCACTATTCAAGCACTTAAAACCAGACACAGCAGTTTCGGAAAATTTCAGTAAGCACACTGGGCCTTATTAAGCACACTGGGCCCATAACCAGTATGTTGGAAATTTTACAAAAAAGAAAGAAAAAAACTGAATAGAATAGGTGAGTACCTTACCTCAATTTCCGCAAACGTGGTTTCCGTTCGTCGTCGTGGATAAAAAGAAAAACCTTCTCTTACAGGTAATGCTCCCTTTGATCTTCCTATCTTCTAGAAGATTCGACGTGATTTTTACACTGACAGTCAGTCGTGTGCACAGGCTGGAGTCCAATATTATACACGTCCCAACTTCCTGCAGTACTAACTTCCAGTAGTTCTAAAAATCACACCGGAGCACGTAATTATACTCACTTCACTTACTATTTAAACTCACGATCTGTGTTAGACAGGCACACGATCTGTGTTGACCGCACTCTACGATAGTTGCATACGACTGCTTCCTACAAAGCAGCAACTTCCAGCGCACAGCACTCATACAGAAGACAAACTGTAACTGTGTGTGTGTGCATCTCGCTACTACAACTGCCCTTACGTATTGTCACTAGAGGGCGTAAGGTAATACACGTCACTCACCCTGACGTCACTAAACGAAAACTTGATAAACAAAAGCACATAAAAAAGATCTGTATGTGCAACAACCAGAATGATACGAGAAATTTCATATGTGCTGTATGAAAAATATTATATAGTTAACGATTTTATTGTCATAAGGATCATCTTTATAGTTCCATTAAAAGAAAAGTATAGTTGTTTCAGCTATTCCATGTTTACGCATGCGCACAATGACATTAGAATCATCATAAACTTCGTCCGCCATTTGTATTTATTTTTTCGTATAACTGTTTATGAACATAGTTTATTTTTGTTTTCGACTGTTTAAATTTGCTTTGTTCCAGAGCTAATTTCCTGCGAAATAGGAACTCGAAGATATGATACATTTATTTAAAGGTAGGTTTAATATTTTAGAACTTAAACAAAATTATGATAGAGTTTCATGTAATGGAGTAATTCAATTTCTAAAACAGTGAACATATTAAAGTACAGCTTGTCGTACTCTCCTGTTTTAGGGGAACATACTTAGAGTGCCAGGTACACTCTTAGTGCTTTAGAAAGTGTTTCTTAGTGGGGAAGCTGTATTGTGCACCCTATAATGAACGGAGCAGGCATAGGTTGTTACCATTTCCAGCCTCAACATCTGCCTAAGTTACATAATGGAATAAAGGTTCACGGACGCATTTAGAGTTAACTGACAGGAAAATTTGTGGTGAGGGTTGGGCTTTTGAGTAATTGCATATTAGGAGATAAAAGTTGGAAAATGTTACTATAGCAACTCATTATACGATACAAAGTAAATTTCACAGAATAAATATTGGGGAAGATTATAGAATGCTCATCCCCATGGCAGGTTAGTATCCAGTTTGGTTCCTTTCTTTATCAGGGCAAGTCTTTACTTTGGGCAAGGCAGTGACAATAAGCAATGAATCTGAACCGGTTCCCGCAATTATAATTACAGTTTCCAAGAAGGAAAGACGTAAAACAACGTGCCCTGCAGGGCTCTAACACGCCTTCATTCGCTGACGCTCGCTTGGCAATAATATGTACTGCCAGTATATCACTGTCTTGCCCAAAGTAAAGAGTTACCTTTATCAATACTCAATTCACATGGTATTGCTGAGCGAGCGATAGCGAGTGAAGGCAGGTTAAAACTCCTCAGGGCATGTTATCTTCTATTATTATAACTAAATGTAGATATCTGGGCTCTTGCCTAAATGTTGCTGTGAGACGGGTACGGGAAGACTACAGGTTCGAGCTAAGAATCTCACGTTCGAGCGACTCTACGTAGAATCCGGGTTATTCTAGCTATATAGCCCCAGGGAAAGGATTGCTCGAACAAACGGGTTAGCCCTATACCAAATAGGAAATTCATATGTAAATTACAGTGTGAAATATTTTTCATAAAGGAATGAGAGTGCGAATAAAAGTAATTACTATTAGTGTACAGCGTATTGAGTTGAATTTTGAGTGATAGTGTAAGTTTTGTATGTGTAAGTGTGCTCTTCTACTACCTTCGTTTATGCGTATACCCCATTCGCTGACGCACCCTTCGCTACCGTCGGGCCTGCTGCTGCGCTCCTGCTTTGACTCGGTTAGATAACATTCTTGGTTTTTAGTGAGCACCTGGCACAATTTGGTTCATGGTTTATGCACTTTAGTTTTTATGCGATACATCCACACTATTTACAGTCAGACACCGTTAAGTGAGTCTGCAAGTAGTAATGTAGCTACTCATTTAGTGCATTCTCTGCTAAAAGAAACACAAACCTCTAACCTGACCTGAAGATGTAAGAAATGTGTGAAATTTTGGTAGAACTGTCTGCTCGAGTAATGCCCCAAGGAACTCAAAATGTTCCTTCGTGGGTGTGTGTTTAGCGTATGTAACTTTTTTGTGGGTAACTCAGGTTGGAGCTCATATAGTTCGTATCCTACACAGTGTTCGTAGGTTCTCTTAAGAAAATTTCCCTTGGCTGAAACAGAATTTTCCCTTTTCGTGTCAAATTTTCCCTAGTTTGTTAATTGAGTTGATTTTAAGTTTAACGTCCCGTTTAGCAGCGAGGTTATATGAGACGTGGACCTACTAATTAACATGGAACCACATCAGCATGCGCCGGAAATCGATACCAGGTCTCCCACGCCAATGGCGAATACGCTAACCGTTAGCCACGAGGAGCTCTTTCCCTAGTTTGTTGAGTGTTTAATTCCTGTGATGCAGGGTATGTTGTAAGATTAATTTAGTTAAACAATATATTGAAGGAAGTATGGACTACATTTATTTTATTCATTTCCTTTTCGTTTGTAACTTTTTTAAACAAATAAGAAAAAAAAACATCCAGTCAACAATTGACGCAAATTATGCTACTTTGAATACACACTAAACTCTGGCTATTGCATTGGTTTATTTCTGAAGAACAAAGATAAAATGGAACATTTATATTGAGATCCTTCTTGGCTAAACTGTTTTCGTACGTGCCTTTGGCGTGGGAGACCGGGTTCGATTCCCGGCGGGAGCTCATGTGGTTCGGATTCCACGTTAATCGGCAACGTTCTAGATTACTGCTCCCCCTTCCTATTGAGCAATAATAAAGACAGAAAACAACGTACCCTGCGGGGCTCTAACCCGCCTTCACTCGCTGACGCTCGCTCGGCAATACTGTGTAGATTAAATGTATAAACTTTAGTAGAGAAAGAAACCAACCCAGCTACTAACCTACATGGGGGACCAGTAATCTAGAACCTTCCCCGTTAATCAGTAGGTCCCGTCTCATATAGCCTCGTTACGCAAAGGGACGATAAACTCCAGTCAACAACTAAACATTTATATTGTTTAATAAGTCAGTGCGAGAATTTCCCTAGATTTTGACGTTTTATCATAAAATTTCCCTTTTCGCTAAATTTACTTTTGAAATTTTCCTAGATTAGGAAAATTTCACTGAAACTACGAACAATGATTCCACGTTAATCTTCAGGACCCCGTCTCATCACAAGCGTGCAGGAGGGATTAAAGCTCCAGTGGCGGTTCTTGAGGGAAGTCACACCGGAAAGGATTACCATTTTATTACTAGTGTCTAATAGAAGAAAACTTGATACTCAGCATTACTCGAGCAGACGGTTCTACCAAATTTTGACACATTTCTTACATTTTCAGGTCAGAATAAAGTTTTGTATTTCTTTTAACAGAGCATGCACTAAATGAGGAGCTTACTAGATAGTGCATGCAGCAAGGGTGTAGTCATAGGAGTTCCATTGGGGCCAGCCCCCCCAGATGATTTCCTGAGCACCCAAATACCAAACTTTTAAAACATTGCCATTAGATTACTTCGTTTCAGTCATTTAAAAATAACAAAGTTTACCGATTCTTACTGATGGAAAAATATCACCGTTTTAAAAAGCTACTGTAAATACTACCATTAAATAATGGTGCTAAACTGATTTGTAAGTACATTATATTTTTTATATGCTATAACTAGTTGTTTAGAATACATTTTTATCAACTGGAAAATTGGTGAAAAACGATGTTTTTATTCCGTTTCTCAGTTCGGATCTCATTCGCTTTTTTTTTTTTTTTTTTTTTTTTTTTTGCGCAACTTGATGTAAAACAGGAAGCGAGATATAACTGTTAGTAAAATAATTATGGTGTTTTTATTTTAGTCACGAATAATGAATAAATATTTTTGTCAGGAAATTATGTGAAATTAAAAAAAAAAAATCAGTTTATGGGCAAGATTCTAGAACAAAGGTCCTCGTTCTCATTTAGCTGTAATAAAGACAGAAAAGAACGTGCCCCAGCGGGGATCTAACCCGCCTTCACACGCTAACGCTCGTTCGTCAACACTATGTGGATTAAACATCAAACTTTGGTGTACAGAAAGGAATCAATCTAGCTACTAATCCATATAGGGGAACATGCGTTCTAGAACCTTCCCGTCTTCTGTAGATAGATTCTGTGTAAAAAAGCCTAAATTGAAATAGTTATGCACAAAGGTATAACGTTTGGTCCTGGCAGTAGTTCTTGGTTACGCATAATTAAAACTAACTGGTACATAATATTTATGGTGATAAAAGCAAATAAATAAATGAGCAGTGTTTTATTTTTGTGGACGGAAACCAAATTTTCCTGTTTTTTCAGGTTTCAAATCACTACCTGTAACACTTTTTTTTTTTTTTGGCTTTGTACATTGTAGCTGCTCCCCCTTCAAAAGCGATGGGCCCCTCCAAGATAAAACTTCTGCCTATACCCCTGAATGCAGATGACTTGAGGAAGTCTCAGTATAAATATAGTAGGACATGTGACATAAAAATACTTCCGTGAATAAAAGATTTACCAAATTGTGCTAGGTGGCCACTAAAAAGCACGACCTCTATTTAACCGATTCAGGGCAGAAGGGTAGAGGGATATTCGAGCAGTTGGGATGGGTGCATCCGTAGGGAGCAGGCGCGTCAGCGATGGTAGGTATACAAATAAACGAGGATCGTGAACTTACATGTACAAGAGGGGGCGCGGTGGCTCAGTGGTAGAGCGTTCACCTCTGGTGCTTGGGGTCACTGGTTCGATCCCAGCTCGCGCCGTGTGGACTTTGTGGTGGACACACCGTGCTCGTGGGTTTTCTCGGGGTTCTCCCGTTTCCTCCCACTTTCTTCATTCCACCCTATCCACTCATTTCTCATTATCATCGTCTCCTTTAGCCTAACCGGCATAACCGTGGGACATTAAACTTAAAGATTTCTTTTCATTTTTTACATGTACAAGAGGAATTTAAAACTCCAGTGGCCGCTCTTGAGCGAAGTCGCATCGGAAGGAATTGCCATTTTATCACCACCGTCCAATAGATGAAAACTTAATGTACCGTACTAATCTTAGTATAATACATTAACAATGAATTGTCTATCAACTTCCTTAGCTTATGCCAATGAAACGTTTATTTTTAATATTCTGACTTCCCTCGAGAACAACAAATGCTCAATTGTTTCTTTTATTGTAGTTTATTTGAATTTAATGTTATTTATCGATAGAAAGTTCGATTTCTTTACCTCCTACTCAGAAGCCTGGGAAAAAGTTTGTTTCTCTTTATACTAATCACACATCAGTTTAGTTTTATTTGAAATTATTTCGACCCTATGTGGTATCTTTGTACGTAATTTTCTCTCGTCACTCTTCTTTTTTTTTGGGGGGGGGCGGTGGCTCAGTGGTAGGGCATTCACCTCTGGTGCTTGGGGTCCCGGGTTTGATCCCAGCCCCCGCCAAGTGAACTTTGTGGTGGACAAACACCGTGCTCGTGGGTTTTCTCGGGGTTCTCCCGTTTCCTCCCACTTTCTTCATTCCACCATTTCATTCATCTCTCATCATCACCGTCTCCTTTAGCCTAACCGGCATAACCGCGGGACGTAAAACTCAAAGATTTCATTTCATTTTCTTCTTGTTTTTTTCTTTCTTGTTAAAGGACATTCTTAAAATATCAAAAGGGCTACCGTTGATCAGTAGTAGAGCGTTCACTTCTGGTGCATTGAGTCCCTGGTTCGGTCCCAACTCGCACCATGTGAACTTTGTGGTGGAGAAGCACCATGTGTGGGTTTTCTCACTGTTCTCCCGTTTCCTCCCACTATTCTTCCCATCATTCCATTCATTTCTCATCATCATAGTGTCCTTTAGCCTAACTGGCATAACCATGCCATGTAAAGCTTAATGATTTCATTTCATGTGTAATTTAATCGGTGAACTAGTGTTCAGCGGTATAACTCCTAATATTGCATAGTTTTACATTTTCGAATGCTACTACTGTTAAAATAACGTTATGTACATGGCCGTTAATGGCTCTAACATTGAGTAATAAACTTATATTAGAATTTAATAGAGTATCTGAAATTGATAATAAAGTATTTCTTGATTGGAGATGATGCTTTTTTGTCTGTCTTTTTGAATTTCTTGAATCCGTACTACACATGACAAGTTTTGCAGGAACTTGATATTGGTTAGGCAACGAATATTGCACAACTTGCACATGCTGGCCACTATACTGTTGCCGCTGTATCCCTGGCTCTGACAGCTATGCGAAAAAGAAAGCGAGGGTTTATACTACACTGACACCCCCCCCCCCCTACAAGGCCCAATGAGTGACCGAGCTGTAACCGCGTTGACACGGAAAGCAGACGTTGTTGCCACTCTGTCTTCTTCCTTTCGTTTGTGCATAGTTGAGTGAAAAGTACTTTGAGATTGTATTCGATTATTGCAACTTTGAGTTGTTTCCTTTCCTTTTTGGGTGTTTTTGGTGTGCTCTTAAGAATATTGTTGTATTTAATTGGTGACAATGGTTAGTTCTTCAGAACCGAAGCCAAAGAAAATAGGAGTGTATAAAGGACAAAACCGAGAATTTGTATGCAGACTTCGTGAATATTTCGAGAACTAGCGCGATAATGGGGGTCCTCTTCTTCCTGTGACCAGTGTGGTGAACAGAGTTGCTGATGTCTTGCGTGTGGGAACATCCACTGTTTAGAACATAACAAACTAAAAATGTTCCGAAGAACTTAATTCTCCTTCTGCAGTTTTGGTTACTCCAGCCAAAAAAAAAAAAAAAAAAAAAAAAAAAAAAAAACTTTTGGATAGTTTTTTTACACGGAAAGTTTCAAAAAGCCATGAAAATTCAGCATTTCTTAAGCAATTCATTTCGATTAAATTCGCTTGCTTTTTCTGTTTATTCTTAGTGTACCTGTATACGGTTAAACCCACGACAAGTTGGCAACATTGTTTTGTCCACGTGCAGAACTGTCGGAGCCAGAGACGTAGCGGCTCTAGTATACTAAGACACCGGTTCAATAGCCAATAAAGACAACCAGCGGCAGACGGAATAGGATTCGAAAGTAGTGTATGTTGTAAAGGTACTTAGGATTAAAAAGTAGTGTATGTTCTAAAGGTACTTCTTTCGTTTCACAATTTAGTACAGGAAAATGAAGGTCGTACTTGAATAAGGAAAACATATAATAGTCAAAAAAGCTAACATTTCCGTTTTCCTCATAAAATCCGGCTCTATGTGTGATTAGAGTGCAAAATTAAAAAGGTTGTATAATATTTTAAAACCTGTTTAGGCGCAGAACAGAGATTTGAAAGAAAAGATGTGGAAAAATGTTAGATTAGTAATACATAATACAAAATATTTTATTACAAGGCTTCGGATAGTCATGCACTAAAAACCTCAAAATATGCATGCAAATATGTCCTCTTTTCTGTTGATATGCCGAACTGCAATCATCCAGCTTACTTGTCTCTTCAAAACTGCTGGAGTGTTATCATCAATAGATAAAGGTGACCCCTGTTTCAATTGGATTCCATTGCAAGGAATTTGGTCAGTGACATTTCGTAGCAGATTTCTGATCACTCAACAAGATAGAAAATCTGTGCAAAAATAGAATTTCCGTCCTAGCAGGGGCAATTTTGTTAAAAAAAAATCATCGATAAATGAGTTATATTTCCATGTTCACTTACAAATTATGGTCTTCTTTGCAGCAGATACCATTGAATGTGCATTAGAAGAAAAACAGATGCTATAAAATATGCAGTGTCTCGTAAAATACGATAAATATGTATTTGCATAAGAAACATGGAAAATGCATAACTATTCGTAGCCTATTTGTTACCTAGCCCACTGAAATTTAAATATTTTCCTACGAAAAATAATGGTTCTTGAAATAAACATATTTATTTACTCCTTCTTTTTTCTGATAGATTGTGATTGATTTCACACATAAATACAAAGTATTACGTCTCTTAGAGAAGCGGCCAAACCTGAACACAAAAGTGGAGGAAATTTTGTTAAAGAAACCTAGAAGTTTGCCAGAGACACTATATTTAACAACAGTACTGAAAAGAGAAAATCTTAATTCAGGTTAGTGTTGATATTTTTTCCCCATAAGGAGAATGTGTTTGCCTTTGCTTCGTTTTCAGCAAATAAATGTAATATATTGTTGTAATAGCAGAATTGCAGGAATACAAATTGATTTATTTCAGTGTGTATGATACAATAGTGTTAATTACTATTATTAATATTATATTCTGTGCTGCGTCATTTGGGTAAGTCGAAGTGTAGAGAATATAGAATATTCACTGGCTGTACAGAAGATTCCATTCCGGCATTTGTGAGGTGTGACTGAAATATTCCACGTTAATCTTTAGATATCCATATCATCACAGTAATGCAAGAGGGATTTAAAACTCCAGTGGTGGCTCTTGAGGGAAGTCACATCGGAAAGAATTGCCATTTTATCACTACCGTCTAATAGAAGAAAACTTAATGTATCTTACTAATCTTTGTATAATACGCTAACAATGAAATGTCGATCAACTTCCTTAGTTTATACCAATAAAATGTTTATTTTTAACATTGTGACTTTCCTCGAGAACTACCATTGCTCAGTTGTTTCTTTTATTGTGGCTTATTTGAATTTAATGTTATTTATCGATAGGAGGTTCGATTTCTTCATCTCCTACTCAAAAGCCTAGGACAAAGTTTGTTTCTCTTTATACTAAGCTGCAGTCTATCTTGAAGGAAGTCACATCAGTCTAGTTTTATTTGAAATTATTTCCACCCTCTTTGGTATCTTCGTAAATAGCTTTCTGTCGCTGCTGCTTTTCTTGTTTTCTTCTTTCTTGTTATAAGACATTCTTAAAATATCAAAAAGGGACTACGGTTGATCAGTATTAGAGCGTTCATCTGTGGTGCGTGGGGCCCTTGTTCCGATACCAGTACGCGCCTATTGAAAATTGTGGTGGACTAACACTGTGTGAAGAGGTTTTCTCGGGGTTATTCTATTTCCCTCCACTTTCTTCATTCCTCCTCTTCATTCATTTTCATAATCGATGTCTCCTTTAGCCTATACGCAGTTCCATGGAACGTAAAACTCAGATTTCATTTCTTTTGAAATATCAAAATAATTTAAAAAAAAAAAAAACTACACTGCGCCATCAAGAGCAGTATCTCTATCCTTCGTGATTCTGGAACTCAATGAATAATTAACACTTCTGACCAGAGTATATACACTTATTTATTAAAACTTAAATACAATGTAACAGTTTCTATAATATAAATGTCTATGCTCTGAAGATCTCTTTCAGTTAGTGTTTGATGAAGACAACGTTAAGTTAATTTAGTTTTTAATAAATAAGTGTATATACACTGGTCAGAAATGTTTATTATTCCAAGAGCAGTATGTAATTTTTATTTAGAATGTATCTAATAGCGTGGATTAGCAAGTATGTACATTTTTGATATAGAGTTTGCTATTTCCCACCATAGTTTCTCAAGGTAGTACCTTCAGCGGGAGAAGCTCAGTTACAGTAGTTCAAGGTAGCACTTTTCTCATGGTAACTCAACTGCTAAGAAAGTAAATACAAGACCTCAGGACATGTTTTATAGGTCATTGACTTATTATTGATTACAAAACAGGTTACGAGTCAATCCTTTTTAGCTGAGCAGTGTTAAACTGTCATAGTTCTAGTTTAAAATGGAAAATAACTGGGTCTTTTAGGGTCAGAAGAGGATGCTTTGTCTTGGAAATGGAGCAGGCAATCGTGACATTGCTTCAGTGACTTGACCCAGGTGTTTTTTTTTTATGTAGTTACCATGCTTTGTACCTCTGGAATAATTGCCTTGACGAGCATGGTGACATATGTTCAAAATATATATTTACAGTGTCTTACTACTTGTGAATATGCCTTGGAAATAAAGTTTATTTGTGGGAAGTCTTCGCTTTTTTTTTATTAGCATGATAACACATACTACCGAGTAATTTATGGTTTAAAATAGTGACACAGTGGCTGTAAATTTGATTATGTAACGTAACAAGTATTTCCAAGGAGATGCCTTATACTAAAAGAGAACGATAATGAATGTTTCACAGTTAATTTTCTTAAGTTTGAAAGGGATGCTGAATGCTTATTCTTTTCTTCCAGATACAAGAAGCACAGTCCTTTTTACTTTATTGAGAAGACATTTTCCTGTAGTAACATCAACTGCGAAGAAGAAAGACACAGCTGGAACGTGGAGACCCATAAAATACGAAAGCCAACAAAGATTCTCCTTTTTTCACGTAAAGGTAAAAATAATAATATTTACTTTCATATATGAAATTACAAATTTGTATAATTAGCTAGTTTCCAGGCCTTGAAAAGTAAGAAGCGGGAGAATGTATTCTGCTTCATCTGAACAAAAAATTCCAGGTTTAACACAGATAAAGGGAATTTGGATAAGGATGGGATGGTATCATCTAATTTTATCAATAAGAAATAGTATAAGTAATGAGTTAATATTTTTATTTCAATAAATGCACATAGTTATATTACTGGCGTGTACAAACCAATTATTCACTCCTTATTTGATATAAAACTTGGAAAAAACTTTTATTTTTCTGTTCTAAAAAAATGGACCATGTGGTCTTATATTCATAATAACGAGCCACAGAGCCCCGTTGAAGGAATCCTGATAGTGATTCCGAAATATCGGTGAAGTTATTAACACTAGGAGGCGAGTATTTTAATAACTAAAATATAGCATCCTTAACTGTACTTCCTTACTATAACCGGAGGTGGGGGAAATTTACTACTTCCGGTTTTAATATTAATCTACGTAGAGCAAACACTTAGGTATGTCGAGAAGCAGCTTTACACAATCAATTTAGTATTGCAAGAATAAGAACCCATTTTTTATCTTGAAACCGTATTCAAACCGGAAGTTGCAAAGATCAACCACTTCCGGTTTTAACGTTGATCGCTATAGAATTGAAACGGTAATAGATGGCAGGAAGCGGTTTTCTGCAATAAATTTAGCGTCTCAATAGTATTTTCTATTTCTAATATATACGAAGAAAAGGAGAGGTAGAAATCTACAATAATTTTCGATTGTAATATTGAAAAAAAATATTATAGCATACAAACCAAACTCCTTCACGTGGTGTACACGTGGCAGTACTACTTGTTTGTACATACAATATATCCCATCAATAGGTAATTTAAGAAATTATAAGACACTATTCATAAATTGTGTAGTTTGTCACGAATTATAAATAACAGCAAGAACAAATCTAATATTACTAATTACAATTGCACAGTTACTTTTTCAATTGCTAGTTTATATATACGGTGAGTCATTTATAATATTCAACCTTAAAACGGAAAAGCAAAAGAGTGAGAGAAGCGAAACTGTGACGAAGCAACTAGAAGATAAGGGTACACACATATTAAGCATCAACACCCGGAGATCAGTCTTGCTAGTGTAATATAAAGTTAGGTTTTTCAGAAAGCAAATTGCATACTATCTTATTACAAATTGCAAATCTACGCTTAAAGAGAAAACAAACAATACCACAATTGATGTTCAGTGGTGGAAACTAACAACCCTAGTTTCCCAAACATGAAAAGAAAACAGGGGGCGCGGTTGCTCAGTGGTAGAGCGTTCACCTCCGGTGCTTAGGGCCCCTGGTTCGATCCCACCTCGCGCCGTGTGGACTTTGTGGTGGACAAACATCGTACTCATAGGTTTTCTCGGGGTTCTCCCGTTTCCTCCCACTTTCTTCATTCCACCATTTCATTCATTTCTCATCATCACCATCTCCTTTAGCCTAACTGGCATAAACGTGGGACGTAAAACTTTTAAAATTTCATTTTCATGGAAAGAAGAAAAAACTTGGAAGGCTTCTACAATAGAAATGATACGAGGCAAGCTTATCGAATGTACCTTAGTGTCAAACAGTACACTCACAATACTTGACATATTGATACGTACAAAATTGTAACAAATTAAAAATTGAACTTTTTCAAAATGTTCTTCTCGAAAATTATCTCTCGAACGGTTTGAGATATCAAAGAACAATAAAGTTATTATGGTTTTAATGTTTTTCGAAAGCAATGTACGTAATTAAATGTGATAGTTACATATTAAACTTTCCAAAATAAAGCCTTTGAAAAGTCAAATTTTCAGTTTGTTAGAATTTTGTTCCTATCTCTTCGAAATACGTCAAATCTTCATGGTAGTATTTTACCAAAAGGTACATTCGATATGCCTTGCCCAGTCTGTCTTATTTGCGTTAGTACTATTGTAAAAACCTTCAAATTTTGTTACTTTTTCATGTTTGCTATATTGTAGTATTGTTGGTTTGCAACATTGAACAATAAGTTTGGCATTGTTTGTTTTCTCTTTAAATGCAGATTTTAAATTTGTAATAACCTAATGTGGTGTTATTAAAAAAAAAAACTAATTTTATATGGGGTTGACATCACTGTTCACTGGATGTTGATGCCTAATACAGATTAATGTGTCCCCCTCCCCCTACTTGCATCCTACGAAGTTTCGCTCCTCTTCCTCTCTTTTGGTCTTCCCGTTGTAATCATTGGAGTTTATAAATGACGCACCATATATATATATATATATATTGTACAGCGTGTGAATGAACTAGACCACAAACTGTAAAAAGTGATTCCTCACATTATAATTAAAAAAAATGAATCTGCGGTTAAAAGTGCATAGTTTCGGAGTTAAGACTGCCGAAGAAGTGACCAGATTAACTTTAAAGGTCCATAGCTCCATTAGTATGTGCCCTATCCAAATATCCATTTTTGAGAATTCTCCAGTTGTTGCATAACGATTTTTAGATAGGCAGTTTGGGAGTACTCATAAAATTTTAACTAGTCCCAAACTGCTTCTCTAAAAATTGTCGCACAAGTACCGGAGGATTCTGAAACAGATATTCGGATCCAATTGAAATATGCTCCATAGGAGTGGAGCTGCGGAACTTTGAAGTTAATTTTTTCGCGTTTTCGGTAGCTTATAACTCCGAAACTATGCTCTTTCGACCACACTTACTTTCATGTGAGAAGTCACCTGTTCATTAACACTTTATATATATATGGTGTCTCAAAAGTTCCCTGACATAGGGTAACACTGTTATTATCAGAGTTACAACAAAATGTAAGAGTAAAAAACATCTACAAATATGATGTTTTCACTCTAAAGTGAAGGATTTTTTTTTTTTTTTTAATTTGACGAGCCGTTTTGGCTGTACACTCTTTATGCGCCCAATGTTAAACGAAAATGCAACGTTGGCATTAACTTGAACCCACAACATAAGTGAATGAATTTACTGTTTGAAAGGGGGGCTCTCCGTCGACATGTTAGCGTAAAAGACAGTAACTTCATTCACTTATGTTGTGGGTCCAGGTAAATGGCAACGTTGAAGTTTCGTTTAACGTTGGGTGCATAAAGAGTGTACAGCCCAAACGGCTCGTCCCATTTAAAAGATCTTTTCACTGTAGATTGAAAATATCATATTTGGAGATAGTTTTCCCTCTTACGTTTTGTTAAAACTCTGATAAAAACAGTGTTACCCTATGTCAGGGGACTTTCGAGACACCTTACATTATATATAATATATGTGTGTGTGTGTGTGTGAGAGAGAGAGAGAGAGAGTGAGTGAGTTTATAGCTTTAAGATTGGTTTTGACTTCGTTTACAATTTATGGACAATTTCTTATTGAGTATATTTGGTTTCAGGCTATAGATGAGTTGGTGCCTGAGTGGAAGGACATAGAAGATGAGAATATTCTCAAAGGGTAAATGTAAAGGCTACAATTTTTGTAATACATTTTCCTTCAGAATATCCAAGGAAAGGCTGATCATTGGTTGATCCTTCATAAGTTTCTACATTAAAATTTGGAACGTGTGCACCAATTCATAAGTCACAGCTGAAGCAACGGGTTTTGGAACACTTTCAACAAGGTTATGGTGAGAAACATTTGCAGTAAACACCTGTTAGGCTGTTCGTGTTTCTGGAGATGTTTTCTAAGCGACTTAATATTTAGAAAATCACGAAAGCAGTATTTTTCTCCGTCGATATTTGCTACAGGTTACAACTTGTGGAAAAAATGAAAGCGGAGAAGAAGATATTTAGGTGATTTAAAGCTAACTTGCACAAGAATGGTGGTATTGTTGATATAGGGATGGTGTTGTTACTAGTATAACTTGTTAAACAAAAGAAGTATAACTTGTTAATCCTTATTAAAAAGATTACTTTGTTTCAAGACAAGTATATTTTGGATATATAATGTATACGTTACTTATATTAAGTTGTAATTTAATATAAAATATATTGTGTTGGTTATGAGAAAATAAATACAATTAAATGAATTCTGATAAAGTCTGCTTTGTGGGTTCATTAGCCATTACTTACTATTCTAAAAGAACTAGGAATTACGATAAATAAATTATTGTTTTGATGTACACTGAAGGCAAAGTTTCCTCATGACATTTTGTTTAATAGCTTCTGATGGATCGTAGTAATTTTTATTCAAAGTATCTTAACAACTTAATATTTGCGTAATTTTATGTATGATATATGAGACGACTTTTTTTTTAATTTTTGTTACTACGAGATTTCTGTTAACTTCCTCTGGGGGTTCCTGTTTGCTTAATCTGAGTTATCTTACAACATATTATGACAGGAATCCAACCTGGGTCTCTGACTTACCATGCAGAGTGCAAATTCCATCATATTCAAAGAATGAAAAATATGAAATAACTGGTTCGAGACTCAAACCCAGGTCTCCGAGAACAACCAAGTCTCCCGGTCTAGTCGTATACTTTTGTTATCCCTCGAATGTACTTGAATTCGTACCTATAGAAGGATTAGTCTGTTCTAAAGTAAGTTAGTTTTTCCATTATTATCTAAAAGCTCTATTATACTTATCTACAATCACTATAATAATACTCAATAATTTAAAGGGTTTGTTCTTTCAATGTAACGATACAGGAAAGGAAAAAGAATTATATCAGCATGTGGACATTTATATTTATACGAGAATAGATATCCCAGAAGTTTTCCAGTGTACAATCATGTACAAAAGATCTTGAACATCCATTCCCTTTGTAACAACACCCTATATTATTAGTATTGGTATTGCACTAAACGAAGTCTATATTACTATAGTCCGCGTCACCCGAATTGGCGTGTGGCATCAGCCAATACGCTCGCAGTGTGCTGTTACTAAGCCTTCAGGGAGGAATCATTCATAATTGATTTTATTCGTATTTGTGGACAATTAAGAATGATTAGATTCCTCCCTGAAGGCTTAGTAACAGCACACTATGAGCTTATTGGCTGATGCCACACGCCAGTTTGGATGAAGCGGACTATAGGTAGTATGGGTCTTTTAATGGGCTATTAACCAAAAATGAAAAGCATGAGTGCAAAAAAAAAAAAAAAAAATGAAGATAAGAAGGTAAGTGTAACTTGACTATATAGCTTATATTGAAACACTTTCTTTGAATTTCAATTAAGCACGTTTTGTTTAATTTAATCATATACATTTTTACAAGTTCTTATCATCAGTAAGTGTTAAGGTCTCTCACAATGGTATTTTTTCACTTTTTTGGTAAGAAAGAAACACTGATTTTAACAGTTCAGTAAAGAATTTGAATGATTGACGAAGTTCCGCGTTCGTGGCCCTCTGTTCACATTTACAGCAAAATAATTCGTAGGTTAAGAATGAATTCTTTTAAATGCTGAGTCCATATTCTAAACGCTTTCTGAGTTCGAATTACTATAATAGCAGTTGCTTCCACTTTTAAATTTTTAAATTTTCAGTCTGTTGTTCGATTATATTATCGTACAATGATTTTCTTGTTTAAAAATCGCTGTTGCACTTTCAACTTTAATATTTGCTGGTAAGCCATCTAATTTTACATATAGTTTAGGAATGTATATACTATATACGAGGACGCAAACAGGAAGTCACATATTGTGTGACGTCGAAGTTGTACACTTCAAGCGGTTCATTCAAGTTATAAATCCTTAGTTGTGGTTTCTGTTAATGAAATATAATAGTGTTTCTTCTTTCTACCGACTGAAAAATTTACCATTATGTGAATTCGTGAATATAAGTATTCATTAAAGTCACTTCTTTGTTTAACGTCACACGATTATGCTTCCAGGCAAATGAAAACTAGATGGCTTACCAGCAAATGATAGTAGAATATTTGTGAATGTAAATTTAACACCTAAAAATAAGCAATTATTTTGGAAAGCTAGAACAGCTGCAAGAAATACACAGCATAAATACTGTTGGGTAAATGGCAATGGACAAATTTTAATTAGGAAAAACGAAAATAGCCAGGTTATGATTATTAAAACTGAAGAAGATGTACCAGGATTTCCAAATTCTATTCCAGTGTAATCTTGAAATATGTAGGCTATAATTTAAGATGGCAGTAGTTAAAAGTACGTTTGATATATATTACCAGAATGTGAATGGGTTAAAAACTAAAATTAACGAATTTTACCTAAGCTCTACCATGTTTAATTTTGATTGTGTTGCCATTACTGAATCATGGCTAAGACATGAAATATTTAATAATGAGTTGTTTGACGATAAATATTTGGTCTACAGAAAAGATCGTAACCTAGAGCGTAGTAATATGAAAGATGGAGGTGGTGTTCTCTTAGCTGTTCACAATAATTATATCTCTGAAAGAATAACAAAATTTGAATTGCCAGATAATGAGGATTTGTGGGTTAAAATTCAGTTATCAGATTTAACATGTATATATATTTGTGTAGTTTATTTCCCGCCACATAGTTCAGAAGAATTATATTTAAATTTTTTTCGAAATATTGAAAGATTTAATGAACTAACATTATCTCAAAATGTTTTTATTATAGGAGATTTGAATTTGGCGCTTTTAACAATTATTTGGATGGTAACTATTTTTTAAATTTGCCTAATTTGGAGAACAATGTCTTACATAAAGTAAATTTTTTAAATTTCTCACAAATCAATAAAGTAAGAAATCTAAACAATAGAATTTTAGATGTTGTATTTACTAATGTATTACACGTTGAAGTTCTTGAATCTGATATTCATTTTGTTCAACCAGATCGTCATCACCCATGTTTGAATATTAGTATTCCGTTTTATAAAAACTGTAAGACACGAAATGAAATGGAAGACGTAGTCTACAACTTTTGTAAGTGTGATTTCTTGAAACTTTATCAATTATTGAGATGTAAGAAATGGGATTCCTTATATGAGATTAAGGATATTGATAATTGTGTCGAGTTTTTCTATTCTGAATTATATGGAGTTTTAAATGAATGTACACCTAAAAATATCAAGAGGAAACGTTCATATCCAACCTGGTTTACTCCTGAAATAATAAAAATGTTAAGGAAGAAAGAACGTTATAGAAAGAAATTTAAAAAATCAAGACTTTACTCAGATTACATGCAATTTGTTGCACTAAGGACACAAGTAAAAAATAGTATTGAAATAGCTTTTCGTGATTATAACAACGCAATAGAAGAGCAAATTGTAAAGGAACCTAGGAAATTTTGGAACTATATTAATAAGAAAAAATCTTCAAACATAAATCAATTTGTACTTGAATATAACAAAGAAAAAATTGTTGACAATAAATTGAAATGCGAAGCTTTTGCTAAGCATTTTCAATCAGTATATAGTTCTGAAATACCTAATATTAAACTATCAGATATTTTTCTGAATGATGTTTCTTCGATTGTAGATACAATGTCACTGGATAGGATCACTGAAACAGAAGTAATCGAAGCTATTGACAAAATGAAAGGTAAAAGGTCAATTAGTAATGATGGTATACCATCTTACATTTTTAAAGGTTGTAAGGAATTTATTGTTAAGCCATTGACCTACATATTTAATCTGTCTATCACTCAGTGTTATTTTCCTGCAAAATTTAAAATATCAGCAATATGTCCAGTTCCAAAAATTAATCCTGTAAAATTAATACAAGACCATAGGCCGATAAGTTTGATTTCTTCTCCAGCTAAAATATTCGAATCAGTAATCTGTAAACACCTGTTTAATCACATCTCACGATATCTCTCTGATTCCCAATATGGTTTTAGACATAATAGATCAACAGTAACAAATTTGTTGAATATAAGTCAAGCAATTAGTGAAGCTCTTACCGTAAGGTCTCAAATTGATGTAGTGTATACAGATTTTAAGCGAGCCTTTGATTTGATTAATCACGAAATACTTCTTAAAAAGATTAAAGGATTTGGTATTTCAAATGAATTAATCCGACTATTTAAGTCATATTTAAGCAACAGAATCCAATATGTAACATATAATAATTGTAAATCTAAACAATATTCTGTATATTCTGGAGTACCACAAGGATCCAATTTAGGGCCTTTGCTATTTTTAATTATGATAAACGATTTACCTGAAGAGTTCCAATATTCTTCGTGTCTAATGTTTGCTGATGATACTAAATTATACAAACAAATTTCTACAAGAGATGATTGTGAAAAATTACAGAGAGATCTGGTGAGGTTGAGTGAATGGTGTCAAAGAAACAAATTTGAACTCAATATTTCAAAATGCAATGTTGTAACATTTTCAATCACAAAGAAACCTGTTATATTTAAATATATTATAGGGAATCAAGTACTGGAGAGGAAAGAAGTTGTCAGGGATCTGGGAGTATGGTTTGATGCAAATCTAAAGTTTACATATCATATGGATATCAAAACAAATGAGGCGTTTAAAATGCTTGGATTTATTAAACGATCGTGCTGTCATTTTAAAAACATAAAAACAATATTAACTTTATATAACTCTTTTGTAAGAACAAAATTAGAGTACGCTTCTATAATTTGGGAACCATATTACCAAAAACCAAAGCAACAAATAGAAAAGGTACAAAAGAAAATGTTAAAATATATTAGTTATAAAATAGATAATATACCAACTCGTTATGTATCTTACAATATACTTCTCAGGAGGTTTCAGCTTTTGTCACTGGAGGATAGAAGGTTTATTCAATGTGTATTGTACTTGAAAAAACTTATTGATAACCAAGAGGATAATATGTCTTTCTTAGGTAAATTACCATTCTATTGTCCTCGTCAAAACCTGAGATTCAGACAAATGTTTTATATGCCTGACAACAAAACAAATTTAGCAAAAAACTCTCCGTTGTATAGGATATGTGATAGAGGCAATAAAATACATTCTATGGGTCTGGACATATTTCAATTAAGATGCTCAATATTTAAACAAAAATGCCTCCAAATGTTACTTAATAAAGTGTAGATTGTTATTATATCTGGTACTTATTGACTGTACGTGAACAAAACAAGAGTAATGGTTAGTTGTTAGAATTACTTTACATGTAGCACATTCTGCACCATTATAAAATTAACAATTTGTGCTTTGTAATTGCCTTCGGGTGTTAAGTACAAATAAATTATTATTATTATTATTATTATTATTATTATTATTATTATTATGATGATAATGAACGACATGGTGGAATGAATCAGGTTTGAGGAAATGGTGAAATCACGAGAAAGGACACGTACATAGTGTTTATCCAATAAAAGGCCACTTCATGTGAGCTGTGATCAAACCAGAATCCCCTCGCTCTAGAAGTGAGCGCTCTACCATTGAGCCACGGATGATGATAAAGAAATCATCGAAACGTATAGGAATAAATTAATAAAACGGTTGCTTAAGTGACGTTGGAAGGTTCATCAGATTATTAAATATGCACTCTATCAACTCATGTAGTCTGTACATTATTCTTACAGGTGCTGCTGTATAGTTTTACTACTGCTGTTCATTGTGCCAATTCCAGTGCCGTTATAGTGACTGTTGCCGTACTGTGGACTTTACCTATATTGCACTGCATTGCTATTATGTAACACATTTAAGAAACAGGATGACGACACATACCACCATGGATCGTTACCATTTTAGATACAATCTGCCTATATGCAATATTGGTGCCGTTGTACTCTGAGAGCTGCTGCACAAGATTGCATCTAAAATGCTAACTATCATTAAACTAGTTTAATACTTGTGCATAGTTGTGTGTGTCAACATCCTTCCTTAACGGGATGATCTACCTTTTCTCGGCACAAAAATTTTTATATTGGACCTTATGGGGAGAACATGGCTATCGAATTTCCTCAGTTTCTAAGGAACTAGGTATCTCTAATGGGAAAGAAAAATTTTGCAGCATTCTACAGAAGTTTATTAACGGGTTGAAATACTTAAACTGTATATTTGTCTGCTAGTTTAGCAGAAATAAATTATTAAAAAATAAATAAATTAGTTTCTTTTTATACAAATTAAAATATGTCTAACTTTGGAACCAATTATGGTAGAAAGATCAACTTTTTTTTGTTTTATTCCTTGAGAAGAAACGGCTCGAATAGTTTTAATCACAACCATATCTGACACGCCAATTAAAAAATAGTATTTTAATATAAGTATTAAAGTCCACCTGTCAAGAAGTTTGGGGAGGGTAAGGCATCCGCACCCACCCTTTTCTTTTGTTTTCGACCTGAGAGATATGAAGGGAGGGTCTTCACAAATCTCTTTCAGCTATGTACACAGACCGTTTTCACAGCAGGTGTCAATGCGAATGTAAACATCCTGTCCTCACGTTCAATAGCCCAAGTTTGGCCACTTTCTCTCTCTCGCTCTCTCTCTCTTTTCTCTCTCTTCCGAGGAGGTGTTTCTACCCTCTAAGAAAATTATAGATATGTAGAGAAAATGGTAGAGAAAAACAATTATTTCTGATAGCCAGATGATAGACAAGCATTCTAAAATGCCTTCGAATTCCAAAAATGTATCGACCATAACTTTACCATCTGGTTATTTTCAGGAGGCAAAAGTTATATATTATTATTATTATTATTATTATTATTATTATTATTATTTGGAGTTAGAGTGCAAAGCCACGAAGATACAAATGGCTCCATTGGCTAAACATACACATAGCTGCCCCCATTCAGAACATCCCTTTGTGCGTTAGAAAACATGCTATAACAATGCGCCCCTCGAAAAAATCTAATTCAACTCTTATTGACTCCAGTAGCGCTTACTAATAGCGTAAATGCTATAAATCAGGCATTTGCAAGTAGGAACAGGGATTGGCCGAATCACAGAAATCTTACTGTCGTCACGGGCTGTAAAAGGTAATATATGACATTTTCACAAGAAATAATTATCGGACCTACCGTAGTCGGGTCAAGACTCCACTTAGGAACTAACAGGTGCGCTATCCAAAAATACGTGTTTCAGAATCCTAAGGTACTCACGCAACAATTTTTTATAGAGGGGCTTTAGCTACGGGCATATAATTTGAAGTATATGAACTACCTCTATAAAAATCATTGCGGAAGTATATCGCAGGATTCTGAAATTTCGAGTTGGTCTATACTTTTTGTCACGACTAGCTATATACCGTATACATGCTAGTCAGTGGCGGATCCAGGGGGCGATCGCCCCCTTCCCCAGATGAGGAAACTTTCTTATTTTATATATATAAATAAAACCCATCCCAGAGTTTGGAGCTCTTAAAAGTACCTCTAAGTAGCAGTATTACAACCCACTGCCCCCCAGAAGTCCGTCCTGGATCCGCCCCTGATGCTAGTTTAATACTCTACGTTGAAATGTATCATAACTCTGTCATTTGAAGGAAAAAAGGAAGGAGAGCTGTTGTGCAACATAACATGGTGTTGACATACTCAACCAAAACGACCAGAATGCTTCATTCGGGTAGGTTCAAGACGATTCTTAGTGCACGTACGGATACAACAGCTATAAATTCCTGGATATTGTAGAGAGTTGTCACAGGAAAACATAAGAGTAGAAGAACCTCTATTTTGAATTTGGTGGAGAAGATAATAGAGCAGAAACCTAGAGCTGCAAGTCCTTCAAGAAACTCAAGAATGTAAAAGAGAAGAGATCCTAAAAGAGGCGCTTGTTTAAATGAGAAACCTCAAACTAATTTCGTGATCAAAGGTTTGCAGTGCTATCCTAGAAATGTTGGATATTACAAGTGTCAATAGTTGAGTAATTGTGTTAGAATCATGTACAATAGTCTATTACAGAAAAAAAAGTCGATAGAACATATTCAAAGAATTCTTGAAATTTGTCAACATTATTTTTTAAGACGTAGCCTTCAATGTGAATGCATTACTAGAAAATAAAGATTATACGGGGGGACAGGCAAAAAGTTCCTGGAATATTATTGTAGCTATTTATTACCACGCGCAATAGTCTATTATAGAAAAAAGTCGATAGAACATATTCAAAGAATTCTTGAAATTTGTCAACATTATTTTCAAAGTCGTAGCCTTCAATGTGAATGCATTACTAGAAAATAAAGATTATACGGGGGACAGTCAAAAAGTTCCTGGAATATTATTGTAGCTATTTATTACCACGTACAATAGTCTATTACAGAAAAAAAGTCGATAGAACATATTCAAAGAATTCTTGTAATTTGTCAACATTATTTTCAAAGACGTAGCCTTCAATGTGAATGCATAACTAGAAAATAAAGATTATACGGGGGGACAGGCAAAAAGTTCCTGGAATATTATTGTAGCTATTTATTACCACGTACAATAGTCTATTACAAAAAAAAGTCGATAGAACATATTCAAAGAATTCTTGTAATTTGTCAACATTATTTTCAAAGACGTAGCCTTCAATGTGAATGCATTACTAGAAAATAAAGATTGTACGGGGGACAGTCAAAAAGTTCCTGGAGTATTATTGTAGCTATTTATTACCACGTACAATAGTCTATTATAGTCTGCATATATATATATATATGTTTGTATGTATGTATGTGTGTGTCGTGGATGAATAGTTACGCTCATCCCTTATAATCAAGGAGTCCCTTGTTTGATTCCCGATGGAGACACAAGTGGTTCGGATCCTACGTTAAGCTGTAGGTCCCACCCATAGGACGTCATCATTCTGAAAGTATGTTCTTTTCTGCGTATCCTGCTTCTTGTTTCAACTCTTTAGGATAAATCGAGACTAACTGACAGTGCGTAGTCTTAGCGAGGTAAGCGCGGAAAACGAAAAAGTCAAAGAAAACAGGGCTTTGCTCCCTTGTCCCCATATAACAATGCACAGTATGGACACCGTTCCAAATGGGTCTTACAGGAGCTATCATTGCAACATTTTTATATAAGACAATTGGTATGTGTCGTCTGTATGGTTGTCTGGGGACAAAAAAGGGCAAACATGTTTTTCAATAAATAAATAAATAAATAAATAAAAGAAAACGTGCATTTTTCAATTCCCATATCCTCTTCCTAAGAAGGCGCTTAGCGCAACGAGCCTAAACTTTAAATGCTTTGAAAGTTTGTTCTTTTTTGGGTATCCTACTTCTTGTTTCAACTCCCTAGGACAGTGATGATTTCAGGGGTGATTCTGGGGGAAAATTCTCCCAAGAGCTACGAAATTCACCCTCGGGTGCTTGAGATCTTCGCAGAAATTTCTGTGGAGCACGCAATTTTTAGTCGCTTTCTCCCTCTGTGCGTGGTGCCTCCGGAGGAAATAATCTGAAGTTAACACTGCTATAGGATAATTAGAGATTGGCTTACAGTCCTTTGTCTTAGCGAAGTAAGCACGAGAAACCAGAAATATCACAAAAAACAGGGCTTTTGCTCCGCTGTTCCCCCGTAAAAATGCGCGGTTTACACACAATACAGATTGGATCTAACAGGGCTATTTAGAGAACGTCTTATAGAGCATTTGGTGTGTAGTGTTGTCTGCGGACAAGGAGGCAAAACCATGTTTTTCATTAAAAAATGGAGTATTTTAAATTTCCCTCGCCCCCTCAGGAGACGCTTCTTCAATGAGACCGTATCCTGCCTCTTTCTCCCATTCTCTAGGCTCTAGGCCAATTAGGACTGACAGGCATTTGAATAAGTCCATTACTTGGTTGCCTAGTAATTAGCCATCATATTGGCTGCCATATTGGATTTAGACAAATGTTCTCTCATGTTATCATGTAAAATATGTCTTGTCGTGATGAAAGCTACCAGGAAAAGTAGGTTTCGCTTAGTCCTGAGGAAGGACGCTACATCCTAGAGTAATGCGTGCATATACGCATTTGTAACTTTGTACAGTTAATCGTTAGACAACAGTGTTGCCAGGTTGTAAGGTTCTAAGTGGCAATAAACAATGCCATATTTAAATTCATCGGCCTCAAAAACCTATACTTTGACACCAAAATTATCTTTCTAAGTGCCATGGTTCACGATCTCTCTCTTTATATATATACAGAGAGAGAGAGATTTACGTAGGGCGGCGGCCATATTGGAAAATGACGGCTACCAGGAAAACACCTCAAATTTGAAATATATTCCCAAGACATTATAAAAAAAACTTAGGGGACATTTTTTTTACGGACACCTATATATGGGGACCAGGACTTTACATTGTCGGAATCCTGTGGGGGCATCTCTCTCCCCCCTTCCCTTCGCCACTACTGTATGCTATAATATTTGTCCGGAAGGTGGAAAAATCCCAAAATAACAGCGTTTTCTGATATATACTGTTCTTCCCGCGCACTCTAGAATGCATCTTGATGAACTTCCAGAGGTAACGGGGAAGAGAGGATACTTCACACCACATCGTCCAGTCTTGATTTGATTTTAGTTTAGCGTCCCTTTCAGCAGCGAGGCTATATGAGACGTGGACCTACTGATTAACGTGGAATCCGAACCTCATGAGCTCCCGCCGGGAATCGAACCCGGGTCTCCCACGCCATAGGCGCGTACGCTAACCGCTTAGCCACGAAGGAGCTCACATCGTCCAGTCTCTTAGTATGGAACCATTGAGGGAGACAAACTCTATAAAGCTAACAGTATTTGGCAGCTGACAGGTAATCTCAGAAACTGGTCGAGAACCTGTTTCATTCAGACACCCACCCTCTTCCCCCTCCATTTCACCAACCCCTGCCCTTTCCGCGGCCAAGCTTAGAGTGGGGCGTGACTTACCCTCGTCAAACTTTGACAGGTGGACTTTAATACTTATATTAAAATACTATTTTTTAATTGGCGTATCAGATATGGTTGTGATTACAACTATTCGAGCCGTTTCTTCTCAAGGAATAAAACAAAAAAAAGTTGATCTTTCTACCATAATTGGTTCCAAAGTTAGACATATTTTAATTTGTATAAAAAGAAACTAATTTATTTATTTTTTAATAATTTATTTCTGCTAAACTAGCAGACAAATATACAATTTAAGTATTTCAACCCGTTAATAAACTTCTGTAGAATGCTGCAAAATTTTTCTTTCCCATTAGAGATACCTAGTTCCTTAGAAACTGAGGAAATTCGATAGCCATGTTCTCCCCATAAGGTCCAATATAAAAAATTTTGTGCCGAGAAAAGGTAGATCATCCCGTTAAGACATGTTACATAATAACAATCCCATGCAATATAAACCCGTCGAAAAAAAAAAACTCCGGACCTCATGCAATTTTGGCTGAGAAAATTATCTGGCTTGGTAGACAGCGTTGTTTGGTTTCGTCTTTATTGCTGGGAAGCGATCCAACAGTAAATATCAGAACCCACATATGCCTATGCGTAAATATTTCCGTCTTCAAAATTAAACAACACTGTCTACCAAGTCAGATAATTTTCTTAGCCAAAACTGCATTAAGTTCGTAGGTTTTTTCGGCGCGTATAACACTCACAGTATGGCAGCACTCACTATACCCGTATTGCTAAGACAACATAACAATATCGTTAGGGCAACTATACCAATATTGTTAGGGCAACAATAATAGTATGGCCATAACCATACCAGTATTGTTGCCTTAGCAATACTGGTATAGTTATTAACATGATATGCATAGTACAGACAGCCTAAAACTATAGCTGCGATAACAATACCACATTTCTTGGACAACAATATTTATGGTAAGTGCAGCACAACAATATAGTTTTACTAACAACGCAGATATTTATACTGACCATAAAGTATAGTCGTGAAAGCATCAGGACACGTCACACCAACTATTTTAGCACTTCGAGTATGGCTACAACAACTATACAAGTTGGTGTCACAACATATATTGTATGGTAGAGACAAACACAATACCTTTTTGGATAGTTCCGATGACCATATCATATAGTATTTCCAACTATATAGCAGCTGTATAGTTGCAAGTACAATAATTGGCATAGTTGTTAATATCATAAATATGTCCAGGACAACCATAATTATTGTTGACCCAGCTAATTTTTTTTAACAATATAATATTGTACTCCCAGTCATAATTCTTGCTGGCGCTATATTAACAATACTGTATAGTTACATTCAACCATAATTATGGTTGAATATAACAATACCGTTTTTAGAGTGCATTCCAAAGATTCTGGTGATTTAGTAGCGTCCTGAATTTTCATTTTTGAAATATGGCAACCCTATGTATGGATAATACTTATATTTGAATAAATGAAATCTGAGTTTTACGTCCAACGATTATGCCTTATGGGCTAAAGAAGGCGGTGATGAGAGAAATGAATGAAATGGTGGAATGAAGAGAATGGGAGGAAACGCACGCACACGGTGTTTGTCCACCACAAAGCTCACTTGGCACGAGCTGGAAGCGAACCAGGGACTCCACGCACCAGTGGTAAACGCTCTACCACCGAGGCATCGCGGCCAAATTTGAAGTAAAATATGCAACTTTATATTTAAAGTTTCAACGTACAGTATATAAAGTTGCAAACGGTCCTGGGCTCGATTCTTCGTAGGGACACTTACTCGATAAAGTGTAAAAGCTTTTTCAGGCCAGCCATCCGAGTGAGGTTTTCCCGGGTTTTTCTCATTCACACCAGGATGGTACCTGACATACAGGTCCCAGGCCGCCCAGTCCTTTCTTCCTTTCCTTTACTAGGATAATGTGCTCGCTGAAGGACGGCATCCGTCATACGTGATGGGCTAACATGGTCATTGATATCGATAGACCAGAAATTTATCATAACCTGACTGAAATAAGGTTGCATTATAGGCAATGAATCGTTATGAAACAAGTACTCGGAAAATTACGGTAATTGAACGCATAAAGCGTCATAAGTGAATACTTGAACAATAAAATCATTTATTTTAAGTTGGAAGATATTTAATTTCATTTAAGACATTTTAAACATTTACTTTATAAAACAAGAATTATGTATTGTATTGCTTTATTTTTATTATATTTCCTATTAATATTATTAGGTACTCCTCTGAACTTGTCCCCTTAACATTTAATTTAGATTGTACTTTTTATTGGCTGACTAGAAGATTTTTTTTGTAAATCTTCTAAATGTTAAGTGATTTGGTTACAATTTCCCGGATTTGGTATTTTATTGAACGCTTAGTTCATTTTTGTCACCACGTAGCTAACTAACTAACTAACTCTATGGACTATGGAACCCGGAGGTTCAATGCTCTTCAAAAGCCAGTGGAGGTCACAAAAGCTCTCCACTGACTTCTAACCTTAGCCAATTGCATCCAGTTTCTACTTGTATTCCAATCTCGGCGAGATCCATCCTAATATTGTCCTCCCATCTGCGCCTAGGTCTTCCTAATGGTCGTTTTTCGATTGGTTTTCCAGTCAAGACTTGGAAAGAGTTTCTACTTTCTTCCATTCTAGCTACATGACCCGCCCATCTAAGCCTCCTAGACTTGACTACCCTAACAATGTTGGGTAAACCATATAAGTTATGTAGTTCCTCGTTATGAAGTTTCCGCCATTCCCCATTCCCGTTCCTCTTGGGTCCGAATATTCGTCTCAGGATCTTGTTCTCAAATACTTTCAGTCTATGTTCTCCCCTCAAAGTCAGGGGCCATGTTTCGCAACCATACAGAACAACAGGCATGATTATCGTTTTGTATATTTTAAGCTTCAAATTCCTCGACAGAATTCGCGACGACAAGAGATTTTGAACGGAATAGTAACACGAATTCCCTGCTTTTAGTCGACATTTAATTTCTCCGTGAATATGATTTTCCTCCGTTAATATTGATCCTAGATATTTGAAACTATCCACTTTATCAAGAGTATTATTTAATATTTTAACACATCCATAAGTTGCTGTATTCCGGTCCCGGCGCACTTCCATGTATTTAGTTTTCTCTGCATTTACTTCTAAACTCATGTCCCTGCAAGCGTTTAATAAGATCTCTGCATTTCTTTCTATTGTTCTCCTATCACCCCCTATTAAATTATATCATCAGCATATGCCATAACCTGATGAATACCGTTCAACTGTAGGCCCTAGTTGCTATCTTTGATTATCCTTATAGCGTATTCCAGAACGAAGTTAAATAAGTCACCACGTAGCAAGAAAGTTAAAACTGAACTCCCACTAGTCTACAGTGACTAGCATGGGCACCCGGTTTACAGGGTTCCGAGGTCGATTTGCGGTGTGGGAAGCTTTGGGAAATTTTGAATGATTCTAGTGGTTGGGATTCCACTTTAAATTGTAGGTCTACGTATCATACAGGCTAGCTGCTGAAAAGAAACGCTCAACTTCAATAACTAACCAACCAAATTTAATGTTAACAGATATATTTCCAAATGGAATAAAGGATGGTTGAGGACACGACGGGGAGTTTAGCTTCTTATTGTAGCATCTTCAAGGAAACATCTTTCGTCGTTGGTACCAAAACTACAAACAATGTGTATTGTTAGCTTTATAATACATTTTTAATATAGGCCTAAATAATATTGAATTAGATTGCAAGTAGGCAATGGTGATTTCAGAATATTTGCTCCAGAATAACAATATTCTACTTAGGCCGGCATCCATTAAGTTCCAATTTTTTAACGCACAATGTTGCCAAGTCATGCATAATTCTAAAATCAAACATGGAATAAATTATTAATTTGTTTATACCAGTAATAAATCAATGTACAGTTACTGAAATAAAAATATTTTTTACTCATTAGTTAGACTGTATCTTATTAATGACACTGTAGATATGACACCATCTCAATCCATATCCAAATTTCCTTTACGTGTTTCAAATCTGGGATATTTTGTCCTAATTGCCTCAAATACATTCTTTTCCATGTTCATGTTAGCACGGTGCAATACTTTCACGTCTCTATCTAGTGAAACTAGAAATAGCTCTTTTGTCCTCATGTGATACACTTAAGATTTTCCTTCAATCTAATACTAACGCTTCTCTTGCAGTTAGTCATCACTATATAAGTCGCATCACATGAGCACAACAGCTCGTATTTGCCACTAAAAGTGCGTATACAATCGTTTGGTTTAAAGCCTTTTCCAGATCCTTCGGTAGTTTGAGGCTGAGTTTTAATTACGTCTTTTAACTTTTTTTCGAAGTTAAATCCAAAGTTTGGGAACATCGATCAAGACACTCATAGGGGGCTTTTTTTGTTGAGAGGCCTAATCACTGCGAAATTAAAATACAGCTAATTTTTCAGTGATTATGTGATACCTTCAAATAGATAAAATATAATCGAAATGTGGAACAAGAGCGCCCTAGACAATATTATTTTGCATGAGGTACCTTTATCACAAGTCATCTAGTAGCTTTCTGTTTGCAGCAATTTAGAAACTCGAAAATTAATGCCGATCTTCTAAATGACTAAAGCAGATAAGAGAATCGTGATGACGGTACCTCATGTAAAACAACATTGTCTAGGGTGCTCTTGTTCCACTTTCCGATTACTTTTTATCTATTTGAAGATATCACATAATTACTGTAAACTTAGTGATATTTTAATTTTGCCGTGACGAGGCATTTTAAGTCCTTAGACTGTTTAATCTCCTTTTTAATAAGGCTTTTGAACACCTTGTGAATACAATTGGATCATGTAATTGTCTATCCATAATAACAACTTAAGCCTGAAGAACCCGGTAGAAGGAATCCCGAGAAAAGATTTCGAAATATAGGTGAAGGTACTTTCATACACTCAATAAATAATTAAAACGATTTTTCTTACCTATTTGTACATGTTTCAATGGAGGATGGGTACAATCCGTGCACTATCCCATGATAAGAACTCCGAAGTTGAAGAACTCCCTTGCATATCTCCTACACCAAGGCGAACAAACTGATCGCATTCGCAGTCGCAAACACCTCTTTGTTTCTTTCCTTGTTTGTCGATGTTCTTTTCCATGTCTGAAGTGTGAAAATACATTTAGAATCGATCAAATTACACCATGGAAGTTAAGCAGCAAACTATTTTCTTAACCTTCCGGTAACTTTTTTCCACTCGTCCAGTCAGGAGGAATGTAGTCACACATTTGGAAGAGGGTATACCTAATCAACTGATAATAGTAAGAATTTTTTTATATGTGATCTGGTTATAGGAGTATGGTTATAATCAGAGAAGAGATCCTACATGCGCAGTGGTTCCCTGTCACATCAAAACTTTTTTTTTCTGAGATAACGTCTTCGAAGCTCTCGTCATCTATAAAACCGATCACCTGTACGGAACCTGAATCCGGGAGTGTCGCCTGAATCCTCGTTTAAACCTGGTGTTTTATTAGAATGTTTTAAACCAAAAAGGTAAATTTAAAAACAAAAATCCACGAATCGTGTGACATTCACAAAATTTCTCTCAGATGCAAAATTGAGTAGTGGTTCGGATGCTTAAGCAAACGGTTCCCAAGCTGGAAGACCGCTTTCCTGAGGAAAGGAGCATGAAGGGAGAGTAATAGGAGTGCAAGTTAACAGAAATAAACTACATTCTTAATTACAAATATTATGAATTGTGAAACAAACAGGCGTTAAATACCGTAAAAAAACACAGTAATATTGCGTGGCAATTGTGGTTTTATTATGAATAAAGCTTGTAAATAATAATAATACTGCACAATAAAATGGTGTGTAAAAATATTACTGGAAATAACTATACATTACTGAAATTCTTAATATTATTATTGAAGATTAGAGAATTAAATGTTTCATCTGAAATTGCAGGAGCCACTCCGCCTATTGATGATGCATTATTAGGCGCCTTTGACGTGGGAGACCCGGGTTCGGTTCCCGGTGGAGCTTATGTGGTTAGGATTCCACGTTAATCACTAGGTCCACGTCTCATATATCCTCGCTGCTAAAAGGGACGTTAAACTCGGTAAACAGGCAATGGAATATAATATGGCAATGTTTCAAACTCGCTACCTTATACGCCCCAGGTTAGTTAATATGCTTCAGTAATTAAGAGAAAACATAATTTTTCCGCAGAAACTTATAAAAGGGGAGTTGAATCCGAACCAAATGTTGTGAAACGGATTTTGGATGCTTTCCCATTTCATGGGGACATAAATATAATGGGATAGAATTATACAAGTAATGAAAGTATATCAGAATCTTATATCTTAGGTGTATAATAAGGCAGAAACACGAAATGGAAAGTGTGCTTTTTATTAGGTAACACTCCATAAGAAAGGCTTGAGCTGCAGTACTATGTGAATACAGTGTACAAAGTGATTATAGAAGTATCACATTGACATTAGTGATGGGTAAATTCCCGGGAATATATTTTTCGGGAATATTCCCGGGAAGATTCCCAAAATGGGAATTTATCCGGGAATTTATGTACAATCAGATAGGAAATTGCATTCTATTACTATATTATGATATGAAAGTTGAATTAATTTTTATATCACAGCGTATTATTACTGTTGTCCCCAGAGGACTCTTTAAAATGTATATTCTGAACGGTACTATGTTACTTTATTAACGCTTTATTATATTTAGAGAGTACGCATAATTGTATATTTATTATTACAATATGTTCTACCAATTAAATATGTGTGAAAAAATACATAGTAAGACCTAATACTTTTAAACCACTAAACAGTTTAAATTTATGTGTAAGTGGATTTGCTCAACTTGACTCTATTACTGATATTATAAACAGATTACATTTATAAATGTTATAAACCAATTAGATTGGGTAAATCCTAGAAGATACATATCTCACAAATTTATCAACATTTGCGCATACAGATTTATGTTCACAAAATTTTCAAGATAGGCCTACTTACTTATCTTTATACTTTAGCACGTAACATTGCCATACACGACCTTTCATTCTACCTATTTCTCGAATTTGCATACTTTAATTCACATGTAAAACAAGTCCGAGTACCTCTTCAGAAATTCGGGTCAGAGAGAGGAGACAGATCGACGTCTATTATTATTGGTGGTTCAGGGTTTATTAATAGTACTTCATCTCTATTTTTACATAATTCTAAATTACTTTACAAAATAGTTCCTTTTCATCATTTGTAAGTTAGTACTTTGCTAATTTTGGCTGTTCTTTAGCATTAAGGCCCAGCTTTTGCACCTACTTTTTTGCGATATTCTATTCCGATGCGGTTGTTTTATGGTTTCATACGTTAAATTACGTTACCAACATTAAATTCAGACAGCATTGCAGAGCGAGCGTTAGCGAGTGAAGGAGTGTTAGAGCCCCGCATGGCACGTTGTTTTATATCTTCGTTACCAACAATTCACTTTTCTCACATAAATCACTTCCACTTACCTTTCCGTTTTGTATAAATCCTCTACTGCCCTAAAAAAATGTGTTCGATACTTTTTTGACTACTTGAACATCGCTATCAACTCATTTCTTCCGTAAATCATCCTACTTGTTGCTAGTTTTGGGCCCCCAATACTAAACAATTACCTTACTTTTCAGTGCAAATGGAAATGGAACTTAAAAGCACATATTATTAGTTATATAAAGTACCGTCGAATAATTTTAAATTTTTTAACCCCCAAAATCTTTAAAACCTAGAAGTAAATCATAATATATTAAAATAAAGTAATTAGTTATATGATTCTTATAATTTGGAACATAAAGTAGAGAAACAGAAATAAATTCCTTCCCGGGAATTTATAGGCCAGGGAAAGAACCCGGGAATATTCCCAATTTTAAATTCCTTCCCACCGGGAATATTCCCACTGCCCATCACTAATTGACATGTGTTTTATGCCATATCAACCATCGCTGACGCGCCTGACCCCACTCAGGTTTTCCTGCTGCACTTCTGCCCTGATTCGGTTAGATAGCATTCTTGATTTTTATACGTCACCTAGCACAAGTTGGTTAGTGTTTTATGCACTGTAGTTTTCGTGCCATATGTTCACATGTTATTTATACTCATGACTTCATCACAGTTACAAATAACGAACCGTAATCACTAACAAGTGATTTGGGGAGAAACTAAATAATTCCCAATGTTAGTAGCATAGGTTATTTTGGGTACATACAAATTACACACCAGTAGAATCACAGTATTTACAGACAATTGTTTCACGCGTCAGGAAATCTTAACGAAGTGATATTTGCCTATTTACTGTATAGGTTGAGATATTGTTTTTTCTATTTGAGTTTACGATACTGAACAAGGA
This sequence comes from Thermobia domestica, assembly GCF_964235325.1. Taxonomy (NCBI): domain Eukaryota; kingdom Metazoa; phylum Arthropoda; class Insecta; order Zygentoma; family Lepismatidae; genus Thermobia; species Thermobia domestica. The sequence goes on along the minus strand of NC_137456.1, from coordinate 272,793,790 downwards.
ATACTGAAATTTAAGAGCTTAATGCTACCTACACTTTATTTTTGTCTTTGTAAATTTTTAGTTAGCACCATTCACGTAAAAAAAAAAAAAAAAAAAAAAAGTTTGGTAAGTTATAGGCCCGGTTGCTAAATCTCCCTTTCGACTGCTTTGACGTTAGTTTATCATTTTCTTTTTCATTTGTGCGCGAGTTTTATTTCCGTATTTTCATAAAAGTAGGCCTTGTCTGTGTGCACACGGGATCGGTTTCCTTTGCCACGTACTTACACATACAAGGATATGTAAAGATCTGTCAAAGGTAGAGGGGCGCACCGTTGTAACTGATGTCTGAGTGGAAAGGGAGAGGGAACTACCATTTTCATGCTCCCACTGTCTTTAACCTTCACTTAAAACTTCTGTTGCACTTCCAGCTACCTTCTATGGAACTATCCAAGTCATTGCACAAGTACAATGCAGTGCGATTATTAGTAAACGCTTTCTTAAACATAAGCACCAGAACCCATATACACATAGGCGCCGACTTTGGGGGGGCAGGACACTTTTGGCCCCCCAATATTTAGAGGTGGGGTCCTCGCCCCTCCAATAAAATCCGGCCGAGGGAGACTTAACAAAGAGTAGCAAGAATTTCTGTTGTAAACTTCGTCAACGTTAGGAATAGCCTTCTAGGAGTGAGTACGAGTCGAGTTAAAACTCAACTCGACTCGAATTCCAATTGAGTTCCGACTCGAGTCAAACGTAATTTTCTCGAGTCGAGTTCCGAACCGAGTCGCTGTTTTTAAGGTCGAGTTTCAAGTTGAGTCGAGTTTGATAATGGCTCGCTCGTTCAGCTCGTTTTAACTCGTTTTAAAATCATGGCGTAATTAGACTGGAAAGCGAAGGCCATGAGGAATGTAAGCGATAAAGTGGAATACTTTTAGTATTGTTCATGAGAGGGGACACTGCTTGTATCTCGTGTCGTCTCGATAACGAGACGACAAAGGATTTTATAACGAGGCCTCAAAAGTCGTTAGCACCAATTTAAGTATATACTTTAGTTCTTACCATCAAGGCTGAGACCTGCACGGTCGAATTTTTGAGCGCAAACAGAAGCTCAACCCGGGTAGTGATGTAAACTTGCTCGACTTAGTTCAACGGAGCGAAATGCTCGAGTCGGCATGGTTGGAATGAACCATCGATTCGCCCCAACTGAGCTATCAGCTCTGTTCGTCTCAGTTTGGGTGAGCCATTGGCTTAGATCGGCTCACCCAGGCCGACAACCCTAAGCCCGAGCCGAGCAGTTTTGAATATGTTTGGCCAGCGCCCTGTAACTTTTAACAATATTTGGCCTTAGTCAAATCCTTGCTTCTCGGAACTCAAATCCAGAATCTCGTGAACGATGGCCATGCCTCCTAGACTTCACGACTACCGAGGTCGGCAGTCAATTAGTTTTTACTATTTAGATAGAAACCGCCTATCTTTCATGTTTATACACGGTGTTGTTATAATAATAATAATAATAATAATAATAATAATAATAATAATAATAATAATCCTTAACTGGAAGGATGATTTTTATTACATAATTGGAAGTATGTCTAATAGACACGGAACGCCGAAACTTTGGTTCCCTTGGCAAAGTATTTCATAAATTTATTCTTATCACCTAATAATATAAAATTTGGTTCACATTACATACATAATGCAAGTGCTACGTAAGAAAAAAGAACTATTATTGAGAAAATCTTTTCTTTTTTCATTAAAATGACATTTTGTAATACACTTTTTTTTCTTTGAACAAAAGTTTTCTTGAAAGGATAGTAAGTTTCAAAATTAAGTGCTTCTCTCAACCAAACACACCACTCACTCTTTCCTGGAACATTCGAGACACACTGGCTTTTCACAGTTGACACCTATGTGCTGTGTTCCTATTCTTCTGATAAGGACAAAGGCTACATTTTCTTTTGCGTTCCATTTTGTCAATTTCGCCAACTGTTGCTCGTCTTCCTTGTTCGGTGTTGTCTTCCCGAGAACATTCTCGATTGTTGTTGCCAGGTCTCTCCTGAAATTATGAATCTTCAACCTCCTTTGAAGATGAGGTCTCATGAGGTTCATGGCTAGTTCTTTCACAAATGTGTATCTGGAAATACTTGGGCTGTTTTTAATTATTATAAGTACAGAATGCAGCTATTTACCGTACTTATATTTACTAACGTGAATATAATGTCATCAAAAATTAGAGACCAAATATCTCCCTTTTGAGGATTTTCACTTAAATTTCTAACAATATTTGGCAAGCCTGGAATTCCTCGTATTATATTTTGACGAGGAACACGTCTAGTCTTTATTGGTTCTTTAGATTCCCAAGAATATCCTTTCTTAACTTGAAAGAAAGATGGAACATCTTTTTCATTATTTGTCGTGCAACTTACAGACGAAATACCTTCTTCGATATTACGACAATCTTCATCATCAGTGGAAGAACCAAATGTATCAGGTATGGACGAGGGATCCACATCTGAATCATCATCAGAAAACAGATCTTCAATGTTTTTTCTTCCCCTTCTTTCCACATTTTTAAAATCTTGGCGGCAAAATGGGTTCACCCACTTTCGTTACATCGCTTGGTTTCTTTTCCTAGATGTAGAAGGTCCTTCCACCATTGATACTACCCAGATAGCACAGAAAAATTTTAAAAATGTGTTTAAAAATTTGCAAAGGCAAACTAAAAAGTTTGCAAAAAACTTGCCTTTTCAAATGAGAAAATTTGCTGAAAGTTCAATGCAGATAACGAAGTTGATGCTGGCTGAGTTTGCAGCAAAGTTGCCTCAGAAAATGAAAATATCTGCCAATACAAACGAAATGTTTGCGACTGCACAGCAAGAAAGTTTGCCAGGACTTTGCTGCAAATATTTTGTGCAAATTTTCTTTGACAAAATTTACGAAAATGAGCTGATAAATTTGGTGAAAATATTAAAAAGTTTGCAGCAACATTGCAGAAAGTGTTTTCACGATCGCAAGATCATGTTTGCTGCAAATGTATCAGGTAATGTTTGCTGCAAATTTTACAAAGTGAAACCTAACTTTATGAAACATCAAAATTTTTATAATGTGGATCCGTCTTTTCTTAGTGGCAAGCATTAAACATCTTTAACTACTTGCCAAAAATAAGAAACTTACGAACGATAAACGTACAGAAAAAGGATATCGCAATTTATCTACTTACTAAACGATCATATCTCTCACACACATTCACAAAATAACGTCAGGCTGCCTGGGTCAGTAAAAACATCTGATAAGAGACCAGTGGGTTTATTCTGGACTCCTCTGGTGCATTCCCAGATAGCAGAAACAGCTTGCCACAAGCATGATATAAGCTTGTCGTGACAAGGATATAAGCTTGTCCCAAGCTTGTTACGACAAGTCTGTAAGCGTATATCAAGGCTGATTCAAGCGACGAAGTTGACAGGCGACAAGCATATTGTAGGCTTATACTGTAAGATTGTTTCAAGCTTGTCAGCTCAAGCTTATTGCAAACTTGTTACATAAAGCATGCTACAGGCTTGTTACCTCAAGTTTATTTCAAACTTGATACGTAATGCTTGCTCCAGGCTTGTTACCTCAAGTCTATTTCAAACTTGATACATAATGCTTGCTACAGGCTTGTTACCTCAAGTTTATCTCAAACTTGGTACATAATGCTTGCTACAGGCTTGTTACCTCAAGTTTATTTCAATATTGGTACATAATGCTTGTTACAGGCTTGTTACCTCAAGTTTATCTCAAACTTGGTACATAATGCTTGCTACAGGCTTGTTACCTCAAGTTTATCTCAAACTTGATACATAATGCTTGCCACAGGCTTGTTACCTCAAGTTTATCTCAAACTTGGTACATAATGCTTGCTACAGGATTGTCACCTCAAGCTTATTTCAAGCTGACCACTTCAAGTTTAGCACATGCTTAATATGTCTCGTTTATTGCAAGCTTCTCAGTAAAGCTTGATACAAATTTATTTCTGCACGTGAGAAAATGATTCATCTGCTTGGCGACATGTATAATGTTTGATGTGAAGGTTAGTATAATGTTCAATGTGTAAGTTACATAAATGATGGTGTGTATTCTTTTGCCATCTGAGGTGTTTAGATATTGCCATCACTTTATTGGCATTATTTTAAATATATATAGGGGAAACCATACCATACTTACTATTAATAGTAAACATAGTAGTAAGCTATGGTTTCTGCAATATTTTTAAAAGAATGCCAATAAAGTGGTGGCAATATCCAAACACCCTCAGATGGCAAAAAAACACACACCATCATTTATGTAACTTACACACTGAACATTATACTAACCTTCACATCAAACATTATACATGACGCCAACCAGATGAATCATTTTCTCACGTGCAGAAACAAATCTGTATCAAGGTTGACACTACTGGGCCTCACATCAAACCTTATACAAAATGAAATCAACCTCATATAGACAATAATCCTGTAAAAATAAACGTAAAGGTGACGACGAAAGAACTGTTAAACCTACATAAGCAATGTTCTGAAAAAGAATAGTTGTGTTCGGTCAAAATGAAAGCAAAATAATGTATACTTTCACAATCTGTATTATGCTTCTTTCCTTCGTCCATTATGCGTCTTTGCAGCACGAGGTTCAGGTTTATTTCTGTTGAGTAACATTATTGAAATATCATGTTAAATTATAAATCCATGTCTCACACAACATTGGTGTTGAATATATACCCCATACTCCAGTCTATTGAGATTAGTATCTTATCTCGACATAGAAAGCAACACTTTTCCTGAGTTCCTTGGTGAATATACTATGATACCTGGCAGATCAGCATCCAATTAGTTTACCATTAACCACAGTTTGATGTTGAAGTTGAGCGTCCCGTTTCAGCACGAAGTTTTACATGAGACACTGACCTGTAGAATCCGAACAGTAATGCGTTCAGTGTTTGTAAGGTCTTCCACTGGGAATCGACCACGACCCTAGGCGCACCAAAGACGTACACCACTAGACAAGCGTCAAGGGCTAAGCAAACTTTTAAAATATCAGATTTCAGGAAAGAAAGAAATATAAATTAAATCCTAGAACCACTGCTACACAGGGTGCGAAATACTGAGGATGGCCATTCCCACACTTCAAAATTTTGGAAGAAAATTCATCCTCAATAATTTACTGGAGAGATAAGGTGACATCGACACTGTCAGAAGTATACAAACTATTTACAGTAAATCTGTGCAGTTAGTGGACAACCTAGTGGATAAGCATTATCCCTAACCTTACATATATCAATAATTTTGGATGTTCAATATATGAAATCTTCATTTCAAAACTTTCCAGTGCATTTTTTTTTACTTATTTATTTACTCCTATCTCTCCCCGATCATAACTGTTATGATTTCGCATCCTGCTGCTACATAATTGAAATAAATTATCCCTACATTCTACGCAATAACTGATATAAGGTTCCATGAAAACAATCAGCTTGTATTACAATGTTATTTATTGAACTTATTTACATATTTTGTATTATTTCTAACTTATTTCCTTAATTGGGTTCCTCAACTTCAACGGTGTGACCTTCCACTACAGGTTTTGAATTTCTTCGTTCTCTGCAAAATAACGATCATAAATACGTACTGAAAAACATGTAATTGATTGCACAGTTAAAAGAAAACATTCATATTGTTTACCTTATAAATACGCTCTCATTAAAATACATTATTATTCTTTGAAGTAAGTGCCACACAAGGCAACAGAGTCTGGCACTCGTTTCTCAGATCTGGTGATCCATGGCTTGGAAGCACTCCAAATATGATCTCTATAGCATTACGGTAGAATTTTTTATAGTGAATTAATATTCCCTAATCGAGCTCACCTATTCAGATGTTAGATTTGTAGTGTGACACTTCTTATTCAAAGTGTCTTGACTATGTCAAATACATTATAATTCATCTTCCCATACTGAAAATTAATAAAGTAATTTTAAACACTACTATACACAAACATTACCCAAACACTCTTTCGGTTTAGCGGCATCCCTTATATTCCACATTTTACGTTTTACAGCCTTATTTGATTAAATTTTGACGATCACTCATAAGAAACACTTGAAAGGAAAGAATCGCGTTTGTTACAATTACAACATACTCTCCCACAGTCTGATATTAAGTCGTCTCGGGATCGCACGAATCTGTCTGGGTCATGCAGGGTCAGGGATCTGACTACTTCGGGATCACGAGTCACGAAGTGTTACTCGTTTCATCACTGGTACCACTGCATGGTATTTATTCACTTTACCTATTTCAATGTTCTAGTGCCAGTAAATTTTCAGTAAAGTTTTTTTTTTTTTTTTAATTTCCTAGCTGAAAATGTGCATTGTTCTGTGAGAGCATCAATTGAGATAAATCCAGAAAATGTCATATTGACTCACTCGGTACTGTTGTATAAGCACGGCGTTACGAAAAACAAACGAAGTAATCACTGATATAAGAAATCACTGAGAGATGGAAGAACAAATATTTACTTATTTCTGTAATTTTGTCTCCATGCCTTGTATGAAATGCAATCTGATCTCACGATTCACAGGAAAGATAGGTCATAAGTGTGTGAACCTATATACCTTGTATTCTTCATGGAGCAACATAAATGGCAGATGATGACCTACAAGGCGTTATCCTGCGTCACGTACAACAGAACGCATGGGAAAGTGTAGTTCGCAATTCACAGGAAAAGTGTAGAATTTACTAAAGTAGGCACCGTGTACACGGACAACTTCGTACCATTTTGCAACGAGTTTGGAACATACCTTAGAGGTTCAATGAAATATTTCTCTTTAAAAATAAAAAATAAAAAAGTTACTGGTGACTAATACGTAAAGAGGTGTTGAACAACAATTCACTGGAATCATTTGTGACAGTAAAACAAACGGATTTTAATCCTGAGCCTTACAGCGGAGGAATACATCTTTGCAACGTTTCATTCTTTCAAAACACAAGAATCACTGATAGGAAGACATGCATATTGCCTTCATCATACATATCAAATGAAGAAGGGATGATTCATTACCGTAAATGTAACACTAAGTTTATTTGACCCATATTCATGGAACGTCGTGTCGGAGTCATTAGCGTCGTTTCACAATTCATTATAGAGAAGTAATAAATACTCCTGCGACCTATCGACCTAGTTCTTTATATCCCATCTTTGAAAGCAGAAACATTTCTCAGTGTACATGGCACAAGGCAGGAAAATCACTTCATTTACTTCAATCCAGTCAAATTCTGAATACATTTTAAGACCTATGTCTCCCTATTTATTTTCCTGTTAATTTGTTGTTGAGTGTTTACGCATACGCATACTTTGGCGTGCTCCATCCTATTGAAATCTTTTTGTCTTTGGGGGGGAAAAAACTACTCTTACTTTTTTAATTTATTTTTTTATTACTGCCACTGCTGAATGAAGTCTTTATCTTGTGGATAAAACATTAACCTTTATTTCTTGTTCAATTTTAGTGTTGATTACTTCTTTTTCATACTGAATGAAGTCTTATCTTCCCGAAAACTCGGGAATGTCTTTGTAAGAGAGAAATGTGCATTTACTATTATTTTGTCTTTTAACAAAATTTTCTAACTGCTGAAGTCTATCTTCTAGGAAAAAGAAAAACTGTTTCTTGATTAGTTTTAATGTTATTTTACTTCTTTTCTATCTCCTGAATGAAACCGTATCTTCTGAGAAGGAAAAAAAAACTACAATACCATCTGTATCTTAATGAATTATAGTACTTTATTGCTTGTTTCTATACTAAACGAAATAATCTTATCGTCTGGAAGATACTGCAATTGCATATTTCTCTATTACAATGGCATTGCAGAGTTTTCCAAAATGTAAAATGGTTTCATTTAGTATAGAAAAGAAGTAATTAACTCTAATCAATCAAGAAAGAGGGTGGTATTGTAATTTTTCTCTTATGAGATGAGTTCGTTCAGTAGATAGAAAAGATGTAAAATAACACTAAAATTAGTCAAAAAAAAAAGAGGTTAGTTGCTTTCTGTTTTTCATGCAGCAGGTAGGAAATGTTTTTAGAAGGCAAATATAACAGTAAGTGCCTATCTCTCTATTACTCTGACATCGCAGTTTTCAAAAAATGAAATTTCCTGCAGTATAGAAAAGAAGTAATCAACACCAAAATTAATCAAGGAATAAAAGTTATTCTTTTTTTAAAAAAAAAAAGAAAAAAAAAGATTTCATTCAGCAGATAGGAGTAATCAAAAAATAAAATTAACAGAGGTACTTTCTTCCAGAAGACAAGAAAATAAAAATGTAAACAGTAATGAATCTCGATTTTAGTTAAAATTTCCATCCTCCGAGGAAAGTAACAGGCAAGTTGCTAAATTATAAGGGATAATAAAATAATAAATACATACAAGGTAAACATTTCATCTCATTTCACTGTCTACTAATACATGAGTGCGTAAAAATGAACTCATCTCGCTATATAAAATACAAAGACCTAAGTGACTGAGTGACCGACAGATCTTTGCACAGGCCAAATCGCTTAAGATAGACAAGTTAAATATGGACAGTACATGGGATTTGTTACGTAGGATACCACTAAGGAAGGATTTTTGCAAATTCGACAGGAAGGGGAGGAAAATAGGTGTGGGACGTATTTTTAAAATATGACCAATATCTCCGGATTCCTTAAGGTTACAGACTTGAAATTTGATATTCGGATGTCTCATTTCAAATAATTTGACATATTTAAGCGGTTTTTGATATTTTAGTACAAAGGAAAAAAAGAAAAAAAAAGGTGAGAAAGAAAAGAAAAGGAGTGAGGATTACAATTATTATAAGATGTCGAAATCTCTGAATTTATGAAGGTTTGAAACATGAAATTTGTTATTTTCATATTATTTAAAATAAGTAGATAAGAATTTAAGCGCTTTTGAAATATGCCTCGGAGGTAAGAAAGGGGGGTGGAAAGAAAAATGGATGGGGATTATAATTATTATAGTAAAGTATTTAATCCCTTAAGGTGAGAGATTTGAAGTTCAGTATTTCCATTTCTCATTTAAAATACTTTGCCACGTGTTTCGGCCTTTTTTTTTCTTTTTTGAAATGCTAGTAAAAAGGGAAATAAACGATGTGGAGAGGAGAAAAAAGAAAGGTGGGGATTACAATTATTCTAATAAAATGTCGGTATCTCTAAATCTTTTAAGATTTGAAATATGGAAGTAACTTCTCATTTAAAATTATTACAAAAGCGTTTTATGATACATATCCTAAAAGGAAGAAAAAGGGAAGGATTACAATTATTATAATAAGATGTTCATATCTTGGGGTCCGGGAAAGTAAGAGGCATTGAAACGGTGGAAATCTCTTTTTCCTCCAAATCCACAGAATTCTATGCATATGATATTGATCTAGTGACCTATAGATGTGAGAAATGTAGTGAATACAAAACGTATATGTAGAGAAGAACGCGTCCATGGACTAAGTTGCAGATCCCTAGCTTATTTAGTGATGGTAAGAACTTTCCTCTCTCTCTCGTGATTGTAAGGAAAATAGGTAAAACTATACTTACCTACGCAGTAGTCTAGGCTCCGCCTGCTGCAGCCAAACACCCAGTACTTCCTTCACCGTTTCTTCTGTTGCGACGATGTACATCTTACGAACAGCAGCTGAAAAGAAAGATAGAATTTCAAGCAAATACTAGCGATTTTTATTCTTTAAAAAAAAAACTGTCATTTGAAATAAATTTCCCTCTTAAATAGCTTAACGAATTATGGTATGGTTTCTAAACATGGATACCTAGAGCTGAAACTAATTCCTATATTATTTTTCAAGTCACCTAAGCTAGGCCCCTATTTTGTGATTTTTATGTAAGGGTACTATAGAAAGTTATCTTCCACCACACTTTTGGTATATTATATAATGGAAAAGTTACATTTTTCGATACAAGTGTAACAAGACTTTCTACCGGTGCCCTTAGTGGTGATATGGTTTTGAGTCAACGTTTAAAGTCACCTTAAATAACACTACAAAAAACACATTAGGTTTTGGCTAACTTCGTTGTCACGAAAAATTGAAAGATGAAGACGACAGAAAGACGAAAGTTTGACTATTCGCCGTCTTGAAAGCCTGCAACTTTTCTCTTTTTATACTGGAATTATGGTAACTTCGAAAGCTATGTTCTTCTAGTGTTTTATCTGCGTTCCAGTGTTAGACAAAGAGCTCTGAAATTTTGCACCTTTAAAATATCGGCAGGGGAGACAGTTTGGCATACTATAATACTACCAGACTAACAGTGTTGCCAACCCAACAAAGTTATATTCGTGTGGTAGACAGTATCAAATTTACAGGTATACACGAAAAGTCTGGTGCAAAATTATACTTCACAGTAGTGATTCCTACACTGTACTTCAATTTAAATTCGTTGACACTATTGACTTTATTTAGCCCTGGAATCATTCCTACATTGGAATTTTATTTGGTTTTAGATTTTCCGTACACCTTACAAATTCTTTTGAATGCTTTTTCAAGCAAAGATTTGTTTAAATATGTACTTTGCCAGTAAAGCTTTGTTTACAACATAGAGTGTTGGATCAGTTATTGAATTTCCTATACATTCTACACAGATGTTATATTCACCCAGTAAGGGTGAACACATTTACATATTTTACTACTTGACAGTAAAAGAATCCTAAAGTACTCAAAGCATACTTTATTCATGAAGAATTACTTCTGATTGCTTGGGACATACTAATATGAGAACACACGTCCAGTACGAGAGAAGTAAGACTTAATAATTAGCAAACTGGAATTTTGTATGGTTACTAGCATAAATAAATAAATGAAGTTAAATATTTCAGTACAACTTTTCAAATCAACTTACTGTTGATCTTATTGCACATTTGGTTGGACCCAAAGGTGTGCTTTTTTGCTTCATGATCCTTGGTTTCCTGCCAGAGTAGGAGAATTCCATTGCGAGTTTGTCGCACAAAGTTCTTCTTATTGCACTGTGAGCGAAACCTTTTAAAATCCTTACCACCAGTTGACAGTAATACTTTTACCTGAAAGAAAGGAAAGTATTTAGATCTAATGCATGCTGAAATCAAAAAGAAAAACAATATATATAAGGGTCCGTATTGTTATGTTTTTCTACCAGTGAAAAAAAAAAAAACGAAGCATGAATGAAACTAGATTAATTTTTAGATACCGTAAGGTGAAGTGTGAAAAAAAAAAAGGCGTGGGGTTCTGAGTTTCACGGAAGGCCGTATCAAATGGGCTACGTGACTAACAAAAACTGTTTGCCTGGGATTTATTTGGTAACTTTCAGCTTTATATCGGAATAGCGGTTATTTAAAAGGACCATTGTTCGTTTGAATTAGAAAAAAATCCTATATATATATATATATATATATATATATATATATATATGTGTGTGTGTGTGTGTGTGTGTGTGTGTGTGTTTGTGTGTGTATGTATATGGAAATTACATACACTTCCAAAAGTAACAACAGTGGGTTAATCAGTGCTGTCAACAAGTAGTGTCAGAAAATAGCTAAATGACGCACAAAAACTAGCTAAAAATGGCTCAACTTACCTTAACTTATAGGTAACAGAATTTAGGAATAAAGAAACTAAATATTTGGTACTTTAAGTCTACTAGTTTACAAAGATGTTCTAATATTATTTATCTTTTGATATCCTCATATCAAACAGTTTCACAATACAATTTGTTCCTTCATTGACTAGAAGTAATAAAATCTCTTGAATTATTTTCAACTTCTAATGCTGGGTATGGCTTGATAACACTATTGATCTATCACAAAAATATATACATGCACATGCACGCATCTCAACAAGAAAAACTCCACCCAAACTAAAAATACACTAGAAACTAATCAAACAAATTGACTATGGAGAAACCAGATCCAGGAATCCCAATTTACCGTGACGGATAGGTGAGACTGATAAAAGATATCTAATCTACTGTGACAATGTAAGTGCTGTTGTAAACAAAAGAATTAGAAAAATACCAAGATAAACTACTTTTTTTTAGGTTTTTCATATTTTCTAAAAAAAAATTGACTGCAAAAGATTTAATTGCCACCTAAATGACTATATTAGCAAGTATGAATGGCAAGTTGACCAAAATTATAGTCCATAGCTAATGCACATGATAATGGCTAAATTGGCAAAAATGGAGTTGATGCTAACATTTAGTCAAAAGAGAGATGTTCCAAAAAGACGTAAATTAAAAGATATAACAAAGATTTGAAACCTGCTTCATAACTTGTACAGGTTTGATAGGATACTTACATATTTCTTTCCGAAGTTAGGTTCTTCAAGCTTTCTCTCAAATGTTTGAAAATCATTCAACGTTCGCAGAGACAGAAGGCCAAGAAGTTCGGATTCTTCGTTTATGGACTCTGCTTTCACACTCACACCATTACTTAGAAGTGTGTCGACCTTCTTCTCGACGGAAGATACTCTTTCACTAAGGTCAGCTAAAGTAGATTGAATTTGGCCAAATACCATTCTGATACCTGCAATAAATTTTAGGAAATATTGTTTTGAAGGTGTTAATATAACTAGAAAATATATTATTTCACAAACCATTAAAACAATTAAATGTACATTCATGTTCAAAATGATTGTCGCATATCTATAACTGTCTTCTTGTGGAAAATTTTATAGGGAAAGAATTATAAGCACGTAAATTAGAATGAGTAAAACAAATGGACAAGAAAGTTTTATTTTCGTTTTATTGTTCTTATTTACTGCTCTTTTGACATGAAATTTGCCACATACATGTCTTTGCCGATTATGCACATACCAACATTATAAGAAATACAAGGCGAATTCGTTATCAAATTTTATTCCTACAACAACATATTTATAGACATGCGACAATAATTTTGGACATGGGTGTACGTTTGTGGTGGACAAACACCGTGTGCGTGGATTTTCTCAGGGTTCTACCGTTCCCCTCCACTTTCTTCAATCCATTATTTAATTCATTCTCATCATCACCGTCTCCTTTAGGCTGCCCCGCATAACCGTGGGACAAAACTCAAAGATTTTATTTAAATATGAGTTCGCTGTTCATTTAATCAGAAATCTTGGGGGGAAAAGTGGGGAACAATTAGGAAGACGTGTGTAGAAGACCACTACGTTGCAGAATTATGACCAGGTCATTAGAGTATGACGTCATTCATCAGCACTGCGGAAGGAAAGGGTTGATTGCTCAGAGGTAGAACGTTGCCTTTTGGTGCGACGGATCTTTGGTTCAATCTCCGGCCTTATGAGTTTATGATGGACAATATCATATTCGTGAGGGTTTTCCCATTCTCATGCCACTAATTCCTTCATAATCATTCACTATCATTAGTCATCCGTGTATCTTAACATTAACCCTAGGAAGACTAAACTATAATTGGTCACGTGAAAGACTAAGGGGGGTCAATTTTGCTCGTGGTTGTAAATTCCAATTTTAACCCTACTAATGTATTTTAAAGTTATTTAATGACTGCTACTAATAAATGTGAGTTGTAAAATTATTTTAAGACTTGTGAAATTTTATTTTAATAGGAAATATTACAAGTCCCAGTACAGACTACTACCGCATTTGGTTAGCAGACATAAAGTAGCTTGAAATACATTAGCCTGTGTAGACAAGTTACTATACTAAACCTGAGAGTATTACGTTTGCTCAATGTATAAAAGTAGATTATGTTAATTTAGTCATCCATTCAAAGAATAGATAAGTTTACATGATCCTTTCAAAGTAAAACTGTACTCCTCTTAACATTTCTAAGTTGCTAAAAAAAAATGTACTTAGTCTTCTGCGCTAAAAAAAAAAAACTACCACAATAATGTGCTTTCTAATAAAACTAAATTTAAGTTTAGATTACAGAAGAAAATACAAAAAAATTCAAACGTTGTAAAATTCATTTGTTCGGGCAAAGAGAAAAAGAAAGTGCGGGCAAATTTGACCCACCTTCGTCTTTCTATGGTTAAGGACATAACAGCGGGGTTATGAAGAACGGGACCTACAGCTTAAAGTGAGATCCGAACCACTACTCAGTTTGCACTCGAGAGATATTGTTCTTCATTTGAACTCGAAACCAGAATCCCTTGATAACAAAAGCGATAAATCCACAGACCCATCATCCACGGAGGTCAACTGATAGAAATACGTTGCAGTGATCTTGCATACTTGTGAATATTTTAGGAGCCACTTAAGAACCAAAAGGGAAAGAACTGCAAAATGGAATCACTCTATAGTTATACACATTAAATCAATGGACAATTTTAAAAGACTAAATAGTACAGAAGATCTAATTTAGTCAGTCAGAAATATAGGCTTAATTTAATTTGCTAATCAATACAGGAAGTGACTAATAGTTCTGGACCATTCATACTATCTTTCTAAATACAACTTTTTATTATTATTATTATTAACAAACCAGTCAAACCTAATAGAAATCTCTGTTTCGTCGATCTACTTTCCAATGTTATAAATTTAGACACTTAATCAGCTTCTGTGGAAAAGTTTTGTTGACCGTCCGCTAGTGTGGCAGCGCACTACAGGCAGTTCGGCAGGAACTCCAAACTTGATAAAATAAAATCACAATTAAAGAGACAAGTTAAAAAAGTATTTTTCACGAATCCCACCCCCACTCAACTTGTGGACTATTATGCCTCCGACAAGGAAAATTCAAGCTTAACCAATGCTGAAGGAGTAGACTGCTGAATAATTTATGATGTAATGGCAAATCATTTGCAGAACTAGTTGACCTATGACCTCTAGTTTGAGCGAGTTGCGTTCATTTCTCGAGGTTGCGACCTTGTTCAATCGAATCATCAGCCTCAAATTACCTTTACTCTTTAAAAAAAGGGGGCAACGGTTACTCCACTTTAATCTAAGGTAAACGTATTTAAACAAACAAAAAAAAAAAAAAAATGGTGTAAAGCAAACATTCCGGTTTAAGTGAAAAAAAGTTTAAAAAAACACGGTTTTGGCCAATCCTGAAAAATAGCGTTATTTTTTTATTACATCCGTTCAGATTGCAAATATTTTTCTGAGATTTTAGATCCAGACTTCATTCACCTGGTAGAAAAAAAAGTAAACAAAAGCACTAAAATCAATTAAGAGACAGAAGTTACTGTTTTTAGAGGATAAAAAGATAAAAATGTAAGCAACGAAAAACCTAGTTTTCTTCAAACTTACATCCTCGACTTCTTACCTAACAAACTTAAAACTAATATGGCAACTTATTTTCGCGTAATAATCCATTTTGAATTATTATTAATATCTAATAAGTAATTTTTCGAAATTTATCGTTCATTTACCGTAAACCCAAAAGTCCATACCCGATCGAACCTTTCCTTGCACTTATTGTAAAGCGATGAAATGAATGATATCACTTAATCTAAGATTGATGAAGTATACCTTAGAATAAGTAATTGTTACTAAATAAAGTCAGACATAAGTATTTATATTCTTCAATTTTGCCCCCAACCTCCGAATAAATATGGAAGAACATAAGGAACGAAAGATAAGCATGATGCATTCTAAAATGAGTGAAATATCCAGGCTTGCTTGCTGCATTTAAATATCATCCGTACCGATTCTTGGGGAAGCCACATCAGTTAAAATTTTTAGTGTATCGGTGAAAGCTAAAACAAGAAAGCTTAAGCAATGTATTAATTGAAAGCAGTTTTCTCCTCGATTGTAGAGATAAAACGTAATTTTCATTACTTTAGCGGACGGCTCTCCAAATTTAAATCGATTTTGTTGATTTTTTTACTAGATTTGGGGCACTACTTTACAAACGCTTCACGAACCACAGCTGAGCGAGCGGAGGGGATTAGAAGCCCCGTAGGACTCGTTTTTTCCCCTTATCTTTTAAGTTACACACGATTGGCATTGTAGACTGTCATTTTCCAAAACTTAACATACAAATACTGGCATTTCGTTCCTTGCTTGTATTCAACCGCCTTCCGCCCTGGCAAATAGCTCCACCATAACATACTTACTTTCCCATGTATACTCATTTGCACATACAATTTATTGAGTTTAAAACACTTACATTATCATTTAACTACTACCTTCATTATTAATATGGGGTTAACTTTAGCAGATGGCTCTACCTAATTAAATAAATTATTTTAATGTGTTTAGACTTCATAAATCGTATCTGTTATATAGAATCCTACGAAATGGAAAATTAAGTACGTTATGGTGGATCTAATTGACAAGGCGGTAGGCAGACGAATACAAGCAAGGAATGAGATGGCAGTAAGTACATATGAAGCATTGGAAAATGACCGTCTGCAATGGTTGCAATGCCAAACGCGTGTAACTTAAAAAGTAGGGGAAAAAACGAGCCCTGCGGGGCATCTATTCCCCTTCGCTCGCTCAGCTATGCTACGTAAAGGTTATGTAACGGCATATTTTTTGAACTGGGGGTGGCAATATTTTGCTTAAATTTTGTACTTTCTTGGTATATATTTTGTATTTTTTTTATGGTTTAGGTAGGTTAAGTTAGTTTGGGTTAGTTTAGGTTAGGCTGGGTTAAGATACTTGGGCATTACTCGAGCAGATGGTTCTACCAAATGTTCACACATTGCATTTCCCGGTTCCTTTTTGTAGAATATTCACTAAATGAGAAGCTAGTGCATAAACCACGAACCAACTTGTGCTAGGTGGCCACAAAAAAAGGCACGAATGCCATCTAACCGAGTCAGGGCAGGAGTGTAACTGGGAGTCCCGAGCGGAGCAAGGGGATGCGTCCGTAGAGAGCAGGCGTGTCAGCGACGGAGGACATGCACATAAACGAGGAAAGTGGAAAAATACATAAAATATCCGCAATAATTTTTACATGGAGATTTTACCTGAATTCGTACTTTCTTCCTATATTTTCTGTTTTTGATGATTTAGGTTAGGTTTGGTTAGTTATGTTAGTAATTACGGTTACGTAACACCAACTCATTTCTCCTGTAAACACGGTTGTTTTACCTGATTTTGGCCCCCAAGTTCCAAAATTCTCTATATGTAACAGTATTATTTCAAATCTAGTGAAAAATGACCATAAAATCGATATAAATATGGTACAGCCCTCTGCTAAAGCAATGCCTTAACAGTTATCAAGTATTCCACCTATACATTTTTAATATGATAAAGCCGTCTGCTGAAGTTAACCCTCTAATTTTTGTACTGATATTCAGGGGTGCCCGAGGAAGATTTTGTACTGATATTCAGGGGTAACCGAGGAATCTCCATGGTTGCTATATTACGCCTGGTATTTAATATACATGGTTTCCTATAGTACGTATACATTTTCGTAAGCCAAAGGGGCCCGGGCCCCACCCCCCTCCCCTTCGGGCGCCTATGCTGATGCTAATTGTCAAGAGCCATCACTGACTTTAAAGAATCCAATGGCTAAATATGGTATACATTATACGGATGAACACACTTAAAAAAAAGAAAACAACATAAAAGGTATAAACATAAAATTCCATCCATATTTGAAAAGTAATGAAGTAATACTATCCTAAAAGCGCTCAGCGCACTAGTCTAAAATAAAAATCACCTTTTTATTTTGTAACTAAAACTAAAGTAGGGCTTACTATTACATTTCATACACATTGCTTACCTTTGTTTACCTTTTGGAAGAAATCAAGCGCCAAATCTCAGACTACTCACCAATCCTACAGATGGCTCCATTTGCTAAACAATCGACAAACGTCAAGCGTTTTGAATCAAGCTTGAAATAGGCTTAGTAGAAAGTTGATAAATTCAAGCTTCTTTTCAAGTTAAAAACAAGCTAAAATAAACGTTGATTGTCGCTTGTCGCATTCAAGCTTCTTTTCAAGTTAAAAACAAGCTAAAATAAACGTTGATTGTCGCTTATCGCATCAACTGTACATTGCTAAGCCAAAATCAAGGGAAAGCGACCCTTGATTTAAGCTTACATGCTATCTGGGTTGGTTTTTCTCGATTCTCACTTCCCGCTTGTTTTGTCACAGTTGATGTAGCGCAGTGAATTCTGGGTACGATGCGCGTGCACTCGGTAATATCATCACATATTTGCTTTCAGCAAGTTTTTCGAAACAATTTTTTTTACAGGGTTGCAAACTGTTTGCGACGGCAAACTTTCAACGATATATTTTCAAAAAAGATGCAAGTTAATTGCAGTGGTGAATTTATTTTTACAAATCAGCGAAAATTTGCAGATCATATTGAAAGCTTTTAATAAATATTAAGAAATTTTGCCTTCGCAAACTTTCAGATTGTTTGCTCCACTAAACGAAGCAAAAATTTGCCGCAAGTATTCGTGCTATCTGGGTAAATTCAAATCACCAACATCAGTAACACTTGTGTGCAAGAAAACTACACTACTGGAAGTATGTGTCCACGGAACACGCAAAAAAAAGTGACGTTATTGGAAGTGTGTGCCTCTCAGACACCGTAGGTTACAAAAAGAGCTGTTATCAGCTAAGATACAAGCGCGACCGACAACAGTTAATCACATCACCAAACTAAGAAATATATTTTATAAAGGTACTGAAGAGCTCGCTTCACTTAAACATACAGGGCTGCCAGCACAACAAAAGAAAAAATCATGCGTGTCTGTCAGACACACACTTCCAGTTAAATAATAAGTTGTAGTAACAGTAGTATCATTGATAATAATTACACTGTCTATGTAGGAATACTAGAACTGTTCAAGAGAATACTTGAAACTACATAAAATTTAGCTCCATTTGGCTCGTTGTGGCTCGACTCGACTCGAAGCTCGACCTGAATTCGAGTCGAGTAGGAGGAAATTTTTTGAGCCGAGTTGTGTCAAGTTTCAAAGAAAACGCTTGAAGTCACTCCTGGCCATCCCTACAGCCTTCTTATTCGATAGAAAAGGCGGTTTTCAGACTGGTGTTGAATAGAGCACTCAAGCTTCAACCAACACTCTGGCAACACTGACCTGACAAGTGAAGATCAATGCAGTGTGAATTTTGCAGCGGAGTAGCGGATCGAGATTTGGGGGGGGGGGCTTTCATCAAGCAGTTAATTGAAAACGGTTGAATACGATGATGATATATGTATTCATTGCTTGGACCCCCCAATATTCTCTGCAAGTCGGCGCCTATGCATATAAACAACATATTTAAGCCAGTGAAGCACAAAGTGTACCTAAGCATGGGTTAACCG
Organism: Thermobia domestica; assembly: GCF_964235325.1. NCBI lineage: Eukaryota > Metazoa > Arthropoda > Insecta > Zygentoma > Lepismatidae > Thermobia > Thermobia domestica. The sequence goes on along the minus strand of NC_137456.1, from coordinate 272,774,568 downwards.
CTCTGTTACCGGACCAATTTTTAGAAAATTTACCGGATAAATTGGAGAATTTATTTTGTTCTGTAAGGAAGAGTGAATGAAAGTAATGTGAGGAGAATAGTTGAAGTTAAAAAAATACTTGTTGTTAGTTGCTTTTGGTGTAAGCGGCACTATCCCTTAAGGGATCTAGGGTTTTTGGGCTATTTTTTAGACTTTCAGTCAAGCAGCTACTGCATCGTCACTATTTCTCCTAGGATCATGGTTCATACCTCAGGTAAGCCAGCTACTGGCAAAGTATATCCAGAACATGAAGAAGGTATGCCATGCTATTCCAGCAACATGGAAAGTTCCAACAAATAACAACAGTCTTTGTTTAGCGAGTAATAGTGTAGGAGGTGAACCAAAAGATAGCAATATTGCAAGTACAATCAGGAGAACAAGCATTAGCACACCGGCTAGGTCATTTAACAGTAAGTTTTCGCAAAAGTCAATCGACGAAACGATCTGTTCTGGAGTAGTAAATGGAAGACAAAATTATGCCATACTATCTAATGAAGAATATAGTGTAGAATCGAATATTGCAAATAAGAGTGCTTCAAATGACATTGTTTCTCCTCAAGAAATTACATCACATCAGAACAATATACATAGGAAATCAAAAAGACAAAGAAAGCCTCCAACACCGTCCGGATTATTTTTTATGGTAGGATCATCAACCCAAAACAAAGACATCCGTAAAGAAAATTCCAGTTTTGATAAACGTCTAATTGACAGTAAATTAAATCTACGGTTTAGTAAGAGTAATACTGTTGGAGTGCAGACATGTTATCAAAGTATACAGTCTGACAACTTAGGTTACAAATATAATAGCAATAATATAGTTATTTTTCATCAAAATGTACAAGGGTTTACGTTTCATAAAAAGCATGTTAGAAGAACTACTTTTGGACAGAGTGTTAGGAGTACATTTAATTTGTATAACAGAGCACTGGTTACGATCAAGTTGCTTAGAATACCTAAGCATTCCTCAATTTGAGCTAAGAGCACAATACTGCAGACATAATAAAGATAGAGGAGGGGCTTGTATATGTGCAAAAGGGACCTAAAAACGAGAGAATGCACTAGGTTTAAATATTTAAATGTAGAAAAACACTTTGAAAGTTGTGCATTAGAAATTGTAGATTATAACCTTGTAATTGTATGTGTATATAGAACTCCTGACAGTGATATAGAAATCTTTATAAATAAGATGAACACCATACTAAATTATTTTATAGAAATCAAGAAGACTGTCGTAATTGTTGGGGATATCAACATAGATTTTTTACAGCCGATAAAACAGGAGGTAGAACTTTCTCTAGATTCATTTAATATGGACGCAGTTGTTAAAGTTCCCACACGAATCACAAAATGCTCCAAAAGTGCAATTGACCAGTTCATAGTGAGCAAACATCTTAACTACAGCACAGTAGACGTCTTCAACAGTGGTTTTTCAGACCACCTTGCCCAATTACTCGACTTACATGTAACTCCTAATAAAAGTTTTTGTAATACAAGAACAAGTAATGTAACGTACAAAAGAAAATTTAATGATGAAAATATACAATATTTTAATCACCTCCTCAGGGAAGAAAATTGGAACGAGCTTTACTTGTATAACCAGGTTAATGAAGCTTTCAGTTACTTCATTGACACCATAACATTCTATTTTAATCTAGCATTCCCTGTTGTAAAATGTGTAACTTCAAGAAAACAGTCAAAACCCTGGGTAACACAAGGGATCAGAATAGCAAGTAAAAAAATGAGACTTCTTAACAAGGCTAAAACACAAGGAAATCTATCACCATATAGAGAGACATATTACAAAAGATACAATAACATATATAAAAGAGTTCTGAAAGCAGCAAAACAGTTACACAATGACAAAATCATTAAAAAATCCGATAATAAGTCGAAAACGTTGTGGAAACTAGTGCAAAGCGAATTAAGTGTAAACACTCGTAATGATGACGATAATTTAGAGGTAGTTAAAAATGGCAACATAATTAAAGATCCTCATACAATAGCTGACCTATTTAATAATTATTACAGCAACTTATCAAAAACGTACAATAATGAGCCGGCATTGCCCACGAAAATATTGTCAAAAACTTGCAACAATACAATGTATCTGCATCCAGTTACAAATGCAGAAATAATAAAAGTGGTGAAGAAGATGAAAAGTAAATGGTCAGCTGGCGTAGATGGTATACCGCCAAGTATTGTAAAGAAAAGCATTAAATATATTGCTGACCCCCTGTGTTTCCTCATAAATATGACGTTCTTAACTGGAGAATTCCCTAGTATATTAAAAATTGCAAAAGTAAAACCAATATATAAAAAAGGCGACAAATCAGAGCTTGAAAATTATAGGCCTATTTCACTTCTCTCGACTTTCTCAAAAATTTTAGAACCGCAATGAGTATCCGGCAATCATCCTTTTTACTTAAACATGATCTAATAACACACGAGCAAAGTGGCTTCCTAAAAGGGAAATCAACGGAAACAGCAATATATAATTTTGTAGAAACTGTACATAAAAGTTTAGATAGTAACGAGAAATGTATAGGTGTTTTCCTTGATCTTTCCAAAGCATTTGACTTAGTGTCACATAGAAATCTTCTTTCAAAGCTCCATGATTATGGAATAAGAGCCATTGCGTCCAAATGGTTTAAATCGTATCTGGAAAATCGGCAGCAAGTAGTAGAAATTACATACAGTAACAAAGATACAAACCAAACTACATACTACACATCGGGAAAACAAGAAATATCACGTAAAGTGCAGTAGATATCCCCCTGTTCATACGCGTGGGAAAATTTTGGCCCTAAAACCGTTATCAGAGGCCCTAAACTGGCGTAAACCAGTATGTTGCTATGCTAGAATAAGGAAGTATACACTTGGACGCCTACCAGATGTAAAAACAAGATAATACATGCCTTTTTTCGTCTCCTCATCTTATATTGTTTAGTTATTTGAACCCCCGCCACCCCCTGCTCCTCCTGGAAAGCCGAATATGTCGAAGTCAAGTTTCGACAAGCCTTTAGGTACTAACACAGCTCTGCAGAATGTACTAATACTCCACTTAAATTTACAATCGATAAGAAACAAGTTGACTGAACTTGAAATTTTCTTAGATACATTTCCCTGTGATATCTTATGCATTAATGAACACTGGCTTGCAAATGAAGAAATACATTTGTATGTTCCAACAGGATATAGGTTAGCCGCTATATTCTGTAGAGATTCAATACTCCATGGTGGTGTAGGTATATATCTCAAAAATACGTTTAATATTGAATACACTGTTTTGAATTTAGAATGTTTTTGTATTGAACAGAGTTTTGAACTAGTTGGGTTATTGCTAAAAAGCTTAAAAGTAATAATTGTTTCCATATACCGAACCCCAAACTCAGATATCAATATTTTCATTGCTAATTGGGAAGAGTTAAATATTTATCTTAATAAATACAAAAATTACAAAGTATTCAGAAAGAACAAACAATAACATACTTCTTCAGTATAGCGTCTTAAACTGTTGCCAGCCACTTTCGCCAAAAACCTCTGAAGAAAATAGGCTAGATGGCATTTAGAGACAAGCCTTTTTACGCAAAAAAAAAAAAAAAAAAAAGTAGCTAGTGTTAGAACTAGTGATGGGTAAATTCCCGGGAAGATATTTTTCGGGAATATTCCCGGAAAGATTCCCAAAATGGGAATTTATCCGGGAATTTATGTACAATCAGACAGAAAATTGCATTCTATTACTATATTATGATTTCATGGTTGAATTAATTTTTATATCACAGCATATTATTACGTAGTTAGTAAGCGTATCAACTCTTTACTAAGGAAGGTGCACGTTCTCGTATTCAGAGTCTACTTTGAGTGTAACTAAAATTATGATTTGCTAATGATTAACTTATATAACCCCAATGCATCGGGTGAGAAAATAAATGTGGCAACTACGGAAAAGTAGATGAGCGTGGAAAGTAGATGAAATACGAAATGTTGTGTCGCACGCTAAACCGTGGGTAAAAGATTAGCCTTTGCTCTAGAATTATTAGTCACAGGTGTTTAACTTCGACAAATACTACGTCTTAATCAGAGACTCTGAATACAATTTTGATAACCATCCTTTAGTCAAACTCATAGTATGGCTTTAATCAGACTTCAAAACGATTCTGCATAAGGGCCAATGTGTTTATAATTTCAGTAATAGAGTCAAGTTAAGCAAATCCACTTACATATAAATTTAAACTGTTACCGTATATTTTTTCATACATATTTAATTGATAGAACATATTGTAAATAAATATACATCTATGCGTACTCTTTAAATATAATAAAGTGTTAATAAAGTAACATAGTACCGTTCAGAATATATAGATTTTAAAGAATCCTCTGTGGACAACAGTAATAATATGCTGTGAAATAAAAATTAATATAACTTTGAAATCATAATATAGTAATAGAAAGCAATTTTCTTTCCGATTGTACATAAATTCCCGGATAAATTCCCATTTTGGGAATCTTCCCGGGAATTTACCCATCACTAGTTCTAACACTAGCTAATTTTTTTTTGCGCAAAAAGGCTTGTCTCTAAATGCCATCTAGCCTATTTTCTTCAGAGGTTTTTCGCGAAAGTGGCTGGCAACAGTTTAAGACGCTATACTGAAGAAGTACGTTATTGTTTGTTCTTTCTGGAGGTTTTAAATTTACTATAAATAGTTCTGATATAAGTTTAGTAGGTCTGTGTGATTGCAACATTTATACATTGGGAGAGTTATCATATCAAGAAGCTTTACTATTGATTTCAATTTAGAATGAAAAAGTCCAAAATAAGTTGTGAGCAAAACATGCTGACTGACACTATTTCGTAAAAGCTTTAACATGTAACAGGTTTGAGCCAATTTACTAGATAATTTTTGAATGTGAATTTCCCAATCTAATGTATCTGACACCCAAAGACCAGGAAATTTGATATTCGAGACGTAATTCAACGTTTTGCCGTTAATTGTTTCACAAGGGCGTTTTCTTATCTCGTTTTTTACTACGTGAAAGCACATGCACGAAGACTTTGTTGTGTTTAGTATTAGTTTATTTCTATCCATCCAGTCGCTGACGGCAGACATGGTGGAATCTACTGCATTACATAACTCAACGTAAATTTCTCAAGTTACTAATATATTTCTATCGTCAGCATACAGAACAATTTTAGCAGAGTCTAAACATTGTGGCAAATTATTTATAAATATTAAAAATAGAATAAGGCCTAAGATGGAACCTTGAGGAATTTCAAATTTTAACTCTTTGGTATCTGAATAACATTTGCTTACTCCCTGAGTGTCTCGAGTTCGACAGAATTTCAACAGTTGGCCTTCTGTTAGATATATACGATTTAAACCACTCATAAGCATTTCCCCTAATACCATAATCTTGCAATTTTTAAAGTAAAATTTGATGATCAATTGTATCGAAAGCTTTGCTAAGATCAAGAAATATGACGGTTGTATATTTCTTAGCGTTTATTGAATTTAAAGCAGAATAGAGAAAGGAGTAAAGAGCAGTTTCAGTAGACTTATTTGATGTAAAGCCATTTTGAGCAGGAGATATTAAGTTAAAATTATTTAGAAAGCTAACTAGTCTTATATACGTAAGTTTTTCAAAACGTTTAGAGAAGGTAGACAGACATGATATTGGTCTATAGTTCGATGTAAGATCTTTCTTGCCACTTTTATATAAGGACTTAACAACTGCTAGCTTCAATGTCTCAGGAAAAACGCCGCTACTAAATGAGTTATTTACTATGAAGCATAAGATATCAGCAATTTCATAAGAGCATTGCTTTAGAATTTTATCAGGAACTTCATCATATCCTGAAGAACTCTTATTTGTCATTTTCAGTGTAGTATTTAAGATTTCCTGACTAGTTACTGGGTGCAAGAACAATGATTTTTCGAAAATATCGTTGTGTCTACCAACGTATTGTTTGCTAGATAGTTTATTGTTTACGTCATTAGGGATAAGCTTTTCCACTTCATTCGTGAAGTAATCGTTAAAAGCATTTGCAATTTCAGTCGGATTTTTAATAATTTTATTTTGACAAGAAAAGCTAGTTATCTTAGAGGAGGGTTTTCGTTCCCCAGATTCTTTCCAAATAATTTGCCATGTAACTTTAATTATTTCTGTGTAAAAATAAAGAAGTTGAGCATTATGATCAGAATAGCCTAGGTTTAGTACATCAACATGAGATACGAAATCATCACATGGAATTATAATTTGGTCAAGAGCAGAGATTCTTGTTTTGCCTATTCTGGTAGGAGTATTTACGATAGGTTTCAGATTAAATGATGTGCAGAGCGAATCGAGATCTTCTTTTTCTTTGCTATTATTTAGTAAAAAATCAATATTAATATCACCATAAATTACTAACGACTTTTTAGAGGACGAGAATTCCGATATAAGCCTTTCTAATTTATTCAAAAAGTCATTGACTGTCTGGCGTGCGATAGGGACTGATAAGTATTAAATTATGAGCGCAAAATTCAAGTGCTACAGATTCGAAAGTTTTCTCAACATTCAATGTAAGGGTATTCCTTAGAATTTTGATACGAAAGTCCTCTTTGACGAATATGGCAATACCGCCATGGGATATATTTTTCCTACAATAGTACGCAGATAGTTTAAAACCTGTGAGTGAAATTGTTTCTATTTCTTCTTTATTCAGCCAGTGCTTCGATATACACAAGACATCAGTTTTACTTAATTCATTTTCCAAAATAATTTTTAATTCGATTATTTTATTTCCTAATCCTTGGACGTTGTGTGTAGGATTTGGAGACTGATATTTTCAGACTGACTTACGTCTTCTACTTTTTGATTAGGAACATTACCGGTAGTTATATCTACTGCTTTTAGTAGAGGAGTATTACTTTGGCAATTTACATTATCTACAACATTTAGATCCGAGATACAAGAGGGCATACCACAACACACATAACCTATATTACTTCTTTTGTCATAACAATTACAGGAAACTTCTCTATGTTTATTTTGCAGAAGTGAAGTACACGTTATAAATTTCGTTTTTCTGCAGAACTCGTAACCTATAAAAAAGCATTTGCTGCCTCAATAATCCAATCACAGATTCTTCTGCTTCTGCTTCTGAGACTTACGAACTCTTAAAAGCAGCTTTTGAAGACAAATGTCTTAGCCGGTCAAACGTGTTTATCTGGTTTCACAGATTCAAAGATAACCGCGAGTCAATAGAGGATGACCCGGTCTGGCCATCCTTCAACATCAAAAACTAACAAAAACATTGCGAAAGTTGGCGATTTAGTGGGCTCGAACCGTAGACTTACAATTAGGGAGATGGCTGAAGACCTGAATTTAAGTTTCTATGCGATTCAGTCAATTTTAACTGATGATTTGAACATGCGTCAACCGTCCGAAAAATTCATTCCGAAAGTGTTGTCACACGAGCAGAAACAACACAGACTTGAAGTGTCCCAAGAACTCTTGAATAGGGTAATAACATGTGATGAAACGTGGGTTTATGATATGACCCGGAAACAAAGGCCCAGTCTTCTCAGTGGAAGAGCCCAGACTCACCAAGACAAAAGAAAGCGCGACATACTCGGTCGAATGTGAGAACGATATTTTTTTTTCGATACTCACAGGTTTTAAACTATCTGCGTACTATTGTAGGAAAAATATATCCCATGGCGGTATTGCCATATTCGTCAAAGAGGACTTTCGTATCAAAATTCTAAGGAATACCCTTACATTGAACGTTGAGAAAACTTTCGAATCTGTAGCACTTGAATTTTGCGCTCATAATTTAATACTTATCAGTCCCTATCGCACGCCAGACAGTCAATGACTTTTTGAATAAATTAGAAAGGCTTATATCGGAATTCTCGTCCTCTAAAAAGTCGTTAGTAATTTATGGTGATATTAATATTGATTTTTTACTAAATAATAGCAAAGAAAAAGATCTCGTTTCGCTCTGCACATCATTTAATCTGAAACCTATCGTAAATACTCCTACCAGAATAGGCAAAACAAGAATCTCTGCTCTTGACCAAATTATAATTCCATGTGATGATTTCGTATCTCATGTTGATGTACTAAACCTAGGCTATTCTGATCATAATGCTCAACTTCTTTATTTTTACACAGAAATAATTAAAGTTACATGGCAAATTATTTGGAAAGAATCTGGGGAACGAAAACCCTCCTCTAAGATAACTAGCTTTTCTTGTCAAAATAAAATTATTAAAAATCCGACTGAAATTGCAAATGCTTTTAACGATTACTTCACGAATGAAGTGGAAAAGCTTATCCCTAATGACGTAAACAATAAACTATCTAGCAAACAATACGTTGGTAGACACAACGATATTTTCGAAAAATCATTGTTCTTGCACCCAGTAACTAGTCAGGAAATCTTAAATACTACACTGAAAATGACAAATAGGAGTTCTTCAGGATATGATGAAGTTCCTGATAAAATTCTAAAGCAATGCTCTTATGAAATTGCTGATATCTTATGCTTCATAGTAAATAACTCATTTAGTAGCGGCGTTTTTCCTGAGACATTGAAGCTAGCAGTTGTTAAGTCCTTATATAAAAGTGGCAAGAAAGATCTTACATCGAACTATAGACCAATATCATGTCTGTCTACCTTCTCTAAACGTTTTGAAAAACTTATGTATATAAGACTAGTTAGCTTTCTAAATAATTTTAACTTAAAATCTCCTGCTCAAAATGGCTTTACATCAAATAAGTCTACTGAAACTGCTCTTTACTCCTTTCTCTATTCTGCTTTAAATTCAATAAACGCTAAGAAATATACAACCGTCATATTTCTTGATCTTAGCAAAGCTTTCGATACAATTGATCATCAAATTTTACTTTAAAAATTGCAAGATTATGGTATTAGGGGAAATGCTTATGAGTGGTTTAAATCGTATATATCTAACAGAAGGCCAACTGTTGAAATTCTGTCGAACTCGAGACACTCAGGGAGTAAGCAAATGTTATTCAGATACCAAAGAGTTAAAATTTGGAATTCCTCAAGGTTCCATCTTAGGCCTTATTCTATTTTTAATATTTATAAATAATTTGCCACAATGTTTAGACTCTGCTAAAATTGTTCTGTATGCTGACGATAGAAATATATTAGTAACTTGAGAAATTTACGTTGAGTTATGTAATGCAGTAGATTCCACCATGTCTGCCGTCAGCGACTGGATGGATAGAAATAAACTAATACTAAACACAACAAAGTCTTCGTGCATGTGCTTTCACGTAGTAAAAAACGAGATAAGAAAACGCCCTTGTGTAACAATTAACGGCAAAACGTTGAATTACGTCTCGAATATCAAATTTCCTGGTCTTTGGGTGTCAGATACATTAGATTGGGAAATTCACATTCAAAAATTATCTAGTAAATTGGCTCAAACCTGTTACATGTTAAAGCTTTTACGAAATAGTGTCAGTCAGCATGTTCTGCTCACAACTTATTTTGGACTTTTTCATTCTAAATTGAAATATGGTATTATATTCTGGGGATCTACTGCACTGCTATATTCCATATTCGTTTTATAAAAGAGAGCTTTAAGGTTTATAACCGAAAGTAAACCTCGAACTTCTTGTAAACCTCTATTTAAATTTCGTGAAATCTTACCTCTTGAATGTTTATATATATATGAACTTCTAAAATTTGTAAGAAAAGATATACAGATAGATACAAGTAGCTTCCGGTTGAACTCAGATATTCATATGCATAATACAGGACAAGCGTCTGATCTTCATGTAGAACCCTCACGTTTAAAAGTACATAAACGTGCTCTTCAGACTGCTACTTTTGTATGACACAGATAAAAGGAATAACCAGTAGATCTAACCACACAGTACAGCACCCTAATTTGCCATCAGCAATTAGGCCAGTTCCACACAGTGCAGAATTACCTGTACCAGTACCTCCTGCTCACCTTACGGTAAATGAGGATTTCGTACGGTAAATGGGAATTCTGTGAACCGTTAGCAGGCTTGTCTTTACTAGCGGAACATCGATTCATAGCAATAACATGCGGTAAATAACCACGGGTCCTCTGGGAATGTATCATGGGACACATATGTCCCAGTGGTAGTGAAAGGATTAAGATATGAGTGCAGAAACAGAACACCTTTTTCAACTCTCCTTTCAGACCAAGTTCGTAAACAAGAATAAGGAAGACAGTCACTGCTTATAATAACTAGTAGTCTTACATATTTAGCTTGCAGAGGTCAAGCAATCAGTGGACATTTGCATAGTACGGATAATTTGATATCGCTCCTGGCTGAAAGAAAAATGGATGTACCTGTTCTCAATCAATGGATTAATCGACGGGATAACTGGCTTAGTGCTGATTGAAAGAATCAAATTTTAAAGATTATGGGACATGCAATATAGAGAGACTTGGTAGCAGAAGTTAAAGAGTTTCCATTTTATGCAATCATAGCCGACTCCACGACTGATATTTCAAAGAAAAAACAGTTGTCTCTGTGTGCGCTGTATTGACTCTGATTCATCAAACCCAACAAATATTTATGGGAATGATCACCCCACATGACACAAACAGAATTCACGATCAAAGATATTCTGCAAACTTAACCTGAATGCAGAAAATATACGTGAATAGTATCATGATGCTGCAGCTATTATGTCAGGACGAGTGAATGATGTGGAGAAGATAGTTTCGACTCAACATCCGAAAGCTGTATACATTCATTGTAACAATCATGCATTAGATCTTCCATTGCAGGAAATAGCACGAAAATGCGAATCTTTGTGTGACGTACGGACTATAGTGAAAGATGTTTGAAACATCAACCTGGATTCTGCAAAACGATATACAACATACGCCGACATTGTTCTTGAACCCTGTAAAACTATCAACGAAAGTAATCCTAAACATTTGCTGCGCCTTTGTCCTACTCGCTGGTGTGTTAGGCGAAAATCTCTAATCAGATTTCAATCTACTACAAACGAATTCAAATCACGTTGGAAAAGAATCTTCAGTAGTACAAGTGGTCCAAATGATGATCAAAAAGTAATTCTAAAAGGGTATTTGAAAAGAATGAACAAATTCGGAATGATATTTTTTCTGATAGTCAGTATACGTGCTTTTGTACCTTGTGGACAACTGGCGAAAGTGCTTCAAAATTCTGAAGCTTCTGCTTGTAGAGCTAAAAGAGCAGCAGCAATTCTATCTAGAGGATACTCCGAGAAACCTACGAATGGACAGTGCATTTGAAAACATCTATAAGGAAGCAGAGGAAAATACAGACAGACTACACTTAAAATTGCCCACTTTATCAAGATCAAACAGAAAAACAATTAGGTTGGAGCAGACTGATAATCCTTCTATAGCACCTACCCTAGAACCTGTATCAGATCTTCCAAAAATGTACTTCGAAATCATTGACTATTTGTTGAATGAAGTGCAGCGTCGTTTCAATCAGCCAGGCCTCAAACAACTCATAAAACTCTAGAAGATACTTTGTGAAGGAGCTATCTGTGCTGGTGGGCCTCTCTGAAGAGATTATTTGAAGCAGGAATTGGGAGTTCATGCGTCGGATTTTAACCTGGGTAGATTATGAGCTCAGCTCAGGCTGCTTCCACCTACTTTGATGACGACTGAGTCGCTGACGACCATCAGAATATTAAAAACTATTAGTGCTGAAACCTCAACCGTTTGCAGCCTTCTCAACCAAGTTGTTCGTCTAGGGACTTTCGTTCTCACTATGCCAGCTTCTTAAGCATTTGCGAAAGATCGTTCAGCTATTTGCGTCGTCTAAAGACATACTTGAGGACGTCCATGACGCAAGAAAGATTGGCTCATCTGCTGTTGTTGCATTAGCGACCAGACTAGATTTAAACACCATTACAAGAGAATTCATATCAAAGACAAGCGAAAGAAAAGATACTTTTGGTCAATTTTGAAAAGAAATAAATGTAGAATTACATAAGTGAAAATGTTATATAACGAATTATTTAAATTACAAAATAACACTTAAAATTCAATATAAACTTGAATTATTCCTTATTAATTGTGTCATACTTTATTAGTGTGAAGTGAAGTGAATATAATGATGTTAGGAAGAGAGGTGAATGTAATAACAAACTGGATATACTGAAGTAAGTGTAGTAAAAAAATACAAGTAACTCTCATTAATTACTGTAATTGAATTTTCTATATAAATCTTATGAAGTCTTTAGTGAAATTTTCATTTTTCCATTTCTGGCACGAAGTCAAGTAGGTAGAAAAAATATATTTTCTTATTTTTTACTTCATTATGTAGCCTGTTTTATAATGCTCAAGTTTCTTTCTACTACAAAGTGCTACAAAGTTTGTAGTTCTAAATAGCAATTTCTAATATTACAGTGCACTGCAACACTAGAACTGGATTTTTTAAAATATAATTTAAATTTCCTCGTTTCCAAGTGATTTAAGTGACTTTAAGATTCTTTAATAGTGTCCGTGTGACCACGTCCAATACAGTTTTAAAATATGTACCAGTATATAAAATGATTAAAATTGTACTTACAAATAGTCACTGTGAGCAGTACAAATTTTACAATTTTGTTTTTATTTCTGATTTCAGTGGTTGAAAATTTCTGCACTAGACCAAAATTCAGCACAGAACTGACACGGAATTAATTAATCTAAAGACGTAAACTAAGATGCCTCTCATAGATGGAAATCTCACTCTCACGAAATTGTTTACAGCTTCATTATATTATTATTATTATTATTATTATTATTATTATTATTATTATTATTATTATTAACCAATCAAATCAAATTATTGTTACATTACAAACATATATTCGTATTATTTTACCTATGTTACATTCCCGTGTCTATTTTGAAGACAGCAGTTTGCCCCCCCAGCTGAAAAATAGTTCCGACGCCACTGCTCTTGTTACTGACCTTTAAGAATAAAAGTCATCGTTTGGCGCTCCACTTGACAACACAAGGTTTGACCCAACGGATCCCTTCTGTATGCTATTATTAGTATTTCGTTAGAAATTTTATCCTAATATGCTGACTACGTCGCTGACAATGTAAATACAAATAAATCAGAAAAGTGAATTTCCCTCATATATTTCGGCGAGTAAATGGATGGTTGTGTCTCCGTTTTGGCTTTGGATGAGCCACCATTTTCTCAACAAGGTTGAAAGCAACCAGAGAAGCTGCGAGAAGAGTATGAGTAAAATTATCAAGAGAAGATTTCAATATTCCGAGTGGTATTCTATGTTCATTCCCCAGCAGCTTCCGCCACTCGACGTTTCGATAAATGCTTAGAAAGAAGACTTCGAAGTTGGACAGCATTAAAAAAACGTGAAGGAATGTATCTTCGATATTCACCTGTAAACAAAAATTAAGACTCTTTGGATACTTCTTGAACCTTTACATTTCGGATGTTGTTCGCTCTTATGGAGTAAAAACGCTTCTTCATGGAGTATAACATGTATGGTCATCTCAATTATTAACAGGATCACACATGTAATTTAACGTACCTAACACGTCAAAAACAATGCTTTAGTTGTCCCATTGCAGAACACGGAATTTAGATCCAGTCAAAGGATCTACTGTGTATGGTTTAATATTTCGCTTTATCATTGGTGTATATATATTATGAACATATTTGTTCAAACTACACAGTAAAATCAGTGCTGGGTGAAGATTTAACACATTTCCGCGAGATAATGGATGGCTATTTCTTCGTTTTGGCTTGGAATGTACCACTATTTTCTCATCTCCATTGAAAATATCCCCAAGAAGCTGTGTCAAAGGTATAAGTCAAATTTTCAAGAAAGGCAGCAACTTTTTGAGTGAGTGGTCTTCTTCTCTTCACAACCCAACGGCTTCTGCCACTCAAGGTTTCGACACATATTTAGAAAGAATACTTGATATTTGTCATCATAAGATACATGAAGAAGTGTATGTTCGCCAGAAATAAAATTGTCCAGTTAAAACGTTTTAAAAATTACGTGTTTTATTTTTAAATTTATTTTTAAGAAACTTTGAACTTTAGTAGAAAATAGACTAATTTTTTTTGTATTAAAGACTTTGTTTCAGTGATCGTAGGAATAACCTTGCAGAAACCTCAGTCAGAATGCAAGATCAGGGAGAAAGCAGCTTGGTGTTCATTTAAATGTTTAACAGAGAATTTTTAGGAAACCAGAAAGCCCCAAATTACCGTGAAATTGTGAGTGATTTCCTGCAATCATTCAAAGAAATGGGTTGCAACATGTCCCTTAAAGTTCACTTTCTATACATCCATCTGGATTTCTATTCTGAAAACCTTGGTGCTGTTAGTGACGAGCATGGGAAACGTTTTCATCAAGACATTTCCTCCATGGAGAAGAGATACCAGGGACAGTGGAGTTCACAAATGCTAGCTAAAACATTTTGGTTAAGGTAGGTAAGTGTTCATTTATTAAGAAGATACCACTCACTTCTTTTGTATTATTTATTAAGTAAACATAAAATTGTTTTAGTGCAGTTCCTGTTTCTGTATCACTATATAGAAATAGCAAGTTAAGACCAAAAAATCTTATAAACTACTTTTTGGAGGGAATTACCCACAAAATCCCTCTAGAAATTCCCTCATACAAAAATGGTGACACAGTGTATACATCACTGAAAACGTGTTTTATTTCAAATCCAATGAGGTATAAACCGTGCTTATATTGTAATTTTTGTGGAAGTTGTATGTGATTTTATCTGCACTAATGAATATGGTAAAATGAACAGTACACATAGCATATTTTTATATAAATATGTTTATTTCTCTAGAAAGAATAATGTGATTCCTATGAAACTTAGAGGGCTTACTAAGGATAAATCAAGCTAACACACAACGTAATTTATGTGTTTATATACCTAAGGGTACCCGAGCTACAGGTATGAAAATGATTTTTAAAAAAAAGTCGGGAAATTTCCCGAAAATCCTCTGTCGCGAGAAAACTGAGGGTAATGGAGAAAAACTGATTCCAGATTCGAATTCTACGTGAAATGTTCTATTAGAATCAGGTATTTTCTTCCGTGTGCCAGAAGAAAAGTTTTTTTTTTTTTTTTTTTTTTTTTTGTCGACTAGTGATATTACTCCAGCAGAAGTATCACTTGATCTAGATGATGCTAATATTATAGTAAAAGGGAAAACAAACGAGGAAGTTGAAAGGTAGTGCAAACGAAATCGTCTGTAAAGTATCTCACTGGATTCTAGAAAATAAACTTAAACGTCGAAGAGATGCACGCAAACAATTTTCATCATCTGTGCCACAAACATGCACGGTCTTTGAATATTTTAATTGAAAATAATGAAATAGACTACGTGAATTCAACGAAGTTCTTGGGAATTTGGATAGATAAAAATCTTTCCTGAGATGTTCATATAACAAAGCTTAGTAAGAAATTAAATCATTTTTTCGCAATTAAAGTACTTAAAAACGTGACAAATATTCTACTTTAAAGACAATTTACTTTGGACTATTCCAGTCGAATTTAACAGATGGCATTATAGTTTGGGGAAACTCACAGAAAGCTAAAGTAATTTTTACAATACAGAAACGAATAATAAGAATGATAGCAACTGCTAAACCAAAAGATCACTGCAAACCAATATTTGAAAGACTTCGTATACTTCCAGTACCCTGTTTGTATATCTTAAATTTACTGATATTTGTAAGAACCACCTAGAAGATATCCTTTCGCGAGTAGAAGAACAACATAATTATGATACAAGAAGCAAACAAAACACTTTCCATTATAAAACACAGAACTGTATTATATGAAAAAGGGTGTAAATGTGGGGGTATCATGCTATACAAATATATAAAGACTCAGGACTCTGTTGGTAAATTTAAAAAGAAACCCTTCACAAATATTTATTACAACACTGCTTTTACTCGGTAGAGGGATACATTAATAGCTAACTGAAAATATATATAATCTAATTAAATTAGTGTCACTACTTGTCTTTAGGATTATATATGTATGAAAGGATTTCTACATACACTGCAAGTAATAATTACTTACTGTAACTTTATTTGTAATAATGATATTAAAAATGTATCCATACTTATGAACATAATATATGTAATTTACATTATTATTATTTCTTTTACTTTTGCGTTTATATATATGTAAATGGCATGCCCATTTCACATCCATTGTAATACACTGCTAAATGTATGAAAAAGGACGAAAAATACAATACAATACAAATACAATGCGTATAACTGCCGTCGCTGACGCACCTGTTCTCTATGCACGTATCATTTCACTACCGCTTGGACCCCCTGGTGGCCTCCTGCCCTGACTCGGTTAGATAGCATTCGCGTTTTTAGTAGCCACTCAGCGCTAGTTGGATCGTGTTTTATGCACTGTAGTTTTTTTGGCATTCATCCACACTGTATTTATATTGAGTCTTCCTCAAGTCAATCTGCAAGTAGCAATGGAGATCCTCATTTAGTACATGCTCTGCTAAAAGAAAAGCAAAGCTCTAACCTAACCCTAAAATGTAAGAAATGTGACAATATTTGGTAGAACCGTCTGCTCGAGTAATGCACCCTAAAGTCCATACCCACCTAATAATTATTAAACTATTGGCTAAGACGAATAATAGTAACAATATAGCTTGTAATTAAAACCCGAATATTTTATAACTGAGGTAAAAATTTTAAATATACCGAAACAAACTCTTTCGTCCCTTAATTCCGTAAAAATATACCCTTCAGTGTATAAAATTCCAAGTCGAAAATAAAAAAAAAAAACTCATCACTTATTACTCACTCAGAAGAAAACTAATTCAATAATATGACTTGGTGATACGATTTAATTCGTCTTCGCATCAATAAAAATTGCAACATATAAATCTCACAACATAAATCTCTCAATCATACAGATCTCCTAAACATACATCAAAACTAGTTATAATAATAAAATCTGACATGGAATTCACAGAAAAAATATTCCAGTTCTTCAATATTTCAACATCTCTGTTCTCAACTCTTATTTGCAAAATGTCGCTAACTTCAGAACCAAAGGTCGCTAAAACAGTTAGTAGAGAAATTTAAACAGAAACTCGATCTTTCTTTCTCTTATAGTTATCCCCTTCAGTCCAGGACTAGATCGGGAGATCTTGGTCAATGTCACCTCCAAGCAGGTGTTTTATACCGGCGCAGATGTTGAAATCCATCTCCGCCAACAACGCTAGAAAGGTGCTTTCACTAATTTGTACAAAATTTGATGATCTTGATAAACTTGATGAGTATCCGGTGAAACTAGTTAAATTACCATGATTTATTATTATGATTGTTAACAAATTATTGTGACTGATAATTTGTTCCTTTATTCATCGGGTTGGCATTTACAGAAAAGTATACTTTACATGTCGTTATTATAGGTTTTAGTCTTTTGAGCTTTTTCTTAAATATTTACAGTTATTTTGAAAGAAATATATTAGAGCTTTATTCATTTTTACATTGTGTAATTAACTACAAAAGATTTTGAACCTTATAAGGGCCAATGCCGTGACATTTTTTTTATAATATCAAATAAGATGTTTCTATATTTACTGGTGATAGAGCAGTTAAAGATAATATGGTCTATATCCGCCTTTTCCTCCTCACACCAACAGCCTTTTTATTAATTTTAAATAATTGAGCTGGGGTTAGTTCCGTATTGTGGCGAAGGTGACATTCATTTCCGAATCGCCACTGAAATGCGCTTCCAGCAGTGTATACTGTTAATTTCCAGAGAACGAGAGGATTGGGAAGAACAACAAAAAATGGAAAAGAAACTAATAAAAAGAAAGGTTATTAAAAAGTGTGTTGAAAAAAGGACATTATTAAAAAGAAAGAAAAGTAACAAGAAAAGGAAAGAATGAAAAATGTTTGGCTTATTGTATTGTATTGCAAACCTGTGTTTAACAAAATGTTTTGTTCTTCTTTCTTCTCTACTTTTGTGTTTTAAAAGACAACGAGCGGAAACGTCAAGGTCTTCTGCTCTGAGTTCGCAGCCACGAGCCGCGTGACGTATGACGTAGTGTCTGTTGTTTTCGTTTCTGACGGCTAGCGGTTATTTCCTCGAGTTGAAGCATTAGATTGATACAATAAAGATCTAATTGAAGAAATGGGAAATGGAGTACTGAATTTTCGTTGTCAACGGCCGGGTTAAGCGTATTATTGTTAAGGAATATATTCATTCGTTCGTTTTTCCACCGAGTCTGGAGTATTCCGAAGATTATAGGAGTTGGATCGAAATTACTTTGCCTTTGAAGGAATTCTCTGGAAATTTACTTTTTGGTTGAAATCTGGGTTGATGCCGTTTAGGACGAGGTTGGATGAGAGGAGCAGGGGTTGCTGTTAATTTAGCCCAGCTGTGAATTTCTTTGGTGAGTAGCTACCTGTTTTTTTCTTTTTGGTTTGTGGTTTCGTTTGGAGTTGATTCCTACATCAATTTGTTAGTGAAATTTTCCATAAGATTTGACGTAGGTTGTCGAGAATTTTTGGATGATTCTATTAATCGTTTTTTCGCTAGAATTTGCTGGTTAATTCTCCCTTTGCAGTTAAACTTTATTTTGGCAAGCTTAAATCTTCAAAATCGATGCCATCTCGAGTTGGGTCATTAGATTCTTTGGGTAACGGATCCCACCAACAAATTAATGATTAAAATAATGAAACTTTTCTCGGGAGAATTGTTAATTGTATAATTTACGGGATAATTGATCGAAAAGAATATTGGTTGCGCGCTGAGAGCTGAAGATCAGTACTCTATTTGAAAGTATTAAATTAAATTAAGTCTTGTGTAAAATTTTGATATTCTTTGATAAAGACTATTGGTGTATGATAAATTAGATGAAAATTTGAAGTAAGTTAAATGTTGGAGTTATTTAACCTCGATTATTAAAACTTTTTTAGTAATTTTACTATTCGTGTTTCCACTAATTATTGTTGTTAACGTCATATTATCAATATTATAATTGAGTAATATTCTTTTCTATAAAATTGTTCAATAAATTGTTTTCTGATTGGAAATATTAGCCTTTCTAATTTTGGCATACATATATATTGAAAATCGTTTTCTGGAATTTAGTATTAGTTGACAGGAATAAGAATATTTACTCAATTAATTGTTTGATCTTCAAGGCATCTTTACTAATTGCGCCCTGCAATACCGGATTTTCACGACGGGATTTTTTCTTTCTGCATTTTTGGAAGTTAAATTCCGACTGTTTGATTAACGGTTGTATGGAGCGCTACAAGATCATATGCTTCAACTCCATTAACCTACTATGTCCGTTGTTTTCAAGCTAGTAGTATTTGAAAAGTAGGTTTGTATTTAGAAATTGGATGCTAGACGAGGTCAGTAAAGTAAATTAAATTAATAATTGTTTCATTTAATCAAATTATTATTGTGCTTTCTGAATTAAAATTAGATTTTCGGAAGTCACTTGCTGCCGGTTGATTACGACACGGGAAGAGTTCTTAATTGCTATAGGCAGATCTGTTGTAATTGCTATTAAATTCAAACAGTGGTGTTTTGTGAGAATTATAGTGTCTTGTAGTTGGTTTTTGCTTAGAATGTTTGTAGTTAGTGTAGTTAGAAATTCTTAGTTAAATAATTTCTTATGTATTTTTGTATAATATTAATTGTATTAATCATGTATTTCAATAATGATGTTTATATTGAAATGCCTGAAGAAAATTTAAGCGAAAAATTAATTACGTTAGATCAAACCGGATTGGTTGACAGTAATAGAAGTGTGATTAATATGAGTTTAACGCCTCCGAATCGTGATTCTTTGCTTTTAGTTAATCGAAACGGCTTTAGCTCAGAAAGTAATAGAGATTCCAGAAATGGGTCTGGATTAGGATTTAATTATTATTCAAATATTAGTAGTTCAAGTTTAGAGAATCCTCCAGTAAACAGAATTAGCAGGATGGCTCAACTTCCTACCCCAATTAATAGTTTGTTTAATGGAACCAGATTTGAACCCGAGATGCCTTCAATGAGAGGGATAAGGACGAATATAATTGAGCCAAGAGAGTCTGCGGGATTAGATCCTCAGGCGGGAATCGAACATAGAAGCAATTATCCTATAAGAAATGTTTCGGGAGTAGAATATTTGGAAAATAATATACCATCTAGACAAGTTGGTTTTGACTTGTCAAATGTTAGTAGTACTCAGGGTGCGAGTCCATCAAAGGTTACAAACTATCAGAGAAAGGAAATTATTATAAACGAGTAGCCTCAATAAGGAATTCTACTCCAGTTGGAAATTATCTTTTGGGATTAATTGGAAATGTGTGTGAAAACTCTCGAGGTGAAGGTAGTCTAACCAGGAAAGAGCAACCGAGCTCCAATGAGAATTTTCCCGGAATTTTTCCGAAGCATTTGTGTGATCAATACCTTTTTACAAAAACAACTGAGCTGTTAGATTCTAAATTAAAAAAAATTAAAAATATAAGACGGCAAGAACAGTTTAATAGTTTGAAATTTTGTTGGCACCTGAAGAATTTAATGAATACTCGTATTATTCAATGAGTTTAATGTATTGTTCCCTATTGAGTAAATGTGAGGGAGAAATTCTGATTGAAGTTCAGCGGGCAATTCAACTAACCGTTCCTTGGGAGTTTCTTAGAGCTAGGATGTTTGATAAATTTATTTCAAAAACAGTTAAACATTCTTTGATTGCTAATAGATTATACAGAAAACAGAGATTAAATGAGGTGGTTGAACACTTTGTTAATGATATTTACTTCACTTCATTAGTGTTGGATTGTAATCGTGAAGAGTTACAACTTATTAATATTATTCTTGATGGGATGAATCCAGCTGTCAGATTTAAAATGTTAAATTTTTATATTCCTGGAAGTATCATAGAACTTAGAGAGCGAGCTGAAGAATATTCGAAAATATTTCGAAATCAATTCGAATACAATAGGAAAATAGGAATAAAAACCAATACGTTTAATGCTAGTTTAGCTTCAGCTGCTCCATCGAAAATTGTAACGGGGACTTATCACAGAAAGAAATTTGAAAATAATGTAAAGGGTAATTATAATTCTGAAAAGAAAGAATCTGATTCACTGATGAAATCCAATACTTGGTATGATAGTTTTAATCGATCGGGAGTAGCTCCGGCACAGATTGATAATGTGGTGGCAACCTTCGTTAAAGCTTTAATTAATAATAAACTCGTTAATATTTGCATTGATAGTGGACCTTCATATAATCTTATTACTAAAGGATTAGTTGAACGTTGTGGGTTAGCGCACTATCGTGTGGAAACCAAACCACTAAATATTCGTGCACCTCTTGGATTGACTTACATAAGTGAAAGTGAAATAACTGTTACCATTAATTTATCAGGATGGTTTGAGCGTGTAAGATTTTAAGTGGTTTCGGAGTTACCATGTGACTGCTTACTGGGAACACCATTTTTGAAAAATACTTCGTCTTTAGTTATTTCGCTAAAAAGAGATTGTTATTACGCAATGGTAGGAAATCAGTTATTTTACAATTTGGTGATTTTCCTTTGAAACAAAGTGAAAGATCTTCGTCAACCTCTACGGGATTTAAATCAGGACATAGTACCGGCCATCGAAAGAAGATTGAAGGAAATGGTGTAAATGAGTTTAGGAAAAATACTCTGCTATTTTTTCGAGACACTTCTGGCATGGAAATGATTATATCGGGAAGTCCTGCAGGCCATTTAGACAATTTCGATGAATTGTCTGAAGAATTTAGCCAGGATTTAAGACCAGTTAACATGAAATGTGAGATTGGTGTTCAGTGCGAGATCGAAATAGCTGAAATTGAACGAACTCTTTTGGAAATTACTGTGCCATCTCAAGATCAGTTAAGAGGACTTAGACAATTCTTCGAATGTAAGGATCCTGTACGTGTACCCGAGATTTCTGAGGGTACTAAAAAACTGTGTCATTTAGATAATCCGAGTTTTTCTTCGGCTGATCCTAGAACCTTGTGGAAACAAGGTGGTGCGAGTGCAATGTCATCTAATGGAAATGAGGAAGATTGACCAGTAGTTGATATGGGATATTTGGTTGATAATAGTCAGGATATAAAGTCAAATGCGAAGGTTGAGGAAAAAAAGTTGTATCTTTTCATGAGGATTCTATTATAGAAGGAGATTGTGTTAAAACATTAATTAAGAAAAAGATGAGAAAAAAGAAGACAGAAGTTAAAGCAGACAATAAAAGAAGATGGTTTGCAAATGATGGAATATATTGCGGTGGTCCAAAAGGATGTAGTTGATAGTGACTACTACTTCAGACATTGATTTAAAACAATCAAAGAACTTTCTGGATTTGATAAGGAAAAATGAAATATAGTTTTCGGTTCCGCATAATAATGAAGTTTCGAAAGTTGGTTCCGAGGATAATAAGAGTAATAGTAATTTAGGGAATTCGTATGATTTGGATTGTTGCGATGATCCAGAAATTTTGGAGTTTTTCAGTGAATTGCGTTTGAGCTTTTCAGATGTTATAAATGATAAAATCGGTTGTATTAAAAACTTTGAAGCCAAATTATACCTCATAGAAGAAAAACATTTCAAAGAATCTCCTTTTCCGGTTGCAAAAAATAAGGAAAAAATGTTCTGATTGTATAGAAGATCTTGAATCACAGGGTATTCTGGTAGAAGTGGACCACTCAAACTATGGTAGCAGCTGTATCCTGGTAAAAAATAAGAATGGTACACATCGTGTTGTAGGGAATTTTTGTAATGCTAACAAGCTGATATGTGACGATATGTTTCCTTCGCCTAATTTGGAGGAATACTTGGCTAGTTTAGCGGGGAAGCGTTGGTTTTCCTCGATTGACTTGACCAAAGCGTATTTCCAAATCCCCCTTCATAAAAGCTCTAGAGAGATAACTACGATTGTTACTCCTCGTGGAAGTTATCAATATACTCGAGTACCAGTTGGTATAAAGACCGGTAGTTGTATTTTGGCTCGAGCAATGGAGAAAATATTGGGTGATTTAAAAGATCAAGGCGTAAGGATTTATTTTGACGATCTTCTGGTAACGACAGATACCTTAGAGGAACATAAGACGGTATTTAAATTAGTGCTAGAAAGATTAAGGAAACATGGAGTTACTATTTCACCAGATAAAAGTTTTTTCTTTAGGAAAAAGATTAAATATCTGGGATTCATAGCAGATGGGGAAACAATTGAGCTCGATCCATCTAGAATTACAGCAATTAAGAATATCTCTCCTCCTCGTAACAGACGTGGGGTTCAGAAAATTTGTGGTCTTTTTTCATATTACGCGAGGTTTGCCAGTGGGTTGCAAGAAATTATGGCACCTATTGGTGAATTGAAATCGTCTAAAAACCTTTTGTTTGGACACATGAACACCAGAAAATATTAAATAAATTGAAGGAGTTATTGATTGAAAATATCGCATTGAAGACTCCTGATCAATCGAAGAAGTTTTTTGTCCATATTGATGGGTCAGGGAAAGCGATCGGAAGCCTAGTGTCACAGTTAGATCAGCATAATAACTTGGTCCCAATAGCGTTCTATAGTAAAAAATTAACAGAAGCGGACCGTCATAGAAGTATCAATGAAATAGAATTTATTAGTTTGGTAAAAACGATTTATAGATTCCGCCACTATCTTGCCAATGACTTCGTGGTGTTCACAGATAATAAGGCACTTTCCTGGATACTAGGAAATTCGAAGAGACTCCTTTAGTGTGGAACTTTAGTTGAAACACTTTGCCAATTTAATTTCACGGTTAAACATATTAGATCCCATAAGAACATAGTTGCCGAATTTTTAACACGTTGCTATGATCCCTATGAGTTTGTGCAAGTAGACGGTCAAGTTGGTCTTGCTATTATGAGGAAAAATTTAAAAATAGCAAATAGTTGGAATCTTCCTCTCGTGAAGGAACCAATTGAGGTTTTGCAGAGAGAAGACGAAGAATTAAGAAGTATTATGGAAAGAATTGAAAACGGAGAGATCGTTAGAAATTATATTATGAATAAATGAATTTTAATGAAGAAAAGTAAAGCTTTAACTTTTCTATTAAAAATAGTAATACCTCAAAATTTGCAGAAATTGATCATTGAATATTTTCATGATCAACATTTGACCGGGGGACACTAAGCAATTTTCCGGACGCTAAAAAAGGTGATGCGTCGTTATACATGGGGGACTATCGTGGAAGATGTGAAGAAATACGTGAAAACGTGTCCTAAATGTCAGCTAGTGAAAGATAATAATCAAAAGAAAATGGGACCTTTAATTTCTAAATTTTCAACGAGAGTGTTTGAGAACATAATGATATATATAATTGGTTCTCTCCCTGCTTCCAATGGATATAGTTTTATCCCAACTGAAGTGGATAATACTTCACGGTATGTTTTCCTTGAGAAATTAAGGAAATTAAGTTCTCAAACAATTTGTAATCACCTTCTTGAAGTTTTCAGTAGACATAGCCTCCCAGAGTCAATTTCTACTGATAATGCTTCCGTCTTTGTATAAAACCATTTTAAGACATTCCTTTTTGGCTTGGGTATCGAGCATATAAGAATAAGCCCGTACCATGCTGAGGCAAACATTTCGGAGATTCGTGAAAACCTTAAAATATTATCTTCGTGCTTATTACTCTGATACGCAAGTCAGCTGGTCGCGGTTTATTCCCGAGTTACAGTTCACTCTTAACCTGTGTGAACATTCTGGATTAAAGTCAATACCATACGAGCTATTTTATGGACGTCCAATTAACACCCCACTTGAATCTCGATGGAAGATTAATAATCCAGAAATAATGAACTTTAACAATACCGAAATTTGCAATCGAGCTCTAGTCAATATGGAGAAGTCTTGGATGAATAGAAGGAAATTATTTTCTAAAATAAGAGGTCCAGTTGTGGTAAAGGTTGATGATCAGATTTTGATCAAATCTCACATTAAATCTTCTTTTTTCTGAGAAGGTGACGAAGTCATTGAGCGTGAGGTGGAAAGGTCCGTTTATTATTAGGAAATTTGTAACTCCAAACACTATTCTGGTCTCTGAATTGGAGAATTCTAGGGACTTCTTCAGAAGAGTTCATGTTTCTGAACTTAAGAAATATTTTCCTAGAAGAAACGAAAACGCAGGTGACAACTGACTTCAGCAAGGCTATTGATTTGTAGTCGAATCATTGTGAAGTAAGGTAAATTAATGATTATGCTTGTTTTATAACGGAATTTAAAGTGTATTTGCATGGTTTGTGAAGTTTTTGTAAAAATTTTTAATGTGTTTGAAATTTTAACTTTAAAAATTGTAAAAGTTAAGATTAAATGTAAAATAGGAAGAATTTCAAATTGTTTTGCGCAAAACAATAAAGAAAATTTAAATGAAATTTCAAGTTAATGGAAAACAAATAAAATTAAAAGAATATTAAAGTTTCAGAGTGTAAACATTTT
Organism: Thermobia domestica; assembly: GCF_964235325.1. Lineage (NCBI taxonomy): Eukaryota > Metazoa > Arthropoda > Insecta > Zygentoma > Lepismatidae > Thermobia > Thermobia domestica. Next base: position 272,749,040 of record NC_137456.1, on the reverse strand, counting down.
AAATTGTTTTGTCTAAATTTATTTGTACAAAACATTGAAGACTGGAAAAACGAAATTGAAAAATGATATATATATATATATATATATATATATATATATATATATATATATATATGGAATAATTATAAATAATCACAAATGCGTCTTTATATTATACTTTTAATGAGTTTTCCAGCTTACATGTTGCCCAGTCCAAGTTTCTGAAAGAAAAATTCTGCAGAAATTTTTCCATCAAGGGTGGGAGATCTGTGGTGAAGGTGACATTAATTTCTGAATCGCCACTGAAATGCGCTTCCAGCAGTTTATACTGTTAATTTCCAGAGGACGAGAGGATTGTGAAGAACAACAAAAATTGGAAAAGAAACTAATAAAAAGAAAGGTTATTAAAAAGAGTGTTGAAAAAAGACATTATTAAAAAGAAAGAAAAGTAACAAGAAAAGAATGAAAAACGTTTGGCTTAATGTATTCTATTGGAAACCTGTGTTTAACAAAATATTTTGTTCTTTTTTCTCTACTTTTGTGTTTCAAAAGACAACGAGCGAAAACGTCAAGGTCCTCTGCTCTGAGTTCGCAGCCACGAGCCGCGTGACGTATGACGTAGTGTCTGTTGTTTTCGTTTCTGACGGCTAGTGGTTGCTTCCTCGAGTTGAAGCATTAGATTGATAAAGTAAGATTCTAATTGAAGAAATGGGAAATGGAGTACTGAATTTTTGTTGTCAACGGCCGAATTAAGCGTATTATTTTTAAGTAATATATTCATTCGTTCGTTTTTCCACCGAGTTTGGAGTATTCCGAGGATTATAGGAGTTCGATCGACATTACTTTGCTTTTGAAGGATTTCTCTGGAAATTTACTTTTTGGTTGAAATCTGGGTTGATGCCGTTTAAGCCGAGGTTGGATGAGAGGAGCGGGGGTTGATGTTAATTTAGCCCAGCTGTGAATTTCTTTGGTGAGTACCTGTTCTTTCTTTTTGGTTTGTGGTTTCGTTTGGAGTTAATTACTACATCAATTTGTTAGTGAAATTTTCCATAAGATTAATCGTTTTTTCGCTAGAATTTGCTGGTTAATTCTCCCTTTGCAGTTAAACTTTATTTAGGCAAGCTTAAATCTTCAAAATCGAAGCCATCTCGAGTTGGGTCATTAGATTCTTTCTGTAACGGATCCGACCAACAAATTTATGATTAGAATAATGAAACTTCTCGGGAGAATTGTTAATTGTATAATTTACGGGATAACTGATCGGAAAGAATATTGGTTGCGCGCTGAGAGCTGAAGATCAGTACTCTATTTCAAAGTATTAAATTAAATTAAGTCTTGTGTAAAATCTTGATATTCTTTGATAAAGACTATTGGTGTATGATAAATTAGATAAAAATTTGAAGTAAGTTAAATGTTGGAGTTATTTAACCTCGATTATTAAAACTTTTTTAGTAATTTTACTATTCGTGTTTGCACTGATTATTGTTGTTAACGTCATATTATCAATATTATAATTGAGTAATATTCTTTTCTATAAAATTGTTAAATAAATTGTTTTCTGATTGGAATTATTAGCCTTTCTAATTTTGGCATATATATATATATATATATTGAAAATCGTTCTCTGGAATTTAGTATTAGTTGACTAGAATAAGACTATTTACTCAATTAATTGTTTGATCTTCAAGGCATCTTTACTAATTGTGCCCTGGAATACCAGATTTTCACGACGGGACTTTTTTCTTTCTGCATTTTTGGAAGTTACATTCCGACTGTTTGATTAACGGTTGTATGGAGCGCTACAGTATGTAGACGAAGCTTAAAGAGGTTTATAATTTCCGAGCGTTTCAAGTGTTGAATTTCGTCCCATGGTTTACTACTTCGTGGTTTGAGATGTTCCAATAATATATACCGGGATCCATCCTAATTTTTTGTAGGGATTGATCTAAGTATATTTTAAATTTAGCTTTTATAATAGACATAAAATTGTCATATGGGAGTTTTATGTTAAGAGATAATCCTTCTCTAGATGCTAGTTTGGATGCTGTGTCAGTTCATTAAAAATAATGTTAGTGTGGGCTCTCGTGTATAAAATGTGTGCTTGTCAAATTGCTGGTAGTATCTTGTAAGAGTGATCAGATGATAAGTTTGTAGAATACGATGGGATGATGGGAACAATTTCTGATGAGACCGTGTTCTATGAGACACAGAAACACGGTAATAGGGGTACTTTTGATATTTTGTCGTGTTTATGTCATAAATCCGAATAAGCCTGAAAATTCTACCGGAGTCTTTTATAGTAGGGTAAGATTTTTAATTCATTATCATATACTATCTATTGTAACTTTTCTATGAGCGTTAATCCTGTTAACGCAAGTCGCGAATGAATAAACTTATAAGCATTTTGCCATATTTGTAAATCTAATGGGATGGTTTTCGCTTCTTCTAGTAATGCATTTTTTGGACATAAACTCAGTTGTGAGAAAATTAGTTTTAGACCTTTGTACTGAATGTCAATTAACGAGTGGATATTATTCCACATAAGCATACACATTCAGAAAGAGAGAAAAGAAATACAGTTTTCTAGGAAAACGATCCAATAAATAATTAACACCGAGTTTCTGATTAAGCGATCCAACAAGAAAAATCACTGGGATATAAAAATATTATCGAGTTAAAATAATCATACACTCATAGAGGGTCCTTTCTACAAAAAGCAAGAAATAAATAAAGAATAAATTTTTAAAAATAAATTAAAAATACATTAAGAAATAAATAAATTAAGTATGTCATAGGAGAAAAAGAGACATTCATACAGCTCACATTCACTCGTTCGTGGGCCTATAACCGTAAGGTACACTTGCACGTTGTCCTATAGATTCATCGTCTGTCACGTTATGTTCGTCAATACGTATACGTTTTTTGTTGACCTCACAGTATGTCTTAGTCTCTGTACAGCTAAAGATGTTGAACCCTGGTCTACGCACGATTCTATTTGAATTTTCTATTACTGTGCATTTTAATTGTCCAGACACTAATTTATAGAAACTCCCGAAGTTAATTTTTGAGAGGTCCTATCATTCAGTGTAATTCCCCCTAATTTTGACACTGTGCCGAACATGTACTTGGGCATTTATTATCCTATAAGCATAGTCTTTGGGCTTAATCCTAGGAATGTTGTGAACTCCCAGCCTTCTAAAATTTCATATTAGATCACCCCAATAGTTTCCAAGCGGTAACAAAGTTTTCTAATCTCTTTCCGCATAAACATGATACTGTCGCAGTCACAGTAAATTGCACTGTCTGGTCCTACAACCGCGAAAAGTTCGTACAGTTTAAGTCTAGCCCACGAAGTAATAAATGTGGCTGGTATTACATTGAAAAACTCTAGAGGCACGTTTCGGTTTCAATGTCTCTGTAAGTGTTAATTAAATGGTCATCATTAATTGGGACCACACTGAATTTCATACCGCACAGTTGTTAAATACCTAAGAAACGTGACCTCAACACTAACGATTACACTATGTGACAGATCAGTGCGCTGCCCCCATTGACCATATAATGAATTGAGGTAAAATTTTACTCATTGCCACAATCCCGGGTTCGTCCTAATGTTATCATAATTCAGCTGTATGCCTTTATGGGCATAATATTCCTCGATATATCTTTGTTTGTCTTCTTCTGTTTTACAATAAGCAGGAAAACCAGAGGCTTCCTGGTGCATCTGAAGGAAGGAATTCACATAAGTTCCGAACAAACCACCTGAATTCCCCTCGTCACGACTCGTGTTCGAATTCCCATATTTCGTGTATATCGAGTATTTTGTAACCTTGAAGAGCAAGGTGTAACTCTGGAGTACAAAATGTCCCAATCAGAGCACACGCAACGTCATTATGAGTACAATTAGTGTTTCCCTCCTCCATACATGTACGACAGAGACGAAAAATTAATCGGCCTCCCGCAACGTACGGGAGGATTGGAAAATAGAGGTCTTTTGGAGGCTATATTGTGCTTTTTACTACAGCATGAATACTTTCCACATCTGGATGTCCGGCCCTGTACGTATCTTAGGTGAATTCACCGGCATAGGTTTACGTTACATGACCCATGAGTATAACGATGTGATATCTAAGTACTTGAACGTCTCTTACTCGTACAATTGACGTAAGATCGAAACACTTCAGTGTGGCCACCGTTGTATCAATTCTTGGGAATAAGAAAATCAGGTAGATTAGTACAACGTTCTTTAATAAAACTTTGAACGTCCTTATCCGTCTTTATCTTCTCACCCCAGAAAACTCCCACCTTTCGTTTAGGTTTATACCTATACTTTTAGAGACTTCCGGTGCAACATTGTTAGTATCTTTTTCCATCGTAATGTACGAGTCTTGAGCGTAATGTAATTGGCGTCGCGGTTAAAGGGAAAACAACGTTTACAACTATGCCATTAACAACCCATAAACTCGAAGGCAGAGTTGAGTCCTTCGTGCCATCCATTGACCTTATACCTACCAATACACTTTTTCTCATCTTTCATAGCATTCTGGATTTCTACTCCTAATCGTTCTCCCATATACATAAGCCATTGCATAACTTTAGTACTATACTTGGTCTTATGATGGAAACCCAACACGGGAATTACGAGGATTGTATTTTCAGGTAATTACAGACTACGATATGTCCACATCGCAAGACAAAATTGTGGATGAAGAAATAAAAGATTGTAAACCATTCGTTTTCTCCTCAATAATATCGCTAAGTTTAATGATCGTCTCTGCTAGAATTCTAACGTCATTCTCAAAATAAGAGAGCATTTCCTTTTCGTGGTTAAATTCCTCGCCACGGAACTCACATTCTTTCTGCCAGGCTTCCAATTGTTGTTTTTCTTCTGGGCTTCGCCCCTCATGGTCGTAAAGCCCAAAAGCGGGATAGGGACCAACGTAATTTTGATTTTCTTCTGTGTTAAATAAATATGGGAAATCCCCTTCTTTAAATTTTGATTAAGGCCTGAAGTTTTGACTTAAGTTGGATTATCTCAGACCAAGGAACAAAAAGGAGTCTCTGAAAAATACGACTTCCAATGTTAATATTAAAAGTTTTCTGACTCTGAATAGGGACATTAGGAATAATATGCTGCTCTTCTATTGCAATTCTAAGGCAGAAGACGCCATCGTAGTGACTACTATTATGAGCGATACATACTTTCAAGCTAAAGGCAGAACGCTCTACTAACTCGTTAATAAAAGCCGTCACCGTCTTAAAAGAAAACGAACGCCTTCCAACATTATTACCACAAGTTTTACATGCCTCATCAATACCTTTACTGATACAGGCGTGACAAATAGCCTACAACACATCAACACTACTACATATTCCCTTTCACCGCGCGCATTCGGTGCTTTCAACATCGTTTCTACGTTATAGGTAATGTAAGTAAACCTATTAGTATTTACAAAGCTTTTGTTTTCGTACAAAACATGTATGGTTTATATCAACATACATGCGACACGTTGAACAATAATGTTCACCACACACATGATCGGATTTTCGACGTCTGGTATCAAACATGACACCACAATTAATACAGATTTTAACATTATCACATACAGATCTACCAGCTTTATTACGCTTCACATGATTCTCGAAAAACACCCTCAGCAAAGTCTCTATTGCATGCATCAAATTTAATTTTGTTTTTAGTATAATCGCGTTCGTGTTTGAGTTCACAAAAGAACATTGAGTGTCACCCTCGTGTTTATAAGACTTGCCATTATAACCTTGCAAACAATAATAGAAATACTTTCTTTTATCGAGGAATATTTTAATATTAGGAATGGGTTCAAAATGGCCAATAGTTTCCCCTCTCTGATAATAGATAATGACTTATTTTCTGCTGGTGCTCCTGGGTAACGAGCTATATATTCATGGTTATTCTTTTCATGCTCCTCATAAATTACAATTTGATACTCCCCTTTCAAATAAGATTGGAAAGCATCAACATCTGTAAACTCACAGCCTTCCTTAGTTTCAACGTTACCATCTCGCAGAGAAGTTCTGCTCTAACAAGCCGTCATCATATTTTGTTTAAGTTACACAAACTTTGCCTACTTGCTGTATGTTTCGTTATCCAATAAATATTCTTATTTTCTATTCGTATTAAACGTTTTTCTAAATAGTCTTGGTGCTTTGAATATCTTTCAACGGCACTCATTGCATTTCCTCCCTGGCAATACATGCTGTCGGCAACGTGAAACCGAAACTTTACTTCATGTCCCAAAAGGAACTCCTCATTTGAATGCAATACTCGTTCAATTGAAGTAAGGACAGTTCTCCATGGCACATAGATTTTTTATTTGTACTGTTACTGCTATCTATGTATAGCTCGATATAATCCGTGGCTCGCGCGTTTGTTAACACATGTTCCAACACAAAATCAATTAAACTTTCAATATAGGCCTCTGAAATATCAATGCTTCTTTCATTATCCACAGGTCTAATAGCGATTTCATGGTCCGTAAGATGAAATTTACGAAACCTTTTTCTGCTTTCTCTAACATCAAAGTTACTATTTCTGTGATTTTGCTCGTCATTGTTATTTTTACTATTACTACCACTTGTATTAATACAGCTAATACTAGTAGTAGTACCACTTGAACTATTACTATTATTGATCCCATATCCAAATAATGCTGAATCAGGGGCGTATGACGGGCCAGGTTCAGGATCAGATTGGTTCCCATAGCTATGATTATCCTGTACACAATGTTGACGAGTGATTTTGTCCTTGGATCTCTTGCGTGAGAGTAACCATAGCTTCGTCCACATTTTCAACCAATCTCCTAAATTTTCTTCAACGGAATTTAGATTGTCAATTCCACCTAAAAATATTAAATCATCATTAGTTAATTGATTTATATTATTATTAATCAAGTTAATATTTTCTTGAGGTGTCACGACTATGGGGGTTTCAAATGGGATTAAACATTTGTTCGAAACAAACCGAGCCCCAAAATCAAACGGTTTGATAGTTCTGAATCCTTTATTCTGTCTACTTGGCCTTTCCCACAAAATAACAAATACATAATTTTCTGCTGGGCGCGATCATAAGCTTCTTTAGTGGGGAAAAATCCGTGAACAAACAAGTCCAGTACATCTGCACTGGATACACACTGCTGCAAGAGTAATATGTCATTACCTTCTAAAACACGAAGGGCGTGTAATAGTGCATCGCATCTCTCCGAACCCCGATGTCTTATTCGCTGTAGCGTAATTACGGCTCTCCATACGCTAAAATCTTTCGGATAGTCGTTCAGACCGCGCACCAATTCCTGTAGGGAAATCTCATCAATTATGTTAAGTTCTGATCTGGAGAGAAGAAATCCATTTGAAATAAACAACAGAGAATCAAAGATTTTAAGTTATCAAGCTCAGTTTACTAATCATGTTAAAAAAGAGAATAATCACTTATTTTCAAGCTCCAGATTAATATTATGTGTGACAAGGAACTAGTCAATTATTTTCAAACACCAGTTAATTGTTGTATAAAGGAAAGATTAATTAGTTACTTTCAAGTTTCGGTTAAATAATAATAATATAAGTAAAAGAGAAAAACAGAAATCAAATATATCGACGCATTTTGTTGTTGGACAAGATATCTAAATAAGATCTCTTCTTCACTCGCCTATCTAAGATATCTACCCACTCAGCTTTTTATCTCCTACGGGCCTCATTAGCCATTCCTAGAATGTTATATTTCCTTCGTAGTTCTCCATCCTGGCATGAGACAGATCTTCTGGAACAATATGATGAATCCATCCGACTAGGCCTAGAATCTCTTCTCAACTGCTCTCTCACAGACAACTCATGGCTACAAGCATCTCTCCCTGTGGATCACGGAGGTCTAGGAATTCGTCGAGCCCTTGACTTGGCTACTCCATCTTTCCTTTCATCCATGTATAGTTCTTTGCCTTTGATCACTTCTCTTCTTCGCCAGGATATTCATCAGGATTCAGAAGCTGAGATAAATGATTGTATCTCCCAGTGGATATCGTGCGGCGGACTCGATCTACCTGATTTTGATAAGAGAAGTTTTCAAACTTCATGGGACGCTCCTCTTACAGACTGCAGATTATCTTCTATTCTTCAGTCCTCCACCAATCCTGAAGATAAGGCACGTCTTCTTGCTACTTCTTCTCCTGAAGCAGGTGCCTGGTTACAAGCTACCCCATCTTCATCCCTAGGGCTGCATCTTCCCGACGAAAGTTTTCGAATCGCTTGTGCGTTACGTTTGGGAGCAGATGTCTGTGAACAACACCAGTGCCCGGCTTGCGGAAGTTTAGTGGATAAGAAAGGTATACATGGCCTATCATGCGTTCACAGTGCTGGCAGATACTCTCGACACTCCACTGTTAACGATCTCATTATGAGAGCCCTTATCTCCTCGGGAACGCCTTCCGTGAGAGAGCCAATGGGGTGCAGTCGCTCTGATGGCAAGAGACCTGACGGAATGTCTTTGGTGCCTTGGAAACGAGGGAAGGCTTTAATATGGGATTTTGCTTGTACCGATACCCTAGCCCCCTCGAATCTTCCTTCATCTTCCACAAAAGCTGGGACGGTTGCAACTCGCAGGGAATGTGAAAAGAGACGAAAATACAACAACCTCTTGGACAAATACCATTTCGTCACCATAGCCATTGAAACTTGTGGGTCCTGGGGTCAGGAAGGTCTAAACTTCATTAAGGAAGTTGGACACCGCATAACTATTAACACAGGAGACACCCGAGCTTCATCCTATCTTATACAAAGAATAAGTATGGCTGTGCAAAGAGGGAACGTAGCAGCGATGCTAGGAACTCTCCCTCCGGGAAAAGCTTTGGACGAAATTTTCCTTTTGTAATCACTCTCCTCTCATTTATGATATTTGATTGTTAAATTTTAAATGTAAAATAATTAGGCAAAATCGCTTTATTTTTGATTGTATGTAGTATATTTGAAATATGTAAAAGATAATTTTAATCACGACCTGATAATTAGATGCATGTACTATTTTAATGGAAGATAGGAATGGATAAGATGCATTTATTGTTATACATGATTCCTTTATATAATTCAGTTATATTTCAGTATTTCTGTTAGAACTGACAATAATAATAATAATTGTTAACCTTTGTATATGTACTTTATATCTATTTTTGTTGTTAGTATGTATATAATCGGCAACGTCATGTATGTGGCAAATTTCATGTCAAAAGAACAGTAAATAAGAACAATAAAAATCTTCATTACTTCTCTCTAAAAAAAAGAAATCAAATTAGTTTATGTATGCAGAAGAATAACTACAACTAAAAAAGACTAATCAGTTATTTTCAAGCTGCAGTTAAATATTGTATGTGACAAAGAAATCAATCAAGTATTTTCAAACAGCAGTTAAATATTGTATAAAAGAAGTATCAAATAGTTATTTTCAAACTTCAGTAATATAATAATAATATAAGTAAAAGAGAAACGCCGTAATGAAATTAGTTCATGTAGAAGATTGAGTACAATTCAAATAAGTCTCTCTCAGTGTTCCTTAATATTGGTTTAAAACAAGCCAAGGAAAAATGCAAAATTGTATGATTTCTTTTTCTAAAATTCAATAACAATAAGAAATATAAAATACACACCTCTTAATCTCTATTAATCTCTGGTTTATATCTAAAAGAGCAAAATGACGTGCCCACGTCGGTACTCCAGCCGTCCAAAAAAAAGCAAAAACTGGTAGCCTTAAAAGTGGATTTTTTCGCTACTGCAGTTTCCACTAAGAGTCCAGCAGGGATTAATTCACTCTAATATAATAATGGCTGATCCCAATAAAAATCTTATCTCCTTTAAAATTCTTCACCAATATTTTTTATTTAAAAACAAGTGCTTAAAACAAACAAGTGCTTAAAAGTTAGGCAAAACTCCTATTTAATCTATTACGTGTGACGGCGAAAAAGGAAATATCAAAACCAGATAAGTAGCTATTACATCACCTCGTGTCCTATCATGTTTGCCAACAGCGCTGCTAGTAACGAAACCTGGTATCAAATTTTGGAACTAATATTCAGTTTACTGTGATCTGGTGTTCACATCGGATGTTCGAGTGTACTTTCTCTCTGTGTGTGTTTAGGTATGTAAACTCATTTTGTAATACGTAAATTTATTGTTATAAAAAATGATCATTTTAACATTATTGTACCTAATGAACATTTTAAAACAATTATACAATTGTAATTGTCAATGGGGCTTCGTGTTGTACCACCAGCTAAGGACACCTTCCAACAAAAAATTATTCCGTTTCTCTCATAGTTTCTCTTTATGAGATTTCATTGAAATGGATTCCTAAAAAGCACAGTGACTGTTCGAGTAATTTATTACGTGCTGTTAGTATTTCCTCTTAAAAATTAAGGAGTGCACAACAATTACGGGGTTGAGGGCCACTAGTACATAATCTGAGCTTTCTTTGGCAAGTAAATAATCAAATAATTAGTATTGTCTATTCCAGTTTCCTATGAATTTTTAAGAGCGAATTTTTAACATGTTCATACTGAAAGTGTTCATCGAGCTTTTTAATATATCGGAATATAATTCCTCCAAGTTTCTTAATGAAAATCACAGAATAAAAAGATACAAGAAAAAACATATAAAAGTGTTCGAATAATATAATATTTTCTATTCGAGTTTCCTAAAAAAGGAGACCGTAAAAGCCCCCCGAACTCGCATCTCGAAATCCAGCACTTCGGCAAAACCATCTATTCCGCGCCTATTTTAGGGTAAAAGTTCTAAGTTTGAACATCTGCAAAAACCGTATATTTAGCGTGTCTTTGAAGTTAAAACCTAAGTTCAATTTTGTGGTTTGTTAAAAGCATCTATATTGTAAATCGATCCACGTAACGGGTCGCGTTAAAACGCTAGCAATAGCACGTATTGTTTGCACTTCTACCGTCAAAAAACTCAACTGGTTAATGTAAACGTGTTTAATTTATAGATCCGATTTCAAAACCCGGATTAGGTTCGGTATAGTACCACAAGCTACTGCTTAGTGCCCCGGTTAAAAACCTCTCGTGCAGTAACTGATATAGTACACACCTCTCGTGTGAAATGACCCGAGTTCAAATCTTACTCGGCAAAAATTTTATACATTTCAAATTTTTGGTAAAATCACTACAAACAGTCCTGTAACGATATACCTTTCTTAACTTTGTAATTACTTATTAACCAATTAAAAACTGACCAGTACAAAAAAGTGAAGGTTCATGTTTCATATATTCGTGGTGTTGAACAGTAATTGAATTTATAGTTCCTAAATTCTATCCATTACTTTTCCTCTTATCGCCTATTCATAGAAAACTTAGCTCAACAACTCAACAAGTTAAGTTGTACTAAATAATTACATTATGTCCCTGAGATATCCAGGGGTTCTCCCGTTTCCTCGCACTTTCTTCTGTCCATTATTTCATTTATTTTCAAGGACTGTACTACACCTCATTACCTATTCAGAGAAAACTTAGCTCAACAAGTTAAAAAAATTACGTTATGTCCGTGATTTTTTTCGGGTTCTCCCGTTTCCTTTCACTTTCTTCACTCTCTTATTTCATTCATTATTTTCTCAAGGATTATAACTTAATACCGTCTAAATTTATTAGGAGCTGTTAAATATAAAACACAATGTGTTTGTACCTGAGGATTTTCCCGCACTTCTCCCGTTTCCTTAGACTTTCTTCAGTCCCTTATTTTATTCATTCATTCATTTTTCAATGATTATTACTTACAAGGGATGTATGCGTACCATGACAGATAGATATTTACAAAAATTGGTACCCTGGCTAATTGTGAATCGCTAATCATCCTGGGGATAGTCACCCGGTTCGGAAATGCGTTGTTTATTTACAACGTATATGAAAAATACCGAGAAGTGACCGGGTGAGGCTGTGCAGAGTTACACCCCAAAAACCTTGGAAGATGGTAGAAAATGAAAAACGTGTGCAGGGTAACCTGATACCTATGGGAGAGGATACGTAATCAAGAACAAAGTAGTACTGCCGCATAAGCAGTATTGCCATCCGAACACAAATTTATAGTTTTTCAAACATTACGGTATACCATTTTATGGTATTAAAACGGTTGGTACAAAATGTGAAAGAAAATAAACAAAAGGTGAGTTATTAGTGTGGTCAAATGAGGGAGAATGAGGTCCTAAGATTGTTAAGAAATTCTGGGGTCCATACAGAGAAAACAACAAATGTACAACAACATGACTACAGAGGGAACAAAAAATACAGTAGGGAATAAACTACATCATGCACAGCATCTAGTAACAGCTTTGACACACGATTCACCCAAAAAGGCATGCTTAGCCGTAGAAAGAAATAGTCCCATGTAATATAACACGGAAACGTGAACAGCAAGTATTCCTGTAGCCCAGCAATTCCAATAATGTTTTTGTGGAATCGATATCTCGAACCGTTTCCGTGAGCTATAATTGAACTGTCTTGAGGTAGCAACACTGCATAAAATCCTGCATGCTTTCCAAACTACAGAATCGATGGCGTAGTATCGGAAAAGAGTAAAGAAAAGCTGTGGCAACGAAACTTAACAAATCTGTGACAAGAAAGTACGTCAGAATCGATTCGCAAAGATTAATGACTTGTAATAGGTGTCAATCGATATCATAAAAAAGTCAGCATGTGGGACAACAACGTAGATAACACACAGTGCACTCAGGTTAACAGTAGTATACTGGTGCAAAATATATTAACATAATACACCAATACATTCAACAAAAAAGTCATAGATAGTATGGCAAAATACCTAAATTTTTCACTCTAGTCCCACACTCGATATGACATATAAAGCCCATTATTCACTGGATGCTGTGCATTCTGTGGTTTACTCCCACTATACATTTGTTACTTCTGCAATGATTTTGTTGTCCATTTGTTCGTTTCATTGTACGGATCCCATAATTTCTCAATTTTAGAGTCTCATGTCTCTGTTATTTGGCAACAGTGATAACCCATCTTTTGCTTATTTTCTTTTTCGTTTTATACTAATTGTTATAATACCATAAAAATGTTAAGTACTATTAGAAAAATTATAAGTCTGTGTTGGGATGGCAACACTTCTGTGACACAACTGTCGTTGTCTTGGTCATGTGTCCCCCTCCCGTACATATCAGGTTACGTGCACATATTTTTCATTTTCTGCCTTTCTTCTGGCTTTTTGAAGTATAACTTCTCACAACCTCACCCGGCCACTGCTTCGTATATGTATTATACGTAGCGGGTAATCAAGGCATTTCCGCACCGAGTGATAATCACCACGACGATTAGCGATCTGTAGTCAGGATACCAATTTTCATAAATATCTTGCTGTCATGGTTTGCATACATCCCTTGTTAATGGCGACTAATCTTATTAGGAGCCGTGAAATATGATACACAACTTGTTTGTCCCTGTGGTTTTTCGTGGGGTTATGCTGTTTCCTCCCGCTTTCTTCAGTCTATCATTTCATTAATTTTTCAAGGACTGTTAAATACCTCAACACCTTTCCTTACAACTTAACTCAACAAGTTAGGTTATACTAAATAAATACATTATTTCCGTGGGTTTTCCCAGAGCTCTCCCGTTTATTCCTACATTCTCATTTTGCTATTTTTCAACAGTCTAATAGCTTTTAACGTATAGCTCTTAATCTCATACAAAAGAGAAAAGAAATTACATGTATCTTCTAAGGTGAATAAGAAAAGAAAAGTTCAAAAAACAATAACTCGCAAAAAATCAACACACACACTATATAACAGCTTGTCAGAATATAAGCAAAAAAGGGCAGGAATCAAGGCTTTTATAAAGTTTATTTGACATAATACGAGGTTATTTAGCCGACATTACTTAACATTTTCTCTGCACATACAACATCAAACTTTTGACTGCAGTTGGGAAATTGTGTCTAATAGCTTTTAACGTATAGCTCTTAATCTCATACAAAAAAAGAAAAGAAATTACATGTATCTTCTAAGGTGAAGAAGAAAAGAGAAGTTCAAAAAACAATAACTCGCAAAAAATCAACACATACACTATATAACAGCTTGTCAGAATATAAGCAAAAAAGGGCAGGAATCAAGGCTTTTATAAACTTTATTTGACATAATAGGAGGTTATTTAGCTGACATTACTTAACATTTTCTCTGCACATACATCAAACTTTTGACTGCAGTTGGGAAATTGTGTTTTACATTTTGTCAGGACAAAAAGTTTCAAAATCCAATCTACATAGTTTCTGGGATGTTGCAGACATAGATTGTGATCGCATCTGGACTTCATGTTCATTCTAACGTATAGGTCCCACATTGTTGATCAGAAATGGTGATATTATCAATTTTTGTAACGATCTGAAAACGGATCGTTTCAAGTCTCATTTGTTTTCGTTTACATTGTGATTACTGATTGTTTTATTTTATTCTAAATACTTGTTCATTTAATTTTAAGCTTATTGTTACTAATTTTAAGATGTTATTATTAATTTTCAACTCAAATTTTATTAAAACGAGTCTTTGAATTATAGTTTTCTGGGATACTAAATGAATCACTGGGCGGAAAGTGCTTTAAATTCTGTATACTTGCATTTTTATCTTTTTCTAATGATTGACCGATTGAAAGATATACACTGAATGTCTACGTAAACAGAAAAAATTAATAAATGTAAGAAACGAATTAATTTGACATTTTTTAAATAATTTGAGGTGTTGTCTAAGTTAAATACCATATAGTATTGACAATCATATTCTTTTGTACTGCAAATTAATATATATGGTAAGATGTGTTCGAGCAATATCATTCAGATGTGTTACAATATGAATTGCTAAGAGCCTAGCCCCGCCTACTTCCGTATCCCAGTTGATTCCCAATGTAAAATTATTAACTTTGATTTTGTATGCAATAATCATTTTATTAAATAATATGGATTTTCCGGAATTTAGAAAGCTAATATTACAGCCTATGTACTAACAGGAGATGAATGTTACGGATGATTTATACGTATTCTTAGCCATTGTTTATAAAGCTTCGCAGTCATGTGGAAATACGTCGTTGTCTTGAAATTATATGTACTGGCTGTAGGAAGTAAAGTGGTGAGATAACTGGTGCATCCTACAATCCGGATCGTTTAAAAGCAGACAGCTGTAATATGGCTCTCGTATACTGGTAATTGAAATAAGCATTAAAATTTTGGAACTGAGATTTGGAATCTGTATTATTATTGTTATGATTGTTAAATGCTGTGAATCTACTTCCACGCATGATATCCGGACCTGCTCGACTGGTTATAATTGGACTGGAAGTCCGAAATGCAAATTATATAAAAGTTAAGGTTTTCGTATGGCAACGAATGGTTTTACTATAGAAAGAAAATGGATAGTACTAGTGAGTGGTGTTTTAAAATAATTTAACTGTCACATTTTGTTAATGTGTTTTCAAATCAATGTTTTTCAATGACAATTTTCTCAAGTAATCCCTCTGAATCATCTCTCTCTGTGCCAAGTCGAAAGTTGATTGCAACAGGGAAGCAATACTCTGTAGGACTAAGGTCAATGACAAAGTGGTGACAGTGAAGCATTGAGTAAGCTGTCTACATCATACAGTATGTAATACGAGGAAATGGGGAGATTGAGTGCATACTATTGCCACCAAGACTATGTCATCACAGGGTCGTTTCATCCCCCACCCCCTTCACTCTCTGCTCGCATCATACTGGTAGGTCAATCACATAGATACTCGCTCTTTTCTTCCTCAGCAGGGTCATTCACATGCAGTATGGACAAGAAATCACCGTAAACATCAAAAAGGGGGAGAGTTCATTCGTATTTCCTTTTAACGGACAGCGCAGCCTGGTCATTCCGACTGTGACGTTGTAGACGGCTGTAGCGTCACGTACATACACACACACGCACTTTCACATCGAAAAACAGCAAGTTTACTGCTAGTTTCATTCAGTCTCCAGATTCGGAGCAAGAAGAATGTGCGAAGACCAAGTTCTGTATCGTACCACAAGTTCTTAATATGTTCACACACAAATTTACTACCGAATATGTTATACGTACGATCCATCAAAATACAAGTTGCAGAAGCAAATGATTCAATGAAGTAAATGATTCAATAAAATAAATGAATAAATAGAGATTTTACACCTCATGAGTTCGCGACGTCTTTCAGATTATTATCAACGAGTTTTTAAAACGTTCACACATAGTGTTCTGAATTTACAAAGTAAATGAACTAATAAAATAAATATTACGAATGAATAAAAAATGTTCCTTCCATATCCTGTGTTCCTCCAATCCTCCATGGGTTACTGTACAGGGCTTTCACATGTGGGGCTCCCGGGATCGATTCCTATTCTTTTCTATTCCTACGAAACTTAGTTTCTAATCCCAGTCATTCAGTGTTCGAGTAATTTATTACAAGCTGGTTAAAATGTTAGTGTGCAGGACTCACATGGGGTGGGTCCTGGGAAGCCAGGGGCTCATTTGAGAACCCAGCAGGGTTCTAAAACCATTGGAGGGGTCCTGGAAGGACCCTTTATGAGGGTTTTAAGCAATACAGGGGCTATAGGAGATCCGTGGGGACCCAGGGCTAAAGAGATCAAGTTTTAACAACTATTTTTTAAACTCTATTTAGTATCGAACCTGGAAAGTCCAGGAACAACAAGCTTTTGAGAGACAAAGGGCTATACAAAGTTCTTACACATGTGCACTCTTCAGGGGCTCATTCTCAAGCCATTGGGACCATGGAACACGGTCGTAATGACGTCAAAAGGTCCATATCTTCTCACAAATGTCATTCCACTTACAGGAAAATCCTCACCCACTTTCCCATGTACCGCTTAACGTTTAGAACACTTTCTATAGCTTGTGAAACAGAATGAAACAATTAGTAATAACGTCCCGTAGGGTGGCTTGCTTTGTGTACAAAACTAAAACATACTACTGATTTTTATCTACAGTAGACATTCTAATTCTTGTTGATTTTTTCAGCAGTCAACCGGAAGGGGGTTTTTATGAGTGGAAATCGCCTACTATGAGGAGATACTAGGATAGTTTAACATAAACATTAGTAGAAAAACTGTGTGCTTATTTTATATAAAATTATGGTTCAATTCCTAGCTTAAATAAAAAACAATTGTCAGTAACAAGTTATAATTACATAACAAATTATAAATAGTTTAGAGCAGGGATGCAAATAACCACTCGCCCCGGGCGAGTGGTTTATTGGTGTGGGCGAGAATTTAATATCATAGCTAAGGTAAGCAAATGATTTCTATTGTGGGGTTTGGGCTAGTAGCTTTTCTCTTTGGCGAGTAAAAGTTTGCTTCTTATTTGCATCCCTGGTTTAGAGGGTCACCGGGTCCTACTCTTTATGTTATTGGTGCTTTATGAGCCCCTCATCTGCAGTACGGGCAATGTCGAGGCGGTTGCTGAAATCTTTCACTGAATCCTCTGCAGAGTGCCTTCTTCCAGTGAATTCACTGGCAGTATGATTCTACTTCTGAGATCTCGATATCATTTGGCGGAGATACGAAAACTGTTTTCAACGTGATTCCACACTAAAAGAAGTCATGCGGTGTAATGTCTGGGATCCTTAGGGGCAAGAGTGTAATGTTAAGTCTTCAGGCACCGTTTCAATGTGTTATTTATAGATTGTCAAACCTGCTGGTGCAAATATGGTGAGACTCCATCTTCTTGAAAAATGAAGTTATTAGATTCTGCATTCAGTTGTGGAGAAGCCAGTTTTCCAGCATTTCGAGGTAACTACGCCCATTAACATTGATTTTCTCGGTAAACGAAAGGCCGTAAAGACGACCCTTTGGCGATCTTATGGGACAATTTGTACCATATGGGTGTTTCATTTACATTGCGTTATAACTCCCCTATTTGAGCTTTATCGTCCGGGTTTTTTTTTTTTTTTTTTTGTTTGTTTTTCAAGTCCAGAGGTATTATAGAAGACGTTGCGTACACTGAGAAAAAAAAATGTAGGTGGCATACTTAAAAACGTAGGTTACATTCGTAATTCCTGTAGTTTCTGGACTTAACGTACAACCGTATATAGCATCCTGCAGCAAACGTATAGCTGAAAAAGTATGTATTATACGTACTGTCTACATAAGTGCAATGACGTCATTCATGTGACGTCATCTACAGTAACAAGTATATACGGAGGTAATATCTAGCTTTGTGACGTCAGGATCGTATGTAGCATGTGGGTTAATAATGACGACACTCACTGACTATCAGGACGGAGCGTAATTTCAAGAAGTATGCAATATACGTTCTGTACGTGTGTTTCTTGCGTTCAATCCCGAGACAGCATCTATATTGTACTTGTGCCCCGTACGTACGACTAGATACAGTGTACGTATTGTACCTATGTATTATACAGATTTTCCTTATGTCGCACACAGCTTGTCCCGATACAGCATACAGAATATCCGTATGCACCATACAGAGTGCACATATGCAGCTTACAGACTGTCTGCATGCGGCATATAGATTACACGTATGTCGCGTACAGGCTGGCCATATGTAATGTATGGACTGGATGTATGTAGCTTGTAGATTGTCCATATGAAATATACGGATTTTACCTGTATCGCATACGTATTGCCTTGTTGTAATATATGAATTGGACATATTCAGGATCTAGATTGTACGTATAGTGCACCATTATTGAAGTGCTGCAACATACTGAGAAATGCATGATACATTCTTACTGTAATGTTGCCACATATTGTTTTTCTCTGTATGGAAACAAAAATAGCTTAAAATATGTCTCCTTTGTGCCAATAATAATAAAATTAAAAATACTACACTTTTCAAATTTTAGTTTGGAGCAGTGAAACTGTCCAGAGAAATGTATTTATCTGCAGGGTGTAAGTTTGGACTTCCTGCTAATTCTTTGGAAAGCTACTGCAAAGCCAAGTGTTGAAAAGTGGCACAAGAGTTAATTTTAAAATTATTGGCACAAAGGAGGGTAACCATATGTTAAACTATTTTAGTTTTCATACAGAGTAAATCAATATGTGACAATATTACTGTAAGAATTTATCATACCTTTTGCAATAACTTAGTTGCAGCACTTCAATAATAATGCAAAATTCACAGCCATGTACAATCCTATGTTCAAACTCAAAAAAGACTTACGTACAGTCATTTATTAAGCCGTTATCATCCATTGCTTGTACAGTCACGAAAGAAAATATTCTTCAGTTGACAAAATTTGTTTTCCTAAAAACTCAACAATAAATTAACCTATCAGAGTACCGACTTTGGCAGGTTGTCAAGTTATAACTATTCGAAGAATAACAACAAAAAGATCCAAATTAATTAATTTGTTGCCGACCTATTGGCAAAAGAAAATTTGTCAACTGTCAAATACTTTCTTTTCCGTGTGTACTATATACAGACGACTTTACCTCATTCTTTTCCTTAATAATATCCTCTTCCAAAATGCAGTTGTTACCACAAGAGGCGTGAATAGGATTTTCCAGAAATAACTTTTATGAACATTTTAATTAACAGATAAGTTATTTTTTAAATGAAGCTATAATTAAAAACATGGTGTCAGCTGAAAACGTTTTCCTTCACAAGATGATTCCTAAACAGTACTCCCCATTAAAAATGCAACTTCAAGGAGACAGGGTAGCTACGCCAAAGTTCCCAAGCCGATATCTAATAGTAAGTGTCGAATATGCTTAACCCTTAACATACCAAGCGGGGTACTCTAGGGACCCCAGAGAGTGATATTTGGTGATACTGCCGCAATTATAAGAATCAATTTATTCTCGATTTTTATATGTATCCTGCAACCCTTTGAGATATCAATTACATGATTAGATCAACGATGCGTTTCTTTAAAAAATACAAAAAATAAAAACACACTTCAAAATGTAAAAACTTCATTGTTAAACCTGTGTTTCAGATTTACGAACACACAAGTATGAAATTGTAATTGAAGAACTAAATAGTGTTCAAATATACATAATATTTGACGTCAACAATGTTCATTTAACTTAAGTATGCTTCTAGACATCCAAAAAATAATAGTTGGAGTAACCCTCTGCAATACTATGTTGAGAAATTAAAATAATACTTGGGGTCCCCAGAAGACTCCAGCTTGGTAAACAACTTTGACGACTTAGGCTTGCTACGTTAAGGGTTAAACTTACCGCTGTATTCGCTGTGTGACAACGTGGTGATAGCAGAGCAGAACTGACCCAACATTGACAACCAGAACGACTGTAACACAGCGAGACATCGAGAGGATGTTCTCTTCTGGTATGGTAAGCCATGCGTCTTACGATCCAATGCCACAGCTCATCAACTGTAGCTGGCGGAGTTCACAGGTATGAGAAGCTGTGCAGCCATCGACCAAACATATTTATCCTTCCCTGCTCTACACATTCTGCAAATTTGGACTTTCCTGGATGTATCCTTCTTAGTTCAACATTTTAAGTAACGAGCAGTGTAATAGTCTCATACATTATTTAAAGAAAGAGCGATGATTCTCAGAATTACTCGGAAGTTTCTAGTTTACAATTATATACATATATATATATATATATATATATATATATATATATATATATATATATATAGATAGATAGATAGATAGATAGATAGATAGATAGATAGATAGATAGATATAGATATAGCTATATAGATAGATAGATGTACAATAATTTAAAACGGTTATATCAAAGTTTGCATTCAGAGCACAAAAAGAAGTATAGCTCTCGGAACATTGATTTTAGCCAGATAATACCACTAGTAAACTCAACCACACTCAGTACCGTTAGTTGCTTGGTATTGTCTATGAGGCAGAGATCATCGTATCTCATTGCGTGTAGATTTTTGTATTTGTTTAACACTAAAAATTGTTTGTCGCTAACCGAACCCAGTAACATATATATACCGACAGGACGTACGTTAGTCACAAGGTTACATGAGTGAAACACTAAATTATTCGATTGACACTTGCGGCCTTGTCAACACTAGAGAAAGGTACAAAGTGATTAAATAAATACGAAACATAGTACATACAAAATATAGCGATGTATGAAGTCTCCTTTTCATACGATTTGGAGAAAGGATACATCTGTAGAGAGCAACATAAATGATTTCTCTGGATAATTTGGATTAGTCCAGAATTCGAACAAAAATAATTTTGAAATTCGTTAAGTCCAACATTTTTTCTTTCTTTCTTCGGATTCTCAATAAAGTTGACTACTGAAAAGCTGAGTTACAGATTTTATGTTAAAACATATTCACTATACCATTGCCTTATTCACAGAACAATACATTAGTTATTAATGTATGACTGAAATAATAGTGCTTCGTGAAGATTTACTTTATCCAATCGGAATTGCACAATGATAAAAAAAATGTTGCAAGGTATAATGTCCTTATTTACAGAGAAAAAGAGTTGAAAAGACCTTTAACTAACAAACATTTTCTTTAAACAGACATACATTTATTCTAATTTATGGAAGAAAGAAATAATTTGCGGAGCAGTATATTTATTAAGGTTACATATTTGTACAAAAGAATGTAAATACAATCGGGTCTGTCTTCAGAAAGGACGTGCTTTTAGCCACAAATTACACTGCTTCTTTTCGCTGTCTTTCATGCAGAATCCTGGTTTTGTTTTGATACATGAAATACCTGAAACAAAAATCCAAAAATATTTAAAATGTTACATTTTAAAATATTTAACATTTTTTAGATTAAATGGACAAAATCTGTTCGGTCAGGTATGGACTTTTGGGTTTCTGGTAGAAAAATGATGAATTAAAAAAAAAAGTGTTTGTTGATGCTGAACAACTCGAAATGTATTACTATGCAAAAGTAAGTGGGTACCCACTGGCGTTCGAGGTACCATGGGGTACCTAATATGTCTGCATTTTTAGATATGTGGAAATATATGTCTCTAAAATGTAAAGAACTGATATCTGTTTAGTACAGAAAACCGCAACTCGGTAAGCCTTATGGATACCGAGGTATGGGAAAATAAAGGACAACACCATAGAAGTGTGAGTTTTGCGTACTAGATTGTGCAGTTTCGAAAACGTAATTACTGAGGGCTATCAACAACCTCAAAAGTAGTTTCAATTCAATACACTACACACACGTCCTTATGGGGGTTTTCGGGTACTATGGCATTCGCAGACCTCCCATTTCTAAACATTCTAAAATATATCTTAATAAACTTATAAAGAACGTTACAGGTGTGTGTTTACCGAAACCGCAAGTCGGTATGTTTAACAGTTACCGAAATATGGTGAAATAAATAGGAACACAGTAGGTTTTTGAATTTCTTTCTTATAGCAAAGACCCAGAAGTACAAATCCTTAAAGATCTCTATTTTTACGTCATAAAATAAATGACTCGTTATATTTTGGTTACTATATTAGATATTCACAGGGAATTTTCACTCTTTTACACAGCTCGATGAACCTTTGGAACTGCCTGAAGAAAACCTAGAACTAATCTTTCCATCGAAATTGTACTGAGGTACTTACTTAACCCATAGAAATACCATCTTATTTTAATTTTGTTGGGACCAATAATTTTTCCGAAGTTTCAACATCTCATACTCTTTTATTTCACGGTGTTTCTCTATATGTTAGATGTACTAGCTGCAAGTTTTAGGTAAATACATATTTCTAATACTCTTTACAAATGTAAAGTTATATTTTCAAAAGCTTTTAAAATTTAATCTTGGTAGACTGTAAGATGTTCTAACACCCCATGGAAATATCTAATTACTTGAAGATGGAATTGCTACTGGTGTTTATTAACTTTCTATGACCGGTTTCGGAAATTTTATCATCTAATACGAAAATCCCATACCTGTATTGGTCCTCTCTTTATTTGACAATATCTTGATAGCCGTTAGTCATATTTGAATTCATTTTCCAAATTGTACCTTCAAGTATGCAAGCCCCACATACATATCGTGTCGCTCTTTATTTTTCCATGTCTCGGTATCCGTAAGGCTTACCGAGTTGCAGTTTTCGGTAAACAAATATCAGTTCTTTACATTTTAGACACATGTATTTCCATATATCTAAAGTGCAGAAATTAGGTACCGCATAGTACCCCTCTACCCCATTGGGGTACCCACTTACTTTTGCATACCAGGGTAAAAACACCAGTGGTCGTTACTTTAAGGTTGAAAACATACTCTTTTGTCTCTTCTGTGAGCACCGTGAATCGGTCGGAGCTGTACCATAGTTGGAAAGAGACACTGATCCTTCCTATATATGACCATGTAGTCAGAATTCAAAATCGAATAGCCGTTGAAGGAAAAACAATATTTTAAAATCCCTTGTATTGCACCGGTAGTAGTCATCTCAAAATCGAAATGTTCCAGTGGTAGTTAGGGTTTTGTACCAGTGTTCGTCACTCAAATAACTTGACATAATTTATTCAGAAACGCACTGTTTATCAGTTTAAAATTAAGAATAGAGTATAAAGTACTAATCTTAATAACTGTGCATCACTTTTGGCACTCAAGAAAGAAAATAAAAAAGTTTTTACATACTTTTTAAAGCAATTTCAGTAAGAAAAATGTTAACTGAATTCAAAAGTTAACTGTATATTATTTTAACGTTAAGAGTACAATATTAATTACTATGTTTAATAACTATAGTGACTTTAAGCACTCAAGAATGAAAATAAACATGTTTGTACATACATTTTTAATACAATTTGAGAAACAAAATAAGTTAACCGAATTCAAAACTTAATTATATATCACCTTAAGATTAAGAATGGACAATAAAATACTGAGGTTAATAATAATGCATTAGTGAAGAATGAAAACAAAAATGTTTTTAACTACCTATATTGTATTTACATGTTGTTATTTCTCATTAACATGCTTTTTGATAACGCACGATATGGGCTAGGGGTACGCACGAGAAATGATTTGAGACTGTCACCTCTCGCAAAGGTGTCGCGAAAGTTGTCTCGTCTCGAAAACTGTATCTGTTTCTATTGGAAGAGCTATGTCTCGTCTCGAATTTCGTAACAAAAATTCGTTACACATGCAGTTTTGTGTAAAAAGTGAAATGTATAAATACATGAGAGAAAACATTGCAGACAAACATTATGTTAGTATATTGAACATACTTTTTTGTATGTGGTGCAAAATATCTTCATCTATGGGGTTACTTTGCACCAAAGTTTATATGAAATGAAATCTTTGAGTTTTACGTTCCACGATTTTGCCGGGTATGCTAAAGGAGACTATAATCATGAGAATGAATGAAATAGTAGAAGGAAAACTGTGAGAGAAAACGGGAAAACCCCGAGAAAACCACACACAGTGTTTGTCCAACACAAAGCCCATTTGGCACGTGCTGGGATCGATCCAGGAACTCCACGCAGGAGAGATGAACGCTCCATCACTGAGCTACCACGTCCCCAAAAACACAACCTCAGAATATACTTCATATAGAGTAGAAATGAAATGAAATCTTTGAGTTTTACGTCCCACGATTATGCCGGTTAGGCTAAAGGAGACGGTGATGATGAGTAATGAATGAAATGGTGGAATGAAGAAAGTGGGAGGAAACGGGACAACCCCGAGAAAACCCACGCACACGGTGTTTGTCCACCACAAAGTTCACTTGGCGGGGATTGGGATCGAACCCAGGACCCCAAGCACCAGAGGTGAACGCTCCACCACTGAGCTACCGCGACCCCTCATATAGAGTAGAAGTAACAAGATGTAAAAAAAAAAAAAAAAAAAAAAAATTGGCCCGTCTGGAGGACATGTAAGCTAAACACCAATACAATTGTTACAGATTTATTTACTTGCACTGTTTAGGCTGAACATCGCAACACCAATATCATTATGTCACATCCTTTCAAAAGTATGCTAACTGCAACGTAGACCTGCTTTGCTTCGTAATGTCCAAATAGTTGATTACTGTGCTCGAAAGCAGGCAAGTAGCATACAAATTTATGATGTTGAAGTCGTTATTTTTCACAGCTATGGAGAAAAGACATGAAAACGAAAAATAAAAATAAATCTTTGTTTTACTTCCTACGGTTATGCTATGTATGCTGACAGTCACAAATGAGTATTGAAAATTGATGATCTTGGAATACGATTTGGTGGAATAATGAGGGGGGGGGGGGAAATAGACATTGATTAAATATAAAATTGAAAAGAAATAAGGGCCTGACGCTCAAATATTTATCTATCTGGCAGCCATCTTGATCCCTCTAAAATTAGAGTAATAGTAATTATAACAATAAACACAGAATATACCTAGATATAATTTACGCACCTTGAAGTGTAGAAATTAATGATTGCAATCCTCAGCATTCCAATAGTTCTTTGGTTTCTCCAAATGAAGATTCGGACATCGGTTTTCTTCTCAAGCAATAATGGGGTACAATAATCAGTTGCAGTCCAAAGCCAAGTCACTAAGTTAAGCATGAATATAAAAGATTTTGTGTTAAATATTTCAATGTAAATTTCATGAAATAGAATTCATTAGTTAGTTACATACAAACTCTTACGCATGTAAGTCAGAATCTACTTGTAATAACTTGTAAATTTAAACAAACTAAATTATACTACAGTTATAGGGACATCAAACATATATTCCATAAGATATATAGGGTGTCTCAAAAGTCCCCTGACATTAAGTAACTCGATTATTATCAGAGTTACAACAAAATGTAATTGGGAAACCGTCTCCAAATATGATGTTTCCAATGTAAGTTGAAGGAATTTTCAAAATCGGATGAGCCGTTTGGCTGTACACTCTTTATGCGTCCAATGTTAAATGAAAATGCAACGTTGCCATTTACCTGGACCCACAACATAAGTGAATGAAGTTACTGATTTTTACGCTAACATGTCGATGGCTAGCCCCCATTTCAAACAGTAACTTCATTCACATATGTTGTGGGTCCAGGTAAATGGTAACATTGCATTTTCATTCCACATTGGGCGCATAAAGAGTACAGCCCAAACGGCTCCTCCGATTTAAAAAGTGTTCACTTTAGAATGAAAACAACATATTTAGAAATGGTTTTTCCTCTTACGTTTTGTTGTAACGTCAGAGGACTTTCGAAACACCCTGTATACATCATACGAAGTTCCTTTCTAAATTCTACACGGGTGTAGTTTAATTGAATGTGAGATGGGTGATACACATTAGGCCGTTTGGAAATACTCTCACAGACGGCCGCCATTTTGGATTAAATTTGTTTGTTATAAACTGGTGGGTAATGTGATATATATATGGCCACAGGCTAGAATTTTCTCAGTATGTCAAATATGCAATCAGATTCCATGGAGCTTAATTTGGTGAAAAGTTATTGCCAATTGAACGTTGTATTTACCTCTTTCTTCTAGATGTAGAACCATACCGTTAGCACGTGAGGAATGCATCGAAATATTCAAACTGTGGAGCGGGAGGAGTGCCTGTACAGTGGTTACCGATTGCAAACAGAATCATCCACAATGTGACTGTGTTACATGTTGCAGTGTCACAGTAATTAACTAAATTTGAGGAGACGGGCACATTCGTGAACATACGTCGTAGCGGACGATCGTAGAGAGCTACAGATGAAGCAACGCCTACGGCAGTGCTGACTTCTTTCTGGATGTGGCCCCAGAGGAGCACACGTCATTTATTAATGCAATGTGGGTTGAGTCATAGGGTCTGCGCGTGTATAAGTGCATCCGTACAAGGTGCAAATGAAGCAACATCTCCACGAGAACGATGTTGATCGCCAAGTGCAGTGAGTAATTATGGTTAACATTTTTATGCAAATACTCTTTTCAGATGAAGCTGACCTCTACGTAAATGGGAA
Organism: Thermobia domestica; assembly: GCF_964235325.1. Classification (NCBI taxonomy): domain Eukaryota; kingdom Metazoa; phylum Arthropoda; class Insecta; order Zygentoma; family Lepismatidae; genus Thermobia; species Thermobia domestica. Next base: position 272,722,147 of record NC_137456.1, on the reverse strand, counting down.
GGTTAATAGGCAGAACATGCACAATTGGTCACCTGACAACCCCGCGTGCAAGACCCCTCCAACATGACCAGCGCAAAGAAAATTAATTATGTTGTTGGCAGACAAATGAGGAATACGTCTAATCAGTCACTTTTTCATTCCATAAAATTAACTGCGGAATAATACCTCACGCTCGTACAGGGATAGATATTGCGAGCTGCGATGCCCGAGGATGGTACATTCTCGCAGTTTTTTCAACACCATGGCGCTTTCTTCATTATGGATTCGTATTGCGTCACTACTTGAACAATTTTCTAGAACATGGGTTGATCGACGAGAGGCAGTTGAATGGCTGCTCGATCACCGGACCTAACGCTGTTCAATTTCTAGCTAAGTGGAAAAGTTAAGGCTATGGTTTGTGCAGTAAATATTCATAATTTTTATCATCTAGAACAAAGTATCGCCATCGTCTGTGCACAAATTTGACCCTATATCCTACTTTGTGTCCACAGCAATTGGAAGAAGCTTCTGCAAATGTTTATTGCTCAGTAGGAACATGTAGAACATATACTATAACCAGGGGTAAAAGTGGACCTGAAAAGGTGGGGGGACGGTAGGTAGCGGCATCACTCCACGCCGTTCCTCCTGCCTATCTCTGCCCATTGTACCATTTTAGGATCTGGGGGACGTCCTACATATTTTTCGAGGTGGGGAACTGCGTCCCCCCGCGTTCCCCCTCGCTTTTACCCCTGACTATAACAGGGAAATGTGTTCGAAGTGGGAAAAATCAGAGGCGGTGTGTTTTATTACGATTTTGACTCGACATATCGGCTATCTAAATGTTCAAATGCAGTGAGGTGTGAAGCCTACAAGATTGCATTTCTATTTACATAATGTCTGAAAACCACTGGAAAGCTTCTTTTAGTTACGGAGAAAAAACGGAGAGACTGATCCATCCATCGTGAGCAACTTTCTGGAAAAAAATAAATAAAAATAGCCCTTACCTTGTATCAGAGAATTATACACGAAAGTGCTCAAAAACCGACTTTCAATATTAACAATTTCCAGCGGGAAAACTCCTGGACCACACACTCGAATGAGGGGTATTTCAAACTCCCGTAAGATCTGCCCCCACAGCAATCCCCTAAATCCGCCCATGCTCAAAATACGACGCTTATAAGAATTCAGACAAGACGACACATACATACATGCGAAAGAAACAATTCAATACGGCACATCAAAATATAAACAAGATGAACTTCTTTGAAAACACCTCATTTTACAAACAAAAGGTAGAAAAAGGTAAAAATGTCAGTATTGTCAACTTAGAATCTACATAAGAAATAAAATCTTTTTATGTGCAAAGCTATTCGTCAATACGTATAAAAAAAGGGATTTATTAATGGTATTTAGCATTTATTCTTCCGTGAAGGTTTATCTTGATCACTAAAAAACCAGAAACGGTATGTCTCTATCACTGGAAAAAAAAAAGAAGGGTATGACATACCACTACATATAGTCTCACTTGGTTCACTGCCAATAACATTTCACCAGAATAAGTTACATGATATCTGATTGCATATTTGACATCCTCAGAACATTTTAGTGCATGGCCATGTATCACACTACCCACTTATCGTCCGTATTACAATTTCGAATCTAAGATGGCGACCGTCCGCGTGATGTAATCCGAAAGTATCCCTCTGGGCCTAATGTGTATCTCTTATCTCGCAATCAATGTAACTACATCCCTGTAGTTTTCAGAAAGGATGACAAGGGACTTCTGATGCATCCTGTACATAATAGTTGTATCAATAATGACGGGTATACCGGCTAGGCTAAAGGAGACGCTGATGATGATATAATGAATGAAATGGTGGAATGAAGAAAGTGGGAGGAAACGGGAGAACCCCGAGAAAACCCACTCACACGGTGTTTGTCCACCACAAAGTTTACTTGGCGCGAGCTGGGATCAAACCAAAGACCCCAAACACCAGAGGTGAACGCTCTACCACTGAGCCATCGAGGCCCGACAGGAATATTTGTTGAAGTCTACTGTCTTCTTCAGTACCAAGGTTACACAAAAATGAGCCTATGGTTTTGATGGAATTCGAACCAACATTATATGTATACTCTCTCAGCGAGAATCAAAGCTGGCACCAAGTTTACATATGCGCGCGCATTGTATTTTACTTATATAGCTCACAGAGCTATGGGCGAGCAAGCAAGGCACGTGCCCCGGGCGTGTGGTTGGAGGGGCTACTAAAAGAGAGGTTATATATTAGTACTTTTCCATTTTGGTGTTTAATACTTTTCATCAGAGTGCGAAATCATGAAATCAAAGTGGGGGAGACTGAAGAACTGAAGAGAGCGAGAGAGAGGGGAAAAAAAAGCTGCGCAGTCTTACACTTCAAAGAATTGTAGTGAAATGAGGTCAGAATTCAAGATGACATTCGGATGCTTGGCACGAAGAAAAACATTGCAAGCAATTTTGAAAAAAAAAAAGAAAGAAAAAAACTTAAATAATGTGATATATTTTGTAGGCTTTGGATATGTATGTTTTAGTTGGCATCAACAATTATTGGTGTGTTTTGTCACAATTGACAGTTTAGCGAGAGACTAGGCTAACTGACAATTTTAACTTTCTGAAAGAAAAGGAAACAAATGAAAACAGCACGTTTCAAAGGATACGACTGATATTCATAGTTTGGTTTAGTATACAACAGGGGTGGATCCAGGATGGACTACTGGGGGGCGGTGGGTTGTAATGCCACTACTTACAAGATAGAGCTACTTTTAAGAGATTCAACTCTGGGTGGGTTTTATTTTATATTAAAATACACAAAGTTTCCTCTTCTTGGGGGAGATAGACCCTCCCTGGATCCGCCCCTGTCTCAGGACAAGCCACACAGACAAGTGGTTGAGGCAAAGGTCAATTAATGACATTAGTATGCTGTTCCGTCAAAATCTCAATCTTGACCTGGATGTAAGTTAGCCTGGTCTCTCACTGAACCCCTCAATTGAATGTTTAATATGTAAATTAGGCACTTCTACATCACAAACAGTAAATATAACCTACCTTATTCTACGTTTTTAAATGCATTTCTACAACTGATTGTAACTTTAAAGGTTCTCGTGAAGATTAGCTGGCGGAGGTTACCTAACATAGCCATGAGTTATCAAATTAACAGTTGTGCTTCGTGGGTGATGATAATGATCCTGAGGTTAGATGTTAAATTGGACTCGAGAGCGGAACAAGGGCTGATCTTATTCGTGTCTCAGACGGGGGGCATGGAATGGAACGAATATGAAAATAAGGTTGCTGTAATAGTTTTTCATAGGGTTTGTAAGATTTTCGAAACACTTGGCATTTTTTTTTTATCAAGACTTGACATTTTTTAAAGATAAAAATCAAGACTTGGCAATTTCAAGTTTCATCCCCCTCCCAATCTTGTAATGCTCGCTACGCCGCTGTAAGCAATGCATATTTTCGACAATATTCGTTGTTCATCTGTTTCCGCTGGGTTCCAACGTGGTGAGCTGCATATGGGACTTTTAATAGTGTTATTATAATGAGAAAGAATTGTAAATTATGTTGATGCTCCTAAAAGAGGGAAATTGAAAGAGAAATTAAATTAAAAATAAATAAGGGAGAGAAAAGTAATTACTTGAAAATAAAAATAAAGTCTTTGAGTTTAATGTCCCACTATTATGCTGTTAGGCTAAGGGAGTCGGTGATTAAAGCAAGTTAATGATTATGGAATATTTGGTGAAATGAGAAAGTGGGAGGAAACCAAGTCCCCGAGAAAACCTACGAGCACGTATATGAAAATGAAGTAAAACATACACTGGACTATGCTTTCTTTGTCTAGCAGAGTCATAGTTTGGAATCGAAAATGTGTTTTGAATCCTTGTATTTAGAGATTAAGAGTGTAAGTAACGAAATCACTTAATACATCCATTAAGATTTCGGAAAGCGAAATCTAAATTTAGGTAAGCTAACTCCATGTACTAACTGCTTGCATCCGCTTCGTACATTGTTCGAAGGGTCACGAAGCAAATCACCTCATTTAGTCTACACATACCTAGTACTAGCGTTAATTACCTGCTTCGTTGGGTGAAAATAAGAAAACCAGTAATACATGTATGTTACGTTAGTCAGTCACTTTTTTTACTATTACGAAACGCTCTCTCATATCGGTTATTTTCGATCATTTGTAAGATCCGTCTCCCCTCTTTCCCTCCCCAAGTTGCTTGGCTGAATTTTGATTTAAATAGTATCGGAAGTGTCACTGTCCATTTCTGCGCCCCCGAAAACAATGGATTTAGGTTAGGATCAGTTCACTTAACTTAGTAAGCCTACAGCTTTGGCGCGGCTCGACTTGTTGGAAAGCAATCCAAAATCTAAACAAATATATCGATGTCATTGGGGTTTACTAAAGTGTGTCGTAAGTCAAGAAGATTGAGAATCACTGCCTCGATTATTCACTTCAATTAATCATCAAACTCCTTTAACCTGAAGTATATAATCGTGGAATGTTCAATTAAAATTATAATTTTATGGCATCTAGAAAATGCACATATCGTACATTACGTTACATTACCATTCAATCGCAATAGGTTATTACAGACATGTGGTTGGCTTGAAGCTTAGCGTCCTATTCAGCGCCAAGACTGTGTACTACCTACACCTACAGCATAATATGGAATCCTACTCGCATGATCTTCGATCAAGATTTGAATCAACGGGAGGATGAAGATTTTCCCTCTCGTCAAGTAATTTCCCCAACTCGCCAAAGAATTTCTCCCTTGCCGGGAAAATATGTTCCCTCATTTCATATTTTACATATTATATACTATATATTATATCTTGCATCACTGAGAAATAAAAGGCTTGGATTGTATATCTGAAAAGTCGCCCCCTCCCCGCAGGCACGTAGCCACGATTTCGCAATACGGGAGGTCTGTGACGAAATACTGTGGTTATCACACCAGGGGTTCGATCAATCTAAACTATTTTACTGACAACATATCCATATTGATTTGTTAGGACAATAAAATGAGGATATGTTAGTAAGTATTTTAATTAAAGAATTATGAAGAAATCTTGCGTAAAAGAATAGAAAAAAGTATTGACAAAGACATAGTCTTCCAAGGTCATTCGAACTCGGTTCTTCTCGTCTTCTTTCTATTTCTCTTATCTTAGTTCAATGCCGTCAAGGATAGCAACGAGATCTCTTTCTGGAGTAAAGACATCCTATAAAATGGATTAGTGTTGCCGCGAAATTCAAAATGGTTCATATTATTGGTAATTCTGGGCATTGCTTAAGTTCTGACAGGCTATCTGAAAGAACCGGTTTATCGATCGTCATTTGTAGTCCATAGGGTTACTGGCGCAAGTCCCGGGGGGATGAGGACATGTCCCCTCCAATCTTAGAACTGGGGGGGGGACTTTCCCCTCAATAATCCGATTTGAAATGCGTTTTTTGGAGAGAAATGTGATGATTTGTGTCCGATTGCCACAAAGGAAAGTAAGATGAAATTGATGTCCCCACCCCAGAATAAGCCTTAAATCTGCCCACCTCACAATTTTGAAGACAACTCTGCTCCCCTGATCCTCCGCAGCATTGTTTTTCAACTTCATAATTTGAACATCCTTAAAAAAATTATGAGAACTGTCTTACCCGTCCCTCCCAATGTTGAAGACAGATTTGCGCCGCTGCATACGGTTAACATGGAGCTAGATGGAATTCGGAATGTTCCGTTATAATAATATCCAATTTCAACTTGATCCGCCCCCCCCCCCTCCCGTTTCCTCCACACAAAGCTCCTCGTAAGAAAGAGTAACCAAAACGCTTATTGTAGCTTTATATTTTTGAGGCTGATTCATCTGTTTCTTTCTGTTTCATCTTTCCTTAATATTTTTCATTTCTGGATCCGAAGGGGGGGGGTCTGGACCCACCCCTTGGCTACGTGCCTGCTTCCCGTAAAAAGCTTCATTCGAACCCTGAATCAAACAACTCCATCTGTAAAGCAGTGCTGAGTTGATTTTAATATCCTTTTCTGCAACGAGGCTGTATGAGACGTGGACTTACTGATTAACATGGACTCCGAACCACTCCCGCCGGGAATCGAACGCGGGTTTCCCACACCAAAGGCGCGTACGCTAACCGCTTAGCCATGAAGGAGCTCATATCTATAGCAGTGTAAGCAACAACAACAACAACAAAAAGAAACACACATACATACTAGAACAACAACAACAACAACAAAAAGAAACACACATACATATTAGAAGTTTGCGCAATTGGGGATCAAAACATTCTCAATGAAGTGTGAGAAATAGTAAACGTCAAAGTGGGCTTCTGCTTATTCTTTACTTCGTTAATACTTAATTCCTTCTAGAAATAGTGAAACAATACTATGAAGACACAGTACTTAAACATAATCGAAAGAATAAGACAAGGAAACAGAGTAATTTCCGACTAATTAAACTAGTCATATATACTATACCTAACTGTTACATTGTATTTCTTACCATATTACGAAAGCGATATAACTTTTTTACCAGCCATAGAAGCTGGACGCAATCCAATACTGCAATTTAGACGCTGTAACGAAAGCTGCAACTCTAACGCCTGACACTCAACTGTGTAATAGCTGTTTCAAGCGGCCTACAACTTATGACCTTGAAACTATGTGCTAGTAACCAAATTAATGCCAAGGTACGATACAAACACCCCAACTTGCCACAATGACGTCAACACAAGGAAAAAAAGAAAAACATCTAATTTTTGGTTCGAAAATTATGAAACAATAATAATAATAATGTAATTCTCAGGAACTCAAACATTAGTTAACTAGAGAACATAACAAGCAAAACAAAACAAAACAAAAAGAATCTTAAACGTGAGCTCTCCCAGACTGCTGTTTTTAAATTTCAGTGAGGCTGTAAAATATGTTTTGTTTTATTGTTAAAAAACAAAAAGAAAAAGAAAAATAAAGAAAGAAAGGAAATAAATTTTGTTGCAAATATCCTAGTAAAAATAGGTTTCCTAGACACAAGTGGCTCCGCGTAGCGTAGTTGCTAACGCTCTCGCCTTCGGTACGAGCGGACCCAGGTTCGATTCCGGTAGGGGCACTCGGTCGAAAAAGTATCAAAAGCTTTTAAGTCCAGACATCCTGAATGAGGCTTTCTTGGGTTTTCCTCATTTCATACCAGGCAAATGCCGGGTAGTACCCAACATATAGGTCCCAGGCCGTTTGCTTCCTTCCCTTTCCCCGGATAGTGTGCTCACCGAGGGACGTCATAACTCACATGTGACGGGCTAACAAGGTCATTGATGCCGAAAGCCCAGAAATCTAAATCCTAAATCTTCACTACACAAGAAAATGTTCGCGCTGAAAACGGTTTCTTAGCAATTATGTTAAGCAGTCCTGTAGTAAATCTCCATCAAGTAATAAACCGTCACATATAAAAAGGAAAGAATAAACACATAACATTCATTTTGCGTACCTTGAAATGTAAAAAGTTACAGAACATTAATATTCAAAGATTTCTCAAAATTCAGATTAACCCATTTCTTTCTCCTCAACCATTAACGAGTTACAATAGTAAGAATTGTGGTCATAAATCACATTACTTGTTTAGTACTATATTAAAGCAAGTTATACTAAAGGAATATATAATTAATGGAATATTTAACTAAAGTGATAATTTACTATTGCACTTACCCAGGCTTTTCTTTCCTTCCGCTATTCTTTTCCGTTTGTAAACAACCTCGTTTATAAACCAGCTCGCAAGCATACGACAGTTGTTTCATGACGTCATCTATGGTGGAAGAAAGAGGTGTCTATAGGCTGTCAGGACCTCACACACAGATGGACGTATATAACATATAGCTGAAGTATTTAACATACGTATACGTATATAAAATACGGAAGATTGTTAGATATCAGACATCCTGCAGCGACATGATATAACATCCAAGCGCGTTAAAGGCAGTAGCTGTGTAGCATATGGATAAAGTACGCTCCGTACAGATTTCCTTAGTAAACATAACGAATCCTTGTATTTGTACAATATACCGCTGTCCGGATAATGGATTTTTCTCAGTGTATGGTTTCACACTTTTCTGCGTCGAGACATAGGAGGTGATGACGTCATAATTTTAAACAATATATTTTCTTTTATTAAGTTTATGTTAATTATTTTGGGGGGGCTTATTTTTGGACGTAGAAGATTAAAATTTTGCACAAACATTCAGTCCGCCGAGTAGTATTTATCAGATTTTTCAGATCTCTTCATTTCTTCGGGATTTTTCCGCCTCAGATACATGATGGAGACACGTGAGTCCTACCGTGTGAAAGGCAGTTCTATTCTGAAGAGAATGATGGGCGGATTATAGTCCTAGAGTAATTAATAATGTGTCAGATAATTTTTACAAAATATCCTTCTGTATACGGGAATATGGGACATGGTCGGTATATATATATATATATATTTGGCGGGCTTACTTTTGCACCTAGAAGATTGAAATTGTGCACAAACATTCAGTCGACCGAGTAGTATTTAACAGATTTTTCTCAGATCTCTGCGTTAAAACAGGGGGATCCAGAGGGCAACAATTTTAAAAAAGGGATATTTTGACCAAAAATCCCTTTCTTAAGGATTTTGCCGCCATAGATACGTGATGGAGACATATAAATGGTATCGCCTGAAAGGAAGTTCTATTCTGAAGAGAATGATTGGCGGATTATAGTCCTAGGGTAAATAGAGATGTCTTAGGAAATTTTTTACCTGAGATCAGGGTCTTTTGCGGCAATTTGGGGCATCGTGGGGATTCTTGATAAAATTTCTCCCGCCCTTACTATTCAAGATAGAAACTTGAAATTTTGCACACACATTCAGTCTACCGAGTAGTATTTACCAGATATTTCCGAGATTTCTACGTTCACACAGGGCCGTTCAAGAGGGGCCCAAAGTGTAACAAAAGATTCCCCCCGAAATTTTCCCTTTGACATCACTTTTACCTCTCCTGGTACATGGTATGGGCGTGCAAGTGGCACGATTTGAAAGCCTGCTTCATTCTAAAGAGAATGAGTATGAGCCATGATAATAGGATAAATAGTGACGATGCAGTAGCTGCTTGACTGAAAGTCTAAAAATACCCCGAAAACCTAGGTTCCAGAAAGGGTTAATCTCAAAATGGCATCTAAATGCATACTGCGCCCCAGTTATGGAGTTAATCCTTTGCAGTTCCAGCTTTTTGACTCAAAAAACCGTTTTGATCTCAAATCAGAGAATTTTTGAAGCAATTATTACGTTCGATTATTTGGCTATTGTTATATTTGAAAAAATCTAGTGTATAGCATCAAAAACTCTAAGACCACGTTTCCATTTTACACGAATCTTGTAGCTGTCATAAAAAGCTTGCAACCCGATCTTTCTATTTACTGTTTGCATGTTAGAACTTCCTGAAAACAAGAAAGTTATCTACACCCATGCAGCCCTCCACTCTGGTGTACAGATAGTGAACCTCCTCGTTAAAAACGTGTATTTTGGCGCACTTCCCCTCCCTGTCCAAAATAATCCGTTGTTTCGGAAGCGGCGAAACTGGTTTTTCCTTTATGTCAGCGGGAGGGCAATAGCAGGTAGCAAGTAAGACGTCCCAGAAAGTTGCATATAGTTCAACTCCTTGCAAGGTGGAAAAAATGCCGTATGTCCCTTTCAAGACCATGTTTACATTGAGAAATATAGTAGGGTTACAAGGGTTTTTATATGACAGCTACAAGATTCATGTAACGTGACAACAACGCTTAAGACGCACCTTTCAAGTGATATGCATGTACTCTTAAATTAGTTTCACCTTTTTGATACGTGGCATTTTATATTGGTATAAAGTATACTGTATGGATTGTATGTACGAAGTGGGAAGAGAAATCATATAAATACAGAAAAAAATATAAAATAAATACATAGTATTGCAGAAATAAATTTCAAATGTTTTAATCTTAAAACAAGTTGAACTTCCACAATAGGAACACAACATTCACAAATGAAGTTACAGACAATCAAAGATGCTAAATTATCACATTAAAATTATTTCCCTTAACTGTAATGGACTGGATGACATTTCTGTTAAAACTAAGTTGATCATCTCTTCAACAGATTCGTTAGCATCACGAAGCAATTTAGCAAGTTTACCGTCGATATCGTGCAAGTAACTGACGAGATTCATAGACGATTCTTTCAAATACATCTTCAACGCGTCACTCATTTCTTCCAGATACTTTTCAAGCTTACTCCCAAGAGTTACCAAACTTAAACCTGGTATTTTTGTTTTAGTTTTGCTCCTGGTTGTTTGAGGAATGTTTTTGCCAATGCATTCAAGAAGCAGGAACGAATGTACCCTACTTTTAATTATGGATTCCATTGTGGTCAAACAATCAACCAGGTTTTGCAGCATATCGGACAATTTTGAGTACTTATTCGACCTTTCTCTTCTAACATATTGTTCCAGTTTAAATTTGAGCTGTTGTATCTTATGCTGAACCGAAATCAAATATTTGTACTCCATCGCATAATCAGACTTAGAATTTGCTTCCTTTTTGGTTTTCTCAGAATTCTTCTTTCTTTTCTCTTGATGCAAGCTGAACGATTGTTTGAGGATTAGTGCACTTTGTTTACCGAGGACACTGTTGTCTGTAAAAGAAGCAGATTTCGAGGACAACTTCTTGGTCGAGGCAGGAAGTGACGTTTTGTTTCGTACTGAACCTGGCCGTGCTGGAGATTTTGATCCCTGGTAATCTGATTCGGTAGTAGATATTCGCGGTGCGATTTGCTGAGGCGCTGAAAAAGATCTGCTACTTGATATAAAGGGCATTATATAAGATCTTAACGTTTAAAAAATGAAATATCAAGATGATTTGTTAAAATTACAAAAGTTATTTGCTTCTATAGCGTAAAATTTACTCTTCCTCAAATTTACGCCTAGTTACAAGACCTTGCAAAGATTTCCTGGAAGAAAAATGCCGAAATGAAAATTATTTCAAAATTCATTGTGTCATAATGCCGAAAAATTTATAAACAAAACATTCAGTGTGTCATGGATATACTGCAACAATTAAATAAGTAATATTGTTAAATGCACTTATTTCTTTGCATTGAAATAGTACATGTATTATAGATAGGCTAAAAGTGCCTTTCCGTGAGAAAGTGTTTGAAACGTTTTATAAATAATTACTTTTAATCCTAATGTACACGCGGCGATGCAAAAAATATTGTCCTTGCTTTTGGTGTCAACTCTAAACGGGCGCAAAGGAATTGGTGCCCCCTCCCTGGGGGCATTGTTTGAAGCGCCCTACCCGACTGCTCTCAGGGACATGATGTACCATGCGTCGAGTAATATAAAGCTATTATTTTGGATATACTTAAAATTGCTGGACTCACGAATAGATTATAGCTAGCGTCGTCACTGCTCTTTTTTACTGTAAGTTTGAATAAAGAAAATCTGCACGGAATAAACAATTTATTGAGAGAATTCAATAAAAAATGTATCAACAGATTCTAAGAATTGATAGTAAAGTAGACTACATGTCGTCGTGTAAAATTTATCGTGTTGAATTCTAAACGCTACATTGCCACGAAACAAAAAATAAATAAATATAATAAAATTAAATAAATAAATAAATAAATGTCAGCAGTCAGTATTACATTTTTCTTGGAAGTGTCATCTGTTATTGCTTGGTGAGATAGTTTGAAAAACTTGCTGATTGTGTAAATTGCAATACCAAGAACGAATACTATAATACTACACTTAAACTCACAGGATATGTACTTGTATAGTACTTCTGAGTTTGGCGCTCTTGCAATTTTATTTGATACGGCGCATTCATGGGCTCAGCAGTGCGCTTGGGTTCATGATCGGAGTAGGCCTACGGTTACAACTTATGAAGAGATAGACATAGTAGAAAGGAAATAAAATTTATGCTGTCAAAATGTTTGCTAACGACATATATGTTCGACATGTTCGACAATCTATTGTAGCCGATGGCGTGGGTCAATGAAAAGTTAACCCACCACCCACTGATCCATTACACAACGTGACCCACGACCCACCATGACCAACTGTGACCCAACACCCACCAAAACACATTGTCATCAACTCTGACCCATGATATATGCCCTCCTTTCTACTGGCTTTACTGAGTTTACACCATTAATAAAACAAGGCTGTGAAATTATCACTAATCGAAGTTTGAATTTCTACGGTCAATCGCTGAAGCACCTCTCTGTTATAATTTGTGAACCTGACCTTCATGATATAAAATAGTAAAGTGTTTATCACAGTTACTTCCTTGTTGAATTACAGATATGCAGGTTGTCCGGAATGGGACTGACGGTTTTTAAAAGGATATAGTTTTGATATGGACAGAGATACAGAAGAAAATAACATTCATATTGATGCAAAACTCAAAAACTTATGTTCAGCAAATTTTCATACGTGAACAATTACCGGTGACGGCGCTAGTATCGTGGATAAACAGAAATTGCGTCGGCAGTCGAAAAGGCGAATGATGATGGTTTGGTGATGGTTTGCAGAGACAAAGGTCTTTTTCAAGCTCAACGAAACTTTCGACGTGTTTACCACAAGGATCCTCCATCACGCAACAGTATCCAGGCGTGGAAGGATCCATTTTTATCAACGGGGAGTGTAGTGAAACAACTCAGGTGGTAAATCGCGTGTGTCAGAAGAAACTGTGGAAGCGATAAGAATGTTTCTCACGTAGCCCGAGGAACTCAATTCGCGCAGCGAGCTAGCAATTGTCAATTCTAAAGTCACCCGAAAAAAATCATAACAAGCTAAAATTTTGCACATGCCTTCGAGAAGGTGTATATAAAAACATACTAAAAATCCTGAAAAATCTGGTGACGGGTTTGGCTGCCATATTGGAAAATGGACGAAAAAGCCTGTTTTTAAAAGTAATAACTGGTTTTCACTATAATAGCTATAACTCACGTTCTATCTGCACTATTAATATTATTTTTATTTCATTCGAATAACAAAGGATTAGGCTTACAAACCATGCACCACACTTACCAGTTTACTTCACATGTGGGAAGTAACAGAGGGATTTCTTTTTAAAAGTCACCAAAATTTCCTTTATTCCGATTAGTTTTCTTATATATTAACCCAGAAAAACATAAGCTAAAATTTTGTACATTCTTTGGGAAATGTGTATATAACAACATATCCTAAAATATCCGGTAAATAGTTTGGCCGTCATATTGGAAACTGTCCCCCAAACCGTTGTTTTAAGTGATAACTGGTTCTCACTTTAATAATTATAACTCATATTGTATTTACACTATTCATGTTATTTTTACTTCATTCGATTAACAAAGGACTACTCTTACAGACACTTACTAGCCTAGTACACATGGGAGAAGTAAGGGAAGGATTTTAAAAAATCCTCAAAATTTCCGTTCTTCCGATTACTTTTTCTCAATCAGTTGACAATCTCGTCCTCTGAGAGTAGTAATTAAACTTACATTAAATACAACATAATACACAAACCATAAGCTTTCAAGCTTCATTGGAATCATAGTGATAGAAAAGAAGCAACAAAAATTACAACTGGGATATCGGAGGCCATTTTGCCCTTAATCTTAGGCAAATCATAAACGAGTCATCAAATTCTCTCTAATTTATCAATAGTAACACTTATAAGAAATAAAAAATCTTATATCGTGCACACTTTACAATAGTTGTAATTAAAGAGGCTTTTACAATGTTTTCATGTACCATGAAATTAAAGGTAATAATAATTGTAGAATTCGTTAAGAACAGAGTGCCTTTTACAGCACACAGTGTTTCGTAATGCAGCCTGGATTTTCAATAACGATTATTACCTTTCAATAGTGCCCACGTTCGTATTTTCATCGGGATTGATTTCCCCATAATAGAAATTGGTTCAACCACTGCCATTACAATGTACACAAAACGAGGTACATATCAGTCCTGTTTTTTTGCACTTAAATACGCGTTCACATTCCATCTAGCAGCTACAGTATATAAGTTAAAATAGAGAGTCTGAAGCTTGAGCTTTCACTGTCATGAGTGGTTCCAAACACGTTTCAATCCTCTGCGATATCCAGAAAGTAAGGGGTAACTTGTTACCCTTCCAAAGTTGTACCTGTTGGTAAACCCGAAATAAGTGCTGATAGGCTGCTGCACTGGTAGGTGGCAAAGCTTCCATTGAATTTTGTGCTGAACTGATCAGCGTCCAATTTCACTTGTGACGGGATATTTCGCATTAACTTTCATGAGTGCTCGATAACACAGCTGATCTAAGGTAAACACTGACCTTTCAGTACCGTGCAAAGTAAGAAGTGTGCCGGTGCTGTGCCACCAGTTGTAGCTCAGAATACTTGTTATAGCATTATTACCAACAGGATGTATATTATGTTCGTCTGTTATTTCCAAGGACTTCAATCGCTGACTACGCATGCTGACAAGAAAATTAATTCTTTCCTCTAAACCTAAGAATTTTGCTAACTCAATAACAGTCATAAATGATTTTCTTGCTACTACAGAATAGAACGAAGGCAATAACCCATCGATTATCAAATTAATTTGTTCGGTCAACGACATCTTCGGATCGTACTCTAGTATTAATTTCCACTTATGAAAAATATAATCTAAGACAGGTTCAGAATCTAACTGTTCCCTATTTCTCATTTCTTGCTCTAAAACTTGTGAAACTATATTATCCTGATAAGCCTCTATTAATTTGTTCTTAATCTGAACATACATAAGATTATCATATTCTGCGGTCGATTGTAAAGCTAACAAAAAGGCACGAGCTCCATTTTCTAAACAATATGGCAACAAATGGCGTTTCTATACATCACGAAGGTTATGAAGAAGAGAAAAATCCTCAAAATGATTAAAAAATGACTGAACTGACTCGTTCAAATTGCCAGAAAATCTGAGGGGTTCTACTAAACGATCTAACGCAGATGAAATAACACAAGTACTCTCTATTATAGCTATTTTCAAAATTACACTTCCTAATCACACTAATAATTAATATATTACACTGCCATGTATATAAATCCAACACCAAAATATAAATGACACTTCTTATATACTAACAGAAAGATAAACAAAATATAACAACTTGCCAAAATCTTCTCTTCTCACCCACCAATAAGTCAATAAATTAAAAAAACAATGAAACAAAAGTTACTCTAACTGAGCAAATGCACAAACGTAGCTAGGGTAGGCGGGTGGGTTAAAAGTAACTCTACTCAAAATGCATCGTTATTATGTTCAACTCAATGGGATTTATCTTTTAAATTTCTAATGTACCTGACTTATCTATCGAAAATGTTTAGAAATTTGAGATCGTTACAACGGCGTAAGACTCACAGCATCTCCGTCATGTGCCGGTACTGTGCCATCAGTTGTAGCTCAGAATACTTATTAAATGAACGCAACAAAATGGGGATGAAACTGATGCACAACACGGTACTTAACTGTAAAATTGTGATTGAATTTAAATTAAATTCAAATGTTTCTATTTTGGAAATGACTAATTGTGGGAAAGGTAAGAGAAAGAGAAAGGTTTTAACTAAGCAAAAGGAATGAGCACTAGCCTGATAGATCCAACGAAGCTGGCGTCGTCTTGGTCATCTGGAACAATGAATGTCTTTCTCTGAAGAAGCCCGGATAAACTGGAGTCAGTCAACATCTGGATCTGAATCCTGTTGATCTGCAAGAGGCGTCGAGTTCTCTTTTGACAATGTGTCTTTACAATGATATTCTCCTACACCTTCATTCCACTATTTTCAACTTAAGCTCGATATATCTGTGGTGATAAACCAACAGAATGGTATTCTTGAGTTATGGAGCTGGTTGTTCTCCAATGGTGCGATCCGCTTCTCTCGTCGATCCTGCACCTATCCTAACCATGTGTCGAATACCCCTTTGTCGATGTGTCCACCATGGTTTTGTCTGGCTGTAAAATGATGACTCTGGCGTTCAGTGAACAGGGAAGTATCAGGCTGTGCGTAAAGGTTTGCGGAAAGGCAAGAAGAAAACTAGTCCTGTTTATTAACAATTTCGAAAGTGACAACAAATACAAGTTTATGCAAACTTTCTGGCAATGTACAACATTAATAAAAGTTTTGTTCCGATTAATTTTAAAGAGTTCATAGTTCTGTCGTTGATAAATGTAATTTAATGAAATAATTGAATTTGGAGAAGTAAGTTAAAAGTTTGCACAGTTATCACATGGTCACTTCACATCTAATACACAGCTATTTCACAGAAGAAATAATTCAGCAGTAGCAGTGACGGATTCAAGGATCGCATTCTCGTCGTTGAAAATGCCGATTTATTCTTGTAGGTCCTTGCGTTTCGTCAGCAAATGGTATGCCTTTTATTTTCCTTGGCGGTAAGGAGCTGATGTATCGCACCTGTGATAGCATACAAAAAATGGTAAATGTGTCTTCATGTTTTCAAGATTTTCTTGTAATTTTCTTGAACTGAAGACTTTAGAAGGACTTTTCCCCGGCCAAGGTTAATGAATGTAACATCTGTAAAGGTAATCGAGAAAGTTCTGTTGTTTTTTTTACCCACCACCTTCGATTGATATGACATCTAAGACGTACTTGGAAGATCAAAAATAGTCCGTATCAGCATCGACGATCTTCTGCCAACGTTTGGGATGGCCATGGATTCCATCGAGGTGAAATTGGTGGGCCGTGAAGCGAAGAAAGTATCAAGCGCATTTTGCACTACTACTGCTCTACTAGGGATTTGAACTGGTCCTCTAAGGTGATTGTTTAAGGAATTGAACAGATGATAATCGGACAGTGCAATGTCCGTGGAGGACGGCGGATAAAATAATGTTTCCCATCCAAAGCGTAAAATGGTGTCCCCGGTCATCCTAGCCACGTAGGGCTTAGCTTTGTCCTGTAACAAGATGATATCTTTGGGATTCAGAAGTTTTGGCTCCAGAGTTTTAAGTTTTTCTTGAACACGGCTCAACTGCTGACAATACACAGTTGCATTGATCCTCTGACCAGATGGTAGCAGCTCCTGATGCATGACGCCGCGAGCAGTCCACCAAATATACAGGAGGACCTTCTTCTGGAGGCTTTTTTGGAACTGGTTCATGGGTTGATGACCAATCATGACGACGCCGTGGAGCTCCGTACAGGTCTCACAATTTCATCACATCAACAGCCTGTCCAGAAATGTCTCCTTTCTCAGACGAGACAGTAAAGAAACACAGCTGTCTTCTCACGTTACCTTATGACCAGCAGTCATAATGTGGGACCCATCGACTCAACTGGTACTGCATCCCAAGTTGATGAAGGTGCTATTGAATGGTTTCTCCACTCACACTCAATTGTAGTCCCAGTTCCTCACATATCTGGCCACTGTTTCCTCAATTGCCGCCTAGAGATCATTTTGTACATGAATTGGTATTCCGGCACATGGTGCGCCTTCGAGTGTTTAGTCACCGTCCTTAAACTTGTTAAGCCACCGCTGCATTGTTCACGTAGTCACGACATACTCACCAGAGGTCTGGCATATCTTCCGCCCCGCTGGAGTGGCATTTGATTCCAGTTTCAACTCGTATAGCATACACGTCGTTAAGACGCTCTGTGCGGGTCTCATATTTACTCTGTCCTTACGCAAATTTACGGTGTAACTGAACTGCTACAACCAGGTAGTATGTTGGATATACCCACACCAACAACTGACCTTCGCCTTATCTCCATTCGCATTCAACTCACGGTGTGAGGGCCAATTGAACACAGACATCCAATTGCGACAGAATTTGCTTGGTAACTTTTTCTTTCTTCACGTGCTAAATGAGGCCAAAAATATGTACAAGCAGATCAATATCTTCCCCAAAAATTGGTCCTGGATGTGGCTGTTTTGAAGATAGTTCTATTGCTGTACACAAATCCGGGTATGTGCATCTCCAGAGGCTTGAAAAACACTAGTGTCAGCAGCCTCCAAGTATGAGTAATGAGATGATTAGAAAGTATTCCAATAAATCTAGATTTGCTCTTCAGATTCAGAAAGAACTTCTCTTGAGATGTGACAACTGGCGTTGAAGAAGTAAATATAACATTTGGAAAATGTAGCTCGACAGAATGCCTTATTCGCTCTATGCGTAGTCAAGGAGTAGTACTTAATGAAGTTTTATTTGTTATTCCGGTTCTGTCACTATGATTTGAATGAAATTTAGATGTTATATTGTGTGTTTTATGGTGTATTTAATGTAAGTTTAATTGCTACTCCCAGAGGACGAGATTGTTAACTGATTAAGAAAAAGGAATCGGAATAAGGAAATCCGAATCCTCCGTAACTTCACTCATGTGTATAGTAGACTGATAAGTGTCTGTTACCGTAGTCCTTTCTTATTCGAATGAACTAAAAGTAACATCAATAGTACAAATACAATGTGAGTTATAGCTATTAAAGTGAGAACCTGTTATTAATTTTAAAAATTACTGTTTGGCGGCCATTTACCAATATGGCCCCAAACTCTTTACAGGATATTTCAGGACTTTTGGTATGTTGTTATACACACCTTCCCAAAGGTATGTGTAAACTTTCACCTTGTTATGATTTTTTCAGAGTTAGGTATAAGAAAACTAATGTTCAGAAGCGAAATTTTTATGATTATTAAAAAGAAACCCCTCCGTTACTTCTCGCGTGTCGAATAAACTGGTAAGTGTGATACTTGGACTGTAAGCATAGGCCTTTGTTATTCAAATGAAGTGAAAATAACATCAATAATGCAAATACTACGTGAGCTATAGCTATCAAAGTCAGAAACAGTTATTACCTTTAAAAACCACTATTCGGCGGCTATTTTCCAATATGACTTCCAAACTCGTTATCAGATACTTCAGGACTTTCAGTATGTAGTTATATACACATTCCCTAAGGTAAGTGCAAAATTTCAGCTTGTTACGATTTTTTTCTGGGCTAATATATAAGAAAACTTATTGGAAGAAGGGAAATTTTGGGAATTTTAAAAAGGAAATCCCTCTGTTACTTCCCGCATGTGAATTAAACTGGTAGTTGTAATACATGGTCTATAAGCGTAGTCTTTTGTTATTGGATTGAACTAAAAATAATATCAATAGTGTAAATATAACGTAAGTTATAGGTATTAAAGTGAAAAATAGACATTACCTTGAAACACCACACTTTGCAGACATTTTCCAGTATGGCGGCCAAATCTTCACCGGATATTTCAGGACTTGTAATATATTGTTATATAAACCTTCTCAAACGTATGTGCAAAATTTCAGCTAGTTATGAATTTTTCTGGGCTAATATATAAGAAAACTATTTGGAAAAATTGAAATTTTGGGGATTTTTAAAAGCAAATCCCTCCGTTACTTCCCGCATATGAAGTATACTGGTAAGTGGAATACTTGATCTGTAAGCGTAGTCCTTTTTTATTTGAATGAAATTAAAATAACATCAATAGTGTAAATACAACGTGAGTTATAGCTATTAAAGTGAGAACCAGTCATTACCTTAAAAAACCACACTTTGTCGCCATTTTCCAATATGACGGTCAAACCCCTCACCGGATATTTCAAGACTTTTAGTATGTTGTTATATACATCTTTTCAAAGGTATGTGCAAAATTTCAGCTTGTTATGATTTTTTTCTGGTTTCAGCTCTTTTTTTCTTTGTTTAATTTTACTGGACTAACAGTGCACGATGTGGTACAGAAAAGATTACATTTGCGCGCGTATAATGTGCAATCGTTGCAAGAAATTAAGCCGAACGATAAGTCACAGAGACCAGCATTTACTACTGAAATTTTGGACAGGATTGATTATGACCATAATTTAATATTGAACGTTGTTTTCTCTGATGAGGCAACATTTCACTTGTCTGGTTGTGTTAACAGACACAATGTTAGGATATGGGGATCTGAGAACCCGCATGCGTACATAGAACATTCTAGAGACAGTCCAAAATTGAATGTTTGGTATGCTTTAACACATAATGCAGTTATAGGCCCCTTCTTTTTCGTAGAGCAAACCATAACATAAAATGTATTCTTAGACATGCTTCAACACTTTGCTGTTCCCCAGTTACAATATTTGCAACCTCAAGTGATATTCCAATATCATGGTGCCCCACCACATTGGAGCCTACACCTTGATGCTGAATTTCTTGGCCGTTGGATAGGCCGTGATGGGCGAATCAAATGGCCTCCACGCTCTCCTGATGTTACCCTCTTGAATTTCTTTCTGTGAAAGTATGTTAAAGACCTTGTGTATTCTGGTGAAAAGGTGCGTAACCTTGATGAACTGAAGAACCGTATTAGGAATGCGATTGCTTCAGTAACACCTCAGATGTTACAGAAGACGTGAAGAGAGATTGAGTTCAGGCTAGATATTGTAAGAGTTACAAATGGAGCTCACGTGGAGTTACACTGAGTTAGAATGACTTGTAAGTAAGACCAAAAACTTCTTGAGTTCTCCTTTAAAATGTATGTTTTTTTTTTCTTCAGTATCTCTGACCATATTAGAACTATACACTTTTAAAAACCGTCAGTCCCATTCCGGACACCCTGTGTACTTTTCAGTGAAAAAATAAATTTAACAGTCTCAATTCGAAGTAAAGTAGACCAACGTAGAGGAAAATAATAGTGTAACACTTATTGATGATTAAGCATTTCCTATAAACTTAAAATTTCCATGTAATTAAACTTATAGTTCAAATTTTATGTCTATTTTTCTTACAATTTTATGGTTTGATTTCCTTGTGTCAAAATGTTATATACAATAAACACAAGCTTCAGCAATTATAAAACAACGGATATAAAATACGAAGCACTGGCGTTTTTGTTTCTTAATTTATTTCTCAACCAATATTAAGCGTTTTCGATTATTTTTATACATCAACCCCACTACCAATTTCCCATATTCAGATAGTGTCCCTCCCGTTAAAAGAGAATGTTAAAAATGGTAAGACACGTTTTGTTCGTTTATAATAAAAAGTTAATATAATGAATTTCATTCAGCTTCCTAAGTTGAACGGCTCCTGAGATAATAAATATTTGGCAAGAATTCGTACTCCTACTCCTCGATAACATTCCAGTTGGGGTTGGGATCTAACTATTTACCACAAGTCATTTTATTTTGCTTTGTAAATTGGAAGTGATGATCACGCATACATAGTTACATTCATTTTTTTTTATATAATTCATAAGTTACAGGTGATACCATTTTTCTTTCAGTAGTCAGCTTCTCTAAAACCTCACAGACTGTATCTCGAATACCAAATATCAATATTCAAAAGTGCCTGAAGTTCTTTTTCCACTTAGATATACTCATCTCAGTCAAGTAAAAAGAAACAAATGGAAAAGGAAGGGAAATGGAAGCCTTGAAAGTAAAACGTAGACAAACTCACCAGCGTTCAGAAGATACTGTCTGCAATGCACTAAGGGGGGCGCGGTGGCTCAGTGGTAGAGCGTTCACCTCTGGTGCTTGGGGTCCCGGGTTCGATCCCAGCCCTCGCCAAGTGAACTTTGTGGTGGACAAACACTGTGCTCGTGGGTTTTCTCGGGGTTATCCCGTTTCCTCCCACTTTCTTCATTCCACCATTTCACTCATCTCTCATAATCACCGTCTCCTTTAGCCTAACCGGCATAACCGTGGGACGTAAAACTTAAAGATTTCATTTCATTTTTTTGCAATGCACTAAGCAGAGTGGGTTGGTGGGCCAGAGTGGGTCATGGTGGATCGGTGGGTCAGAGTGGGTCACGATGGAAGATGGTCACAGTGGGTCATGTCTTGTTGACTCACTGGCCCACTCACCAATCTTGACTCACGACCCACTGACCCACTGTGACCATGGAAAATGTATAGAAAGCTTGAAGATTTGCATTCCATAGGCCTATTATTAGATTAGTGCAGGAGTATAAATATAAAAATCCCATATTATATAGGTACAAGACCAGGAATAATAGTCTGCTAAGACAGTCAAGAAGACCACGTATAGAAGTTTCAATTGGAAAGATGTCTGCTGCCATCTAAGATCGTGATATGTAACTTCTAGCATTTTGGACTATATCTTTACTTCTCATGATGATAATGTTTTGTTTTTTTATTATTATATTTTTTTAATTTTCTTCATGAAGATAGAAAGTGAAGGCATTCACATTGTTATTTTGTATATTGAATTTAGTTTAGACCAATTATTCTAAACGTCCAATCAAGAAAAGAAATGGTGGCTATAGACACAAAACCTTATTTCTCTTGATTCACTTTTTTATAATACTGTCTTTACCCAATGATTTTCTATATCTAAACCACGATTTTCCAAATACAAACATCTTCACAAATAATTATAAAATAATTTACTAAAAATATAAACAACGACATCTTTCCTTGAAAATTACATCTGGAAAAAAGCACAGAATATTTCATGCTTGAACAAGGCTAGCGCTTGTCTTGTTTCTTAAAAATGTTTCTTCCACATTAACAACCATTCCGTTTGACAAAATGAAGAAGACCTATCTATAGTGATCGCAAGGAGTCGTGAAGCTTCACCTAGATGTACCTATTTCAGCACCCAATAGAACCCTAGGGTGTGTCGCAGTCGCCAACTCTCATCCATGAAATTTTGTCAGGTTCGCCTCTCGCGCTATATGGAGAATATCTCCTGAACATACAGTATTGTCGAATTGTTGCTGAACGGAACGTTAAACTCAAAATTAACTCCATTCAATGAATTGCCGCTAGGCTTCGTTTTGTTCATTTTGTTGTTGTTGTTGTTGTTGTTGTTGTTGTTATCGTTGTTTTGTGTTTTTGCTATTGTGATTACCATGTAATTCAAATAATTGTTAGTGTTCGTGTTAAACTTCTTTAAGTGTTGTGTTTTCTCGTTCCTTCGCCAGTTTTCTAAGTTTGGTAACATTTTTGGTATACTTTTGCTATTTCTCCTTTTCTCAAGTATGCGTTCAGAATACATATCGACGAATCGTACGGAATTCTTCCGATGCATCACACGTGAGACAAAGCAGTTATATGATTGATGTAGAAGCCAACCTTCATCACAAGTCATTGCTGTCACTCAAAACCATCCTCGTATCTAACTAATGCACATGCCACACTACCACTGTTGGCCGTTTGTTCATTCCCGTTTTTTGCTTATGCTCATCTACCACATCTTCGTAGTACAGTATGTAGACCTATTGGCCGACCAATCCCCATCGCCCAGTGATACAGGATATTCCTTTTCGCTCCAACCATTTTAGCCTTTCATACTATCCACCACGTTCTATGTACTGTATACAGGATTATCCGCCAGTATAAACGATACAGGATACTAGGTCAATGATTCGTCCACTATGCTTCCAGCGACACAAGAATCCGTCGACCAAGCTTTGCGGTAAAATCTATTCCGACTCAGAAATCGAAACTCAGTATGATGCCTATTACCTCCGTTGTCATTAACAACCCTGTAAGTAACGTGATTTTTAAATAAAAATACACTTAAATCTAAAAACGAAAAAAAACTTCCATCTCCGCATTTAATTCAAAATACTTAATTCAAGTGTGATCATCCCTATTATCAATCTCCATAGCTCCCTTCATCTCTTATTTCTTTAGCAGCGTAAATCACTCGATCAGGGATGTCATCAATCGCAATTAGTAGACCCAAAAATACTTATAAGTCAGGGCGCAAAATTTCAAAGTCAGACGTACTCGCCAATCCAAAACTGATGGTCGCCTGTATCGCATACGTACAAATTATGAGAGTTTATCTCTCCCACTTCCACGGCCTTTAGTTTGACAAAGAAAGGGGTTACATCAGGGCATAAAATTTCAGAGACAGAGAATTACATTTAGGATAATCAATTTTGAATTGGACAATTCATATACTGTACATGTTAAAAATTATCTTACCTTAAGATTTCACGTTTTTGTAACGCTCTCCCTCTGCAGTGAAGTACCAGTTGTCGATTGCAGTTTTCGAATCAGTCCTTAAGTGAAGGGCCATTGATAGAAATTGTCAGCAAATCATCCAATGTGTCAGTCTTCAGTGAATTCCTGTAGGCAGTCTCAATTCTGTTGAGACTGCTGAAGCCTCTCTCACATGAATCAGTACTCACAGGTAAAACTGCACAAAATGTGAGAATTGGAAGCAAAGTTGGGAATCTCGTAATGAAGGTTTCTATTGTGGGTTGGGAAGGAGGGGCAAATAACAACGTTGTAAAGACTTCACTTTCCATGTCCGTTGTGAAGACTTCACATTCCGTGATTTCTTTCACTCAGTAACAATTATTTTCATGCGAAACAGAAATTGCACAACCCTGTGAGTTTAGCTAGAAACCATTCCTACTTAACACTGGTCGCCAGCTCTATGTTTCTAATCGCCAATGGCGACCTGGTGACCGGAAATTTTGCACCTTGGTATAAGTGAGTAAATGACAGGATGAGTTAATTTCCCTTCACAGTTGTGAAACAACGGTAAATTTCCAAACTATCAGAGTTCAATATTGAAAGAGAAAGTAATGGATCTGTAACTTTCGGTTGCAACAGAAAAATAATGAGAGAGGTGAAACCTGTCTTTTGGACGCTGAATTCATATCAAAAACAGGTTCTCGCCATCACAATTGTTATTAAGTATAAATTAATATCGAAACTAAAAATTGTGCGAATTTGTTTATTATTTTCAATTTCAGTAGAATAGTTCAGTCTGAGATGTTGATCTATAACTTCCGGGTCTAGTAGTGGAATATGATCAGAGATAGCTCCTGCTCATTGAACGCTAAATCCGTATTAAAAATATTTTCCCTCTTTCTCATGTACAGTGTTGGAATCAGTATTGAAATTTGAAATAGTACTAGCTTTTGGTACTTCCGTTTTTAGTAAGAGAATAATAGCTCAAATGAAATCTATGCATGGCATCCTGAGTCCATATTAAAGAACCGTTTCCCCTCTCTCCTATTTTATGGTTTTTGATTCACAGAATTAATATTGAAACCCGAAGTAATGTTAGATTTATACAACTTCTGACTGCAATATAGGAATAAAGATGGAGGTATTAAACTCACATGAAAACAAATACTTCTCACGATCCTTTACGGTTTCATCACCACCACAATTAGTGTTAAAACCAGAAACCGTAGTTTTCAACAACTTCCAATTTGAATAGAAGAATATAAGTCAAGTAGAAAGTAGATTTTCGGACACTAAATACACACCAGAAAACTGTTTGTAGCTATTTTGTACCGCTTTCGCTCAATGGAGATCAATACTGACATCTGACGTAGCAGAAAGTTTCTACTACTTCATGTTTTAATACAGAAAACACACGGATTGGGGTCGAATATTTCTTTCACATGCTGAATGATTCCATAAGAACTGCTCATCGTTATGTATTACCATTTTTCTTCTACGGCATCAACATTGAAACCGGAAATTGTTCTTTGATATCACTTCCTGTTTGAATAGAACGTTTATCGTCGAGGTGAAGTCTATTGTTTGAGCGCTGAATTAATTCCAAAGACCCACTTCTCGCTACAGCTTCTGGGTCTTATCATTATCGTGTGATACCTGTCGACAAACGGACGAATGAACAGACATAACCATTCTCTAAGACTTTCCATACTTGTGGATAGCAAAGTATACCAGTCTTAAAGAAAACTGAAATGTTCTCTTATTCTCAAACACTCACTACATTCTATTTGCTGTTCATTTAGTGCCTATGTAAATAAATACACATGTTTTGGAATTTGACAGGTTATTTGTTTTGTGCTGAAAATGTGAATTCAATGCAGAGATAAATTCAATCTTTAAATTTTATACAGTTCAGCGTTGAAAGGTAGATTTTTCTTTACGGAAATAACATAAAAATACGTCAAATGAACAAATGTTTCGACCACCATTAATTAAATTAGAGCAAATTGATTGATTCTCTTACAGAAATCATCGCATACTTCATTTAAAAGTCTAGTTATATTAATGAGGTTTTTAAATTGCTACCACCGTGCAATGTCTACAAATATGCTTTCTCTTTACGAACTATTGTTGCATTAGCGAATTCCTATATTTACTATTTATGATTACATGTTGGGATTTACTTCATGGTGCGGAAGCCGGTAGAGAATTGGCGCGTGGGGACAGGTAAATATTATGGGCGCCGAACGTACACATGGGTATTAGCTGGCAGTACAATTTAACGGTTTAGACAACATAACATTATCTTCATTAGACACTAACTCTAGTGTCTGAGTTAGTGTCTGATGAAGATACGTTAAGTTGTCGAAACCGTTACACTGTCTTATAGTTTTTAATAAATAAGTGTATATACTCTGGTCAGGAGTGTTAATTATTCCATTAGTGAGTTACAGAGTCATGATAGATAGAGTTGCATGTAAAAATAATTGAAAAATGGCTTATATTAGAGACGAATTCACACTTTCTGGAGTCCCAAAGTAGATTAGTGACAATTTTGGTGCCCTCGTCCAAAACAAAAGATATTTTCTCCATGTGAAGAACGGGTATTCTACTAGTTTATTTATAAAAAAGAAAAGAACTGAATAGATTTATTTATTTAAAAAATACATATAAATCTGAGAATAAAAATAAAAATTAAAGCAAAAAAATCTATTACGTAAAGAAGACCCAAACCTTCTCCTTCCCCTTGTCACGCTTCGTAACGCAAAGCCGAACCCTCTCCCCCCTTTTGCGGCGTTACGTAATATGTGGACGACTCCTTATCGCTGAATAAATCTCTTCTCGGAGGTATTATTTTAGTCCAAACAATCATTTTGTAAGTTTGGGCATTATAGTGAGGTAGGGTAACCGAAGAATCTTGCAAATCGTGATACAATCATGCCATTTGGTGATGTGGTAGACCAATACCTAAGGATAAAATTTAGATATAGACCCCAAACATCAAACCCTTTATTTGCTCCTGTGACGTCATCATAGAACATGGCCGCCCGGACATTACAGAAACACCGTTTCTCACAGTAAACGCTCATAAAACGGTGATTACAAACGATTCAGGTCAAATTTTGAATTCTTATTACTCATATTTGCTAATAAAAGGTACATTTCTTTGTCACTGAATGCTGTAATTAGTATTATACAGGGTGTAACAAAAGTCCGTTGAAGTCGGCCAACTCCGTTATTATTGCAGAAATAAAGAAATGTAAAGAGAGCAAAATTGTTCTAAATATGTCTTCAATTTAATATGTTGCAACTTTTAAAACTGGGCGGACTTTGTGCTGTACAGTCACCTACATAAGTACCTGGACCTCAAGTAATGGAGCTATAATAGTCAAAAGTACAGGTACTTATCTGGGCGACCGTACAATATTATGAACCCCAATGTTAAATGTAAATGTAATTGAGATTACCTATTGCAACGGACATTTGTTGCACCAATATACGTGACATAATATGTATTTGTTTAGATTATTGCCTGTTCACTATGTACCAATACACCTTATTCTAAAATAATTGTTTCCTTTGTTTGAAAGATTTAGAAGACATAAACTAGTTTCTTGAAGTCATCCTATTACCAATCATCACCATGTCCAAGAAGAGGAAATGTGAAATCATAAATGTTACGGATGATTTCCGTACTGGTGTTAACGCGTCTCGTGATATAAACTGGACATTGTGCGTACAGTGTCAGCAAATTTCCAGTGAAACTTTGGTGTTTCCTGCGAGAAGCACTCGTGCAGACAAAGGAATAGGCTATAAATCCTTGTGCAGGGATCTAAACAAATTTCAAGAAGATGTTGGACTTCCAACAAACGTTCAAATTCATCTTTTTGATAATGGTTCGGGAATGGAAGAGACCTTTCCTAACAAAGAAGCGAAGTTCCATAAAACATGCCGTAATAAATATAATAAAACCAAACTGTCCAGAGCTAGTGCTGTTAAACGTAAGCAGCAGGGGGAAAATGAGCAAGGAGGTCCCTCTACTCGTTCATCATTGCATGTTGGTGACGTGATAGACAAGTGTTTCTTTTGTGACAGTGTATCAGCTGATGAAGATTTAAGTAATGCTTGCACTTTACAAGTGAGCAATGGTGTTCGTGAAGCAGCTGTGACGCATTGCGACACAAAACTATTGGCAAAGTTGAGCAGTAGTGATATGGTGGCAACGGAAGCAAAATACCACCGGAAGTGCTTGGTCCAATTTTATAATCGGGTGCGCCAAGCAAAAGCGAAAATAAAGTGTCCAAAAGATAGTAACTCTAGACTTACTTATGGTATTATGTTATCCGAAGTGATTACATTCATTCTAGAAACTTTGCAGTGCAATGAATCTTCACCAGTATTTAAGCTGTCAGAGCTTGTTCGTCTCGTAACTCGATGTATGACAGAATTAGGAGTTAGAGATGCTGATAAAATGGTTCACAGCTCCAGATTGAAGGAAACTATTCTAGCCTACGTACCTGAACTGACTGCACAAAAGCGGGGGAGGGATGTGTTTTTAGTGAGTGAGGGAGACGTCGCAGAATTGATTTACGGTGCTAGCTTACAGAGTTGAGTTGAGTTGATTTTAGTTTAGCGTCCCTTTCAGCAACGAGGCTATATGAGACGTGGACCTACTGATTAACGTGGAATCCGAACCACATGAACTCCCGCTGGGAATCGAACCCGGGTCTCCCACAGCTAGCTTACATAATACAGAAGATGATAGAATGTGTTTGTCTAGGGCTGCATCCATCGTGCGGAAGCACATGTTTAAAGCTTTCCCACAATTCAATGGGCATTTTACCACAGCTTGCCACGAGCAATCAGTTCCACAATCATTAGTAACACTTGTACGGATGATTTTTGAAGGTCCTAATATTGCAAATGAAGAAACTGTTTATGTAAGCCGTGCTGCGCTCTTGGTGTCCCAGTTACTTCGGTTTAACGCAGTGACGCGAGAAAGAAAGGAAGG
Source organism: Thermobia domestica (assembly GCF_964235325.1). Classification (NCBI taxonomy): domain Eukaryota; kingdom Metazoa; phylum Arthropoda; class Insecta; order Zygentoma; family Lepismatidae; genus Thermobia; species Thermobia domestica. Next base: position 272,693,183 of record NC_137456.1, on the reverse strand, counting down.
ACAGGGAAATGTACGCCATCCACTATCTTGCGAGACTCCGCTGCCCCTGTACATTGGATTAATGATCCATTCAAAAACGCAGAACAGAGAGATCATAGATAGACTGAATAAAGTAGGTGTGAGTGTATCATATGATCGAATTCGGGAGGTATCGGCCACCATGACCAACGCACTGTGTGAACAATTTGGAACTAAGAAGAGAGTACATCAAGATAACCTTCAAACAGGCGTTTTTACTTGTGCTGCCATAGACAATATCGATCACAACCCGTCGTAAGCAACTTCTACGTAAGCATTTCACGGCACAAGGATATCTATAATTCAGCCATCTTATCCTCGCAGCGATACTGGGGTTATAATCAACAAGTGGTCCCGTAAATGCAAAGGTGACTTGCCTGCATGGTTCACAAATGTTCCTCATATGCCAATGCTCAAATCATATGTGCCTCTTTCTACCGTTAATAGTGTTGAATTACCGCTACAGGAAGATATTTTATCAAATATGGAGTTGAAAGCAATCGAGATTATTGACACAGAGAATGGCAGTATTTCTGAACAACATATTACCTGGGCAGCTTTAAATTCCCACAACTTCGTGGTAAGATTCAACCTACAAGACGGTGTGTTCTACTACCCTTGTTGCCAGACTCCATAAACTCGCCTGCCATGATTCGTCATTGCTTTGACATAATCATTCAGACTGTGTCGTCACTTAATCCTTCCCAAGTCCCCGTGGTTACCTATGATCAACCCGTTTTGCTATAGCGAAGCAAGTTCAGTGGTCCCAGCCTCTTCAGTATGGGGAAGACAAGATGGTAGTTATGATGGGTCCACTTCATATTGAAATGGCAACCTTAGAAATGTTGGGTAACTGGTTGACTGAGAATGGGTGTACTAATCTTCTAGTGGAAGCCAGGGCTTGCTAACTTAACATAACTATAACATAACGAAATAGACGGATGTAACGTAATATATTTGTTAACACATTATGTTATGTACCAATTGTAAATTCATATATTTGTTACGAAACACTAATGTTACTATACTTATCAAATAACTATAATGGTACCGTCTTAAAGGAGCAAACTACTTTCTGTTTATCACTAAATAACTTTATGAAGAGATTGATAGGTATATAGTATATTGTAATAACGTTATTACTTTATACGTTAATCCCAAGGCTTGCTGATTTAACTTAACTTTAAAATAACGAAAAAGATGGAAGTACAGCCAAGTATAGCAATATATTTGTTAAATATTTTGTTATGTACCAATTGTAACTTTATATATTTGCTTCGAAACAATTATGTTACTATACTTATCAGATAACTATAGAGTAACGAATTACATGATCAATCTACTTTCTGTTACCACTAAATAACTTTATGAAAAGATTGATAGGAATATAGTATATTGTAATAACGTTATTACTTTATACGTTATTCCCAAGGCTTGCTGATTTAACTTAACGTTAAAATAACGAAAAAGATGGAAATCCAGCCAAGTATAGCAATATATTTGTTAAATGTTTTGTTATGTACCAATTGTAACTTTATATATTTGCTTCGGAACAATTGTGTTACTATACTTATCAGATAACTATAGAGTAACGGATTGCAGGATCATTGTGCTTTCTGTTACCACTAAATAACCTTATGAAAAGCTTGATAGGAATATAGTATATTGTAATAACGTTATTATTTTATAGGTTATTCACAAGGCTTGCTCATTTAACTTAACGTTAAAATAACGAAAAAGATGGAAATCCAGCCAAATATAACAATATATTTATTAAATTTTTCGTTATGTACAATTTATAACTTTTATATTTGTTATGAAACAATAATGTTACTATACTTTTCAGATAACTATATAGCGACGAATTAGAAAAAATGAAATACTTTTTGCTATCACTAAATAACGTTAAGAAAAGATCAACTGAAATATAGTACATTTCAATAACGTTATTATTGTATAGCTTATTCCCAGGACTTTCTAACTTAACGGTATCATAACTAATAATTACCGGAACAAAATGTTTTTTGTTATGAGTGTTTTATCCAGGCATGTGAGAAGGGGAAAATGTCCTCTCCAAAGTTGTAGAATTCCCGTCCCCCCCCCCCCCGCGTATTTTAAAACAACACTTTCAAGGTTTGGGAGGTGATTCCTAACACCAAGATAAGACAAAAAATATAGACGAAAATGTGTCCAAAAATGATTCCTTTCGAAGTTATAGGCTGCCGAAAACATGAAAAAATAATCCTCCAAAACAATGGGAAGTACCCTAGTCGGGTCAGGACTTCACTTATGAACTAGTATCTGCCCTATCCAAATATCGATGTTTCATAATTTGCGGTACTACCTCAACAATTTTTAGAGAGATAGTTGGTAAGTACTTCAAATTATATGCCCATAGCCAAACACCCTCTATAAAAAATGTTGCATGAGTATTTTAGGATTTTGAAACATTGATGTTTGGATATGACACATATTAGTTCCTAAGTGAAGTCTGGGGCCGCGGTAGCTCAGTGGTAGAGCGTTCACCTCTGGTGCTAGGGGTCCCGGGTTCGATCCCAGCCCCCGCCAAGTGAACTTTGTGGTGGACAAACACCGTGTGCGTGGGTTATCTCGGGGTTCTCTCGTTTCCTCCCACTTTCTTCATTCCACCATTTCACTCATTACTCATCATCACCGTCTCCTTTAGCCTAACCGGCATAACCGTGGGACGTAAAACTCAAAGATTTCATTTTTCATTTCCTAAGTGAAGTCTTGACCCGACTAGGGTAAGCCCCTAGTTTTGGAGCTATGGACCTTTAAAGTTCATTTTTCATGCCTTTGACAGCCTCTAGCTCCGAAAGTATGTATTTGTGAACTCAGGTTGGTCTATACTTTTTGTCTTATCTTGGTGTCAGGAATCACCTCCCAAAAGTTGTCAGTATTTTTTAGAAACACCTTGTATATATAGCTAGTTTCAAATTTAACGTTCAGTTTATGTTTTTCCAATTTGCGAGGTTTCAGTCAATGTCCTTTTCCATATTCCCCCAAAAAGTCACATATGTTTTCATGGTACCATTTTTATGTGTTCAATATTATAATCCGAAAAACTTACTGTTAGTGGTTTACTGATGAAAGTGTCAGTAGTAACCTCTCGTTTGAAGGATAATTATGAGTGACTAATCGAGTTATTTGGAAGCATTCATAGGTATCACAAGAAAGTGATGAAAGAAAGGCTGTAAGCATTCCTGAAGGCAGATTTTGAAGACTATGATAAGCTCCATAATGAAGTTGTGCGACCATATGTGATAACATTGTTAGTAAATTTTGATAGATTTGGGGATACCGTTCGAAAAGTTTCTTTATCGTCCCAAGTGTTCAACTGTGGTGACATTATGCTTATGGAGTGGCCCCGTGTAGCGTAGTCGCTAACTCTTGCCTTCGGTGCGAGCGGTCTCGAGTTCGATTCCTGGTGGGGACACTCGGTCGAAAATGAGGTTTTCCTCATTCACATGAGGCAAATGCCAGGGTGGTACCTAACTTATATGACTCAGGCCACTTCCTTCCTTCCCTTTAGTTGGATAGTGTGCTCGACGAGGGACGAAATCCCTCAAACGTGACGAGCTAAATGCATTGATGCCGAAAGCACAGAAATCTAAATCCTAAAAACCATTTCTATTATGCCTATGGATAACGCAATACAAGAACTCAAATCTTTGTGTAATTTTCTTTCTTTGAATTTTGAGGAGTGTGTACCTGAATATAAGTGTTTTCATTAAATTTTAAAGAAGTGTGCAGAGAAGAATATGAAGTTGAGTGAAATGTTACGCAAACTTCAAGCGGATAATATTGGGGACGGTTTCCTACACTAAGACATCTAGCTGCCATATTAAGTGTGTGTCCTATAGGTAATTGCAAACTTGAAAGATAATTCTCAAGTATGGAACGAATTTGTACTAAATTAGGACAGCTTAGACCAGTTGTGTAATTAGAATGAGCCTGAGGGCCATAACCGTCTTTGCTAAGGTGAAGGGCCGCAACTAATAATAATAATAATAATAATAATAATAATAATAATAATAATAATAATAATAATTATTATTATTATTATTATTATTATTATTATTATTATTATTATTATTATTATTATTATTATTATACAAAAGAAAAATATAAAAATGTATTTGAAATATTACATTCAATGTGATAAATGAGGATGACTAGGAGAGTTTACAAGGGCTGGGATATCTACATCCAATCCTGTTGTTGTTGCGAGCCGCAGATGATGTAAAAGAGAAGAATCTCCAAGGCAGCTTCTGAAGCGGTTCTTCACAATTTTCATGGTGAATTGGTATGGTTGGTTTGGTTTGGTTAATTGAAGTAATCGTTCTTTCAGCAACGATGCCTTGCCTATAGCTACATTACTGACTCCAGTGTTGCCTTGGATGTCCGGGCCTTTTTGTTGTACAGAAGCGCTAAATGGATGCCTTATTTCGAAAGAAGAGTGGAAACATTAAAAGAATGAACATAAATGAAAATATTATCAGTAATAACAATCGTATGTTGTAAGAGCTTTGTGGGCTGCAGAAAATGGTTTGGCGGGCCGCATGCGGCCCGCGGTCCGCCATTTGGACAACTCTGGCTTAGACCATGTCGCTTAAGTTCACTTGTGCTTACGCGCTTTTGGCGTGGGAGACCCGGGTTCGATTCCAGCGGGAGCTCATGTGGGTTGGATTCCACGTTAATCAGTAGGTCCACGTCTCATATAGCATCGCTGCTGAACAGGACGTTAAACTCAAAATCAGCTCATTAAGTTCACTTGTGTTAATATTCATGAAAAATCCTCGTGAACTGGAACTTTTCCATGTAAGAAATTGTATCAAAATTTGATATAATCCATCCCCACAAAGAATTGCACTGCCTTTTCTAAAACTTCAAATGTAAACTACGTTGGCTTAATAAAAATGTGTCTTTAAATATTTAGTTCATGGAAAGGTAAGAACCTCTAGATTAATCCTAATATTTTAATAATTGAATAAATATGAATATTTATCTAATCAAAATATTATTAGTAATAATTCTTGTATATGGAGAAGCTTTATATTTCAATACTTCAAAATTAATGTATAGCAGTAAAGAAGAAAGATACAATTCTCTTAAAGTATACTGACGGTTTCTTTACACACAGTATATGAAGGTATGGGTTGCATAAGGTACATGGATACTTTCCACATTTTTAATTAGTTCTCCTCTAGAACTTAAAATTACCCCCCCCCCAAAAAAACGAGACGACTGTATAAAATTGTTGTTACTACTAAAAAGGCATCATTAAAATACTGGCTAAATATTTTGTAATATCGTTATCAGTGTTTCTTCCAGACATGTTTTTGGGGAGCACCGCCCCCCCTGGAGGAGACCAAAATAATACATCTATAATACAATAATAAATAGAATACTACCAACAGTGCCCCCCCGGAATACTAAGTATGCCCCCCTAGAATATTGTTTCTGTAAAAAAAAAAAACATCGATATTATGGCATATGGTAAAATATTGCGAACAAGAACAATAAACTAAAGAGTGAAAAGTAGCTTTTCATGTATATACAAGGCCACAGGGGTAAAAGCGGATCTGAAAAGGTAGGGGGACACATGACGTCACGCCGTCCCCTGTGCCTATCTTTGCCCATTGTAATATTATTAGAAAATGGGGGGACGCCACGGATAATTCCTGGAAGCGGAGGGACGTCGTCCTCCCGCGTTCCCCCACACTTTTACCCCTGCAAGGGCATAAAATGTATACAATAATGATTGTACGTTTGTGTGTATTATCAAATGCAGGTGTAAGTATGCATGAGCTTGCTACATGTCGTAAGCGTCGGTGGACCACCGATGGGCAACTAGCGACATCTCGCCAAAGATTGGCGGCCCCGCAGCTTCAATGCGCGGTGACTCCACTTCCATTTTGAAAATTATACCACCAGCGACCCACTAATGCCAGAGACGCGACGAAACGCCAATGAACAACAAAACAACTCCCCCCCCCCAAAAAAAAATATGTTAAATCGTCTATATGCGTAATTTATTTACATTAAGGTGAGTCTAAAAATCAATTTTAAAAGTTTTAAAAAATCACCCCAAGATGGGCGCGAACTACCGAATTTTCTATTATTAGGCACGTGCGCTTCCGACTTGGCCACTGAGGCGATGAAGAAAACGTTGCATGTAAAGGGATAAATACTTGAGATCTTTTTAATTTTGCTAATCAGTGTGCTACTGTAACCGTGCATATTCGACGATAACCGTTTGCGATCAGATAAAATTCGCTCGCCATCCAATTTTATAACAAAATAACGCGCGTCTATTTACTTTATCTCATGATTCTCCCATATTCACTTTCAAATGATCGGTGACAGTTGCCATTTAAATTCATATAATTATACGCACTCATCTCAAGATTGCTCACGCCGTGTGGTCTTTGTGGTGGACAAGCACTGTGTTCGTGGGTTTTCTCGGGGTTCTCCCGTTTCCTCCCACTTTCTTCATTCCACCATATCACCCATCTCTCATTATTACCGTCTCCTTCAGCCTCACCGGGTGATAATTTCAATACCCCGACTATAGATATCTCTTTCGACCCGACGAAACCCTGCCGCCAATGGCACAATAGCGGCAATCCTTCGACGCGTCGCTATATCGATGATCGACATTTACTGGCAAGTGGGCCACTAGGTGTTGGCAACGTTTACGGCATGGAGTATAGGTTACTACCAGGTATGATGTTTTATTTCTCGGTAACTACTGGCCGGATCTGTACTAAACTTGCTGGGAAAGTAGCTCATCGTCCATGAAAAAAGAAAAAACTATACACTAGGTCGTTTGCTTATATCCGACCATATTCGATTCGGTGCTGTTACCTGGTGTATCATACTGGAACTATGGGTCTGTTGGCAGAAGAGGTGTTGTGTGTGACCTTCTAAGTGCGTGAGTGTTATCAAATGTCGTCGAAAAACAACCAGTATGGGCAGATTAGGCAATGGTCCTTTTCCATGCTAAGTTTTCGTACGTACGCAAGTTCCAAGTACCTGGCAAATTCCAAATGGAAGAAAGTTGTCACAGTGGATTATCCATATGTCCATCTCACTGCTGGTGCTCTCATTCCGGCAATCATATACTGTGACATTGACGGTAAAAGACACAACAACTTTATTGGTGAGTGTAGGGACAGTTTTTCTCGTGGCATCATGGTTGTTGCGGGATTCAGATATGAGGATAAGTTGATGATACACAAGATAGACAAAAACGTGAATGTTAATGCTAGATACTTCCGAGGGTCTATTTCAACACCTATCTATTGGAAATAGATCCCATAATTGTATGGAATGAGCGCGAATCAGGTGATGTTCCATATAGACAAGACTTCGACTAATACCACCAGAACATTGCTACGGTTTTATCAGGTGATGGCAAAGGAATTGAGGATTTGTGTTATTATTTTTGAATACATTCCTGTGGAAAGCTCAGATGCCAGCCCAATAGATTGTTGCGCCTTTGGACTGTTGAAATATCTTCAGAGTCACCGACCGCGCACCCTGGTAACCTGGTGAATATCATTCAACTCTGGGCCCTGGTTGCTCTCTTTGATTTTTCTTATAGCGTATTCCAGGACAAAGTTGAATAATAATGGAGACAATGCATCTCCTTGTTTCAGGCCATTCTCCACATAAAAGCTCATGGAAAAAAATCCTATCCGGACTTTAGTTTGGGATTCATTCATTTACATAATAATAATAATAATAATAATAATAATAATAATAATAATAATAATAATAATAATAATAATAATAATAATAATAATAATAATAAAGGAATAACAGAAATACAATCCCAATTACGAAAACAATTCCTTCCAATAAAGAAAAATAGTTGCCATGACGGGATTTCGAACCCAGATCGCTGCATATAGTACCCTGCTTTCACACCTTTTATTTTTTTTAAATTCGTTCCAATGTATTAGTGTTATTGATGGTGATTGTTATTGGTAAGAGAAGGGCGATTTCTACATCAAATATGATTGTTCGCCAGGGGCACCTCATGTCCTTTCGATGTATTCCAAACACGACAGGGACACGAACACAGAAATATCGAGGACAGTTAAAATTCCGACCTTGCTTTTCAGAGGGATTCGAACACCTAGTGGATTGCGGCTCATGATCCGAAGCCGAAATCCCGAGGCTTTTTTTTAATTTTTATTATTTTTGTGGGCTACTCGGCTATTGCCAGCGGCTACACTTCACCAAATTCATCATACGAATATAAAATAAACTAGTAGTTACGGAAGACAAAAATATAACTTTCTATTTCCACACGAGTTGATACAATTAAAAGAGTGCTAAACTAATGTCTGCCGTGTTTCCTTCTTTGGAAATCAGAAGTTAAGGTAATGAAATGTAATATAAATCGAGACCATCGTTGAAAACGATGACGTAGCGTCAACTTGAAGAACGTTTTGTGATATTTTTCTCATTGACGGAGATCTATATAACTTGTTTTTGAGTTAAAGAAAATCTCGAGTAAGTGATTGTGACGTTCACATAAAGAACGTCTCTTTATACGAGCATTAGGATCGTGTGTATAGTCTTACATGCAACGATTATAACTGGCTAATAGTGTGGATGGATGGCGAAAGTGAAGCGGTAGGTATGTGGTTAGCATATTGAACTTCTATTCTGTGAATCCTCGCTCAAGTCCCCGATAGGTCCATTTTTTTTCAAATGTTTCAATTTCAATTTCAATACATACTCAGACGGGAGGGTCCCACAAGTTGTCACTAAAATCTGATTGCCCCATAGTACATCTGATAGAGAATCATCAGAAATGAACATTAGCAAAATTTAAGGTGCTATGGACCAGAAGGATAGGCGCTAGGAGGCTTCAAAATTTGAATATCCCAAATATTGTATTATAGAATTTCGTACGTTTAAAGTAAATATCTTGAAAACCGTTAAAGCATTCAAAACAAAAATTGCACAATATAATGAGAACAAAATGCCCTATCGAAAACCATAAGCAATGTTGCCATAGGTGAAGCAGTGTTGCCAACACAGCATAAAATATTTTATTTGAAATAGCACCATATACAAATGTGCACAGATTTAAAATGCACTTTTAACACTAAACATAACAGTGAAGTGTAGTGGTGCAGTGTTGCACGTTATTGCACCTACGTCTGCTGAAAATGTACAATGGAGAAGTTTGATATGTGGCAACAGATGGTAATAAAGTAGTATGAATTTACTTTAAATGCATAAGACAGATATTATAACATAACAAAATGTCAGCAGTGTCACAAAATATTGATGCATTTGAAAAACGAAATTGAGTGATACCATTTTTATGTTCTATGTCAGCTTCGAATCTATATAGGAGTGTAAACTGGGATCCGAATCACTATGAAAGAGAAAGATTACAATGAAATGTAAGGTGAAAAGTACACTTTGATGCTAGCGGTCTACTGGTCTACGCTTAGTTGCATGCATGGAGAGCATACCCGCGACCGTTCGGTCTATTTGATGGACGGGTACCGCTCAAATGTATCGCACCCCGTCCGTAGTTCCTCAATACGCTATTGAATGCTCGTGCACATGCTGCACCGTCAGAATTTGTCCCCTAATTCTGACTCGCCTAAACGATGTAACCCCCATTCTCTGAGGGAGTGGGATACGCCCACTGCGCGGCCGGACCGAAGTCCTGAGTGCCTACCAGTTGACCTACTGGTTGAGGCAGACTGCTAGCGAATCAGTCCTACTATGCTCTGCAGGCATGGCGCCCGAGCGTTATAAGGCAAGCTCACCTCCCGCCCGTGTTCACCGTTACCCAGATTCCTGGGATTGGATCCCACAAGCTACCGAATCCCACGGTATGACCACAGCCCGACAGAGTCCAACCAAATCCGGGGCCCCAGGCAATGCCCGAGGGGGCTTGTTCAATGCCGGCCCTGCCTGCCTCGTTCAACTGGCAACCGCCTTGTCGTGTAGAGGTACCACGCACACGTCGAGATACTCCCGTATCTCATCCCGGACCAAATGGTACGTGTTAAGTCACCATTTGAGTTTGGTGCCAGCCCATACCCACAGAATTTCCTCCCTTTAGCAGGATCAAAACCGTTACCCAGATTCCTGGGATTGGGCCCTCCCCACCTCCGTTTGGTCTCCCCGCAGGCAAGAATCCGACCCCCCCCCCCCGGTAGGGTCGTGCAAGCAATACTGGACTTCCTCTAATTACGGTAGAGGTACACCGTACATTACCAGAACCAATGACTGATGTAGACCGTTTGCTGAAAGGCAGACATTGTCATTTGGGAGCCGTGTCTCCCCTGGTAGGCCCGCTCAAACAATACGGGGCTACCTATCTTTTACGTGTTTAGGTACCACGTACACGTTTTAGCTAAGCTACTTGTCCGAATCCCAATGGTACGTGTAACCCACCATTAGAAGGGACACCCACACCCTTCCTTCCTTACGGCCGTTCGAACAATACGGAACCACCTCTAATTACGGTAGAGGTACACCGTATATTACCAGACCCAATGGCTGATGTAGACTGTCTACCTTTAAAGACAATGGCCATTTAAGAGCGGCGGCTCCTCTAGTAGGGCCGTGTATTGCTCACTTCCTCAGCGCTCCTGAGGTACGAGTATGAGTTAGGATACTAAGTATCCCATCTCGGACCCAAGAGAACGCATTACACTCTCCTTGAGGGCAGTACCTACATCATCCTCCCGGTAGGGCGCTGGATCCGCCGACACTCTTGGACACATCAGCTACCCACTCTTTTTTAGCGTGTTAGGGTACCACGCAGCCTTCTCTCCCAGACCCAAGGTACGGCCTAGTTGTCCATTTCAGGGGATACCTGCATAGACACCTGGATCAGCGCTAGTAACTGCTGTTAGTGTACAGAAAAGTTTCGTGTAAGTTGGGTTGCATCTGTCCAGGCGTTTTACAAAGTGCAAATTATCTGGACCCCAAGGAATGGAATTAGAACACTTAGGAGGGAGATACTTTTGCTGGTGACTGTACATTTAAAAGAATAATATCACACCAGCGACCCTTAAGAGTAATAAAAGAAAGTCTATTAGTAATAAATTCAACGCGCTTAGTTGCTGATACTCTTCGTTTGTGAACGAAAAACCCTGTTCCTAATTGGTGAATTTTATTTCCTTCCCCGTAAAAGAACATAAAATTTCCGGAATTCACAGATCCATTTCCTTCCAACCTAACTTAATGAACTCCTACTAGGTCCATCCTGTATTCCTCTAGCTCATTCGTTACGTATTTTAATGCGCCTGCCCTATAAAGACTTCTAATATTCCATGTTCGAAATCTCATGTCCATTTTCTTTTGCTAGGGACGTGCAAAGTTATCAGTTCCGGTCCAAGGCTTCTGTGAGTGTTTCTGAACACATACATGTTTTTTACATGTAATATTTTTAAGTAGTCATATCATTTTAAAGTATAATATGTTTTGTCCTTACAAACATTCAGTAAATATAATCATCGCAAACTTCTGTCTACACACTCTCTTTGTAAGATATCAAGGGTGACTTACTGATAAGGTGGCACTATTATAAGGACATTGTTGATAAGGGCAAGAGTAAACTGACATTTTTTAACATAGGGCGAAAGCATACATGCCCATGAGACATGACGCGAAATACGGAAGGCGCGAATAGAAATGATGAATATGACTTCGCAACTTGTCATCAGTTTTTATTTACATTACGATATCCTTCCACACCAAACCCCGTTAAGTTTTTTTCTTTTATCTTATGACGTAATTTTTAGCCCTTTTCTCAAAACTCTTGTCTGAAGGGGATTTGGCCTATAATTTTTTCGTCTTACGAAGTCTTTTGGTGATTGACACATGGAAAGGAACAAGACGGCGAGAGAAATTTTCTTGTACCTTACATGACATAAAGTTTGGCCCTTTTTCAAACCTTCGGGGTCTTACTGTAACCAAAAGCACCCGGTTTGACGCGCAAGACTTTTTCTTACGTTCCCGCCGACCTGCACCAGATATAGGGGTGAAACAATTTGTACCTCATGACGTGATTTTTTCATGTGCTAGCTCCCTGTCCAATACTAACTCCAAAGGATAGATAGTTTTTTTTTTGTTCCCTTGGAGTAACGTTTCCTTTTTCTCGGTAGTGGTAAACACAACACTCGAAACATTCTGCTCGATCGCCTGAAGGCAAGACAACACAGAGCAGCAAACAAGCAAGGGCTACCTCTCTTAGAACGATTGGGTGCTGCCAAGTTTCAAGCTACGTCTTATCAGCAACATGCAAAGTTGAGTAACAGTAGCGAGACAGGTGCAATTATTCCGGTGCAATTACCGGGGTATAAAATCATATGATAGCACAATAATATTTTACGTTTCACTTCTAGACAGTACTTTCTGTGAATCGAAGCAAAATAGAAAAATCTATTATTAAGAATAGTCAGGGCCGGCTTTAAGCCGATTGGACCGATTGCTCCTAACCGGGCCCTGCGCCTAAGGGTGCCCCGTGCTATTGCCGTCTACTCTACCCTCCAGTCTAACCTACTCTCTAGTAACGTTTTAACAACGTATTGGGCCGCAGAGTAAACAAGTGTGTTGTGGTCCCTATGACTAAATTTTGTTCCTAGTACATGTACTTAATACATGGCATTTTGCTCGCGGGGCCCCGGCCAAGTGGTCATGGTACCGTTAAGACGGCACTGCTACTCTCGGTTTTCAAGTACACAACATACGTATTGCAATACATGTACATCCGTGGACTCCACAAGGGAGGGTATGGCCTCTCCCTAACAAGTAAATGAATAGTTTGTATTAAGTTACCGGGCATAAGCAAAAATTTTCTGAATTATATGCTATAGTAGTTTCTTTATTTTTTTACGCTTACAACTTTTGTTGTAAAAATAGATATTACGTCCAGGGAGTATTCTGCAGTGTTTCTACAAGAAAAAATGTTTCTCTGCCACTTTGGTTGTAAACCCTTAATTACGGAGAGAGCTAATTAAAAAGTAATTACTGGAATCAGTCATCCTCCTTGCCCTTTTATTATCCCTATCTCCGTAATTAAGCGTTTTCGATCAAAGTTGCTGATTTTTTCTAGCATTGAAGTTCTTAACACACATGCGAAGTTAGAGCTCCTTCGTGGCTAAGCGGTTAGCGTATGCACCTTTGGCGTGGGAGACCCGGATTCCATTCCCGTTGGGAGCTCACGTGGTTCGGATTCCACGTTACTCAGTAGGTCCATGTCTCATATAGCCTCGCTGCTTAACAGGACGTTAAACTCAAAATCAACTCATTGAGCTCCTCCGTGGCTAAGCGGTTAGCGTACGCGCCTTTGACGTGGGAGACCCGGGTTTGATTCCCGGTGGGAGCTCATGTGGTTCGGATTCCACGTTAATCAGTAGGTCCACGTCTCATATAGCCTCGCTGCTGAAAGGGACGCTAAACTAAAATCAACTCAACTCAACTCAAAATCAACTCACTCAACATAAGCGAAGTTTTGAGGTTTTTCCTGGAACATCCTGTATATGAATACGTTATTGCATATATGAATACGTTTACACATACATTTGTAAATAAATGTGTTTGAATGTTTAGTATCACACACATTTATTTCTTTAATTAAAACTTAGAATTTATCTTATTAACAACTTTTTACTTTAAATCTCAAATTACATTTACTCCTGTCAGCCAAGGGCGCACATTAGGGGGGCAACGTGGGGCGCTCGCCCGCTAGAAGAAATCGTACTTCAGAATATCGAAAACTTAATTGAATTTTTAAAATAGTTACAACAAAATTTGAAACTATATCTGAAATGTCCATATACGTGCCCCCCCTTGGAAACTACAACATGGGCGCCCTTGCTGTCAGCAGTTAATCATCATAATTATCATAGCAGAAAATCTGAGGGTGATATCGGTGCGAAAAAACGGATTGCATTTTCGTTTTCAGGATATGTGAGTTAGTAACGATTGTGTTGTTTTATCTCTGCATATTTTTGAAACTTGAAATTTGTAGATACTGTAGTCTATGTGTTGTCAATGCTTTAAAGCTTATTACTGAAACTATATGTAAAAATATATAAGTAAATAAATATATAAATAAATAAATTGAATCCGGGCTGCTATTACTTACGTTATAGAGAGTTTTAAATTTAGGTTTCGCCCTACATTTTTTGCTTCCTCGCTAACCTTACTAATCAACAAAAATAATTGAAAGAGGGAGCTAATGTAAGTTATGTGCAGAACGATACTGAAGTACACCCGTCGCGTCGACAGATTTACATTTGTTTGTGTCACAAAATTAAAAAAAAAAAGTGTCACTCGTGTGCGTTTTCGTGTTGTAAACACATTTGATTGTACTCATGCCCAGTGAAAGGAATAACTCAAATCCTAGGACAACAGTTTAACTGACGTGAAACCTAATGCATAAATTGTCATTGAACCCAGCAGCGTTGCCAGGTTTCGGAGGGGGTTCGGGAGTCCTCCAGGAATTTTTTTTTGGCAGTGTGTGGATTCGAAACGCAATTTTCGGCTTTATTGTAATGACTTAAATCTTTCGGAGGTCCGGGGGTTCTCCCCTAGAAACTTTTAGCAATATTTAGACTGGAAACGGAATTTAAGGCTTTATTTTAACAGCTTTTTACAATTTCCGGGAGGTGGTAAACAGACTCCATGACCCTCCCGCTGGCTTCGCCATTGCATTGAACTCAGTGTCTACTAAATATTAAATTGAACTATTACTCATTTGAGTAATTTGTGCGTGTAGTAACGTTGTGAATTTATTTGTTTTGAAGTGATGTGAACAACATGGCAGGTTTTCCAAAGAATCTGATTTTACTTGAGACAGTGTTGTAAATAGATAGTAATAGGACATTGACCATAAGAGCTCCGAAAAACCCACTCGGACTTCCAGTAATTTCTGTTTTGAGAACTGAACAAAGGATAATACCACAATTTCATTCCACTATTTTATTCATTCTCTCATCATCACCGTTTCTTTTAGCCTACCCGGCATAACCATAGAATTTAAAACTCAAATATTTCATTTCATTCTGTTACCTTTATTTCATCTTTTGGCAAACGCTCACAAGTTATTTCGTCCAAAACCTTGCTTTCCTTGTAGCTTTTGAACTAATAGTTATATCTGTTTTCAGCTAGTGTATTTTATATTTGCAACTTGTAAAACATTTCTTCCTAACACAATTTGAAAGGAAATGAGATGAAAAATAGTTACATTAAAGTGTTCTCAGTCTCGGGGTGAAGTTAAAAGAACATGACACAAATCACAGCTCAGAAATAAATTAGTGTTAGCGTATTAGGGTGAGTTCGCCAATACTCGACCGCTGAAAAAAAATCTTACTTCTAAGCACTTATAAAGCGTGATGATTTCATAGTATTTGACAAAAGTGAATTATTTGCTTTATTTGGGTTCTTTTGTACCATGCCTGTGTTAACTGCTCACTTTTAAAATTTTGCAATGATATAAAAATAGATTTTACGAAAACTCATCAAAATTCCCACTTGTCGACCATCATCGCTCAGTAGTCGACCGCATTCATGCTATTAGTCGACCGCGCGCAATTTCTATCGTTTCTATCACGTAGAAGTAATTGATCGCCTTAGGTGATATTTCGAAATTGTATTATTCGCGAGATTTGAACTTGACAAAACGATTATAAAGATTTTATTTAATTTTCAATAAGGTTTTCTCCTTAGTGATTATAAATGAAAGAATCACGCTATTAGGATTTGGTACATAGCTATTTTATTTGGAATAATGGATTTGAATATTAAATAGATCTTTCACGTGAAACAAGACTTCTCTCCTCCGTTATATGCACACGTTATCTTATCACTTATATTACGGTTTTACAAATCCTAAACAAATTACGAGTCTCTAATAATTTAAAAAATCCTAAGTGTTCACTTTTCTCCTGTGTGAAATATGTTTCTCTCCGGTGTCACTTGAGCACATTGAGTTATCTTCTCATAATGATAAGGTTTCTCTCCTCTGTTATTTGAGCACTTCGAGTTATCTTCTCATATATGATAAGATTTCTCTCCTTTGTTACTGCAGCACGTCGAGTTATCGTCTCACATATGATAAGGTTTCTCTCCCGTGTTAGGTTTCTCTTTTGAGTTACTTGAGCACATTGAGTTATCTTTTCATGTAATAACAGTAAGTTCCTGATTGTTTATTCAAATCATTTATATGGTACAATCTGCGCACAGTAACAGCTTATCTGCGAGTTCTTCCTATGTATACCCAGATAATTCGATACACCGAAGATGGAACCATTTATCACAATGATCGCAACCCACTGGTTTATCCTCACTTTCCAAAGCAAAATTGTTTATTATCACTCCACATCCTGCGCATATGGCTCCATCGCCGTAATCAATTACATCATCTTCATTGTGATGTTCTTCTACAACAGCAGTGGTCGTCGTCTTCGATCGTTTCTTTGGATTTTCCAGTTTGTTGCTCTTTTTTGCTGTTCTTTCATCCCTTTTGCGTTTCTTTTCCTCCTCTAGTTTCTTCTGTTCTTCTTGTTTTGCAGTCAGTGCGCGGCGATGTTCTTCTGAGCTAATTGCAAACGGTATCTTCTCTACCTTCTTCTTAGGCTTTTTGACTGGACTCTTAGGCCAGAACACATGCTTTTTAAAAGTTGGCGTTATATATATTGGTCTGATAGTTTTAGGGGTTGTTGCGATATTCTTCTGACTTGATTCACTTGGTCCAGCAACAGCATCGCTTTCAACGTCCCTTGTTTCTTGCTGTGCTTCTGGTAAAGAAACCAGAGCTTCAGTAGGAGGTTCTTTGAGAGAATAAGTATCTTGTTGAATATCTTTCATAGGTTCAGTTTCATTCAGTGTAGTTGATGTGTTTCCTTCTCATTTGATGGCACAAATTCTGGAATAGACGCTTCCTTCCTTCCTTTCTTATTAAAGGCCTCTCTGATTCTGTTGTTGGAGCAGACATAACTGATTCTTTGTTTGGCACAATACTGATTTCCTCTTTCTCTTGTGCTGCAATGGTGTCGAATTTCTCAGATTTCGTTGGTAGAATAGATGTTATATTCACTCTGTTTTCAGTTGTTGCACTTGGATTGGCTTCAACAGCCAATGACTGGAGAAGATCATTTAGTAAATCCTTTCCAACAGTGAGAGTAGCTTGAGACAAGTGTTCATTGTTGTCATCAACTACAGGGATTTCACCAACTGCAACTTCGTCATCTAATGGTAAGTTGGCACTTTTATCATCAGTTTGTAGTGCTTCGTCCATCGGCTTTTCTGCTGGAAGTTTCAAAACTTCAAGAACTGCGTTGAAGTCAACCGCAGCCTTTTGAAGTTCATCCTTGTACACAGTAATAACTTTTCTTGCAGTACGAAGGTCTTCTTCACTAACATTTGGCTGAGTGGAAGTACTCTCTATGTTTTTGCATACACTCTTGATGCATTTTATGTAGTCAACAGCGTCCGGATTGAAAGGATACAGTCCACATTTGCAAAACCCATTCTTTATTGTTGACGGTGTTGCTGCTGTTGTTAAGACCTCTGCAATAAGTGATGCAAACTGAACTCCATGTAATTTGTCTAAAACTGTTGTCTTTGGCACACCAAACCTTTTACAGGCTTCACGAACTGAAAGTTGTTTTGTTCTTACAGCTTCTAAGGCGCACAGCATATCAAATTCCGAATAGCGGAAAAATTTTCTTTTATATCCCGGAGCCCGAATAGCGGAAATCTGTCAAAAATACATAAAATTTAAAATGCTTCGCCATATTTCTAACAACAAAATGCATTACTATATTACAAAGCGGAAATAATCAAGAATATATTAATAAAAGTTGTTTTTTCAATATTGATACTCTTAATATTTCAGTGTTCTTCCCGAAAGCAGGTTCTGACCTGAAAAAACCTGAGCCGAGTGAATCGATATTTTTTATTGACATTAATCGGATGATGATGACGTCGCAAGGACGTGAGACCTAGAGTTTAACATGAGCTCCGAACCAATTGTATTCCCATGGAAAATTGAACACAGGACTTTATTACAAAGCAGCATACTTTAACACTTACTTGAATTTTGTTGAATTTATTTAGGTCCTTTAAGCATTTGTGGCACAGGACGGGATAGGGGAGGGAGAAGGATGAGGAAAGGTGTAACACCAGAGGTGTAATGTGGCCAGAGCCTATTATGTAGGTAACATCATGACATGCGCCTGGTATAACTGACAAAACCCCTAAGAAACCTGTTAGAAGGGCCGGCATTGGGATTTCAACCCGCACATCTCTCCATTCCCAATTCGTAA
This sequence comes from Thermobia domestica, assembly GCF_964235325.1. Classification (NCBI taxonomy): domain Eukaryota; kingdom Metazoa; phylum Arthropoda; class Insecta; order Zygentoma; family Lepismatidae; genus Thermobia; species Thermobia domestica. Next base: position 272,674,818 of record NC_137456.1, on the reverse strand, counting down.
TCTAGCAGGCTAGGCACTGGACAACGTGTCTAGTACATGCCTCAAAGAAAGTATTATTATTTCTCTCATTCAGGGAGACGTAGTAGACGTACAGGAAACCCTTCTTGTTCTCGTTTGTTTGCTTGTTTCTTTGTTTATTATTGTTTAACGTCCCTTCTTAGGGTCAAGACTATGTAAAGACCTGAACCTACAGTTTACAGTAATATTCGAACCGCTTTAATTCGTTCTATGCTCTCCCGCTTCGAATTGAACCCGGGACACAGAGCACCAAAGGCACGGTTGCTATCCATTAGACCAGCGAGGAGGGTTTCTTGTTCTCGTGTAAAAAAAACTTGGTTTCACATTGAAATAGTAGATCGTCATAAAAAGAAACTTTCAACTAAGTTACTGAACAAATTCCAGTTAGCAAAACGCGAAACAGTATGAAACAGTGCGGTCGACAGGTGGCAAGAAATATTCCAATAGTCGACCAACACGAGAAACAGGCGGTCGATTTTTAGAATATGTCACGAAATCAAAAATTTTATACATGCAGGTTGAAGAACAGACCTTAATACCAAACAGGAAATAATTTGAAGCAATTTGGCGCACTCTCAAATAATCCAATAATCGACCACCCTTGGTCGACAATTGGTTTGTATGGGAAAGAAAAAATGCCAAATTCCGACCACATTTTAACATGTATTTTTTCATTTAATACTATCCAGTTATTGACAAATTATACTGTACAGTTTCTAGAATAACTTAGTTTTGTAACAAAAACATTTCTTACCTCACGTACTATCTATATCCTCAGAAAAGCGAAAAATAACAGGTGCACAAGATTCCCATTACACGCTGTCGTAAACTGTGCACCTGAGTCGTAATTCTACAGATACGTCGAAATTTATCGGTCAAAGACGACCAGCTGGCCAAGGGAGAGAGAAACAATGATTGTCATTGGTGGTATATGATGCAAGCTTTATCGCGAATCACTTTCCGCTCCAAAAGACCATTAGATATATTTTATATACACAATAGTAAGCAAAAATGGTCGACTATTGGATGGCGGTCGACTATTGGCGAACTCACCCTACTCGAAACCACTTGACTTTTCCTCATTGCAAGTGACACTTTTGGGTCACTTGCTGGTTTTTATGTTTAAATAATGCTTTTAATTTATATATTGTTTTATATCAGTATATTGGTATTGATTTATATATTTTAAGTTATTATTATTATTAGGTTAAGAAATCCAGATCTGGTCATTAGTGATTAATTATTGTTATTATTAATTGTATGTAAATGTAATTGTTGTATTTACTATGTATATTTATATTATTTCTATTTTCTGCTATTACAAAAAATACCTCTAGTAAAAAGAATAGTTAGATAGCAACTCTGTTTCAGAGAATAACATATTTAAAGTGTTCAGAGAAAGCTTCTTTTTGGTAGAACACCATCCTCCCTACCACTCGTTTTTTCTACATAGCTTATGATATGATAGCATTCCTATATAAACGGAAGATTTTTACAGGGAAGGGTGTCAGTTGACCGTCAGTCTTGGGGGAGACTTCGAACAGTTTTCAAAAATGTAGTCTATAGGAAGGACTCGGTTCGGTGAGCCGAGTGGGAGCTTTTTTCTACCCGTAAGAGAATATCATACTTCAAGTAAATGAAGGGGGAGTATTACGGAGGTCTTGCTTAGACTCGTTAGGTTCTCCGAGTCTTAAATAGGGCAGAAGGCATGAGTTATATTAGGTTCTAACTTCTAGTAGGTTTTCATTTTTAAGGGACTTCTTTCTTGGACTAAAATGAGGTTCTGTGAGAAGAAGGGATATAGAAAAATAATTCTTATACTAATTCAAGAAACAGAATGTTGCTAGGGAATTAGGCCCCGTAAAATAGGAACAGGATTTGATCCTTGAAATGCTACATTCCATATTTAGGTGGATATGGCATTTAGATTAACAATTCAAAGATACTAGAATTTTTGAGTACGTGTTCAAAACTGAAGCTGTATACGGTTTTGGTCGGTTATAAGGTAATTTGTTCCTCTTGCAGGACACAATAGTTTTTTTAATGAATACTCTGAACACAGATTCCTGGGTTCGATCCCTCGAAGTGGACTCGTAAGAGGCTACTGATAGAGCTTTTAGATTTTTTAAAATCACATCTCCTAATTCAGGGAGTATGGTTCTTACCTAACCTTTACATCCCAGATCTATTTAAGAATCTTTCGTTACTATAAGGCGAACTCATTCTCCTTACCTACCTATCCCTATAATAAATTTTTAGATAGATATCCTTCTAGTGCATCTCCTAGTTAAGGGAGTACACGAAATAGGGTTGTAGGCCAGGGCTTTTGATGTAGTGAGTCAATGCCCTTTATAAGTTAAGGTTGACAGAGGACGCTTTTAGTGAGGGCTAACCCTTCTGTCTGCCACATGCACATAATTAGAGAAACCTTAGCTTTATAAAGTGTACTAAAACTAGAGGAATTAGAGAAGAGGATACCCAACAGGTATTTCTCATGCGCTTTCAAAGATAGATATTTCATAGAATTATCAACTTTTTCTAAATAAACTTTTAATAGAGGTAACTCATGTGTTATGATTTCATATGTAGATAAGATCCTGAGTTATAAACCTGTTTATTAAGTTAATTACCCTAGAAATTGCTTATTTTGTTTTAAGATACGAGTCTGAATATAATTTATTATATTCTATTTTATTTTTTAAAGTTTGTCGAAAATTTTGTGATAGAGACACGAATAGCTATAACTCACAGTCTGACGGATTTCAGCGTTACATATAATAAGTAACTTGAATCATTTATTATAATTTTTTTTCCCACAAACATCATGCTCACTCTTTTTTTCACTTTTGTGTTAATTCTTTACTTCACAAACGAGATTCAACTCAGGTCACGGCGAATGATTGGAAGCTAAATCTCTTGCAATGTTTGAATATATTTTTCGAAGAAATCAAATGCTCCGTTTTAGTCATAATATCTTACAAGGTTGAATTCACGTTTAATATACACCGTGATCAAAAGTACCCGGACACCTGTCTGAAATTGACTTAAAGTTCGTGGCGCTCTGCATCGGTACTGCTGGAATTCAATATGGTGTTGACCCACCCTTAGCCTTGATTACGGCTTCCACTCTCGCAGGCATACTTTCAATCAGGTGCTGGAAGGTTTCTTGGGGAATGGCAGCCCATTCTTTACGGAGTGCTGAACTGAGGAGAGGTATCGATGTAGGTCGGTGAGGCCTGGCACGAAGTCGGCTTCCAAAACATTCCAAAGGTGTTCTATAGGATTTAAGACAGGACTCTGTGCAGGCCAGTCCATTACAGGAATGTTACGGCCGTGTAACCACTCCACCACAGGCCGTGCAGTATGAACAGGTGCTCGATAGTGTTGAAAGATGCAATCGCCATCCCAGAATTTCTCTTCAACAGTGGGAAGCAAGAAGGTGTTTAAAACATCAATGTAGGCTTGCACTGTGAAAGTGCCACGCAAAACAACGAGGAGTGCAAGCCTCCTCCAAGAAAAACACGACCACACCATAACACCACCACCTCAGAATTTTACTGTTGGCACTACACACGCTGACAGATGACGTTCACCGGGCATTCACCATACTCACATACTGCCATCAGATCGCCACATTGTGTACCGTGATTCGTCACTCCACACAACGTTTTTCCACTGTTCAATTGTCCAATGTTTACGCCCCTTACACCAAACGAGGCGTCGTTTGACATTTACCTGCGTGATGTGTGTGGCTTATGAGCAGCCCTCGACCATGAAATACAAGTTTTTTCACCTCACGCCTAACTGTCATAGTACTTGGAGTGGATCCTGATGCAGTTTGGAATTCCTGTGTGATGGTCTGGATAGATGTCTGCCTATTACACTTTACGACCCTCTTCAACTGTCGGCGGTCTGTGTCAGTCAACAGACGAGGTCCGCCTGTACGCTTTTGTGCTGTACGTGTCCCTTCACGTTTCCGCTTCACTATCACATCAGACACAGTGGACCTAGGGATGTTTAGGAGTGTGGAAATCTCGCATGCAGACTTCTGACACAAGTGACACCCAATCACCTGACCACGTTCGAAGTCCGTGAGTTCCGCGGAGCGCCCGTTCTGCTTTCTCACGATGTCTAATGACTACTGAGGTCGCTGATAATGACTACATGGCAGTAGGTAGCAGCACAATGCACCTAATATAAAAACGTATGTTTTTCGGGGTGTCCGGATACTTTTGATCACATAGTGTAGCTTCTGATACGAAATGGACGCAAGACACTAGTCCAACCAACCAATCTCACATCCAGTAAGTGTTTAGATAATACATTAAAGACGCAAAGAGTTCCAATGCCATTAATATATGATATTAAACAACACGCTCAAAATAATAGAGATTCATCTTACCGTTAGAATGGAGAAATGTTTCTTTCTTAGGTCCAGGGTCTTAAGGAAGTGGCTGTACCAGTGATCACAACATAATGTACCTTGGATCACTCACTTCATGTAGGCGGAATTATAAGAAAAGAAACAATAAATTCGGCTTTTTGTAAACATTTTACATTACACACCTTATTGCAAATTTTGCATTACTTTTTGCATGACTATCTTTTAGATATGTATGTTTTGTATCAGGTGATATGAAACTGTTTGAATAGCATTCTTCATGACTTTAAGGTCTACAGTATTTCGTTTTCCCTTGTTTTACTTCGTGATATTGTTCTGCAATAAAATTTATCAATAAATATAGCATTATATACAGGGCCGCAATTCCCATTATGCCAAATAAGTTCGTGCCTAGAGCGCAAACTCTTTTAAGGGCGTGAAATTTAGTAGTTATAACCTTTTCCAAAACACTTTGAGTTACAAACTTAAAAAGAGCAAATTAAGGATCTTTTACGTTAGATAGAAGCCAGTGCCCTTCAAATCTATGTTGTAATAAATACAAAAACAGTCATCTACATTAACAAAGAAGCACCCCGCATCTCCTCAGTAACGATACAACACGCTTCTTTTCCTATACCAGGAATGGTCTCCACGCCCCTTCAATTAATTTGGAATCAAAGGAAGGGGGTGGGTGCCAGCATATTTGTTGGAAGAAGGGGTCGCCGAGGTTCTAAATGCGGAACTGACCGTGTACCTGTAGCCCCGATGAACACGGGCAATAAGTGTCGCACGATCAATCCGCGACTATGTCCTGTGTTGTTGATGCGAGGTCGTGTAGGCATTGCAGTGACAGTTGGCATTATTGGCAGCAGAAACAAATCTATGGATAGCTAGTGATGGCCAGACGAATCCGGATCTCGAATATCCGGATTCTATAAGATCCGGATCTCGGATACGGATCCGAAATTTCGGATCTTGGATCCGGATCCGGAATTTCGGATCTTGGATCCGGATCAGGATATCCGGATCTTGGATAAGGATCAAAAATTTCGGATCTTGGATCCGGATCAGGATATCCGGATCTTGGATCCGGATTAGGAATTTCGGATCTTGGATCCGGATCCGAAGTTTTGGATCTTGGATCCGGATCCGAAGTTTTGGATCTTGGATCCGGATATCCGGTTCCTGGATCCACACCCGAAATTTCGAAGTTCAGATTTTGACTCCTGTTTTGAATATTTTAGGCCTTAGATTGAGAACCAGAACTAAAATATCCATATGTATAAAATTTACTAGGTGAATTTTATCTAACTCTGTGGGAAGACAATTCAATTTAAATGACAAAAGATTACATCAAAATCTCATTTTCACATTTTTCGGAATTAGACCACTGTTGCGCACACCCCATCATTTAGCCTTTAGTAGGCCTATATCTTTAAACGTACTACAAGTATGCCACTTTCATCTCAAGTCAGTAGTTGTATAGATCTGCCTTATATTAATCGAGTTAGGATTAAAATTCGATTGTTTGTGAGACCTATGATAATATTTTCAGACTGAGTTATAACGTTGAAAAACTGCATAGTAATGTTGCATATTTTCTTTGTGCCACATTGGAATTTAATGTAGTCTATCTTATACAGTCGGCTCTTATGATTAATTCAATGATCTGAACTCCTGCAGCATTACGCTAAAATCATGGATGTCTGAATATTCGCCATCATTTCTATTTTTTTTTATTACGAGCAAAATAAATATCATAAGCGGTATTTTACATAATACATATAGACGCGGATCAGTCAGTTGATTGCTTAAAGTTTATAGTAAAGCTATTACATTTCTAAGACACTGGCGGCCTTAGGACAAAATCCATGGCTTTCCCATAAAATCTTAAATCTCTCTCTATATAAAGGGCAAAGTCCTGAGTGACTGAGTGATAGATCACCGTACAGGCCAAATCGCTTAAGCTACAAACTTGAAATTTGGACAGTTTATAGGCTTTGTGACGTAGGATACCACTAAGGAAAGACTTTGGGAAATTCGACGAGGAAGGGGGAAAATGGGGTGGAAAATATCGATGATTCTTGACGTTAGATACTTCAAATTTGGTATTTGGGTTTCTCTGTGAAAATAATTTGATACTTGTTTAAGTGTTTTTTGATATTTAAATTAGAAGGGGCAGGGAAGATGTAGAAAGTAAAAGAAGGGGTGGTGATTGCAATTATTGCAATTAGTATAATAATATGCCTATATCTCGGAACCTTAAAGGATTAGAAACATGGAATTTGGTATTTGGACTTCTCACTTAAAATAATTAGATACGTGTTTCAACGTTTTTTTATATATGTGGCCCAGAATGGAAGAAAAAGGGCAAGAAGAAAATTAAGTATGGATTACAATTATTGTATTAATATGTTCAATCTTTTAAGGTTAGAGACTTGAAATTTGGTATTTGCATTTCTCATTGAAAATAATTTGACATATGCTTCAGTGTTTTCTGACGTTTTAGTAAAAAGGAAAAGAAAAGAGATGGAAAGGAAAGAGGGTGGGGATTGTAATTTTTATAATAACATGTCGATATCTGGGAACCTCTGAAGGTTAGGAGCATAGAATTTGGTATTTGGACTTTACATTTGAAATAATTAGGTATGTACTTAAGCGTTTTTTTTATGTATGTCTTAGAGGGGAAGAAAAGGGGCGGGGAGAAAAGACTTTTATATTTCGGAATCCTGGAATGTTAGAGAAATGAAACTTCTTATTTGAACAAAAATTCGTTATGAAATGAAATCCTTGAGTTCTATGTCCTACGCTTATGCCGGTTAGGCTAAAGGAGACGGTGATTATGAGGAATAAATGAAATGAAGAAAGTGGGAGGAAACGGAAAACCCCGAGAAAACCCACGAGCACGGTGTTTGTCCACCACAAAGTCCACACGGCGCGAGCTGGGATCGAACCAGGGACCCCAAGCACCGGAGGTGAACGCTCTACCACTGAGCCACCACCCTCCGACTTTTCGCCCTCCCCCTGCATCCGCCTGTGTGTTTACATGAATGATATAGCTCCTTATACAACCTATGCAGAGTTAATAGTAGTGGATTACTAATTACAAAGATACGTGTTACTGCTCGAGGCTCCATATGGTATTTTGTATACACATACAGTACATTAATACATTGATTTTGATACATTAATTGCCATTTAGAACTTCATCTCTACTACAATTCTTAATTCTAACTGGAGTGGTACGGTCACAGAGAAACGCATTTTTAAAGAAAGAAAAAAAAAGCTCATCAAGAGCAAGAAAAGGTAGTTGCTCCTTAATTTGATTTGATCTATATTTTATGGGCTGTTCTATTAGCAATGGCCTAGCCCATCACGACTAGGAAATGGCCTCATTCAGTGACCACAATAACTCAGAAAGAATTAGAAAAGTAAGCAACCTGAGTCTAATGAAGAAGCTTGGGCTTGAGACTAAGGTTTCATCCCAGCATTTGACTAGTGTTACAGAAAACAAAGGACAAATTTCCATGAGGACGACCGCTTTAAAAAAGATTTACTACCTTTTCGGTCAAGTATTTCAACTAGAATCGAATCTGACAGTGAGATTGCTCTCACCTAACTCGACAGTTTTACTCAATCAAATTTGGAGTAATTGTGACATATTAAGGCACGAAAACCAAATATCAACAGAATGAAGAGAACGCAAGGCTGTCACACGATCAGATACCAAAAGTGTCTTAAAATCTTATTTTAAGCATAGGAATGAAAATCACTTTGTCAATAATTTCGAAAATTTTGCTGATTCGGAACACCCGAATTTTCTGACACGGAGTTTCGAATCCGAATCCAAGATCCGGTTTTTCAGGTCCGGATCCAAGATCCAAAATTTCGGATCCGGATTTTCGGATCCGGAACCAAGATTCGGTTTCCCGAATCCGGATCCAAGATCCGAAATTTCGGATCCGGATCCAAGATCCTGATTTTCGAATCCGGATCTAAGATCCGTTTTTTTGGATCCGGATCCAAGATCCGAAATTTCGGATCCGGATCCAAGATCCTGATTTTCGGATCCGGATCCAAGATTCGGATTTTCGGATCCGGATCCAAGATCCGAAATCTCGGATCCGGATCTGGCCATCCCTAATGGATACGCATTCAAGATCGAATTTCACAGGAAACTAGTTGCTTTCGTATAGTTAGTTTATAACTTTGTAAAGAAGAAAAGGAATTAATTCCCATTTCTTTATGTTCGAAAAGCAATGGGAATACAACACTCGGGTACATCAGCTTATTGATTTTAGATAGGCCTACGACTTGGGAAATATTGTACAATATTCTTACCGAACTCGGCATATACCAAAATAGCTAGTTAGATTAGTAAAGATATGTTTAAATAAAACTCAAAGAAAAGTCCGGGTAGGAAAATATTTTGCCATGATCTTTCACATACAGAAGGGACTAAAACAATGAGATGCACTGAGAGAGGGAGGAAATAATGAGAGAGGGACTAAAACAATTATTATTCAAATTTGTTCTGGAATATGCTATAAGGAAAATTAAATATAGCAACAAGACCTTAGAGCTTAATGGCATTCAGCAGGTTATGGCTTATGCTGATCATGTCAAACTGATAGGAGATGATGTGAGGACAATTGAAAGACATGCAGAGGTTTTATTAAATGCCTTCAGGGATATGGACTTAGACGTAAATACAGAATAAAACTAAATACATGAAAATGCACCGTGATCACAATACTCAAGTAATGGATACGTTAAAATATCAAACAATACTTTCGACATAGTAGACCTTTTCAAATATCTAGGATCCACATTATCAGACCAGAATCATATCCGTGAAGAAGTTAAATGTCGATTGAAAGCATTGAATTCAGTCCAAACTCTTTTGTCTTCGTGAATGCTCTAAAAAGAAAAACAAGTTGAAGCTTAAAATATATAAAACAGTTATTATGCCTCTTGGACTGTATGGTTGCAAAACTTGCTCAATTACTGTGAGGAAAGAACGCAGACTGAAAGTATTCGAAAATAAAATCCTGTGGCGAATATTCGGACCAAGAGGGATGAAAATGGTGAATGGCGGAAACTTCATAACGATTAACATAATTTATACCATTTACCTAACATTGTTAGAGTCATTAAGGCTAGGAAGTTCAGGTGGGCAGGTCATGTAGCGAGAATGGAAGAAAGTAGAACCACTTTAAAGATATTAATTGGAAAGCAAATCAGGAAAAGACCATTAGGAAGACCTAGGCGTATGTGGAAGGACAAAATTAAGATGGATCTCACAGAAATAGGAGTACAAAGGACAATTGGCTAAAGACAGAACTCAACGAAGAGCTTTTTTGAATACGGCTTCGAATCTCCGGGTTCCATAGGCCACAGAATTCGTCAAGTCAGTTAGTTATGAAGAAGAAAATGAGGCGTTACTGGAGTAATCCTTACGTAAACTTCACCTGCCTGAAAGACCTTCACATCTATATTTATAGAATTGAAATAGCAGTGAACCAAAATGTTTCATATTTTTTCACATAAACGTAAATTCATTGGATGAACTGTTGTTGGTAAACTACACTGGAAGATAACTTTACTTGAAAGGTTTCATAGTGCTGTTGCAATTGATGGATCTGAAGTCCGAGTGCTTTGTTTTTTTCTATTATTTTTTATGCTATTGTTTAAAAATAAACGCCCTCCATCGTAAGCAGGCACAAATTTTAAAGTACTACACTTCATATTTTCGTGGCTATATGATTACTGTACAAACCTTTGGTGTGGGAGAGCAGGATTTGATTCCTGGCAGAAAATCAAGTCCTCATAATTCTACGTAAACTATAGAACCACGTCTCACATAGCTTCAGTGGTTAATACGGGTAAACTCCAGACCAATCAATTAACCAATCATAAACAATGGAAAATATGACATTGAAGAGTGATTAAAACAAGCTTACATGTCTGGAGTTTAATGTAATTTTTACTGTCAAAACTTTGTGTGATGTGTCCTACGTAGGATCCAAATCACATGAGCTCATGGCGGAAATCAACCCCAGGCGTCCCGCACAAAAGACAAGTGCCCAGAAGAAGTAAAACGCTGTTTATAATTTAATCGTTTGGATTCAAAATTGAAATAGTTCACTTTCCTGTAACATTTACGAGTTAGGATAATAATTCATCAAAATTTCTTCAATTTCCGTGCTTAACATTTTCTGAAGCGTCTATGGATGGAATTCCAATACTCTGTCCCTTTGGGAGAACGTATTCGTAAATTTAACGAATATTGGATATTGGTTAAGTTTTAATATACTTTTCTTTAATTACATAAAGGATATTAGTCGTGCATGAAAAAGGAATGAGGCCGCGGTAGTTCAGTCGTAGAGCGTTCACCAATGCAACGTGGGGTTTCCGGTTCGATGCCAGCTTGCGCCAAGTGGCTTTATGGAGGACAAACACAATGTGTGTGGATTTTCTTAGGGTTATCACGTCTCTTCCCACTTTCTTCAATCACTTCATTTATTCTTACCATCGTCATGCACTTTATCCTATCCGGCATAAGTATGGGACGTAAAATTCAAATATTTTATTTTCATTTTCTTTTTAGCAAGTCTTCTTCTTTACGACTTACCACACTAATATTCAATAACATTAATACAACTGTACGCAACTGATTCTTAATCGTAGTAACGAAATGCTGTTTTTTTTCTGTCAATAACATTATTTTTTTATACAAATGGAAATGGTAATAACGTATATTTTAATGAAATTATATTACGTTTAAAAGTTCTGTCTTTTAAATTATAATCCAATCTATTAAGTTACCATTCAATAAGTTATTGCAACTGTACGATACATGTGCGCCGACTACGTGGGTGCTCCGAGGCTCTAGCACCCACACAAATAATCGCCCGTGTGGGCGAGCCGCAGCCACGAGATTTTTAATTTGATAGAAATAAAATAAAATAAACATTTCTCACTTGATTGCCATTACCAAAAAATAATAAGCAATTAAAACATTGAGATGGAAGTTAAAATTTCTAACCTCTAAAACATAATTGTTTGTTTCAAATGTGTTTGTGCAAAGGCAACCAAACAGCACACTTAAGGGCAGGACATGCCGAAGAAACCTTGCGATCGACGTCGAGGTTTAAGTCGCGGTCGCACCCTCGATACTAGCACATAAACATGGATTCAAATGGGTAAGCGCATGCCGATGACGTACGCTACATGACGACCTAGAGGTCGACCGCGAGGGTGAATTAGTGGTCGCGATGATGAACAACTGAGTTTGTTTTGACATCGATGTTCAGCGGAAGCATTACTGTGGCTCGTATTTTCATTGGTTCTCCCTGAAGCGCTGCACGGAATAAAGTCTTCATTTGTTTAGAAGTTCGTCTGTAGCGGATTGAGTGTGTCTATGCTCAAGGTTTTGCTGCACTATTATATTTGATTAGGGCCAGTCCTACAATATCCTGATATTCTTTCTGATTACTATCAGTCAGAATTAGATATCAGGAAGTTGTCAGTTACTTTAATCCGTGGTTCGTTCTACAATATACTGTGCCTGATATATACTCTGTCAGATAGTTAACCCGAATCAAGGTTTTAACGGACCATTTGATTGGTTGGTTTTCTGTTGCTCATACAGAAAACAATTGAAACGTCAAGTGCGTTTTCAGTATGCTTGTTTAAATTATCCTATTGAAAACATGGGAAACAGAAATGAGTACCGGTATTTTTTCTTATGCACGTTATTGTCCAGGGGTACACTATCGTAAAGGCAAACACAAACTTAAGTAATAAACACTTTTTAGGCTACAATTACATATGCATTGGTACTATATACATAGAAATATTGCTGTTCGTCCTTACAACCTAAGAAGCATTACTAAAATATATAACGTTATATATTACACTCGTTATATATTACACTCCATTTTCGTTATATATTACACTCCATTTTATAATACTACACGCATGGGCGGCGATTAGGGGGGCAAAGGGGGGCAGTTGCCCCCCCCACTTTTTTGAAGTGACCCATTAATGTATATATCTAGTTTCATTTGGAAATGTAAAGTTATTGTATGTATTACTGGTTCATAGGAAAAAATGATGCCATATAATATCTGCTGTTGTGTGAGTACGTATTGATTGTCTCCCCGTGGAATTAAGGAAGCTACAAGAACTGCATTGTGATTGCCACGGATAATGGCACAAAAATTAATGTATTGGAGCGCAATTCCAGTGTACTTTAGTTTCTTCTTACAAGGGCTCGATATGTTAGTCAGCCGCTTTGAAACTAATTGAGATAACATTTCACACACACGCGCGCACACACAGAAAAACATCTCTTATAAATTTATTCTTTAAATGAACAAAAATTGACAATACCTAAAATGTCTTTTCTTCTTTCTAATACTAAGGATTAAAAACAGAGTCATAAGAAGCAACTTCTACCTTTTCCATTGTTTTGCAGTGTAAATACGAGTGAAGTGGTGTGTTTAGGGGTGTACGAGTGCATATACAATTAAATTCAGTGAATTTAACATAATTCTAGGTTTTAGGATTATTTTGTATAACTGCAGTATGGAGTGATTTTAAGTATTGTTGAGTTTTGATGTATCCGAAGAAAGTGAAAACTGCACCTAATAGCAACGAATATGTTTCGGAAGGGCCGCGGTGGCTCAGTAGTAGAGCGTTCATCTTCGGTGTGTGGGATCCTTATTTCGATCTCCGTTCAAGCCAAGTGAACTTTGTGATGGACAAACACCGCCTGCGTGAGTTTTCTCTTCCGTTTCCTCCCACTTTCTTCAATCGGCCATTTCATTCATTTCTTTTCATCACCGTCTCCTTTAGCCTGGCCGTTATAACTGTGGGACGTAAAACTGAAAGATTTCATTTTCATTTTAACATGTTTCGGGAAGCTGCAAAAGTACTTCTTTAAATGTCGTGTCATATGCTTGTAATATTTACTGTCTTTCAAAGAGTAATAACATACATTTAATAGCATGTGTTTAATTAAAATTATAAACTGTTCATTAATCCCAAGTTCAATATAACTTTTGCAAAACAAACCTCGTTATTCATTACTATGATTAATATTATCCTTTCTATTTATTTGTTTTGCAAATTTGTTACTAAATAATCCGATCACACAATTTTCCAGACAGAATTTTAAGGTGTTCATAAGCAAGAAATCAAATCTCTTCTTACACCTTCGTTGTTTAAGAGTACACTCGGAAAAGAAAATATTTGACAGTTAACAAATTTTCTTTTGCCAATAACTCGGGAACAAATGAATTAATTTGGATCTTTTTGTTGTTATCCTTAGAATAGTTATAACTTGACAGCTTGCCAAAGTCAGTACTCTAATAGGTTAATTTATTGTGAGTTATTAGGAAAAGAAATTTAGTCACCTGAAGAATACTGTCTTTCGTGACTGTACAAAGACTAGTATCTACTTGCGTTGCTTTTGTCAATTTCCTTAATAAAATGTGAAGTACGATATACGGTATTTTAACTGAAAAAGATAGTATCCTATTAGTTATGCAACCTTTCGTCAAAAAAGGTTAGCATCAACCAGGGAAACTAATATTGATATATAAATATTCAGATCATGTCTTGCCCCCCCACTTTTAACATCCAATCGCCGCCACTGACTACACGTAATAACATAATCTGAGCTTTTAATTAATTCATTTATTTGATAATCCACCTCTAAAAATATGTAAATTAGATTAATAATTTATATATTATTTTATAGATCATTCAATTTCAATAATTAAATTCTATATTTTATATAGAATATATTTCTTCATCTTCTAACTATACAAATTACATGGCGCTTATGTGCGGGCACTTGTAGCCAACGGGTACTACTTATCGTTATAAATTGGCATATATTCGAGCTAAAATGGTCTTCTAGGCCTCGCTATATATCGAACAATCTCCTCATCGTCCTCGGACAACATCAACAATTCTTCGATTTCGTCCATGATTCACTACACGACAACTAACAAGTAGCTGATAGCTGTTAACAGGCAATTGAACTTCCTGTCAAAGTACCAACCAGCCGATAGGGTTTATCAACCACCTGATTGTTATCAGGACATTGTAGAACACTTATCGGAAAAATGTCAGGAGGATATTTATATCAGACAGATATCAGAAGATGGTAGGATTGGCCCTATGAAAGATATATTAATAGAACTAATAATGTTCCAGCAATATGGAATAAGAAATACAAACAACTTCATAATAGGCACGTTTTAAATACAGAATGGAAGAAAATAGCTACTGAAATGGGAATGTCAGATAAGTTATTTATTTGAGAATTATATTGTAGCTTATTATTATATAAGGCAGTGGCGGTCACAGGAAGGGGGTTTTCGGACTGAAGTCCATAAATTGTAGAATTTTTAAAGAAAAAAAGAAGCTACTGTTAATCATATCTATGCTTAAAAACTCCACGCCCCCCCCCCATTTCGAGTATTAACCCTTTCCGGATCCTGGCTTTTTGGGCTATTTTTTAGACTTTCAGTCAAGCAGCTACTGTATCCTCACTACTTATCCTAGGATCATGGTTCATACCTCATTCTCTTCAGAATAGAGCTGGCTTTCAGGCGGTACCATTCATATGTCTCCATCATGTATCTAAGGCGAGAAATTCCTGAAAAAAAGGGATTTTTGGGGGCAAATTTTCCCTTTTTTCAACTTTTGCCCCTCTGGACCCCCCTGTTTTTACGCAGAAATCGGAAAAAAACTTCTGGTAAATACTACTCGGTGGACTGAATGTTTGTGCAAAATTTCAATCTTCTATGTGAAAAAATAGGCCCGCCAGAAAAAAATCCCTACCATGCCCCACTTTTACCCTATACAGAAGTACGAGGGTCGTTCAGAAAGTAAAGAACGTTTTAGCATTATTAAATAAAAACAAAAGATATCAACACAAAACTTCAGTTACAAAGCCACAGAACTCTACTTTGCTTTTCTATATAATCGCCATAGTTGTAGAGATACTTGTTATAATGTGGGACCAGTTTTATAATGCCGATATTATACTCATCTGCCGCCAAAGATTTCAACCAGGCTGTCAGTGCTTGCTTGAGTTCTTCATCGTTTGCGAACTGTTTTCTATCCAAAATTGTCGGGAATAAGTGAGAATCACTTGGTACCAAGTCAGGACTATAAGAAGGATGACAAAAGATTTTCCCTTCAGTTCTTCCGTAACAAGTGATGGCCTCCCACTCCAATTTTCATCATGCACGCTGATTCTTTCTTGATTAAACATAATGCACCATTTCCTCAGTGATGACTCGTTCGTTGCACTATCGCCATAAACATTCTTTATTTGCCTATAAATTTCAACAGGCTTAACTTTTTTGCGCCTTCAGAAAACGAATGACACTCCGTACTTCACATTTGGCGGGATTTTCGATTGGCGCCGCCATTTTGAATCGCTGTAAAAACAAGTAGCGTGACCGCAGAGCATTGAGACTCGGCTCACACTGAGATAAAGGAAGGAGCTACCGCCACGCACGCGATCGCAGTGGTAGAGGGTCGGAGCCGCGCCCAATACGAATCGTTCCTTACTTTCTGAACGACCCTCGTATATTTGGATAAAAATTCACTGAGACGGCCCTAATTACTCTAGAATAATAATTCGACCGTCGTTCTCTTCAGAATGGAACTGCCTTTCAGACGGTATGACTCACGTCGTCCTATCATGTATGTAAGGCGGGAAAATGACGAAAAACGGGATTTTTTGGGCAAAAAATCCATATTTTTACCTTTTTGCCCCTCTGGTTTCCCCCTGGTTTAGCACTGACATCGGAACAAAAAATCTGGTAAATACTACTCCGTGGACTGAATGCTTGTGCAAAATTTCAGTCTTCTACGTTCAAAAATAAGTCCGCCAAAAATATATACACCGACAATGCCCCATATTACCCTATATAGAAGTATATTTTTTAAAAATTCCCTGAGACATCCCTAATTACCCTAGGATAATAATTCAACCGTCGTTCTTTTCAGAATGGAACTGCCTTTCAGACGGCATGACTCACGTGGTCCTATCATGTGTGTAAGGCGGGAAAATGACGAAAAACGGGATTTTTGGGGTAAAAATCCCTATTTTTACCCCTTCGCCCCTCTGGTTCCCCCCCCTGTTTTAGCACTGACATCGGAACAAAAAATCTGGTACATACTACTCCGTGGACTGAATGTTTGTGCAAAATTTCAATCTTCTACGTAGAAAAATAAGCCCGCCAAAAAATATTGAACATACGCTTAGAAAATGAGAAAATAAATTTTTGACTTATGACGTCATCACCTCCTATGTCTGGACGCAGGACGGTCTGAAACCATACGTAATGTCTTCTGCAAGACCTCTGAACTTGGAAAAAAAAAGAACCCGGACGAAAAAGCTCAAATAGAAGAGAAATAACGCAATGTACCATGAAAAGTGCATATGGTACAAATTGTACCATAGGATCCCGAAGGGATTAAACGTATATAGTGCCTTATATAATAATAACCTACAGTATAATTCTCAAATAAATAACTTATCTGACATTCCCATTTCAGTTGCTAAGAAGCTATTGTAAATAATATCTATGCTTAAAAACTCCACGCCCTCCCCCAATTCCGAGATGAATAAAAAGGGTTTCTTCTAAATTCGTTATTGACGTAAGGCAAAGAAATACCTGTAAAGACGGGCACGTATCCATTGGGAGGAAATGTCGAATAATGGAATTGCAGTGCTGAAATTTCATTTGCTGCAGTTAATACCACCTCCACCCCAAAATCTGAAGACATACCTGATTTATTTATTTATTAAATTTTACTGGGAAACGACTTCTCGCCTGAGTGCTGAAAGAGGACATTTTCTTCACAGAAAATTGAATAAAATGTAAAAGTCTTTGATTTAGAATATTGATAGAGATGAACAAGAGGTGAGACTCAAATATTTTTGCGAAACAAGAGACGAGACTTTGGTATTTCTCATATCCCGTCTCGCGTCCATCCCTATTTATAAACTGTTTGGTGTTTTCAATTTCAAACTCTGGTTTTGCAGTGATTTTTGTGCACTGACGGAATAATTTCACATGCGTCACAGCAATATTTTCCCTTAAACTGAGAACTTAACAGCGAGGGTGCGACCTCCTCGCTATGTGCGCCCTTCATCATCGCGACCTAAACATCGAGGTAGCGACCGCGACTTAAATCTCGATTTCGATCGCAAGGTATCTTCGGCATGCATTTACTGTAAGTCAGTTATTTTGTAGTTTATGTTCACAACAAAACCCTTATACAGTTCTTTCTGCAATACCATTAAAATTATTTGTTTTTATGAAGATTTTTTCACTTTAATATGTATGAATGTGGTGTTTTCTTTTAGTAACGTGGTGATAATATCATTGCCTCTTGCGATCATTGTGCATCATATAAGTTATTTTAAAGTATACACTTAATGGTACGATTACATATGTTGAGGATATTCATTACAGTAACTTATCCTTAACCTTGGACCCGGGTTTGAACCCGTTTCTCTTGCGTTTAAATCAGACGTGTTAAGGCAGCCCCAACTTGTCCTTATAGTACCGATATGTTTTATTTTATCACACCACAGCCCTTTATGACAGTGTTCAGAAAATCTTTTAACTAAAAGGAAATCAATGAAAAAATATCGAGACTCCCCTGAAAACGCATAACAAGTCCTGCCATTGATATGCACCCACAAAAGTTTTGGAAAGTCGGCACCGTTGGTACGATAACCTCAACAACGAAATGCTTTCTTCGCCTGCTAATAACGTTATTTTTAATAAGTACCGTAAATGTGAGAGTAACGTTTGAAATTATACCTATGACAATAACGTTACTAAATTGGTTTCGTTTTTCGTTACGATACAGGAAGTGTAACAAATAACGAATATATTTGATGCAATTAAATACAATGATATTAAGTTAAACAGTTATGTCTTTAACATTATAATTTTGTTGCAACTTATTACGTTATCATACTTTAACGTTACTGCAGCATAACTCAACGTTAGTAACGAAATGCTCTCTTCGCCTGCCAATAACGTTAGTTGTAATAAGTACCGTGATTGTGAGAGTAACATTTGAAATGATACCCATAGCAATAACGTTACTGAATTGGTTTCGTTATTTGTTACGATATACGAACGGTAACAAATAACGAATATATTTACTGCAATTAAATGCAATGATATTAAGTTAAACAGTTATGTCTTTAACGTTATCATTTTAATGAAACCTATTACGTTACCATACATTAATTTGATTGCAGCAGTAACCCAACCTTAATAACGAAATGCTCTCTCCTCCTGCCAATAACGTTATTTTTAATAAGTACCGTAATTGTGAGAGTAACATTTGAAATAATACTCGTGGCAATAACGTTACTGAATTGGTTTCGTTATTTGTTAGGATATAGGAACGGTAACAAATAACGAATACATTTACTGCAATTAAATGCAATGATATTAAGTTAAACAGTTATGTCTTTAACGTTATCATTTTTATGAGACCTATTACGGTACCATATATTAACTTTATTACAGTACTAACCCAATCTTAATAACGAAATGCTCTCTTCGCCTGGCAATAACGTTATTTTTAATAAGTACCGTAATTGTGTCGGTAACAGCTAAAACGGTATTTAACGCAGTAACGTTATTCATTTAGTCTTAGTTTTTGTTATCATATAGGTATGGTAACAAATAACGAATTAAAAATAACGCACATTATGTTAAGTTAGCAAGCCCTGGTGGAAGCAGGCGTAACCACTGCTGGAAAAGCAGATAATTGCTTACATGGATTCCACGTGAAGCGAGCGAGATATGCTCACGAAGTGACATCTGCAGCCCTGTACATAATGCTGAAGAAAGTATACTCAGAGAGTGCATCGCCTGAATGTCCCCCAAAAATTGAAGAGTGGGTAAAAATTTAACAGAATGAATCAGTTCAGTTTAAATACTGGTACACATTATTGGAACTTGAAATGCTTCTCTTTAGGCTTTTGCACAGCTTGCGTTCTGCAGATTTTGAACTCTACATCAGTTCCCTATCAGAGTTGTGTCCTTGGATGTTCCCCTTTACCACATGCACTACGCACGTTGGATGCCAATATTTATTAAGTCATTGCAGAAGCTCAGTTGCAGACATTCTACCATTTATGAAGAGTTTATGCGAGGAGGTTTCGTCGGTACTAAGGCAAATCGTCCTCATTCTTGTGTGAGTCATGATCAAATGCATGAACAATGCAACAAAGTCGTCAAGTCTGAAGGCGGAGCAGTTGGAATAATTGACAATCCTTCAGCGCTCTTGAAGTGGATGATGTCTGGTTCAGCTATTGCCAATCTCATTTCCAATTTTGAAGGAGAATATAGATTGTTACTTGATGAATGTGATTGTCAGACTCATCACGAAGACACTGTGGCTGTCAATAAACGATTTGTAAAAGACGTCTCAAGACTGGTGTGTACATTTTCAGAAGACTACAGAAATCCTTTCACGCAAGACGGCACTGACCTTGTAAGCATAGTGTCTAAAGTCATTATGAGCGAAGATGCAGTTGCATCAGTGTACAATGCTTGAAAACTCGACAGAGACCAGTACGACAGCTTCAAAAAAGAACGCTTAATGCAGTGCAGTAAATCAATTTTGGAACCAATTCATCGAAATAATCTAGCCCTCCACCGCAAACAAATCACAAAGACCACTGCCGCACACCGCAAAGTTATTATCATGAAAAATGATTGTTCTCTTTTCAACCGAATGGTTATTGCTTGTCAGAGCCGACAAGGCGATCTTTCTGACTTTTTCGCTCATGAAAATTTGGAGTTTTCTCCATCACTTTCTGACGATGGTTTAATTCGCAAGGGAACTAAGTCAGATTTTGTTACGTGTCTGGAAAAGTTCGGAGATTCCCAGCATAATGCTCCTCAGGCCATAGATGTGATACTTGATGGTTCTGCTGTCATACACATGTTGAAACCATCTCCTACAGAAACCTTTCGAGATTACTTTGATACGAAAGTGAAACCGAATGTATTATCAATCCTCACGGATAAAACTAGAGTGGACTTTGTTTTTGACCGCTATTTACCAGGCAGCCTGAAAAGTGAAGAGCGTCGAAAACGAGGGATTTCGCCACTAGTACGAGTTTTGCGTCTCGGATTCCTAAATATTGGACCATGTTTCTGCATAATGAAAACCACAAACAAGGGTTATTCCAACTCATTACAGACTTCTTGTCAAATATTGACTCGCCAGAAGGCAAGACTGTGGTCTGCACTAAAGACACTGGCATATGGAGCACGCCCAATGTTGATGTTTCCAAACTCGCACCCTGTACACATGAAGGAGCCGATACGCGACTACTTCTGCAT
Organism: Thermobia domestica; assembly: GCF_964235325.1. Taxonomy (NCBI): domain Eukaryota; kingdom Metazoa; phylum Arthropoda; class Insecta; order Zygentoma; family Lepismatidae; genus Thermobia; species Thermobia domestica. The sequence continues at coordinate 272,653,998 of NC_137456.1, read as the reverse complement.
GCCAAACAGGCCAGTGACTCTGGTCACAAATCGATTATCATCAGAACAGTTGATTCTGATGTGGCGGTGCTAGCTTTACATGCCTTTCCCAACCTAACCTTGTCTCATCTATGGATTGATTACGGAGTTGGAAGGAATGTAAGGTACCTTCCTGTCCATGAGTATGCAAAAAAGCTTGGAACCAAGATTTGCAAAGAAATTCCATTCTGACACGCATTCACTGGCTGCAATACGGTATCAGCCTTTGCAGGACGTGGGAAGAAAACAGCCTGGGAAGCTTGGCAAGCAAACTCGTATGCCACTGATGCATTTATGGATATTTCACAGTGTCCTAAGGAAATTGCAGACACTTCTTTCAGGGAAGTACAGTGCTTTGTTGTGTACTTGTAAGATCGCAGCAGCAACGCAGAGAGTGTTAACGAATGTCGAAAAATGCTCGTCACCAAGAAAGGTCGTTCACTGGAAAGTGTGCCTGCAACTGAGGGAGCACTTCTTCAGCATGTGAAACGAGCAGTGTTTCAAGGTGGACGTATTTGGTCTCAGTGACATAAGTTAAAACATAATATACCCGATTCTCAGCAATGGGGCTGGAAGAAAGCTGGTGCTTCTTACTCACCTTTATGGTCTTTACTGAAACAAATGTCTGAACACTGCCAAGAGCTTGTTCACTGTGGGTGTAAATCACTGTGTTCGCGTGCATGTAAATGTGCTAAATTATCTCTTCCCTGCACACCTTTGTGTGTGTGCGATGGTCAGTGTAAAACAAATACTTCCAATGGAATTTAGTGATCTGTGAGTGATGGAGGTATGCTAATGTTAGGAAAGAAATATCGTGTAATCTGCACACTCTTGATCATCTTGATACGAGAAGCGGCTTGTGTGGGAAGTTGCACCGGTAAAAATTAATATTTTTTCTCTTCAAATTAAGTAAAAAAAAGTTAATTAATATAATAATTGTTATATATAACAATCAGTAAATTAGGAAAGTTTCTATCTTTTAGTTTTAATAGAAAAATCCAAATCTTACCTGTGTGACTTCCCTCGCGAGCCGCTTATGCTTAATACTCGTTATATAGTGATACTTTTTTCTATGATGGCAATGTGGAAGATTTTAATCAAGACATAATTCAGTTCATTACATCAAATTATAGAATATATCGTTTGTAATCAACGATTTATGTGCCTTTACTGTGTTTCTGTAATGCCCATGTCCGCCATGTTGTATGATGACGTCACAGAGACAAATAAAGGGTTTGATTTTTGGGGTCTACATCCAAATTTCATTCCTAGGTATATATCTACTACATTACCAAGTGGCATGTTTGTATCATGATTTGCAAGATTCCCCTATCTTGTGACGTTACCCTACTCCACTATTAACAATAGCATCACAAATATGAATTCTACCGACTCCACTGGAAGAAAAATATCCCCAAATCATGACAATTGCAGAGTACTTTAAGGTTTTAACAGTACAAAGAACGGAAGTGCTTCACCAGACATGCGATACATCCTGGCACGTGAATCATTTCCATAAATGTTGATTTTTGTCTTATCACTGAACAATACTTTGCATCATTGTTCACTAGTTCAATGTATTTTAGCCTTGGCCAACTGCACACGCAATGTACATTGTTTTTGTGTAAGGGATGGTTTCCTGATAGCCAGGTCCGTATCCAGGGGGTCTAGGGGTGCCGCCCTCTCCCTAAATTTTGGTTGACCACCCCCTAAAATTTTCACGGTAGGCTGGCAAATGAACTATAATATGGTGATGAACTCTAATATGGTTGGATTGCCCCCCTGACTTCAGCCCTCCCCCTGCATTTTTGGGCTGGCTGCAGATAGCTTTATGTGAACGCAAACCCATGGATTTCAACTTGTTTTTACTGTACGTGAGCAAACATTGACACTAGATGTTTCCCCTCAATTCGTTCCAAGATCTTGTGATGACTGAAATCTGTCTTCAAGACACAGCCACCCCAATGTACTGTCCTGTTTAGAAGACAATTTAACATTCTGAATACATCTGGTAATTCTTCCACTTTTTACGTATCTCCATTCTCGAATCTTAGCCAACTGCCTACTTGCTGTGCTATTATGCACTTTCAAAATCCGCGCAATTTCAACATTGGTTTTGCTACATTCATTTAAGGTTCGAATTTTTGTGGCTTCTGTCGGTGTTATGTATCATCTTTTCCCCATTTTATGTCCGATATAAATAAATTGCACGACTTTTCTTCTAACATGCAATCATTATAAAAGAAAAACTAAATTTTTATTGTATAAATTTGAATTTTAGAACTGACAACAAGTTTCACTGCACGTTTGAGAACTTCAACATTCCATCTGCGTAATCCTGAAGACCTCCACAATTAGAATAGACAGAAGAATGGTACTTCACGATTGAGGGGGTTGATTAAATAGTCGAGCGCTGACATCATAGTAAGCGAGATCCTACTTAAAATATATAGGGCTGCATTTAAGAATATACGCAACTAATAATTGTGTGTGTTTAATTGTTGTTCATGCAGATACTTACGGATTTAATGGAAATAGATTAAGGAAATACAACATACTAGATTAATATGGCGCTGGACCACCTTTTGACCTCAGAACAGCTTTGATACGACGTGGAATTAAGTCATAAGGTTAGTAAATGCCAGCAAGTGTAATATTACACCTTACCATGTGCAGTGCATCACTCAGTTTGGTGAGAGAGGGCAGAGGCAAAAATTTGCGCCATATTTGTGTCTTCAAAACTTACTACAGTTGTTCAAATAAATTCAAGTCCGGGGATTGGGAGAGCTAGGGTAGATGTCCAACTTCATATAGATATTCCTCACTCAAACCACGCCAAAATAGCTTCAGCTGTATGAATGGGTAAATTATCATCCCGAAATATGGCGTCAATACCAGGAAACAACATCTTGACCATTTGATGCACTGGATTTCCTAAAATGAAGACGGAGTCACGGTCAGTGACGTGACGAGACAGCATCACAGAGCCTCTGATCGCAGGCAATGTTTCACGTTTGCAAAAGATACTGCGAATTACACGATTCTTTGAGCGTCTACTACAACGCGACCAGTGGCCTGAAATAGACTGGATGTTGTCTAATTCGAACATATCACATGTTTCCAGTTGTCAACAGTCCATCTTACATGTTCGCAGCACCATTGACAACGTTCTAAAGCGTTATTGTCTGTTATCAGCAGTTTCGTTCGTGCAACTCAATCACGTAGGTTCACGTCATGTACGAGCTGTGGCAATTAAATAACGAGACTGGTGTCATAAATGTGATGTATTGCAAAGAAAGTTACAATTGACTGTCATCACCTTCAATATACTCCCGTTCCCTATCTATACACTGCTGCATACGTGCCTTCCATTGTTCAAAGCAATGCTGTAGGTCATCAGATGTCACCCTGTTCAACAACTCTGTCGGTTTTCGTTTCACCTCTTCCACAGACTGAAAATGTGTTCCCTTCAATGCACTTTTCACTTTTGGAAATAGATAAAAGTCACAGGGAGCCAGGTCTGGGAAATACGGAGGATGATCGAGCACAGGAATGCACTTGCCTGCTAAAAACTGCTTCACAGAAAGAGTATTATGGGCAGGCGCATTGTCTTGGTGGAGGATAAATGCATCGTACTTCCACAATTCCGGTCTCTTCTTCCTTATTCTTTCCCTCAGCTTGATTAGGACATCTTTGTAGTAGGTCTGATTCACCGTTTGACCCTGAGGCATCCACCCAGTCATGATGATACCCCTGATATCGAAACAAATAATGAGAATTGTCTTCATTTTCGATTTCCTCATTCCTGCTTTTTTCATTCTTGGCGATGGGAGTCTTCCAGTGCATGGATTGGCGCTTAGTCTTGGGGTCATACTGTAAAATCCATGTTTCATCACATGTGATGGCACGTGTTAGCAAGTCTGTTCCGCTTTGAGTCATTCCATGACGTCACAGCAAATGGTATTTCGAATGTCTTGGTGGAGGATCGAGTGTTTTTGTTCCTGAGAGAGGTTTTTCGGGACAAATTTTTTGAAACTTTTGTCATGTTTAAATTGTCATGCAAAATTTGTCTTACTGTATCCTTGTTAATGTTCGTCATGTCTGCGATCATCAGAATGCTCACACGCCTGTCTTTGCGCACAAATTCATTAATGTTTTGAACATTTTAGTCCGTTCTTGAACTCAAAGGGCAGCCGGGTCGTTCATCATCTTCAACCTCCTCCCTACCTTCTGAAAATCTTTTGTGCCATTCGAAAACTCGCACACGTGACATAGCATTATCACCATACACCTCTTTTAACATTGCACATCATTCCGTCGGTGTGTGTGTGTGTGTTTTTAATTTCACCGGAAATTTGATGTTAATGCGCTGCTCAACTGTATTGTTCACCATTATTTTGGCACTGCTACAGAACACTGTCCTCTTCATGCAAGCCTGCAAAGAAAATAAAAGCTTTCAAAATCATGAAACAAACAGTGGCTGCTCAGGAAGGTTCAATATCAACAACACATCATTAGCTACTTCCCTCCCACGATCCTGCGCGACAGGAGGTGGGCAGTCTGGAAACTGGAAGAAAAAACTGGAATTTTGAAAACAATTGCGGAAGGACATAATAGAAATCAGCGACGTCTAAAAACCCTATTCCCGTGCGAGGGCCAGGACAGAAGGATCGGTCGATGGCCCTAACACCAGAGCTGGCTCCACCACATGTGCAACGGCATTGCATGGAACGGCAAAACCTGTCACAACTATATTATATAAAATACATATTTCTTGTTGAAATCAGATTTCATGATGATGGTAGTTAAATTTACTAAGCCGACCTTCTATTTGAATACTACTATACATTCATAAATCATGTTTGGATCGCATTAGTTTAAAGTCACATGGACAGTGCTAAAGCAAATGGTCAAACAAAAATCCCAGCATGAATTGCTTGATTGTTGTCAAATACAAGAACTCAATTCTCCAGCAGTAGCGAACACCTGTTCCATTTAGTTAGTTATCACAGTTTTGATTTGAAAACTGGTCTTGTCTTTGTTACAAACAAGTTCCTTATCATGGAAGATGGAAACAAGTTTTTTTTTTAAAAAAAAAAAAAAGAAAGAAATGTTTAACAGATGCAGAAGAAAAATCAAAATATAATGATAAAAGAGCTAGTTGCACTGGAATTGTAAACTGATATACTGAGATTGAAGCTCGATATTGAATTCTATAAAAAGGATTAGCATCTTTCCTCTGGAGATGTATTTCCTTTATCTTTTATTAATATAATAGATTATTATTTAAAGGAAAAAGCAGACACAAACGAGATTGGATTTCTAGTGTTTAGGCCTTTCTGAGTACGAGTGCACTTTCCCTCCCCTTCGTTGTTCATGATGGAGTAGCATACTTAAAATCGTAGCGTTAAAGATTTATTCTTTCTACAGGAAGAGGGAGAGGCAAATGATAACATTGCACGAAGCGGCAAATTGCCCACAGCCAGCCCTGACAAACACGATGGGTTCCACCAATTCAATAAGAGAAAGCGTGGTTTATTTGTGGATGAATGAACACTTTGTCGTTAACAACGCAATAATAATTTTGAAATATAAATAGCATCTATTTAAATACTAATAAGAAGCTGTTAAATAACCTACAAAAGTAATAGTTGTTTGCAAAACATTTCTACCTACATAACACACGACGTCCTTAGGACGTCCCATTTTTATCTTAATTATCCCATATAGATCCCGGGATTATCGGGATGAGTAGACATCCCATGGACATCCTGCATGGAATGTCCTAAAGGTTTTCTACGTAGGATGTCCACGTGACGTCCCGGATGAGACAGGATATCCCACGCCGGACACACCTATGACCATATTATTCCACGATTAACCAGTGGACATCCCTTTGAGGTCCTGTTTAATATCCAGTACTCCGGGAAATTAGCAGACATTTGGATATCCTGCGGGGATCCTATGGATGTCCCGGAAGCAAATTTTGATGACCCCAGGATGTCTCGTTGTCATTGCGGATCAGTCTTGGACGTTCCGTGGACATCCGAGTGCTATGTGGGTCAAGTCTCAAGTTCAAAACATTGGAAGTACCACATTAATAACGTCATAAACTAAACCGATAGATATTTAAGAAATACTATACAGGACAATCTGTAGAGCTATATAACAACATTTTTAAAGTACTAGATGGTTTCTATACTTGCATTATTATATTTGTGATTAACGAAAAATACTAAGCAGTAAAGGTTGAGAAGAGATCACCATATTGAAATTGTTTCACAACTACTTCTTTCTATATACCGTTACTGGGTAGTCTAATGCTGCGACTAACTGATACAGATAATTGCTGTAACTAGTGTTGTGAATAGTTAATCTTTTATAACTCTAAATTGGTTTATTGTTTGCTTTAATCCACAGATGCTTGTCTCGGTCTTGATACATAAGTCTCTGTCTTGTCTCGATAGTCTCGAAATAAATTGTATAAAGATTAAAAATGTGTAAATAATATCATCTTATAAGCTATTATTTGCACTTTTTTATTTTTTAACTTCATTCTTGAATGGGAAGTTATTGTAGGTCATGTACCCCTTCATAGCTAAGTGGCTAACGCTAGTGCTTTATACATGTGTACGCAACTTCAATCTTCAGTGAATGTGTCAGGTCTTGGATAAAACACGACTAGTGATCTACAATCCATTTTGAACAATACATGTTATCTTAAATAGTCTCAGTCAAATACCATACAATTAAACTGTAATCCATCAACTCTAAATTTGAATACTATTTTTGTAACCATGTTGAATCAATGTTATTTTATCTCACATACCAAATAACACAGTTAACAGCAGTAGCAGTATATCTAATGGAAAATGATTGTACTCTTGTGGTGGTAAATAATAATAATTGATTTGTAAGAACGTTCAGTGATGAGAGTTGTCAGTCTTAGAAGTTGATCGTTTATGGAAAATGATGGCCTGAAACCTGCTTGTGTAAATGGAAGGAGGTGATTGTCAGTAATATAATGATGCAAACGTTTCACTAAAATATGTTACAAGATTTTACTGAGTGTAGAAGTCAGTTGGATTGGTCGGTAGGGAGAAATATCTTGTGGAGGTTTGTTAGGTTAAGGGGACATTAATGCTTTGGAAGTTTTCCATGATAGAGGATAGAATCCGGTGCTTAAGATGAATCTATAGATGTGTGCGACTAAAAGGAGCCATGTGATAGCACATTCCCTAATATGGCGATATGTAAGGCTATCGAAGGCAGGAGCAGTATTGCGTTTATTGCGAGTTACAGAAGTAATGTCATTAACTGTGATGGGAGCCTTGATGGGGGTATCGGGTGGTAAGACATGGTAAAGATTTGGTTGAAGATGTGGCGACGATAGATTAAGCGTATCGGCAGCGTGGGGTGCGTGTTCTGATGTACTTGGTGTAAAGATCTGTTGTAAATGACCAGCGAAAGCGTCAGCTTTGTCTTCCTCTGCAGACAACGGACTGTTGGCAATTAAAAGTGGATAGCTCGTTTTGGAGAATATTCCGCACAGGGCGTTGAAGTGAGTCCAATACTTACTGCGGTGAGATATGTTAGAGAAAATACTGCATGTTTTCATCCAGCAGCAAAGTTTGTATGTTTTAATGTAATTTTAACTATGCGTTGAAGTTGTCTGTGATAACGAAGTGTGTTTGGATTTCGGGTGAGGAGAAATTCTCTGTACAGTTGTCGGATTAAGGTAAGATACAGTGGGGCTAGTTTAGGATGTTAAGGGGTAGCTGTAGTAGTTGGTCAATAGACGGTGCTGGCTTCTTGGATGGCTGATGTAATGATGTCAACAGTAATCTATAAGTCCTCTTCTGTGGTATTGTCGGTGAGATGAGCAGTACAGTGGGTGATGTGACGGCGGTACATTTCCCATATGGCTTTATCGAATCGTAAGCTGGTACGACAGGGTACTTGTGAATAAGAATGACTGAGTGAATGATTGAATGATCACTGCCTATGGTATCAAGAATTTCGACTGTACAATGTGGTATGAGATTGGATGAGGAGATGACTGTGTCAGGTGTTGTATTTGAAATTGGACGAGTAGCTTTTGGAAGATTTATGATCCTGTGGTGTTGGCTGTAATATAGTTTTGGAAAGTTGTTCTTTCGTAAGGCGTGCGGCTATGCATATTGAAGTCTCCCATAATAAGGTACGTGGTATAGTTATTAGAGATATATATTGTACAAATTGGCATGGAAGTGGATGACCAAGGTGGGTATACATATATAGTAGCTAAAGTGATGGTAAGATTTTTGAAGTATGACGGTGGCGATGAGATGGTCTGGTAAATGCGTCGCATGATATTAACATTGACGAGAAGGCAAATGAGGAGAAAAACCATTTGCAACTCCCCCAATTGCGCGGAAAGCCGGTGTTGGATTTTCAGCTTGAAGCGTAGTATATCGTGGTATACGACAGCCGCGAGAGTGAGTAAGAAAGGTTTCATTCAAGAGGAACGCAGATACATGGTCTTCTAGTAAAAGTTGTTCAAAGAGAATTTTGTTCTTCGGCAGGGGACGGATGTTAAGAAAAGCCATAATGAGATTATACGAGCGGTGCATGATGACATTTATTAACATGCACGGTGTTTCCGGAGTATGTAGCTGTGAAAGTGACATGAGAAGTTGTTTTTGCTGCATGGATGATTTGTTGAAGTATATGATGTCTTATGAATGGATGGATGTTCTGTAAGGACAATGTTATGAACGTAAGAAGCTGATGGAGTGTAATGGGTGATTCGAGTAGATGGGATGTGTCAGTAGACTGTGCCAGAGGTCGTAGTGGAACTATGAGTTCAGGATGGTCCTGAGCTGGTTCTGGTTTTGCTTTGCACTTATAACTGTGTATCGGATGTTGTTCATCACAGGAGTCGCATTTTGGTGGTTGCTGGAGATTGCTACAAGTGCCCGTGTTATGTGAACCGCCACAGTATCTACATTTAATTGTATTTTTACATTCGCTGGTAGGATGAGAGTTACAGATCTGGCAGCGTTCGCAAAGAATAGGCATTGGAGCTAAAGATCGTGACGGCTCTACCCTGTGGATATGATTGTAGATGGAAGCACCGGTTTCTAATGATCTGTCGATAATGTTTTGATGGATGATAAGTAAGCGAACCATATATGTAGGACCTCGATCGTTACGAATTCTGAGAATTTTGTGGGTGATGTGACCTTCATAGTTGAGTTCTTCCTTGATTTCTTCGCCTGTGTAGGAAGGGTCCACTCCACGGATGACGACTGAGAGCATCGGTGGACGTCTTGGCGGTGGAGATTGCTTGCGTTTAGATGAAGTAAGAGACTAGAGTTATATGTTCTTGCCAAAGAAGTCTATTGGTACTTTGTTCTTGATGATGTTAAGGAGCGTAGGATCTGAAGTTTTGAGAATTATTCCATTCTTGGTGTGGACGATTTGTGAGATCGAAGCACGTGACAGATATTTACGCAGCTGGATCGCTACCATCTTAGCATTGTTGAACTTCGGGTCGAAGTTGGTAAGCAGCATGGAGTGAACTTGAGCTGAGAGATCATCAGTGTTGGAAGTTCTGATGTTCATCCTGTCAGATTCTGAAGCCGTAGATGAATCCAGGTAGTATTTCTTGGACGGTGGAGAGTGTTGGAGTCGGTTGGCATAGCTAGTATTCTTGTCGGACGCTGGAGGCGATCTGGAGCGAACATAGGATTTATAGACGGCCGAAGGAATGGATTCTGCAGAATCATGGCGTTTGTGACCCTTGGTTTTGCTGGAGCTGGCCGATGCTTGATCCTTCCGTGGCCGTACCTTCCTGCTATTCGCCGATGGGCTCGTTACCAGTCGAGGAAGACCTGCATGTGTACCTTTCCCTTTGTAACCAGAGACTGTGTGCAGCTCCGCAATGGAAACTCTGTCCGTGGGCTACTGCCCAAAATGCGTGTGTGTCAATGCCTGCTAATGGTTTGATGATATGCGACGATTGATGAAAGGTTTGACTACCCGTTTGGATAGTACTCAAGGTGCAGCTAGCTTCCAGTCAGACCTGTAGTACCGTCCGCTCTTGGCTTGATTAGTTTGACGAACGGAATTCGATAGAATGACGATTAAAGAAAGCTGAGGATGAGGGAAAGGAAGGTAATAAAAACTCGTCACCGTATATACAGGTGGCGTTTCAGTGATCAAGTCTCTGGAAAAGTATGTGTTTTATTATTTCTTTTTGCCGTATACGCAGTTAAAGGGTTTTGCCCTTAATTCGGGGGAGTGATGCAAAATTTTTTTGGATGTCATAATATTGTAGTGGGTCTAAGTGATTTGTCTTTATTCTTTAATTATTAAATAATTCAGACATACAATGGACAGCAATATAAATCTAAGGAACTATAAATAAACAAAAAGTAAAATAACAAAAAGTGATATGTGCAGTAAACGAATATGTAAGTGGAAAGTACAACAATAATATATGTGAATGGAGGCTAATAAACAGGAAAAAATGCAAGTAACGAGTAGAAAACATAATATATAGACTGAAAAGAATGATACGATGAAATGATAATGAATGAATTACACTAGCGCCACATCACTAGGTTTTGTTAGTAGACACATGAAGTTATTTTCTGTTCCTGGGGCGACTCAGAAACTGATGAAGACAGGGGAGGCCCATATTAGTTGGTAATCACTGTGCGTATTATGGATAAATATGAGGTGATAGATGACGTGGATGGTAAATGGCAAAGACATCAGGGCCTTGATATAAAGTGTCATATAATGTTGCAGCGGAGGCTCCAAGTATCGTTGTGGTGCATCGTTGTCTCAATCGTAGAGTAGGATGTTATGTAGCATTTCATGGTGTAACTCAAAACATGTAGTAATGTAGCAGATTCGAAGTTTTTCCAAATGTGGGAGTAAAGACGAAAAATCAATAAGGTTATACAGGATCCTAGTTGGACTTGGTAACTTGATTCGATATGCTAGTCTTAAGGCATGTCTCTCCACGATACACAACTTTTGATAATATTTGTCACAAGCAGAGACCAAAGCCGTATGATCATAAATTAAGGTACTTCTCATGAAGGCTTTGTAGGTATGGAGGACCATAGATGGTTTTAAGCCCAACTTGTACCAACTAGCCGCTTAAGCAAATTCAGTCTATTCTGGGCTTGAGAGACAACCTTCTTAAGATGTGGGGTTCAAGATAGTTTACTGTCAAAGACGATACCATGTTAAGTCAGAGTCGAATGAACCGGAACTGGTGTATGTTCTACATGGAGACGTAGTAAACTCGGGTTTCGGTAAACTCTGGAGCTTCGTCCTGGTGGTAAGAATACAAATGAATGTGTCTTCACAGAGTTCATACTCAATCTCGACACATTACACCCGTCGGCAAATCTATCAGTAGCAGGTTGCATGAGTCGATTACTTCGCTGAATAGTACGGGCTGTTGAAAGAAAAGCTGTGTCGTTAGCGAACTGATAGATTTGGATGGTGTCTGGTAATCTCAGATCGGCAACGTATAAGAGATAGAGGAGAAGCGACAAAGAGAAACCTTGAGAAACTCCAGAGTGTAAGAAGGTCGGATGGGAAAGAACACTGTTTATGGATATTATGCCAGACGTCCTGTTAAGAAGGGATTGATGAAGCGTATATAGGAAATAGGTAATATATATTGGTGTAGTTTATAAATAAGCCCAGGATGTCAAACTTTATCAAATGCTTTCTCGAGGTCAAACGTTACTAAACAGGAAAAAAGGCCCCGGTTATATTGGTTATAGACGGCGGTAAGACGAAAGAGCTGATCTAAGGTGCTGAAATTAGGCCGGAAACCAGCTTAATGTATTGGCAGAAGATTGAGACGTCTATGAACATGAAGTCGGCGAACAAGAATAATTTCTAAGATTTTACAAAGGCAGCTAGTTAAATGAATTGGTCGATACGATTGAACATCTGATGGTAGTTTTTTACCTTGGGAAATAATAGAACTTTGGAGTACCTCCAATCAAGTGGAAAGGAACCAGTTCGGATGATTAAGGTATAAAGATGGCTGAAGAATAGAAGAAAAGTAGGAGACCCTTGTTTGATGAGTACATATGTGATACAATGAAATCCAGGTGCAGTATTGCGTTTGTTTCGTAGACTTGTGGTGATAAAGTCTGTTGTTCCAGTCTGTGTAAACGGATTATTTGGTTCGAGTAGATGATTATCCGACGGTTGTAAGGGAGCTGATGTCGGATCTGTTTGGCGGTTGATCATGGATTGATGTCGCTGTAGAGTGTGCCGCCCAGGTGGCGGAGTAAATATATCTTGAAGAAATAGAGCGAATGCACTTGCCTTCTCAGTGTCAGTAGTGAGAGCTTGATTGTTGTATATGAGCGGATATGGCGTGCGTGAAGTTGTGCCAGTAAGTTGATGAAACTTACGCCAATATTTGCTGGGATTAGCGATGGGCATCAGCGAGTTCGAGCGAGTTTTTTTTAAGTTCGACTCGACTTGAAACAGACATCTTTGTGCTCGACTCGAGAACTCCGATCGAAAAATTTCCTCCAACTCGATTTGAAACTCGACTCGAACTTGGGTTAAGTTTCGAGTCGATTCGAGCCGAAATGAACCAAATCGAGCCATATCCTGTGTGTAGTTTCAAACTCTATTCAAGTCTCCTACATAGACAATATAATTATTATCAATGATACGACTACTACTACTACTGATTATTATTATTATTATTATTATTATTATTATTATTATTATTATTATTATTAAAAGACCTGTAACGCCCAAATATTCACCACAAACTTATAGTGGTATCGACATAAACAAAAGAGATTGGAGCAGGAAACTACTTTTACACAAAAGTCTAAAGAATCTCAGTGAAGACGTACGAACTAGTCGAGCGGTTTGGGTCAATAGTATATGAATCATAACTTTATGTGTTCAAACCCTGTAGGAAGTATTCGTTTTTTTTTTTTTTTTTTTTTTTTGCTTTTTGTTTTTTTTTCCTTAAAAGTGTGTTCCTATTTTCATCAGAGGACTGAAAACGTTTCTTTGAATGAATCTTCGTCAACTACTTTTCTCTCAAATTCGATTGCAAGGGAACATTATATGAATTGCAAATCTAAAATCCAAAACTGAAAACAAAATATTAAGTATGTTCAATATTTCATTATTATCCTTTGATTTAAAATGAAAAACTAATTATAAGTATTGATGATTTCAAAAGATTCTTCCCGAGTAATGGTCAATATATGAACGAAGGGAAATTGATAGAACATTATTAGTCCACTTTGAGCATGATCGAAGATATGGCCACGAATTTATGTCGACAGGGTCTCAAATTCTCCCACAGGTCATGCCCTGAAATCACCACTGTTTCAAAGGTTTCCTTAACAAATACCTATATAGAATATTACATTTATTTCTCGTTCTACGTTTTGAAATGACAAAATCATAATTTTAAAGATAATTATAATACGATAAGCATAAAGGTTTATAGAACTAATGGAGTAAATAGTATTGTGTAAGTTATCGGTTTCTAATCGGATTAAAACTAGAATATTTGTTTGCATCGCACTTTAAAGTAAATCCTCTGTCTATATATTTCTTACTGGAAAGCATGTTAAACTCCAATTACTTAATCAATGTTTTTAATGATATATTTTATTGTAATATTTTTACTATTCAATGTCGTATACACTTCATTTCCCAAAGCAAAATCTCGCAAATGTATAGTGGGCTAGTGAATATTACCAAATAAATTATCATTTAGTTTACGTAAATACTGCATCGCCTGATTTGAAACTTCGTAGTTTAGCTAATAATCATAATAATAATAATAATAATAATAATAATAATAATAATAATAATAATAATAATAATAAAAGCATAGCCATATCTTATAAGAATTTCAGGCTTACTCAATAAATGAATTCAACTTGGTCTCTATTCGAGGTTCTATTTATTCAAATCCGATAGAAATACAAAGAGAAACTTCGAGAACAGGTAAAAGAAAAATGTTACTTTGGTGGGACTGGAACTAACCTTTAAGAGTTCCTTTCAAGTTACAAATGCCTTAGACACTTTGTTTCTTGTCTTTAAGTTAACTGATTCACTGAACGTATCTGAGTAAGTTGTCTGTATTTTCTACTCGGTTTACACGTTTTAAATCATTTCTTTTAAGCTTGAACGACAGGATCACGAATGCAAAAACATTTAGGTCAATTAAAATTCCCCCACCAGGAATCGAACCGAGGACCCCGTACACCAAAGGCACACGTTTTAGCCACTAGACCAGCGGTAAGAACGAATGAAATCTGTTGGTAAGTGTCTGAAATTGATGCCTATTTCGCCCTGATGTAATATGACTATTGATGTTTTTATGTTTGCGGTATTCGGTATTTTGAGGAAAGATATATATGTTATTTATATAGGTTCTATTACTTATTCGTCCATAAATACTACATGAATTATCAGAATTATTCATGATCTTTCATGGAATTTCGCTGGTGCATGCACAGTAGACGGACAGTGTAATTGGAAGGTGAGTTCAACAGAGATTATGTATTTCGCCGACATTATTTAATAGCTATATAGAAGAGATAGCGAAAATGAGTCTACCTAATGAAGATGGAATTTCGGTAGGAGATGAAATGATGATTTCTATCGGATTCGAATAAATAGAACTTCGAATAGAGACCAAGTTGAATTCATTTATTGAGTAAGCCTGAAATTCTTATAAGATATGGCTATGCTTTTATTATTATTATTATTATTATTATTATTATTATTATTATTATTATTATTATTATTATTATTATTATTATTATTAGCTAAACTACGAAGTTTCAAATCAGGCGATGCAGTATTTACGTAAACTAAATGATAATTTATTTGATAATATTCACTAGCCCACTATACATTTGCGAGATTTTGCTTTAGGAAATGAAGTGCATACGACATTGAATAGTAAAAATATTACAATAAAAATATATCATTAAAAACATTGATTAAGTAATTGGAGTTTAACATGCTTTCCAGTAAGAAATATATAGACAGAGGATTTACTTTAAAGTGCGATGCAAACAAATATTCTAGTTTTAATCCGATTAGAAACCGATAACTTACACAATACTATTTACTCCATTAGTTCTATAAACCTTTATGCTTATCGTATTATAATTATCTTTAAAATTATGATTTTGTCATTTCAAAACGTAGAACGAGAAATAAATGTAATATTCTATATAGGTATTTGTTAAGGAAACCCTTGAAACACTGATGATTCCAGGGCATGACCTGTGGGAGAATTTGAGACCCTGTCGACATAAATTCGTGGCCATATCTTCGATCATGCTCAAAGTGAACTAATAATGTTCTATCAATCTCCTCTCATTCATATATTGACCATTACCCGGGGAGAATCTTCTGAAATCATCAATACTTATAATTAGTATTTCATTACAAATCAAAGGATAATAATGAAATATTGAACATACTTAATATTTTGTTTTCAGTTTTGGATTTTAGATTTGCAATTCATATAATGTTCCCTTGTAATCGAATTTGTTAGAAAAGTAGTTGCCATAGATTCATTCAAAGAAATGTTTTCAGCCCTCTGGTGAAAATAGGAACACACTTTTAAGTGAAAAAAAAACGAATACTTCCTACAGGGTTTGAACACACAAAGTTATGATTGATGTACTATTGAGCCATACCGCTCGACCAGTTCGTACGTCTTCACTGAGATTCTTTAGACTTTTGTGTAAAGTAGTTTTCTGCTCCAAACTCTTTTGTTTATGTTGATACCACTGTAAGTTTGTGGTGAATATTTGGGCGTTACAGGTCTTGCAATGCATAAAGGTCTTTTTCGTATAAAACTACATTCAATTTTACGTCTTAATAACTTATATGCAACAGGTTGAATCTGTGAAATGATTGGAGTTGGAGTGATCGTAAATGTTTTCATAGTTAGGAGCCTGTATATGCAAACCCGCTTAGCGTGGGGATTTACTATTGTGAAATTTTTGTTTTTTGGTTTATTTGTTTGTGTGTGTGTGTGTTTCCTGGAAGCGGTGTTCTTGTGTCCTATCGGTAAATGTTATACTCTTCGAAGCTATTCACTAACCCCCAGCTCTGTTTCCACGACCAGGAAACACGTTCACGTATCATCCTCTAACTCAAGGACCGTGATAGGTAAAGACATAGGGGTTTCTTTAAAATAAACGTTGGGCTTTCCTTTCCATTTTGTTCACAGCATGTTTGTGTCCATCTTCAACAAAACGAAAGTTTATAGCATGTTGAAATCTGAGTGTTGTTAGAACAGAATAAAACATAAATGGCTATCATTTAAAATTATTCCCACATATTTATAATATAAAATTCAAATATAAAATAACGATATTCTTCATGAAAGTTATATAAATATAATAGCAAAAAATGTAGCATTTATGTCTCCTCGAACTCCAGTTATCGTTATACAAAGATGACATATATGCTACATTTCAGACATATATGCGGGTAAGTATATTTGATAGAAACGAATCTCCCATATTCGGTTCCTTTCCTTTCGCTTTCCTGCTGTAGAGAATGGAGCTTGCTTTCAAGTTGGTATTTGTGTTCGCGCATTTTCTCTTTCCTGGGATTGGACGTTGAATTGAACGAAGCGTCTGCTTTAACCAGTGGGATGGCATTTAAGCAATAGCGGTGTCCACGTCACTGCCAGGATAATTATTGGGCACTGTAGCTACTTCCACGGGATCCTCAACCCCAAGTACAATACAAAACAATTTGCTACTTTATTTCTCCTGTAAATCTTGCAAATTTTTACTAGTCCTGGCTCCACAACCCGGAATTTAATCCTTAAACTTAAACGTTAAATATGTTCACTTGCTCAGTTATTCATCTAATTAAGGTAATTTAGCTTACCGTTATTCTTCTACGAGAACAAACATACGAAAGTCTTTGCAACCATTACTTTTTCGGTGAATGTTCCACCACAGTTCTTGTTTTACATATCACACCACAATAATTTGGACCCTACTAGAATCAATCGCCTTTAATGGAACTCGGAGCTCTTAATTCAATTCACAACTAATTGTTCCTCAGTGAATCTAAGGTTTACTGTTGATGAGGATTTTACAATGCATGTATATACTACAACTACACAAGAGAATAACAATAATCTACCGCCGTTACTGCAATCGACAAAAGATAAACGCTTTTTTCTTGCTCATGTTTTTATGATTTGGCTTGCAGCAAGCACTTCATACTTCGTCTCCTACCTCCCAGATCGTTATTACAACTGTGGCAAGAAGTATTATGAACATATTCCTTCTTTTCGTAAAAACTTGCTCCAATATGTATTGTGCCGTTTCATATCGAGATTCGAGAAGACTGATAAACTTTACTTTAACTTCTTTAAAATATGTTTAGAAGTGTTCATCAAATAGTTAAAATGGAAAAATTCTTGGAATAATCTCTTTTATATTGCATTTTATTCTTAGTGTTTACAGATAGAATTAATCGAGATTTTTTTGCAAGCCTTCCATGAAAATTTTAGAGGGCCAAGAAAAATTTAGGGGGGCCCGGCCCCCTCTATCCCCGCCGTGGATACGGGCCTGGAAGTGCGTAACTCACAAATCCTTGTTTTTCAGAAAACAGCAAAAACACTTACTTAAGCACGAAATACATATTGCACTAATTACGTCATCAGCCCGTATAGAACAAAATAAAACCAACCATTCGTTGCAGACCTCCGAAAGATATACTAAGCTGATTTTCGCAAAAATTGGACTTACACACTTCATGCTCTCAGGTACAGATTTGATGTCACACTGCACAGTATATTTTTTTCTTTCATCCTTGTAATGAATTTTGTATTTCACATATTTCAAGTATGTCATACATTTAGGTTACTATTATTATTATTATTATTATTATTATTATTATTATTATTATTATTATTATTATTATTATTATTTTACCCTTTCCATTGTTTTACATTATTTGCTTGAGTTAGATGTTAGAGCAGCCTTGACTAAATCTTCCCCCTTAATAAAGGCATTTGAATTTAAATTTAGAAAATAATAAGAATATCAGAAATCATTCGACTTCTTTCCGTGGTAAAACGCTCACCCTGACGCAAGGGGTCCATAGTTTGATCCCACCTCCTGCCAAGTGGACTTTGTCGTGATCAAACACCGGGTACGTGGGATTTCAGAGGTTTTTCCGTTTCCTCCCAATTTCGCTATCTACCATTATCATCCATCTTATCATCAGGGGACCCGAGTGAAAAGACCCTGCGTCAAACGGGCTCGGGCGAATAAAGGAGCCCCGCTACAAAATGCCCGAGTCAAACGGCCCCGCGTTTAAAGGGCCCGGGTCAAAATGTCTCCGCAACAAAAGGGCCCGAATCAAAATGCCTCTCATAAAAAGGGTCAGGTTAAAAAGGGTCCCACGACAAAAGGACCCGAGACAAAAGGCCCTGCATCAAACCGACCCGGGTCAAAAAGGGGCTCAGCTACAAAAGTGCACGAGTCAAACTGCCTCGCGTCAAAATTCTTCCCAACAAAAGGGCCCGAATAAAAACGCCCCTCATAAAAAGGGCCCGAGTCAAAACGGCCCCGCGACAAAAGGGCTCGGGTCAAGAGGTCTTTGCCATAAAGCTGCCAATGTTATGTCGTGATATGATGAGTACAATATGCAACGACAACAGTGGCCTGTTCAATCGCCTGATTTGAACCCCGTGGAACATCTGTGGAATGAATTAGAGTGGCGTTTAAAGTCCAGTCCAACTCGTGCAAATTCACCTGCCGCACTTGGAACTGCGTTGCAGGAAGAGTGGGTCGCCATCCTACCTGAATCCTATCAGCAGCTGGTACAAAGCCTTCCAAGGAGGATATATGCTGTGATCCAGGCTTGAATATATGGGACACCATAGCCAAGTGGTTAGAGCGTTGGACTCCCATCCGCGTTGTCTCGGGTTCAAGTCCCGGCCGGTGCTTCCCATTTTCGGCGTCCACGCAGTGTCGTGAAGCAAACTAGCGAGTCACGTGAAAATGTTCACAAGGTGTAGAAAGTTCCTGATGTGCCTGTTGGAGATAGAGCGTCGCTCGTCCCTAGGCAGGACGTAGTTCATCCGGTTGGTAGCGGATGGCTTAAGCTCAGAAATGGGCCGTTACGGCAAGTAGTTATATATATATATATATATATATATATATATATATATATATATACAACCGGTTGTTAAAAAACTAGAATAACACCACTGAGTATACCGTGAGTTCCTCATACCAGAGCAAACTTGGTTTGTAAATTCATTTTAGAAACAAGTAGATAGTCGACTAAAAGTCGACTCTACTCGAGCTTCGAGTTGAGTTCGAGTCGAGCCAAAGATAATTTTCTTGAATCGAGTTCCGAGTCGAGTCACTGTTTTGAGGTCGAGTTTCGAGTCGAGTAGAGTTTGATAAATGGCTCGCTCGTTCAGCTCGTTTTAACTCGTATTGAAATCATGACCTGACTAGACTGGAAAGTGAAATCCATGAGAAATGTGAGCAGTAATGTGGAAAACTTTTAGGGTTGCTCACGACAGGAGTGCATCTCATCTCGTAGTCTTAGTGCATTTTATGGGATATCTTTAGTGTGTCTCGTCTTGTCTCGATAGCGAGAAAATATATTTTATTACGAGACAGCTTCAAGTTCGTGAGCATCAATATAAATATATACTGTAGTTCTTACTACCAAGGCTGAGATCCGTGCAGAATTTTTGAGCAAGAAGAAACCCAACCCGGGAAGTGATATCAACTGGCTCGGCTCGGTTCAACTGAGCAAACTGCTCGAGCTGTCTCGGTTGGGATTAGCCATCGCCTCGGTTTGGACAAACAATTGAGCCTATGGCTCGAGCCGCTCGGTTGGAATGAGCCACCTACTCGCCGAATGTGAGTCATCTTCTTCAGCCAGCTCCATTGAAATAAGTCCATCGGCGCGGTTCGACTCAGCTCAACTGAGCCGATGGCTCGAGCTGGCTCGGCTGGAATGAGCAGTCACTTGGTTCGGTTCCACTAAGGTGAGTTATTGGTTCGAACCAGCTCGGTTGGGTGAGTTGTTAGCTCGACTCACTTCTCGGTCCCGTTTGATAGTGAATGAGCTGTGAGCAGAGCCGATCGAGCCGTTGATAACTTGAATGCCGGGCAGAGCAGTTTTGAACATCTTTGGTAGGCGCGATATAACATTTAACAATTTTTGACTCGAGTTCGAATATTTGCTCCTCTGGAACTCAAACCCAGAACCTCGTGACGGATGTCCTTGCCTCGCGAAGACTTCTCGAGGACCGGGATCGACAGTCAACTAGGTTTTAGTATTCAGATGCAAACCGCCTACCTTTTATGGTTATAAACGGCGTTGTTATAATAATAATAATAGCAATAAAGTAGTAGTAGTAGTAGTAGTAGTAGTAGTAGTAGTAGTATCGTATATTGTCTATGTAGGATACTTGAAGAGAGTAGCTACTTGGAACTACACACTGGGTTTAGCTCGAATTGGCTCGTTTCTCTCGACTCGACTCGGAACTCCACCCGAATTCGTGTCGAGTTGCAGGAAATTTTTCGAGACGAGTTCTCGAGTCGACCTCAAGGATGTCTGTTTCGAGTCGAGTCGAGTTTCAAAGAAAACTCGCATGTGCCCATCACTAGGTAGGTCATTTCCAGCACCGATGAGAGTGGGAAGCGTACGACAAAAATAATCGAAAAAAATGTCTGTGTCGCATTCATAGCTTTCAAGTAACTAGGGTGAATGGTGATACTACCGATGGCGTTTAACTCCAAGTTCAGCCCCGTCTTCATGGGGAATGTGAAAGAGTAAAAAGTAAAACATTCAAAATGGCCGAATTAGTGGCGAATTCATAGTTTACGAGGTCGAAAAGACGATTAGTAACCTTCCCTATGACTTAAGAGGACTTCATACCTCTACAAAAACGCGCAGAATAGACCTTCCGTTTTGAACATTTTTCTCAGTTACGACTAAAGATAGAACTATGGAGTTTTTTTTATATTCTTCACAAAACATGGCGGCAGAAATCCTTCAGAACAAAAATTTAAAAAAATTCATCCTTAATGAGTAAATTTGGTATAAAAATGGGGAATAAACGTCATTTTTACATGCAATTATCTCCAGAACCCACATGCTAATAAAAATCCGTTTTGAAGGAATTGTGCATTGATCTTTGCACTTGACATTCGCACTATAACTTGTAAAGTCAGTTTTGATATATCGATACTGTACGTGGAAAACGAAACCCTTGTAACAGCGTAAAGTTTCTCTGCACTGTAGCGGCATCTTGTGCTTAAAGTTTGACAGGGCCTAAGCCCCACCCACAGTAGAATTCGGAGGGATACAATAAAGTAGTTCACGAGGGAAGATCCGCATGCGACGTCTGCTGGTAAGGAAAAGCAGCATTATTGTACAAACTTCAGTTCAATTTTGAGTTTGATCGCGTAAATATGTCCACTGAAGCAGCTTGTTTAGCTATAATAATGGCTTGTGCATGGAAGGGGAAAAACCCGCGAAACCAAAAAGGAAGAACAGGTTGTGGATGAGAGAGTGGTTTAAGAAACGGTCTAGTTTAGTCATCAAAATTTAATTGCCGACAGGCACGTAGCCAGGATTTCGTAATGGGGGAGGGCCGTGATATGAAATACGGTGGTCATCACACCAGGGGCTCGATCATTCTAAACTTTTTTACTAGAACATATATTGGTTCGTTTAGCCGGGATTTCGTAACGGGGGGGGACTGACATGAAATTCTGAAGGCCCAGGAGCCCGATCAATCTAAAGTACTTTACTATCAACATATATTGGTTAATAGGACAATAAAATGAGGATATGTTGCTAAGTATTTTAATAACAAACTATGAAGAAATTTCGAGTAAAATAATAATAAAAAAAAGTATTGAAATGATTTTGCAATATTTACGTCCTTCTCCTGTTTATTCAAATATAACAATTTTCCTTTCGTTATGACCTCAATTATTATAAAAAGTACATACTGAATACTGTCTTGTAAAGTATTTTACAATATTTGCGTTCCTTCGTTTCCCGGCGGGAGCTCATGTGGTTCGGATTCCACGTTAATCAGTAGGTCCACGTCTCATATAGCCTTGCTGCTGAAAGGGACGATAAACTCAACTCAACTATATTTGCGTTCCTTTCTCTGTTGAATCAAATGTTAACAGAACTTTCTTTCCACATAAATTTTTGTTTTTATTATTCCGTCAACTACTGTCTGTTCCAAACAACATGTCAAAAGAGCAGTAGAAAATTGTTTTTGAAATAACATGTTTGATACTGTAAGGATGCGATGAAAAATTATGATTTAAAAAAATGTCCACGCAATTACACAACGGCACTATGCTTTCGGAAGCTTGAAATCTCCCTGACTAGTAGCAGAAATTCTGACAATTCCGTAACTTTTATAGAAATTGCAAATTCCGTGTCTCTTCCAGGATATCTCGCTCACCTCGCCATCATGTATTGCAAGTAATACAAATTTCCTCATGAGAAAGAGTACCAAAAGCTTCCTGTAGTTTATTTTTAACGCTGATCCTTTTTTTCCCATTTCATTTTGTTTAATCTTCCCTTATTTTTTTATTTCTGGACTCGAAGGAGGGATCCTGACCCCCCTAAACCCCCCTTGGCTACATGCCTGTTGCTGAGCTTGAGATAAGTTCGACTGTGGTCTTATTTACGAATGGATTCAACTATATTTGGTGAAATATTGGAAATGGGTACTCCTCTTATTCGAGAACAGGATACAAATATGAGAGATGCGATATCTCGCGAGCAGAGGTTCTTTGACACTTTGCATTATCTTGCGTGCGGAAACACGTACGAGGACTTAAATTTGAAACAGCCATTGCACCCCCGATGCTTAGACAAATTATTATAGAAAAGTGTGAGGCTGCATTTTTCAGATTCCTGTTTTTATAATCTTCACTCTTTACCTTCCACAGTTCAGGTAAATTTCGATAAAGTTCAATAAATTCTTGCCAGAATTCTTGAATCCTATTCATTAACGCCACAGCGCGAGAAATAAGGGTTTCTACATTAGGTCTCCTACTTATAGGGCCCATACACGGTCCAGGGTTTGTGCAAACAAGGCTGTTTGTGCAAACAATTTGACCGTGTATGGTACTGTATGAACTGTTTGCGCAAACATTTGTGCAAACCACATCGAACTCGTTCAAAAATTGTTTACACGAACATGATGTTTGCGCAAACACGTGGACCGTGTATGGGCATGTTTGTGCAAACACGAGCTTTATTTCCGAGTAAGAGGCCTAGTGTACAGACGCTTATTTTTTGCGCTATGGCGTCAATGAATAGGAATCAAGAATTCTGGAGAGAATTTATTGAACTTTATCGAAATTTACCTGAACTGTGGAAGGTAAAGCATGAAGATTATAAAAACAGGAATCTGAAAAATGCGGCGTATGAGAAATTGATGGCTAAAATGAAGAAAATATATTAGGAGGCGGATAGTCAGTGAGGAACACAATCAATTTTCCAGTATTTCACCACATGTAGTTGAATCCATTCGTAAATAATTTTTATAGTGCACAGTCGAACTTATCTCAAGTTCGAATATTACCTAGGTAAATTTTGATGACTAAACTTAGACCGTTTCTTGAACCACTCTTTCATCCACACCCTCTTCTTCCGTTTTGGTTTCGCAGGTCTTTCCGCTTCCAAAGCACAAGCAATTACTATCGCTAAACGAGCTGCTTCAGTGGACATGTTTACGCGATCAAACTCAAAATTGAACTGAAGTTTGTGCAAACAGTTGAACCGTGTATGGCCGAATGTTTGCGCAAACACAGTGTTTGCACAAGCCGTGGATCATCTATGGGTCTCTTTAAAAATAAACCTCGTGTTTGCACAAACATGCCCATACACAGTCCACGTGATTGCGCAAACATCATGTTCGTGTAAACAATTTTCGAACGAGTTCGATGGTAGAAAATGTTTACACAAACGTTTGCGCAAACAGTTCATACAGCTCTATACACGGTCAAACTGTTTGCACAAACCGTGGACTGTGTATGGACCCTATAAGAGACGAATCCTACGTTTTCGGAAACGCAACCGTATAACACAGTGGTTTCCATTTCATGAATTTTTGGTGATTGTATGAATTTACACATTATTCACAGATATAGAAGTCTTTTTTGTAATTAGAGCTCAGATATTTGCTATAATTACGACTCGCTCTTTAAAAAATACGATAAATAAAAAACGCGTAAAAAATGCTTGTCATAAACGTGGAAAATGCACTGAAAGAGCCTTAAAATATATTATGACGTCAAATATTATTCTAAAATATGCTATTTTCACTGTACCTTAGCTGAGATTTATTACAAATATTTGAATTAAAGTACGTCAAAATAAGTTTGAATTAAAGTACGTCTCCTTGCAACATAAAATTATACCTACGCAATACTTTTATGATATGTTTGATACAGCGAAACAAAATTATAGGTTCACACGAGAGGTCATTGTTGAACTGTAGTGCAATTTTTATATAGTGCGAATATTATATTGACTTGTGGAAAAACAATAGGGAAACTGTAGTCGCGTTCTTCTTCTTCTTCTTCTTAATAATAATAATAATAATAATAATAATAATAATAATAATAATAATAATAATAATAATAATAAACTGAAAAGCGCGAAAAATGTGCAGAAAAGTTCTAAAAAGGCAAACAGCAAGAACGCCAAAAATACTTTTACGATGAAAGGTCAAGAGCGTTATTTTTCTCATTACATGGACAGCTAATGTATTTTTTGTTCCCGAAAATATATATATACGAGGTGTGACACAAAAAAAACGAGACTAAATGCATAACTTGAAAAAGGATTGCAGTTGGCAACAACTGTTTTGGTGACGTAATGCCACACCCCTCCTCTATCCATGCTGCCAGTTTCGACTCAGCCGGTGGTGACAGTTGGGAGTATTGCATCAGTGAGTGAACACGTGCAACTGCATTCTGCCGGAAAAATGTCTAGTGTAAAAACTGAACAGCGAATAAACATCAAGTTTCTTGTGAAACTTAAGAAATCAGCCACAGAAACATTTCAAATGTTAACTGAGGCTTATGGAGATGAAACTTTGTCTCGAGCACGTGTGTTTGAATGACATAAACGGTTTTCGAAGGGAAGGGAAAATTCAAGGCAATGTTAATTGTCTTCTTCGACATTAAGGGAATTGTAATGATTGAGTGGGTTCCCAGTGGTCAGACTGTTACTCAGCACTACTACATTGAAGTACTAAAAAGACTTCGTGAAAAAATTAGGAAAAAAAGGCCACAGTTGTGGAGTGATGGATGGCTGTTGCATCAGGAAAATGCACCCGCTCACAAGGCCCTATCTGTCAAGCAGTTTCTGAGCAGCAAAAACATTACTGTAATGGAGCATCCACCTTATTCACCAGATTTGGCTCCCTGCAACTTTATTTTATTTCCCAAAATTAAATCTTGCATAAAGGGAACCCATTTTACCACAGTTAAAGATGTTCAGGAGAAAACGGAGAATCTCCTGAAGGGCCTTCCAGAAACCTCGTTCCAGGAATGTTACAAGCAATGGCAGCACCGAATGCAGAAGTGTGTGAATGCTGAAGGGGACTACTTTGAAGGTGATAACATCACAGAGAACTAATTCTGTAAGTACACTGACTTATTGGAACAGTCTCGTTTTTTTTTTGTGTCACACCTCGTGTATATATATATATATATATATATATATATATATATATAAATATATATATATATATGTGTGTGTGTGTGTGTGTGTGTGTGTGTACTTGCCCTAGTTATAATTAAATTATCTACCATTCTGCTACGGAGAATGTTGATTATGGGTCGTCAGAAAGTCTTCGGTATTATCTTGGAGGGAGCTGCCCTCACCCTTCATTTCTCTTCGCATACTTTGAACAATTCGAACTGGCTCTTCTATGCGCCACGGCAATCGTGTCGTATGGATGGATTTGTAGGCTGATGGACACTTGATGCTTCTATGTTCGAGCCAAACAGGTTTTCAGCATTACCCCCTGCAAGCAAGTGCCAACTTCTCCCTCCCCCTGCCCGTTGCATTTCGAAGCAGATATATAAGAGCACACAGGACAAAAGAGGTCTTCGCCGGGATTTCACGGATTCTCGTCCACACCACAATTTCCGCAGCACTCGCCCCACACAGAATAGTTTGTTTCACTCCCAAGTCCAAGACTTTCTCGTCAGCTGAGCCGTTGGCTTCAACGTGTAGAATGTACGGACTATTTCCTGACTCGGATTCTGACCATTGCGGCGGTGCAAGGGATTTTGGCTGAGAGAATCTGTCAATCTCGTGACGTATCTGCTACGTCAGTGGTAAAAGCCACGCAAATAACATCTCAAAAATCACGCCCTTTTTTCCCCTGTTCCTCGGTTTTAAGTTTTCTCGTTTGTATGACTGAGCCTTAATCCGAAGTTTAGCGAGTAGCGTGCAATTCAGCTGCCCTAAAAATTGACAGGGACAACGCCTCGTCTTTATTTATTCTATTTCGTGCTATATGTTTTGACAATTGTTTTTTTTTTTTTTTTCACAGTTTTACTTTCTTTCTGGGATAGGAGACTCCCACGTTGAAAATACCCTACTGAAACTAGTTTTTACTTCTTACAGCGTCATCTAAATACAAAAACCCGCCCGCTAAATACAAAAACCGACAATTAAAATGAATCTTATTTATTTAAATTCTCTCAGAACATCTAAAGAAATTTCCACTGTCCACTCCCGAAAAACTCAACTTGTTTATAATTTTTTCAAAGCTTTGTCCTTTATATCGTATATGCATTTGTATAATTTATGAACTATGAGTAACCCCGATAAAGCAGCAAAGGTATGCATATACATACGCAGAGCTGCTTCTGCAAAAAAAACAAAACCACTTAACGTGAGTGGAATAATAATGATGGATAACTGACGATTATCATCATCTCTGTCCTATCGAAAAATCTATGTTCTTCTGCTTTGAGACCTTTTAATTTTCACAGCAAATGTTCTCTGGTAATAGAACTTGCTTAAATTCAGAAATAACCTTCAGATATAAAATTATTAGATTTTGTATAGAAAAATTTCTTTGTAGAAAGAAAGCAAGTTGCTAGCTACAGTGTGAGGATTTTACAAAGTAACATGTGCTGCCATCTATACACTATATTTTAAATATCAGGACTTTGAAAGAGAAAGGGCTAACTCCAAAAAATATATATATATATATCTTTCTTTTCCTCGTATCAAACAGGTCTGTACAACACATAGACACCGCGTTTTGGCCTGGGTCGCCCTTAATATTCTCACAGTTTCTAGATAAAGTGAGTAGTACCAGTGGCGGAGCACCAGTTTGGACCCCCCCACAAAACTGAATAAAAAGCCATGTGTTACTCGAACTTCATTTACAGTTTTTATATCAATGTACCATTTTACAATGTTAACAAACAGTATTAGCACTACGATCACAATAATAATAATAATAATAATAATAATAATAATAATAATAATAATAATAATAATAATAATAATAATAATAATACCTTATAACCCTGGTTGACGCAACTAAAGTACGGGAGTTATTTCGTATAACATTTTTTGTAGTACAGTGTTCTTCATTTATCTGAAATGATTTGTTGATTAAATAACTTCAAAACTCTCTTTGTAGGCTACACTAACGTCCTTTATTAAAGTTAAATTAAGGAGCTCCATAATCTAGATAAAAGGTTGTAGCGTTGGATTCATGTCTACGTAATTCCAGGTTCAATCCTTGACTGGAATACTCCAAATTTTTGGCATCCGCCCAGCGTCCTGAGGAAAACTGGGGAGTAATAAGCCTGTTGGCGGGAGCGTAACGCAATGGGCTCGTCACTCAAGTGGATGTAGGTTCACCAGTCGTTAACATGTGGTGTTGAAGCCGGCTTAAATCATAAGTTTTTTTTTTTTTTTTTTTTTTTTTTTTTTTTTTTTTTATGTCAGTGGTTTTCCCTTTTAGTTTTTGAAAGTTAAATGAACACTTTTAGGACTACAGAACATCTATATATAGTTAGTATTGCAAGATTTTATTTTTATAGCATATGAATTAGCCATAGTCTAGCGTGCTCTCGTCCTCGCGATTATTCCCGTGCAGTGCAGTAATGTTTCTTGGATTTGCGATTTCTGATAATTTGGGTTTCGGTTAACCGGGATTATGCTGTAACTACATCCCACACAGAGAAAAATTAAAGTAGAATATTTTGTGAACTCATGTAAAATATAAGCGGTGCAAGTGGTGTAACGCATCGGGGCCCCCAAGCCTAGGTTGCCTCGTCGAGCCCGTTAATTACTCAGTAGACTACTAAATACTTATATTTTATTGTTCGGGGTCGTATGCGAAAGAAAAGTATTGTCAATTTTAAAATTGCAATCAATTTTAGTAACTTTTTTTTTTTTTTGTTGTTGTTGTTGTTTTGGGGTCCCCCAAGCCTATAGGGCCATTTCTTATGTATAAGAGATAGACATGGTGGTGAAATTCTAGATTACTAGTAATTTTCGGAACATTTTTTTTTTCGTTTTTGGGGTCGTCAAGCCCAGGGGGCCACGATAAACCCGTTTATTACTCGGTACTGAATACTTATATTCTGTTATATATTTCTTATATGGAAGAAGTAGGGTTAATCATTGTGAAAATTTAGATTATGAGTAATTTTGGTAACATTTTTTTTCTGTTTTTGGAGCCCCCAAGCCTAGGGACTCATTGAACCCGTTTATTATTCAGTATTGAATAGATACTTATATTCTGTTATGTAGATGCTTATATTCTATCATTTTTACGTGTGAGGAAAAATCATTATGAAATGCTAGATTACTAGCAATTTTGGTAACATTCTTTCTTGTTTTGGGGGCCCCCAAGCCCGGTGGCCTCTGCTAACCCGTTTATTACCGAATTGTTATATTCTGTTATTTATTTCCTATGTGGAAGAAATAATTATTGTGAAAGTTTAGGTTACTATTGTAACTTTAATATAAAGTTTTTTTTTTTTTTTTTGAATTCCTTTCTATGCCAAATTGCAAGTTAAGTTGGAAACTAATACTGATTTCGCTGATTTGCATTCTGTCCATGATAAAGTCGAAAAGAGCGTAACAGCTGATTGTAAACACTGACTGAGATCTCCTTCTCCTTCCACTCGCCTCCTTTATTTATTTATTTATTTATTTATTTTATTTTATTTTATTTTTTTTTTGTGACAGGTTTGGATCTTACCTTTCAATACCCAACAGGTAGAGGGCACTTCAGAAAAAACGTTTCCGACAGATTGAAGCAGAGCATTTTGTCTTATGGGCCTTGCCGACCGTATATTAACTTTCCTATCAATCAAATTACAAAACACAAGTTTTCGTAAAATTATTATTTTGTGAGAACAAAATCAGGGACTAAACTTCCTCGACTCCTTGCACAAAAAGTGAGGTCGTTATGTGTGATATGTGAATAATCATGATTAATGTCCGGATTTGTTTGTAATTACATATTTTTTCTTCATATGTAGGTTTGCCAAATCCTTAAATGTTTGTAATTCACACCTGTAGTGTGCTTGAACTCAAGTTTCATATTACATATTTTTACATATTTACACCAATATTACATATTTCTATGGTTTCTACATATTTTTTACATAAAACTGTCTTTAATTTTTGCGTTTACTTTAATTTTAATTTAAAATATAAAAAAATAAACTCTTCAACTGTGCAAGGCTTGCATCTAGCTTTAATTTTGTCATGCCTATCTTTTCGTTTCTTTACCGAAAGAGAAATACGTCTCTTTTTTTTATTTGTCAAGCCATGTTTCGCAGAATTTTCGCCGATAACAAAAGAAATGTAAGAAGAAACAAGTAAAAAATCCTCCCTCCGAGATACATTAGCAGCGCCCTTTATTCTCAACTCTGAAGGAAGACAGATCACGTGCCTGACAGGCGACTGGCCAGGAAATTCCTAAAATGAAGTCTATTTGATTGTTATCGGAGGTCGGACGGGAGAAAGGTGAAAGCAAATCCTGCAATTCAAGTTAAAACTGTATGCTAGTGTACTTCCAGGAATTTACTGCAAGAGTTCGTTCCAAGAAGCTGGCAACAATGACAATATCATAGCAGGTAATCTAAGCTTTCAAAGAACTTCGCTTGTTCAACTGAATGACAGGAGTATGGTACTCTAGTATTGCAGTTGCAAAACGCACGTGTTCTGTATTGACTGTCGAAGTTAGAAATGGCTCCCGTTGCCTCAACTTTATCCGCGAAATTGTGGTCGTGAGTAACTATCGATGATGCGTTTACTACAGACGGTAAAGTGGTGTTGTGCCAAGTGTGTGATTTAAAAAATGGATGTTCAATGAAATCTCAGTTAGAACATGTACGAAGTGCACTCCATACAAGAAATAAAAATTTGCAAACTGCAAAAAACCAAGTACTCTTGACACAAATTCATTAAGATACTTCAGTGAGTGAGTTTTTCAAAGACTTGTGCCAAGCAATGATAGCAGCAAACATTCCTTGGAACAAAGTTCAAGTGCCAAAACACCGTGCTTTTCTGGAGAAGTATTGCGGGCGTCGAATTCCTGACGAATCCACTCTTCGAAAGTGTTATCTCGAAGTTTGTTATAGGGAAGCTATAGATACCATTAGGGCAGAAATAGGTAGTTCATATATTTGGATTCCTGTGGACGAAACCACAGATGTTTTGGGACGTTATGTAGAAAATTTAGTGATTGGAAAGTTAAGTGAAAATGTTCCATCTAAATCCTATCCTATTGCGAGTAAATTGCTGGAACGCATGAATCATTCCACGATTGCTCGCTTTGTAAACGATGGTCTTAAAGTGTTGTGGCCGGGAGGAGTTCAGGAAGAAAAAGCGCTTGTTCTCTATACAGACAGGGCAGTGTACTTGTTAGAAGCGGCTAGAGCACTTACAGTTTTTTACCCTCACTTAATACATTTCACCCGTATGGCCCATGCTCTTCAGCGTGTTGCTGAAGAGGTGAGAGACGACTTTTGCGAAATAAGTCAACTACTTTCTTCCACGACAAAAATGTTTGTTAAGGCGCCACAACGTGTTCAAGTTTACAGAGATCAACTGCCAGACGTCCACTTCTTCCGGAGCCTGGCCAACGCGATGGGGCACTTGGATATAGATAGTACATTTCTACAATGAACATTTTCAAACAATTAAGCCTGTTGTTCATTTATCTCTATCGGAGTCTGCTGTGTCAGTTGGTATTCCTCAGAAACTGTTTAATCACTCAAAAGTAGCGTGTGATATCGCATACATAGACAGCAATTTTGGTTGGCTATCTACAAGCTTTAAAAAGCTAGAGACTGTTGGGCGGTCTCTTCCGGAATCCATGGAAATCATAGAGGATGCAAAGAGACTGCTGCAAGGTGTGTGTGGAGATGTAATAGAAGTTCGAAAGAAAATAAATGCAGTGCTGAAAAGAAACCCGGGTTACGACAGCCTATTGGCAGTGTGTGACATTCTCAGTTGTTAAACAAGAACCCCCTGGAAGGTATTTCCCCCAACTACATCTCCATGTTGAAATACGCTCCTGTTACCTCATGTGATGTGGAGAGATCATTCTCTGCATACAAGAATATTTTATCCGATCGCCGACAAAATTTTACTTCTGATCATTTGGAAATGTACCTTGTAACCCACTGTGCAACAACACACAGTTGAACTGCAGGCATATATTTTGTAAGTACTTTATTTCAAATTAAAAAATGTTCATCATGGACTCTAATCTTGATAATCTTCACTAAGTCCTCAGAGTATGTTGAGTAGTTTAAGGAATACGCTCCGCACATATATTACCATATTGAAACAGTTAAGATATCCATTACTATAACTAAATTCAATATTTTCACGAGAAAGAGTGCATCTTGGATTTTCATTTCACTCTCTTTTAGTTACTTAATTGTGATTTTTTAAGGACGGAAATGATTATTATGTGAAGAGCGGAATCCATCAGCATAGATACGAGATTTTCATGTGGAAAACGCGGGCATTGGACTTTCACTCCTTCTCTCTCTATTTTAATTAATTAATTTTATTAATTAATGGTAGCAACGAAAATTTTGTTCTTGACGACACAAATTATTCTTTATAGGCGAATCCATTGTCATACTTAGATTTGAGATTTTCATGCGAGAAAGGGCTAGAGGGCGGTAGGAGCTATGGCCGTCCAGCCGGCGCTAATTAAATTAGGTGATGCATGACCAGTTTCTAAGAGTCAAGCATTTTCCGGCTTTCTAGATCAGAGTCAGCTGTTCGTATATTTTCTCGGTAGCAAATTGAGTATTTTAAACACCCATTAAAATAATATTAACATAATAAATCAACAATATAAGCAGCGTTATGCTACAAATGAAGCATTTGGAATCATATATTACAAAATAAGGAACATGAAGATACAAGGCCTATGCATAATCCCCAACATAGGCCTTTGTGCCGCAGAGTACGTCTAGCATCTTAAGGCTTAGGTAGGATAGATTTGCTTAGCTTAGGGTAGGTTAAGTTAGTTTAGGTTAGGTTGGGTTAGTTTAGTTTCATATTCCTGGATTTCCTCTGCAGTACTTAACTGAGAATATATTGTTCCCAATATTTACACATAGACACACACATACACACTCATGTTTATGTTTTGTATGTATGTAGATAGATAAAAATATCAGACAACTAGATACGAAGACGCACACACACACACGCAATACATAGATAGATAGATAGATACATACATACATACATACATACATACATACATACATACATACATAGGCCTACATACATACAGATATAGATACGAGTATATAAAAAAAAAAGACTGTTCTGAATTCCGCTCATATTTATTTCAATGGATAGTAGTCAGTGTCATTTTCAAATTCAGAATATAAGTTCAATCAATAGTTTACACACTTAGATGCTAGTATTTTTGAATGCAACGTAAACAATTATACTACTATTACTACTACGATTATTATTATTATTATTATTATTATTATTATTATTATTATTATTATTATTATTATTATTATTATTATTATTATTAATGATTACTGTGGAAAGAACTCTGAAGCTTCAGGGTGGTTAGACTCGATTGCAGACAAATAAAGTCCAGTTTCCTGGACTTTATTTGTCTGCAATCGAGTCTAACCACCCTGTCATATATAAACAGAAATTGATTAAATCTCTTCACAGTAAGAAATGGTTGTGTTAATTCAACTCAATTTTAACACAGGGCAGTGGTTCCAGCGTGACTAGGCCTACCACTATGCGGTGTTAGTTCAACACAGACCCCGTGGTCTTGTCGTTTAACAGAGGGGGTGTGTCACGTCTTTAACACACAACCGGTGTTGAGCGGTGTTAAATTCGGATTTGTGTTAGTATTTTCGGTGTTGACACCATCTGAGGGTCGGTAGTGTGGAGAAAAGTGTTGAGTGTTACTTCTAACGGTGTTGCACCAACACGAAGAAAGTAACATAGTGTGTAGTGTGTTAATTATTTTGTGTTAATATTACACCATGTCAAGTATCAATATAACACAGTCCCTGTGTTACTTCAACATCATTTTCTTACTATTTCAACACACAATCTGTGTCATAATTCAAAGTCAAAGCCGTATAAGTAACACCGTTTTGGGGTTAATTCAATACTCCCTGTGTTAAAATTTGAGGCCAGACCACCAGATTAACACCATTTTTGGTGTTAGTTCGACTCCACTTCTATGTCACTATGACACCTATTTCGGTGTTGAAATAACTCCATTTGTGGTGTTGATGTAACCATTTTTCTGTGTTGGAAAACCATGTGGTGTGCATGCTTACGCTTACCGAAGACTCTAATTTTAAAATAAGAATAGTAAACTACAGAATACTTCATTTAGAAAATCGTCATAAAATTTTTATCGTCCTCACCAACAATTATTGTGAAGTATTTCTTGATGGTGCGAAACACAACCTCCACCAACGTCTTGTTCAAAAATGATAGGAAACCCTTACCTATAACCTTTTAATATGTTTGCCTCTTAACCGTGATTCTACTTGTTTTCCGCCATCTTTGAAGCACAGTCCCCGGTGCTGACTGGTGAGCTCTAGTGCAGTGTAGACATGATACAGTAGTAAGATGTACTTTCTCGCTGATGGCATATTTCTTCAGAAACATTATGTAAAACAATTGAAAACACATCGCGTATGCCTGGATTCGTTTAAGTATTTTTCTCTACTGTGTTTGTCTGTAGCTTCAATTCATAAGCCTCTATAATTAGACGCCCAACATATTTGGCAATCACTCAGAAAACAACACCGAAGATTCTACACTTGTGTTATTTTAACACACAGGCTGTGTGTCATTTCAACTACCGGCATTTGACACACAACTCCAAATGGAGAGTGACTTGTTGTAACCACCTGTTTGTTATATTTTAACACAATAGTGTTAACACATAGTCATGTCGTTGAAATAACAACGATTTTTGACAGTGTTGTCATAGCTCTTCATGAGATGCAGTGACATTGAATTATTCCTTCTTGTTATTGCCAGCGAGTAACAGATGGCAGTGCAATAAAAATCCAATTACCCAGTGACATTGAAAAAGTTTTCCAATTTGCAATATTTCTAATACTGCTCTCACCTAATAAATTATACATTAGCAATAACCTTGTATGTCATTCCTTTAGTAACCAACGTTTCCTGTTAAAAAAAAATCTAGGATTTTCTTCCCCTTAGTGTGCGTAAGTGGCGAAAGATCATCATGACGTTGTTCCTGTTTCCACACTTATTCGTTCATTGACCTAGTTTTGTAACACTGACGCGATGTTACACTCAAACGCTCCACACCATCTCTGTGTCCAATCGGTAACACCAGGCTTGTGTTCACCGAAACACCGGACTATTGGTGTTAACACGCTAATATACGTAGTTTTCATGTTGGAGTCAGGGCCGGCCTTAAGCCGATTGGACCGATTGCTCCCAATCGGGCCCCGCGCCAATGCCGTCTACTCTATTATCCAGTCTAATCTTTTCTCCAGTGCCGTTTTAACAGCATATTAGGCCCCAAAGCAAACACGTGTATTGTGACTAAATTTGGCTCCTAATATACGCATGTAATTAATACATGCAATTCTGCTCGCGGGGCCCTCAATGCTTCCCGGGCCCCCGATCAAGTTAGCGTTAAGCGTTAAATGGCTCTGCTACTCTCGACTCTCAAGTACACACAAGAACATATTGCAATACAAGTACACTCATGTCCAAAATAATTGTTGCGTATCTATAACTGTCTTCTTGC
The DNA here is from genome assembly GCF_964235325.1 of Thermobia domestica. NCBI lineage: Eukaryota > Metazoa > Arthropoda > Insecta > Zygentoma > Lepismatidae > Thermobia > Thermobia domestica. Next base: position 272,618,594 of record NC_137456.1, on the reverse strand, counting down.
AAGAATATAATTTGATACTGATTTTGCAGGGTACTTTTAATACTGATACTATGGGTATAATCGGGAAATGTATATTTGTGGTAAATTTCATAGGAAAAGAATTATAAATACGAAAATTAGAGTGAGTAAAACAAAATGTTGCTAAATGGACAAGAAAGTTTTATTTTCGTTGTATTGTTCTTATTTACTGCTCTTTTGACATGAAATTTGCCACAAACATGTCTTTGTTGATTATACACTTACTAACATTATAAGAAATACCAGGCAAATTTGTTATCAAATTATATTCCTACAACATCATATTTATAGACATGCGACAATAATTTTGGACATAAGTGTACATCCATGGACTCCACAAGGAAGAGTATGGTCTCTTCCTAACAAGTAAATGAATAGTTAGTATTAAGTTTCTGGGCATAAGTAAAAATTCTCTGAATTTAACGTTGCAGTAGTTTCTTTTTTTATTTTACTGTTGTAAAAATAGATATTATGTTCATGGAGTATTCTGCACACCCTCAACACCCTTAATACTCCCACAAATTTCCTTACACACACTCCCTGGGCGTGAACACATTGTTTTCTTTGAGTTTGTGTAAAAATGTATATCATTATTCTGGGCGCACACGCTCTTTTATTTTGAACACTACCCAGAAGTAAAAGTTTCTGGAGTTCTTACTGATTATGTAATGTGATACTACCGTGAATACTGAGATGATACACTGAAAAAAATGTATAGTTGGGAGAACCAGAATATGGTTGCTTGAACCATAAAATATAGTCAATATAGGGACAACTATACGTATAGTTGCGAAAACCATAAAATATAGTTGTTTTTTTCTAGTTGCATGAACCATATTTATTGTTATAGCTACCATAAATTTGACCATAATTTGTATTGTATATGCAACTATATATGGATATTATAGTCACCTGTACGATAAGATGCACTTCTACAATACTGATATGGTTCCACCTACCATACAAAATGATTCATACAACAATACTCTATAGTCAGGTGAGTCATAGTACCATACTGTATAGTTACGTGAACAATATTTTATAGTTACGTGGACCATACGGTATTGTCGAAAAAACCATACTCTCTCAGTGCATTGTTGAGAAGAACATACTGTATTGTTATAGAGAGCATACCTGATAGTTGCGTGCACCATACTGTATTGTTGTAGAAACCATATTCTCTCAGTGCATTGTTGTGAGGAACATATTGTGTTGTTATAGAGATCATACCTGATAGTTGCGTGGACCATACTGTATTGTTATAGAGAGCATACCTGATAGTTGCGTGCACCATACTGTATTGTTGTAGAAACCATACTCTCTCAGTGCATTGTTGTGAGGAACATACTGTATTGTTATAGAAATCATACGTGATAGTTACGTGGACCATACTGTGTTGTTGTGGAAACCATACTGCATTATTATAGAAGCCATACTGTATAGTCCCATTTACCACACATATATTGTTATGAGTACTATATGGTTAGCAGGAAGTTTTCGAAAACCTGAAAACCGTCTTCCTGTGTTCCTCACATACAAATAAGAAAAGTTCATTTACAACTTTCCTAAATGAACTTTTATCTTATTTGGATATGAGGAACACAGGAAGACGGTTTTCAAATTTTCCTAAACATCCAGCTAGCCATATAGTACACAGAACAATATAGTTGTACATGGGACTATACAGTAGTCCATAGAGAGTGGATATAGCCAATATAAAAATGGAAACTGGAATTCACTCGCTCAACTTTTCCACGTCTGCATCTACAAAATCAAGTATATATGTGGAAAATACTAAATAATGTGGAAAATACTAAATAAAATTTCATCTTGATCTTATGTGAACAACACTAGGAGCTCATGTGACTCGGATCCCACCTTAAGCAGCAGGTTCCCGTCTCATACAGCCTCGCTGTTAAAAGGGATACTAAAACTCAAAAATCAATCAATCAATCATGTGAACACTGTGCGAGAGACTTTTAGCGGTTTTGCATGAGAGAATATCTTGTATTGTATTTGTATCTTCTGTAAAATATATATAAAAAAAACTTGAGGTGTTTGAAAACAAGCTCCTCATATATATATATATATATATATATATATATATATATATATATATATATATATATATATATATATATATTATATATATACCGGCATAGACGTTTAAAAGAAAGAAAATTTCTTAATCAAGAATTTATATACTTCAATAATATACTATATACAAGCTATACAATGTAGCATTGTGTGACCAAGTATATCAAATAACATTATTGTATAATATACAAATAGGAGTTACATACACTGTAAAATATTACACCACTCATTCATTATTCATTACCGAAACATATTAGTCTTTATTTGTAAATAATGCTTGACTCCTAAGAATATCATTGTACAGACCCTTAAAAAAATTCAGAAATGCTTAATTTTGAAGAGATGTTGAAAAGTTGGTCGAGGTCCGCCATGTCGGTCTTGTATCTCCCAAAATATTTGCAGAGTAATGGTACTCACACTGGAATTTGTTTCAGCATTGTGAAGATGCTAAGGAATGCAATTTGTTGTCATAAAACACAATAAACGAAATATTTAATGCGGTTTAAACGTGAAGATAGCTCTAAGCAAATGTTTTCTCTTAAGCGACTTCGGAGAATGTATTTAGGAACATTTCATAAGACACAAAATTGCTTTTCTTACCTTCTATGCAATACTGAAAGAAAGTTCTAGTGTAATTTTCGTTTTCCCGTACATTTTCTTCAAATGTAACACCAAAATTAAGTGTCTCCACAGACTTTAAGGCGCTTCTATCTCTGAAATTAATATTTCCGTACCTATATTTATTAGGACTTGTTTTGATGTATTTTTAAGTGTCAGACATTTACTTACAGCCAGTACATGATACACGTATTATCACAAAGAAATGCCAAACGTTTTATTCAAGTAAAGAGCTATAGAACATGTAGTTACATATTTTATAACAAAAATGTATTAGTATACAATTTACTTTACTAATTGTAGCACTGTACGAAAAAAAAAATCATTTCACAACGAGAAAATTAACTTTACTATTCGTAAATTTTGAAAACTGTCACATTAAATAATATAAAAGTAAATATTTTATACAGTTTACATTATGATTCTTTGCTCGTGTCACAAATAAACAATGTTGAACTGTTTACAATGGATACTTATACAGGGTTAGTCAAAAATATCGGTACAGGCCAGTAATAACGAAATGGGTGGACAGAGGAAGACCAAATGTTGCAAGTCCGTATTGCTTCAAAAACTGCATTGAAAGGAGCTAGTTTTCACCATGGCAGTAATTTTAGATTCCACCATATTGGATATGACATAATATTTTTCAAATGGAAAAAGATATGTGTGACAAATTAGACTAGAATTGTCGCAAAAATAAGAATATTAACTTATTTTTGACCTATCGTCTTTCGTCTACGAGTTGCGTTGTTCTAGGTTTAATACTTGAATCTATTAGATTGAATGCTAAACGAATCTCAATAGGGAAAAATTGTTCAGATTTTTGTTTTGGGGACAATTCTAGCCTTATTTGATGTCACACACACCACTTTTCATTTAAAAAATATTATGTGATATCCAATATGGCGAAACCCCTTTCAATGCAGTTTTTGTGGCAATACGCACTTCCAACATTTTGTTTCCATCTGTCCACCCGTTTCGTTATTACTGGCCTGCACCGTTACTTTTGACTAACCCTGTGTAAAACATATCTATCATGGAATTACATTTAATACCTATGTTCTTAAGTGAAGGAAGTGTTAGGTGTAAGTCATACTGGAATTGCTACGTACAGATTACCGTTGCCCATTGACTTGCAGCAAGTTGGCTGCCCTGTACAAAACCTATTAACTCTCATACACTTCCACTTAGATGTCAAACCAACGTGATACGCACAGAAATGATCGTCATAACTAGAGACCGGATATTAGGCAAAATGCCTATTCTTTAATATCAAAGATATGATGAAAAATAACGTTTTAAAGTTTATATGGGGGGTTATAGTTTCGATTTAAACCAATTTTATTTTGCCTATTTCGACATTTACTGCCTAAATAATTGCTTTAGTGCCTAATGTTGCCTATTCTATGCATTTTTTTCAAATTAAGCCTTCATTGGGAAAAACGTAATTTATATAACATCAATAATACACACATATATGTGTATATTAGGTGTTTGTAAACACAAGCACGTGGTACGTTGCAATATAGATACAGAGTGAACTTCAAAGATGTGCACATACTTCGGAAAGTGATTAGTGATATCAAAAGAAGACAAACTGTCCTCGTGTATTTTGTCTAATTCCGTGTCATGTACAAGTGACAGGGTGCCAACTTGGAATCGAAAATCAAATCCTGACAAGTGAAACAGAACCGAAAGATGTGCGCATACTTAAAGAGGTGATTCGTGACATGAAAAGAAGACAAAAAGTCCTCTTGAATGTCACGAATCACCTCCAGAAGTATGTGCACACCCTTACGTCTCGTTCCAATTGTCAGGATTTGATTTTGGATTCCAACTTCGCCCCCTTGTCACTCCTACACGACGTGGAATTCGACAACATGCAAAACGACTTTTTGTCTTCTTTTCATATCATAAATCACCTCTTGACGTATGTGCACATCTTTCAGGTTCTCCCAGTACATATGGAATGCACAACAAGCTTCGTTTTTATATATACAATAAAAGAAGATATTAACAAAGAAGTATGTTTCTATATTCTTTGAACATTATCTATGACTTGAATCTATTTTTTAATTATATTGAGTATTTATCTTCATTATTTCGAGTTACATTTTAGCGCCTATTTTACTGCCTATTTTTTAAATTTTTAGTGCCTATTTTCCAGGTTTTTAGTGCCTAAACATCCGGTCTCTAGTCATAACAGTAAGTAGTGAAAGAGCTACAGATTACCATAACTTGTGAGCTTTCATCCATCACAATCTTATATACTTTGTAGAATAGTGGACCAGTGGGAGTAACTTCATACAGAACATGTCGTCTCTTAAACAAAAATCTTTGTATAAAGGTCCACGCCTGCTCGCTCTCCTGTGGGTACTTTCCATTGAAGACGTGAAATGATTTGAAGCATATATCTACCGCCTTGAGTGCACTTTCCACTTTGTAAATATTTCCTTCTATGCTGACATAAAATTGCTCTGGCTCCAAGATATTATACGCAACTACAATTGGTAAGGGCTGCACAGTACCTCCCAATCTTTTCATTTTCAAATGGTGTCTCTCAAGATCTGAAAGGAGATCCGAACCTTCCTGAAATTATAAATATATGAATGTTATTAGTAATCAGCGTGAAATTGCAGATAGTAATTATGTATCTTAATGCACATAATCTGTCAGTTTAGTTATAGATTAAAAAAAGGTGTATTAATAATTATTTTACTTAAGAAAACATATTACATCAGTTTAAATATTTTCGCATTGTTCTTGCAGGTCATTATACATTCATAAGCATTTCAAATCATCCGCATGTTCCTCTTACTTACTTCATATAAATTAAATAACTTTACATATACTGTACTTCAAAGCTATATAATTAAGTATCAGTAAGCCAATATTGAGTAATTTCATGTCACAATGATGAACACAAGGAAAAGAGTTGTATTGCCCATACTCTCTATAAGAATGTAAGTAATATTTTCAGGGAATAACATCCCATTATTGGCTTTTAAAAAATCTGAAAAAGGTGAAATAACTGAAAATCATATGAGAAAGGATAAAAAGGGATAAAAAAATCCTTTTTATCCTTTCAACCTCCCGCATGATTTTTACCGTTATTTCACATTTTTCATAGTTTTCAAGCTGATATTGGTGCAGTTGTTCCCTGAAAATGTTACCTCATAGAGTGTGCGGTGAGTACTAAGCTATATCTTGTGTTTGTCATTGTGATTATCATAATTGATTGCAATTTGTACTTATATAATTTTATGTAAGTCCAATCAATGTCCTAAGCCTGACTATCCCAAGACCGTATAAACATTTCTGTTAGTATAAATTTGTATGCTTATTTCAAAACTGCAAATTGTCTCACAATCGGTCCACTGAATCTCGAGTTACAAATTTTGACAGTTTGGCTACATTTGCGTAAACAGTTGTGATTGCCATTTTTGAGTTCGAGATCATTCGGAATCACGTCTATTAACTTCCATTGTAATTGAGATAGAGTGTTTATTTTTTCCCTCGTAATCAAATTTTCTTTCAAATAAGGGAGAAATAGTGCCATTTAATCCCCCCTCCAAAAAAAAGTTTAAGGAAAAGCTTACATTATTAAGCACATTATCCTTTGTAGCTTTTTAGTCGATGCTTCGATTATGATGAGAATTTCTTTTTTTTTTCTTTTTTTTATTCCTAAGTTTATAAACACGAATATGATTGAAATACTTTTGAGCATCTTCTCCCTATACTCCGACTTGCTTTTATCACAAACGCAGTTGTTTCCATTCCAGGAAATGCAGTAAACATATTAAAAAGACATGGCGTTATCGTTCCACAATGGGATATGTTTAAGAAGAAAAGATATCTTTGATTTAAGAGTAATTACTTTTTGAGAGTTGAAATTAATTGCTGCAATGTCCGTTTCTGCACACACACACACACACACACACACATATATATATATATATATATATATATATATATAAAACAATGAATGCGAAATATATTTCCGAAATGTTTAACTCATTACATCTGCTGTTTTCTTTCATAAAACACAACAATCTGTAATTTGTTCTCATATCAGTGAAAAAACACTCATAAAGTAGGAAACATAATTCATAGGGTCAGGTAGGGTTATGTTGAGACGCTATACAGAGTGTACAGTCGTACAGAATTCAAACTATGTACGAAGGATACCTCTAAAAATTATTTCATTAAGTGATCTATTGAATCGATGTATGGAAAACATTCTTGCACACAAGCTAACGGTAAAAAAAATTCTGTAACAAAAAAAGAAAACTTTTCTTTTCTGCCAGGAACTCTAAAACTTTCGTTAAAGCTATTGAACTATAATGGTAATCCAAAATTCAAAAAAGTAGCCGGTAGTAGACTTTATGGAGTAACAGAATCACCACAAAATTGAACGTATCAAGCAGTGTGTGGAGAAGCAGGAGCTGTAAAATGCATGGGACTATTATGGAACAATATCTGGGGCTACTGTAAAATAGCTTTTACAACCCTTGAAATACACTATTTTCCTCTGTATGTATATGTAACATATTAATTCTACTTTCACGCTTTTACGAAATGATTCGCAACAAAACCTACTTTTATTTTATCACACAGCAAAAATATTGTATCACATATGCTAAACGAAGTATACTGTTTACCTTGTTCAAATGCTGAGAAAATAATTATTCAAGTTAAATGTTTTACTTTTATTATTTAGGATCATAAGTGCATCATTTTTAGATAAATAAGACCATAATATAACAAATTGATTTACGTGTCATCAATAATATGTAGCAAATCCTGTAAAGCTTTGAGTGCTTATTAGCCTAATTTTCATTTTTAAACTTAGAAACTTGGCGACAACAAAGAAAACACTAAGATAAATTCGTAGTGAAACAGAACGTCATACTTTAAAAAAGTTTCAAAAACTTGATGTAATTAAAAGTTTCCATTATTTTCTGAACTGTCGTAGTACTGATTTTGAATAAATACTGTAAATAAAAACTATCCATCACAGAGTCACCAAACTTGATTTCTTAAAGGAAATGTTCGCGACTGTCTTACAGGAGCCCACACAGGTTCGTATGATCACCTGGGCCAGAGTAATAAACATGCTCCGTTATAGCCCCATCACTGTCTCATAATAGCCCCCGGGGCTATGATACACTATTTTTATCTTTTAATGCAAAACCTTCAGAATTAGGACATTAAAATGGTGGAATCCAATAGAGTTCTCAGTTCATTATATTCTGACGTTTGTCTTCCTAGCATTAATACAGGAGTGGCAAAAGATTTTTGTATCTCAAAATAGCCCTACCTGACCCTATTTATTATTATCAGTGAAAGTGGTCTTCCGATTTATTCATAGTTATAAATACCTTTACATGAAAAATGAAGGACTGCTGTGACTCTATCTTCGACGGTTTCCACACGCCACTTTTGTCTTTTCGCTTCATAGACGTCAGAACAGGTGGAAAATATCTGCTAAGTAGCATAAGTAATACTAGTGTTTTGGATCCTGTAAAAGATACAAACATACCATATTAAAATATATTTCAGACGTTCCAATGACACGCGCAAGAGTTTTAATCATATTACTACTTACTCTTCCATGCAACTCCCGAAGATTTCTTACCAAGCTTTCGACTCTCCTCTGGGGTCTTGCTCACGAAGGTTAAAAACATTAGTAAGAAAAATAAAAATAAAAAAAAAATCCAGGAAATAAAAGGAATTGAATTAATAGAGTGGGGAGCCCTGCTGTAGACACGTTGTCAAGATCGTACGCTGACATTTCTTAATTAAGGGTCTTCAACATCTGCGACGTTACTGCCAATTGTACAGTTTTTCTGTAAGATCTTCAAAACAAATAAAATTAATCGACAGTCAAAAACACAGTGCACTACACAATATTATTTTGCACGTAGTACCGTTAGCACGACTCGTCTATCTGCTTTCACTTTGTAGCTGTTTATAGATTTTGCATTTATTTGCGGGTTTATAAATACCCGCAGAGCGAAAGCAGATAGATGAGTCGTGATAACGTTATCACGTACACAATAATATTCTCTAGTGCTCTGTGTCTTTGCCTTTCAGTTACTTTTATTCCTGTTGAAAATATTCCAGAATAACTAAAATTGGCTGTAGTTAATTTTGCTAGTGTTGAAGACCCTTAATTGCATTCTTTCCATGTCTATGATCGTAACATATGACGAACGCTTATCATGTGAATGTAATATGCAAATAGTTATAAGAGATTTCATAATTACCAGATATTAAATCATTTGAAACAACTACCTTTAGTAGCCTATGAAAGATTTTTCTAAGCTTTTATGGGTGTATAACGCAGGAGTTAGGTTATATGATTTAAAGCTCTTCATTACTTGCGGTGAGATATTAAGAAATAACGTCTTTTTTTTTCGGTAATTATCTGTGTTTTGTGGAATGTACATAACCGTTGCAGATAAGAAATAAAATATAAATTATTACGTTAATGTTGAATCTCAGGATCAGAGAAATAAGTAACGATGTCGAATATACAACCTGAGTCAAAAAAAGCTCTTAACACCCCAATATATTACCACTCTATATCAAATGTGGAAATGGTGTCAATGAATCATCACATCAAAAATGAATGATCAACACCATCTTGGCTGTCAATGGCAAGGGGGCGGTTGATCACGTGCATAGTACCAGCCTGTTTCCGTCTTGATGTGATGATCAATGACATTCTCCATTTCCACGTCGGACACTACAATAGAGATATACTTTAGATAATGCTTACTTATTGAAAATACGCATTTGTAACAGTACAAACAACTGACTTATGCCTTGCACGTATGATTACGGTTTTTTTTTTTTTTTTTTTTTTTTTTTTTTTTTTTTTTTTTTTACAAACCTTATTTTCTGTTGGAAAAAGGTCAACAATAGCTTCACTTATTCTGGTGAAAGTTTCCCTCGTAATCCTGTGAAGTAACAAATTATAAATTAATATTAATAAAATTATACTTCATGGCCCCAAAGAAAGAAGAATTGAAAAATAGAAAAGCAGTAACCAAATATTCGATTAAATGAGACACCTTTTATAACAACTATAACGAAATAACATTATCATCACATAGTGGCTGCACAGTGTAAACTTTTACTTGTGTTTTATGGTGTGCCCTTTGATAAGGGACAATAATGCTACCTACCATTGCTGCTACTACTACTGGCTGTTAAGTTGTCTATTAAAGTATCCGGCTCAAAGTTTATAATTTCACTCATTACAACCTAAAAGTAAAAAGTATAAGATCGTGAGAGAAGTTTACAGTCATGTTGTAAGCGTTCAATATGTGTTGTTAATCTCTCTCTCTCTCTCTTTAAAAAAAAAAAAAAACTATTACACACAAAAGTAAAGAAGATATTGGTGGCGTATGCCATCCAGCCTTCGATGTGAAATTCCATGTATTTAAGGAACTATTGGACCACCTACCGTTGTATGACATTGCATGAATGAACGGGAAAAATAATGGCTTTATAGCTTTGATAAAGTAAATCTTGCGAAAGTTTTTTTTTTTTTAAACCGTTCACTTACTAGTTTTTTTTTTTTTTTTTAGTTCTTGCGATTAAAATACATTTAAAAGTAAACAAAGCATGATTTCGATTACAATTGCGGACGCTATCACTCAAAAAGCAAAGTGAGAAGGGACTGGAGATCCTAAGAAACTGTATCTTACCTCAGGTGAATTATTGTTACAACTTGCTACAGACGATATAGGTGATGAGAACGTTGGAGCGAACTCTCTGTCCTGCTGTTCCTTATATTCTTGTTTTTTTTTTAAAAAAAATTTCACTCTAGGGCCAATTTTTGGTATAATCTCTTGACAATGTCGTCAGTTAAATATGCAAATGATTCATCGTCTATTTCTTCCTCTGATAAGAAAGGAAAAGGGAACATTGTTCACATAAGCGAACTGAAATACCATCCATTAAAAAATCTGTATTGAACTTCACTTATATTATGATATTCAGGGTGCTCCATTTCTCTTCTTAGGCCCTTGTAACTTTTAAACTAATAGACAAAAACCGCTGAATTTTTTCACCATTCAAACATTGGCAGGGGAATATCGTTTGACATACTAGCTAGTACCACCAGAGTAACAGTGTTGCCAACCACACATAATCTTAAGATTTTTCAAGTAACACAACGTCAGGTTGTTACAAATTTCAAACTAAGGATGCTACGCTCACAAAATCCAAATATGAACCAATTTTGGAGGTCTCTACAACAGCAACAACGCAAGTCAGGCGGATAGGGCAATGCACATAGAAAGTGCCTTAGTGTAGAATACTCCGGTCAGGATATAACGTATTTCTAATAAACAGAAACAAAGTTACAATGAATTCAAAATTTGGATTTTTTTCAAAGGGCTTTATTTCGAAAAAGTGTTGAGGTAGGTATCACATCTAATTAAGTAGATTTTTTTCCAAAAGATATAAAGATCATAATGCCGTTTGTAATAACCATTTAAATGTTAATAATGGCTATAACACTGGTGGTATTAGATATATGTCAAAGAATACCCCTCTGCCAATATTTCAAGAGTGCAAAATCAGCTGTTTCTGTCTATTAATTTTCTGTCTATTAATTTCAAAGTTGCAAGGGCGTAAGAAGACAAATAGAGCATCCTGTATATCGGCTAATCTAACAGATATTCGTTACAGAAAGTGACAAATTTTCTCCCATTCTCGTTCTTTGTGAACAGTATTAAATAATACAATCGTTCATCTTAACAGGCAGAACCCAGTCTAGTGCTAAAGTATGGTGTTTATTCCTCGCCAACATTCGCATGTGATTCACTTCATCCAGTGTCCATGGAGACCACTATGCAAAACCGACAATTTCTTTAACAATTAAATGAATGGATTATGTTTCTGAAACTCGGGTTATGCAGTTTTTTATTTTGACATACTTCATTCTAACAACCGCAGGACTTGGTCGCTTGGTCTAGTAGTTAGCACGCTTGCTTTTTGGGCACGTGGTCCTGGATTCGATTCCTGGTGGGATACAGTTGAACGGAAAAAGTGGTTTGCATTCTACTATTATCAGTAGGTCCACGTCTGCTTTGGCCGCCAAGGTATAATCGTGCGACGTTAAACCGCAACAAACCAATCCAACAACCGCATAAAACACTCCTTTTTAAAATACAAAATATACATTTTATTATTACAGGTATCACTATTGTGTTTTAGGAAATGTATGGGAATGAATGTATGTGCATAACAATTGGATTGGTGCACACTTGGACGGAAGCGGTTCTTGCAGCAGTGTCGTCACATGAAAATATTGGACAACCTAGTGCTAGCTTGTCCTTACCTAACAAAAAAAAAAAAAAAAAAAGCTTTGTAATGTATTGTTTTGTAACGAAAACGATATATTAATGTATTAGAAGTTACGTTATTATCAGTAATGCTATCCCTGTTCTACACTTTTAGCTCACTAGCGTGAGCTACTGGTTTTGAAGTAGGTAGGAGAAAACTCAAACAAAAACAACAAACATTATTACACGTTCTACGCATCAGAAATAATGTTTCTTTTAAACAAGTAGCACAATATTGAATGCTATTCTAACGGTATACTAGACCGACGTTATTTTTTGCCACACTTTTTTTTAAACGAAATATTTAGTTAATGTTCCACGATTATGCACCGAGGCTAAAGAAAGTAGCGATTATGATGAATTAAATGGTGGAATGAAGAAAGTGGGAGGAAACGGGATAACCTAGAGAAAACCCACACATATGGGTTTATCTTATACACGGCCCACTTGGCACGGACTGTGATTGAAATAAGGACCCCACGCACCAGAGGTGAACGCTCTACCACTGAGCCACCGCGGCCCCTTTGTTCCTGTTATTCAAAACAAGTAATGCTAAAAGAAACTAACTTAATCTCTCTTCACTCGGTACTTATTACTGTATACTTTTTGGGATAAAGTTTCGAAGAAGACAAACCCCTGAAATCAATCCAAATTAAAAAAAATATATATATATTTAGTACGCTTATGATTATTTAATGCTGATTCTACAGGAATACTTATGAACCTTGAAAGCAAAATAGGCACAAATAATAAGACCAAAAACTAATTGCAAGTCAAAAAATAAAGAGCTAAAAAAGTTGTGTCAAGGCAATTACATAATGCATCCTGCTTCCATTTCCACTCATGAGCTTCGAGAAATACACTTAAACATTATATTGTTAATATTATAACCAATACATTCCACGAGGTCGTAGTGACTCACGCTTCCAATTCCACTTCCTTCGTTTCAACATTTCATTCGTTACTCATCATTACCATCTCCCTTAACTTCGGTAAAACAAAAAGTGAATTGTTACACTAGAAATTTCATTTCATTTGATAAATTTCCACGTTAAAATTTATATTTAATACAATCGATACATTCATTTAAAAAAACGTTCCTTTATCATTAATGTCAAGCAACACACATCTGAAACAATACAAAAACGCCATCAAACGTGAAAAAAAAAAAACGAACTCAAACGTTACAAAAATCAAGAGGCGTAATAACGCGAAAACATAAACAATAGTGCATTCAGCGAGGTACATGAACAACCGCATTCTAAATCTTACTAACACGTTGAGTAAATAGCAATACAACCCTATTACTTCACTCTGTTTAACCGCTGAAAGTTATCCGGAAGCTAGAGATCTATATCATTTTCGACATGGGGGAAAGAAAAGCCCCTGGGAAGGTTCTAGAACGGGAAGCCTCCACATATAGTTAGTAGCTAAGTTTGTCCGTTTTTGTACCACAGCTCAATGTTTAATTCTACAGTATTGCCGAGCAGGCGACAGCGAGTGAAGGTGGTTAAATAGCCCCTCAGGACATGTTGTTTTCTAGCTTTATTACAAGTCAATAGGAAAAAGGATCAACGTTCTAGAACCGTGCCGGCACGCTGTTATCTATATTCATTACAACTCAATGGAGAGGGGGGCCAAGGACCCTGCGAAAACTTGCATACCACGGAAGTACTTTCGTAGGCATGCCTTGTATGCAAGAATACCTTTTTTTTTTAACCTCAGAATTAACTAATGTGATGTTAAGTTCCAAAGTTGGTCGTCCGTTTCTAGCAAAATTTTGAAAGTTTACCGGGAAGAAATCAATAATATGCTAATTTGTGTGCTTGATAATGTATAAGGAGAGCGAGAGTTGTATTTATTTTCTTATATAAACGTTGAGTTGAGTTGATTTTAGTTTAGAGTCCCTTTCAGCAGCGAGGCTATATGAGACGTGAACCTACTGATTAAAGTGGAATCCGAACCACATGAGCTCCCGCCGGGAATCGAACCCGGGTCTCCCACGCCAAAGGGGCGTACGCTAACCGCTTAGCCACGAGGGAGCTCTCTTATATAAACGGTTATAAACATGGAACTATTTGACAAGCAGAGGGAACTACTTGGCGCAAGGTTACTTCATGGTAGCATTATGCGAATTAAATCAGCATTTGTATTGAAAACATGGCTGGTGATAATCAGAAAAATTTATCAAAAGTAAGTAAAAGTCATGGCTTAATAAATCTAAAATAAAATGTAGAAAATGCGGTAAGCAAATAACTATAAAGAAATGTGGAGGAAGGTATACTTTTCAATGTAACGGTAACATAAGGAACATGGCAGCAAGGTTCTAGAACACATATCCCCCTTCCCATTTAGCTATAATAAAGACAGAAAACAAAGAGCCCTGCGGGGCTCTAACCCGCTCTAATGCGGTATAATCTATAATTACGCTTTCAGCCAATAACTAGGCGGCCGACCAATTTCGGAATAAATGCTCTAACGTGGCTCAGGCAACTACACTTGGCATTTATTTCGAAGTTGGTCGTCCACTGGGTTTTCGGGGGCTCTAACCCACCTTCACACCCTAACGTTCACTCGGCAATACTAGATGGAATAAAAATTAAACTTTGGTACACAAAGAAACCAATTACGGCTCACTCGAGCAGACGGTTCTACCAAATAGAAAATGTATAGTAAAAGTACGATGCAAAACATTTTTTGTGAAGGAATGAGAATGTGAATACAAGTAATTACTATCAGTACACAGCATATTGAAATGGATTTTGAGTGATTGTGAAAGTATTGTATGTGTAAGTGTACTCTTCCACTGTCCCATGTGTGTACCTCCTGTCGCTGACACGCCTGCTTACTCGGATGAACCACCTCGCTACCTCTCGCCCCCCCTGCCCTGACTCGCTTAGATACCATTCATACTTTTGTGTTTTACGCACTGTAGTTTTTATGCCATACTTCCACACTGTATTTATACTGAGCACTCCTGAAGTGAACCTGCAAATAGTAATGGAGCTCCTCATTTAGTGCATGCTCTGCTAAACTAAATAGAATGCTTTAATCTGACATGAAAATCTAAGAAATAGGTCAAAATTTGGTAGGACCGTCTGCTCGAGTGCAATTAATTGTTAGGCTGTTAGCCAAAACCTAGGCGGACGACCGCCTAATTAATTCACCTAGTATTGTCGAGCGAGCGTTAGCGAGGGAATGCGGGTTAGATCTCCTGAAAACCCAGTGGACGACCAACTTCGGAATAAATGCCGGCTCTCCTTACATATTATCAAGCACACAAACAAGCAAATTAATCATTGCTTCCCGGTAAATTTTCAGGGTTAACTTTTCAACGCCCGCTCCAGCAGGCATACTCAGAAACGAGAAATTACTCTATTAATTTTATGAAAATAAATCAAAACTTACCTAACCTTAAGCTAACCCGTTCCTACCCTACTTATCTTCATCTTACTCTAATCTATCCTACCCTACTCTAATATACCCTTATAAAGCGGCCGTACTTATCGATGCGCATCTGGAGCGTGTATTGTAACATTTACCCAATTTTCAAAATTTTGCTAGAAAAGGACTACCAAATTCGGAACGTACTCCTATAATCTTCTACAGGAAGAAATAGTAGCATTACTCGGGCAGACGGTTCTATCAAATGATGATACATTTCTTACATTTTCAGGTTACGTTAGAGCTTTATATTTCTCTTGAGAGAGCAGGCAGTAAATGAGGAGCTCCATTACTTGAGAAGGGCTCAAAATAAACAGTGTGGACGTATGGCATAGTCCATGAAGCTCGAACCAATTTGTACTAGGTGGCCACTAAGAAGTAGGAATGCTATCTAACCGAGTCAGCGAAGGAGCGCAACAGGGCGGGCGAGTCGATCGCGAGGGAGTGTGTTCGTAAGGAGCAGGCGCGGAGGGAGCGACGGAGGGTATACTTATAAACGAGGATAGCGGTAGAGCACACTTACATATAAGATACTTTCACTACCACCCAAAATTTATTTCAATATGCTATGCACTGACAGCAATTACGTATATTCACACTTTCATTCATTCACAAAAAAATGTTTCACGTCGTATAACTACCTATAAATGTTCTATTTGGTAGAACCGTCTCACAGTGGTCCGAATAGCGGAAAAGGTGGACAAAAGTCATTTTATGAAATTGAAGTTACAGACGCAAAAGAGGTGTAACAGTCATCATCGAGAGTCAGTTCATGAGAATAACATGATATTGACTGAATTATCTCTTAGTACTGGTAATTATAGACGTCCCAAAATGGCAGAAGCTTCGTTGCAAGAAACTAGCAAATTTGTGACTTGAATTTGGGAAATTGTTTTCCGAGCAGCCATGAGAATGAGGGGCCATATTGTAATTATTATGCACTTGGTATAGTATTATGTACATGACACAGTTAGAATGAGCAATGTGTATTGCATCGTAGTAATTATAATAAATACATATATTAGTAGTCCTATGTATTGGAGTACTACAGTCTTCTTGTAGAGTTTTAAAAAAAAATGGATACATATGTATACCACGAAATTTAAACATGGATAACAGTCGATAGTTGTCAATAAGCTGTATAAGTTTCCTTGTCTACTTCCGTCTACTCCAGGAAATATGACCTTGGAATTATGATATTGAAGGTGTCCGCTTGAGGTGGCGAGACGAGCAGAAGATAAGCACGTAAGTTATAGGGTTTGTTTGACAGTGCAAGCACGCGGAGTTAGTTGAAAAAGACAGAGCCGTGTGTACGGTAGTTATGAAAAAGCTATCGAGTGTTTGCAGTGTGTGTTTCAGCATTGTGTAGTGTGGGGAAGTAAACAATGGATATACATATATCGTGTCTGGAGTTGCATGATAAAATACAAGAAAACAGAAGGAAGACCCGTGTGCAGCAAGAAGAAAGTGTTGTGCAATATGTTAAAAACAAGTGTGGATTAGATATAGATAGCGAAGCCACAAAATCTCTGTATCATGCAATGAGGTTGCATTTCTTTATTCCGTATTATTGGCGCTGGAATAAGTGTCGGAGTAACGAAAGTTATTTTGTATGTAAATATTCGGGCTGGTTGAAGCAACAAGTACATCTTACAATCACATATGTTCCTTCCACTCCGTCGTCGGCAACAACTGGACGTCCTTCCAAAGAATTTCACGAAGTGTGTGACAGAACTAAAAGACGAAAAACGCAATCGTTAAGAAGTAATACAAGTACGCCTGAACTTGCATATGATACGGTGATGAAGTTGCGATCTGACGAGGATGAACAAGCCGCAAAATTATTGCAAGAAGTAACCACAACAACACCGACCAAGGGCAAAAGAATTCGTGACACTTGGATAAAGAAACAACAAGAAGCAACGAAGGTATCAGACGAGGAAGCGTTATCGAAGATTGTCTCTGCGAATTTAAGTAAACACCAATCAGGCAATTAGAACCACGGCAATTAAACATGGTCACTAGCTATATCCCAGCTACTACGCTATTCTGCAAGCAAAAGAAGCAACATATCCGAAAAATATAAGTGTTGCAAAGAGAATTTTGAAACTTTTGTCGGACAATCGGCCATCATTAAGAGACAAAACGTATATATTGCATTGCAAGTGGGGTTTTGACGGGAGTTCTGGCCACTCACAATACAAACAGACATGGACTGATAGTGGCATGAGTGACGCAAGTTTATTTATGACAGCGATCATAAATATGTGGAGAAATGAAAAACCATCATCAATATGTGGTGAAATGAAAGACCTGCAGACCTATTCATCTCCGTTGGACTCACGAAACCACTACTGTTGCCCAGAAAGAAAGAGACTATATGAACAAACAGATAGAAAGCTTACAGCCATTAAGAAACAATACCCTCACTGTACACTACTCCCTTATACTATCAATGGTTGATGGCAAAATATGCAATGCCATCACCAACACATCAAGCCTGAAATGTTACATCTGTGGCGCGAAAATTTCACAAATGAATGATCTTAAGAGAATGACACATGTGCCACAAGATCTATCCCATTTGGAGTTCGGACTTTCCATCCTCCATGCACATATTCGATTTTTTGAGTGCATCCTTCATATCTCCTATAGATTAGATTTTCAAAAGTGGAAAGCGAGTATGAAAGATGGAACTCGTCAAATGTTCGAAGGCAGGAAACAAATTATCCAAGAAAGATTCAGATGCATACTAGGCCTCAGTGTGGATATTCCCAAACCTGGTTATGGAACTACTAATGACGGTAATACCGCCCGCAGGTTCTTTGCAGCTCCTGAAATAGCTTCGGAGATAACAGGAGTGGATCAGCAGTTAATCACGCGTTTCGGAAATATCTTGACAACAATTTCCTGTGGACATGACATAGATGTTGCAAAATTCGACACGTACTGCATCGAAACTGCTCAGTTATTTGTGCGATTATATCCCTGGTACTACATGCCACCCACCGTGCACAAAGTTCTTATTCACGGGTCAGTAATTGTGCAGGCAACTCTTTTACCGATTGGGGAGCTTTCAGAGGAGGCCCTTGAATCTAGACACAAGGATGTGCGGAAATACAGAGAACACAACACTCGAAAAACATCAAGGGTAGTCAGTAATTTGGATCTCTTTCAAAGGCTGTTGTTGAGTTCGGATCCAGTAATTTTCACCTTGGTAGGACTCCCAATGAAGAAAAGGCATAAACTGCCTCAGAATGTGATTGCGCTACTGAAAATAACCACACAAGATGACGAATCTGCAAATACTTCGTCTGAAGACGAGTTAGGCTTGTAACCAGGTCAGTGCTTATTAGCATAATCAACTACTTCTCCTTTTGCTCCGCTATATTAGATACTCTATATTTAATTTTACTCCTAATATGAAATTCGTATTTGCCTCATACCAATTTCAGCTCCGTAACATGCATTTTCTTACATTTTCCACCATATTGCATTCGCCATTTCGAAGTTTACAATTTTATCAAACTTCATAATCTGTGACAGTGTAAAACCCTCTCTGCCCAATTTGAGATCCATACTATGAATTTGTCACCTTTTGGTCCGCCATATTGGATCCGCCATTTTGAATTTTTCATTTTTGATATCAAATTCGTAATTGTCAACCTTACAAACCATTATATACACAATTTCAGAACATTTCAAGAACTCCTTCCTTTTTTGTCCACCTTTTTTGCTATTCGGACCACTGTGCGTCTGCCCGAGTGAGCCCGAAATAGTATTACCGAATTTATTACTTCAATCGACAAGATCCTAGAACACTGACCCCTCTCCATTGAGTTGTAATAAATTTAGTTAACACCATGTCTGCGGGGCTCCCTAGCGGTAATACTACGTGAATTGAGTAATGACCTTTGGTACAGTACGTAATCAACCAAAATGTTTCGAAAGTTCTACAACATTCAACTTCAATCGAATATTCCTGACAGCAATGCACGTATCAGCTTCTATTTGTTAAGATACTCTTACTTGTTACGTAAATGTTGCAAAGAGATCCGAAAACATTTGCAGTAGCATGCAAACACTTTCTGTAATCAACTAATAGAGAACCACTTAATAGGCCTATTGCTGACAAGCAAGGGGCGCAATATCGAGACTCGAGTTGCGCAATAAGAGTTGCATGTACTGAAAAAGCATCAGGTAGTTAGTATGTTACCAAATTATTAGCTGCAGTCCGCCAGTAGGGAAAAAGTTATGGGACTGTAAAGTTCAGAGCCTGGCGTACGAAAACCACACAAAACTTAGCATTTGGCTTGTTCCTCTTCGTATTGACAAGAGATAATGAACTCTAACGTATTCCCATCACAGAACATGATGTTTGACATAAGAAAATATGTATGAGAAGAATTGTCAATGTTGCCACCCATAGAAATTAAGTATTGCCAGAATAAGAATACCGCGAAAAGCTTTGTTTGCAGCGAATGAAAGAGTGAACATAACGGTGTTTTGTGACATCATGTTTTCGTGGTTCGCACGGAACTACGTTTTACATAATACGTTATTTAGTTTGTAAGAATCAAAGTAGTTATAACATACTTGTATTAACATTACAGAATATTGTTTAAACAGAAGTCAAAAGCTACCAAGAGAACACTAGTATGAAGGTCCTTCGCAAAGTAGACCTCACGATAAACCTGTGAAAATGTCATTCGGGTTCGAATCGGTTTATTCGTTGGGCATTTATCGTGAGGCATGCCGACAGACAGACAACACAAATGCCGAGCATCGCGAATCGTAAAACTCGGTTCGTGTTGTCAGTGATATACAAGGTCTGTATGATAAGTAATGAGACTCGCCGCGCCGCGGCGCGCGTGTCGCTGGAGCGGGTTTGTCGGTGATGGAGGATGTAGGGGGGGGTCCGAGCAAAGCAACGCACAGCGCGTCAGTTGGCTCCGAGCCTTAGTGGAGCGCGGACAAGCCTTGGACAAAGCCCTTGTGAACATTCTTGTCACGGCGGAAAATCAACAAACATGGAGGGTTCCATCGAACAGCGTTATGCGATCAAATTTTGCGTTCGCCTGGGGAAAACGGCTACTCAGACGCTTTCTCTCATCACGGAGGCCTACAAAGAGGAAGCCCTATCCAAAGCCCAGGTGTTTCGTTGGCACAGTGCGTTCCGGAACGGCCGGGAAAGCGTTGAGGATCTGGAGAGGGCTGGACGCCCGACAACAGTGACTACGGACGAAACTGTGGCAAAAGTGAGGGATCTCCTGAACTCAGACCGTCGATTATCGTTGAGATTGATTGCTGATGAACTCGATATGAACCACACAACAGTGCACAAGATTGTGACGGAACAATTGGGAATGAGAAAAATCTGTGCGAAACTGGTGCCGCGAGTGTTGACTGACGAACAAAAGCAACGACGTGTTGATTGTTGTCAGGAACTGTTGAACCTCATGAACAGTGACCCTAACTTTGAAGATGACGTCATAACAGGTGACGAGTCGTGGGTGTTCCAGTACGACCCTGAAACGAAACGTCAAAGCGCGGAGTGGCACACTCCTGCGTCCCCGCGCCCCAAGAAGGCCAGAATGTCGAAGTCAAAGGTGAAAACAATGTTGATTGTTTTTTTGACAATGTGGGGGTGGTCCACAAGGAGTTTGTACCCCAAGGACAAGCCGTCAACGCCGCCTTCTACAAACAAGTCCTTGAGAGACTGCACAGGAGCGTCAAGCGGAAAAGACCGGCGATCGCTAGCCGGTGGAAGTTGCATCACGACAATGCCCCTGCCCACACCGCCTTCTTAGTGACCTCCTTTTTGACCCGGATTGGGGTGGAAGTCCTTCCACAACCACCCTACAGCCCAGATGTGAGCCCGGCCGACTTCTTCCTCTTCCCGAAGCTGAAGCCACGCTTGAAAGGAACCCGTTTTGCAGACGTCACAGCCATCCAAGCAGCCGTGACCACATTTCTAAAGGACATGCCGGCTGCTGACTTCCAGGGGGCGTTTGCAGCGTGGAAACATCGATTGCAGAAGTGCATCGACGCAAGAGGAGAGTACTTCGAAAGCTTTTAAGTCCCTGTACAGATCAGATCAATAAAACAATGTTTCCAGACCTGGTCTCATTACTTATCATACAAACCCTGTATATCATCCAACGACGTTGAATTAATTCTTGTAGTCCGTGCTTTAACGAAGAGTGTAGGGTATTCTAGAAACACTGTAATGTCTATAGATGATGTGTTATCACTGCGCGTCTCTGGCTATCGTCCGATGTGCATATTGTGCTAACTGTTTTTGTTTGGATCATTCGATCTTTCTACTCTTCATATAATTATGTGGCTTAACACTGTCATTTATATAGCTATCTTCCCTTCCAAAACAAATACTATTTGCTATTGCACACATAAACCGGTTATTCCTTCTGTTTGCCATAGTCTCTCATGTTCACTTTGCAGCCCCATAATTTGGCCCTACTGGCGGACTGCAGCTAATAACATGGTCACTTCATGATTGATGCTCTTTCAGAATATACTTTATAACCCGTATTGTGCAACGCAAGTCCCGATCACGTACTATTTACTTGCAAGCTTTTCGAGGTGTTCTAATTTTGGCAACACTGTAATGTCTATGGATGGCAACACTGACAATTCTTCTCATACAGATTTTCTTATGTCAAACATCATGTTCTGTGATGGGAATACGTTAGAGTTCATTATCTCTTGTCAATACAAAGAGGAACAAGCTAAATGCTAAGTTTTGTGTGGTTTTCGTACGCCAGGCTCTGAACTTTAAAGTCCCATAACTTTTTCCCTACTGGCGGACTGCAGCTAATAATTTGGTAACTTACTAACTACCTGATGCTCTTTCAGTATATGTAACTCTTATTGCGCAATTCGAGTCTCGATATCGCGCCCCTTGCTTGTGAGCAGTTTTAGCAAGCTCAAATCACAATTACAGAGAAATCCTAGAAATAATACTATATTCTTTACATAAATAAACATAGGGTACATTCATACACACCTTCAAATCTAGTAATTAAAGTAACGAATCCCATTCTTGTAAGAACACTTTTCCACGACATGACCACGGATTGTTTTGAAATTTCGCGCAAGCGCCCTATCGTTTCTACGACTATGCGCATATCGTACGCATGACTATAAATATATGATTCATTTCACAATACTAAGTATTGTAAGCACTTTAATGTTACAAGAGCAATACTTATTGTTTGTATAGCCATAAAATAATTAACTATATTTTATGTTTTTCACAACTATCTCGTTCTGATTATGGTTACAATGCAAAATTCAGTATAGTAGTTACAACAAAAAAATATGATTTGCACAACTTTATTCTTGTTGTTATTACAATCCAATTTTCAACTATATTTTTATTGTACGTGCAACCCAACCTGTTGTTTTCAGTGTATCAAATAAATCAGCCTCAGTACGAGTTCTTTGCTTATCCTTTCTTTTATTATAACTATTTAAAAATACAAAACCAGAGGACAAACTTTGTCCTCTCCTGCTAAAAATTCCGTGATTTTTTTTTTTTTTTTAAAGAAATCAAGTCAGGAAAACGGAATGTATACTAGTGGGTACTGAATAGATGGCTGCTTATTAAGGTTTTTCTTCTAACTCAAATAATCCAATGGAAAATATGTCATCCATCTTCCATCAGTTCTTTTTAAGGTTTTTGATCGTCTCATCACCATTTGGCTGCAGTCGATAACAATTTCAAGCTAGTTATATCTTTCGTTAGTAGCTACATATGATATTCACACTACTGTACATTAGGTTTTCCTGGCGAATTCTTTTTAAAAAGATACAGCTATTAAGTAATCTTTGAACCAACGAATTTATATCAATGTACATTACACACTCTACCAAAAACTCACCGGTCTCTCCTCAACTTTCAGAATGAAGCAAATCATAACATACGTAATATCGGGTAGTGTTTTCTTTAGCCTGGATCACAGCATGTATCCTCGGAGAAAGGCTTTCCACCAGTTGCTGATAGGTATCAGGTGGGATGGCAGCCCACTCCTCCTGCAAGGTGGATCCAAGTGCGGCAGATGAATTTGGACGAGTTGGTCTGGACCTTAAACGCCGCTCCAATTCATCCCACAGATGCGATTGAGCATGCCACTGGAGTCCTTGCACATTGTTCTCGTCATACCACGACATAACGTTGGCAGCTTTATAGCAAGGGGCATTATTATCCTGATAGTAACATGGGTCCATTCGAAGGAATTTCCACAATGTGGGAATCACTGAATTGTCCAAAATGTCCAGATAATCTGCATTTATCATGTTTGCAGACACAACAACAAGCGGGCCTAGGCCGAACCAACAAAATGCACCCCACACCATTACCCCACTACCACCAAATTTCACTGTTGGTACAATGCAGTCTGGTAAAAAAAACGTTCCCCGGGTTGTCGCTACACCCACACCCGACCATCTGACATAAAACACGTGTAGCGTGGTTCATCACTCCATAACACATGTTTTCATTTGTGTATGGTCCAATTTCGATTAGCCTTACACTATGCCAACCTCCTGGTTTTGTTCGTTGGATTGATGTGTGACTTGTGGGCAGCTGCTCTACCACGGAAACCAAGTGTATGCAGTTCTGTCCTGACAGTGTTCAGTGAAACTGATGTGCCAGATGCAATGTTGAACTCGTGCTGGATGACAGATGTAGTTTGACGACGATTGCTGGATACCACTCGTTTCAGTACTCTCCGATCCCTATCCATCAATTTCTTGGGCTTTCCGGGCCATTTAGGGACACTGGTGACACCGTGACGTTTCTATTTCAGGATTATGGGTGCAGGGGCGTCATTTCAGACTTCGCTTGGGGAGGGGGAAAGAACACCGCCAACATAAGACTTTCACGTTTTGTACTAGACAATTGAGTAAAGTATATATATTCCTCAAAGTCTTGGGACCCCTCCTGCCCTCCCTGAATGACGCCCCTGTTTGGGTAGCACTTTAAATTTTGATGACGCTCGTTTCTTCATATTCCACACTTCTCTGCCAAGTTTGGCCAAGAAACTGGATTTCGACATCGGTAGGTTTACTTGTAAGAGAAGAAAACTGTGAAATTCTAGTTCAGAATCTTGTTGAAAAATTGCGAGGCACAAGGGTGAAATATGTATTTTAAAATCATTCACTGTCTGCGGTTCCATTTGAGTTATTTCTCTGAAAAATTGGCTGCTATAAGCAATGAACAGGCTGAGCGTTTTCACCAGAACATTTTGCAGATGGAAAAACGTTATAAAGGGAAATGGGTATAATCACTAGACCAGCTGGGAGAGCAATATACATACATATATATATATATTGGTGCAAGTTAGTTGTAAACTTGGGTGGGGCCCCGCAAAATTTCCCAATCGGGCCCCGCACCACCTAAGGCCGGCCCTGGTTGGAGTCACTGGTCTGTGTCAAAATTGAGTTGGTTTAACATCTTATTTTTGTTGCTTTGCTCCATTGCCTATAATAATGATCATCAAAATGGTAACTAAACGTATGGGAATTCAGTGGCTCAGTAGAGTGCTCATCTCTCGTGCAAAGAATCACTGATTTGCTAACTCATTTTAATTTGCGATGCACCAAATCGTGTCAGTGATTTCTCGAAATTTTCTCCTTTCCTGCCACATTGTCATTCCATGAATCATTTCATAATCCTCCCCTTTCATTAATCATACGTTTCATCTACCCTAAATGACATAATAGCGAAACGTAAAAAATCATAAAAGCATTTATTAACAAGTTTTCTTTACTCTTTGACATGTGAATATAAGATTTATAATTCCTTTCTATAAATATAATGCTGTGTATTTATTACTGCTAAATTACCAAACAATTCAGTCCGTATAGAAATTGATTTTATCTGCTAAACAAATGTGTTTCCAAATCAGAATTTTTAGGGCCACTTATATTCCACTACATACTGTCGAGTTAGAAAGTAAAAAGTAAAAATTGAAATCAATGTTCTAATTTGATCAAAATCTTGATGTTTATTTCACGCACCCATTTGGTTTTCCTATCTGCATGTTAAATCGTCCGACAAGCCGGAAAAGAATAACAATATGTCTATATTGTTAATCTGGGTTGTTATTTTTTAAAAACTTGAGTGGAATGTAGCCCTAATTTTGGTAGGGTGAATTTAAGCGAATTAGAGTATTTCAGTACTAAATTTAGTTTACTAATTGTTCGCGATGCAATTGTTAAGCATTTTGTAGAGTTTTAATATTTTGCTACTTGTTTGACAATAACTGTTATTGATGTTTAGTCTTTTGACTGTTGACTGTTTACGAAATCTTTACGACTTACTTTTTTACTGACCTTTGACCAAAAAGACTGGATTATTTATACAACCAAAGATGTGTGTATTACAGCAGATGGCTTTCAAAATTCGGGTCAAAATCATACACGTGCATACGAGATTTTTTGAAGAAATTTGCGTTAACCAATTTCTCTTAAAATGGAGCGTTATTCAGTACTTTGCATTTGCATAACTTACATAATGCTGTACCACACATACCATAACCAAAACAAATAACACTGTTCAACAACGAAAATGTAAATTGAACAAAATCAGCTAATTCTTATTAATTTTGTGGTGCTGATCGCGAATTTGAAAGTTATTTTCGAATATTAGCTCTACTTTTTGTTCTACAGGCATGTCTAATAATAACGCTTTAAAAATAAATATATTCGCTTCGTTTGGGGTAAAATGTTACACTGATCCGGCAACACTGGAAAAACTATATGAACGCTTGGTTTCATTGTGTTCCTTATCTCAGTAGCGTTCTGCTATTGTTAGAAAAGACAGGTTTAGTGCAGTTATCAGCGTTTTGGGCGTGACGTTTGTGTAGTGCAGGACATAAAAATACAACTACAAGTACGCAAAAATACTGGTATTTTGAATGTATATTTTTAAATAGTTGTCGGAACTATTTCAAGTGACATTTTGAGGATTTCAATAAACAAAAATGCCGCGAAATTGTGTAAACAGTGCGGATAGCTTCTGCTACGTGTGTGGGGAAGTGACATTTTCCTCACAAAAGCAGACTATAACACCACTGATAAGAAAAGCCTATCAATATTACTTTGGTTGTAAAATTGGAGACCAAGATAAATCTTGGGCACTCCACATTGTGTGTAACACTTGTGCCCACTAGCGGATCTAGAAGGATCGTTTGGGAGGGGCGGTTCGCTTTCTCGAAGATGAGAGTAGCTTCAAGGTGACCAGACTTTTAATTTACAAGAATGGGACTCATATGAATACGGGGTTGGAGGGGGGTGGGTGTAAAAATGATTCCCAGATTCCACTTTGGGACCCTATCTTGTAAGTTTTTATTTGGGGGCGCAATGGGAGTATTTTTTCTGTAGATTTAAAATAAATACGTTCTTCCGTTTCAGAGAAGTGACGGTGTCACGATTCACTTCACACACAGCCACCGCAACATATGAGATGCACTGTCTGGCACAGTACTTGCACAAAAGAAAATACTGCATTGACGATATCATTCATTTTAACGAAAGAATGTACAATTTGCTCTAATCGTTTATATTTTGAGTAACAATTGCGGGACAGCAGTTACAAATATTAATACAAAATTAATCTATCTCTATATTTGTGTGGGGTCCACGAAACATAATATAACTATAGTTATGCTTACAACAACAATAAAATTACCTAGGTATATTATACTAGCCTTCGTCTAGGTGGGACTCGCCCCCAGATCCCCAATCTGCTCGACATAGGCCTTGCACAATATAGCAAATGCTCGTACGTGGTACTGTGGCACAATATTTCGCGTTCTTCCTTCTGTCTTTCATATAGAATTGGATTGAGCTAAAACTGTGTCATGAAATTCCAACACCTCGTAAGGCATTTTAATGAACCACCCCCACCTTTTTTCTTCTCTTCTACGTTAAGTGAAAAAAAAACGTTCAAATACATGTGTAATTGTTTTAAATGAAGAAATCAAACAACCAACTTTCATGTTTCTAACCGCAAGGGATCCCGAGATATGGCATTTTATAATAATACTAATACTAATAATAATAATAATAATAATAATAATAATAATAATCTCACCCCTTTTCTTCCCTTCTAGTTAAAATATCAAAACTGCTGCTATATGTATTGTCTTATTATAATATTTGCAATCGCCGCCACTTTTTCTTTCCATCTCCTTTTTCTCCGTTTTACTATAATATTTAAAAAAAAAGTTGAAACACGTGTCAAATTATTTTAAATGAGAATTCCAAATGCCAAATTTCAAGCCTCTAGTCTTAACTGATTTGAAGAGATGAACATCTTATTAAAGTAATTTCCACCCCATTCTTCCTTTCATTTATTCGAATTTTAAAAAATCCTTCCTTAGTGATACCCTACGTAACAAATCTTATATACTGTCCTAATTTCAAGTTTCTAGCTTAATTGGTTTGGCCTTTGCGAAGTTCCTCACTCAGGATTTTGTCTTTTATGTGTGAATTACAATAGCAAGCTCGTGTTATTTCTCAAGGAAAGATGGAATGCCATTTGAAGTCACAATAAATCTCTGGTCACTTCCTAATGTTTCCGTGTTGAACCCCAAAAGTCACAGCTCTCTTTGTTGATCTAGTAGAGAGCGAACGTACCTATGATCTTTGATGCATGAGGTTGTGTGGTTTGATTCCCGGTGAGTAAGCATCGAACGTACTACAGTGGTTAAGATCCAACTTTAAACTGTAATTCTCATTCTGTAAAGCATCGCATTTGACAAACAACGTAAATACATATCAATCAATTAACCAACCGAAAATTCTCCTCTTAGATTCAGAGAGCTTTTCGGCAAGGAGCGCTGAAGATTCTATATTTCTCTTTATTAAAGGTAAAGGTAATTGAGGTTATAGTCTGGAATTCCGAAATCCATTCCATATCCTTTTTCTAGGACACAATAACACATTTCTAGTACAGAGAGTGAGCTGTCTTACCCTCCTTATTATAGTTGTTCGTCCGACGAATGAATCATATTCTCGCTACTTTGGGGCTTATGGTGACCGCCCCAAGGAACTAGGGAGAGAAGTATTCACAATTCAAATATGTCTGTATTAAGTACTATTAAGTACTACACATTTTTATTAGATTCTACTATGCTTGTCACACAGATTGATCGGTCGAGAAAAAGACTATATTAGTATTTCCCAATGATACATGCTGAAAGTTCAAAAAACCCTTTGGAGGGGGCGGTCGCCCCCTCCGCCCTCCCCGTGGATCCGCCAGTGCTTGTGCCAGCAATCTAAGAAATTGGATTAATGGGAAGGGGCGCTCAATGCCTTTTGCAGTGCCCACAGGGGCGTCATTTCAGACTTCGCTTAGGGGGGGGGGCAAGAGCACCACCGACATAAGACTTTCACGTTTTGTACTAGTATAGGAAAGGGGGGCAAAGTGGATATATGAGGCAAAGCGAATAACGCAATTTACAGTCAACTGAAAACAGAGGGCAGGAAATGTTTGCCCCAGTTTATGACGTCACTACTGAAATAAGGGAAGGACATTACTGTTTTGTGTGTTCGTGTTGTTGTTTAGACGAGAGAGGAGAAAAAAAGAAAATACACATTTTGCTAAAAAAAAAATTCAAGAGGTAAGGATTTTGAAATATTTTCTTACTATTCCGTAGAATGTTTGCGAACACACTATGCATGGACAGGGTGGGATCTTACCTTTGTTATCATGTTTGAGAATTATCGTAAATACGTCGTCCATATGCTGTAGACAGTCTTTTGTCTCATGTGGTAGTGTGGGGCAAAGAGAATAATTTTAGAAGGGGCAAAGCGAATAGCGATTCACTTTGCCCCAAGCGTAATGCAGTACTTTTTTAGAACATCTGTTTGGCACTAAATGTGGTATTGACGGTACGTATACGTTGCAACACAGCTAATTTGAATATTGAAATTCATATTGAATTTGTTCCGTTAACACTCGCCGAACAAAAACATAGCAGTAGTAATAGTAGTAGTGGTGGTAATTGTAGTAGAGTAACATCAGTAGTTGTTGTAGTAGTAAGTTGGCTTAGGATAGGAGTTCAGTTAAATAATCGCAGCGGCTATTAACGCAATTTATCCTATATTAAACTATGTAATTCTATACCACTGTTAAGAAACTATTAGTTTGATTTTACATCTTTTAAAATGATTTTAATTAACTTCAGTTCTTTGTTTGTTCCTTCGTTTCTCTACTTTTTGCCTCGAATCAATTTACGTAAAATGTTCCATACATGTTTAGTACTAATGAATACAGTGGCGTACGGTGAAATTTTGTTCGGGGAGGGGGGAAGCTTGAGGTCTCTACGTGCAGAGGAACTAACGAGTTGAGTTGATTCTGAGTTTAACGTCCCGTTCAGCAACGAGGCTATATGAGACGTGGACCTACTGATTAACGTGGAATCCGAACCACATGAGCTCCCGCCGGGAATCGAACCCGGGTCTCCCACGCCAAAGGCGCGTACGCTAACCGCTTAGCCACGGAGGGGCTCAGGAACTAACGAGTATCCCTATCAAGGAATGTTTAAAACAGAAGAGTGCGAAGAAGTATAGCAAGTCTACTATGTCTACCGAACCAAGTACTGGTGCAACTTCCGTAAAGGAAGTACCAGAGAAAAGAAGGAAATCTACCATTCAAGGTTCTCCTGCAAGAAGAAATGTTTTGCTGCGGCTATAGCTCTCCCAATTACATCTGGAATTACGAAGAAAGAACATTCAAAATAACCAGAAAAAGAGGGTAGTTACCAATGCAAGTTCTGTCATGAATATTATTCAGATCCACTTAATGAAGACTGGATTCAGTGTTCTATTTGTCTGTCATGGTTTCACGAAAACTGTACCGATTATTATAAGGGACAAGACATTTACATTTGTGATCTGTGTAAACCAAGCGTGTGATGTGATATTATTTTCAGCCTTAAGCCTTATTATTGTTTTTTTTAATCTGTTTGCTACTACGTAGATTGAACTCATCAGGGTTACTATAGATTGAAAGAAACTAGATACTAGATGCCTACTTGATAAGAAAAAAACTTCTATGGACTTGAGCTTTTTAAACATATTTAGGGATCATGTGTATGCAAGCTTTATCTAGACTTAATTCTATATTTAAATGTGTTAGGCTAATACTCACAAAATATTAAACATTTTAATCTTCTGGTAGGTAAAGCAGTTCATTTAGGTGTCATTCTTTTATGATCTTAGACTGTGTACAAATATATTGTTCTATACAATTTCTATTTTGCATATCTGTGTTAAACACTGACTTTTAATGTATGAGTTTTTCCTTATTCACTTTGCCCCACTATCATGATCCGCTTTGCCCTACCGGTGGGACAAAAAGAATAAATTGCAGTAGTTCAGTAATTAAGTAATATCATTTATGTATATGCAATCCTTGTTACTATTGTATAAAATATTTCCTCAAAACTTTGGTTTCCTAGTCTTAATTTTAGTTGCCATTTGAGGCCCTTGAAGTTAAGTGATCCGCTTTGCCCTCCTTTCCTCTATATTAGTAGGCAATCTATTAAAGTATATGTATTCCTCAAACTCTTGGGGGGCAATTGCCCCCTCCTGCCCCCCTAAATGACGCCCCTGAGTGCCCATGATTTCGAGGGAGCCAAGCGACCACATCAGAGACTGTTATTTTTGTATGGTTTCTTCCGTCAAGAAGGGAATTTCCACGAAGAAGAAGCGGGCCTTGATCTATCCTAACATTCCTTCTGCAATGCGCCCTGTTCCACATGGAGAAGAACTAGCTGTTCCTGACCCACCTAAAGAATACGATCTTTTTTTCTGATGATGATCAAGAAGTTGAAGCTCCTGAATCAAGTACTTCGAAGAACCCTACGTTTGTTGTAGAAGAACCTCCATGTGAACCACATAGACTTACTCAAGAGGAGCTAAGTGATCTAATCAGAGACTTGGACTTCTCGAAAAGCAAAGCCGAAATTTTAGCGTCACGCTTAAAGCAATGGAATTTATTGCAGGAAAAAGTAAATATTTCAGTGTATCGGAATAGGGAGAAGATGTTCACTTCATTTTTTACCATGGAAGACACACTTGTGGCATGTACAGATGTAAATGGTGTCATGAGGACACTTAAAATTAATTAGGAATCTACGGAGTGGAGGCTTTTTATAGATTCGTCCAAGGTGAGTTTAACCCTTTGGGGATCCCATGGTACAATTTGTACCATACGGGGTGTTTCATGGTACATTGCGTTATAACTCTCCTATTTGAGCTTTTTTCGTTCGGGTCTTTTTTTCAAGTCCAGAGGCATTGTAGAAGACATTACGTATGGTTTCACACCTTTCTGCGTCGAGACATAGAAGGTGATGACGTCATAAGTCTAATATTTATATTTTCGTGTAATACTTTTTGGGGAGGTTTATGTAAAGTATTTTTGGCGGGCTTATTTTTGCACGTAGAAGATTGAAGTTTTGCACAAACATGCAGTCCACCGAGTAGTATTTACCAGATTTTTTTTTCAGATTTCTGCGTTAAAACAGGGGGGTACAGAGGGGCTAAACCTTGAAAAAGGGAAATTTTTACCAAAAAATCCCTTTCACGGGCTTTTCCCGCCTTAGATACATGATGGGGACAAGTGAATGGTACCGCCTGTAAGGCAGTTCTATTCTGAAGAGAATGATGGGCAAAACATGACCCTAGGGTAATTAGGGATGTCTCAGGGAATGTTGAAAAATTTCCCTCTGTATACGGGAATATGGGACATTGTCGGTATATATATATATTTTTTTTTTTGCGGGCTTACTTTTGCACCTGGAAAATTGGAATTTTGCATAAACATTCAGCCCACCGAGTAGTATTTACCAGATTTTTTCAGTTTCTGCGTTAAAACAGCGGGGTCCAGGGGGGTTAAAATTTAAAAAAGGGATATTTAGACCCAAAAAATCCCTCTTTTCGGGATTTTCCCGCCTTAGATACATGATGGAGACACGTGAGTCATACCGCCTGAAAGGCAGTTCTATTCTGAAGAGAATGGTGGGCGAAACATGACCCTAGGGTAATTAGGGATGTCTCAGGAAATTTTTTACCTGAGATCATGGTGTTTTACGGTAATTTGGGGCATGGTGGGAATTCCTGATAAAATTTCTCCCACCCTTGGTATTCAAGATAGAAACTTGAAATTTGGCACACACATTCAGTATACCAAGTACTATTTCTCAGATTTTTTAGATGGCTACGTTCACACAGGGCCGCTCCAGGGGGGTCAAATTGCGAGAAAAAAATTTCCCTCCAAAATTTTCCCTTTGACATCATTTTCCCGGTCTTGGTATATGGTATGAGCATGCAAGTGGTACCATTTGAAAGCCAGCTCCATTCTGAAGAGAATGAGGTATGAACCATGATCCTAGGATAAATAGTGACGATGCAGTAGCTGCTTGACTGAAAGTCTAAAAAATATCCCAAAAAGCCGGGTACCGGAAAGGGTGTATCCCTAAATTTTGGGTCTTTGTGACGATTGATTTTAATGCAATCTGATATTATCACTTAATGGAAGTTAAATATTTTTAATATGGTGAACTTAAAATAGAAAGCAACTCTCTTACATGCTTCTCCAAAAAATTCATTTATCAGGAAGTTAATACTCATGACATGAATCTCGCTGCATTTCCTGATTATCTTACCACACTGGGAGGCCAAATTTAAAGAATATACAGAAAATGATGGATTTGGTTGTTTTATATGTAAGTACATGTGTGAAGGGAACGTTGGGTGCATTCAAATCTGAAAATTTGTTCCGAGTTCGATTCCCAGTGCGGGCACTCGGTCGAAAAAGGGTTAAAACTTTTTCATTTCAACCATCTTGTGTGGGGTTTTTCTGGGTTTTCCTCATTCACACCAGGTAAATACCGGGATGTTACCTAATATATAGGTCCCAGGCCGTTTTCTTCCTTCCTCAATCTTTTCTTCCTTTCCTTTCCTCTGGTAGTGTGTTCGCAGAGGGATATCATCCCTCATACGTGACGAGCTACCATGGCCATAGATGCCGAAAGCCAAGAAATCTAATTCCTGATTCATAAAATCTGAAAATTTGAGTATGGTTGGTTTTAAGAGTTGTCTGCTGTGGAGAGGACGAACTTTTCTGGGAGTATGGAATACTATTCAGTCGAGTGGAGGTCCGGGAGTTGCCCCACGAGAAACTGTTTAAAAATTGTTCATATAAAAAAAACTCGGTTTTTGAGCATATTCGTGTATAATTCTCTATAATACAACATAAGGAGATATGTTTTAATTTTTCTCAAAGTTGGAGGAAGGGGCAAAGCGTCTCCATGCTCCCTTTCCCCGTAACTGCGGAAAAGCTCTTCCATGGTTTTCAGTAATTTGTAAATAGAATTTCAATTTTCAGGCAACATACCCTCTCTGTATTTCAACATTTAGATAGCCGGTATGTCGAGTCAAAATTGTAGTAAAACATACCGCCTCTGCTTTTTTTCCATTTCGAACACTGACCGTAATCATAATTGATAATCCAATGCAGTATGTGTCCTTATCCGAAAAATGGGTATCCGGTTCCAGGCCGGAATTGAAAGTATCCCGTTCAATAACTTGGAATCGGATACCTAGTTTCAGATCCAAAAATCGGGTACCCGGTTCCAGAACCTAGAATTGGGCACCTGGTTCCGAAACCCAGAATCGGGTATCTGGTTCCGGAACGTAGGATCGGGACCCCGGATCCATTATTACCCAGGACCACGGACCTCGATATTACAGGAACCAGGTCTGGCCATTCGTATGGTATTATGATGATGATGACTAAAATAAGTTCCAAAGGTTTACTTAAATTTAGTTTTACACAAATGTCCATTCAAAATACAATGTAGAACGATATTCCTATTCGTATTAAGAAAATGAGTCAAATATATTAGTATAAACTGACAGTTTTGAATATATTGTTGGTGCTTGGGTAATATCTTCCGCAGAGATAATAGTCTTGTCTGTTAATAGATGGCAGTACAATATACGCTTTCAAATAAGCGAAACTACGACGAAACATTCTGTTTTTTTGATAGATGGTAGCACTATTGCAATACATATATTGCTTTCAATTAAATACACGACGGAAGTTTCTCTGAGGTAAAATAAACCTATACCAAGGGAAACTCGCAGAATTTTGCAATGCGAATATAGGGGGCCGCGGTGGCTCAGTGGTAGAGCGTTCACCTCTGGTGCTAGGGGTCTCGGGTTCAAACCCTGCTCCCGCCAAGTGAACTTTGTGGTGGACAAACACCGTGTGCGTGGGTTTTCTCGGGGTTCTCCCGTTTCCTCCCACTTTCTTCATTCCACCACTTCATTCATTACTCATTATCACCGTCTCCTTTGGCATAACCGTGGGACGTAAAACTCACAATTTCATTTTCATTTCATTTCAATGCGAATATACACTTCGATGTATGCGTTCGCATAACGCATCATATAAAACAAAAATTATTTATTGTCTTTATTAACAGCAGTACATAGACTATAGTATTATAGTACTCAGGCACGTATGCAATAATTTATTTTTGGAGGGGTCCGAAGGTTTGGGGTGGTCCAAATTTAATATGAGGATAAATTATATCGAAATTAGTAAAATCACTCCTAAAATTAGACAAAATTTACAGTAGAGTATGTATTTTGGGGGAGACAGTTCAGGCTCCTAGGACACACTCCCTGTGTAAGTCTTTGATGGTATTTAATATAAATGTAATAATTACTATAGTAAGGGAGAGCAAATTAATATGTTTGGACATGTTTTCCCAAGAAATGAAGACATTTCGAAAATCCAGAGGAAAACAACTACCCCTTGCCCCCTACTGTGGGTAATCATGCCTACAGTATTTCAAACATAAAGGAAGGACACATTTTGTAATGAAAATACACTAGTATCTGCAGATTGCAAGTAGGGAAGACCGGGGCTGCTTGGCAGCAGGCACGAATGGCTGATTAACGAACTGCATATAACTCCTCCATTAATTAACATAATTTTCTGCTATAATAAAAGAGCGACCTATTGATGCAGCTGCCACCTTCATATCGATTTTGTATCTTACGCATAATGGCGTCTATTAGATAAAGAGTGATTTTACAAGTCTGAAGTATTTTTTTCAGTTCTCCGTTACAACATCGTAGAACCGTCACTACTTGGAATCCAGAGGTAAGTAATATAGCATTAGTTAGATCTGAACTTTGTTTTTATAGATATTAAAACAATAAAACGTAAATGCCAAAGGCGCCAACCAACCCTGTCTGGAATTTTATTTTATTTTACTTTTATTGTTACATTGTTTGTTTTATTGTTATGTTGTTTACAGTTCTATCAATCTTTTACTTCAATGATATAGAATAACATGCACGTATTGGATTACTGTAAAAATCGAGATAAGACCGGATTTCGGACTCTGAATTTTCTGAATAGACCTAGTTCTCAGGATCAAGAATAATTTGTATGTGCTCTTTTGCTACAAAAATAGAGCCCTAGATATTGCTTTTTTTTCTTTGTGGAAAGTAGGAAATAAACTGCGCTTCTCGATAATTCAGCTAAAAAGTATCTTAGTTTCTCTTAGCAACTTTGTGAACAGCAGGAAATGAAATGGCTTTCTTCATAGTTCAATTATTTTAATTACATTTTGGAATAATATGAAAAATTAGTTTACATCAAATCCTATTAAAACTGATGTGGTTTGATAATCTTGTAGCTTTTGATGTCACGAAAACCAAGCTTGAATAAAAAAAAAAAAAAAAGAATGTTTCATATTTCATAATGCTGATTCTTTTAAATGTTGTGAATAGAAGTCATTTCAAACTTCAAATAGCCTACTTCATTGCAATATACTGTATATAGTAGAATTTAGAGAAATCACGTTTATTACTAATAAATCCAATTTTTGTTTGTGTCTTGCTATATTTAAAAAGTATATCAACTAGCCCCACAATACCAGCCAACCAGCCACTTACTAGGGGTCGTTTGGCAAACTCCATTTAAAAAGAAAGAAAAATTTATTTCTCGAAAACCGTAAGCAAAAAAAAAAAAAAAAAATCTAAATTGGAGTTATTAGAGAAAACATTGGTCTGTCCGTTTACATCCATTACATTGCAGGGGCCGCGGTGGCTCAGTGGTAAAGCGTTCATCTCTGGTGCTTGGGCTCCCGGGTTCAAATCCTGCTCCCGCCAAGTGAACTTTGTGGTGGACAAACACCGTGTGCGTGGGTTTTCTCGGGGTTCTCCCGTTTCCTCCCACTTTCTTCATTCCACCATTTCATTCATCTCTCATCATCACCGTCTCCTTTAGCCTAACCGGCATAACCGTGGGACGTAAAACTCAAAGATTTCATTTCATTTTCATTTCCACTACATTGCAATACAGTGCACTATAAAAAAAAAGAAAGAATGAATGAAAAGTTCGCTAACCAGCCCTATATTTGAAATAAATATACTATATCTTCGTTTTCTACGGAGTGCACAGTGTTTCAGGGGTATAGTAGTCATCTCCGGTATGAGGGATCCCTAGTTCGGTGGTTGACTTCTAAGGTGGTTGAGTTCACACTCTTCACCTAATATTTTTACTAAATCTCCCATCATCTACACATATCTGGTGACATTTCTTCGAAGGTAGGGCTATGTTAATTTCCTTGAACAACTTCATTTCATTGACAAAAACAAACAAAGAAATCCAAGGTTAGTGTCTAAATCAATTCAATAAATTATTTATTCCGATTAGGTTAATATGTGCGATAAAAAATTCAAGCACGGGCGACCCACAGATCTGTTATTTTAGGGACAGCCGCTGAGTGTGATGTGATATATATATATACCTGTATATATATATATATATATATATATATATATATATATATATATATATATATATATATATATATATATATATATATATATATAGGGTGTTTCAAAACAACACCGACGACGTTTGGGAGGTGATCCCTGGCACCAAGATAAGACATAAAGTATAGACCAACCTGGGGATGCACAAATGCTTCCTTTCGGAGTTATAGGCTATCGGAAATATGAAAAAATGAACTTTAAAGGTCCATAGCTCCAAAACTATGGGACCTACCGTAGACGGGTCAAGACTTCATTTAGAAACTAATATTTACCCTATGCAAAAAGTCCATGTTTCAGGGTTTTGCGATTCTTCCGCAACAATTTTTATAGACGAAGTCTGACTACGGACATATAATTTATAGTACTCACCAACTACCTCTATAAAAGTATCGCAGGATTCTGAAACATGGATATTTGGATAGGGCACATACTAGTTCCTAAGTGAAGTATTGACCCGACTACGGTAGGTCCCACAGTTTTAGAGCTATGGACCTTTAAAGTTTTTTTTTTTCATGTTTTCGGCAGCCTATAACTACGAAAGAAAACATTTGTGCACCCAGGCTGGTCTAAACTTTTTGTCTTATCTTGGTGTCAGGAATCACCTCCCAACGTTGTCGGAGTTGTTTTGAAACGTCCTGAAAATGTAAAACGCGGAACTTTGCCTATATCGAATATTACTTTGCCTATATCGTTTCTATTAGAAAGACAAAATCATAGTGGTGGTAACAAGCGATCAGTGTCAAATGTAGAACACCACAAAATAGAACTTGAGGCTCGTTTCGAGTTAATTGATAAAAATGGTATCATTTTACGAAGAGACGTTTGATTTAACCCACCAATTGGACCTACTTGTATATCTCCTTAGTGTTACTAGTGAGGGTATGAAGTGCGAATGTAAAATACAAGCAAGAATAAGAATGGCAAAATAAGCGCTTAGAATGAAGTAAAATCTGTTTTGTCGGTCTTTCAATCATGAGTTAAGTAAAAGACTCCTAAAATAATTCATGTGGAACATTGTACTCTATGGCTCAGAAACATGCACATTACCCCAAAGTTAATGGTTAATAAAAGCCTTCGAAATGTAAGCCTGAAGACGAATGGGGAGAATTAGATAGATCGAATGAATAACGAACTAGGTTATAGAAGTAGTGGGGGAGAAAAGAACAATTTTAGATATAACTAGAAGGTGGAGGATAAACTGTTGTGGTATTTACTGGCTGAGAAGGAACTATGTCATGATGGACGTACTAGAAAGTACGGTGGAAGAAAAGAAGGGAGAGTATGTAAAGGCTGAATTTGTTAGACGATATTAAAACATAAAGGGCTTTATGCTGAGTTGTTCTGCATCGTGATTAGTGCCATATTAATGAGGTCGACTAACATATTTCCTGCAGTAGACAGGCCTTAAGTATGACGCTAATCATACGTCAAAACGACTCTGCATAAGGCGGAAAATCTCTACGTCAAGAGAATAGCTTAACTGATTATCGTTGTTCGTGGAACCATTTGAGTTCGGAAAGTGGCTGCCAATAACGGCTATGATGATGATGAATACAGTAAAACACACTTATGTGTAGGAGTAAGCAGTAATATTTCAGGAAACTAATATAAATTTTTAATGTTATTTCAGAATTACCTAAATTTTGCTTGTTTTCATGAAAAATAGTACAATTAAACGTCCTGTCACTCCATTCTAAAATAAATTGTACGGAAAACACTGTCTTCATACTTAGCGAGGGAGGAAAACTCAATAAAAAATTACCGAAGTGGTACAGTGGTGGCTCAGTGGTAGAGTATTTATATCTAGTACGTGGGGCACTTGGTTCGATCCCCGACCAACTAAATTTGTGGTTTGCAATATCGTGTCCGTGGATTTCTCGGGGTACTGCCGTTTCCTTCTACTTTCTCATTCCACCAATTCTTCCATCATCGTAACGGGCGTAAGCGTGAGACATTAAGGTGGATCACTAGATGTTCTTGGTACTATGCTAAACACTGCTTGAATAGTGCGGCGTTGTTAGATAGTATCGAGTGTTTACTGATGCCAGATAACAAAGGAAGTAATCATGGAATTCTACTTGGATACGCACTGGAGAAATAAGTTTTCGATCCTTACCGCAATTCACAGCTAAGTTTCACTTCTCAAACTGCACGCTAGAATGCAGGAATTTTTTATTGTGACTACCACAGTAAACGTACAAATTTGGCAACAACACATTATGGCGTTTTGCGCAAGTTCCTTCTCGAAATCTATTTCCTTAAATATAGATTAATT
This sequence comes from Thermobia domestica, assembly GCF_964235325.1. Lineage (NCBI taxonomy): Eukaryota > Metazoa > Arthropoda > Insecta > Zygentoma > Lepismatidae > Thermobia > Thermobia domestica. The sequence goes on along the minus strand of NC_137456.1, from coordinate 272,578,883 downwards.
TTCAAATAAAATGTGAAACATAACACGAAAAACGGTTAAACAATATATCTGCTTCATAATGAGATCGTTACTTTAAAATACTTTACACACACAAAATAACATTTTATAAAATTGAGCAATTCTAGTAAGATCTAACAGTAAGTGCCATCTTGTGTGCTCATTGTAAAAGGAATCAAATATTTTATTTTTATTTTTTACCTTTTTTTCGATATCACAATGCACAACCAAATGAACCAATGTCTTGTATTGTAGCTGAAACATAATTCTATCTTAGTACAATATTTATAACATGTAACGTTTCATTGCGCAGTAGTTAAGGGAACGAGCTAAAATATTTTTTCTGGCTCCCGGGTGGTGTTCCACCTTAAACTGAAAGATTTCATTTCATTTTTTACAATCAAAGTACCGTCCTATCAATACATGATATGTAATTTTCCACGAACAGAGACGTCTGAGTTTAATATGTATGTTGGTTTTCTTTTCTCAATGAAAACTAATGTATAGTTCAATGGCAGACCCTATTCTGGCTAGTTCATGCAGAAAGAGATCCATTAAATTGTATATATATCACAAATTCAGGTTACAGAGAGTTTCCAAAGAATGTAATTGAAATATTCTTTTATTTTGTCTTAGAACATAAATACGTACATTCGCTTCTTCCCTTTGTTTTGCTTTGCCCTTTTAATGTTCCGGTAGATTTAATTATGTTAGACTCACCTCTAGTTCTTGCATCATTTCTTCTTTTTTCTCTCTAGTATTTGTTTGTTTCTTAAAGTCTGTTTTCAGCATTGAGGCTAAATGAGACGTGAGCCTACAGTTTAAAGTAAAATTCGAGTCACCGTAATGTGTTTAAATTGTAATTCTCTCCCACCGGAAAGCAAATCAGGTACCACGTTAACCACCAGATTATTTGTGAGAGCTTCCTCTAGTGCTTCTTTGATTAGCATTCATGTCAAAATTTGAGAAAGTAGTCTTTCTGGCTGGGAAAACGGATTTATTTTGCGATGGATGATTATATTGTGTTCCGTGAAACAATATCAGATGTATTTGATTATTGTTGTTCTTCTTCTGGAACTGGATTATCAGCCAAGTCTCTGTGTGGTATGTGTGGAGCTAACGAGGAGGGTCCATAAACCGTGAGAGTTGAATTTTGATGGAAATTAGTGAGAAGATCAGTTCAAGATGCTAATTAACATAGTAATGGTCACTCCATGCGCAAATGATTCGTTCAGCTGCTACACCGACGCCAGTTTGAAATCCAATAGGCAATGTCCAAGAATACCCTTTTGGCTCAAAAATGAAAAAGCTTTTGGTAGATCTGACTTTAAAATTCTAAACCAGGATAGGGCATCTATATATGGGAGTACTTCAAGTGCATGATCGCCATCTTGAAAGGTACCGATACCATATTGAATCGCGGTTAAATATGATAAATGGCAAGGGGGTCATGTGGGGTATGAAATAGCACTGGAATTTACTCCTGAATCCATTTCCGTAACCAAAGTTTACATATTTGTTTTCACTTCAGAGTTAAGAGCTCTCTCACCCACAGGAACATATAAAACCTGTGCAAGTTAAATTTGTGTTATAGAACATGGTCGTGCGAGCAAATACAGGTTTTTAGCTAATGCAGTAGTAGTCACTTGATCTACAATAGCCACTATACCGATCAGATCTTGAGCCTAATAAGGGAAATCATTAAGTAAATCGAAATTCCTGTAGTGAAAAATAGAATAGCAGCACTGTAACAAATTATACCTATTTCGAAGTGCACTATGAGTCTGTGTGTTGCGATTATGCATAGCATTTATATGCTGTAATATAAGTTATGTGCAACGGCACATATTACTTTACAAGGATATGTCTTGAAGTTATTAGAAAAGTAATAGAAAAATAATAGAAAAATTATCAGAAAAATAATATAAACTGGTGCACATAAGCAAATATTAACCCACTAACCTTTTGCTCATCAGTTGTGATGATGGAGATCCATAACGAAATGATTAGCACACAGCATCATGGAGCAGTACAAACTCTTAACAAATGCACTTTTGTCACAATCTTCATGACCACAGACACTATTTTCTATTTGCAACATAGTCTCCAAAACACTGTAAATGAACCAACTATTACCCACATTTCTGCCATGCATATTTAAGCATGTCCTTTAGGACTGGCGCATAAAACTGATGATAAACAGAATGCATTTTCATTATGAAAATTCTGTCATATAACGTGTTCGGTGTACCAGAAACAATGAATTTATGTCGAAAATAATCCTCAGGTCTCCAAATTACCAGCTTATATTGACGAAAAAAGTATACATCAAGAGGCTGAATAAATTTGGTGGTCTTTGGGGGTATAACTTCAGCACGAATGTCTTTCCCGTGTAACAATTCTCACTCGTCTGTCCACTTCGCGAGTCAAGCAACAGCAGGGCAGTGGGAATATTCTCGGTGGGAAGGAATTTTAAAAATGGGAATTTTCCCGGGTTTTTTCCATACACTGAGAAAAAAATGTAGGTGGCGTACTTAAAAAGATAGGTTACATGCGTAATTCCTGTAGTTTTTGGACTTAACGTACAACAGACGTATAACTGAAAACGCATATTTTATAATACTTTCTGTATAAGTGTTCCATCTATACATACTTTCCGTATGAAACAATGTAGGCGGTCAGGATCTCACATACAAATGGACGTATATAATATATAGCTGACGAAGGTAACATAAGTATATGCATGTGATATACGGAAAACTGTTAGATGTCAGACATCCTGCAACGGCATGATGTAACACCTAAGGACAGTGCCTATGTAGCATACGGATAACGTGTGCTCCGTACTGATTTCTATAGTAAGCAAGAGGATACAGTATATTTGTACAATATACCGCTGTCCGGAGAACGGATTTTTCTCTGTGTAGCCTATAAATTCCCGGGAAGGAATTTATTCCCATTTCTTTACTTTATCTTCCAAATTATAAGAACCATGTGGCTAATTACTTTATTTTAATATATTATGATTTACTTCTAGGTTTTAAAGAATTCGGAGGTTAAAAAAATTAAAATTATTTGACTGTACTTTATATAACTAATAATATGATTTTTTAAGTTACATTTCCATTTACACTAAAAAGTAGTTTAATTGTTTAATATTGGGGGGCCAAAACTAGCAAAAAGTAGAATGATTTACGGAAGAAATGAGTTGATAGTGGTGTTCAAGTAGTCAAAAAAGTATCGAACACTTTTTTTTTGGGGGGGGGCAGTAGGGAATTTGTGCAAACCGTAAAGGTAAGTGGAAGTGATTTATATGAGAAGAGAAAGTGAATTGTTGGTAACGAAGATAGAAAACAACCGCACTGTGCCCTGCGGTGCTCTAACCCGCCTTCACTCACTTACGCTCGCTTGACAATGCTGTCTGAATTTAATGTTGGTAACGTAATTTAACGTATGAAGCCATAAAACAACCGCATCGGATAGAATATCGCAAAAAAGTAGGTGCAAAATCTGGCCCCTAAACAATAGCCAAAAGTAACAAAGTACTAATTTACAAATGATGAAAAGGACCCATTTTGTAAAGTAATGTAGAATTATGTAGAAATAGAGATGAAGTACTATTAATAAACCCTGAACCACCATTAGAAATAGACATCGGTCTATCTCCTGTCTCTGACTCGAATTTCTGAAGAGGTACTCGGACTTCTTTTACATGTGAATTAACGCATGAAATTTCGAGAAATGGGCAGGAAGAATTGTCGTGTGTGGCAATGTTACATGCAAAATTATAAAGATAGGAAAGTATCCTGCAAATATTATGAACATACATATTTATGCGCAAATGTTGGCAAAATGGTGGGAAATGTGCCTTCTGGCAGTTACCCAACCTAATTTGTTTATAACATTTAAAAATTTACTATGTTTATAATATCAGTAGTAGAGTCAAGTTTAGAAAATCCACCTAAATGTAAATTTAAAGTCTTTAGCGGTTTAAAAGTATGTAAACTAACTATACCATTTTTGAAACATATTTACTTTCATAGAACATATTGTAAATAAATATCCATTTATGCGCACTCTCTAAATATAATAAAATATTAATAAAATAGCATAACATCGTTCAGAATATACATTTTAAAGACTCCTCTGGGGACAACAGTAATAATATACTGTGATATAAAAACGAATTTAATTTTGAAATTATAATATAGTAATAGAATGCAATTTTCTTTGTGATTGTACATAAATTCCCAGAAAATTCCCATTTTTGGGACTCTTCCCGGGAATTAACCCATCACTACAGGGAATCCTTTTTCACATGAGGAATAAACACGTCTTTTAGCCACCGTTTGACGTGTTGGCGAGTGAGTTTAGTTGATTTGATCGTATCAATAACAATGTTGAAATGTGTCTGTCTAGCTAACTGTTGTTTCACTTTGGGTCCAAACACGTCTTTAGGCCAAAGGTGCCGATCCTGAGTGGCTGAGGGAGCCCGGGCCCCCAAAGCTTAGGGATGCGCACGAGTCGAGTCGAGTCGAGATTTAAGCCTGTCTCGACTCGTCTCGAGAAAATGTTGTCTCGACTCGACTCGAATACGAGTCGAGACGTCTCGGAATTCGAGTCGAGACAAACTATACGAGTTAAAATATACACACATATCAGCCAGACCATTATGACTACCTACCTAATTGTTAGTATGTCCATCTTTTGGCACGAATAACAACGGCAACGCGTCTTGGCATGGTCGCAATGTTCCTCGGTGGGTCGCTGGAGAGAGTTGGAACCACATATGCACACACAGGTCATCTAATTCCCGTAAATTCCAGGGAGGGGGTGATGCGCCCTCACGTCACGTTCAATTACATCCCAGATGTGATCGATTGGGTTCAGATCAGGAGAGTTTGGGGGCCAGCTTATCACTTGGAACTCGCTCCTGTGTTCCTCGAACCACTCCATCACACTCCTGGCCTTGTGACATGGTGCATTATCTTGTCGAAAAATGCCACTACCGATGGGAAACATGGCCATCATGAAGGGGTGTTCATAGTCTGCAAGCAGCGTGCGACGCCTCGGCCGTCATGATGCCTTGCTCGAGCTCCACTAGACACATGGTGCTCACCTGAATGTTCCCCAGATAATAATTAAGCCCCAGCCAGATTGTCTCCGTCCCGCTGTACAGATGTCAAGGAGCTGTTCCCTTTGAACACGACGGATTCGCACCCTCACATCGTCATGATGAAGATGATGTCGGGATTCATCAGACAATGCAACGCTCTGCCATTGTGCCAAGGTCTAGTGGCGATGGTCACGTGTTCATTTCAGTCATAGTTGCCGATTTCGTGGTGTTAACGTTCGCCATCGTTAGGAGTGTTAGATGCACTATGTGTTCAGACTAGTGTTATGAAGGCCTGTGAAAAAAACGGAAATTTTGGGTTAAAAAAAGTTTTTCTTACGGTTTTCCCGAGCTGGGGAAAAACGTAAAATTTGGGTATTATCAGAATCATCATTTTTGTTAATCACAGAATCATTTTAGTTAATATGTTAAATCAAACATATATTTCATAGAGATATCTTCATTGTTCTATGTAAAATTCCGGAAATTTTGAAACCATTAGAAACAATCATTGGTTCGGAAATATTGGCAAAAACAGGAAAATATAGTTTAAAAACTATTTGTTGGCCTGATGCTAGTAATCTTACTTGCTGTAACATGTCTACAGCATATACAGTGGGAAGTCGAAAATCCGAATTAATTGGGACCACAGGTATTCGGATTTTCAAATTGTTCGGATTTTCGAAAATGACCAAGAAAATACCATTTAGGCTTACATATACTGTACGCAGGCCCGTGCTGGCCCACCGGGACACCGGGACGTGTCCCGGTGCGCCCTCCGAAACATTACAGTATAAATAAAGTTACAAGTTCTTAGTAATAAATTCTTACAGTTTTATTGGTAAAGAACCCCTGAAAGGTGCAGTGCGCCCTTTACATAGGCGCCCTTGCGAGTCCACATCAAAGATGAACGATTTTATTTACTCTTCTGTATACCACAGTTCTGTACAATAAATACATACAGTTACTATTGGTAAAGAACCCGTGAAAAGTACAGTGCGCCTTTTACATAAGGCGCCCTACGAAACATCACATTATAGATAAGTGGTTTTAGTTATCCTGTGTACCACCTTTACAGGCTCGTATCCACGGGGGGCAAGAGGGGGCCGGGCCCCCCTAAATTATGGCTGGCCCTCATAAAATTTCACGGTAGACTTGCAAATGAACTATAATATGGTGATGAAGTATAACGTGATTGGGTCGGGCCCCCCCTAAATTTTTGAGCTGGCTACGGGCCTGCACCTTTATATAATAAATTCAAATAATGATTGTTAATAAAGAAGCTGTGAAGAATACAAGACGCCCTTTACAATTCATGCAGTTGCTCTTGGCAGAGAAAGGTAAAGAGTATAATCACTTACAAAAATATTATAAATTTATGTAGCTATAAAACGACACAACGTGATACATCAAGAATAGTTCGGATAGTCAAACATACGATGCATTCATGAAATAATACACTGACTCTAGTCTCTAATTTACGACTTTTACGGCATCGAAGCTTTCGCAGTCTTAATATGCATCCATATATCCGAGCATATTGATTGTTCCTGTGTGTTTTAAATCAGTGTTCGGATAACCAGTACCTATTGTAATTCTAAAATATAGCTATATTAATTTCCGTAAAATGTGGTCTTCCTGTCACCACGGCACGGCGCGTCCTCAGGTTGTGGATCGAGGAGAAGGCCTCTGGGGATATAGAGATTAGCTGCGAATATACTGAATAAGCAGTCGCGGACAGACAAGGGGTGATCCTCCAGCTTGGGGATTTGATGTGGAGCTAACAACCTCATCATATATATTTAAAAAAAGGCTTGTTCAGGTATATTCGCAGAATCCTCGGATCAGAACTGATAACTTGGCACGAAGTTAGCAAAGTAAAATCGACATGAGAATTGGAACATGGAAGATAAGAAGTCTCTATAGGGTAGGCGCGTTAAAATGTGTAACGAATGAGTTTAGAAATAGAAGATGGAACTAGTGGGATATCAGGAAGTTAGATGAGAAGGAAATGGAGGAGTCAAGTCGGGAAATTTTACGTTCTTTTACGGGGAACGAATTAAAAATTACCAACTAGGATCAGGGCTTTTTGTTCTCAAACGAATACGTAATATCAGCAATTACATGGGTTGAATTGGTTAATGTTGCTTTTTGTTTTACTTCTCTTAAGGGTCGGTGGTGTAATATTATTGTTTTAAATGTACATGCCCCAACAGAAAATAAGGATGACAATATTTTTTTTTTAACGAAAGAATAGAACGGGTATTTGATCATCTCCTGTAATGCCATATGAAAATTCTGTTAGGAGATTTCAATACGAAGGTGGGACGAGAGGTATTTTCAAACCGATTATAGGGAATAAATGTCTGCATAAGGAAGGTTGTGACAGCGGCGTTAGACTCGTGAACTTTGCAACATCCAGAAACCTTATCTTGATGATTACAAAATTCCCGCATCACTACGTTCGCATAAATATACTTGGACCTCACCAGACGGAAAAACACATAATCAAATCGATCACGTTTTAGTAGACAGAAGAAAACAGTCTAGCACAACTGATGTTCGGTCGTTCAGAGGAGTTGATTATAATAATAAGAGAGAGACTATCGTTGAATAAAGGAAATATTCAATATCTGAAAACGGAGGGGTTTACTTTAAAGAAATTAGAGGAGAGTCAGGTGAGAAAGGAGCCAGATTGAAGTGTCCAATAGATTCTCGGTTTTAGAAGGTTCGGAGTGCACTAGTGTTCAGGATACTTGGTTGAAATTAGAAAAACATTAAGATTTCAGCAAAAGAAATATTGGAACAGGCAGAAATACGTAGGAACAAAGCATGGTTCAACCAGGAATGCACCAAAGTAGCAGAGAAGAGAAAACAGAAGAAACAGCGTTGGCTACAAAATCCGAACGAAATAACTACATAAAATTTCACTGTCATCTGGCGGAAAACTTCCAAAACTTTTAAAACAAAGAAACGCGATTTTTGAAAGCTAAACTTAATTAACTTGAAGATAATAGTAAAAAATGAAAACATTCCGGACATGTATAAATGCATCAACGGACTTTAAAAAGGCTATCAATTTCATTCTTATATATTAAAGAAAGCTAAAGGAACAGTTCTCACTGATCAGGATAACATCTTAAATAGAAGGAAAGATTTCTTTGACGATTTGCTTAACACATAGCCAAAAACTAATGTGCGTGGAGAAAGTGAAATGCATACAGAACCGTATATTCCAGAACCTAACCAGACAGAAATAGAAATCACTATTTAAAAAATTAAAGAAACATACATCTCCGGATGTAGACAAAATTCTGGTTGACTTAATGTTAGCTGGAGAGGGGAATTGTATAGCAAGATACACAAACTCATTCTCCTTATCTGGAACAAGGAGGAATTACCACAAGAGTGAAAAGAATCAATCATTGTTCCAGTTCAGAAGAAAAGCAACAACATTGATTTAACAATTATTGAGGCATTTCTCTTCTGTCAACATCCAATAAATTTTCTTAAACATTCTATTAGCAAGATTGACTCCATACGCAGATGAAATTATTGGAAATTATCAGAGCGGATGTAGGTAAAATCGATCAACTATCGACCAGATATTTACTCTTCAACAAATACTTGAAAAGAAATGGGAATACAATATTCTGGCACATCAATTATTGACTTTAGACTAGGGCAGGAAGGAAACATTGTACAACATGCTTACAGAATTTGCAATAGCGAAAAAGCTGGTTTAATTAAGATATGTTTAAATGAATCCCAAAGTAAGGTTCGAGTAGAGAAATTCTTGTTCACGAGCTTTCGCGTTGAGAATGGCCTGAAACAAGGAGATGCGTTGTCGCCATTATTATTTAACTTTGTTCTGGAGAACACTATAAGGAAAATCAAAGACAGGAATCAGGTCGTAGAGCTGAATTGTATTTACCAGTTTATGGCGTATGCTTATGATGTAAATTTAATAGGGGATGATAGAACAATAGAAATGAATGCAGAAATCTCACATAAAGCTTGCAGAGATATGGGCTTAAAAGTAAATGCAGAGAAAACTAAATAAATGGAAGTTTGTCGGGATCGTAATACTGCATTTTATGTATGTGTTAAAATACCAAATAATATTTTCTTTCGACAAAGTGGATACTTTCAAATATCTAGAATCATTATTAACAGTCAAAACCATAATCACAAAAAATTTGATGTAAACTGTAAGCAGGGATTTCGTGTCATTATTCAGTTAAAAATCTTTTGTTGCGAATTCTGTTGAGGAATTTGTAGCTTAAAATATAAAACGATAATCATGCCTGTTGTGCTGTATGGTTGCGAAACATTGTCACTGACTCTGAGGGAAAATCGCAGACTGATAGTATTTGAAAATAAGATTCTTAAACCAATATTCGGACTCCAAGAGGAACGGGAATGGGGAATGGCGGAAACTCCATAACGATGAACTGCATAATTTTATACCATTTACAAAAACATTGTTAGGGCCATCAAGTCTAGGAGGCTCAAACGGGCAAGTTATGTAGACAGAATGGAAGAAATTAGAAACGCTTTCAAAGTTCGAACTGGAAATCCAAATAGGAAAACGAAAATTAGGAAGACCGAGGCGCAGATGGGAGGACAATATTAAAATGGTTCTCGCAGAGATTGAAATATAAAGTAGAAACTGGATCCAGTAGGCTAAGGACGGAAATCAATGGATAGCTTTTGTAAATGCAGCACTGAAAATCCTGTGTCCATAGGCCATAGAGCTTCTTTTTATTTGACAGAAATGTCACTACAGGAACTAAAAAGTTTTTCTCTAGTAAAGAGGATTTCGATTCAAGGTTTCCACAAATTAGCTATTTACGTTAATACTAAAACAAATTTGGTGGTGATTTTGATATAGAAAGGCATCTATACTTTCTTTCAAAGTATATATATGTATATTCCCGTTTGTATGGGCGCCCTTTTAGTAGACTTGTCCACCGCCCTCATTAGTATCCCAGCACGTCCCTGACTGTACGGTATGTTCTTTTATCGATACAGTGGTTATTCAGTACATACAGTAATTACAATACCGTACGTAAGGCTACTTACGTTTAATGTTTCTGAAGAACTTGCTTGTACTCTAAATAACACTGTTCTTGTAAGTACACTTAAAACTTCTAGGCCTAAGAAAAAAATAAAAATAAAAATACATGGCAAACAATTACATATAAATGAACTTCTGTAAAAACACTGACTTCACATAACGTCGATGGACACGCTATTGTTTGTTTAACGCTAGCGTTAAGAGAAAATGTAAAAAGCTTCTAGGGACCGCGTTCGGATTTTTGACGTTAGGATTATCGACGTCCTACTGTATATGCAATGTATTTCGTTAACGGAAAAATACTTAAAGCAACAGATTTTAATTCTACTTTACACACATATACCGCACAAGTGAGTAAATTTGAGCAGCGAGAAATATATTGAGTGAAACTTCCGTTAGTTATTATTACAGACTAGCAGAATATCCGTTCTTCGCAAGAGGAGAATACGTTTCATTTTGAACACAAAGGGCACCAAAACTGTCACCAAAACTTGTGGAGCCCCAAAACTATGAATTTGACATTAATATCGATAATTTTCAATTATCTTTACATGTCACCATCCTCCTTAAAGTACTAATGCTCAAAAAAATTAGGTGTTCAGCTGAAATATCACACAAGACCTTAAGATAGTGTATGAATAAGCTTGTGTTTGACTCATATATATCATAGAAGAAGGAATGCTTTAAGATACACTAGAAAAATGGGGCACATACTGGTGTTGGGGCACGGAAAACCTTGTTCACATTGTTCATGGCACAAGACGGTTATGTGTGCACCTCTCGAACTGCTCACAAACAGGCAAGGCAACAACACTGATTATTCCTTAATATGTCATATGATCACTTCGAATAGAACAGAGCCTCGCACCTGCGTGGCATGGATTCAATCAGATTATCAATGACTTCTTGGGGAATATTGTGCCACTCATCCAGAAGAGCGACTTCCAGCTCTGGAATGGTTGTTGAATTTACTGGCCTAGCGGCAATTCGTCTGCCAAGCATATCCTAGACATGCTCAACTGGAATGAGATCCGGAGAGCATGCTGGCCACTTCATCCGAGCGATACCCTCAGCATCCAGCATGTCATCCCCTAACCGAGCTCTGTGAGGACGAGTATTGTCATCCATGAAGAGGAACGAATCACCAATGGCACCAGCATAAGGAAGAACAAGAGTTTTCATGATCTCATCCCTATATCTGAGAGCCGTCAAAGAGCCATTTCGGATGATGTGGAGCTCAGTACGCCCACCAATGCTGATTCCTGCCCACACCGTCAGTCCACCACCATGATACTGGGATCTTTCTCGCACAAAAATGGGATTGTGTCGTGTTCCACACTCTCTCCAGAGGAAAACACGTCGATTATCAGGCTCTACACTGAATCGAGACTCGTCAGAGAACAAAACATTGCCCCATTCATTGCGTCCCCACCCACGATGTTCCTCCGCCTACGCTTTTCGATCAACACGGTGTCGTGCAGTTAATGAGATACACACCACAGGCCTACGTGCGTAGAGACCACCTTCTTGAAGGCGATTGCGGACCGTTTGAGTGGATGTTGTGCGTCCTGTTATTGTTCGGAAGGCTTGCGGGAGCAGAGTTGTATTCTGACGCCGGTTTCGACGGGCTGTTAACAAGAGATAACGATTGTCTCTGGCTTTGGTTCCTAGTGGAAGGCCCTGTCCTTGTCTTCTTCGAACACTTCCAGTTGTTTGAAATCGATTCCACAATCGGGAAATCACACTTTGTGCCACTCCTATGGCATGTGCTACCTCCCGCCGTGACTGACCAGCTTCCAACCTGCCGACAGCTCGCAATGCCAACGATTCTGGCAAATCACGTTGTTGCGCAATTTCACAATGAGAACAAAGGTATCCTGGAGCTGAAACGTCACTGATCACGTGCACAGATGTTCCAAACGGTTCGTTTGCACGTTGGGCCTTCATGATTTTAATCTGAACTGGACAAGATAGTGTTCTCACATTATTCGTAAGAAGTTTTACATGTGTTTTCATTTGATTCCCTAATTTTTTGATCAGTATATATATATATATATATATATATATATATATATATATATATATATATATATATATATATATATAAAGCTAAATAGCTAAATATACCCATTCTTCGTATAGAAGTCAAGGCCTGTGGAAGTATTACCCTCATTTCCGGGACTGCGAAAACTATGAATCTGAGATTAAATCGATCATTTTGGATTACTTTTAGATGTCTCGGTATCCTTCGCTCCCCCCTCTCGCTGACTCCCGGCTTGCATACAATGGTAGCTGAATTTACAAGTGATCACTAATGAAAGTGTCACCATTGATCTCAGCAACCGCGAAAACTATGGATTTGACACTAATATCGGTCATTTTGAATTACTTTTATATGTTTCGATATCTCAACCCCCCCCCCACGCTGACCCCCGCCCCGGTGAATTTGGAAGTTAATGCTATCGGAGTTTCACCACTGATTTCAGCGACCTCAAAAACTATGAATTCAACACTAATATCGGTTATTTTCTACTACTTTTACATGTTCTGGTAAACGACCCCTGAGACTCCCCTGGTTCGAATTTTGACAAAATCGTTTAATTCTGGTCTGGAGTCTGGACCAAGGTATTCGTGACTAAAATTTGGTAACTCTCGGTCAATTTGTCTGGTTCCCAAGCCGGTTCCGGTAAACGTCCCCCTGAGACTCCCCTGGTTCGAAATTTGAAAACAACTTTTCGTCTTGATCTGGGGCCTAGGCCAAGGTACCCCTGACCAAAATTTGGTAACTCACGGCCCACTCGTCTGGTCCCCAGGCCGCGCACAGACAGACAAAAACACAAACAAACTCTTTTGTTTTATTTATATTAGACAGCTGAATATACCCATTCTTCGCATGGGGGCAGTATTTGGAAGACAACGCCTGTTGAAGTATTACCATTCATTTCTGCGACCGCAAAAACTATGAATTTGCCACTGATATTGATCATTTTGGATTACTTTTACATGTCTCGGAATCCAACCAGGGGTTCTCAGGGGGGCGTTTACAGGGACATGTAAAAGTGGTAAGAAATGGCCGATATTAGTGTAGAATTCATAGTTTTCGCGGTCCTGAAATAAATGGTGAAACTCTGATCGCATTTCAAATCCGACTGTACGCTCACGTCTTGTAGAGCTTTGCTCCTGAAAACGACGCTAAACTATAATCTAATTTAATATTACTAAATATTAAAAAAATAATGACTTACCAAGGTGACGTCAAATTGGCAGTCATCAAATCCATTTTATACTTTCACTTAATCCAGTGGATATTAATGTAACAATTACAAGACACACGCGCATATAAATACTCAGAAACAAGCACTGCATCATCTTCTCATGTATCTGCATTATTTGATTCATCCACAGATTTGTTATTTGTACGCATCATTCATTTTTGTATTTTCGGGAGGGTTCAGGGTTCTTTCTTCATTTAAAGAGTCGGTTCTCTGTATTCGAAAGAGAATCAGAGGAGGAAGGGGGAATTTATACTTTATGAATGGATAACATTTTAAGAAATATATACAAAACATGCCACTTCCGACACAGCATTGAAGCATTTCTTTTAGCGGTGTACTCTGACGATCATACCCCCTCCCCTCTCAAGTTGTAAAGTGAGAAGGGGCAGAAACATCCCAGATACTCAGGGTTCAGTTGACAATAATAAAACTATGGGTAAGTAAACATCTTGTGCAGAGTCACGTTTTGCTTATTTTTGAACATTTCTGTGAATTCAACAGCGGAAATACTAACTGGTTGTATTACTCCAACCATCGCTTCAACTAAGGGATAATTCCCAACGGTCAGTGAGCCATCTAAATTTTCGTTCTTTTTCTGTTCTCCAGAGGAAAGAATGAGAATTTGCCAAGATGCTAAAGTCAAGATGCTAGATGCTAAATGGGAGTGAATTATGCTAGATCTAGCACCAAGATGCTAGATATGGCTTCACTGGCGGGCTTCGATATCTACAGAAGTTTCTGCCAAAGCATACAAAAAAAATAGCACAATAGTTTCGATAACATCTGTGTGGTCCTTCGGTAGGCTATACATCCGGTAAGAAGCTCAATCCAAAGAGTAGTTTGGACTGCACTCGTAGCCGGCTAACAAAAGACTCGTAGCCGGCTTGTATAGATAATTGAATTCAAATTTTCAATTATCCATTTACTGAATGCCCATATCGTGTATGCATGCATTTGCATGCATTATTTAATAAGTAAATAAAGTACACACACAATTAATTATGTCAGTGATAAACGGTGTTTATTGAAAAAGAAAAACCCTCTCCAAACAATGAAGATTAATCTTAGACTGGTGAAATGGTTATCCTTCGTTTTCATTATCATTTGGCCATGAAACAAACGCCTGACAGATATACAACTATGTGATGTTGGAATATATAACTCGTAGAGTATAATGCTTTACTTTTTCAAAAATTTCAGTACTTCTAGTGAAATGAAATCTTGAATTTTACGTCCCACGGTTATGCCGGTTAGGCTAAAGGAGACGGTGATGATGAGAAATGAATGAAATGGTGGAATGAAGAAAGTGGGAGGAAACGGGAGAACCCCGAGAAAACCCACGAGCAAGGTGTTTGTCCACCACAAAGTCCACACGGCGCGATCTGGGATCGAACCAGGGCCCCAAGCACCGGAGGTGAACGCCCTACCACTGAGCCACCGCGCCCCCACAGTACTTCTAGTGTACCCCTATAAATGTAATAAAGAACTAATGGCAATGTTTTTTTAAAATAAAAATATTCAATTAGAACTGCACAATTTACACAAAATTTGGAATCGACAAATGAAAACGGCACGTTTCTAGCACTTGTGGGTTCGAGATCTCATGTTTGAAAGGACTGGAGACAAACATATAAACTTTTCTGTGAGGAGAAACATATACGCGTAAATCTAGTATTTTAATTTATATATAATAATTGGAATAGTTTTATTTTCGAGTGCTATTTTTTAATATTCGCAATATTGAAATTTTTGAACTTACATTTTTCGCGTGTTTGAAAAAAAAGATATATCATTACTAGTAAAATTAACCTAATAGAAACATATTCATTTTTATCAATTTTACAGGAAAATCGAAAAAACGTTTTTAAAAAAAAAAAAAAAACAGGTTCAAAATTTCCGGAAATTTGACAAGACTAGTTCAGACACACTTGTACTTTGCCCAGCATTAAACTCTGATCTTAGTTCCGACGGAGTTCGCTGCCTGTTCTATTTTACCAGTCTGCCCAGCCTACGACGTTCGACATCTGTAATGATGTGAGGGGCGCCCAACCCCTCGACATTTGGACGTCTTTTTCCCTTGGTTTCGCCACTTGTTGAAGACAGTCACTACAGCACTCCTCGAACACCTGACAAGTCCTGCAGTTTCCGAAATTCTCGTGCCGAGTGTTTCTGAGCGAGTACTTTCTTCAAAATAATATTGAAAATTATAGAAAAATTTTCGAGACATTCGAGTCGAGTCGAGATTTTTACCAGCTGTCTCGACTAGACTCGAGTCTCGACTAGACTCGAATTTTACAAAGTGTGTCTCGACTCGAATCTCGACTCGAATTCGAGTCGAGATTCGAGACATGTCTCGACTCGTGCGCAACCCTACCAAAGCTCATGTGGACCCCCGCATTGTATTTATGAATATACAATATTTGGCATAATTTGAATGCAATTTTTCTTAAAATCCTCATATTTATGCCTTCTACATCTGAATGCCCCCCAGATTTACAGAGAAATCGGCGCCCTTGCTTTAGGCTCCTGAAAACATACGTATATTGGTGTGCCTAGCCGTACTGGGGAAATGTGAATTTCAATGGTATATGCGTGGGACACTGAGGCCAAAGACTGAACGACTGCTGTAGTATGTTTCTCACCTATTTCTGACAGACTTCTACCAGAGGTCATTTCGTACTCAAACCTAGACTGATCATTATTAGAGATGCATTCACTGTTGTACGGTTTCTTATGTATTATTTTATTAACTTTTATCACAAAATTTTGGGCATTATCAAGTAATTCACATTCGTTTTCAACATCTTTCTTCGTTACAAATTGAGTAATCGTTCGTGAGCGAATTCTGTGCTCTTTTTCAAATTTGTTAATGAAACCACGAGAAGCACGAAATGGACAGTTCAATTTTCTCGCTGTCAGTAACATCCACGCTTTTAAATGATAAATCATATACCGTAAGTCCTTTAGTGCGATAAATGTTGAACGTCTTTAGTACTTCGTAGGCTATTTTAGTAGTGACATGATATGAGAGCCAGGAGGTTTGTTATGGAATTTCAAAGCCTTATACACAAATGTCGTATTGCATTTGAATTTCTTCGCTTTCCCATCTTTTTCAATAATGCAACATGCTCCTGAATTTGTATTTGTTAACAACAGCTTCTGTTACACGTACAGATTTAGTCCGACTTGGAGATGACATCTTAAACTCGCTCGTAGAAGGCTCACTTTCACTAATTGATGGACTAGTTATCTGTTCTAAATCCATTTCGTTTGTCGAATTTTCATGCTCACTCTGTGTCAGTGTCTACATCTAATGTGTCACTAACTGTCAGAGAAACGTTACCATCATATTTGCTTGCTATTATTGCAAGCAATGTGCCCTTAAATGTCTTATCTTCTACCCCATTCTCACTCACGACACTATATTTTTCCACCACTGCTTGATTTAAAATGTTGACTACGTTTATCAACTTAATTGTTCGCATATTATGCACGGGACTAATGTTTCATTGGTCCAACAAATGCGTTCGTACCGAACGTCACACGCCTGCCCGCACCAAAATTACTGTACTACTACCGTGTATTCGGAGACAGACACCATACACCTCACTGCACACCCATGTTACAATTTCCTGTAGGAAAACACTCTAAATTCCGCGTGCTATGACTTAAAACCCTAAACAATAGTCTAAAGTCAAGAGAACTAATAAGTCTACTACTTTGTTAGTTTTAATAATACGGAGTACAATATTGGAGGAATTTACCACATTTCCACAGAGTATTCCAAACACAAAAAAGAGCCATATATATTATTGTGAAAACAAGTCCCAAAATGAATTTCTTGAGTTAAGTACGTGATTTAAATAATAAATAAATCCTCGAAAACCTGCTACAATTAGTTATTTATCACAGGTTTGAAAACTAGTCGTGCCCTTATTATAAGCGAGTGTTGTATTGTTAAAGGTGGGAAGATGCAGATATTTAATTATTTAATATTGAAGGAAAAAGCAAGAAAGAGGCTTGTTTTATGGATTGCAACTTGATATTGAACCTGGTAATAATCTTTATTGCCATCTATTCTTAGCAGGTGTGTATGCATTCTCTTATCACTAATAGCGGAACAGGCACAATAAAAAGTGTAATCTAAGTTTCCAGATGTATATTCTAAGAATAGGCTGTGAACTGATTATTTGAATCCCCTTCATTGTTCAATGCGTTAACGATAAATCGATTGTATTTAGACAAACTGACAATAAATACATTAAAGTATTTAACTTCGTAATATGAACGGTAAATTATAGGTTGTCAAGTATGAGTATTGGAAAAGAACGCAATATTATGCAACAATTACTGTCTTTGCGTAAGGTTTCAAGATTGGAGAAGAAAACTTAATACAATATAATGGACCATGTAAAATTGTCTAAAATAGATTTTTAGTTTGATTCAGTTCAACGTCCAACACTTATGTCTCCTACGCTAAAGAAAACGTGAACCTACTGATTGTAGTGGATTTTCTAATATATATCCGAACAATCCCTTTGGTATTCTCTGCTGGTCAGTACTATTAAACATGTGTTTCATCGATCACCAGTCTATTCCATCGCACTTTGAAATAGGTATAATTTATTACAATGCTGTTTTCACTACAGGCATTTCAATTTAAT
Organism: Thermobia domestica; assembly: GCF_964235325.1. Classification (NCBI taxonomy): domain Eukaryota; kingdom Metazoa; phylum Arthropoda; class Insecta; order Zygentoma; family Lepismatidae; genus Thermobia; species Thermobia domestica. The sequence goes on along the minus strand of NC_137456.1, from coordinate 272,560,754 downwards.
TAACGATTTCTCTCACTAGGTTCAAGACATGATTAGTATAGTGGCTATTGTAGATCAAGTGACTACTACTGCATTAACTAAAAACCTGTATTTGCTCGCACGACCATGTTTCAAAACACAAATCTACTCGCACAGTTTTTATATGTTCCTGTGGGTGAGAGACCTCTTAACTCTGAAGTGAAAACAAATATGTAAACTTTGGTTACGGAAATGGACTCAGGAGTAAATTCCAGTGCTATTTTATACCCCACATGACCCCCTTGCCATTTATCATATTTAACCGCGATTCAATATGGTACCTTTCAAGATGGCGATCATGCACTTGAAGTACTCTCACATATAGATGCCCTATCCTGGTTTAGAATTTTAAAGTCAGATCTACCAAAAGCTTTTTCATTTTTGAGCCAAAAGGGTATTCTTGGACATTGCCTATTGGATTTCAAGATGGCGTCGGTGTAGCAGCTGAACGAAGCATTTGCGCATGGAGTGACTACTACTACGTTACTTAGCATCTCGAACTGAATCTTCTCACTAATTTTCATCAAAATTCAACTCTCACGGTTTATGGACCTTTCTCGTAAGTCAATTATTTGTGAAGAAATGACTAGAATAGAAACCATTTCAGAAAACACTGACTCGTTACAGGCACGTAGCCAAGGGAGGGGGTCGGGACTCCCTCCCTTCGAGACCAAAAATGAAAAAATTAAGGAAGGATAAAACAAAATGAAATGACGAAAAGAAGGATCAGCGTTAAAAATTAGAAAAGAAAACTACAGGAAGCTTTTGCTTACTCTTTCTTATGAGGAGATTTGTATTACTTGCAATATGGTGGCGAGGTAAGCGAGATATTCTGGAAGAGTCAGGGAATTTGAAATTTCAAGAAAAGTTATGGAATTCTCATAATTTCTGCTACTAGTCAGGGAGATTTCATTCTTTCGAACGAATAGTGCCGTTGTGTAACAGCGTGGACATTTTAAATCATAATTTTTCGTCATCGCATCCTTGCAGTATCAAACATGTTATATCAAGGACAATTTTCTATTGCTCCTTTAATCTGTCATTTGGAACCGACAATAGTTGACGGAATAATAAAAACAAAAATCTACGTTGAAAGAAAGTTCTGTTAGCATTTGATTCAACAGAGAAAGGAACGTATATACTGTAAAACTAGTTGAACATACACATGCTTCGCACAGGGGCTGTACTTGGAAGTTAACGCCTGTGGGAGTATCACCATGGATATCAGCGACGGCGAAAACTATGGATTTGATACTAATATCGGTCATTTTGGGCTATTTTTTACATGTCTCGGTATCCACCACCCGCTGACTCCCGGCCCGCATTCAATTGTTACTAAATTTGCAAGTCATCGCTAATGGAAGTGTCACCATTGATTTCAGCGACCGCGAAAACTATGGATTTGGTAATGGAAATGGACTAATATCGGTCATTTTGGATTACTGTTATATGTTTTGGTATCTCACCCCCACTGGTGACCCCCGGCCCGGAGCCCAATAGTGTGAATTAGGAAGTTAATACAATCCGAGTTTCACCATTGATTTCAGCGACCGCGAAAATATGAATTCGATACTAATAGCTCAAGTTATAGAGCGTTGGCTTCGCATTCGGGAGGTCGTGGCTTCGAATCCCGCTGCCGACCATCCTGACTGAGGTTTTCCAGGGTGTCCCTCAGTCCTACCAGGCAAATGCCGGGATGGCACCTACTAAACAGGCCCTGGCCGATACCTTCCTAAATCCTTTCCATCGTTAATGTTGTTGGATATCCAGTGTAAAATGGCCTCCGAGCTGTATCTGGTGATTGTGAAATGAATAAATAAATATCGGTCATTTTCTACTACTTTTACATGTCCCGGTAAACGCCCCCTTGAGACACCCCTGGTTCGAATTTCGACAAAAACGTTTAACTCTAATCTGGAGCTTGGACCAAGGTATTCGTGACTAAAATTTGATAACTCTCGGTCAATTTGTCTGGTTCCCAAGCCAGTTATGGTAAACGCCCCCCTGAGACCCCCCTACTTCGAAATGAAAAAAACGCTTCGTCTTGATCTGGGGCCTGGGCCAAGGTATCCCTGACCAAAATTTGGTAACTCTCGGTCCACTCGTCTGGTCCCCAGGCCGCACACAGACAGACAAACACACAAACAAACTCTTTATTTTATTTATATTAGAAGATAGCTTACAAGACAGTATTGAGTATGTACTTTTATAATAATTGAGGTCATAACGAAAGGAAAATTGTTATATTTGAATAAACGGGAGAAGGACGCAAATATTGTAAAATCTTTTTCAATACTTTTTTTTATTATTTTGCTCGAAATTTCTTCATAGTTTATTAAAATACTTGCCAACATATCCTCATTTTATTGTCCTAACAAACCAATATATGTTGATAGTAAAGTAGTTTAGATTGATCGAGCTCCTGGGCCTTCAGAATTTCATGTCCCCCCTCCCCCCACCGTTACGAAATCCTGGCTAAACGAACCAATATATGTTCCAGTAAAATAGTTTAGAATGATCGAGCCCCTTTTGTGATGACCACAGTATTTCATGTCACGGACCACCCCCCTTCACGAAATCCTAGCTACGTGCCTGCTCGTTAACATATAATATTCCAGTCTCTCCGAAGGCTAACTTGACGTTGCTACATAGTGGGTTTTTTCTATGCTTCAATGCTGCTGCGCGCATCCACTCCACTGCAGACAAGTAAATGTAGGGCGTCATCTTACCCACATCATCCTGTACCACAACATCTTAAAATGTATTTTCGACATTATATTTACAAAACAGGATGCTAAACTAGCTTAATTGTATGACTGAAATGTTCTGGTAACTTCATTTTTTATATCTTGATATGCCGATCACATGTGTAATAAATATCAGAAATTATATACATATTCCAAACGCCTAAAAAAAATAAAAATATCCGGAACATATATTATCCTAATAATGCTTCTCCTAGAAAACACTCAACCATATCACCTTCAAACTTATATCTCCTTCAGTTAGCAGTTTTATCGATAGTGGAGTCACTCGCTATCGATCAATGCATTTAAAATATTTTGTGTTAACCATTTTGCCTTCTGCGTTATCTTGCCACATGTTACTCTAATTCTTCAATTCATTGAATAACTAGTATTCTCCATGAGACGAGAAATAACTCTTCATCTCATCTCATAAACTTTTGTAGAACTCTCCTCCAATCCTCGTTTCAGTTTGGTGATTCTTGGAAAGAAATGGAAACATTCAGATCGAGGTTAATATGTCCGACAATGTGCTAAGGTAGGAATTGACATATTCTTTTATCTAAAGTGAAAAATATATTTGTAGTAATTCGGTTCGCGTATGAAAAGATCCTTGAATAACTCCAAATTTTCAATATATCCTTAATGGGCCCTAAGAAATATGAACCCATGTAAAAATTTAATAAAAGGCCAATTCACATCCTTTTCTGAGGAAACGTCTCAACTCCGGACCAAATATATATCTCTTTCCCTACTACATTACCTCTCCAATGGACACAATGACAACCCTCGAACGAGTGAATAAACGAATATTATATATTTTTCTTGCCAGATCTCTATCCTCTCAGGCAGTGTATTTTGTTCATGGCTTCAAAAAAGAGTATGTCAGCTATAGAATAAGACAAGACAAAATGGCAAAAAGGTGCAATGCTTCCTTTTAAGTAACTACAGGTGCTTGTAGATCATTAGTAGCTTCGAATTTCAGACCGCTGATTGGTGTTCTGAAGAACCCACTTCTGTACATGTCCTTTGCAGGAAGCTCGCCAATCATCTGTGGAAAACGAACCCCGATGCAAACGTAGTTATTTCCTGGGAAAACTTAATGGAAGCAACAGATGGTGTAATTAGATGACGGAAATCAGTAAGCTCCCTGACGAACCATGGACTGCACAAATTTGTTTCTTGAGGAACTTTTTGCATGTGGAGAATGTGCTTGCTGGAGACGATAAGAATTTACTTGCGGAATGATGAGTGTGAGAACACATGTAACCCATATACTGATGATATATGCATCTTAATGGTGTCTTCAAGAATGTTCTTCATAAGTTGTTAAAGTTAGAGGTCTACGTTGCTAACTGAAATAATAAGCTATCTGCAGGCTGATCAGACGTCTTAAGTGGTAAGGCAGACGCCGTATCCTTGGATGATTCGAGGACAGGCAGAACGTAGTTTCTCAAGCATTGCTTTAATGATGTACTTGCTGTGGAAGTATGAAGAGGGTTTAGGAGGGGATAACTGGCCGAAATTAGGAAAACTGTAGGAGTTATATAAGGACGTATAAGTTACTCAGGTTAGAAATAACGTAGGTATTTACTGTGTGCTGGGTCGTTGGAGGGTCTTGGAAGACAATGGTCAGTCGGCATCTTCCGCTGTTTAAATTGGATGTGCACAAAGGTGTTCTAACTTGTTGGTGGTTTCATTGTTCTGTGTTCTATTATTTTGTCCTCTAAGACAAAATAAAAAAGGCAAAAATAAATAAATAAAAACATTTAAAATCTCACCATTTTCTTTGCCCTTGCTTTTGGTTCATGAGAGTTGTATATTTGTTTACTCTGATATTTTGTCCTTTTTTGCTTCTGTTTTTATTTGTTCGCGGATCATGTGCTTTTGTCGACAGCCATGGTAGTTTGGTGTTTCTTCTTTAATGATTGACCACGTTTAATCCCTTGCTAATACTTTAGGAAGTGTCTACAGTATTGCAAGGGAAATACCGTTATTTCCTATAAACACTCCGATCTGATGTTGAGTCCACACATTGTTTTTATTTATTAATTTTAATAATAAGCATAGTTTATGTGTTAAATATCTTTAACATACAGTCCGGGCTATGAAAAATCCAAATCTGATGTGAGAGATTCCGAAGCGCAATCTATGAAAGAGAATGTGGAAATGATCTCATCCTTTAGTCTGATATCTTGTATATACAAGAAAAAAAGAATTCTGATTGTGTGCGTGCTGAATCTGCCCGTCTAAGTGGCTTTAAGGGTTTACCCTTTTTGTTACAATCAAAATTCTCACCTATGCAGCCGGAGAAGTTAAAGAAATTCGAAGACTACAAAATAGCAATTGGCTAGTGTTGTGAGAAACGAACTGCAAAGCTATTAAATCGAATAGTATTGGACTCGCTCCCGTATCAGTGTAACCTCACCATCTTATTAATGTCAGTCGGGAAGTAATTTCATGTTTGGATCTCCTAAACGCCACTGAAGAGGATATCAAATCCGAGTTAGCTGACCAACATGTCGTAATAGTAACACGCGTTAAAACTTATTGTTAGGGTTATCACTTTGGTGTAGGAACTGTCTTCCTTTTCATAAAAGAAAATGAATCTGATAACCATGGTAGTTGAAAAGATTTCCGTTACTGATACAAAACGCCGAACTAAGAGAACGTTCGAACGCCGTTCCCGTTTCTTTTGCATCCATACTCGCAACTTCCTAGAGAACTAATTTAAACCAGATATCTGACATTTTACCCAAAAATCGTTTACTGAATGTGAGAGTGCAGTACTTAAAGCCCTAGTTGCTTCATATCAAAACCTTCGCTCCTTCGTAGTGACACTCTAAAAATCATCATCAATTTCCCAATATGTAACGTCTTTCAGTCGTATAGCTTCTATGACCACATTTTGTCATGAGTTCGCTCCATAAATGGCTATTATTCTTCATCTAGTGTACCCTCCCTTTTAGCAAATAGGAGGTTAACGTCACTGAGACAGTCATCATATTGGACTTACATTTCTTCTATCTTTATTATTTGAATATAGATGGTGTCCAGAAAATCGGTTTCTAACACTAGATGCCAAAACAGAAAAACACGTGTTCGATCATTTTAAAAGTACAACATATCAAAGCAAAACGTGTTGGAAAATCAAAGAAGACGGAACAGGTCTTGACTCTCTAAAATTAAGCTGTGCAAAATGACGGCCGGTTAAAATGTCAGCAAAAACGTCATTATAAAGTTTATGGTCACCCCCAAAAAACCTGAAAAAGTGAGAGAGATGTCAAGACATTAAAACAAGTGTGTCATCATTTCAAAAGTACAATGATTGAAAGTCAAAATATTTGTCCCAGGGTTCTCCACAGGGTCCCAGACGGGGTCCTACTCAAAAATTTCGAATGGCAAGGACGGTCAAGTAGCATATCCTTGGAAAGTTGTTGTTAAATGAAAGTAAATGAAATAAGTCTGGACGCTCTACGACAACACTGTGCAAACGTCTTTCTTTTTAGTTCTTCTTTCTGTAATCTGGTTTTAGTTTGTTTTTACTTTAATCTTGTACTCAACGGAAAGAAAGGAAATGCCCCTATTGTGAGATTCTACTCTTTGGGTCCAGTAATGTCTAAATAAATAAATATACAAAGGAATATAATAAAAGAAAAGAAAATTAAGAAACAAAAAAAGCAAAGAAATAACATTTGACATCTTTGAGTATAGAACCGACTAGGTAACATATAGTGTACTACTATGAGCAAAATAAATGACGCGTCTCTTTATTTTGAAGTTTTCTGAAAATATTTCCGTTTTCTTTATATGTTCGAAATTTTGGAAGGTTTACCCAGCAGGAAGCGTTAATAACAAACCCGTTTTTAATATTTGTGTTAGATATTAGCTTAAAATAAATAAATTAGAAGCGAAAAACATTAATCGACCGAAATTACGGGAATTACCAACTCTGCTAAAGTGGGAAATTTTTAAGAACGCGAGGGAATTCTGCAGTTCAACACGAAGCAGCGATATCTATGTCATTGAGAGAAATGTGGATTAAATCTACAAACGAAACTTTTAACGAAACATTTCTAATATGTCTTATTACGTGCATTATCTACAAACTCCAAATATATGAATCTGCCAAGTATTAACATATAGATAGAGCATATAGTGGAAATTGCCTATGGAAAAGGACGAATTGGTAGCACAATCGTAATGAAAAATCATCTTTACCGTAGAACATGTTCAGTTTGCGTAAGAAAGTAAATAGCTCAGTGGAGTTGCTGTTAAACTTTGCTAGCGGTAGGACGTGTAGTCCGGTGCAGTGTTTGTTCGCAGTTTGACGTGCTTAGCTTTACCACTACGTGTGGTTTATTTGTGTAAGTGACTATATATTGTAAAATATTACGATGTCTCAGCTCGTTAGAAAAAATACCATCAAATGTGTATTTGACAAGGAAAAACGTAATAATCGCCCGTCACCCATCGCTATTCATAAATGGATTGAAAGTTTATTTAAAGAGGACTGCCATGACATTATTGCGCTCCAACTTCACTCTGATGAATATGCTGTGTTTGTGACTTTTAATACTGATGCCATTTTTGAAAAAGTGTTAAGTAAGCTCGAACCTACGGTACCATTTAAACATAGTGACGGTAGTACCTCTTTTGTCCAACTTGTCAACGCAATGGAAAATATTACCAGGGTAAGAGTCTTTAATTTACCTATTCAACTAGATAATAACGTTATTGTGCAAATTCTGACTGAATATGGAACAGTGAAAAATATAACAAACGAGACATGGTCTCAAAATTATCCCCTGGCAGTGTCCAATGGAATACGAACTGTGAACATTGTCCTTAAAAAACCTATCCCTTCACGTTTACTCTTTAACGGCTTTCGTGGCTTCATATCATATGAAGGCCAGCCTGTAATGTGTTTTTTCTGTCGATCATTAACTCACCGACTTAGTGACTGTGATAAGAAAAGAAGACAAGAACTGAATGGCTTCCATACGTCTCAAACGTCTGACATTCGATTTACCGAGTTTTTCCCCCCACTCCGCCCCGCATCTAGCGCACCGCCACTGCCTTTACAAATGTCATCTCTCGGCACTATTTCAAAAAAACCTTGTGAACAACATGTGCAATTACAACCAAACAGTTCAGCATCAGTAACTGACACCTCTACTACAATTGCTGCTCATACGGATGACAACTCTGATTCCCCATCTGGCCTTACCAACAATGCAGCTGAAGAAACACATACACCTAGTGTTAATGTTAATGACCTTGCAAGTGTTGATAATATCGATACTCCGTCTTGTCTCCCTGGTAAACAGCCTGTTGGTACTGAGGGCTCCCTCCAAGCTGTGAAACAAAAAACTGATATGGAATTCATTGCACCTACTTCCGATACAGACGGTAGTGACCTTGACCTGGAAAGTGAAACAACAGACATTCCTGATACCACAAGGGAATTACGTTCACGAAAGAAACGAGGCACACGTGGTTCTTATTCACAACCTGTGAATGTCATAACAACTCGAAAGAAGAAAAGGCGTGGTGCTTCAATAACTGAATGTTTACGTCACGACGATACTGCCTCAGGTGTGCTCCCTGACCTTCAAGATTTGTAAACACTTTTTTCGCTTTTTTGTTGTCAGTGTGACTATATTGACGTTCTCGTCTTCTGTTTACAGTAATACGTTGATATGTTCCAATCTTACATTTACTTTTTCGTTTTCTTACTTATAACACTGTACATTACACGTATTGTTTCACTCAATGTAAACCGTATGCAAAATAGTGTTAAAAAAGAATTGTTTAAAAAATTTGTTTATGATTATGACGCAGATTTTATATGTCTTCAGGAAATAATCTCCGATGAACACTGTTCCATCTCTGGTTATAAGAGTCATGTTAATATTGGTGTACATGGTTTTGGAACTGCTATATTAGTGAAAGAAGGAATACAAATTGATTCCCTTAAAATGTTGGTGGATGGCAGAGGGATAGCGTTGTATTGGAAAAATACTGTAATTGTCAATATATATGGGAATTCGGGGCATCAAGGGAAGACGGGTAGAGAGATCTTATATTCTGAAGATTTGTTGTATTTGCTTTCTGAACCTTTTAATAACATTATGCTCATGGGCGATTTTAATTGTGTACTTCGAGCTAATGATTGTGTCGGGACACCATCATATAGTCCTGCACTACAATTTTTTGTTTCTCAATATAGGCTGGTTGACACTGCTATCTACTGTAAAAAGGACCATATCTTTACTTACGTGCGCAGTAATGCGGCGTCCAGAATTGACCGTTGCTATTGTAATCCAGACTTGGTTAAACTGATTGTTAAATATGATGTCTGTTTAGCCCCGTTTACTGATCATTTGGGTCTAGTTCTTGAATTTAATATTGGTTCGCCGTACTGTGTCTGGGGACGATCCTACTGGAAAATGTCCCCCCTTGGTCTAAATGATCCTTATTTTCTTAACCAGTTTCATCGGCACTGGTCAGTCTGGCTTCACCACCGCCACAGGTATACCACAAGCCTCAAATGGTGGGAGCAATATGTGAAACCCAAAATCAAATGGCTATATATCGATCACTTTCGAGATAGGAATGCCAATAGTAACCATATGATGCAATTTTATATGAAATGTTTACAATCTGTTAGTGGTTTATCGGCTACTTCCCCAATATCGTGCCGAGATATGCAGTATTATAAAGGTAAAATTTTACATTTGCAGAGAGAATGTACTGAAAAATTTCGTTTCTATTGTAAAGATAACACTGTGGTAGAATACGAGCGTATGACGTTATACCATCTAATTCATACAAAGAAACGTAAAAATGGAGCTTTAATTTGAAGATTAACCTCTAATACTCAGCAAGTACTAACTAACCCGAGTGAAATTAGAGCTCACATTCATAATACATACCAAGAGTTGTATAATGTATCACAGAACACGACTCCTATTTGGCAATTTACGCTTCTGCCAGGTTATACAGTAACATCTGATTATAACGACATGTTAATGCAACCATATACCAAAAATGAGATCCATGATGTAATACCCACCCAACACAAGTACATACTGATCATGTGTAAAGAATGTTCGTCGAGGTACATTGGAATGTACATGATAGGTACGTGAATAGAGCAATCATGTGAAATACACATGTAAGGAATAAGGTTACTTCCGCCCAAAAGTACGTGCATGACACATACCGAGGAATGTATCTATTATGTGTATATCACGTACCGTGTATGTACTTGACACATTTACTTGGCATTGGCATGTGCCAGGAATGTACTAGGCATGTCAGTAATGTTCCTTAGGGCAGTGCTATGCAACTGGGGGTGCGAGTACTTAAATACTAAAACCTTAACGCTTCATTTTTACGTTCGAATTTAGAAGCTTGAACTTTTAAAAAAAGCCAAGCAACTAACTCTGAAAATATATGCCCTCCTCCGGCATCTGTGTGGCAATTTAACTATCTATTAAAATACTACAGTAACATTTACGAGTCAGTCAGTCAGTCAGTCATTGTCGTGGCTGTTGTTGAGTGGTGAAGTGACGGGCTTGAGCCCTTGCCTTCCATGTTTGTTGCGGCGTGGCTTGTTTTGAGTGGCGTAACTGTTCTTCGGGGCCGCAACTGTCGCTGGCTCCGTGCTGGTCATCTGGGGTGTTCAGGGGCGAGGCATCCTGTACAAATGTCTTCCTGGTTCTTTGGTGGCGATGTTCTCAATGTGTGGGTATGCAGAACTTCTGACCTGGCGCCAGAAGGAAGCTGATTGTTGTTGTCTGACCTCATTCAGCGTCGCCAAGTTGAGATCTTCATGAAGTTGAGCCACTCTGGTGTCCCACGAGTGTCCTGTGATTGCTCTCGCAGTTTTGTTCTGAACCACTTGCAGCTGGCGGAGATGTGTGTGTGGTACGTGGCCCCAAGCTTGGTGGGCGTACAGCAGTACCGATCTGATGCACATCTTGTAGACGTGAAGCTTGGTTTCATGGGTGAGTTGGGGGCTCAGGAAGAGCGGAAGGAGGGCTCGGAAGCGTTGTGTCGCCTTCTTCGCTGTCGTGGAGAGGTGGGGGATGAAGGAAAGTTTCTTGTCGAGAATGACACCGAGGTACTTTGCTTGGGGACTGAGTGGGAGATTAGTTCCTTGTAGGGAGAGATGGATGGGGCTCTGCTTCCTGTTTTTTGTAAAGTCCACCAGGGTGGTCTTGTTGGGATTTATCTTAATGCGCCAATTCCGTGTCCAGTTTTCCAACATGTGTATGTGTCGCTGCAAATAGACTTCTGCATACCGGTGATTTAGATGGCTGGCAAACAGTGCGGTGTCATCGGCATATGTGGCAGTGGTGGTGTTGACGGTCTGAGGGATGTCGCTGGTATATACGTTGTAGAGAATGGGGGAGAGGCAGGAACCCTGCGGAACTCCCGCCCGAATGCTTCTTGACGTGGTGGTATGGCCTGCATGGTGTACATGGAAACTCCTGTTTTGCAGATAGTTGTGTAACAGTTTCACGAGGTAGGTTGGGAAACTCGCTTGCATGAGTTTATGAATGAGACCTTCGTGCCACACTTTGTCAAAGGATTTTTCTATGTCCAAGAAAAGGCCTAAAGTGTGCCCACGTTCGTTAAATCTGAAAGTGATGTCATCTGCCACTCGCACTAGTTGGACTGTCGTGCCGTGTCCTGGTCGAAAACCAAATTGATGCGGCGGGAGGATGTCCTGGGTCGTGATATGCTGCTGCAGGCGTCGTTGGATGACCCTTTCCACAAGTTTGCTGAGGTGAGATAACAAACTGATAGGGCGGTGGTGTTTGAGTTATGATCTGTTCCCCAGCGTCTTAGGGATGAGTATGACTCGTGCGTCCTTCCAGGCTGGGGGGAAGTGGCCTGTGTTGAAGATGGCGTTGATCAAGCGGCAAAGGAGCACTATGACTTTCCTTGGTGCGTGTTTGAGCGCTTGGGGTGGGATACGATCCGGTCCAGCGGCACGGTGGGTCGGGAGATGCTTTACAATTTGTTCCACTTCTCTTGGACGTACCAGTGGGGGGTGGTTCATCAGTTGAAGGTGATTGGCAGTGTGGATGGAGTGCTGAACTGCCACCAGCGTCTCGGCGTCAGGTTGTATATCATTCGGTTGAAAAGCACCTTCCAGGTAGTCCGCAAAGAGGGTGGCTTGCTCTTCCGGTTTGTATACCAATCCTTGTGGACCTCGGAGGGGTTGCGCACGTGGTGGGCCAGTTGGTCGGGCAAGTGTTCTGACTAGTCGCCAAAAGTCGCGTGAAGGGGTGTCCATCTCCTGGAGGGTGTTATTCCACTTCTGCAGACGCCTGCGTAGCAGCCTCTTCTTGATTCTTGTAGAAAGGGAGTTCCATACGCGCTTGTATTCTGGGTGTCGTGTTCGCTGCCAGAGTTTTCGAGCTGTTCGTTTGAGGTGGATGAGTGCCGATGTGCGAGCCTCTGCCGGGTCTGGTTGCTGCTGGTGAGATGGATTGCTGGTGGTGGTGGTCACATCCATCGCAGTGAGGATTGTGGAGGTTAAGGATGCTACTGCTGCGTTGATGTCTTCGGGGGTGCGTAAAGGGAGACGAGGGTCCACCAACGCTGCCAGAAGGTCCGTGTATTGCTGCCAGTTGGTCTGTCGCAGTGGTGGTAGTTGCCTTGCAGGAACATGTGTGCGGAGGGCCACTGTTAGCTTGATGGGGATATGGTCTGAGCTGAGTTCCGGAATGGCAATGGGGCCGTCCGTCAAGGCGATGTTTGCGCTAAGCACCATGTCCAAGATATCGGGCTGTCCGCCATTCCGGGGAAAGTGCGTGGGTTCCGTGGGCGCGGAAGGCAGAAAGTCGACGCCACGGAGAGCCTGATAGAGAATGCGGCCATTTCGGTTGGAGGTTCTTGAGTTCCAGTGTGGGTGTTTACTGTTTAAGTCTCCACCAACCAGCACTCGGTGTCCCAGCCTCCTGAGAAGAGTGAGGTCTGGCGGGTGAAGAGGCCCATTATGAGGTTTGTAGGCGGAGATCAGCTGCAGTGGGCCGTCCGGGGAGTGGACCGTGACTCCTATTGTTTCAAGTGAGGTTAGTGCCGGCGTGGGGAGAGGGTCGTGGGCAATGTGCGACTTTATGAGAATGGCCATACCACCCATGGGTCCTTGTCGGTCTGAGCGATATGTGGTGTAGTTCCTGACAGTAAATTGCTTGTCGGGCTTCAGGTGAGTTTCGCAGATGAGGGCCACGTCTATTTTTTCGCGGGTGAGAAAATCCTGTAGTTCCTCACGTTGGTCGGCTATGCCGGCAGCGTTCCAGCACGCCACTATCGGATTGCGGGTAATAGCAAACTTATTTCGTCCCATCATCCAAAAGGTCTGCGGCTACTTCCAGGATAGTAGTCATTTTGGTGATGGGATCTGTGGCTGCAACTATCTTTCTTAAACCTTTCTTCAGCTTCTCGATGATGGATGTTAGATTCAGTTCCTTGAAGAGATCTAGAACTTCTTTGATAGAGGCAGCTACGAGCTCTAACCTATAATCTTAGCATTCAAACCTTTGATTTACGGTTATTTGTGATTTCACGTTTATAACAAAGACAAATATTTTTAAAAGAGTGTAGTTTAAATAAATTACTGAAATAAATATTTTTCACAAAGTTTATCCTTTTAAATTATTGTTCAAAGGCCTTTGCCTTTAGTAAGCCTTCTCCGAAATACATGCAAATGAATTGTGCTGCCATCTTTGGAGCTCTTTTAAAATACACATATATGTTTCTCGACAATGAGATCTCAGAAACTACAGGCTCTAGAAAGATGACGTTTTCACTGATCGATTGCAAATTTCATGTAGATTGTCCAGTTCTAATTGAATATTTAAAAAACATGGGCACTATTTCTTTAGTACATTTTTACGGGTACATTGGAAGTGTTGAACTTTCAAAAAAATAAAATAAAACATCACATCCTAATCATTACACATTCCAACACCACACTGTTGTATATAGCGGTTGTATATGTCTCCGGCATTTGTTTCATAGCCAAATAATAATGGAAAAGGAAGGATAACCATTTCTTCAGTCTAAGATGAACTTTTTTGGGGAGTGTTTTTCCCAATAAGCACCATATATAACTGACAATATATTAATTTTGTATGTAATGTATTTGCTTATTACATACTGCATGCAAGAAGAAAGAAAACACTGGTCGTACATGAATTAGAAACTCCAACCGGAAGTAGGCTCAAATCTTGCAAACGGTGCGAGATATTCAGAAAAATAATCGAAAAATCCCCCTTTATGATACCCCTTGGCTATTTTTAAATCAATACGTCTTTAACTTGTGTCTGTAAAGAGACATGTACAGATGTTGTAAGGAATGATAAGGCGATATATGCTCATATGCGAATAATGCGCTGTGTAGAGAGCGCAGGTTCAGCTAGTTTCTTGCAAAAATTCTTCAATCGAAGATTTATAATCGCCACTGATTTTCAATTTTGTCGATATTATCTTCAAATTCCACAGAAGGTGAAAGAAGAAGCTAAATCAGTAAAAGATGTTTCACCGGTTTCAAGCTTATTGCCACTGAAAAGCGACATTTCCTGAAGGATGTCTATATTATCAGGCTGAATTTCTTTAAGGAGTTAGTTGATACTTAAACTTACGTCTTCCCGAAAATTTTATTTAACGTCTAGTTTTAACGTACAGGTTTTGAACTAATTCTCTGCTGTGTAACGTCACAATATAACCATCAATGCTAATTTTATGAGGACAATTCTGACAGTGGGGTTTAGAATGTTACAACCTAGAGAACGCATCAAACGTCAGAAAATTGCAAAATGACACACACAATATATTACAATGTGGCTAAACTCAGAAAGTGGCTATAGAAGTGAAAAGCATACGGCTAAAAAGCCACTATTGGCTCTTTGGAAATTATGTGACTAACGACGTTCTCAAAATGGCCAGATCTCGTCACAAAGTGGCTAAATTGGCAACCCTAGTCGCAATACGAAGCAACTTACGCACAACCATGCCATGGTACATGGGGTATGTGCCATTCACATTCCTCACATTCCAGTGAAGCATGTAAAAGTACCTTTCAAGTGTCAGAAATTCCTCGAAAGGCATGTACCTAGCGACACGTGCTATGCATATGAAATGTACATTTTTCAAGTACCAGGTACGTAAACGGTACATATGGAACTTAAATGGCACGTTCCTAGAATGTACCTGGTTGGGTGGGTACTCAGTTTTCAGCGTTATAAAACTCCTGGAATTGATGGATTAGTAGCAGAATTTTATCAAAAGGTGTTTCCTATTATAGCAGATGAGTTTACTACTATTGTCAATGAAATATTGCATCATGGTGTAATTAGTGAATCCTTTGCTACAGGTGTCATTATATTAGTACCAAAGTTACCAAATCCTACTTGTCTTAAGCATTATAGAGCGTTAACTATGTTAAATGTTGACTATAAAATAGTAGCAAAATGCTTTTTCAATAGGTTAAAAACAGTGCTCTCAAGCATTCTACACCCAATGCAAGCAGGATTTCTAGAAGGTAATAAACTTCTTGATGTATTGATGGATCTTCGCGATGCTGTGGCATATTTTGATTACAACAAATGTAAAGGTGGCCTTCTATCTATAGATTTAAGGACAGCATTTGATTTGGTTAACCATGGGTATTTATATCAAGTAATGGAAAAATTTGGATTTCATCCTGCTGTAATTAATCAAGTGAAAATTTTGTACATGTTTGCGAGATCTAAAATTCAGGTGAATGGTTATTTAACACCTTTTGTAACAATCAATAGATCTATGAGACAGGGGTGTCAGCTTTCTATGTCTCTTTTTAATATTTACATTTCACTATTGATTTGTGAATTACATGCTATGCAAATAGGTATTTCCTTTGCTGATCTCCACCTTACAGTGCGTTCCTATGCTGATGATCTTTCTGTTTTAGTACGAGATGAAGCTCAACTTAATCAAGTTATTCATGTCATACAAAATATTGGACAATCTAGTGGGGCATGCATAAATTTTCAGAAAACAAAATTGCTTGCATTTGGTACTTGGGATTTTCAGATGATTACTTTTCCTATTCTCCATGTTGATAGGATAAAAATTTTAGGTGTCTATTTTTATTGCACGGTCGAACAAATGATTTTAGAAAATTTGGGCTCTAGCCCTCCAGAAGGTGAAAGGTTTATGTCAAACGTGGAAATTTCGTGGCTACTGTCTTGAACAAAGAATTTGGATTGTTAATACATATATTACATCTCACCTTTGGTATTTAAGTCCTGTTTTACCGTTGCCAAGTCGAATTACCCGCTCTATGCAAGCTGCAGTTTATTGGTTTGTTTGGAGAGGTAACATTTTTAAAACACCCATGTATGTTCTTACTCAATCTAAAAATGCTGGAGGTCTCAACATGGTGGATATATATTGCAAAAGCACTGTTTTATATTTGATTAATTGGATGTACAAGTTACAATTAAATACACCCAGTTTTGCTAAAACCTGGGGTCTCTATTGGGTACAGACCACGGCGGTCACCCCTCCTCTTAATATGTCGATTCTTTCAAACACTGTAAAATATTTGTATGATGTACTCTTGAATTCTAGTTACATGGTTCTAGACTTAGATACTCCCAAACGTCAGAATATTAAAATTTTGTACAACTCATATCAGTGTAAACAAAATGTTACTATTAAGCGAAAAGACAACTTTCCTAACTATAATTGGGATATGATCTGGAAAAATATCAATAACACGGTCCTAAATGTTAATCAACGCTCTGTGTGGTACCGAATTGTACATGACATCATACCAACTAATATAAAGTTACAGGAGATTAAGCTGATGTCTATCGGAACATGTTCGCATTGTAGTAGAGACGATACTTTACAACATCGGCTTTCAACTTGTGATTTGGTGCACGACATATGGTTGACGTTCGCACGTATCATGTGTATTCTAGTTCGTTGTGGGATCCAGGATATTTCCCCGCTAATGATTTTATTTCCTGCTTTTTCATATTATCCTCATTACAAACAAAATAGTGTCATCTGGTTGTGTGGTGTAACTGTGGAATATTTGATTCAAAGTCAAACGCCAACCCTTGCAGGCTACTATTTTCACCTGTTGAAAGAACGATGGAAGATAAATGAAAATATCAAACGGAAACAGTTCTCGAATTATTTAGCTGTTGTTGATGAAAAATTAACAATGATGTATTCATAATTTTTGCATTACTAATGTTTTTGTTTTTTTTATTATTTTTAATTTTTCTGCTGTTTGTGATTTGATTCCTTGTTATTTGTTCATAATACAGTATATGTTATCCTTTTTGGAAACAAAGAATTGTTATATATTCCAATGTATAATACTTTCCTGCATCTAAATAAATAAATAAATAAATAAATAAAAAAGTTTTAAAAAAGTTAGTTAAAGCAACGAGTCTGTATGCCGAAGGTAGTGGGTTCGAATCTCCCTCGAAGTGTCGTCGTTTTTATTAGTATGGCTATTTATTTTTATTTTTTATGTGGGAAAGAATCAAATTGCAACATATGTGTAAAACTCATGACGATACCAAAAAAAGAAAAAAGAAAAAAGAAAGAAATGTCGTTGTCGCACTTGCATTAGCGTCCCTAATTTTGTTTGCAAACAGTTTCGTAATTATTTCCCCTGTGCTCACTGCTCACTATACGTTATGCTCCCTGGCGCATAACGAATGTTTCCCAGTAAATGTTAATTCTAATTTGGAGAATTTTATAAAGTTTCACAATGTTTCTCACTAGATAGTCTTCTATCTACTTGTTTTGATATTTTGATAACAGATTTCCCTATTAAATGTTTAATTTTCCCTAGATGTTTAATTACGGAAAAGTTTTATAATGTATTTGTATTAAATTGAAATTGTTTTGAATTTACCACATGAGATAAGTAGCTCGAAGGAGGAAAACTCAAGTAATTGATATTCTACGTAAAAGCAACCTCTTGTAGAATGATGATACTTTTTACCTTCAGCACATAATCTTTACGTTAGAGAGTCAGACAGAGAAAAATCCTGGTTTTTCCTCCCTATGATCACCCATCTTAAACCTCTACATTCCATTGTTCGTCTCACAAAATTTCGGTGCTTCAAAAACATTCATATAATAATAATAATAATAATAATAATAATAATAATAATAATAATAATAATAATAATAATAATAATAATAATAATAATAATAATATTCCTGAATATGCCATCCTTACATAATGTAAGGATATCTTAATTTCTTAGTTTAAATCTTAGATATCTTAGTTTAAAATGCTTTCTTTAGTAATTATTTGAGCAACCATGTAGGAGGGGTACGACGTTTTATTTTGCCCCTCTCGTTTTAGTATCCTTCCAACAGAAAGTAATTTCTGATAAGCAGGGCAGACAAAATGAATAAGAAATATATTTACAGCATCCTCTCCCCTTTCATGATTGAATATCACGTAGCATTTTTTATTCTACCAAAGATGGCCCTGTGCGGTTAGGGGTAGGTAACTAAAGAAATACCTATATAGCGCCCCTTGATTGTAATATTACCGCTTCTTTATTTGTACGAGGGAGCCCCTACAAGGGTGGCAAAAAGAAAAGGAAAAGCGTCTATTGATTCCAGTGGCGGATCCAGCACAAACTTCTGGGGGGAGAGTGAAAGATTCTTTTGATGATGTAAAGCTGTCACAAATTACCACTTAACTAAACTAAACATAATAGTGGGGTGAACCGGAACCCAGTCAGTTTAAATTGATGTAAAAGTTTAATTTTTGGCTTCATATTAAAGTTTGGGTTTCAAATGAGAATTTCAGTCCAAGTGGTCAATGATCAAATCTCGTGGGGCTCTTCAGTGTAGGCTAATACGGCCCCTTTATGAGAAAAGGTAAAAATATTAAAATGTTTATAACTTTCGAATTTTTCGTCTATTTTAAAGAAATTATTGGCTTCATATTAAAGTCTTTGCTTCAAATGACAATTTCAGTCCGTGTGGACAATGATCAAATTTTGGAGTGCTCTTCGGTGTAAGAGTTTCGGCTTCTTTATGGGACAAGATTCTCGTAGTTGATATTGCAAAATTGTTTTGTATACATGAGTGGAAACTTGCACCATTTGGTTAATTTTACCTCTTATATTTAGCAGATTCAAATTCCAAGCAATAGTTACTTCTCAAAGCTAAAAGAAGGCACATACTACATAGATTCATTAAAATGAAATGACTTTTATGAGAGATTGTCATGGAGCAGACGAACGAACAGACACCCAAACACTGGTTGAGTCGGACGGTTGAAACTCGTTAAGCTCACTTCAATTATTATTATTATTATTATTATTATTATTATTAATAATAATAATAATAATAATAATAATAATAATAATAATAATAATAATAGAGCATTCATCTTTGGAGCATGGTGTCCGCTGCTCGATTCCACTTCGCGCCAAGTGAAATTTAAGGTGGACAAATACCGTGTGCATGGGTATGGGTTTTCTTGGGATTTTCCATTTTCCTTCCACTTTCTTCATTTCACCATTTCGTTCATCATCATTCTTCCGTAGCGTAGGTGCATAATCGTGCAACTAGATATTGAATTTAATTTTAATTTCAATAATAATAATAAACAATTAATTCAACTGAAAGGACTGTAATTTATGTTGACGGCAATTATCATAAATATGCAACCATTATAAAAACAATTCTTTGAGTAGAAAGATAATCCTTTCCAAGTGTTAACGAATGCGCACGAGATAAGACATATCTGGAGGAAGAGACGAGACGCGCTTTGTGACATCCAAAATAAGACGTGACAAATGTTTTGGACACGAAATAGCTTTTAAAATGTCTCGTCTTGTCTGGAATGTCTCGAAAACAAAAGTCTAAGTTTTAAAATTATTTTTCAAGATCTATTCTCTCAAAAGTAGCTCTCTGCCTTAAAATTAAGGAAATAAATTCAACTCCAAGAATAAGCTACTACTCATATATTTTTCAAGTCAATTGACTTATACCATGTTGCAAGGTTAAATATTTATTTATGAAGTATGTACAAAATTTGCCAGTGTCTTTTCTGAGAAAACCGTCGAGAAAAAGTCACCTCCAAGAATAAACTACCCATCGTAAATGTTTCTAAGAGAAATATCTGATACTGCAATATAGGGTTGTTAATTAAATATTGATTAATGAAAAAATAAACAAAATAGTTAAAACCATTTTGGAGAAAATAGCTTTTTTCGATTTTCGGCTGTTAGTAAACCACACTTATTTTAGGCGGTAGGAAAAAATTGGAAAATCTCCTGTAGGAATACTGTGTAAACCCTAAGTTTAAAAGTTGGTGTAGATACGTTGAACGGTATGGCCTCTAGGCGAGTGCACAGAAAAGTGTACCGAACGGACGGACCGGAAGAACGGGTATCGAAAAATCACATTTTCGGTATGTAGACGCTATGAAATATGTAAATCTGTTGAAATCTGACTTTGATATACTATTTTCGCAATCACCATATTTTCTTCTCTGTTTTGTCGCTCGAAAAAGAAAAGCCTGAGTTTACCACAAAAAGCTAGGAAGTTTATCAAAAAATATTCAATTACAGGGCCACCGCACTAAACTTTTTCAATTCAATTACTTAACTGTGTTAGGCCGCAGTTGTTACTGAAGTGTGTATTTGGATAATACGAATAAAATTATCGTATTATTCAAATACATCGAATGTCAGATTATCGAATAAAAAACTTCGATTGAAGAAAATCCACACTACAAAACTAAGTCACACTTTGAGCATATTTTCATAGACATATAATAGAACAACTAATGCAATAATTGTTTATGAAATATGAAAAATCAAATTTGTCATTTTTGAGAAAGTCGTTCAAAAAGAACACGTCAGGAGCAACCTACCTCTTGTGAATTGTTTCGAACAATGAGCTAGATATACTTTTGGTTATTAATGAAATATTTATTTGGGAAATTTGAACAAAATCGCCTGTCGTTCGAGAAAATTGTCGGGAAAAACTTTGACCCCCAAAATAAACTATCCGTCGTAATTGTTTTTCATAGAAATGACTTACACTAAAATATAGGGTTATTAATGAAATACTTATTTATGAATTATCAATAAAATTGTCCGAGTAATTTTTGATAATATCGTGAGGGAAAAATAACTCCCCGAATAAACTCTTGAGGATTCTTTCAGGGTAAGCGAGTTATTCCATATTATTAGGTTTTTAATGAAATATTTATTTCTGAGTACGAACAAAATTGCTTGACTCATTTTTGAGAAAACCATGGAGGAAAAACACCCCCAAGAGTAAACTACCCCTCGCGTATTTTTTTTCAGGACAAACGAGTTTTGCCATATTGTTAGGTTATTAACGAAATATGTATTTTTGAAATATGAATAAACTTGAGTCGTTTTTGAGAAAATCGCCCAGACAACACACTCCACCCCTCGCATTTTTTAGGACAAACGAGTTATGCCATATTGTTAAGTTATTAGTGAAATATTTATTTATGAAATATGATCGAAAACACTTGAGTCCATTTTGAGAAAATCACTTAGAAAAAACTCACCCCTAAGTATAAACTACCCCTTGTAGATTTTTATCAGATAAATGCCTTATACCACAAAATAGGGTTGCTAATTAAATACTGATTTATAAAAAAGAAAGAAAACGAGATCGCTAGAGCCAGTTATGAAAAAATATCTTTCTTCTATTTTCATCATACAGGAAACTATTCTTGTTTCGGGAGTAGGAGGGAAATAAAAGAAACTATAGGTAATACTATGAAAATCTTAAACTAAAATTTGGTGCAGATAAATTGAACGGTATGGCCTTTAGGCGAGTGCACAGAAAAGTGTAGCGAACGGACGGACGAACCCCAGATGGACATGAATCGAAAAATAACTTTTTCGGTGTTAGGGGCTATAATACGTGTAAATTCGTTGAAATCTCAAATTTGATTTTTTTTCAAACACCATACTTTCTTCTCTCATTTGTCACTTCAAAGTAAAAGGAACTCAGAACTACGGATAAGAGACACCTACTTTTACACATAGACATTTATTGATTTAAAACTGTTTTAGTTTGTGTCATTTCACTTCCGATTGAAAAGTTTTACAATGACTAACGGCATACCAATGACGAGACGGAAGTTTTCAGGAAGTAAATGCATTCAGAAGTCTAGACTGCATTACACCTATCAGCCTGTTTTTACTTCTGCAGTGGTTGACAGCTGTAATTTCGTCCAAACGCTACATGAAATAATTCTTGGTTGACGTCATTGTGTTACTATTTTAGTATTGTTCTCTTCAGACTTGGTTGAAATTTGTCTTAACGCTTATACATTTTTTTCTTTCTTATTTCATCGTTACACATAAGAATAAAATGTTGTGGTGAGTGGATAGATTCGAACGTACGAACATTGAGTTTTCATTCTTCCAACACTTTACCAATGAACCAAGCTTTGTCTCCACGTTACAGGGTTACAGGGTTTATTACGATTTAAATAAAATGGCTGGCTGTTAGAGTTTCCTGCTCACATATTTCGATAAAAAAAATTTCATTGCTTCGTAGATACGTAGAGCAATGTTTAGATACACATTTTATGAGAGTGCATTTTGGTGTATATAATAATTTCATGCCAGATAAAAGCTAGATAAGTTTTGATAAAATGTTTCATATGTAGTTCTCAATAATAGACTTGGTGTTCGGGGTGAAGTTCCAAGGTTCAGCATTGATTAGCAGTTTTTGCTATTAATATCCCTTCTAACAATATTGGCAGTGGACAAAAGTTAGCCCATGTTGAAGCTTTTTGCTCCTAATTTAATTATTTTACTTTATTATTTAACGAATATATTGAAAATTGTCAGCAGGCACGTATGCAGTAATTTATTTCGGGAGAGGTCCGACTTCAATATTAGGATAAATTATAATAAAATTTTAAAAAATAATTCCCAAAATAAGGCTAAATTTACAGAAAAGTTGAGATTTCAGAAAAGTTCGGACCCTCTGGACCCACCCCTAAATGCGTCCTTGTTTGACAGTAACGTTTCCTCATTTTGAAACCCTCAAAAACTTCGGATATATATAGGAAATCACTTCAAGGAGACGCGACAGTTTTATTGCACATTGTGGTATCCAACGTTCACAAGGGCAAGAATTACTTCTCTTTGGTCTGTCATTGTGCTCTATCGAAAGGTTACGTTTGTAAAATATTACTCCAACGAACAAGCGTGATTGGCAGATAGGAATACTGAACAGAACTCCAAAGAAATGCATGCTGAACTTAAGTTTATAGCTACCTTTTGGTGATTTGCCCTCAAGGTCAAACGAGTGGTAATTCAGTTACGTCTCTGTTCTTAAGCCATGTTCGTATTACTTCGAACAGTTTTGAGAATGAAAAGCATGCTTCGTAATATAGCACACTTCTTTCGCGTAAGAAATCGAAACTCAGTTGGTCAGAGCAACTAGTCTGTACGAATTAGGTTGGTAGTTAGAGCCCATTACGAGTAAGGGTTTTTATTACTATTGTTTTTATGTGAGGAAAAATCAAATTGTGACATCGCGATATCAAATGTATTTGGTTAGGTAACTTTGTCTTAGCTAAACGTTAAACATCAGTAACCGTCGAAATTATTTCGCTAACCGATCAGTCACTGAACATTTCAAACACGTAAAACCAGTGGCATAACATGAACGTTAACCTCTCCTCCGCAGTCCTTAGATATGCGTCCGTACATCCATGGGTATACCAAGGGCCGGGCGACTTCCCGGGGCGCCACAGAAAGACGGGCGCCAAAACAAGCCTCAAATGTAAATTTTATAGCGTGTTTTCTACTGACTTTTTTGGTTTATATTCTTGTAAAGTAGTGGCAATTACGTAACCATGGAAGAGGAGAGTTTCATAGTACTAAAAAGGATGTATCGAAAAATGGAGAGATGGCATGTAGAATAAAGAGTGGCGGGGGAGTAAGCATTGTTTGTTTGTTTGCTTGAGTTCAGCGTTCCACGGTTATGCCTTAATGGCTAAAGGAGAAAAAATGAAATCTTTGAGTTTTACGTCCCACGATTATGCCGGTTAGGCTAAAGGAGACAATGATGATGAGTAATGAATGAAATGGTGGAATGAAGAAAGTGAGAGGAAACGGGAGAATCCAGAGAAAACCCACGCACACAGTGTTAGGCCAAAGGAGATGTGGATACTAATTATAGTGGAATCCCAACCACTTCTATCGTTCAACAGTAATTGTAACGAGTCGCCTTGAGGACACCCACCAGCTCTACGACTAGATGGACTCGTTCCATGATGACGATTTTTGTGAAGCGAGAGATTGTTATAAAATAATAAGAAATAATAAGGGAATAGATATTAACATTATGTAATAGTGTTGTTTAAAACTTGTTAGCTCTAACTTGCATACATATTTAATCTTTGTATTTTTCAGTTAATCTTTTTAAAAAAAATATAGAAAGGAAAGAGTAGGAGTGCGCGTATCTAAGAACTAAAATGGAAATCATTCATGTCTGCTAGCGCGTCACGTGATAAATCGAAGCTTCGTGTTATGCGGCTGCCTTGTGCCCGCATACTCTTTCTTAGTTGGTCAGCCAGGACGGATCGTTTACTCATAGTTGCATGTGTGGTGACGGTTATGGAACGAAACGTGTACCAGTTGTTGCTTGATAGCGTTGTCTGCGTCTGTGTTTAACAGAGATGTCGAACGGGGGCAATGAATGTATTGGGCATAACGGCAAAAGGAAAGAAAAGTGTGGAAAATAGTGTTTTGTGTTATGAATTTAATTGCAGTTTCTCAGAAGCAAGCATTTATGTTAACCGTTTTTTTCATATTTTAAGCAGAAAAATTATAGGAGAATAGGAGCCGAGGCAGGAGTTGTGCGGGGAACCAAAGGAGGTCAACTTTGTGCCCGCTTATATGTTACGAATTTGTCCTAATAACCAGTGTAATCGTTTTGATTACGGTAGCCTTCATTATATTTGGTTGGTTTGTGGAGCATTTTTGCCCCAAAGGACGAATTCTGCATTATTTTGTGGGACAATAAATCTGCAAAAAGAAAAGAAAGAAACTGAGGAACTATAGTTACTTGCTTTGGTTTTTATGCAGGAAGCTTTTTTCTTAGTGAGCTCAACTGCTATTGCAAGTGATCGTTCGTATGCCAAAACTATTTTCAGTTTGAATTTTTGGCGAGAATCATTTCAAAGGTTCTACTTGAAAAGTGCCGTTTAACCAATATGTTTGTTCGCTTCAAGTTTCGTGTCGATGGCCAGTCAACGAAGCCAATTCCAATGCAGTAAGATCGTGAAACAAGGTAACAAGAAGACGAAAAATTTGGGTGAGTGAATTTTCAATTTAAGTAGTATATAGGTCACTGTAAACAAATCCTGTCTGGTTGTGATTAGAGTTGTTTCCCCTTTGATTAGGACGCTAATTACATTTGTTTTAAATTGCCATAGTAGGGATCTGTTTCATATTCTAGTTAACTCCTCCCCAGAATGTTATTTTGAAATTGGTGGAATGATAATCCGGGAGTATTGATCCGAATTATTTTGAAGAATAGTAAGAAGTTCGCCATTATTCCTTGTGGATATGTTTGTGAATATTGATGCGTTATTAAGACTCGTTAATTCGTGCGTAATTAAATTTACTTCTGATGAATGGTTTCCATTGATATTCTAGATTGTGCACAAAAGAGTATAACTTTGCGAAGAACATTTAAATTTGATGGTTCATTGTGCAAATGTTTGATTATCATAAAAGATTAGTAATTGTGGAATCAGTATTCTACGTCATTTGGAAATCTAGTAAATTTTTTCAAGTTAGTACAGTCAGGTCCAAAAATAATAGGACTAGGTATAATTTTTAGTAACGAGTGTTGTGTTATAAATATTATATATTTGATTGGAAAGAAATTCATATGATTAACTGTGATAGTTCTTGATGTCACCAATTAACGATTGAAGTACAGTCGGTGGCATAAGTAATGGTACCATAGATTTTGAGTCAATATTGAAACTTTCACTAGATATTTAAGGAAGAATTTTTCTCTAATCAAAATATTTGAATTGATGAAATATTGTTGAGACTCATTAGCTTCAGATTTATTATATTATTATTATTAAATTTTCAATTATTTCGAGAAATTACTTTTTAACTTTTAGTGTTATATTCAAATGAATTTAGATTCATATTGAGATACCGAGATTGCTATTAGGTATTGCAATTAACGATCATTTTTTGAATCAAATTAAATTATAGTTTAAATTTTGAAATCACTTACAAATTATTTCGCAAATTAAATATATATACATTTTCTTATACTTTCCCTTTGTTGTTATTGCTGCTTTGTGCATATATATTAATCTAACGTATTAGTATATATACACAACCATCTCTGTGAAAATAAAGTTTGTTATTAAAAATTTGAAATCTGGTTTATCCATTATTTATGATTATTTATTATATCCTGTTTATTTTGTGCTTTGCATTAACATATTCACAAGGAATATCAATCCGTATAGCCTATCGAAGCGACTTTGGGTTTATGTGTCTGTTCTGCCAAGACCCTCCTTTCAGGTTTGCTACTCGAGTTTAAATCGATTGTTGAATTATAATTCTTTTTCTTTTTTCTTTATTGAGACTCTCGATTTGGATTCGTGTGGCGGAACTAGGAGGAAAGGGTCATTACAGTAGCTAAGAAAGAGTATCATCTTTACAAAAAAAAACACCAGAATTAGAAATATACCTAGTCCGTATTATAATAGTAAAAAGAGAATCAGTTTTCTAATATTTTTTGATAATAAAATTTTGTATGTCTATTCCCTTAATTTGTTTATGCTTCTCTTATGCAAAGGTTTTGCGATTTAATTGAAATAATAGGAAATAATTGTGATTTCTTGTCTGTTCCGAATATTGAAATCTCGCAGCTAGTTTTTGGTCGAATCTATTTTCATTTGTGTAGTAGTAGTAGTAGTATTAGTCTTGTTATGTTATTTATGTATTTATGTTAATATTAAGTAACATTTATTATATATTACTTGTATTGTGTTTATGTAAATTGAATTTCAGTACAATGGAGGATCTTAGAGGTCATACAGTCATTGATATTCCTGAATCCGAATATTTAACGTTGGATGCCACAGGGCATGTCGATTTAGATAGAACTTTAGAATTTGGATCTGTTAACATGGATTTAACTCCTCCTACACAGGGTAGCTTATATATACGTCAAATACCATCGCCTTTTGTTAATTTGTCTAAACGATCCACCCAATTGTCGAACGGTACTTTTGGTTTCAGCCGCATGGTTAATGCGACTAGTTTAGATGGTTCTAGAATGGATCAGAGACAGGTGTCCTTTGCTGAACCGACGTTAAATGAAAATAATTCAATACCTTCCGAGAATAATCCTGTAGGTGATGAGCGGTTGCGTCATAGATACTTAAATTTAGGAAACTATTACAAAAGAGTTAGATTGTATTAGAAATTCAACTCCTCGAGTGGGTAGTAATAATAAGTTTGCTCAGAAATCCAACTTTCGGTCAGAGATTAGAAATACCGAATCCTGTAGACCTAATGTTTTTTCAAACCCAGGTTCTCATGTAGAGTCTAATCGCTCGTTAAGACTCGTTAACTCTGATATTGAGCATAAGCTAATGGACAAATATACTCATATGCGATCATTGAGTTATTTAGAAAATAGGTTACGAGACATTAAGAATGTTAATGGCAAAAACAGTATTCAGGTCTTTGAAATGCTATTCAAGTTAGAAGAAATATTAATGGATAGCAGTTATTCTTTAGGAATGCTACTTTCTGTCTTGATACCTAAATGTGAAGCGGAAGTATTAAAAGTAGTAACTTCAGCATTAAATGAAAACATGAGTTGGGTAAATTTTAAGTAGAGTATTTTGATGAAATTTGTAACCCCATTACTATTCATTCACTAATAGGAGAACGTGTTTATAGGGGGGCGCGGTGGCTCAGTGGTAGAGCGTTCACCTCTGGTGCTTGGGGTCCCGGGTTCGATCCCAGCCCCCGCCAAGTGAACTTTGTGGTGGACAAACACCGTGCTCGTGGGTTTTCTCGGGGTTCTCCCGTTTCCTCCCACTTTCTTCATTCCACCATTTCACTCATCTCTCATAATCACCGTCTCCTTTAGCCTAACCGGCATAACCGTGGGACGTAAAACTTACAGATTTCATTTCATTTCAACGTGTTTATAGAAAACAACGAATAACTGAATTTGTAAATGATTATGTGAAATCAATTATAGTTTCCATGTCTGTTTTAAACATGAGTATTGAGGAAGGAGACTTGGTCAAAACAATTTTATGCGGAATGAATCCAAGTATTAGATTCAAAATGTTGAATTATTATGTGCCTTCGAATAGGTGGGAATTGTTAGATATTTCTGAGAATTTTGTTTCAAGATATAGAGAACAATTAGAATACAATAGATTTTGTGGGATTAACAAAGGCAAACCAAATATGGTATTATCAAATAATAGTTCATCGACTCGAGATATTAAGACGAAAGATAATAGTGTTAAATCAAATCATAATATAAAACTGAATTCAATGAATGAAATATCTAGGAGTTCGATTTCTTCAGGGTTTCGTTCATCCAAAAATAATCGGTCTGATCAAGTATTTAATAAAAACTTTAACCGAATTCCATCTGAAATGGATGGAGTTGTTGCGACGTTTGTGGTTGGCAAAGTGAACAATACACTAACTAGTGTTTGTGTCGATGGGTTGTCAAGTTTCAACCTCGTTACCATTGATATGGTCAGGCGTTGTGGTTCCGAGAAATTTATCTACGAAGTTGAAGAGAAAACTGTTAATGCTCCTTCGGGTCTAAACTTCGTAACAAAAGAAGAAATTGTGCTTAGTATCAATCTTTCGGTATATTTCCAAACTGTAATCTTCAAGGTGGTCAAACAATTACCTTGTGATTGTTTGCTTGGGATGTCATTTCTTCGAACTACGTCTGCTATATTAGACTATGATAAAAACCCTTTAATTTTGAACAATGGAAAAAAGAGGTTACGACTATATCGGCGGGATGTGTTTAAACAGAATATTGATGGATTTAAATCCAGTGATCGTGGTAGTGAGCGAAAGTTTTGGCAGAATAAGTCGTCTTCTGCGAATGTGGTCAATAAGAATTCTTCGGGCCAGACTTCATTGTTCTTCAGGGCCGATTTATCTTCCATGGGGATTAAAGAGAAAGGGATCCAGTGTGATTTGGAATTACAGCAGCTGGAATCTCATATGTTAACAATTAACGCTCCGAGTTCTTCGCAACTTTTAGAACTGCGAGATTTGATCGAATGCAACTTGTCTAAGGGACATACTGATGCAGTGGTAGCGTATCCCGAGATGGAAGAAAAGAAACTGGTGACAGCTGATAATCATAATAATCAGGACTTAGTGAAATGTGACGCCATCAACCATCGAAAAGATACTTCGGTTGATTTAGCCATGATTTCAACTAACTATGAACCTGTTGAAAAGACTGATGATCATCCTAGATCGACTGTCAGTACGAGTCCCAACGGTCATTTGGATGGAAACACTTCGTCAGTGTTGGACTCCAAACAGGATTCCACTGTTTGTAAAGAATCTTCAGGTCGATCAACTTTGAAGAAAAAGAAGACGAAGAAGAAGAAAAAGAAGAAGAAACATTCCGAAGAGATGTTGAATCGTAGTGAACATGCTAAGCCAATGAATGAAGACGACAAAGGCGCTTCGGTCCAACAATGTTCAAAGCCAGTTGATGAAAAGGAAGTGAAAGGCAGTTCGTCGGAAGCTTCAGATGCTGACGTTGAATTAGCTGAAAATTTTCGGACACTTTTAAAACGAAATAAGAAGTATGTGATGGAGAACTTACCTCGTCAGACACTTAAGCTTGAGCATTCCGGACAGGTGAAAAACCATGATAGCATACAGGTTGAAAAACCAAAAAGTGACGATACCTGGAGTTATCGGGATCCGGATGTTGAATCATTTATTGAATCAGTTAAGAACGAATATGCAGATGTTGTAACTGAGCGCGTTGGGTGTATAAAAGATTTTGTTGGTAGGCTTTATTTGTCTGACAACAAGCCATTTAAGCAGAATCCTTTTCCAATTCCCAAAAATAAAGAAAAACTTTTTGATGATCAAACCAGGGACTTGATAAGTCAGGGAATATTGGTAGAGGTTGATCACTCGAATTATGCGAGTAGTTGCTTTTTCGTAAAGAACAAAAATAACACTTTTAGGATCGTGGGAAATTACCTTAAAGCGAATGAACTCATTGTCAACGATCCTTATCCATCTCCCAATATTCAAGAGTGTTTAGCTGGGCTTCCAGACAAGCGTTTTCACAGCAAAATCGATCTCAAAAAAGCTTATAACCAAATATTATTAGACACTAACTCGCGTGACATAACTACCATTGTCACCCCTAAAAGGTTATATCAATATACTAGGGTACCTGTCGGTATTAAGACTGGTAGCAACATTCTATCGCGTGTTACGCATAAGATACTGGGTGATCTTGAGAATGAAGGTGTTAAATCTTTTTTTGATGATGTCTTGATATCCTCTGATAATATTGAGAGTCACAAAGAAACTATCCGAAAGGTATTAGAACGTTTTAGGAAATGTAATGTTACGGTTTCGCCGGATATGTGTATGTTTTTCCATACTAAAATAAACTACTTAGGATATGTAATTTCCGGTGACCAGATGGAAATTGATCCGGCTAGAGTCGCTGCGATTAAAAATATACCACCACCTCGAAATAGGAGAGGCCCTATGAAAATGCTTGGTTTCTTTAGCTATTATGCTAAGTTTGCATCTGAGATGCAAGAGATCATGAGTCCTCTCAGTGAATTGAAGTCTACAAATAGCAAATTTGTCTGGACTTCAGAACATCAGAATATTCTAGATAAGTTGAAGAAGATGGAGAATGTAGTTCTTAAGACTCCGGATTTAAATAAAAGGTTCACGCTTAACGTTGACAGATCTGGAAAATGTATCGCGGGCTCTCAGGAAAATAGCTAAGGGGAAATGCAACCCGTCGCTTACTACAGTAAGAAATTGTCTGAGGCAGAAAAACACCGTAGTATTTATGAAATAGAGTTCATAAGTCTCGTTAAAACCATTGCCAGATTCAGACACTATTTAGTACGTGAGTTTGATGTCCTGACGGACAATAAGGCATTAACTTGGATCTTGAGTAATTCCAAACGTTTATTAAAGTATGGACCTTTTGTCGAGACCCTTTGTCAATTTTCTTTTAAAATAACACATGTGAAGTCTAGCGACAATTTAGTTGCCGATGTTTTGACAAGGGTTTACGACCCGTTTGAATTTAACGTTATGGATGGCCCAATGGTTTTGGCAGCCTTTAATAACAATATGAGATTGGCGTATTCTTGGAGACTTTCATTAGTGAAAGAGCCAATAGATCAACTACAAAAGGAAGATCCGGAATTAAAAATGTTGATAGATAAAATTAGTAGTGGTGATTCTGTTCAAGGATACATCCTTAATTAAAATAATTCTCATGAAGAGAACTAATTCTGCCCTCAATCCCTATAAGATAGTAATTCCCAAGGACCTACGGAGAGTCTTATTGGAGTACTATTACCAGAATAAGTTGGTTGGTGGACACTCCGGGATTTATAAGACTCTGAGAAAGCTCATGAAACGCTTTACGTGGGATAAAATGAAAGAGGAGGTGACAGAATTTGTTAGGACCTGTCATAGGTGCGATTATCTAAAGAACAGAATCAACGAAAAATGGGTCTTCTTGTGTCGGAGTTTAGCAAAAGAGTAGGTGCACACTGGATATTTGATATTATAGGAATTTAGCCCAATTCTAAAGGGTATAAGTTTATCTTAATAGGTGTCGATAATGTCAGTCGTTTTGTAGTACTGGAGAAATTGAGAACCTTAACATCGACATCTATAGCCTGTAAGATGACTGAGATTTTCAGTAGACTTGGCTCCCCAGAAGCAATATCGACTGATAATGCCTCAGTCTTCGTTTCTGATTATTTCAGGAAATTCCTATTTGGGCTTGGAATTAATCATATCAAACAGAGTCCATACCATCCAGGTGGTAACGCTGCGGAGAGACTTATAAAAACCTTGAAACCCTCCATTAGAGCTTATTTTTTTAATAAGCAACATTTATGGGCTACGCTTATTCCAGACCTTCAGTACACTTTAAATATTAGCGAGCACTCTGGGCTAAAGATGTGTCCAATCGAAGCTTTTTATGGACGTCCGAGTTATACCCCTTTGGAAATCCGATAGAACATCTGTGAGTCCTATCTCGCTGGTAAGTCAACCCAAGAAATTTGGCTGAAAACTTTGGTCAATATGGAAAAAAGCTGGAATAATAGGAGGAAGCTCATGATGCACCGAAGAAGAGAGGTGAACTTTAATATCGGAGATAAGGTTTTACTCCGAACACATGTTAAATCATCCTTGAAGGATCGTATAGCCAAATCTCTAAGTGACAAATGGCATGGGCCTTATGTTGTCAGGAAGTTCCTCACACCCAATACCATTCTTGTCTCTGACGAGAAAGATTCTATGACTTCTTATAGAAGGAGTCATGTATTTGACGTAAAGATTTATCGTGAACCTAGATCGAGAGATAATTAGATCGAAATTAGTACAGGAAGAGATAAGAAAATTTATGGTAAGGGATAGATAATTATATAATTGAGAATATAGCAAGGAATCATATATATGTATATATTTTTGAAATGTGTGATATTTCTTTGTTTTGTTGAGACGATTCTGAAACCCTGGCCACGGATTCAACAAAAATTTGCTATTATGATAAGACTAATTATAGAGTGTATTAATGTTTATTTTAATAATTTGCAAATAGTATTTATTGAATTATGTAGATATTTGCTTTGTATATATGTTAATATGTTTTTTCTATATTTTAGCCATTGTTATATTCCTTGCCAATTGGTGGAAAATTTTTGCATCTGGCAAAATTTTTTTTACGGTGGGGTGGATGTAACGAGTCGCCTTGAGGACACCCCCCGGCTCTACGACTAGATGGACTCGTCCCATGATGACGACTTATGAGAAGCGAGAGATTGTTATAAAATAATAAGAAATAATAAGGGAATAGATATTAACATTATGTAATAGTGTTGTTTAAAACTTGTTAGCTCTAACATGCATACATATTTAATCTTTGTATTTTTCAGCTAATCTTTTTTTTTAAAAATATAGAAAGGAAAGAGTAGGAGTGCGCGTATCTAAGAACTAAAATGGAAATCATTCATGTCTGCTAGCGCGTCACGTGATAAATCAAAGCTTCGTCTTATGCGGCTGCCTTGTGCCCGCATACTCTTTCTTAGTTGGTCATACAACGATAACGTTGTATGTAACATTAGCAATCTGTGCCTATTTACAGAAAGGGATCAGAGGCGAATTATGTGAGCAATATTATGTATAAAGAAAAAGAAAGACATATAGAGATTTCGAGATATTATTTGTGTAATCGGTAACTAAAATAAGAGTTGTTGTTACTATAGCAACGGTATAAATAAATATACATGTACGTAGACATCTTGACGAGTAAATAAGTGTGTGTATAAAGGTTTAGATATTTTGTTGGGTGTGCAGAAAAGTTAATTATGTACACTTCTCATGGTCAAATATTAAAAGCCAGTTAAGAAAGTTTTAAACGCGTTGAATTATTTTGAAGATTAACTTAAGATACGAACCAGGCCCTTACAAAAATTGGTGCCTCACCACGGGAGTTATATAAGTGTCGTTTCGAAGGTTAGTAAAAAAACGGCAAGCTTTCAACGCGACCTTAATATTACTATATTACGAAGTGGAAAAGTAATTAAGCGAAATATGGCCATGAGTACGGAAAGTAATAATATAATTGGTGAACAGAGTGTATACCCTGAATTGACTCCGAGTAACAATTTCGCCGACATTCTAAAAGACTTGGCACAACAAATAAGAAATCAGTCCGAGTAAATCAAGGACCAAGTACGAAAAGGTGATGAGTTGGCGCAACAGATAAGAAATCAGTCAGAACAAATTTAGAGCCAATCTGAGCAAATGAAGAACCAGTCCGAACCAATTCAAGAAAAATTGGACCATTAAATTCAGCATGTGGATGAAAAATTGCACCAGAAATTAACTCAGTTAGCCCAGGACTTTGACGAAAAAATAGTGAAATTGAATCAATGTAATGAAGACAGATGGGAGCATGTGCAGCATCAGTTAAATCAGATGAACCTACATGTGGTGGAAGAACTTGAAAAGTATGAAGAGAAAATAGAAAAAGTTGTACAAAGAAGCACAGAAATGCAGGAATCCATGGATGTTTTAGAATCAACAATTAACGCTCATGAAAACCATATTAAAGTACTGCGAGAAGAAGTAAATTTCATCAAGGAAAGGTGTATTCCCGGTACTTCATTCCAGGATACCGAAGGCACGAATCATCCTATAGCCACAGGTTGGGTACCTGATCACCATCCCAGAACAACATTGGAATTTAATGGATCTTCGAGTGGTGCAGAGAGTAGTGACGGAGAAGAACGAGTGAGGCAAACATCCAAGCGCAGACACATCTCCAGTAGAGGTATGAAGACATCCACAGGTAAACATTTGTGGTTTAGCGAAGTTAAGTCGCTCACAAAGTTTAGTGGCGTGCCAGGAGATATATCCGCTAGGGCATTTCTCGAAAAATTTCAAGATGAATGTGAGATCATCAGTGTAAATGAGTCTCAATTCTTAAAACTATTACTGCATATCTTGTCACCTTGCTTAACATGGTTTAAAGCTATTAGAAGTAGTCTTCATACGTATTCAGATTTTAAGAATGCTCTTTTGTCAAATTATGAAAACGATTTTATGGTAGCAAATAGAGATGCTGTTTTGCGAACAAACCACTACAATCCAAAGTTACACCGGAGTATTACTGAATTTGTAGTATCGACATATCATGAGTTAAGATCATTAAATCCGAATCATCCGGAATCCCGAATTATAGCTTCCATTAGGATCTTATTGCCATTTAGACTACAACAGTTGTTAATGTCGGCTCAGTGTATTAACTTCAACCCATTAATTATGCTCATTCAGAGTTATGAGAGTCAGTCTGTAATTCAGAATAACAATAAGATGCAGGATAGAGGTCAGAGTAATTATGCACGTAATCAGACACAATCTGCATCTGTTCGTAATGTAGATATACAACCTGAAAATGATTCTAGTGTTCGTAGTTTCAATAATAGAATGGTACCGTAGTTATAATGGTACCGGAAATCAAACGCAACCCAACTATAGAATTGGAGCTAGGAATTTTAAAAATAACAACAGTAATTTCAGTAGGAGAAATAGTTACCGTCGATCCTCACAAAATCAATTTGCAGATGGCAGGATTTATGTAAATAGGAGTCAAAATATGATATCATCCTATGAAAGACAAGAACGTACACAAGATTGTGCCATACAATGTTGCTTAAATGAGCCGTTCGAACATATAACTTGAACTGTCAAAAAGGCGTCCGATGGATTTGTATTAAATTGACCTTTGCTTACGTCTATGGTTGATATGTTCTTCAGTCGATTTATTATTAAAATGTATGTTAAAAACATATGTAATTATGAAATATTTTGATTATGGGTAAAACTCATTATTTACTGAATATTCACGAAGTTAATTATTGGCAGTTAACTAAAAATATTATTGAATTTATTCCTTATAGTCTTGTTGCAATTTCCTTTTATAGCATTAATTGAAGAAATGATAATTTGCGTTTCATGTCTTTTACGAAGTTATCTCATAATTATTTATTTGAATATTATGAATATTTAAAAATAAAAAATCATAATTTTAATGTAAACTTATAAAAGTAATGACAGATATATCAAATAAATGCACCTTATTATATGGAAAGAGTAAGAATAATGAATATTGAATCTCTTAAGTTTTCAAAAGTTTATTATATGTATTAAATGATGACCATCAATGCGTTTATATGTTCCAACTTTGTTGACTTCTGATCCTATCAATATTTAATATTATGAAGATCTTTGTTTTTAAATAGTGTTGTTTGTATATGAAGGAATAGTTAATTTTGTACCCTAGAAGGAAACTACTAGTTAGGTTTAATTCTTGAATAGTCTTACTCATGATAATTATAATTTGTCGTTATTGATATTGAGATATATTAACAAATATAAAAATGTGTAATGTTATAATATATGTAAATGGAAAAGTAGAATATGTGTATTAAAGGTAATATTATATATATGAGGGCTATTCAAAAGGTAAATGTTTCATGATATCTAACCCAGGGTTCTTTCCTTCATAGTAGAACTATTATGGAAGTCCCGTTCGAGGCGACATCTACAACGATAACGTTGTATGTAACATTAGCAATCTGTGCCTATTTACAGGAAGGGATCAGAGGCGAATTATGTGAGCAATATTATGTATAAAGAAAAAGAAAGACATATAGAGATTTCGAGATATTATTTGTGTAATCGGTAACTAAAATAAGAGTTGTTGTTACAATAGCAATGATATAAATAAATATACATGTACGTAGACATCTTGACGAGTAAATAAGTGTGTGTATAAAGGTTTAGATATTTTGTTGGGTGTGCAGAAAAGTTAATTATGTACACTTCTCATGGTCAAATATTAAAAGCCAGTTAAGAAAGTTTTAAACGCGTTGAATTATTTTGAAGATTAACTTAAGATACGAACCAGGCCCTTACAGTCAGCCAGGACGGATCGTTTACTCATAGTTGCATGTGTGGTGACGGTTATGAAACGAAACGTGTACCAGTTGTTGCTTGATGTCGTTGTCTGTGTCTGTGTTTAACAGAGATGTCGAACGGGGGCAATGAATGTATTGGGCATAACGGCAAAAGGAAAGAAAAGTGTGGAAAATAGTGTTTTGTGCTATGAAATTAATTGCAGTTTCTCAGAAGCAAGCATTTCTGTTAAGGTTTTTTTCATATTTTAAGCAGAAAGATTATAGGAGAATAGGAGCCGAGGCAGGAGTTGTGCGGGGGACCAAAGGAGGTCAACTTTGTGCCCGCTTATATGTTACGAATTTGTCCTAATAACCAGTGTAATCGTTTTGATTACGGTAGCCTTCATTATATTTGGTTGGTTTGTGGAGCATTTTTGCCCCAAAGGACGAATTCTGCATTATTTTGTGGGACAATAAATCTGCAAAAAGAAAAGAAAGAAACTGAGGAACTATAGTTACTTGCTTTGGTTTTTATGCAGGAAGCTTTTTTCTTAGTGAGCTCAACTGCTATTGCAAGTGATCGTTCGTATGCCAAAACTATTTTCAGTTTGAATTTTTGGCGAGAATCTTTTCAAAGGTTCTACTTAAAAAGTGCCGTTTAACCAATATGTTTGTTCGCTTCAAGTTTCGTGTCGATGGCCAGTCAACGAAGCCAATTCCAATGCAGTAAGATCGTGAAACAAGGTAACAAGAAGACGGAAAATTTGGGTGAGTGAATTTTCAATTTAAGTAGGATGTAGGTTACTTTGTAAACAAATCCTGTCTGGTAGTGATTAGAGTTGTTTTCGCTTTGATTAGGACGCTAATTACATTTGTTTTAAATTGCCATAGTAGAGATCTGTTTCATATTCTAGTTAAATCCTCCCCAGAATGTTATTTTGAAATTGGTGGAATGATAATCCGGGAGTATTGATCCGAATTATTTTGAAGAATAGTAAGAAGTTCGCCATTATTCCCTGCGGATATGTTTGTGAATATTGATGCGTTATTAAGACTCGTTAATTCGTTCGTAATTAAATTTACTTCTGATGAATGGTTTCCATTGATATTCTAGATTGTGCACAAAAGAGTATAACTTTGCGAAGAACATTTAAATTTGATGGTTCATTGTGCAAATGTTTGATTATCATAAAAGATTAGTAATTGTGGAATCAGTATTCTACGTCATTTGGAAATCTAGTAAATTTTTTCAAGTTAGTACAGTCAGGTCCAAAAATAATAGGACTAGGTATAATTTTTAGTAACGAGTGTTGTGTTATAAATATTATGAATTTGATTGGAAAGAAATTCATATAATTAACTGTGATAGTTCTTGATGTCACCAATTAACGATTGAAGTACAGTCGGTGGCATAAGTAATGGTACCATAGATTTTGAGTCAACATTGAAACTTTCACTAGATATTTAAGGAAGAATTTTTCTCTAATCAAAATATTTGAATTGATGAAATATTGTTGAGTCTCATTAGCTTCAGATTTATTATATTATTATTATTAAATTTTCAATTATTTCGAGAAATTACTTTTTAACTTTTAGTGTTATATTCAAATGAATTTAGATTCATATTGAGATACCGAGATTGCTATTAGGTATTGCAATTAAGTTAACGATCATTTTTTGAATCAAATTAAATTATAGTTTAAATTTTGAAATCACTTAAGAAATATTTCGCGAGTTAAATATATATACATTTTTTATATTTTTCCTTTGTTGTTATTGCTGCTTTGTGCATATATATTAATCTAACTTATTAGTATATATACACAACCATCTCTGTTAAAATAAAGTTTGTTATTAAAAATTTGAAATCTGGTTTATCCATTATTTATGATTATTTATTATATCCTGTTTATTCTGTGCTTTGCATTAACATATTCACAAGGAATATCAATCCGTATAGCCTATCGAAGCGACTTTGGGTTTATGTGTCTGTTCTGCCAAGACCCTTCTTTCAGGTTTTCTACTCGAGTTTAAATCGATTGTTGAATTATAATTCTTTTTCTTTTTTTTCCTTATTGAGACTCTCGATTTGGATTCGTGTGGCGGAACTGGGAGGAAAGGGTCGTTACATAATCAACGAGGAATTGGACCCGGTGCCACAGAAGGCTGGCGTGCTAGCCATAAGACCAAACTGTGGGGGAGGGAGTTCGTATTGTTTATAGCGGGCCATATCCTTTGTGAAGTTTTCCTAGGTAATGAATGTCTTTTTCAAAAATGGGTTTAAAATATTAAAAACACTATGGTAAAATGTAAAATATAGGCTAGTACCAGAGGGAGGGCGCCAAAAAGTCTCTTTGCCCTGGTGAAAATTTGGCCTGGTCCGCCCCTGCGTACTTTCTGTATATTTTTTGGCCTTGCAGCTTGTGCGGTCCCCTTGCACAGGGTTGCGGGGGCGGTATTTACGCCTATGGTTCAAACCTAATTCAATAACTGCTTAAGAAATTCTACCATCAGCGTGGAAACGGGAATATATATTTTTCTAATAGTCCTATAGAACTTCCACTCAAAACGCTAGATGAAATTAAGTAGGAGGATCTGATGTTTCCTAAGTAAGTTCCTTTCAGAAAGTTTGCTATTTCTTTAACGGCGATGTAAATAAACATACCGGATACTCATCGTTATTAGACCGACACCAAACCATCCTGGACAAATCCCTCTAGAACAATGATCGGCAAAAGTTTATTCTGCCTAATTTTATAAGCAACTCAAGGGTGAAACACTTGTTAAAGAAAGCAATGCTGTATATACACTTCCTTGTTTCTGACAAAATATAAAGTGCTTTGTAATCTTTAGACACTTTTCCTATTCTTTTTGTCACCCTTGGTTGTGTAGGGCGGCCTCGAACAAATAAAGAAGAGGTAATATTACAGTCAAGGGACGCAATAAATATATTAGGTATTTCATTTGTTACCTAACCATAATGGCCTAGAGTCGTCTTCGGTAGAATAAAAAATGCTACGTGATATTCCATTCACGAAGGAGGAAAGGATACTCTAAATATATTTCTTATTCATTTTGTCTGCCCTGCTTCTTTCTGTTGGGACGGTCCCAAATTATATACTTTCTGTTGGGACGGTGCTGAAAAGAGAGGGGGGAAATAAAACTTCGTGCCTCCTCATACATCATAAATTTTGTTACGTGGTTGCTCAAATTATTACTAAAGAAAGCACTTTAAACTAAGATGTCTAAAGTTACTACATTATGTAAGGGTGGCATATTCAGAAATAATAATAATAATAATAATAATAATAATAATAATAATAATAATAATAATAATAATAATAATAATAAATATGAATGTCTTTGGAGAGCCGAAATTATGTGACACGAATCATTACATGTAGAGCTTTAAGATGAGTGGTCATAGGAGAGGAAAAAACAGGATTTTTCTCTGTATGACTCTCTAACGTAAAGATTATGTGCTGAAGGTAAGAAGCATAATCATTCTACAACAGGTTGCTTTTACGTAGAATATCAGTTACTTCAGTTCTCCTCCTTCGGGCTGCTTACATCATGTGGTAAATTCAAAACAATTTCAATTTAAGACAAATACATTGTAAAACTTTTCCGTAATTAAATATATATAGGGAAATCTGTTATCAAAGTGTCCAAAAAAGTAGATGAAGACTATCAAGTGAGAAACATTGTGAAACTTTATAAAATTCTCCAAATTAGAATTAACATTTACTGAAAAACATTCGTTATGCACCAGTGAGCATGTAGTGAGCAGCGAGCACAGGGGAAATAATTACGAAACTATTTGCAAACAAAAATTAGAAACACTAATGCATGTGCCACAACGACATTTTCTCTTTTTATTGGTTGAGTCATGAGTTTTACACATATGTTACAATTTGAATCTTTCCCACATAAAAAATAAATAAAATAACCATACAAATAAAAATGACAACGGCACTTCCATGAGGTTCGAACCCACTACCTTCGACATACAGACTAGTTGTTTTAACTGCCTGAGCTAATTGTTTTCTAACGTGAACTGAATCTGTTCTACGGTAAAGAGAAATTTTCCTTACGATTGTGCTAAGAATACGTCTTTTTCCATAGGTAATTTCCACTATTTGCTCTATCTATACGTTAATACTTAGCATAGATTCATATATTTGGAGTTCGCTGATAATGCATGTAGTAAGACATATTAGAAATGTGTCGTTAAAAGTTTCGTTTGTAGATCTAATCCACGTTTCCCTGAATGACATAGATGTCGCTGCTTCATTTTGAACTGCAGAATTCCCTCGCGTTCTTCAAAATTTCCTACTTTAGCACAGTTGGTAATTCTCGAGATTTCTGTCGATTTAATGTTTTTTGCTTCTAATTTATTTATTTTAAGCTAATATCTAATACAAATATTAAAAACGGGTTTGTTATTCACCTGTCCTGTTGAATAAACCTTTCGAAATTTAGAACATATAAAGAAAACGGAGATATTTTCAAAAAACTTCAAAATAAAGAGACGCGTCATTTATTTTGCTCATAGTAGTACATCTGACGAAACAGCATGGAAAGCAACATCCAGAGGAGGGAGAAGCGGTTTTAGTGGTTATAACGAGATCTCGTGAATACATTTGTACTCACCAGCAGACGACGAGAAATCTGCTCTTTTCATCTACACAAAGTAAATAATTAAATGTGTATTTAGTATATTTGAA
Source organism: Thermobia domestica (assembly GCF_964235325.1). Taxonomy (NCBI): domain Eukaryota; kingdom Metazoa; phylum Arthropoda; class Insecta; order Zygentoma; family Lepismatidae; genus Thermobia; species Thermobia domestica. Next base: position 272,519,448 of record NC_137456.1, on the reverse strand, counting down.
TAAATTAAAATTTTTGACTTCTGTAATACCTATTCTGAACACTGCAAAACTCACACTCCTCCAAAACAGAACAAGTTGGCGGAAGGGTCAAGATATGAAACGAAGGAAAAGACAACAAAAACCTACAGTGGAAATGAAATCTTTGAGTTTTACGTTCTACGGTTGAGTAGCGTTTGATTGTGAGCTTTAGTGTTGATTGCGCGGTGGGGTAGTGTTTTTTTCACTTTGGTTTGTTTTCACTCTGTGAAAGCAATAATGTTGAATTTAAGTAGGCCTATTTGTCCTGGTATCTTCAAAGTTCATCGCAGATTCTGATTGTGAGAGCCTGGATAGACCGTCCCTTTCCCTTCCTGAAAAGAATGAAAACTTCATCCACACAAGGACACGAAAGACAGCTCCTTAGCTTTGAGTTCCATTGAAAAACAAATACTGTATAAATAAGACGAAATGTATGCTTCGAATTTTATGATGGTGTTAATACGAACGTTACAATGGGAGACCTGGTTCGATTTCCGGCGGGAGCTCAAGTGGTTCGAATCCCAGGTAAGCTGTAGGTAAACGTCTCATATAACCTTGCTACTGAAGGGGACGCTAATATCAAATCAAATGAACTTTACAAAAAAAAGACCAAGAGACTGGAGTTTGTGTTGAAATAATTACAAGCGATTACAGAAAGTAAGAGGAAATAGACTTTATAGCTTATGGTAAGTTATGAACTATTCTATTGTGTTTATCAATAAGTAACCAGTATTCCATTTTATTTATTTATTCTTGTGTTTAATGTCCAACTATTATGCACTGAGACTAAAGGAGACGGTGAAGCTTATGATAAACCAAATGATGGAATGAACAAAATGGGAGGAAATGGGAAAACCCTGAAAAAACTCACAGACACAGTGCTGGTTAAGCACAAAGCCCACTTGGTGGGCGGGATCTAATCAAGAAACAAACTAGAGGAGAGCGCTCTACCACTGAGCCGCCACGGGCCTTTATCTCTGAGCCTAACACAAACTAAGTTATAATTAGCATATATATTGCTAATACAGTTCTTGTGTTAATATACAGTTAAGGTGCTCAAAAATATGAAATATAGTGAGAAATGGTATTGTACAGTTAAGATATTGTCCTATACAAGCTGCGATAAACATGAATAAATTTTCAGGATATGCCACTGATACAAAGTCGAAGACTGGTTCGGGTAAACAAATTACTCCACGTGAAAGTAAAAGTGGAAATACTTAATGTTGGGAGAATGAATGGACGAGGAAGAGAGATTGCAAATCTAATAGAAAGAAGAAACTTGAAGATCCAATGCGTGACGAAACAAGATGGAAAGATAATAGAAAGAGAGAGCAAAGCGGTGGTTACAAGTTACTGTATAGTGGAACAAATCAACAAGAAAAAATGACGTAGAGGTTGTTCTTTTCAGTGATCTGAAAGATATGGTAGGTGTGACTAGGAAAGGCAGTCATACAAATTTCAAGTTATTCAGGGACGAAATTATCAAAGTAATGTGCGCATTTATTTTTTTTTTTTTAATTAGGCTATGAAGCGAAAGAAAAGACAGAATTCTGGGAGGATTTTAGGCAATGAATTTCGCAGCATCCCGATAAAGGAAAGAGTAATTGTGAATGATGACTTGAATGTGGAAGCCCGGAAAGTATTGAGAGGATATATAGTAAGTAGCTGGGATGTGGGAGAAAGCAACGAGGAAGGACAAAGAGTGGGCGACGACATTCGATTTGGCAATTTGCAATATGTTCTTTCAGAAGATAAAAGCGTAGTGAAAAATGAAGTCAAGTCGATTACATTTTGTGTAAAAGACAATATCTCAAAAAATTAAAAATGCAGGATAATAAAAGATGAGAGCTTGGCTCCGTGCCATAGAATGGTGAGCTTAAACTGGTACTTGACGGATAGATTCAATAACAGACCATGAAATAGAGAACCGAAAATTACATGGTTGAGACAGAAAGAGGATAGATTAAGAGAATCTGGATGTAAACAATAGAATCACGCAGATGGCCACAAAGAAGACTATGGATAGATTTTCAGAAAAGTCTCCCTGCAGGAAAAGATACCTTGTTGTGGAACGAGGAAGTGCAAGAAGCTATTAACGGAAAGAGAGAAGCAAACAAAAATTGGGATGTCTCTAGGACAGAAAAGGATAAAAGTGTAAGGGTTGAAAAGAAGGAATGTCTCAAAACTACATTTTCGAGAAAACGGCTTTTTAATATTGAAAACCGTGTACAAAATGAATATTGTTGAATTACACGAACAATCACCTAATAAAGTTAAAGGTTATTGTGCATTTGTTATTGTATGCAGTAAAATAGTACCCAGAGTCACCAACAGATAGGCCAAAGCACTCGTTAAAGCACACACATGGACATCCCTTGCTTTTCACTTATCCTATGTAGCTTCAAGGAGGATAATAAATAAATGAAAAAATGAAATATTTGAGTCTTACGTCCCACGATTATGACGGCTAGGCTAAAGGAGACGGTGACGATGAGAAATGAATTAAATGGTAGAATGAAGAAAGTGGAAGCAAACGGGAGAAACCCGAGCAAACCCTCGCACACGGTGTTTGTCCACCACAAAGTTCACTTAATGCAGCAAAGTGGGCAATGGCTCGAGCAAAAGCGCAAGCCTGGAACGAACTGTATGATCAACTTGAAATATCAGGGGGAATGAACAATCTATGCAATTAGCAGAGACAAGGCAACGAAGAATATTACGTTTATTAGGCAAATGGAAAATGACCAAGGACTGGTGCTTTTCCGATGAAGATAGGATCAAAGAGAGCTGGGGTACTAATTTCAAAAAACTTTTAAGTGAAGAAAATCCGAAGAAAGTTTTCAGCGAAGAATCTAAACATATTGGAGGAACACTAAAAATAAAGCGGAAAGAAATAAAGAAAGCATTAAAAAAATAAAGGTAGGAAAAGTGATAGATCTAGATGAGATACCAGTTGAAGCGTGCAACAGTTTGGGACGAGAAGATATAAACATAGGTGATCTGGTGCAGAAAATTTATTAACAGGAAAAAATGCCAAGTCAATTTGAAAACGGTGTTTACTCATTTTTATGGAAAGAAAATATGTACAGGGCTGCAGAACTTGCAGCGAAGCCAAACTAATGTCACATACGATGAAGGTCTGGGAGAAAGTTGTAAATGGCCAATTACCGGAGAAAACATCAATAGGAAAAAGAACATTTTGAATTTATGTGAGGAAAGATTACAATGGATGCAATTTTTATACTAAGACAAATTATGGTAAAGCATCAGGCAAAAAGAAAGATTGCATATAGTCTTTATTGATTTGGAAGAGGCCTACGACAGAGCACCACATTAGAAAATATGAAGATGTCTGAGGAAGAAAGAAGTCCCAGAGAAATACGTAACCACAATCAAAGGTATGTATAGAGAAACTACGATCCAAGTAAGAAGTAGTTTGATATTCCGATGATATTGTAGTATGAAATACAAACAAGGAAGAAGCTGAAAGGAAGTAGATAGTTGGAGAGAGTGTTTGAGAGACAGATGTCTAAAAATTCGTAGCAAGAAAACTGAATATCTCGAGTTTAACGGAGAAGGAAATAGGGAATAAGAGTCAAGAAGATTGAATGGAATAAAGAATGTTAAATATTTAATCTTCTCTGGTGCAAAGAATGGTGACGTGAACGTGGAAATAACACACAGAATGCAAGTGAGATAGCAAAATTGAAATAAAATGTGCGCTTTTTGTGTAACCGCGGTTAGACCATCAACGGTTTACGATTCAAAATCATGGCTAATAATGAAAGTACGTCAAAAAAAAAAAAAAGATTGTATCTTACCGAAATGAGAATGCTACGCTCGATGTGAAGGATAACAAGAAGGTACAAAGTGAGGAATGAGACTGAAACGAAAACAACCAAGGTTATGAAAATATCTAACGGGTTCAAGAACGAAGACTGCAATAGTATGGCCATCTAATGAGAAGAACAAATGACTATGTGGTCAGAAGAGTGATGGCACTGGAAGTGAAAGGGAAGAATGGAAGAGGGAGACCAAGAAGGAAAGATAGACATGATCAGGAGTGGCTTCTGTGAGAAAGGTATAACAGGAGGACGATTCCGGGACAGGATTTTAACGAGAAGACTGTAACGTTCCTCTTTGAGCGTTACATTTTCTCAAAGAGAATATTTGCGGAAATGTTAATTAGCTCTCAGTTAACGTTATTTCTTTCTATATTTTCTCAATTCTCGACTCTCATGAAGGATTCAAGATGGTCGACAATCTGACTAGTGTGTGTAGTTATAGTATGCTACTTTTCTTTGTATGTCTATGTTTTGCGTTGAGCGGGTTTTGAGAGTAGCTCTGATTGTTTGAAATAATTTATTTTTTTTGTGTTTCATGTAAACGGAAGGATTATTATGAACATATATATATAAATGCTCACTCATATAATTTTTATTCCCCCTTAGTTATATCTGTATTATTATTAAAGTTGTCGTTTCCGTATTATGCTTTGATGCGCAGCATGGAATGACCAATCAGAAGCGAGCAGGCCGTGGAGCGTGCCCCCCCCCCTTCGACTTAGCTTCTTTGTACTGTAACGAACATGGCGGAGTGTAGTGAGAAGTACAATTGTCCATGTTTTTGGACATAAGGTTCCTTGCGAATTATGCAGTGGGCGAGTGTGTGTTTATTATCAGTGCCCATCTTAAGTATTACTGTGGTTAAACATTGTGTCAGAGGAAAGAATATCTAGTGCATTATAAAGGATACATACAAAAACTTGCTCGGCGTGTGTGTGTCTGACGTATTACTGGGATTGGTGTAATACTCGTAAATCACTGCTGTGATGAGACCTGAAGTCTAATAACCTTTCTCTATTGTCTCCAAACCACATTCGATTACGTATGGCTTCGTCCTCTTGAAGTTGGGAATCCTCGTCTTCTGATACAACGATTCATTGTCATCAGACCTTCTTAGTAAGGGACTCCATCCCATGTCACCGGTTATTGGTCATACCTGTTTCTGTGGAATTAAACGTTCCTGGACTGCCAATGGACAAACGGTTCTCATCCAATTTTGTTGAAGTTTCTTGAGTGATCCGTCGCCTATTCACTTACCAACAGTGTTGTGGCAACTTTGCAGCGAACTTCTGTCTACCTGAGCAGTGGTGGAAGGGTGTTTGCTTGGAATCAACTAAGGAGACGTTACCCTCTGGTCAATCTGTGCCGAATGGTGGTTGTGATTGCTGTATGGTGAGATGTTGGAGAAGTCGTCAGGACTTGTCGCCGCCCTGGGACATTGTTGTGCAATGTTTCTGCAGTGTTCCTGCTAGTGAAGTGAAAGTAAGGTTTGGTAACTGTTTCTCAGGTAATTATGTCTCCTATTATTTATTCCGTCTAGTGAAGAAACTGATGTCGTCCAGGAAGTTGTGAAAGGAATTTCGTCCACCGTTTATAATCTGTCCAAATCGTTTTTAACCACAATACTTAACGTCATATTAATATTTTCGTGTGTTCTTTCTACTGATACAATCGTTTATAAACAAACAATAATATACATTCAATAATTCTGGGTTTTCAGTGCTTTCATATTATCTGCGTCAGTTCACAATGTCTATAATATTGTCTAAAGTGAGTTCTGTCCGTAACATGTCCGAGTAAACGAAAGTGAGTCTCTATCCAGTAAGTCGAATCATACGCCGACGGGGTAGTCTGATATCAACACCGTTCCTTTCTTGCTCTGAATAAAATCATTCCCCAGAGATGTTTAGATGTATAACGTATCACTCGATACCATCTAGCTCATGTTCGCCCAGTAGTGGGCATTCCGTATTGTCTATTTCTAAGGTGCTTTATTTGACAAAGTGAAGTGAGCCTAGCGATGGCTAGTTTATGTTTGTTTAGTAACGGGTATTCTGTATTGTCTATTAATATCTATATATTCCACAATCTAAGTATTAAGTCGCCACACCACAAAATTTGCATTAAATCCTCGAGTTGTTTTCACGTCATGTTTAGCTATAATGTTGCTCACTAGATCAGTGAGGCACGTCGAGACGGTGGGTGTACGATACCGCTCGTACTTTAATGCGAAAGTGTCAGAAGTTGAGTTAAATTTCACTGGCTGGTCTTGTATTCCCCATAATGTGCTACAGAATGTATTGTTATTACCGCCGCTGTTAATTGTAAATTATGTTGAGGGAAATGCCTTCTTAACAGTTGGATGCGGACAAAGTGGAGAAGTTATGTACGTAAAGGGGGAAGGTCAATCGACACAGCCGTAGGTCTACTCTCCTCTGTAGTGAGATGTTTACGAGCAGTAATGTAATTGGTAAATTTCCCTTTGGTGAAGTAGCCCGTCGAGGTTTTGGTGCTATTGTCTAGTGAAATGTAAACAACTCTCTTATTGTTAGTACAGTGCTGTTTAATTCCTACTGTAACTCACCTTTGAGTTGTGTTGGCGTTAAAGGTTTGAGAAATTTAACGGAATACAAAGATTTTTTTTTCCTGAATCTAGCTGTCCATGATTTTAATTGTTAAAGGGGAGTTTAGTATTATACGTTATTACAAGGAAAGTTAAATAAACAGAGTTGCAAGATATGTGGTGTTGTCCTAAATGATTTTTTTTTCATCTCTTTTTCCTCAGCATCGACGATGCCATTAGTGTACAAGAATCTGGAGTAAGTAGCATTGTGTTTACTGGCCTATGAACTATAGCGTAAGAAGGAATAACGGCGACCCAATATTTTTTTTCCTTTCTCTTTCTTTCTTTCTTTCCTTCTTTCATTTCCCAAATGTCAGCTACGGATACAATTCAAGGTAATGAAAGTGTTGCTTTTCGAGTTGGCTACCCAGCCATAGAATTGAACTAGCGTAAATGGCACCCTTTTCAAGTTGGCAACACTAGCCAGGATTTTTTTGGGGGGGGGGAGATAGCGCTTTTCAAGACTCAATAGGAACGTCGATCTCACAGAAGTGAAAGAAGACGGAGGGAAAGAAGAAGAGTTTCAACTACAACATGAAACTAGCGATCGAAATGCCATCTCGCAAAAATTCATGATCTTATCAAATGCTTCTCAAAAATCAAAATCCAAGATGATTTTAAGAAAAATATGCTTTGGAAAATATTGGTTGTAGAGTATTTTTATTAAACCACAGCTTCAGATATGAATATGTGTTATTAAGCTGATAATGGTCAACAGTGCACTTAAGAAAAAACTATATAGAACAGGGATGCAAATAAGCAACAAAATTTTACCAAGAAATAAAGCTACTAGTCCACATCCCACAATAGAAATCATTTACGTACCTTCAGTATGATATTCGTAAATACTCGCCCGCACCGATAAACCACTCGCCCCGGGCGAGTGGTTATTTGCATGCCTGGTATTGAATGAAATATTTAGGTTCTCTAGTAGCATAAGCATCAGATACAAGAATGACTCTTATTCTTCTTGTGGGACGAGCATTCTTGTGTCTGATAAAGATACAGCTAGAGTATCGAAACTTCACACTTAATACTTTTTTTGTTAAACATAAAAACCTATGCCTTGACTACATATTTTTGAAAATAATATATTCTTTTAACACTACATTAGTACCTTGTGTAAAATTTACGTGCAGCCTTTTTTGCTCACAACATCCTTCCTCCCATTACTACTCTTATAATCACACTCCCATTACTCCTCTACCGCAATTAATTAACTCATGGCAGCAATTACTATATGAGAAGCAATGGGGACAGAGGTCGAGGAAAAACGTTATTTTTGGACTTAAATTTTCGCACGGTAGTAATCTAGGGTTAAATTGCTTATTGCCTTTTCTACTTAAAATAATTTCATTTTAATACTTCTAATTGGAGAACTAAGTTTCCATATTTTTTTATAGTGAACATATTCTAATGTCTGAAAGGAAATCCTAGTTTCATTGCATAAATTGAAAGTGTCTCTTTTAAAATAATACTGTTGCTAATTACTGTATTTTGTATCACAATTAGACAACTTCTAGATGATACCTGAGTTCATTGCCAAAGGTTACGTAAGAGCGTATGACGTACGAAACATTAACTTGCGTGACGGCCTTTCAACCTCAACTGTTTTAACCTTTTCTGTTTCTTTCTTTGTGCAAAATAAAATTATGCTTTTTCACAACAAACGCTTTACTTGTCTAGTTCAATCCCCGTCAAAATAAGTATTCCACAAGTGTTGACAGGTCAATTAATGAAAGACGTCTTTAGAACACCTTTCCGTCCAATGCACCAATCAGCTACCCATCTTTCTCTTTCTTCATTATATCTTGTATCTTATCTCTGAGGATACAATTTGTCCTCGAGTAATCTCCTCTAGTCAGTTTTTTTTTTCTCTTTTTGTACTTATTTCAATGTTTTTATCTGTATTTCTAATGCTTTATCATGGCCTTTTTGTTTGATTTTTCTTTCATGTTTTATTTTTCTTTTGTTTCTTTCCCTTTGTTTTTCTTCATTTTCCTTTCTTTTTATCTTCTATTATTTTTCTTTCCTTTTTTAATGTATATCTTTCTGTCCAATACAATACTTCATACAAAGCATTCTAGTTCCCACATTTATGACGCATAGACTGAACGAGAAAGTGATATTGAAAATGAATGAAATGGTAAATAGGAGTAAACGATACAACCCCGAGGAAACACATGCGCATCGTGTTTGTCTACCGCAAAACACGCTGGGCGCGAGCTGGAAGAGAACCAAGGATTCCATGCACTAGAAGTGAAATTCTACCACTGAGCTATCGCGGCCCCGAAAAAGTTTTAGATATCATATGACTACACATACAATGACAACAGACTCTATATATAGTAGCTCTGTGGTAGAATACTTACCTCTGGTGCTTGGGGTTCCTGGTTCAGTCCTCGGTCAAGTAAGTTTATCTGTGGGATGAACAACATCGTGCCCTTGGGTTTTTTCGGGGGTACTCTCATTTCCTCATTTCACTAGTTCCTCCATCATCATGCAGTTGCATTAATCTTTCGCCTCTCTTAAGCTAAAAAGCATAATCCTGGGACGTTTAATTGAAAATTTTCATTTCATTTTTCTTTATTATACCGGTATATATATATATATATATATATATATATATATATATATATATATATATATATATATATATATATATATATATATATATATATATATGGCATTTTGTTTTATCGTATTCTGCACAAGGTTTTCGAACATCACGAAATATTTAACACAAAATTTGTTCATCTGATTAAATTATGATTTCTAGGGCATACTGTGGCTCAAGGTGGCCTTTGCGCGGCGACTTATTATTGGTTCCAGTTCTTTAGAAATATAACACATTGCTCACGTACCCTACACATGCTTTGAACAAGTGCCATTTAAAATCAACCGCCCAATCGATTACTATGGTATATTCTCTCTTTGGTCCAACAATCTTCTGGATTTCTGATCCAAGCACATACATTCCTTTTATTCATTAAGGATTATACTACTAAGCTGGTTTTATTTTGCTATTGACGTTCCTGCTACCAAAATTGAAACAAATGGATCAACTTATTTTTGCCAGACATATGTATTTGTATTCGTGGATTTTGCGCGGGAGACCCGGGTTCCATTCCTAGTGAAACTCATATGGTACGGATTCCGCGTTAAGTTGCTGGTACATGTCTCTTATAGCCTCGGTGCTGAGAGAGACGCTAAATACTAAATCAACTAACCAACCAATAAAATTCTAGACAAACGCCACTTCAATAACAACTTAATCCTATTCACAATTGGCCGAATATCTAGACCAATCTCTCTGCATCATACTTATCCATATATGCTCGCATTCGTGCGATAATATTCACAAATGAACGTATATCAAATTAGAAATAGTAACGAACCTCTTTACTCTCATCGTCAACAAGATAACATAATGCACGGAATCCCTGGTTCGATTCCCGGTGGGAGAACCTAATAATTTGAATGCAGATGGTGGATTGAAGTTCATCTTAAACTGTAGATTAACATCTAAGGTACGGTTATATTGAAATTTTCTTACTGCAATCTTTTCTTTCTTTCCTTGAATGGGACAGAAAAAGAAAAAGAAAAACAAACACATTGTACTGGATGGAACCTGGTGATGCTTAATGTTGAATCAAGCTTCGAATCTTGAATCTCCTTTCCTTAAACGTGTTTGTTTTCCGCAGTGGATGATCAAGTAGACAGCGTGCTGATTGGTTACCTGCACATACACACATACACTCAAAAGGAATGTATGTTTTCCCTTTTCACCATGTCCAACAAAAAACACATACAGAGAGAAAATCGACTCTTAGAAGCTTGCACTGCATTTATGAGTGAGTCAATATTCTTCGGTCGTAAATAAATGAGTACTGTTCTTGCTTTGCAAGTGGACGATGTATCTTGAATTCAAGGCGACAGGTCATGTTCGGATCTCACTACAAACTATAGGTCCATGTCTCATATAGCCATTAAAATGTGTGAACTAAATAGATAAATCCTATTTATAGGAATATGATGGCCTGAAAGCTATTAAATTACAATTTAATTGAAAAGATTAACTCTAAATATAATATACACATTTCATGGTAGCAAGGAAGGAACAGGAAAAACAAAACACAAACGCAACTTCTACACTGTAAACAGAGAAATATTTTCAGAATAGTAATGCTATTGTACGATCTCATGTTTAGACAATCGTTTATGTGCACTCGCTACGAGTAATTCAAGAGGAACACAATTAGATGATAGATCCTCTCTTTCTTTCTATTGGGAAATATGGTGGATCAGTTTTAGAGCGCTTATCTCTGGTGCGTGGAGTCCCAGGTTCGATGGCCAGCTGCGTAAGTTTGTGGTGAACAACACTGTCAGTGAGGTTTCTTGGGGTACTTCCGTTTCCTCCCACAACTCATTTCACCAATTCTTTCATTGTCAATCACTTCCTTTAATCGTCGTCTCTTTAGCCTAAAGGAGGGTGCGGTGGCTCAGTGGTAGAGCGTTCATCTCCGGTGCTTGGAGTCCCTGGTTCGATCCCAGCTCGCGCCATGTGGACATTGTGCTGGACAAACACCGTGGTCGTAGATTTTCTCGACGTTCTCCCGTTTGCTCCCACTTTCTTCATTCCACTATTTCATTCATTTCTCATAATCACCGTCTCTTTTAACCTAGCCGGCATAACCGTGGGACTTAAAAGAAAGAATCCTTTAACCTAAGTGGGACCTAAAAATTTAGAGATTTAGGCCGTTTATCTTACATTGTTGTAGAGGAAGAATAAAATTCAGTATTAAACTCCTAAAATTGAAATATACAGTGACGGTAATTGCAAATTTGCTATCTTAAAAAAAGCGAGCGTGGTGAGTTTCTATAATTGTACTCAGTCGACATTTATGTGTTTGTATCTCGGTGCCTATTCCACGATAATTTCAATAAGATTTATCTCAATTTAATAAAAAAAAATGGTATGTATGTGTTCTCCGGATTAACTCTATTGTTATTGACATAATCCAAGAAGAAAAAGGAGGTCAAGGAGAATAAATTAGATTATATTGGAAGTTTTGGGTGCTATCAAAATCAAGAGAGGTACGAAGATGTGCAAGTAGGCCCATCTCAAAAGTAGTTTTCTGTTGGAAATAGACATTGACAACAAAGTAACAACATACAAGTACGAATGGTACTTTTAATATATATATATATATATATATATATATATATATATATATATATATATATATATATATATATATATATATATATTATTCTATCAGGCCTTGTTTTCATTTTGTACTAATACACAATAACACACTGAGCAAGGCTATGTGATAATATGTAAAAAAAAAATAATAAAGCAGTATCACGTAACAGTTTCAACACAATAACTGTGTCTTCATCAGACTTCCACTCCTTCTGGCTGCTTAAGAGTTGGTCATCACTTATATAGTCTCCGGAGATCAACTTTTAATTAGGCTCCGCCCCTTCATTAAAAAGTAACACTTGTGTGGCTTTCGCTTTCACTTTTTAGCTGCACTTTTATTCTCCTTAAGAAGAGAGAGAAGGGAGAAGAAATATTGAGAATAATAGAAGAGGAAATGGGTGAAAAGAGAATAGAAAATCGGGACAGTAAGAAAGTAAGAAAAGGATTAGAGGCATTGTGGGAGAATGGATACTGCATAATCAGAGACAGGATTCTTAAAATGAAGGAACTACTTAATATAGGATCTTGTTTGAGTCCAGTACTATCAGATATAGTAATGAATCGATGGGAGAAGGAGACGATAGAAAGAGGAGGAGAAAGACTGCTTCTTTTTTGCCGTTATGTGGACGACTGTTTAGGAATATGGAAGGGAACGAAAAGGCAGCTGGAGAAATTCATAAGGGACGTGGAAGATGAAAAGAAAGGGATTAGACTAGAAAATGAAATAGAAGTAGACAAGGAGATAAACTATTTAGATATGAAAATTAAGAAGTCGGAAGAAGTAGAGTTTATTACATTCTGGTACCAAAAAGAGTGTGCAGCGGGAGTGTATTGCCACAAACGAACTGATGTGGATGAGGGGATAAAGAAGAATTTCATAAAAAGCATGGAAGAAAGAATAGGAGACCTAAACACAAGTGAAGAACAGAGGAAAACCGATTTAAAGAAGTTCTGGACACAGCTAAGGAGAAATGGATATAACGAAGAGGATAAGATCACAAGAGACATAGCAAGAGAGGGAAAGAAAGAGGAAGAAGACAAGAACAAAAAATGGTTTGGAATAGAAAGCCTAGGCAAAGAAACAGAGAAGATAAAGAGAATGCTTCGGAAAGCAGGAATTAGGACATACAGGAAAGGAGGAAGCAGAATAATTGAATTAGTAAGAAGAACCAAGAGAAAAGCAGTAGCGGACAAAGACCAAAGGGGAGTAATATATAGATTAGGATGCGCGGAGTGTAACAAAATTTACATAGGAGAAACTAAAAAGAAAATGCAAGAAAGGATTAAACAGCACCAAGATGATGTAAGATTTAAAAGGGACAACAATGCGATATACAAGCATCATAAAGAGACAAACCATAGGATAGGGTGGGAAGGAGCAGAGGTCATAGAAGTAGAGAACAGAACTTTGGTGAGAAAATGGAAGGAAGCTAGGGAGATTATGAGGGCAGGAAACAAGGTGATGAATTGGAATGTAGGATTCTCGATAAATAAAGAGTGGGAGAAGATTCTGCTTAAAGAAGAAGAAATGAAAAGGAAGAAAGAAAGAGGAAAAATTAATAAGGAAAATAAGGATAATTAGAGGACAGAATGTATCCAACGGAAAAAAATAAACTTTTAATTGGACACGTGTGCAGCTAAAAAGTGAAAGCGAAAGCCACACAAGTGTTACTTTTTAATGAAGGGGCGGAGCCTAATTAAAAGTTGATCTCCGGAGACTATATAAGTGATGACCAACTCCTAAGCAGCCAGAAGGAGTGGAAGTCTGATGAAGACACAGTAATTGTGTTGAAACTGTTACGTGATACTGTTTTTTACATATTATCACATAGCCTTGCTCAGTGTGTTATTGTATATATATATATGCACCATTTTCTATGTTGTTTCTAGTGACAAAATATAAATAAATAAATACAAAAGTTTATTTCATTTTGAGTTCCACCTAAGACAAAATGGGTTTAGTTGAGGAAGAAAGATTTAATATAGACATTGTAATGTGCTATGTCAAAGAGTAAAAGAATTGTTATGGATGAAATTGGAGAAAATGATTCCTGATATGTTTCTTTTTTTTTAACCATGATTCCACCCTGTAAAATATAAAGCAAAAAATTAATGACTTATTACTAGAGCAACCCAGATTATGCTTTATTTTTTGTTTATTCTTTATTTTTTTCAAATTATGCTTTATTGTTAATTTCAATCATTGTTTTACATTAATCTTGTATAATTTACTATACATTAAATATTCGAAATATCTTGATCTGTTTATTAATTCTTTATGCAACCAGTTTCTTTCATATTTAATGAAATTTCTATTTAATTCACTGTAAAGAGATATGCTTTACTCGAGTAAGTTTTTCTATCAATAGTGTACGCATATATACAGAAAAGGAAAGTGAAAGATACCACCAAAAAGTACAGAAAGTGCTCAAGTTCAAGAGGCACACATAACAACATAGTGTGGAGTTCTTGTATACTATTCATTGTTGGTAGAAAGTTTTCTTCCTCTTTTCCTTTTTTTCTTTTCTCCACATCAAAGGATTAAACCGAAAAGTTTACAGAAATAAAAATAAACTTTTCATTGTTGCATTGTTATGTTGTCAATGATTTTGCATTGTAAATATTGGTTTTAAAAGATATTTATACAGTATTTTAAACTTGCAGTTAAACAGAATTTTCCAAGAATTGTACTATGTATTTTAAATTATGCTTTATGCTTTATTTTTCTAAACTTATGCTTTATTATGGTTTTAAAATTAGTTTCTTCTGGATCCTTAGACAACCACAGCCATGTTCAAAGCCAACCATATGTGTAAATTGCTGTTATGCCTTTGGGTTGCTCTACTTATTACCATGTTATGATGTCCGTTTCGAACAGAGAACTATTTTTGAGATGAGCGGGAGACAAAACAAGGATTTCAGACCTGAAAATTTGTCTGTATTATTATGGCTCGATACTTGTAATATTATTGCAACGGTGCACCAAAAAATTCGTAAAAACTTTTTTTTTAATGCCCTAATCCTGGATTAAGTTATACTGAAACTAAACCATTCAATTATATAGAAGGGACGTAAAACTCAAAAACTCAATAATATAGAAAGGTAAATAAATACGCCTACAATAAAAACTTTAAAGATTAATTTACATGAATTATAAAGAATTAGAAGGCATACTTTGCAAATAGTTTCAGATCTTTTTTCTTTTTTGTTTCTATTTCATGTTACAAATATCTACAATAAATATCATGTATATACGTATTTTAGGCGTTGTTCAGTCACTGTCGCATCCATGGGGAGGACAGTGGGAGTTTACACCATCCCAAAGGCTACCTTTTCATAGGCGTTTATATAAATTATTGCATTATTTTATTCTGATTTAATATAAAACTCCATATTTCAACTGGACATTAATTGTCAAGGAGGTGGTTTGCTTCCTCCTAACGACCCTTCTGGATCCACCAGTGGATGGAACTATCATTTACTCGGAGATAAAACTGCAATACGCAAGAATATCTTTAGCAGAAGGTTTGAAAAGAAATGCATCGTAGAGTACGTAAAATAACCTAGTATAGTGAAGATTTAGAGTGCATTTCAGTGTGTGATCAGGCAAAAATCTACGTTGTAGAAAGAAATATGACCATAAGAAGTATAAGAAGCGCATCATCACAGTTCAGTTCTGGAACACAATGACGTTTTGAGTGCTTGGTGGAAATTAGGACCTTATCTACTTCTGTCGTCATAAACGGAAAAAGAACTATTTATTTATGAAATATGAACAAAATTGAAAGAAGCTTTTATTCTAAAACTTCATGCAAAGAAAACTACCCGTTTGGAATAGTGAATATTCCAAGAATTCATTCATCATGAGTAGAGACCGGATGTTTAGGCATTAAAACCCTGAGAAATATCCAGGCAAATAGGCACTTAAAATTTTAAAAATAGGCAGCAAAATAGGCACTAAAATCACTCGAAATAATGACAATAAAAGCTTAATATAATTAAACAAATAAATTGAAGTCATAGATAATGTACAAAGAATATAAAAACATGCCTGTTTGCTAACAACTTCTTTTACTCTATATAGAAAAAACGAAGCTTGACATGTATTTCATGTATATTTGGTAAATACATTCTATACAGCCAGGGGCGGCTTTACGATTCTAATTATGGGTAGGCCCGCTCCGTCGCTTATGAATGCATATACACATTTGATTGATTAATTACAGTAGGAAATTACTTTTACAGTAGTAGTTGATGCTATTTGTTAAATAATTATCTACTATTAATATAACTAGTGGGAAATATATTTACTCTTTATTGTATCATTTAGCGTTTATACATTTTCAAAACTTTTAGGTAGACCCGTCCCTACTCGACCTACCCGCTAAAGCCGCCATTGTATACAGCACTTTATCACTACACATAACAGTCCAAATTCTATACACTTTATCAGTACACACAGCAGTCCAAAGTTTTACAGTACTTTATCAGTAACATAGCAGCATAGCTGCGGCATCTTATTACTACAAACGGCACTTACATTTTTCGGAAGTTGCAGAATCCTTTCGTGATATATAAAATTATATGTTTTTCCCAATAAAGTCTTATTTTGAAGAAATCGCATAGAATAGGCAACGTTAGGCACTAAACCAATTATTTAGGCAGAAAGGGGCGAAATAGGTAAAATAGGCAAAATAAAATTGACTTAAATTGAAACTATAACTCCCCCATATAAACTTTAAAAGGTTATTTGTGATAATATCTTTAATATTAAAGAATAGGTATTTTGCCTAACATCCGGTCTCTAATCATGAGAATGCATTCATCATAGCGTTGATAATGAAATATTAATGAATTGTCTGAATCGTTTTTGACAAAATTGTCCGAAATGAACTCTCTCCAAGAGTAAACTATACCTTATCTACATCTTCTATCCTTGAGATGTCGCACACCAAAGGAAATGATTGTGGAGATGAAAGAGACTTATCGAGAGGAAGCCCCGTCATATGATGGTGTGAAGCACTAGCATCATCAGGTCAAGTGTGGTTGGATTTCCACAGAAATGGACGGCACTAATGAAAACACCATTGGGCATGTTGAAGCCGCTAGCTTGGAGAATAGCCGCATAACCATTCGCCAACTAGCTGAATATATTAAGAAAAGTGAGAATATATATATATTTTTTTAAAAAAATACACGCGCATTTGCATATCCATAAGGTGTCTTTTCAAAGGGTTCTCCAACTACTGACACCTTTCAGAAAGCAGGAACCCACACAGCAAGGAATATTTTCTCAACCAAAAGAAAATATTTTCCTTGGTTTCCAAAAGGTTTTCCTTCTCTGGAGATTTCCATGCTGGTTTCCCTAATGTATTCCGAATATTTCCGGAAAATATTTTCCCAAAAATGTTTAGAAAACATTTTAGAAATTACCGAAAGTACATTTTGAGAATGCTAGCCGGAAAGTATATCCAGGAAAATATTCACAAAATGTATTAGAAATATTTTATTGGATGTAATCTAATATGTTTTCACTATTGAGAAGGAAAATATTTTCGAAATGATAATAAAAATGTTTTCAATATATGATATGGGAAACAATGAAAGGAAATATATTCCATATATTTGAAAAATGTTTTCTAATAGGTTATTTGCAATATTTTCTATTTTTACAAGAAAACATATTGAATATATATTTTTTAAAACGTTTAGAATATTTTAAAAATAAATTCTTTCGTAATATAAGAAATATTTTTCAGAAATGTTTTAAAAAGGTTTACTTAATTTTAACAAAAGTATTTTGGTAACCTTCTGTTATAACTTAAATGGAATATTTTCGTACAATATTTTAGTCTTATTTCCAGAATATTTTATCGGATTTTGAATATAAAACTCTAAAACAGGGAAAAGTAAACATATTAAAAATGAATAGAAAATGTTTTCCGTTATGTTTTGGAAAATATTTTGTGTTTTTAGTGAACAACATTTTATGATATATTATAGAAATATTTTTACATTGTTTTCAGAATACACTCTTCCGTTACTGGAGAAAATATATTTCTTGTTATATCTGAGAAATATCCCAAATGCTTACCGGAAATATTTTTAGAAAATGTTTGGAAAACATTTTATGAAGTACAATAAGTATATTTTTAGAACGTTAGAAGGAAAATAATCTAAGGAAAATTTTCACAAATTCTACTATTGTGTTGAATGTAATGCAATATGTTTTCAATGTTGAGAGAGAAAATGTTTTCAAAGTAATACTGAAAATGTTTTACATACATGATATAAAAAACAGAATAGGAAATATATTCCATAGATTTTACAAATGTTTTCCAACGTGTTACTTGCAATCTTTTCTATTGTTACGAGAAAACGTATGAAATATAATTTTAAAAATGTTTCGAATATTTTAAAAATAAATTCGTTCGTAATATGAGAAATATTTTCCAGAAATATTTTTAAAACACCTATTAATTGTGTATGGAAATGTTTTTGTTACCTTCTACTGTAAATTAACCCTAGGAAGTCCAAGAATTTTTTTTTGTCTCAAGTAAGTCCAAGGGGGGGGGGGCTCCTCGAACCCACCGTATAACATACTATAACTCACATAATGCCATCTAACAAGAAATGAATATAGAATAAGCATTCAGAACTTACTCGTGGCTGATATGTTGTTTCCCAACATAAAAACACAATCCTTGTTAAATACAAACGAAAAAATCTAAGTTTAGGAAATATACTTGTAGAAAATATGTCACATGGAAGTCCAAGGAGGGGGTTCGATGAGCCCACTACTTAAAAATAATTTTTAATTTACAAGTTACTAAATAATACCGCACATTAATGATGTGGATTTATCAAAGAAGTAATAATAAACAACAAATAAAATTCTCAATATTTTAATCAAGACTTACGACGGAGTTTTTCAGGAAATATACTTGTAGAAATTATGTCACATGGAAGTCCAAGGAGTGGGTTCGATGAGCCCACTACTTTGAAATAATTTTTAACTTACAAGTTACTAAATAAAAATGCACATTAATGATGTGGATTTATCAAAGAAGTAATAATACACAATAAATAAAATTCTCAATATTTCCATCAAGATTTACGACGGGGTTTTTTCAAGAAATACAAACGAGCTTGGACTTTCTAGGGTTAAATAAAATATTTTCATACAATATTTTAGAATTATTTTCAGAATATTTTATCTAATGTTTAATTAAAAAAGTTAAAACAGATATTAAAAATGAATATAGTTTGATGTTTATGAAATATAGTTTGTGCTTTTAGCTAATAGTATTTTATTATATATCAAAGAAATACTTTTACATTATTCTCATAATATATGCTTCTGTTACAATAAAAGTACATGTTCCTTGTTATACCTAAAATGAATTTTATCGGAAATGTTTCTGAAACATTTTTCTAATTTAAATATGTTGGAGAATATATATATATATATATATATATATATATATATAGAGAGAGAGAGAGAGAGAGAGAGAGAGGAAAGTTACCAATACCAGCCCCCTATCCCTAATCCGGCACCCCAGTCTCTAGCGTCTCTATGAAGCATAAACAGCGAAGTGTTGTGCTGGGCACATTACTTACTCCGATTAAGAAAAGGCGCTGATATTAGAAAGTAATCCTACAAAGTTTGCGGGCTGAGAATCAGTAGCCATTGTGATTTCAGTGACTTGCAAGTTTTGGTAGTGTCACAAAAATCTGAAGTTTCACGATAAAGGAGTATGGGTAGGCAAAATTTTCATTATAGTAGCTAATTAAGGAACTACAATGTAAGTAAATACGTGTTTAGTAATACATTATAAGCTTTAATTGCGAAACTATTACGTTTGTTTCCGCTACAGTTTAAAGTGGTATAACAACTACATGAGCTCCCAGTGGAAATCGAACCATGGTCACCCGTGCTCAAGGCGTATATGCTAACCATACAAACGCGAAGAAATTCACAAAAGCTCACACACACACACACACACACACACACACACATATATATATATATATATATATATATATATATATATATATATATATATATATATATATATATAGGGTGTCTCAAAAGTCCCTTACCACAACTATTAAAATCCGAATGGATGTACTTTCAGCGAATTTGATATGGTAGGTGAACTTGAGGGTTAGGGGGACACTTTCTGGCGTAGGGTACGCGGACGGCCGCCATCTTGAATTTAACTTTTTTGTTACAAACGCTACGTGGGTCATGTGATACATGACCATAGGCTAGAATTTCACCAGAAAACCGAATCTGAAGTCAAAATGCATTTATCTTTATGCGGTAAACAGTTATCCACAATTGCAAGTGTGACTTTCGTATTACATAATGTGCTCAACATGTTGTCCGTGCTGGGCAATGCACGTGTTCAGACGCTTCTCCCAATTACTATGGACACGTATTAAGGTTTCTGAGGATATTTGTTCACAGGCAGCCATGATACGTTGTTCCAGATGGCGAACATCACGAACTTTAACAGCATACACCATAGCCTTCACAGGTCCCCACAGGTAGAAGTCAAGGGGGGTTAAGTCGGGTGATCGGGCAGGCCATTCCACTGGTCCATGTCGACCAATCCACGTCCCAGGGAATTGTTCATTCAGGAATTGACGCACCTGGATGCCATAATGGGAAGGTGTACCATCTTGTTGGAAGAACCTGGGGAAGGTACCATCTTCGGACATCAAAGCCGGCATTATGTTTTCCTGCAACAACGCGAGGTGTCGGTCTGCATTTAACGTTCCTGGAATGAAAAACAGACCGACGATCTTTGTTCCCCATATGCCTGCCCATACCATAGTTTTCCCTGCACCGGTCATTTTCGAGGGATCTGTCCAAGCGGGGTTGTCACGGGACCAATAGCGCATGTTTTGCCTACTGACCTCACCATTTACGTAGAAATGGGCTTCATCCGAAAAAAGTATCTGCATAGCGAACTGCGGATTTACCCTCAATTGCTCAATAGCCCACTCGCAAAACTGAACGCGACGATCGGGATCGTCCTCCGACAAATGTTGCTGCAATTGCATTTTATATGGATGCCACTTATACCTTTGGAGCACTCTGTGCACTGAACTGTGACTCACGGCACACTGCATTGCTAAACGACGTGTGCTTCGCTGCGGCGACTTCCAGAAGGAGGCCAGCACGGCAGTAGCTGTTTCTTCGTCCGTGGCTGTCCTTGGCCGTCCACTACGGAGTCTATCCACAACTGTTCCCGTTTCTTCGAATTTGGTCAATAACCGTCTCACTGCAACATGCGATACAGGTGTTCGTTGTGGATGACGCGCATTGAAATCGGCAACCACAGCGCGGGCACTTCTCGCGTCCCATATTTTGATGATCTGGATGCGTTCGTCCCTCGTTAAGGGCATGATTCACAACCTGCAAGACAAAAGAAACGCAGTCAAATTCACAACTTCAATTGTGAATAACTGTTTACCACATAAAGATAAATGCATTTTGACTTAAGATTCGGTTTCCTGGTGAAATTCTAGCCTATGGTCATGTATCACATGACCCACGTAGCGTTTGTAATAAAAAAGTTAAATTCAAGATGGCAGCCGTCCGCGTAACCTACGCTAAAAAGGGTCCCTCTAACCCTCAAATTCACCTACCAGATCAAATTCGCTGAAAGTACATCCATTTGGATTTTAATAGGGTTGGTAAGGGACTTTTGAGACACCCTGTATATATATATATATCAGGGGCGTCATTTAGAGGGGGCAGGAGGGGGCAATTCCCCCCCAAGAGTTTGAGGAATACATATGCTTTAATCGATTGTCTACTAATGTACTAGTACAATACGAGAAAGTCTTATGTTGGTGGTGCTCTTGCCCCCCTCAAGCAAAATCTGAAATGACGCCCCTGATATATATATATATTGTTGAGTTGATATTGAGTTAACGTCCCTTTTAGCAGCGAGGCGTGGACCTACTGATTAACGCGGAATCCGAACTAAATGTGGATGTCTTTTAGGCCGCGCCTCTATTAC
Organism: Thermobia domestica; assembly: GCF_964235325.1. NCBI lineage: Eukaryota > Metazoa > Arthropoda > Insecta > Zygentoma > Lepismatidae > Thermobia > Thermobia domestica. The sequence goes on along the minus strand of NC_137456.1, from coordinate 272,497,713 downwards.
TTCCGAATGCGATTGCGAATGCGAATTTCCCAGCACGTGTAAATAAATTGGAGAGGCCTCGACTAGTTCCGACCAGCAAATTGTGAAAAAACCGACGAAAAGATATGAATGATCCCAACCTGTTGGGATTGTTCGTCCGAATACATGCGAAGGAGATTTGTCTGCAGAGGAATTGAGCGTTACGAGAGAAATAAAGTTTGTTTTGCGTGATAGCAGACGACGTTGCAAGGTGCGGAGATAAAATTAAAAAAAAAAAAAAAATAATAATAATAATAATAATAATAAAAATTAAGATAGAAGTAGATGTTCATGTTTTAATAAATTGTGCTTTTGATAAAGTTGCATTGTGGAACCAAGCTTATCCAGGTTATCACAAACGACACGTCGTGAACAAATTATGGGCAGATGTAAGCAAGGAACTTGGCGTGGAAGGTATGTATATTTTTCTTTGTTTTGTCTTTAAAATATGAAGATTTAATTAATACATGAACTCCAACTTTTTATTCAATTTATTTTTCCTTTCTGTTCCTTAAATAATGATTTTAGGAATATATGTAATTATTGACAAATATGTTTGAAATAGCAAAAACGGGTTCCTTTTACTCATGGAGAAAAGTTACGTAGAAAGTAGATTGATTCTGTAATCTCTAATCTTATTTAGTTAATTTATTTAAAGTGAAAATAGTAGCGGTTACCACGAAAGCATAATAATAAAGGGAACGACATTCAGTCTATTTTGCACCCAAAGGAAATGCCATTCATCCTTTGAATGTGCAAAATATGTCATTTATCCGCATTCGTCTTCTTCGTGCTCTCAAGATTTTAAGGTACGAATTTTGAAGCAAAAATATTTCACATTGAAGCGTTGAAAGAGACATTGCAACTTGATTCGCATTCGGAAGCAATGGAGGCGCAGCCTTACACGTCATTCTATTACCTGTAGTATGCAGCGCCAGGGGAAAGTATATGAACCAGCGTTGCCAGATCTAGCATAATGATGCTAGATCTAGCATAATTTGCATTTCTTTAGATCTAGGATCTTGCTTTTAGCATCCTACCCAAATCTAGCATAATTTCAGCAAGTTTATCAAAAAGCCGTAAAACCTGAAGATGAGAAACAAGTTGGTCGTGGGAAGAAAAAAAACGGCAGAAATGTATCCTCTTTCATCGATTCATATAGTCGGTAAACCATACAGGCAGTCTTATTTTCCGAAATAAGTTAAAAATGGCTTTGGTTTTTTTTTTTTTTTATTATTTGTGGCTTCACCCACGGTTTTCTAATTCTTTAACTGCGAGGCATGGTCGGAGCTATGGGGGCCATTATCTCCTGTTAGCTTTTTGACAATTTCACCATCTTTATTTCTGACTTCATGACCACCTTTATTCCTGAAATGAAAGGTCAGGGACCGACCAAAAATTTGCCCCCCCCCCAGCAGACAATTCCCAACTCCGTTTATGCTGCTAGGTAATTTTCTTTCAAAATATGTAAACAAACACTTTGCATTCATTTATACGATATATACGCCATTGAGTCTGGGAACGACTGCACTAGTTTAGTTGAGTTAAGCTTTGGTGCGTGAAGTATTGAGTTCTATCCACGCATTCTTGAGCTCTGCGTATTTTAAATTACGTTATCGTATCTCAACTTCGTTCTTTTTTCTTTTAAAACTCCTGAAATAGTAATTATGAGGATCTAGCATAATTTGACCGAATCTAGCATAATTTCGATCAGGTTTTGGAATAATTCCGAACTGTCAGTCTGGCAACGCTGATTTGAACCAGCGAGTTTTGAAAACAAATGAGTGTTAGATACTGGTGGATCATTCATTTGTGAACATGAATACAAATAAATTGCTTGAAATATTCCTTCCATTGAAGAAAATAGTAACAAGTCAAAATGTTCAATAGAGATCACCTAACGAATTTAGCATTTGGAGCCTACTAAGACTACATTTAAGTCGGAGGCGAGAAAAACACTGTTAATAGTGATGAAGAAAGAAAGAAAGAAGCAAAGAAGCTAACATTTGAAACAAGTAAGTTTTTATTTATTTATATATTTATAACATTTGACAAATTTCTTCCATTTTCAGGTTAGGGTAGAGCTTTGTATTTCTCTTAACGGCTTAAGTTTAGAGTTGCCCCTCAACCCCAAACTGGTTTGTGATTTATGCACGGATTAATTTACAACGCCCGCTCCAGCAGATACTCTCACTCAGAAAGGAGAAATTACACATTAATAATTTTATGAAAAAGAATCAAAACTTACCTAACCTTAAGCTAAACCCTACCCTACTTATTTATATCTTAGGCCTATGTTTAGCAGAAGGGGTCCAGCTCTTTTCTCTAAAAAATGTTACAATTTTGGTAATTTCTGCTCACATTCGGTTAGTTTGGGGTAGGGTTAGTTTAGGTTACGTTAGGTTAGGTTAGTTTAGGTTACGTTAGGTTAGTTTCGTTTATGTTATATTAGTGTAGGAGTCTCGCATAATTTTCCAAAAAATGATAGAATTTCGCTTATTTCTACTAATATTACGTTAGTTTAGGTTAGTTCAGGTTAGCTTACGTTAGTTTATGTTAGGTTAGATTTGGTTGCGTTATGTTACGTCTAAGTACTTGTATCACTCATTTCTCCTGTAAATTTTGCGTTTTTACGTGCTTCTGGACCCCTTGTACTAAACATACCCCATATCTTACTCTACTTTACCATACCCTACTCTACTATATTTTTTCAAAGGGCCCTACTTATCGATACGTAGTTGGGGCGTGTCTTACCCTTATGCACTGTAGTTTTTATGTTGTACGTCCATACTGTCCTTATACTGACCTCTCCTTATGTCAATCTGCACCGCTTTTTATAAAAATCAGGAAAATTTACAGGAGAAATGAGGTAAGAAATGATAATTTGAAGTTTTTATTTGATGTTTAGGAATTTAAGTTCGGTATGAGAGTTATGTTTAATACGAGAAAAGATATGTGGAAATTAGTACTATTTGCCGGATGCGGAAGCATTCAGCAGCATGGTAGTTGTAAAATATGGCGAACAGGTGTAATGAATGCTCAAAAATAATGAAGAAAACCTTTTAAATTTTTGTAAAGCCAACGGAGTACTAAAGTTAAGTGAAATGTAATAATTTTTAATACTTTAAGCACTGTTTTTTGTATGTTGCAAAGTCCAAGGGCACCTACAGACTGGAGGGGCAACTCTAAACTTAAGCCCCAGTTTGTGCTAGGTAGCCACTGAAAAGCGCGAGTGCTATCTAACTGAGTCAGGGCAGAAGTGCAGCACGAAAGCCCGAGTGATAAGGGTGCGCCCGTAGGGAGCAGGCGCGTCATCGACGGGGGTTACGCGCATAAACGATGATAGTGGACTAGCACACTAACAACTATTTATTCCGAAGTTAGTCGTCGCCTACTTTTTGGCTAAAAGTGTAATAATTGTTTTTTTTCTTTACCAAAGCTTTACATTTAATTCACATAATAATGCCGAGTGAGCGTTAGCGAGTGGAGACGGGTTAGTGCAACGCAGGGCACGTTGTTTTCTGTTTTTATTACTGCTAAATGGAAATGAAATGAAATCTTTGAGTTTTACGTCCCACGTTTATGCCGGTTAGGCTAAAGGAGACGGTGATAATGAGAGATGAGTGAAATGGTGGAATGAAGAAAGTGGGAGGAAACGGGAGAACCCCGAGACAACCCACGAGCACGGTGTTTGTCCACCACAAAGTTCACTTGGCGGAGGCAGGGTTCGAACCGGGGACCCCAAGCACCAGAGGTTACTGCTAAATGGGAAAACGAGCCTGTGTTCTAGAAGATTGCTGCCTTCTTGGTTATGTTACTAACCGTTACAGTAGACAACAGTGGCGTATTTACGATTTTCTTTCGGGGGGGGCTTTGCTAACTTTCGGGGAGGGCTTTGCTGAAAATGTGAAAATTCTGCAAGATATTTCATATACTTTACTATAGTAAGTAAGATTTCGGGGGGGGCTTAAGCCCGGAAGCCCCCCCCCTAAATACGCCACTGGTAGACAATATAACTTTCTCCACGTTTCTTTATATTAGTATATATCAGGGTTGGCAAAAACCATGTTTTTGTTGAAAAAAACAAATTTTTTTTTTTTTGGTTTAAACCAGGTTTGTTTTATTTAAATAATTTGCTCTATATATTCATATCATATATGGACAGAAATAAGTTTGTTTCATCTTGATGTTATTATGCAACAACCGGGTTATGCTGGAAGGGGTCACATAAGCTTAATGCGGAATAAAAACCGCTTCTCGAGTTACATCCGAGAGAAATTGTCCTCCATTTGAACTCGGAACCAGGACTAATTAGCCACAAATGCGATACGTCTGCCGACTCACTCACGAAGGAATCCTCATAAAAATACGTTGAACTGATCTTTACATGCTTCTTGATATAATTGTCAAGAGTAATTTCAGAAGAGCAAAAAGATAAACAGTTCCACAAGTGAAACTATTATACAGAATTACATATGGGCAATTTCAAAGTACTACGGAGTACAGAAGAACTAATTTAGTTCAAGTTAGTTAACAATGACTTTTATTGATACAAATTAAAGAAATACAGCGACTTAATTTGCATATCAGTAAGAAAAGTGAATAAAGATCCGAATTATTTGAGTCCACTTTGGCTCAGACTCATTTATACATAAATAGATACCAGAAATACTTCTCATTTCACTAACTGCCTCTCGTGGGGTCTGTATGACCCCCCCCACACACACACACACAAAGTACGGCATTTCGAAGTATTTTATCAATAGTAAACATTGAAACGAAGCAATATTTAGTATTTTTCTTTGATTGCAATTACATAACAATAATAACTACAAAAAAATTACAAACATTTATAAGCTTAAAAAAAAGTTGCTTTTGTAGTATAATCTTTTTGAGTATTGCATGGGAAATTTAGGTCTGAATATAACACGAACAATGGGAGTGAAACGTGATAACCCACAAATGTCTGTTCATCAAGATTTTACAAACACTTACACTTTTACGAACATTTCTCGTTTTTTGGTTTAAACCAGTTGGTTTTTTTGAAACAAACAGCTGGTTTAAACCAGCCAACCCTGATATATATATAGGATGTAAGAAAATTTAAAGCATCAAACCTACAGAGGTGATTTGTCACATCAGAGCAAAGAAATAGTTCATATGGACCTGTGGTCAAAAGTCCATACTTCCGAAGCTATAGACTGTCGAAGACATAAGAAAATAAACTTTAAAAATCTATAGCTTCAGTGTGGGACCGTGCGCAGTCAAGGAAGACATCACTTAAGAACTAGTATGTGCCCTATTCAAATACCCATGTTTCAGAATACCGCGGTGCTTGCGTATCAATGGACAGTTTATGAGCACTTCAACTTTTCTGAGTATTCCTCAACTGGCTCTATAAAAATTAATGTGTAAGTGCCACAAGATTCTGAAATATGGATATTTGGATAGGGCACGTAGTAGCTCTTAAGTAATGTGTTGACTCGACTGGGATCTGTCTCACAGTAGTGGAACTCTGGACCTCTAAATTTCCTTTTTCCACGTTTTCGGCAGCCTGTAACTATAGACGTTTGACCACAGGTCCATATGAACTTTTTTTTTTCTTTTCGTGTGCAGAGTAAGAATTAAATGATAACTTAGCTGCTGGTAGTCGAATTTCGGTTAAAACTACGCTAGAAGTCGTGTAGCCGAATAGTAACCGAGCAGTACTCAGTGAAACTATACTTTGCCTTTTCCTGGATTACTATAGTACGGAAGGTATAACGTCGTTGCTTTCCCGTGAAAAGTTGTAGTGACGTTTATGGGGAGTTGCCAGCTTGGTTACTCGTGGCTCGCTGAGCGCAGTGAATGGTGGCTGGTGATTTGCTATCCTCTTACCACACACCCAGTGAGGAGCAGGTCCAACTGCGGGAAGCCAACGACGCTATACCTTCTGACCTTTAGTTACCAAGAAAATTGTCAAAAGGTGTTAACCAACTTACTTGATTACATTAAGCAAAAGGAATAACAGCTGTACAGTTTTGCGGTAAAAATAGCCGTCTCGTCTTTGTAATTGCTCATTGCACTTAATTATTGCCGGTACTTGGGCTGTTATAGACAATTAGTTATTTGAACCCCTCTTCCTTGGTTGAAGGACTCAGTTATTCAGGATAAATTAACACGTCTCAATTGATCTTTCTTTTCGAGTATCGAAATTCTTATATAATATTAAATTAGCTGCAGTATGGGATATTTCGAAGTAAAGTTTTCTGGTCACAGTATGAAACATCCTCAGATATGCTAGTTGTCATTGTCGTGTATGCGATGCACTAACCAATTAAAGTAGTGTCTACTAATTACGGCTCTCGTTTAATTTAATCGTGTGGTTGGCGTAATCATAAAAATATTCATCTTTATTAAAAATTAGTTGCTATATAGATGTATATGTAGGATATAAGCGAATTTTAAAGGGAAATGTAGACATAGTAACTCCCACAGGACTTTTTTACAGGGGGGAGTGGGCAAAAGGACCGACATACAAGCAAAGTCACGGATACAAATACCTAGAACCACATAATATTTAATGTAAAATACAATTATTACAACTCACTGCTAACTTTACTAACTGTTGTGTGTGAATAAAAAAATTAGCATATTTTAATACTAATTAGGAAAATCCATTGTTAAAGCAAGTGCTCCCTGCAGCGGGCGGCTATGGTTACAGAATACAGTTTTAGTGTTATTGATACTTCGTAAGTGAAATCCTCATTTAGTTGGGTGAGGAATCTAGAATACGATAGTGCTATGATAAAGAAAAGAGTAAGTTTTTATATTTTAGGTATGTTTTGTATTTGTAACCTGTTCTTCTTTCCGAAAGTATATTCTCCTTTAGAACAACTTAACTCTGTGCATCAGAAGTGCAGAAGTACAACTCTTATGTAAATCAGGCGCAAATATATATGTATTGAAAATTGAAAGTAAAGATTATCATAAAAAAAAAGCAATGATAGAACGACAGTGCTAAAAATACGAACCAACCAGTGCTAGATAGCCACTGAAAAGCACGAATATTATTAACAGAGTGAGCACAAGGGCGTAGCAGGATGAGCTTAGTGTGCTTCCGTATGGAGCGGGCATGTCAGCGACGGTGGATATGCACGTAACCGAAGGTAGTGTAAAAATTTTATATCCCATACAACTATGCCTTACATCTAATATGGCTTTACTTCACTCCTGTGGTTCTGCATCATCACTTTACATAATGCCTTGAGTTCATAATAGCTTCCTTACGGAGTACTATGCATTACGTATTACGTATTTCTACCTATGATAAATATTATAATAGATATAAGGCTCCGATGTATTGTTACATGTAGATTGCTATTGCAAAATGAATCAACATATAAATAACATAAATAATGGTTTGCGCCTTTCATTTCAACTCAGCAAAAAAAAAAAAAAAAAAAAAAGCATCACCATCTCAGATATTATTGGAACTTTTTTTATAGCAACTAGACATGTTTTTTAAATGACCCGTATTTTTTGTTGTCGGAAAAGATTTTCCCGCCAAGTAATGGGCCATCAAAACGGGAAGTACATTTTACGAATTTTAGAGGACGTGGAAAATGGTAAACTTCGTAGCCTCACCATTCAGCTATGGAGACAGATAGTTATAATTCTTGTTGTGGTATGTACACTCATGACAATATTATCGCATGTCTATAAATATGTTGTTGTAGGAATATAATTTGATAACGAATTCGGCCGGTATTTCTTATAATGTAGTATGTGTATAATCGGGAAGGACGATGTATGTGGCAAATTTCATGTCAAAAGAGCAGTAAATAAGAACAATAAAACGAAAATAAAACTTTCTTGTCAATTTAGCAATATTTTGTTTTACTCATTCTAATTTTCGTGTTTGTAATTCTTTTCTTCTGAAATTTACTACGAGTATACATTTCCCGATTATACATGTAGTATCAGTATCTATAGTACCCTGCAAAATCATTATCAAATTATATTCTTACAAGAAGACAGTTATAGATATGCGACAATCATTTTGGACATGAGTGTACATACGGATATAAATAAAATATATTTTATTATAGTTTGGTTTGCGCATGCGTATCTTTTGGTACATAAATTAACAAATGAACGTAAGTTTATCTGAAAAGTCGAAGGTTATGCTTTCTTTCGAGCACTTCCGGTTCGAATTTTAAAATTCTATTTTACGGTTGGTAAGACCTAGTTACCCGCTTCGAAAAAAAAATGTATTGCTTGTGTGTGCAACCGTTTTGTCGCAAAAAATTCGAGAAACCGTCGTTTTCAAAAATCACCTTTCTCGAAATCACCATAATTTAAAATCCTGAAATGTTGTCAAATTGTTCAACTTTACATGAATAATAAACACACCAAATAGCATTGTCGACCAATGCTTCACGAATGAACTACAGCCTCTTGAAGTTAGGGAGGTTTCATTAACTTCAATATCACCGTTGGCAACACTGAAAACAATGAAAGTGCAACAATTTGATGATGTTTGTGGTTCACATTCATTAAATAAAGGATAAAAGTTTTTCCTGGCTTCTTTTTATTATTTTAAAAGGCTCTCTGAAATAATAAGATGAGCCTCCCCCTACTCCGTTTTCTTAAACCGATGTAACCTGAGGTGAAAATTACGATTACGAAACAAATTTTAAACTTACTTAAAATGGTTTTCGGAAACAAAGTTTCACTGATTTTTTCCACTTTGAAGTAATTATTTGCTTGCTTAGTGTCTTCTTCGCTAATAGCATGTCACCATGGCAGATGCTCCAATAGGTGTTGGTGCACTCACAACTCGTAGCACGTTGTCGATAGTCACAAAACACTTATATTCTCTTCTCTTATTCTCTTCTGGAAACGTGTACCCTGTTGAAGGTCCATGTGGAGACAAAGAAGAAAATAAAATGAAATCTTGGACGTTTTACGTCCCACGTTTATGCCGGTTAGGCTAAAGGAGACAGTGATTATGAGAAATGAGTGAAATGGTGGAATGAAGAAAGTGGGAGGAAACGGGAGAACTCCGAAAGACCCACCAGCACGGTGTTTGTCCACCACAAAGTCCACACGGCGTGAGCTGGGATCGAACCAAGGACCCTAAGCACCGGAGGTGAACGCTCTACCACTGAGCTACCGCGCCTCCTGGAAACACAAAGAACATTGCAATTTCATGTAATTTATGATTTATTGATAATATTTCTGCTATCCATCACTGGTTATCATATATGCATGTAACAAAGGTTCATTTTTGCAGATTTCTTAAATCTACATTTTGAATTGCAGAAGCTCGATTTTGGGGAAAGCATGAAGTTAGTCCATGATGACCCGTTACTGCCATAAAAGCCAAAGATGACTTCGGTAAATACCAGTTACCGGTCGCACACTTTCCCATTTTTTTTTTAAATTGTCGAATTCGGTTTTTGGCAACAAGACGAGAGTAATACCCAGAGTTGGTACTTGCACTGTACTCACGAATTTTTCTGCAGGTTTAATACTGTGAATCTGTTTTTCCTTTTCCCGGGTTGCCACATTCTTATCCCCCTCTCCCCAATACGTCGCAGAGACCGTTACCACGGCCGGTTTCACTGAAAAGCCACTGCTTTATCGGACCTGTCTGCATCTTGGACATCTGAAAGCAATTTTTAAAGTGGAATGCAGCACCATCAGAAATCACTGAAACGGTTTATGAAATTGTAGACACTTATTTTTACGTGTTCGAACCTTTTTCTATAACATATATTATCGCTTTTCTTCGAGTATTTTTAGAATCTTATTCATGGCTATGAGTACGAGCCGAAATGTGTGTTTTGTCATCGCTTATTACGGCAAAACTGTCAGTTGTTTCATAATAATATATCACTCCCGTAAAGAAGGACATTTGCTCGTTTCTCCAGTGATCATTCTGAACTTCCCTTTGCAGAATAACAGTCCAATTTAAGCGAAGTTCACATGCAGTAAAATAGAATTTGTATCTTGAAATTTTACACGATGCTTTGCGGTAACATTTTTTTACACTTTCATTGTTTTCATTGTTGCCAACTGTGACTTCAAAGTTAAAGAAAGTTCGCTAACTTAAAAAGGCTGTAGTTCATTCATGAAGCATTGGTCGAGAATGCTATTTGGTGTTTATTATTCATGTACAGTTGAAGCATCTGACAAAATTTAAGAATTTTAAATTATGATGTTTTCGAGAAAATGACGATTTTTGAAAATTTGACGATTTCTCGAATTTTTTGCGATAAAACGGTTGCACACAGAAGCGATACTTTTTTTGGGGGGGAGGAAGCGGGTAACTAGGTCTTACCAACCTTGAAAACGGAATTTAAAATTCGAACCGGAAGAAAGCATAAACTTCTGACTTTTCACATAAACTTACGTTCATTTGTTAATTTATGTACAAAAAGATACGCATACGCAAACCAAACTATAATAAAATATAGTTTATTCATATCCCTATGTACATACCACAACAAGAATGATAACTCTACATGTCTCCATAGCTGAATTGTGAGGCTCCGAATTTGACCATTTTCCACGTTTTCTACAATTCATGAATTGTACTCCCCGTCCTTGATGGCCCATTACTTGGTGGAAATTTTTTTTCCGAAAAAAAAAATACGGGTCGCTTAAAACACGTCTAGTTTCTATTAAAAAGAGTTTGAACAATATCTGAGATGGTGATGGTACAATTTTATTTTTATTTATTTATTTATTTTTGCCTCAATTGAAATGGAAGGCACCAGATATCTAATTTAAGTTAAAAACAATGTACGTTTCTCATTAATTTTTAGTTACTATAAAGATGTGACTTAAAATTAGTAAAATACTGTACATATTTTAATTTTTTGCATTTTCTTTTTCTATAATAGATTATTAAAAAACATGGTACAAAACATAAGAAATGTTTATTAAGTACTGACCTGTTCCGAGAGATCAGAAAAGATGAATACGAGCTGGTTTTGGAATGAAAATGGTGTTCTTTATGCTATGTATTGGGTAGTTCAGGAAGTGAGTATTTATTGAATGTTTTATTATTATTATTCGATATGCCCATTATACCATATAGTTGAGACTCTATTGTATTGATGGAAAGTTGAGACACTATAATATTAATAAATTTTCATAGAAATAGGCACTAACTATACATTTAAATAGAAAGAATGTGTCAAATAAAATTTATTGTAGGTAGCCAATGACACCCCAAAATAAACAAACTTCTGTTCTTTATAATATATCGAACGTAAAGAAACGACATTGGTTGATTTGGCGCTTTATTGATGCATTTCGAAGGAAAAAAAGAGAAGCAGGACACGAGGCAATGCTTCAAGAAGACGATTCGTCCAAGAAAAGAAGAAAATTCCCGACGAGAGCTCACGTCGTGGTTCGGATTCCACGTTAATCAGTAGGTTCACGTTTTGTATGGTCTCGCTGTTCACGGGACGTTAAACTCAAATTCAACTGAACTGAAAGAAGAAAATAGATTCAAGCTGATGAAAGAATTCACCGTACAGAATTTTGAAACTGTTGACATTGCAGAATAATGCTGGATTTGGCCCATAATTCCGTCATGGAATGTTAATGTCATGGTAATTGTAACATAAGATAAAGTAAATTATTCAATAGGTATATTAGATTTCACTGTTTCCTTTCCAATTATCTGTGTTGCAAATACGTAGTAATAAGCAGTAATGCAGTGTTATGAATTGCTATGAAGTTATGAATATCCTTTACGTTAGAGATATTGTAAAGATAACTTCACAGAAGTTTACTTTGGGGTGCTGTAGGATGCCTACAGCAAATTTTATTTTAGCCCAATATAGATTCATGCTGAGAAAAATTTCTGCAGGTCATTGTCTCCGATTTTCCTGAAATTAGGATATATCATTCTAAAAACAAAATAATTAGACTTTTTTTTTTTTGCATTATACAAAAAAATATTAGAACTAAATTAAGCATTTGTTGCAACTGAGACTTTCAGTGACTGTTTGCCATGGCGTTTTAAAGAAAATGTGGATCAAATTTAACCTTTCCGAACTTCTTAATTTTAGGTTGTGCAGTTATTTTTTGAGTTTTAGTGATATTAATGCCTATTTTTAAGGCTTTTAGTACGTAATCATCCGGTTTCTATTTTTGAAGTACAATATAACCCATTTAAGTAGATTAACCTATTTAGATATACGGCTTTGCGTCCAAACGTCTCGCTCCCAAACGTCCTGCTCCGGTATCACAGGGTGGTATAGAGGCAGAGGGCTGGTGTTATTTATCACTAGCCTTTAAGATATATATATATATATATATATATATATATATATATATATATATATATATATATATATATATATATATATATATATATATATATAAGTGAGCATAGTGAGAAGGACCACATATACTTCTACCTTATTAATTTATACAGTATGGCGCTAAATTCGGTGTACAAAAGCAGAGGGGTGATTCCTGAGAGTAAAAAAGGAAAAAAAGTTCCAATAAACATAGGGCGAAAACCCCATCGTTTATGTGTTATAGGCTGCTGAAATCATGAAAAAAATGAACTTTAAAGGTTCATAGCTCCAAAACTAAAAAAATGAACTTTAAAGGTTCATAGCTCCAAAACTTTGGGACCTACCTTGGTCCGGTCAAGACTTCACTTAGAACCTAGTATGTTCCCTATCCAAAAATGCGTGTTTCAGAATCCTGAGGTGCTTCCACAACAATGTTTATAGAGGGAGTTTGACTACGGGCCTATGATATAAAGTATTCTCCAACTACCTCCATAAAAATTGTTGCGTGAGTACCTTAGGATTCTAAAACATGTATTTTTGAATAGAGCACATATTAGTTCCTAAGTGAAGTCTTGACCCGACTTTGGTAGGTCCCATAGTTTTGGAGCTATGGACCTTTACAATTGATTTTTTCATGTTTTCGGCAGCCTATAACACGTGAACGATGGGCTTTTCGCCGTAAGTTTATTGGGACTTTTTTGTTTGTTTTACTCTCAGGAAACACTCCTCTGCTTTTGTACCACGAATTTAGCGCCATACTGTAGGTATCGTTAAAAAATGTAAATATTAAGCTAGGCTTAATTGCACTTTTTTAAAAAAGTTATCTCTATTACTTTATGGCAGGCATGCATATTGCGGAGTTGGGATTTGGGCGCCAGAGTCCAGCGGGCAAGCTCTGTGTCGGTTTTCTACATTATTTATTTGCAAATACTGAACAAAAATTCAGAATAAATTAAATCTTTTAAAAGTGTTTTTCTTTTTAACTCTTTTTAAAGCGAGCTTATCTTCTTTATCTTTTAAGTCGAAGCAGGAAATATAAACCACCGAACGATTTCTGTGTATGAACTGTCAAACTCGTAACCCAGCTGAGTTACTTTCCTTCCTTCGCTCAGTAATACTCATGCATCTACAATTTCCATTTTCATCCTAAATCAAGTTTATTGTGTTCTGTAATATCATTATTTTAAGTTTGGATCATAGTTTTAATTCTATATCTACACTATAACTTTATTCAGCGTACCAAATTTGAGTGATATTTATTAAGATATTTAGTACATAACTTCCAAAAGTATAGGAAACAATGTTTTAGTATTTTGGATAGCCTGAGGTAAGATAAAAAAAAACGCATAAAACGCTTTGTTTGACTTAACCTTGATTCTGAGATATCTTTCGTTTTTAAATTTTGCCACACATGCTACAAATAGTAATTTTACAATTGCTTTATTTTAGGAGTCCACTGTGTTCGGAGGCTATCAACCGAGATGATTTCAAGGTACGCCGCACACAGGTACTACATAGACGGTACCAAATTTGACCGTAAGTAAGGATGAATCCCAGAAAAAGGAAGGAAGTGTTGTGACTCACCTAGCATTTCAAAGTGTCTTCCTATGTGATGAACTATCATCAGCCTCCCATCATTAGCGCGCGGCTTGCTCAATTTGCAGATTCGACGAAAAACGTTGTATATATAGAGAGTTTGGCATAGAGACATTTAGTATAGGAAGCCCAAAATTCATAGCGTCAACATAACACCAATTTAAAAATATAGACTGAAGATCTAATTAATTCTTATTGACTGTGATTTTTTTTTATTATTGGCGTAGCTCGTTTCGTGTGATGTGTATGGTACTCATTTAAGCTAATTTGCGTGCATATTATGCTGTTTTAATTTATGGCAGTTAAATCACACTTCAGATTCTAAAGTAATGTATAATATACCTACTTCGTATCGTTAAATATATTCTTAGATGAAGGTGACAGAGAACTTTTCAAGAAATAGTTTAACTTATTTTGTGTGTGTTGAGGGGAGGGGGGACGTAAGTAAACGCATGATTCTGCTGCTTGGTTTTCGGTGATTGGTACAGTCATCTTCTGAACTACAATACTAGGGTGTGGGAAAGAGTTTGTAAGATGCAACTCTGTTCAAACTTTTCTTACAAAGTGTTTTTTTTTAATGTTAAATAAAACTTGTTAAAATTGATACACTGATGAGGTGTATATACATTTCAAACTATTATAATGTACTGTATGCAATTAGTAGACTTAAATTAATATAGACTTTTTGTTTATGTATTCACAGTAAATATATTGTGTACTACAAATGTATACTTAATGTAAAATTTAATAAATTATTACTGTAATTATTCTCAATAAATGTACAGGATTTTATTTTATGTATTGTCTTTTGAAGGTTCATTCCTTTATTTGGCTTTCGGTTTGTTATGTAATCATAAGGAATGTAGGATGGTGGAATTTAGATCATTTTAAGGATAATTTCTCTATTATATACGATAACTCAAAGAAATAATCGATTGTATATCGCATTAAATATTTACATGATATAAAATAAGTTATTTTCCCCATTTATCATGTATAAATCTTACCACCAGTGGGGTTCTGTAGTATAGACACTAGTTGCCCAAGTACTTCACAAGTTGCGGTATAGTCAATGCGGTCTGGTTGCTTGAGCACTGACTTCAGGAGTGGTAGAATGAATGACTATTCGGAAACAGTGAGTAGCCTAGTAGTTAATGCATCGATACGGTAAGTTGAAGTTACAGGTTCAAATCTTAGTCCAGTCTTGCATTTTCTTTCCTTTTGTAATTATGTACTTTAGCTTAGTAGACCTGATTTCTTTATACTCGAGTTATTCCATCATGACTTTCAACACAAGGACGACATGAACCACTCACATGTTGATAACTGGGATGTCTTCCTTGTGCTCTGTCATTTATTCTACGCACTACAATAGCTGTTTTAGTGTTGTGTAAAACATACAACGTAGAGCACAATTAAGACACCTCGACTGTGGACATCTGAGTGGTCCACGTCGTCCTTGTGTTAAGAGTCGTGGTGCAATAAAATGGTTTCATGATGATATGATCACGTTTTATAGTGATTCTTTATAAGAAAAACTCATTATATACACGTGTTTGTAAGTTTCGTATATTTTTAATACTTCTGTAAGAAACTGTACTATAGCATTTTTTTTTAGTTCCATTAAGAATACTTTTCACAAAATGCATGTGATTTGTTCCGATTGTTATTGTTCCTCCATATTTTTAAATGAATATTGACATAGATATAGAATGTGTGTCCGAGATAATTTAGTTTTCTCCACTTGTACTGCACAGTGCCCCCTGTGGTGTCGCCTTGTAATATTAAGGGATCCCGGGTACATGACAAAATATTTAGAAAATATTTTCAGTACATGATAGAAAATATTCAGAGAATATAAGGTAGACAAATCAAAAACATTTTCAAATTACTTTTCTTGGTGTTCTGTAGCAGTAGCAAATGTTAAGAAAATATTAAACTAGTTTCAGACGAATTTGTGCTAACAAAGAAAATATTTACGATTTATTTTTCAAATAGCAATTGATATGTTTTTCATTTGTTATTGTATGTAGTTTCAGAACGTACTTAAAGTATTTTCTAACATTTTCTGGTTTTCGCAGAGAAATATTTTAAATTCTTTCTGAATATTTTTCCGTCATTACCACCATAACACCTACCGTTTGAAATACATTTCTTTCTTCAACCCATAAGTTAGAATACTAGAATTTATTTCAACAAATTTATGTGATGATAGAAGTTTCCGTGTGTTCTAAACCGGTTCCAACATACACAGACTTCTACCACCCCATCAATTTGTAAAAATGAAATCCAGATATTTTAACTTACAAGAGTTGGAAAACTGTTCAGTATGCATTTCCTTCAGTATTGAAGAAAGAAATGTATTTGAAACTGTAGGTGTTATCGTGGTAATTACGAAAAAATATTCAGAAAGAATTTAAAATACTCTATGTGAAAACCAGAATTCGTTAGAAAGTATTTTAAGTACGTTCTGAAACTACATGCAATAACAAATCAAAAACATATCAATTCCTATTGGAAAAATGAATCGTAAATATTTTCTTTCTTAGCACAAATTCATATCTGAAACTAGTTTAATATTTTCTAAACATTTTCTACTGTTACAAAACACCAAGGAAAATAATTTGAAAATGTTTTTGATATCTCTACTTTATATTCTCTGAATATTTTCTGTCATGTACAGAAAATGTTCATTAAATATTTTCTGTGATGTACGGAAAATATTCACTAAATATTTTTTGTCATGTATAGAAAATATTTTTTGGTATGAGTGGAAAATATTTTAAAATTGTTATTTTACAGAACATTAATTTTTGTTAAAAATGGATTAAAAATCTTCAGAAAACATTTCAACTAAGTACCCAATACATTGTAAAAATATTTAGAAAAAATTTATTTATTTTAGACAAATGATTTTCAGTGTTATTGGCAAATGATTTTAAAATATTCCATGCGAAACATTTTAAAAACCATTCCGTTAACATTGTATAAAACGTTTCAAATACATTTTCAGTAATGTGTGGAAATGATTCAGAAAACATTTTTCGGAAAACTTTTCTAACGGCGTATAAAATATTTCTACAACGTTTTTGAGTATATTGCGAAAATATTTTCAGTATTATTTGGAAAATGTTTTCAACAACATATGGAATATATTTCCTTAAGGGAAGTAGGATACATTTTCTGAAGGAAAATGATGGTACGTTTTAGAAACGTTTTGAAAATATTTCATTGCTGTGTGGGAATGAGTCAACTTGTAAACTATTCATTGCAGCTTTGGAAAATTCAAGATTGCTAATAGAACTCCAACTGACCAAAGCAGTGTATATATTTTAAGATTATACAGGGTGTCCGAGAAGTCCTTCCCTGATTACAGAAATTGATAACTCAGGCTAGAAATAAGATAGAAATATGAAACTGGTGTTGAATTGTTTACAAACTATAAAAGTTTTGGTCACATCAGTACATTTCCACATGAGCACCCTTGGTAGCACGTAGCACATCTAGGCGATATTCAATTTCTATCCACACATTAGCCAACATCACTGGAGGGATCGATGCAACTACTGTGGTTATTCGTTGCTGCAGGGTTTCAAGATCTGGTACACGTGTTCGGTAGACCTCATCCTTGACATAACCCCATAAAAAGAAGTCTAATGGGGTTATGTCAGGAGAGCGTGGAGGCCAAGCTGTTGGTCCATGACGACCAATCCATCGCCCAGGAAATGTCCTATCGAGATAGGCACGGACGTCCAAACCCAAATGAGGCGGTGCACCGTCTTGCTGAAAAACGACATCGGGGCGATACTGAAGCAGCTGAGGAACAGCATACAGCTGCAACATATCCAGGTACACTGCAGATGTGATGGTATCCTCAGCGAAGAAGAATGGCCCGATAATTCGATCGTGCAATAACGCGCACCAAACATTCACCTTTGGAATTGAGACTTGGTAAAACAGAACAAACCTAACGCAGACAAAAACTTTTATAGTTTGTAAACAATTCAACGCCAGTTCCATATTTGTATCTTATTTCTAGCCTGAGTTATCAATTTCTGTAATCAGGGAAGGACTTCTCGGACACACTGTATATTTATGTTACAGTTTCGGCTGTGTAACATACCCTCCAGACACATTATGAGAGAAATATCCAATTTTGACAACTTATATATAATCTGAATGCAAGAGACGACCACTTTCTCTTTACAAAACGTAAACTTTTAATCGGCTCTAAAAAGTGAATTCTTAGTTAGTGTAGTCACTTTTTCTTTTTGCACACCTGTTATGAAACTCTTAATTAGGTGTCTTTCATTTACATTTTCTATTAGCTATTGCCGATTTGCTGTTCTCCATAGTATATCTGCTTCTACAGCTCGTGTTGATCCTTTTAATTCTTTCTTCCTATTTTGTATATCATCTTTTCCCGTAATTCAAATATCACAAGTCCACTAGATCAATTCATCAACTTCTCCTTCCCATATTTCTTAATTCTAATCTTCTTTTCACTTTCTTATCACACTCTTTTTCTCCATTTCTAATCTTATATATAAAAACATTAAAGAAACGGGGCATGAGCTAGATTGGGAAGGAATAAAAGCATTAGAAAGGGGAAAAAGGAGTGTGATAAGAAAGTGGAAAGAAGCCCAGTGGATTAAGAAATATGGGAAGGAGAAGTTGATGAATTGGTCTAGTGGGCTTGTAATACATGAATTATAGGAAAGATGATAGACAAAATAGAAAGAAAGAATTAAAAGGATCAACACGAGCTGTTGAAGCAGATATACGGTGTATTATGGAAAACAGCAGATGGGCAATAGCTAATAGAAAATATAAGTGACAAACACTTAATTAAGAGTTCCATAACAGGTGTGCAAAAAGAGAAAGTGACTACACTAATTAAGAATTTACTTTTTAGAGGCAATTAAAAGTTTAAGTTTTGTAAAGAGAAAGTGGGTGTGTTTTGCATTCAGATTGTATATAAGCTGTCGAAATTGGATATTTCTCTCATAATGTGTCTGAGAAAGGCTATGTTACTTAGCCGAAACTATAACACAAATACATAATCTTAAAATATATATCAGGAATGAGTCACTTGCTCCCAGCAATTTTTGACTCTGTACCAGGGCCGGATCTAGGGGTGGTCAATTCGGGGCATTTGCCCCGGGGTGCAGCTGGTTGAGAGTACATAGGGGGCGTCATTTCGATGCAAAATTGGGATAAATTAGGACAGATATACGTCTTTGCCCCGGATGCAATATTTCTTAGATCCGGTCCTGCTCTGTACCACAGAAACTAGGACATTTTTGACAAACTAATAACTCAGTATGAAATATAAGTCCATCACTATGACTCAGGGACTAAGGAAAGTCAAAACAACTTAAGCATCTTACTAACTCCGGAAGATCCGTGTCCAACTCTCAGCAAACAAGGTCATGCTGAGAGCTTGGGCATCAGCATAGAATAGTGATGATGAATTTCCTGGCGAAGGGTACCACTATTATAGGAACATACACTGCTGCAGACACTATGAATTACTAAAAATAAAAAAAGGAAGCGAGGAATGCTGACTAAAGATATCCCTATCCTTCGGGACAATGCTCCAGGTAGAATCACGATCCTTCACATATGAATTCCTTTCTCATCTCCCGAACTCTCCTGACTTTACGCCATCTGACTTTCATCTTCCTAACCATAAAGTCATTTTTGAACGGAAATAATTTCGAAGACGATGAAATGTTGGTTTCTGAAGCCAAACTATAGCTTCAGATATAATCTGCGGACTTCTACAAACAAGATCTGTACACGTGTCTAAAGCAATGGGAAAAGCGTGTGGCCATTGGAGGTTCCTATGTAGAAAAGGATTAATTTCCATACCAAATTTCATTTATCTCAGTCAACTGTCAGTAAATCCTTAACGACCTTCTCCCCCACATAAATTAACAAAACAAGACGAAAAACATTTTGAGACGAGACGAGAAAATCCTTACCCTTAAGTTTACGTCCCACGATTATGCCTCCTAGGCTAAAGGATACGGTGATGATTAGAAACGTTGGAATGAAGAAAGTGGGAGGAAACGAGAGAACTCCGAGGAAACGCACGCACACTGCGTTTGTTCACCACAAAGTTCACTTGGAGTGAGCTGGAATCGAACCAGGGACCCCATCCACCAGAGATGAACGCTCCACCACTTTTTTATTTTCTTTAAAGTTGTCTACTTAATTTTACTCGCTTCCTTTTTCCAGTAATCTAGAACGACAGGGACAGGAACACAGAAACATCGAGGACAATTAAAATTCTAAAGGCTCTCCCACCGGGAATCGAACCCGTGACTCCCTACACCAAAGGCGCACCTGCTAACCAGTAGACCAGCGTGTAGGACGCACTGAGTCACCGCAGCCCGATAAGAGAAAATCTTTTCGAGAATATAGACGAGATGAAAAACATTTTGAGACAAGACGAGAATATCTTTTCGGGAATATCGACGAGACGAGAAAGAATTCCTGAAGAATTGAGACGAGACTTTTTCAAAATTTACTAGAGGAAACGACAAAACATTATTTATCGCCTCGTAAGCAACACTGTGTATAATTACATTCTTTATCACGAGTGATGCTATATAGGGTAAGACCTCATTTTAAAATGAGCTCTGAACGACTATTGTGCGTTCGAAGCTCTTTCTTCAGTAATGGATTCCGGGACCTTATTCACCAAAGGCACACAAGGCACTAGATTAGAGAAGAGGGCCTTCACTGCATAAGTATTGTATAACTTGAATATCAACTATAAACGATGTCTTAGATAAACAATAGCTAACTACTGCTGATGGTGTTGATGGAATCTTGGAAATTAATTGGTGAAATATTAGCATTGTTTATGACGTCAGGAAGATCATGAGAGACAAGCAATTCAACTACCTTCAACTCTTTGAATTTACGAACAACGCAAATGAAACTATAGCAAACATTGACATCCAAGGGTCAAGGCTTTATTCGCATTGACACGTAATTCTAATGTAGACGATTTGCGTAACAGACAGCAAACGGGTGATTCCGCATTGAAAAAGTAATAAAATACAAATATTAATCTCTATTGTGATCTCTTAGTACCTTGGTTTAGTTTTTACATTGTTTTCCACTATGACTCAGCGGTTAAGCTTTCGTTTGTGTTGCGAAGGAAATCCAATGGTGAATTCAGATACTCATTCTATCAGAGGACACTAGCGGACCCAAAAGAGTCATTTGGGCAGGAAGGAGCGCCTCTTGCCTAGGTTGATATCGAAACCGAGTCTAGTTTCTGTCTTATCTCAAAAAATCGAGATTGGGATGGACGTTTGTAAATCGAGATGAAAAATTAAATTTAACGTAATGAAACATTTCTATACCTAAAAGTCACAATAATGGAAACTTACAAATAACGCTAAAGTACTCTTTTTTAGTTTTGATAATCTGTAAAGGACACAATTATATTACCGTGTAATATTTCCACTTACTTTCATTCTTCTTTTTTATATATTTTATTATCCACTTCTACAGTTCATTGTTCTACTTGCTTAATTTGTTTAGATAACGTTCTTCTGCTAAGAACTTAAGGATCTATTCGCACACGAGCCAATGCGTTTATAATAGCCAATGCGACATGATCTACATCATGTTTTCAGCATCCACATACAGGGACAGAAACACAGGAGCAGCAGTTGAGTGTTGCGCGAGAAACCACTGAGTTGTCTTCGTCCAGTTGCCAGTTTTCCCATTAAAATAATAAGAATAATCTTAATGAAATTTTTATTTCCTGGACAAATTGTTTCTAGAGTTAATGTAAGTTTCCTAGCTAACAATCAAATAATTTATTGAACTGATTTAACGCTTGGAGCAAGATATGGTTCAGTCAAATTTGTTAGTGGTCTTTTTTTTTTTTCTTCAAAATATTGCTGTTTTAGAATATCGTTGAGCCTTGAATGTACACTATAATAGCTACAAGGCAAAAGTACAATACTATACTATTGGCCTCTCTGTACAATTTATCATAGTCAGAACCTGGATTCCATGAAAAATAAGGTTAGGGTCGTCACTCCCATGAGGAGTAGATTTAACACAGGGCACAAAGTGTAAGTGTATCATGGACATTTAGAGTACAGTAGTTCAGTAAGTCATAGGCTGAGTTTGCTTGCAATAGTGCATAAACTATTCCAGTATACTTCAACCTATTCCAATCTAACAGCTCTCTCAAGCAGTAGTAGATTTCATAGAACGAAGAAGAGGGTGGGAAGTGTCTAGTTACTCCAGAAACTAAACAATAGAACATTGTCATACTTAAGGAATGAGTGATGGGCTTCCTTTTGCTTTTGTGGTGGACAAACACCGTGCTCGTGGGTTTTCTCAGGGTTTTCCCGTTTCCTCCCACTTTCTTCATTCCACCATTTCATTCATTTCTCATTATCACCGTCTCCTTTAGCCTTAACGGCATAAGCATGGGACGTAAAACAAAGATTTCATTTCATTTTCCTTTTGCTTTTCTTTTCTTTCGTAATTTTCCAGGAAGATAGTTCCCAATAACAAATAATTTAAATAAGGATTTATCAACCTGGGAGTCGGGACCCCTATGGAGGTCACGAGCGGAATAGGGTCTATATGAGGGTTGCGAAGGGAGCTGAGAAAGATAAATGTAATTAAGATCTATAGCAAAAAAGTATTTTTTTAAAGATTGCTAGCGTCAATTATCCGTTTCGCTGGGTAAAAATAAGAAAAATTAGTAATATGTTCTGTTAGTCAGACACGTTTTAGGCCAAATGTTACTGAAGCGCTCTTTGATAGACGATGTTCTCTGTCTTAAAAATTAAATTTTACGATTGTGGGCTGAATTTGGTTTTAAACTGCATAGGAAGTGTCACTCTTCATCTCAGAGACCTCGAAATTATGGATTCGACACTAATATCGGTCATTTTCGATCATTTTTATATATCTCCCCCTCCTCCTCCCCTAAGGTGCAACCTTAAAGTGCAATGATTTAAAAAAAAATCATCCCAGACCCGAACCTTATCTATATTGAAAATTTGATTGAGATCGGTCGGATGGTTCAAGAGTTATTAAGTCACAAACATACTCACTTTCCTGTATGCTAGACATATTTTCAATTTCATATGTATTATCAAATTATTATTCTTACTCCTATATCTCCTACATAAAACTTATACATATGAAATTTATACATATGAAACTTATACATATAACCAGGGCCGGATTAAGGGGGGCTTAGTGGGGCTATAGCCCCGAACCTCCAGGTGGACAGGGGCCTCCACTCTTATGAAAATCTCAACTGGCTCTCTAAAAGAAAATCATGGAGATACAATCATCATCATAAAATAAAATATGACCAAAGATATGAAACATATTCCCTTAACTTCCCTACTGAACTTTCACAGAAAACTTTTAGTCGAAATCAGTCGGGCCTCTAGATGGATTAATCCGACCATGGTAATAGCTTACCAGGGTCGCTCTCTACAAGATGTAATAAGAAGGTGTCATAATTCTCAAAACATTTCAAGACTTTGGTTTTCATTTAAGTCGGAGAATATAATCTTGTTTCGCCGAAGCATAAGCGAAGAGTGGCATGAATTGCTTAATGGTTCGTCTGAAATTTCAGAGTAATTCATCCCTTAATTCCACCCCGAAAATTATTAAACTTCGAGAAAAGTGTCAAACTCCAAGGACCAACAAGGTGTCGCGTCTATTCGGATGATATTGATAGCTAAAACCATTCAGTAAGTTCAGAAGTAGTACCATATTTCTACTTTTGGAGGGAAGATAGAGTACAGTACAATATAATTTGGAGGAAGCATATAGTAGCCATTATAGGATGGCACCCCTGGGTAAACACATGCTTACTTTTAAAATTGTCTATTTAGGAAAATAAAACTGCTATATATGAGTGCTCATGGTGAGGAAATAAGTGTAAATATGTTTTCTGTGAGTCTTTCTTTTGCTAGTTGTTAACCCAGTAATGAGAATCGCTCTCTCTTCCGTGGTAAATGCTATGACGTGGTAGCAGCTACGTCAGTGAAAGCCAAATGAAGACAATAGCCATGAGAATTTTAATTATGGGAAATCATGAATATGTCATTACTGACCGTACATCCATCCACTGACGAAGAGACCTAGCCTTTCTTCCCATTCTATGACTTTGAGAGGAAGATATTCAACGGCGACTAGCCATTTAGCATTATTGTTTTCCTGTTCACTATAGGGTACGCTAAAAATACCATTACGAACTGATTGCTTAAGAGACATAGAAAGTATTGAAATAAAAATGACTCACCTGTTAACATGGAGTAGAGCTATTTTCCATTGGTAACAGCTTTTAAATAAAGAATAATTTCTAAAGATCGAATAATTTCCATTTGTTGCAATAAAACAAGGAATAGTTTGGTTGATAAGAATAACCAAAGTTTTTGTTTTCAAAATTTAATAATTTTTCAAAATCCTTATTGCATAAGTCCCATTGATGTTTTTAGTTTCTGAAAATGTGACTCAAATTTTGATTACCCACAATTCGGGAACTATAGCCTGTACAACATAATAGTAGGTCGAGGTCTACCATCATATAAAGTTTGATCTTGATCTAATGACTCCGGCATAAATTTTCTTTTCGAAAATAACTCAAAATTTGACCGCATATAGCTCTGGAGCCACGAGTATGTACAACATAAAATTCCACACGCTTATATAGCAAGTCAATCTGAATCTCAATGCCAAGTTTAATTCCGATCGAATGAGTTCCATTGATAGCCTTTTGTTTCCAAATATATGATGCAAAATTTGATCGTTAATAATTCAGTAACCGCAAGCCTGCACCACACAATATTTTACACTCTTAAGATTTGAATCCCAATGATTTCCTATGACGTTAAGACAGAAAATTTGATACTCCATAACTCAGAAACCCACATAATATTTTACATGCTTAAGATTTGAATTCCAATGAATTCCGTTGATGTTATGACACAAGAATTGATTGCCCATAATTCGAGAATCGAAAACCTGAACACCATAATAATTTACACTCTCATATTACAAATGAGAATTCGGTGCGAGCGGTCGGGGATTTGATTCCCGATGGGGGCACTCGGTCGAAAAAGTGTAAAACGCTTTTCACGCCAGCCACCCTGAATGAGGTTTTCCTGGGTTTTCTTCATTCACACCAGGCAAATGCCGGAGTGGTATCTAACTTATAGGTCCCAGGCCACTTCCTTCCTTCCCTTTTCCCGGATAGTGTGTTCACCGACGGACGTCATCCCTCAGAACGTGACTGGCTAAATGACCTTCGATGCCGAAAGCCCAGAAATCTAAATCCTAAACCCTACAAATGAAAATTTACCGGACCACCATAATCAAGTTTGATTTTGATCAGATTAGCTCGGTTGAACTCGTAAGATATAGTTTATATGTAGTTTCCCTTACTTTTTAGGAAAAATCAAAGGAAGAATGACCAAAGAGACCAATAATTACTGTTTCACAATGATAGATCCAGAATTGTACGAAGGGGAAATCACATTCGCAATGACTGTGAAGCCAGCTTTGCACTCCTCTGCCGCAAAATTATTCCCCGACTTTGGGGCCTCCAGTGACTTTTCACTTTGAAGACATCTTCTAAAGTGTAATGTGTGTAGTAAAATATGGAAGAGAGGTTGGGGTTTAAATCCCTCTTGAGTAACATATAAGTGGAAAAATAGACATTTGTAACTATCAAAATTGTCCTGAAAGGATATGAAATTGAGCGAAGATGTTCTGCGTACGCCATTGAATGTAAGTTTAACAAATATTGCAGGAAAAATATCAACAAATTTGACATTACATAATCATTTATTCAATATATGTCCCACGTAAGAATTAGTTAACGTAATTTTACATATTTTACTTAGAACAAAGAATTCAATCTATTTAAGAACTGCAATGTAACTGATGTCACAATTTCTCAAACTATTGCTTTAACTTTAATTTCTTAATCGATTCTGTTGCACACCCATTAGCATATATAATTATTAACAATGTGATTTCAAACGGATGCAAAAACTAAGTAATAATTGAACAGTTAATTAACCTCATTTATAGTTTATTTATAATATTTATTTACTTGTAATATATTGACACCTTAATATTCTCATAAAATATAGGTGTACATCCGATTTTGATGGTGTCTGAAGCAAATGAGATTTCAATCGATCATTCATTTGCAGCACCAAAACGCACTTACTGTTTAAAGTAAAATCTGAACCTCGTGTGTTCTCAATGGTGTTTTCGTACATATTTCCAACAAACTGAGAATATTTCGTTTAACATACTAACCAGAGCATCATTTGACAGTATTCGGATATTTAAAAAAAAAAAAACGCAAGTTATGTTCATCTTTAAAATTACGTAAAAAACCAGGTAACGATTTGCTGTTTTTGATCTTGATTCAGATAGATTCAAAACTATCTCCATCTTTAAACGCTGACTCACGACTTACGAAACTTATGATTCTGCTCATATATAGGTTGGCGCAAATATAGGGGGATTGTCCCTCTGAATAATCCGATTTGAAATTTGCTTTGTGGGGAGATATATGAAAGAAAAGTGAGATGAAATTAATGTATCTTGCTGTATAAATATAACAAGTTCACCTCAGAAATCAGATTCATCTACCGTAATGTGATTCTCATCTCTCCCCCTACCGCTCTCCCCCCCCCAGAATAAGCCTCAAATCTGCCCTACTCGCAATGTTGGAGACAACTCTGCTCCCCTGATCCTTCACAGCATTGTTTTGCAACTTCATAAATATTTTGAACATAGCTTAAAAAAAAAAAGATTATGGAAACGATCCTGCGCGTCCCTCCACACACAAAAAAAGAGAAAAAAATTACTAGTAAACGAGAAAAAGGTGGACACTAACCAAGTTAGTTTGTCAATATAGGGACAACAAAGTCATGTGTCACAGCAACCAAGTCAAGCAGGTTAAGGAGAGAAGATGATTGCAATCTTGTGTTACATGTTAATATTGCTAGGTTACAGTGTAATTACTCACAGGGGTACACTAACAGATCACGTAGTTACCACTACCGATCATAGCCTGTAACCGGTAACCTAGTTAGCATGTTAGAACAATCGACTTCTCGGTTAACGAAGCAGGATGTGTGAACTTTCTAACCGCGTATTTTGATTAATATAACATATTTAATGAATTACAATAATTTGTATTAATCTTTCAATCCCATCTCTGATAATGTGAGAACATAAAAATAATGCAATATTAAAATAGGTAACAACTACTTTAGTTTATAGTTCGTTATTGTTCATTGTACTTATGTGATACCCTTGTAGCTACCCATATCAGAAGTATCTCACAACTAAGAGTGAGAATTTGTTTGATTGTTACTCTTTCCTATAAGCAAAGCTGTACAAGGTTTTTGGTATTCGTATCGTAAAGCAACGTACAATGTATTATGTTTCCTGTAAACATCCCGAGATTATCGTTGTGAGTGTATGAATTATTTTACGGCAGTTACATGATAAGTAGTTCTACCATCTAGTGTGATTATTTGTACTAGAAACATGTGTCATAACATTATATTCATTTAAATGTCAGAAAATACATAAACCTCCATAAATAAATTTTCCTTCACATTTCTCTATGAAGAAATTCATGTAGAATCCATATTTTAATAACTGTTTACCTATTCCTTCGTATGTATTCACAAATGTTAAAACTTTTCGTTCTTAAAATTACAAATGGCGACGTTGCTGTTTGTGCTTCTAGTAATGCAACGTTACCAGTAAACAAATTCTGGAGGGTTAAATTTACCTTGTTTGAAAATCCGTTGATAACAACAGAGTCTTTTAAATTAAATTAACCTTCTTGAATTGGTTACCTTCTTCTAACCTCCTTTATAGGTTAGTAACATCAAAACACTCTATTGTTTGTACGTATTTTTCACTAACCTTTTTCGGTTGATTACCTGTGACCTCGTAAAATTAACCTTCTTTGTCTCAGAAGGGTTGTTGCAAATTGTTAATTGGCTCTAGCAGCCAAATTGTCCATTAACCTCCACTAGGCTACCGCTTGTTTCTGTCAGTGCAATGCTGAAGATAGATTCGCGCCGATGGGTATATATACAGGGTGTTTCAAAACAACACCGACAACCTTTGGGAGGTGATTCCTGATACTAAAATAAGACAAAAAGTATAGACCAACCAGGGTGCACAAATGCTTCCTTTCGGAGTTATAGACTGCCGGAAACATGAAAAAAAATGAACTTTAGAGGTCCATAGCTCCAAAAGTATGGGATCTACCGTTGTCGGGTCAAAACTTTTACTTAGGTACTAATATGTGCTCTATTCAAAAATACATGTTTCGGAATCCTAAGATACTCACGCAACAATTTTTTGTACAGGCAATTTGGTTACGGGCATATAATATGAAGTACTCACTAACTACCTCTATAAAAATTGTTGCGGAAGTACTGCAGGATTCTGAAACATGTATTTTTGGGTAGAGCACATATTAGTTCCTTACTAAAGTCTTGACCCGACTACGGTAGGCCCCATAATTTTGGAGCTATGGGCCTTTAAATTTCATTGTTTTTATGTTTTCGGCAGCGTATAACTCCGAAAGGAAACATTTGTGCACCCAGGTTGGTCTATACTTTTAGTCTTATTTTGGTGTCAGGAATCACCTCCCAAGCATTGTCGGTGTTGTTTTGAAACACCCTATATATATATATGGCCACTGATCATTTTAGAAATACAACAGACACTGATTATCCGAACACTATTCTAGAACACGCAGAAACCATCAAATCTTTAAACAAATAGCATTTTTTTTAAGAAGAAAGGAGGAAAGGGAACTTAAATTGTTCAAATTGTGTTATAATCGATTATGCTTAGCTTCTGAAATTTTTTGGGCAATCAATAATAGCAGCAGGAAATAACTTATATTTTATCTTTCCAAATAGACCTATATGTAAGTGATTTACTGTGTGTGCTATAAATATTTTGTTTTATAGATACGTATGTAACTTCATACAGGTATTTTTTTAAAAAGTGATTGTACCCTTTATCTGTTCTCTGCCAATATAAACTGTATGAGTTTATAATACAAAACTGATATGCAGAAGAATAAAAAAACATAATTTATGTATCTATAGTGTGATATTTCGCATGACGCTTTATATTAAGGGCTCACTGTACCCTTCACAGGGTTTTTTTTTTTTTTTTTTTTTTTTTTTTTACCAGCAGCCACTATATGAATTTATTATTTAAACGTTAAAGTGGAAGTTTTCATTTCATATCATTTCAAAAACAACTAAAACCACGTATCTATAATGTATATTGTTTTGCAGGGCGCTTTATATAAAGGGTGCAATGTACCCTTCAAGGATTCTTAACCAACAGTAACTGTATCTATTTATTGTATAGAACTGTGGTATGCAGAAGAATAAATCAAATCTGTATCTTTGGTGTGGTTTCGTAATTGCACTTCATGTAAAGGTTGCACTATACTCTTCACTGGTTCTTATCCAACAGTAACAATATGTGTTTATTGTACAGAACTGTGGTATACAGACGAATAGATCTAAATAAAACCGTTTATCTTTGATGTGTTTTCGCTAGGCCCTCTTTATGTAAAGAACGCATTGCATCTCTCATGGATTCTTTACCAATAACAACTGTAGAAATTTATGGTTAAAAACTTGTACCTTTATTTATAGTGTCGCGTTTCGGACGGCGCACCGGTACATGTCCCGGTGGGCATGCCCATGCTTGGTCCCAAGTTATGATTAGACTCTTTGCCGACTATTGGCCAACCTACTCCATTACCAACGTAATCTCTACGAAGAAAAATCCGATTGAGGATCTATTGGAAATGTGGCGGCAAACTGTTGGTTCGCCAATATACACTT
Organism: Thermobia domestica; assembly: GCF_964235325.1. Classification (NCBI taxonomy): domain Eukaryota; kingdom Metazoa; phylum Arthropoda; class Insecta; order Zygentoma; family Lepismatidae; genus Thermobia; species Thermobia domestica. The sequence goes on along the minus strand of NC_137456.1, from coordinate 272,467,862 downwards.
TAAACCACATACTTTTCAACTTATCCCATATTAGTAATTGAAAATTGCCAACCATGCTGACCATTAACCTATGTATCACCCATTAAAGAGTGCTGCTAAAGCAATTGTAGTTAAGCAGACAGCATAATACTTGTAAATATGAATTAGAAACCATAAAAAAAACGTTATTGCAATATTCATTCTTTTTACAAGTAGTATGTACAGAGAAAAAAGTAGCCTATATATGCTACTATTTGAATAAGACGAACAACAATACATACCATCTATTAGTTAAAAAGTGCAATTTGCTACATATAGAGTACGTTAATAACAATTCCGGTCAAGCAAAATAAATTTGTCATTTATTATTGGCGACAAACGACATACGGTACTTTATAGCTCCCAAAAGTACGTTTTTTTTCGGTTTTCTGGAAAACTACGCATAAGATTTTGTTCAACTTGATCTGATCTATCGTCTGATATATGTCTTATTCTTGAACAATGTCTTGGTTTAGCAGAAATTAAACATTTAGAAATTAGGCCTAATTATAATTTTACGCTGTATCTCCAAGATTTCCACTTATTTGGCAAGCAAGCATTCCGTGACTTTTCCAAGTTTTCCAGGTCACGATTTACAAATTTCCAGGTCTATATACGAGGTGTGTTCTAAAATCGAACCTATGATTGACAAAAATACATTTATTGATTTGGAAATCTGAAATACTAATCCCCTTTCAAAGTAGTCTCCTTGATAATCCACACACTTCTCCCAGTGCTCCCGCCTTGTTGGAAGCACTTGTGGAACGCAGTTTTTGGAAAGATGAGCAACCGTGCCGTCGCATTCCACATGATGTCTTCTCTCGACTCAAATCAGATCCATTTTAGTGGCATTTTCAGCTTAGGAAATAACTAAAAGTCACACGGAGCCATGTCGAGTAAGTAGAGAGCCTAACGACACACAGCAATGTTGTGTTTGGCGATGAAAGAGTGAAGCAAATTTCTCGGACACTCTCCTCATGCCCAAATTCTCGTTCAAAATTGAGTGTACTGACCCGACTGAGTTCTTTCCGCTTGGATATCGCCAAACTTTTGGCAAAATTTAATGCAATATCGCTGCTCAAGTTTTTCTGTCATTTTGTAAAGAAACAAATCCGACGACCACTCACTCACTACACGTCTTCACTCGTTGGCCGACTGCCAGCAACTGACGATTCCTGTGGGATTGGAAAAATTCATGACTCCGCATGAGTGTCACTTTTACATCTACACTGAAGAAATTCTCTCGCCCTTCATTGATTTACACGGAAAAAAATAAGGTTCAATACTTTTTGAACACACCTCGCATAATGTAAGAAAAAGTAACTGTGCTTTCCCCGACCAGGTAGCCCCTTATATAGCTTATTACCACCATATATAGCTTGTTAGATATGACCACCTTTATTTTCTGAAAAATATGATAGAACAAGATTGTTTTTATAAGAAAAGATAGAGTATAGAGGAACTTGCCCCAGTACCGTACACCTAAGCATTTTTTTTCTATTTTTTTAACACCCAATCAACAAATCGATGCAAGAAAACACGCTGACAATAATCACAACATTGATAATAATATACTATAACAACAATATGTTTTATTATAAGATTTGAACATAAAATTTTTCGATTTTCTAAAGTGCTCAAAATGGCGTTGTTCAAAACACTGTTCCCAGTACCGGACAGATTTCTATAAATATCAAACAGAGGAGTGGTTGTGAATATGCAAGCAAGTGTTATGTTGTACTTGTAAAATACAATTCATTTGCTATGTTGATTGGTATTACATTATCCAGTTCTTACAACGTTAGTTGACAGGATGCGCTATATTAGTACTTTCAGTTCAAATTGTTCAGCAGCTCTCCGAACACTACAGTTTCCGCTAACACACTATCCAGAGCTTTCTTCTTACTTTCTACATCGCATTTTCCTTTCTTGTATGTAGCCGTCCTTGTACTAAGTGCCTAAAAATAAATTCCACCCTAAATATCTTCTCAACTAGGTAATTTCTTCTGTCCAGTACTGGGAACATATGGAGTGTCCGGTATTGGGACCACACGATCTATTAGAAAACATTATTACCAACTAATCATCATCATAGGTATTCTGCCTTTATTGACAGGTCATTTGCCGCAGCTGAGAAGCTTCCATTCTCCACGGTCCTCCGCTAATCTTTTCGTCTTCGCGTATGATCTTTGTTTTAATATCATCCATTAACTGTAGTCTCCTTCGCCCCCTCCCTCTCTTTCCCGCCACCATACCCTCTAGGACGTCCCTCATGATACAATCTCTTCTTAGGCAATGTCCCAACCAGTTTCTCTTCCTCTTCCTAATAATATCTAAAAGTGTTCTTTTCTCACCAACCATTTCTAACACTCTCTCATTCGTTTTCCGCTCGACCTAACTAATTCTTTCCATTACCAACTAAAGACTGGAAATTTTAGTTAATGCTTCCACACTGTGCGCTTCTTTAATTATTAAGAAAATATTATGAGAGTAAAATAAATTTGTTTCTTTTACGTGAAGAGGGTGAAAATCTTCCGTAAAAGTTATATGCGTAATGCAAAACAGCAGCGACGATCGGTTTTAGCGATTTTCTTGAGACTGGCGCGCACGACAGACAAGTGGCGCCAAACACTTACCCCTGTTGATAACTGCTATAGATGCATGTAAAACAGCTACTGTTCACTAGCACCGGAATGCTAAAACTACTACTGCCCGGAACTGAGAACAGTCTGGTACTGGGACAAGCTCCCCTACACATGAAGATTGAGAACAAATCTTTATGCTACGTATATGAATCATTTTTCTGCTGAACAAGTATAGTTTTATCAGAGAAGTGTACAAATTTATATCGATTAACGTTTTGGAAGCGAGGATCTGGATACGGTGATCCTACTGCGTGGTTTAGCCCTGTTGTAGTTTAAAAAATAATTGCAGAACAAGCTAATTTAATATATAAAATTTAAAGAGACTATGTTTGTGACTTCCTAGCTCTTGAACCAACCGACTGATCTCGATCCAATTTTCAACATAGATGACGTTCGGGCCTGGGAATGTGTCATTTGATTTTGCCAGTCCATAGTAAGGGAGGGAGAGAAGGTATTTGAAAATGATCGAAAATGTCTGATATTAGTGTCGAATCCATAATTTTCGGAGTGACTGAGACGAACAGTCAGACTTCTGGTGTCGTTTAAATCCAAATAAATCCCTTTATGTCCAAAACGAAACGTATTCTCCTCGTGCGAAGAAAAGGTATGCTTGTTGTTATTTTATAAGATAGGTCTATACCCTATCAAATAGCGAGTAAGGCAAAAAGAAAAATGGATAATGAGACGTAAAAATTCATACTGAAAATTTCCTGATTTATCTGGGTTTTCATGACTTTCCCTGACTTTTCCAGGACTTTTTACGAGTAAGCTAAGTTCCCTGCTTTTCTCAATTTCTCCAGGTTTCCAAGTAGGTGTGAAATCCTGATCTCATTAACCTTACTATGCACTACCGTTGTACTAATGTCAGAATGAAGAGTGTAGTGTAATGAACTTATATTTTAGCATCAATTTCAACTCTCTAAGTGACTCTCGTCTGTATTTTTTTAAAATTTGAAAACAAAGTCCCTTTTGTTCCTTTTGTCAAAAACTACGCATGAGATTATACACTCATGTATATCATTTTATTCCGCTCAACAATTTTTATCGATAAATATATCGCCCCCAGAAAGCAGAAAGGTGCTAAGCACCACTTTCCTTGATTTCCAACTAAGTGTATATCCTCACTACCCATTTCATGTTTAATGTTGTGCAGAAAGGAGACAAGTGGCAGGAGACAATATGAAAGGTTTGCAGTGAAAACTGATTTCTAGAAGGAAAGAATCGGAATAAATTAGTATTTTCATTCTTTTTTATGTTCTGAGAAATCTGCATTTTGGCGCTTAGTACCTTTCTGCTTTCTGGGGGCGATATGTTTTATTATTGAACTTTTTTCTTCGGTAAACCCTAATAACACTGCAAAAACTATAATTTTGCTTTCTATGACTCGTTTATACTTAATGCTAAAATGTTTGTAATAGAACTTTAATATCTTTGCATTTCAAACCAATATACATAACGTATTTTTTTGCCATTACATATTTGAAATGTTGAAGTTATAGTAACCATCTTGTGATGGTATAATCAGAAAATGGCTTAATTATAATGCGCGATTTAGTCACTCTGAGAAGTAGTATTACTTAACATACAATAGAACTTCTGAAGTCTGAATTGTTTTGCTCAAGTAATTATAGTTTCATTCTTTTTTTCAACCTGTTATTCTCTGCTACCTTTTTGCTGTCTTGCTCGACAAGTTCCTGATTGCCGTTTTAATGTGGTCGGAGGAAATTGTGAATTTTAAAGTGATTTCCCGTTTAGATACAACTTGTTACTTGTTACGAAAGAAATTTCTATCCAACTGGGTGCGAATGGACTCAAACGTGTTTGCTATTTGTGTGACGCTTTTCGTTTGTACTGTTGGCATAGGTTTAACCGTTACATTCGCACTATGATCTATACATTTTTCTGTTTGTCTTCCTTCGGTTTCATTGCTTCTATTAATAGTTTCTTGGACGAAAACCAGGGGAACCTATAAAATCAGTACCACTTATAATTTTGATTTATACTTCTGTTGCTCCGCAAAACAACTGCAAATCGTTTCATATGATTTCACGGCAGTACAAATTAGGAAGTTAGGACTCGACTTAATATGGCTCTAGTTTTTTTTTTTTTTTCTGATTTGCCCTAGTTTCCGTGGCCTGTAAAGTCGAGGCCAATCACACAAAAGGAATTGTTTCATGCAGTTGACATAGAACGATTTTATTACTGAGCGTACACTGAAGGGATTTGTTAAACAAATGGAGCACGAAAATAATATCAAATGTTAGAAACAAAATTACTGAAGCAAACAGCCAAATGAATAACAATCAGTATTATCGGTATAAAGACTATTGATTACATCGTTCATCTGGAGTAAAACGTTTCTTTCCAGTAACGAGGCAATATGGGATATAATCCGAACTACATGAGCTACCACCAAATATATATCTATATCTATCTATCTATCTATATCTATATATATATATATATATATATATATATATATATATATATATATATATATATATATATATATATATATATATATATATATATAATGGAGGTTCACAACAGACAGGGCCAGCCTTAAGCCGATTGGCCCGATTGTTCCCAATCGGGCCTCACGCCTAAGAGGGCCCGGTGCTAGTGCCGTCTACTCTACCTTCCAGTCTAATTTATTCTCCAGTGTCGTTTTAACAGCATATTAGGCCCCAGAGCAAACAAGTGTTCCTACAACTAGATTTTGCTCTTAATTTGCTCCCACGTACATGTAATTAATACATGCCATTCTCTCACAGGGCCCCCGGCCAAGTTGCAATGGTACCGTTAAGACGGGTCTGCTAATCTCGGTTCTCAAGTACACACTACAACATATATCAATACAGGTACGTCCATGGACCCCACAAGGGAGAGTATGGCCTCTCCCTAATAAGTAAATGAATAGTTTGTATTAAGTTTACGGGCATAAGCAATATTTTCTGAATTTAATGCTGCAGTAGTTTCTTTATTTTTTTTAAGTTTACAACTTCTGTTGTAAAAATAGATATTATGTCCAGGGAGTCTTCTGTACACCACCAACATCCCTCACACTTCCCCAAATTTCCTTACACACATGCCTGGGCAAAAAAAAAAAAAAAAAAAAGTTTTCTTTGAGTTCGTGTAAAAATGTATATCATTATTCTGAGTGCACACCCTCTTTTATTTTGAATACCCAACTAAAAGTTCCTGGCGTTCCTACTGATTATGTGTGATATTACCGTGAATACCGAGATGATATCAAATAAATATGCGTCAGTGAGACTTTTTTGCAGATCGTTTCTGTTATTATAGCTACATTAAAAAAAACATACCAGAGGACAAAGTTTGCACTCTCCTGCGAACTATACCGTGGATTTATTTTTTTAATCAAGTCAGGAAAATCGTATGTATACTAGGTGGCTGCTTATGCAAGTGTGTCTTCTAACTCAAATAATCCAATGGAAAATATATCATCCATCTTCCTTCAGTTCCTTGAGATTTGTGATCGTCTCATCAGTATTTCATTTTCTCTGTAATCGATAACGAATTTAACTGATTATACCTTTCATAAGTAGCTACCTACGATGTTCTCACTAGCGTACATTAGGTTTTCCTGACTTCAGTTCTTTTCAAAAAGATACAACTAGTAAGAAATATTTGAGCCAACGGATTTATATCAGTGTGCATTTCATTATGTCTTACAAATATAAACTTATGGAAACATAGACTTCACCATCATATTTCTCGTAGAATTCCAGCCAAATTTGATATGACAATATTTATATTTTAAAAAGTCGAGCGAGATACAAGATGGCCGACTTCAAGATGTCGGTGATCATAAGCATATCCTCAAATAGATGTCTACTACCTCCCCGTGTCGGTTAATGTGTTTTTGGTTTTCATCCATTTACCCGTTTTACAAATAAAATGAAATTTTGAAACTTGAAACAGATTGTTATGGCTTATAATGATCAATCAGGTTTTTGGCGAATGCAGCCATTTTTATGGACGGAAACACCTTAAATTTTGTTACTCTCATTTCTTGATATTCCACACTTCTCTGCCAAGTTTGGTCAAGAAACTAGATTTCGGCATCGACAGGTTTACTTGTAAAAGATGAAAAGTATGAAATACTGGTATAGAACTTTCGTGAAAAATTCCGAGGCACAAGAAAAAAATATGTATTTTAAAATTAATTAACTGTCTGCATTTCCATTTGTGTCATTTCTCTGAAAAATTATTTGCTATAAGCAATGAACAAGGTGATCATTTTCACCAGAACACTTTGCAGATGGAAAAACGTTACAAAGGGAAATGGAACCCGTCCATGATGAGAGAATCAAGGTTATGAGTAAACATGCAGGGTGTTCTGGGGATAAACTGACAAACTTATCATATGTGTTCAAGATCTCAATACAAGAAAAATGTTTTCCGCTATTTTGATTAGAACCGCTTAATTAAGGAGAGAGAGCTAATTAAAAGTAATTACTGGAATTCGTCACTCCTCTTACCCTTTTATTATCCCTATCTCCGTAATTAAGCGTTTTGGATCAAAGTTGCAGATGTTTTTCCTTGTATTGAGGTTCTGAACACATATGCGAAGTTTGACAGTTTTTCTTGGAACACCCTGTATACGAATACGTAATAACGATATACACATAAGTTTGCAAATGGTGTGCTTGCGATGTTTAGTATCACATACATGTATTTCTTTCGTTAAAACTTATAATTTATCTTCATAAACACCTTTTATTTTATATCTCAAATTACATTTACTCCTGTCAGCAGTCAATCATCATCATTATCATAGCACAAAATCTAAGGATGATACGAAAAACACTGCATTTTCGTTTTTAGGACGTTTCATTTAGTAAGGATTGCATTTCTTTCTCTGCACAGTTTTGAAAGTTGAAATTTGTAGATATGTGTTATCAGTGCTACAAAGTTTATTACTGAAACTATATGTAAAATAAATAATTAAAAAAATATATAAATCAATTTAATCCGTGATTGTTATTACTTATTTTATCAATAGTTTTAAATTAAGGTGCAATAGATTTCGCCCTTTATTTCTTGCTTCGTCACTAACCTTACTAACCAACAAAAATAATCGAAAGAGGGCGCTAGTGTAACATATAAGCGGGACAATATTGAAGTGATCCATCGAGTCGACAGATTTACGTTTGTTTGTTTCACAGAGTAAAAGAGGGTGCGACTCGTGTGCGTTTTCGGGTGCGAACACACTTGGTTGGGATTTACGATTATTATATTATTGAAATATTAAATTGAGGTAAGTTTTAGTAATCAATAGAGCAACCCACCACATTATGCTTTATTTTTTTGTTTAATTATGCTTTATTTTCTCCAAATTATGCTTTATTGTTAATTTTAGTAATAGTTTTCCATTAATCGTGTATAATGTACGAGTATATTATTTACTATACATTAAATATTTTAAATATTTTGATCTATTTATTAATATTTTATGCAACCAGTTTTTTTTTTCATATTTAATAAACTTTCTACTTAATACACTTATTATGTTTTACTCGAGTCAGTTTTTTCTATCACTTGTATGCGCCTTAGAAGTGCATGTATACAGAAAGGGAAAGTAAAAGATGCCACCGAAGAGTACAGAAAGTGCTTAAGTTCAAGAGGTACACATAACAATATAGCGTGGAGTTCTTGTATACTATTCATTGTTGGCGGAAACTTTTCTTCTTCTTTTCCTTTTTTTCTCCACATCAAAGTATTACACCGAAAAGTTTACAAAACTAAAAATAAGCTTTTCATTGTTGCATTGTTGTGTTCTCAATGATTTTGCATGGTAAATATTGGTTTTAAAAAATATTAATACAGCATGTTATACTTGCAGTTAAACAGAATTTTCCAAGAATTGTTCTATATATTTTAAATTATGCTTTATTTTCTAAAATTATGCTTTATTATGGTTTTAAAATTATTGAGCTGAGCGAAGCGAAGCTCTTATACTCGGGTTAGCCGTTTGGTTGTCCGCGAACTCCTCCTAGACCGTTTGGCCGATCTCAACCAAACTTAGCACGCTGATAGAGTATGTCGTGCTGAGTGACAACATAGGTCGAAATAAAAAATCCGATGTACCATCGAGGAATAATCACCGAAAAACGCTTCCTGATTAAGTAGTTTAAGCTCGCTCAGCTCATTTCATTGCAATCGGGTATATCCATTGCATTCCTAGTTTAAATTATGCTTTATTTTCTAAAATTATGCTTTATTATGGTTTTAAAATTAGTCTCTTCTGGACCCTTAGACAACCACAACCATGTTCAAGATACCAACCCTATGTATAAATTGGTGTTATGCTTTTTATGCTTTTGGGTTGCCCTAGTGATCAGTCTCAAATATGAAGTCATTGATTTAAAAAGAATAGCATAAAGAGCAGTAGGAAATATCAATAAAACATCAGGTAAAAGATCATCGTGTGATTGAAACAATGAAGTCGAATTTATTTTCTCATTCATGATCAAGTATGTCTTTAGTAACGAGCGATTTTTCGTAACAAATTATACGTAGCTGTTATGGTTTATTCAGTCGTATTATATATATATATATATGCGAGGATCCAAGAGGAGGGCTATAGCCTCCCCTTGACAATCAAGTATACTTTGCATAAAGTGGGCTTCAATCCTACTTTCTTTAACTGAATAAAGCGGCAATCTATAGTTTAGTTCCTTTGATCATATCCTGGATCTGCGACTATACCTAGGTGCACAGTAAAAAATGGTTGTGTTAATTAAACTCAATTTTAACACAGGGCAGTGGTTCCAGCGTGACTACCACTATGCGGTGTTAGTTCAACACAGACCCCGTAATGTTGGCGTTTAACACAGAGTGTCTGTTACGTCTTTAACACACAACCAGTGTTGAGCGGTGTTAAATTCGGATCTGTGTTAGTATTTTCGATGTTGATTCGACACGATTTCAGGGTCGGTAGTGTGGAGAAAAGTGTTGAGTGTTACTTGTGGCGGTGTTGAACCAACACAAAGAAAGTAACACAGTGTGTAGGGTTAATTATTTTGAGTTAATATTACACCATGTCAAATATCAATATAACACAGTTTCTGTGTTACTTCAACATCATTTTCTTGTTATTTCAACACACAATCTGTGTCATAATTCAAGGTCAAAGCCGTATAAATAACACCGTTTTGGTGTTAATTCAACACTTCCTGTGTTAAAATTCAAAGTCAGACCACCAGATTAACATCGTTTTTCATGTTAGTTTGACTCCACTTCTGTGTTACTACGACACCTGTTTCGGTGTTGAAATAACTCCGTGTGTGGTGTTGATGTAACCATTTTTCTGTGTTTGAAACCCATGTGATGTGCATGCTTACGCTTACCGAAGGTTCTAATTTTAAAATAAGAATAGTAAACTACAGAACACTTCAAATAGAAAATCTTCATAAATTTTTTTTGCTGTCCTCTACAACATTTATTGTGAAGTATTTCTTGATGGTGTGAAACACAACCTTCACCAATATCTTGTTCAAGAATGATAGGAAACTTATCTATATCCTTATAATATGTTTGTCTCCTAATCGTGATTCTACTTGTTTTCCGTCATTTTTGAAGCACAGTCCCCGGTGTTGACTGGTAAGCTCTAGTGTAGTATAGAAGTGACATATTAATACGATGTTGTTTCTCGCTGTTGACATATTTCTTCAGAAACATTATGTAAAACAATTGAAAACACATCGCGCGGTTTGCATGTTGAAATTTTGCGTATACCTGGGTTTGTTTAAGTATTTCTTTTTACTGTGTTTGTCTGTAGATTAAATTTATAAGCCTTTATAATTAGATGCCCAACGTATTTGGCATTAACGCAGAAAACAACACCGAAAATTCTACACTTGTGTTGATTTAACACACTGGCAGTGTATCATTTCAACTACCGGTATTTGACACACAACTCCAAAGTTGAGTGAGTTGTTCTAACCACCCGTTTGTGTTATATTTTAACACAATCGTGTTAACAGGAGTGTAGACAGATATGTGCATTGAGCAGTACCTCATGAGATCCATTAAAACAACTGGAGGTCAAACAAGACGACGGGGAATAACTGATTTAAACCTTTGCTAGATCGGTACTTGCTATGCGGGTGTGCACAAAACTCTGCTCTTCTTTGGAAGAGTTTAGTGGTGTTAAGTTCACTTCATCTGAACAACATAAGGAAATGCGTGACTCTCGTGAGCAAAGAGATGAAGTGGATCTTAGAAAAATTCTTGAACTTATTTTCTGTTCAAAATCCTCTTCCCACAGCTTACAGTGGACAACTTAAATCAACATACACAGCAGTGCATAGGCCAAGTTCAGCGAAGAAAATTAAAATTGACGTGCACTGTCGTAAGCATGTTAAACACGTACATTACAAGAGTTTTGGGTAAAATAGCAGCGTTCGAGGCTCTGTGAAATCGATTCTATCACAGATAGAAACACGAGATTCAGAATTTATGGAGATATCCAAGAGATGTGCCCATATACTAAATCTCACATTCCTACAGACGTGTGCAAATTATTAGACTAAATCTCAATTTTTCAGGATTTTCGATGAATTTTTGTTTTTTGTCCATTTGCATTGTGTACACTACTATTTGTTAAAGCTTAAGTATGTTCTGCATTTTATGGATGCCTAGTCAATAGAAAGTAATGATTGTTTTTATTCTTTATTGGCAACAGTGGTAAACAACTGTGTCATTGTTTACTTATATTAGAACATAAACTGGAGTTGATCCTTTCTATATACGTCGTTAACTAAATTTGCTTTGGGTCTTGTTCTGTTTTTTGTACTCTAAATAATATTATAATACGTATTAGGTACGAAACGCATGAATGTTTGCTTTCCTAAGTGTTATTTTTAGCTGAACGTCTGTGCAAAAAAATATTAGAATTTCTTTTGTTCTGCATTCCGATTTTTAATGAAAGTGACAATTATGGGCAAAAGCGAAGACTCGCCACGTAAAATAGCATTAACTGAGTGTCTTGTGAAAGAAATACGTTTCACATAGCAAGAAATAGCTGAAAAACTGTCTATTTATCCCCCCCCCCAAAAAAAGTCAGTCGAATAAGTCGGGCCTTAAAGCTCTTTGAGTCATACACGCAAAACCGCTCAGATAAATGTGGGCGTAAACCGAAAATCAGCTCTCGTGTTCAAAGAAAACTATTACAGATGGCCAAATATAATAGAAGAGCTAATAGCAAGGATTTATCAAATAACTTAAAGGCGTACGGAAGTGATATATGTCCGTCTACAGTAAGACGACTATTATGTACAGCAGGCTTACCAGCGCGAAGGCCCCGCAGAAAGGCAAAGTTAACCCCAGCAATGGCAAAGAAGAGGTTAGAATGGGAACAAGAAATGAAAAATAAAGGATGAAGAGTGAGGTAAGGTACCAAGCATTACAATTTATCCTATATATCTTGTCAATTTGGGTATCTTTGGGTTGTTGTGGTACAATTGAATATTTTTAACAGCATTGTACGAGTGTTTACGGGAGCAATTGCTCCTCTGAATATGATGTTTGGTGTATGATATTGTGATAAAATTTAAAATCAATACACTGAGATAATTATGCTATTTCCAGGTATGTTTTCTGATGAATCAATATTTTCCATAAGTGAGGAAAGTAGCCAATACATCCGCAGGACGTCATTTTCTCCAAGCGGTGTTTTCCAAACATTGAAGCACCCAACGTCAGTAATGGTCTGAAGCTGTATGTCAGTGTATGGCCCTGGTAGACTGTATCTCGTGAAAGAAATGATGAGCCAAAAACAATATCAAAAGGTGCTATAAACCAGACTTATCCCAGAAATGAAGGAGTGGTTTCCAGATGGAAACTTTGTTTTTATGCATGATGGGTTTCCATGCCATAAAGCAAAGACTGTAACTAATTTTCTTAGGGAAAATGGTATTCAAGTTCTGCCGTGGCCAGGAAATAGTCCCGACTTAAACCCTATCAAAAACTTGTAGGCTATTGTTAAGAAGAAAGTGAAGAGAGAAAGGATAACCACTAAGATTGATCTCATCACTTATCATAATATGGCATCGCGACGAGGAAGTGAAAAATAATTGTGTAAAGTTCATGGAAAGTATGCCAAAGCGTATAGAAATGGTAATAAAATCGAAAGGAATGCACACAAAATACTAACAGGTTGTAACATAGTGAAAAAACGCAGCAATAAATTATTTATTTGAAATTGTATTTCAGGTTCTTCATTTTTCAAATTTTAGTCTAATAATTTGCACACGTCTGTAGCTTCAACCATATTCGAGTACTGGGCCCCTAAAATATTCCATTGTCAGGCTCACTGATTTACTGACTCACTCATCAAATTGATTAGGTACTTCCCAATGAAAGAGAGAGAGAGAGAGACGTAAAACTTTGCATAAAGGTACCTTATAATGAGTTGAATATGGAAAAAGTCCGAAATGTGAGGAATGTGTCATGGCAATTTTTTATGGGCGAAAAACTGTCCTTAGCTAAGCGAAATCGGTTCATTCTCTCACTCATCAAATTGATTAGGTACTTCCCAATGAGATAGAGACGTGAAACTGTGCATAATAGGGTGGAGCGTTTTGCACTTTTGTTGGAAATTCGATGACGGCTAGTGCGGAAAATGTGCCATTAGTGGTACCGACCTTACTGAATTTTTAAAAATTTTCTGGACAACCCTTACGCTGCCCCAACGGACTTTTTAAGTGTTTGGTTAGGCAACACGCACAACAACAATGACAGAAAAGCTACTTTTGGTCGATTTTAGAGTTACCTGATGGCTATAATACAATTATTTTATTAAAAGAAACTTGTAGCAATGTCAGTAAATAATTTTAAAATGTTTATGAGTCAAAGTACAGCCATAAGAGCTCAGTTGTTGGAATTAATGTCCAGATTTTGTTTGGAATGCCGCGTTAACGATGATTATAGGCATACCATAGGCATAACGATGATATAGGCCCTTGATATAACACGATTTTCTTTGTACAACTCACCAAAATAACCCAGAACTTACCACGGGGAGGTGGTTGCACATCGAGTTCCGCTCACCCACCCAGTAGGAATATGTTGACATTTGACCTTAGGTCACATAGTTCTTCTTGGTCTCGAAGCAGGGGATTCTTGCTCTAGACTTCAGTTTGGCTCTAACGTAGATGTCTCTTGCGTTCTGGCCGCACTTTTTCGACGCTGCCTCGGACACCAGCTTCACTGTGATTTCCACAGCTTGACTATGGCAAGGGAATGTTGTTGTTAGAGTAGTTGGAAGTTCTGATGTTTTCTTTAAGCTGCTGATCCGTTGTTTCGTGTGATTGGCGGCTCTGTTAGACATTTAGGCCAATTAATCATGTCGTAGTAATTGTCAGCTGTAAAGTTTAATTTCGGAACAATGAAGTCACGTGGGCGGCTTAATCTCGGACTCTTCTGGCTGCAGCACTTTTTTGTCCTACTCCAACCTAACGTTCGAATATGCGGATTTTCATCTGCTGTCATCGCTATCAGCAGGTTTTCATGATAAGTGTAGTATCCGTTTGTTTGTAGAACATAATGAACTATGTGTTGTAGACTTTCTGGCAGAAAACGCGATAGCTTAACTATGCTAAACAGGTGCATGACGCCCATTTCGCACGAAGGATTTCGCCATATTGAAAACCAGACGAGAGCGTATACTTTACCAATGTACTGGCAAAGTAGACACAAACTTGAACTAGGTTTATCAGTACTGATGTAGTGGCGAAGCATCCTACAGGCCAATGTAAGCCATCGTGAATGTGATAATGGTCCTGGTTTTCTGTTTGCTAGATTGGTAGTATACATTCCTGTAGCAACAACCTTACAAATTTCAAAGAGATAATTCTGGTCACTGCTTAAACCATTTTCTTTTTCCATTTCAGACACCCATTTAACGGGAATGGGTGTAAAGGAGACGATCGGTGAACGTTCACAATCCTTTAATTTCTTTCCGATGGGGCCGGAAAAAAGATTTTATCCGGTCGTCCCATCATCCAATTCGGTACCCAGGTGTCGAAATGGCAACTCGTTGGTATGAAGAAGGCAAATGAGATGCTGCAGTTCCTTTCCTAGGGATCTTTGTATCTGACTTATCACGCCGTTATCCCATCCTGTGTTCGTGGCTTCACCATCGCTGCCAACTGAATCAAGACTTCACACGTCGAACTGGTTCTTCTCTAAAACCTCCAATATAGAGTCGGCAATATCCTTGCCAGTGCCTGACTTAAATGTGGCATGACCCAAGTATTCTGAACCGGGCTCCGATAGAACTGTGATATGCTTTTCTGTAACCTCTCGTCTTTGTAGTTTGCCGTTATTTTTTTCTTGCAGAAGGGCATCATCATTTTTTCCGTTGAAGTAGATACTTGTAATCGCCCGGCCTAGGTGAACCTTTTATTTCTGGATCTTCTCACCCAGTTTATCTTTTCCTCTTCGTACCTTAGAAATGTCAACAACAAGATTTTTGTCCTCTTGCGTTATGAGTCTTGCGTCCTGAAATAGGCGGAAGCGATCAAAATAAACCTGTCTGTCTGAAACTCCAGTTCTAAACGCTGCCTCCGCTATATTTTGAAGACAGATGCGCTTTAGGCTATGTTTCTTTCTTGGTCGCGCCTCGAAGTAAGATCCCAACGTGCTTCCCGATTCAACAGCTTCGCTGGATTCCCCTGACGACGCCAGTATCTTTGACCTGTGCCTATGCCTAATCCCACTAGTTGATGGACTTGTTTCAACACTTCCAGCGTCTTTCTTCGTTTTCTGACCGTTAAATCTGCTCACTTTACGGGAAAACATCTTTGACACAGATTTGCTTTTTCAGACGTCAATGTTACCAATGCTCATTTTCCGTGATGTTCTCTGGTCCAAAAGAAATTTGAATTTTCGTTTTGGAATCTTGCGTGTCCTCTCTCAGTTGCAATCTTCATCGGTTTTACATTTGTAAGACGCAATATCAGAAAGAGACTTTTCCGCGTGTGCAACAAAACGTACATGAAGTGTTGCTTCTTGTCCTTGTCGACTGAAATGTTTTTCCTTGGTGCGACACTTATTATAAAATGTTTTCAGCACGTCAAAAATTTTCTTTTCTAAAACCACAGGAATGCTTGCTTTACGCCAAATATGTACAACTCTTTGTCCAACTAGTTTACAAATGTCAGTCACTGGCAATTTAGTCACACTTTCGTCACCTCTTAAACCACTTCGAAACCAATGATAATGTTGCGTAACGTCAGCGTACATGGGTAACTGCACTTCACTCATTTCACTTGGAGTGCCAAATAAGCCTCGTTTCACACTTTCCCGCGTTGGTCTGCTATGAGCCTTTTTCATCTTACTTTCCATTGCTTTCGAACTTGGAAACGAAAGTACACAAAATGTCTGTGAATCGTATAGCACTAAAACTGTAACTTTATGTGCAATGCACAAACTCTCTGTCTTAACATAAACAGTAGCGAACTAAAACCGTTAACGCTTAAGCTGCAATAAACTGGTCTGTTGGCCGAAATACGCAATTGGTTGGCCGAAATACGCAATATTTATACCACCGCCGAACTTCCAGCGAGAATATTCTAGAAACGTCGGCGTAGGTTCTGGAGCCAACGACGCGAGCGTGAGGTAAGCGAATCTTCTGGACGGAGCCGGACGTTGCGACGACGCTCGAAGAGCGTGGCCAAAGTATGGAACCACGAAGTTGTGTAGCCTGCCGCTAAATGGCATTTGCTGTCGGTGTACATAACAAGCGAAGAGTTGCCAAAAACAAATCGTGTTATATCAAGAGCTATGCCTATAATCATCGTTAACATGGCATTCCAAACAAAATCTGGACATTAATTCCAACAACTGAGCTAATATGGCTGTACTTTGACTCATAAACATTTTAAAATTATTTACTGGCATTGCTACACGTTTCTTTTAATAAAATAATTGTATTATAGCCATCAGGTAACTCTGAAAACGCCCAAAAGTAGCCTTTCTGTCATTGGTGTTGTGCGCGTTGCCTAACTAAACGCTTAAAAATTTTTAAGTCCGTTGGGGCAGCGTAAGGAGCTGTGCAAAAAAAAAAAAAAAAAAAAACAATTTCCAACAAAAGTGCAAAACGCTCCACCCTACTGCATAAAAGTACCTTATAATGAGCTGAGTATGGAAAAAGTCCGAAATGTGAGGAATGTGTTATGGGAAACTTTTTTATGGGCGAAAAGCTGTCCTTAGCTAAGCAGAAATCGTTCATTCTCTCACTCATCAAATTGATTAGGTACTTCCCAACGAGACAGAGATGTGAAACTTTGCATAAAGGTACCTTATAATGACCTGAGTATGGAAAAAATCCGAAATTTAAGAAAGGTGCTATGGAAATGAGGCACGTTCGGTGAATCAGTTAACTTTTTTTAAAAAAACTGGGCTAATGCGCGTAAATACTGCCGTAAATTTGGTGGTTGAAAACCCAGAAAAGGAAAGCAATTTTTTTTCGATGAATATTTTTTCTTTATTGTAGTCATTGGTATTAAATAGATATTGAAATGAAATTGATAAGTAAGGGAATGTAGAGGTGGGGAAATTTAGAATTAATCAAGTTTTTCCAAGAAATGAAAAATCCAATTGTTCAACTTTTATATGAGATATGTTGGTGGCAAATATGATTAAGTTTGCAAGCTATTTGAAAGGTGTATGTCATTGGAACGAAAACGCGAGGCAGTATGAAACTGCGCAACATGCATATCATGTAATGAACTCCGTAATTTCGCAATGTGGAAAGATAGAGAACGACTAAGTATGTTGAAACAGCAGACATGTCTAATGGTGTACCATCGAAGATTCATCATCAAGGGTTTTGGGGCCATGTTTATACTTTTCGTATTTAGGTAATCAAAAATGAGATTTTAGAGATCGTGATTTTGTAGCTCGGGTAAATGAATTAGAATCTCGTTTGGACATAACACTCTGACAAATATTTAATAGAAGAAATCCTCACCGCTGGTCTAGTAGCTAGCATGTTCGCGTTCGTTGTACAGGGTCCTGGGTTCGATTCCCAATAGAAGAGCCCCTGGGAACTAATATTGTATGTGACACATTATGACTCATTTAAAAATGTACAATTCTAAATTTAAATCCAACAATATGCCACAATTGAGAAAAAGAAGTGAAACGTGAATAAAAACACCAGAGGTGCAAGACGTGCAACCAAGTTCGTCAGCCTCAAAAAGTGTTGAGATGAGGATGGGTGAGTCAAGTTCCTTGGCCACTGCATCTGAAACGAACACTAGAACTTGGCGCGAGGTGTCAAGGAAAATCATGTTCATGATGTTAAGGAGCCTTAGGGATTGTGGTGGTGGGTTTGGTGGGTTTGGGGCCACCACCACCTTAGGAATATCAACTTCGCTAAGGGGGTAAGGCACGTATACAGTATACTGCAGTAGGATTGGTAGTTCGAAACCCAGGCAAGGAAAACTGATAATCCTCCACGAAGTATTAAGGAAAATGATGTTGACGAGCCTTATGGATGTGCTTGTGAGCGTCGTGGGTTTTGGGGCCACCACCAACCTTAGGGCTGAAATGTCCCGGCCGTGAAACTAGGAACAGACATCTTAATGTATTAGAATATGTTAGACATCTCGCGCCAAGTTCCAGTGTTCGTTTCAGATGTAGTGGACAAGGAATTTGGCTTATCCATTCTCAACACTTTTTTGAGGCTGACGACATTGGCTGCACGTCTTGCACTTCTGGTGTGTTGTTCAGATTCTCTATCTACCGGAGTGGCTGCAAGGGAGCACATTAATTGTGACAGGGCAGAAGAGATTGGTCTTGAAGCACTACAGGAAGCATACGGTAACAACTTCTGTGATCTTAAACTTCACTGCAAAAACAAAATTGAACCTTCATCTTCAATAGATACTGCAATGATTGTTAGAGGAGATGAAGTGTCAATTAACTCAGAACAGCTATTCTGTAGAATTTTGTGTATTATGAAGGAAAGTTCAGATTTCTGTAAGTATCTGAAATATGAACTTGCACCCAAACCACCTTCTCTATTCAGTTAATCAACGGTGCGTAAATTCAGAAATCAGTGCTCCCTAATCTTGTAGCTACACTAACACCATGTAATAATATGGTGCCACTTTCGTCACTCTTCTTAATAAACAGTGGATTCCTCTTGCATAAAATCCTTTGGTCAAAGCCAGCTACATATGAAGATATATTCCAATCATGTGTGACATATGTTCTAACTCATTTTCCATCTGAGGCCACTGTAATTTTTGACGGATATCACCGTCTTACCACGAAGTCAGAAGGGACAAAGCAAATAAGCAATCTGAAACGTTCTCCAGACATTCAGTTCACACATATGATGCATACTACTATCTTTGATCATTCTCTTCCTATCCATGGGATCATTCTCTTCCTATACAAATGTAATGTCAACAAGCGTCTTTCTATGTCTTTTGAGAACGTCGCAAAATATATCGTGGTGCATTGTTTTTCTAAATAAGTGCCTCAGATAATGTTTGGATTGTATTTGAATATTAGAAATATTGTAACATTTCTTAAACTGTCATACAAGTTATTGTTTAGAAATAAACAGCGAACTGCTTGAACTGAGTGCAGTGTACATATCAGTTCTATGTTTCTAAATCCATGCAAGAATAGTTTTGGTAGGTACATCGTGAAAACTTTCTATTACATTTGATATGCCCTCTACTAATATTCGAAAATATATTTTTCCGAGTTGAACTGTGTTTTGTTTTGTGTTTAGTGAATGATCTAATTATTAGAAAGTTTAGCAAATTAATTTTCAAATTTGCTTAATTAAATTAAATATCGAACATACAGTATATGTGTACAATATGAAATGTTCAAATTACATAAAAACGAAACTATATAGCAAAACATATATTTTAGCAATATTTTGATGTTACGTATTTCAATGATGTTACATATTTCACTATATATAATCAGCTTTTTTCCTTACATATTTATGTACATATTTGGCAAAATGATATTACATATAATCCGAGCTCTAGGGGTGATATACTCGTCGTCATTTACCCACTAAGACACTTCTACAAAGCAGGAATGTGTGAACGTGGCAACATTTATAATGCATTCTGCGAAATATTACTTTCTCGTCCTTAAAAACTTTTCTTGTTTTTAAAACCGAATTTCATGAACATCTTTAGAGCCATTATGAAATTACAAGTGAATGAAAATTTTCTGTACATTCTTCTAAATAAGACTTTTGAAAGTTATTAAATACTTTAACCAAATTTCGTTACAATAGTAAGAGTCGTTTCGAAATTATAGTTAAAGGAGCCATGATTCTTTTTATTTTCTTTAAACGCCCTGAACATATTACATCAAAGTTGGACTTACGTGAATCTCCTTCTCGTAGACGAGTTCTTATCAAATATTATGAAAATCATTAGGGCTGTTTCAAAATTATGATTGAGGAGAGCCCCTGATACAATTTTGCTGCCCTAAATACATCGGAGACTTTTTCCAAAATTTGAGAAGCAGCTACATTTCTTTCTCATGAATTTCCACGAAGTTCTACCAAAATTGCTATAATATTGTTGAAATTGTGAATTTCTCCTCAAAGATATTTATTTTTTCGAAGTTGAACTTAGTTAAATTGCTTTCTCGCATCAGAAAACGCATTTTCACAAAATTTCATGGAAGTTGTTAAAGCCGATTTGAAATTGTAATGTTAGGTGCCTCATTCTGCAGATTCACTTAAAGTTTCCGGAAGTTGGAAACTAGCCAAGGCTCTTTCTCATGCTCAAAAATATGTTTCCACAAAATGTTTGCGAAAATCATTAGAACCGTTTGGAAGTTTGAACTTGCAAAACATTCATTTAAGAATTATTTCCTTAAGATTACACAATATCATATGAACATTATCATTTGTAATTGACGCTTGGCAACACAGCACACGATCATGATGCGTGCTGGTTCAGGGAAGGACATTTTTTATTAATACAAATTAAAGCAAGTATGTCTAGTAGCTGGGAACTTCATTAACATTGACGTAAGCTTCTGTGTTAATGCTTATTCCTTGCAACATTTTAAGAAATTTAAAGCGAATATTTAACAAATTGCTTGCGAGTTGTACTTGTTTGTTTTGGTTAAATGGGGCTTTCCAGTAAATAAGGTTCTGACATAAACAAAGTGTATCATAAAAAAGAGCTTTCCTAAGACGTCATAAAAAATTTAATATTGTAATACATTTTGTGATTTTAAACAGTAAAACTGAATGATTTCTATCTATTTGCTTTTTTTTAACGATTATTCATTTAAAATATTACAAAATTAACACACTTAAAGAAACACACAATATTGTTTTTAACAGAGGTTATTAAATGCCAAATGCCAAAATTCCAATGCCAAGGGAATCCAATCTATTGTTTTAAACATATGTGTTTTCACTTTCACAAGACTGAAAAATGTACTGAAATCCAGAGCAAAGATGATCAAACATATCAAAGTAAAAACTAATAATAAAAAACTATAAGTTAGGTACCATCCCGGCATTTGCCTGGTGTGAATGAGGAAGACCTCAGTTATCTTGGCTGGCCTAATAAAGCGTTTTACACTTTTTCGACCGAGTGCCCCCACTAGCCCAGTCAAATTAGCTCAAATTTTGATAAAATCTTCAACTAATTTATATAAAACTGAAACTTTGTGTGGGTGTTCATTGGTCGATTCTAATCTCTCCTTGAAAAGTCCCCTAAAATCCGATGACGGGTTTCGTAGTTATGACGTCATCAATATGGCCGCCGCCGGAAGTTTTTTAAACATGTGTAATTTCTCAAATAACGGTGATAAACTCTTCGTTTTTGCACTAAAATGTGGAGAATTAATTGGAAAACACACAAAATACAAGATATTCTATGTACCTCACCGATATTGGGTGAAATTATTGAGTGAAAACTGTGGTTGTGTTATTAGTCTTAGTACTGATTCCGTTCCGTTCCACTAAATTAATAAATCACAATAAAGTTGAAACTTTGTGGGATTGTTCATGGGTTTGTCTTCACTTCTTCACGATAAGTCTCCAACAATTAAGAGGCAGGTTTGGCCATCATGTTGGAAAATGGCAGCAACCTTTACTTCTACGCTAGTTACCTTTTATACAGGTCGGTGTAAGTACGAAAATAAGGTGTCATTTTGTCCGCAAAGATATTCTCGTCCATGCTTGATATGTATTGTACTTCATATGATACAATTGCAGAAGAAATGTTGACACATTAGTGAACATTTGAGACCTACCTGCTTACATCCACATCTACTACTGCAACCACTTTTACAACCACAACTGATTAGATTCTAGTGATTCTCAACCTAATTCCTATAACGACCCCCATTATATCATAAGTTCTTGCCAGCGACTGCCTTATAGTTTCTGGTTTGTAATAAGCTTGTGTGGAATTTTTAATATACATATTGAGGAGATCTCATCATATCTATCTATTTCTGTAATACTAGAATCTATTTCCTGTATATAGTGGATACAGTAGCTTCCCTAAAAGCGAATGGATTAAAACCAAATTTGGTCAGTTCATTCATATTACAAATACCGAATCCGATCAGTCATACTGTTTCAAAATGGAGGCCGTTTGGAAATTTTAAAACTTCATAACTCACTTAATTTTGGGTCATATGATAAAAATACAGTAGAACCCCTCTCGTCCGCCCTTGGCTGGTCCGCCATTCCGACCAGCCGACCGTGCTCGATCCGAATTTGTTCCGAATCGTCAGTAACTCACGAGGCCCACTTTTTGTTATTGCCATAGTAGCATTTGTTGTTTACTTGCTGTTACCGCTTGTCCGTTTTAGTGCTCCGTCATCTCTTGTATTGTTTCTTTCGTTGTGTG
Source organism: Thermobia domestica (assembly GCF_964235325.1). Taxonomy (NCBI): domain Eukaryota; kingdom Metazoa; phylum Arthropoda; class Insecta; order Zygentoma; family Lepismatidae; genus Thermobia; species Thermobia domestica. Next base: position 272,445,298 of record NC_137456.1, on the reverse strand, counting down.
TGTTTTCTCTACTGTATTGTGCAGTTTTTAGGCTTTCTATTCGTTGGTTTTATGAAAGTATTCTTCTGTGTTCTGTAATCCCCTAGTATTTTCTGATAAGCCGACCTTTGTGCGTTCCGACCATATCCCCAGTCCAGGGCCGTGCTGGGATACTAATGAGGGCGGTGGACAAGTCTACTGAAAGGGCGCCCATACAAACGGGAATATATATATATATATATATATATAGAGAGAGAGAGAGAAAGAGAGAGAGAGAGAGAGAGAGAGAGACTTCGAAAGAAAGTATGGGTGCCATTTTATATCAAAATCACCACCAAATTTGTTTTAGTATTAACGTAAATAGCTAACCTCGAATCGAAATCCTCTTTACTACAGAAAATCTTTCTAGTTCCTGCAATAACATTTCTATCAAATAAAAAGAAGCTAAATGTATCAACAACTTAAAATAGCACGCCTATGGACGCAGGAGGCTCATTACCACGTTTACAGAAGCTCTCCATTGATTTCTGTCCTTAGAAAACTGAACCCAGTTTCTACTTTATATTTCAATCTCTGCGAGAACTATTTTAATATTGTCCTCCCATCTGCGCCTCGGTCTTCCTAACGGTCATTTTCCTATTTGGATTTCCAGTTACAACTTCGAAAGCGTTTCTAACTTCTTCCATTCTGGCTACATAACCTGAGCATTAGAGCCTCCTGGACTTGATGACCCTAACAATGTTTGGTAAACTGTATAAAATTATGCAGTTCTTCCTTATGAAGTTTCCACCTTTCCCCATTCCCGTTCCTTTTGGAGTTCGAATATTGGTTTAAGAATCTTGTTTTCAAATACTTTCAGTCTGCGATATTCCCTCAGAGTCAGTGACCATGTTTCGCAACCATACAGCACAACAGGCATGATTATCGTTTTATATTTTGAGTTACAAATTCCTCAACAGAATTTTCAAAAAAAAAAAAAAAAAAATTAACTGAATAATAGCACGAAATCTCTGCTTTCAGTTGACATCAAATTTTCTAGTGATTATGGTTTTGGTCTGTTAATAATGATCCTAGATATTTGAAAGTACCCACTTTGTCGAAAGGAAAATATTATTTGGTACTTTAACGCATCCATAAAATGCAGTATTACGATCCCGACAAACCTCCATTTATTTAGTTTTCTCTGCATTTACTTTTAAGTCTATATCCCTGCAAGCATTAATTAAGATTTCTGTATTCCTATCTATTATTCTGTCATTACCTATTAAATCTACATCATCAGCATACGCCATAATCTGGCAAATACAATTCAGCTCTAGGACCTGATTGCTGTCTTTGATTTTCCTTATGGTGTTCTCCAGAACAAAGTTAAGTAATAATGACGACAACGCATCACCTTCTTTCAGGTCATTCTCAACGTGAAAGCTCGTGAACAAGGATTTCTCTACTCGAACCTTACTTTGGGATTCATTTAAACATATCTTAATTAATCTACCATTTTGGTATTGCAAATTCTGTAAGCATGTTGTACAACATTTCCCTCCTATCAGAGCCTAAAGTCAATAATTGATGTGCCAGAATGTTGTATTCTCTTATTTCTTTTCAAGTATTAGTCGAATGGTAAATATCTGGTCGATAGTTGATAGATTTTACCTAAATCCGTTCTAATAATCTCCAATAATTTCATCTGCGTATGGAGTCAATCTTGCTAATGCAGAATGTTAGCAAGATTACATTGAGTTAATGTTTAAGAGGATTTATTGGATGTTGAAAGAAGAGAAATGCCTCGATAATTATTAAACCTGTTTTGTTGTTTTTCTTCTGAACTGGATCAATGATTGATTCTCTTCATTCTTGTGGTAATTCCTCCTTGTTCCAGATAATGAGAATGAGTTTGTGTATCTTGCTCTACAATTTTTCCCCTCCAGCTAAAATTAAGTCAACCAGAATTTCGTCTACACCCGGAAATATGTGTTTAATTTTTTAAAATAGCGAATTCTATTTATGTCTGGTTAGGTTCTGGAATACACGGTTATGCTGCATGCATTTCACTTTCCCCACGCGCATTAGTTTTTAGCTATTTGTTAAGCAAATCGTCAAAGAAATCTTTCCATCTATTTAAGATGCTATCTGCATCAGTGAGGACTGTTCCTTTAGGTTTCTTTAATATATAAGCACGAAGTTGATAGCCTTTCTTAAGTTCGTTGATGCATCTATACATACCCCGAATGTTTTTATTTTCACTATTATTTTCAAGTTAATTAATTTTAACTTTCAAAATTCTCGTTTCTTTGTTCTAAAAATTTTAGAAGTTTTCTGCCAGATGACAATGAAATTTTATGTAGTCATTTCGTTCGGATTTTGTAGCCAACGCAGTTTCTTCTGTTTTCTCTTCTCTGCTACTTTAGACATTCCTGGTTGAACCATGGTTTGTTCCTATGTATTTCTGCGTGCTCCAATATTTCTTTTGCTGAAATTTTAATGTTATCTCTAATTTCAACCAAGTATCTTGAACACTAGTGCACTCCGAACCTTCTAAAACCGAGAATCTATTCGACACTTCAATCTGGCTCCCCTCTCACCTGACTCTCTTCTATTAAAAAATAAATAAATAAATAAACCGCTCCGTTTTCAGATATTGAATATTTCCTTTATTCAACGATAGTCTCTCTCTTACTATCACAATCAACTCCTTTGAATGACCGAACATCAGTTGTGCTACGCTGTTCTTTTCTGTCTACTAAAACATTATCAGTTTGAATATGTGTTTTTCTATCTGATGAAATCCAAGTATATTTATGAATGTCGCGATGCGGGTATTTTGTAATCTTCACGATAAGGTTTCTGAATGTTGCACAGTTCACAAGTCTAACGTCGTTGTCACAATCTTTCTTATGCAAGCATTTATTCCCTATAATCGGTTTGAAAATACCCTCTGGTCCTACCTTCGCATTGAAACCGCTTAACAGAATTTTCATATGGTATTGCAGGAGATGATCAAATACCCGTTCTATTCTTTCGTAAAAACTGTATTTTTTTAATCGCCATTCTTATTTTCTGTTGGAGCATGTGCATTTGTGGGTAATTTTTCTAGTCGGTAATTTTTAATTTGTTCCCCGTAAAAGAACGTAAAATTTCCCGACTTGACTCCTTCATTTCCTTCTCATCTAACTTCCTGATATCCTTCTAGGTACAATCTCTATTTCTAAACTCATTTTTTACAAATGTTAACGCGCCTGCCCTATAGAGACTTGTTATATTTCATGTTCCAAATCTCATGTCGATTTTACTTTGGTGAGTTCTTGCCAAGTTATCAGTTCTGATCCGAGGATTCTGCGAACTTATCTGAACAATCCTTTTTTTACAGGATGAGGTTGTTAGCCTCACACCAAATTCTCAAGCTGGATTATCACCCATTGTCTGTCCGCGACTGCTTACTCAGTATACTCGCAGCTAACCTCTATATCCTAGACGCCTTCTCCTCGATCCACAACCTGAGGACGTACCGTGCCGTGGTGACAGGAAGACCACATTTTACGGAAATTAATACAGCTATATTTCAGAAATACAACAGGTACTGATTATCCGAACACTGCTTTAAAACACACAGGAGCAAGCAATATGCTCGGATATATGGATGCATATTAAGACTGTGAAAGCTTCGATGCCGTAAAAATCGTAAATTAGAGACTAGTGTCAGTGTAGTATTACATAAATGCATCGTACGTTTGACTATCCGAACTATTCTTGATGTATCACATTGTTTCGCTTTATAGCTACATAACTTTATAATATTTATGTAAGTGATTATACTCTTTACCTGTTCTCGGGCAATAGCAACTGTATGAATTTATAATACAAAACTGAAATACAGAAGAATAAAATTTTAAAAAAATAATGTAATATTTCGCAGGGCATCTTATGTAAAGGGTTAAAGGGTGCCTTGTGTTCTTCACAGGTTCTGTACTACCAGTCAGTATTTGAATTTATTAAACAATGCTGGTATACAGGATAACAACTTATCTATAATGTGATGTTTCGAAGAGCGCCTTATGTAAAGGGCGCAGTGTACCTTTCACGGGTTCTTCGCCAACAGTAACAATGTGTATATATTGCACAGAATTGTGCTATACAGAAGAGTAAATAAAATCGTTCATCTTTGATGTGGTCTCGGAAGGGCGCCCAATGTAAAGGGCGCACTGCACCTTTCACGGATTCTTTACCAATAAAACTGTAAGAATTTATTACTAAAAACTTGTACCTTTATTTATATTGTGATATTTCGGAGGGCGCACCGGGACACGTCCCGGTGTCCCGGTGGGCCAGCACGGGCCTGCCCCAGTCCCAAAGGTGGTGGATTAAAGGGCGTGTATTGGAAAAGATTCTACTGTAAAGTGGTTTGAGTATTTTAATTTTCGAGAGGCCGTCATTTTGAGATACCTCACATTGTTGTAAAATTGGTTCATTGTTGTGTATGTGTTCAGTATCACATAGGTATCTCAATAGTTTCAATTTTAATTGTATTTCAAGATGCAGGTTTTGTTGCAATTGTATTTTTCTGGTATTTCAATACGCAGTTCCCATTAGTTTCATATTGTGGCTCTTTCATTTAAATTGATTTTTAAACAACTCTGCACGTGTTCAAAATGTTTAATAGACCTATTTTTTGTAGTTCTTAACAATATGTATGAAAATAAACAGTATGTATGAACAAAATTCAAAATAATATTTAAAAATATTTTCCTTTATTACATTTATCTCTTCCGCTTAACTTCGCGACCTCAGGTTGAGAAATCCTGGGTTAAGCAAACCGGTACCTGGTGATAAGTTCTGAACATGCTGGTCTGCTGTGTCTCTGATTGGCGGAAGAGAAGCGATTTCAAACCTGTCACCAAGAGTCTGACACGCTACAACTTTAGTAAAAATAGAATGCCGTAATTCATTCAAGTTTTATGATTCTCCTCCATCATAGAGTGTCAAGAAAAATAACTCTGCAGCAGCAGAAATATCATCCCCCGTTGCATTAGCATGCTTGAAAACACTCACTGCGTCTTGAACTAATTTGTTATTTTATTTATTTATTTTTATTTATTATTTATTTATTTATTTATTTTAGCAAACTGTAAATTGCTTTCTTCCAGCCGAGGTAATGCCGCAGCCGGAGACAGCATGATAGAAAAGTAAGACATCAGCCATCTCTCCCAAAGCCAGTCGTAATTTTGCTATATCAATAATACTGCTATATCAATAATTTTGCTATATCTTGGTTGGACAGACATTAACATAGTTATAGATGCGCCTGGACACGACCCAGCAATAAGCATGATCAGTATATATGTGTCTTTTGCTACAATTGTAACTTTTGTGTTCACTTAATTTCTACATGTACTGAATGCTGTAGACACAATAACTTAATCTGCATCGTCATCAGCTTGATAGAATAATTATTCCTCCGAGTGAAATAATAATAAATGTTAATCTAATCGATGTTTCTTGAACTACCTTTACTCCTGTGTTCTGTAATCGGTCAGAAAGAAAACCTATTATGGGACATTTGGTGGCCTCGTTGTTAAGAAAAGCTTCCTGGGAAACAGTAGTATGCATCATGGGTGTGAACTGAATGTCTGGAGAACGTTTCAGATTGCTTATTTGCTTTGTCCCTTCTGACTTCGTGGTAAGACGGTGATATCCGTCAAAAATTACAGTGGCCTCAGATGGGAAATGAATTAGAACATATGTCACACATGATTGGAATATATCTTCATATGTAGCTGGCTTTGACCAAAGGATTTTATGCAAGAGGAATCCACTGTTTATTAAGAAGAGTGACGAAAGTGGCACCATATTATTACATGGTGTTAGTGTAGCTACAAGATTAGGGAGCACTGATTTCTGAATTTACGCATCGTTGATTAACTGAATAGAGAAGGTGGTTTGGGTGCAAGTTCATATTTCAGATACTTACAGAAATCTGAACTTTCCTTCATGATACACAAAATTCTACAGAATAGCTGTTCTGTGTTAATTGACACTTCATCTACTCTAACAATCATTGCAGTATCTATTGAAGATAAAGGTTCAATTTTGTTTTTGCAGTGAAAAAAGTTTAAGATCACAGAAGTTGTTACCGCATGATTCCTGTAGTGCTTCAAGACCAATCTCTTCTGCCCTGTCACAATTAATGTGCTCCCTTGATGCCCTCAAGATATTCGTTGTAAAATGTCTCTGCTTCTAGCCAAATACCCCATCTTGTTAACTCCGGCTCGGGAGGAAGAGGTACATTTGCAGACGTTTCTTGAAACAGTGGACTCTTTGGGGAGCTTTCAAAAACACCTTTTTCCACTGGAAATAAGTTTATTCACGTCAAGAAAGTTGCTTCTTACTTCCTGTGTGACACTCTGAAGTGCATGTGCAGCACAAGCGAAGTGAACTAAGTTGGAGTAGAAGACTACCTTTAACATATGCGCTACAGAGTCGGTGTAGAAAACAAGAACTTTCTCCTCTTCAACACCACGAGGCTACAGCACTTTCAGGCCATCATTTACGAACCTTGCCACGGAAGAATGATTGGCACATTCCAGCTCCTTGCAATATATCAAGTAGGATTTGGAGGGCGAGTTGGAATGTAGCTTGCCAACTTTTAAATTCGTTACAAAGCGTCCCAAACTGTCGGTGGTTTCGTCCGCAGCCACCCATATATGGGAATCACCGATCTGAGTGCGAATTGCTTCGACACTTTTGTTGTAACAAGCATCGAGGTAGTTTTTCCGCAGTGTGGATTCGTCCGGGATATTTCTCTTGCAATACTTCTTCAAGAAATCCCGGTATTCTGGCACTTGAAGCTTGTTCCAAGGAATGTTTGCAGCTACCATTGCACCACACATGTCCTCGAAAGACTCTTTCTCCAATGCAGATTATAATTATCCCTGTCGCATCTGCGTCAAAAGAACTTGTTTGTGAAAAGAAGATTCCCGTTTCTTTCTCGTTTGAAGCGCGGTTCGTATATGTTGTTCCAATTGCGATTTCATGGAGCAACCTATCGTTTTGTCACACACTGTACAAATCACCACCTTACCATCGGTTGGGAAGCATTATCTACAGTAACCCACGATTTTAACTTAGATGCTAGCGACGATGGAACCGGTGCCATAATGAAATATCAAAACACAAAACCTCAATCCACGATAAACACGTCCACAAGACAACGTCTGTTCGTATGAAGAAATTTTCCACAGTACGGCTACTTTTGTGTCAGACAGCACGGAGGGATGGAACTGACAGGGTGACTTTTCTTGCAAGAGTAGAGGAATGAACTGCTTTAAGCAGTGAAATCTTCAATGCTAGATATCTAAAATTAGGTTTGACTTTCTGCTGCTCCACCTCCTAGAGCTTGGAATGCAGTGCAGGACAGTGTAAATTCCTCGGAAATTCCAGTAACATTTCTGCAAGTTGTTTTGTATTTCTTTTAACATCCACAAATAAAGAATGGTCAGGTATTACAAGAAACTATTAAAAATATTTCATGTAAAATGCCTGAAAATATCTAATATTGAGTAAAATGTGTGAAAATTTTAACCTAGGTATAATGATCTTGCTTACGTTATTCGTAAAATTTGAACTTTTTTCGGAACTACATGCAAGGTGAAAAATATGTAATTATACATGTATAATCCAGTCTCTACTTATCACGCAAGTCCAATAGCGATATACTGCAACGAGAAAAACACACATACACACACATAAACGAGAAAAAATATTTGCGTTAAACACCAATGTCATGAACCTTAATATTTGTAGATACAGGCGCGACTCTCAATATCACCTTGTTTTCAATGGATTATACACTTCAACTATCCAAATGAATGTAATGAGATACTGCATCAAAATACAGAATAAGGTCAATCTCTCCGGATCTAAATCTGCTTTTAAGCGCCCGAATACGATCGTCTAAATGTCTCCACAATCTCCCCAGCAAAGTTAAATTGCCTACTTCCACCAGCCTCATTGTATAGCTGTATCAAAAGCAATTTAATTAGGTAGGTGAGCTGGTTACTGTTTCTTATGTGGGCCGTTTTAAGTTCCGGCAAACCAATGGGGAGTGGAAACATTTCTCTGAATGTCTCCCTCACAGTCAATCACGTAGCAGAACCGAAAAGTTCCAAAAATCACACCATTTTCTGAAATACCACTTCTCTCTCAGGAAATTCCCTTTCATTTTACGGTGTGCTGATCCAACCATTTTCACTTTCTCAACAATCTATGAAAAAATTTATTTGTTACTTCCAATTTGCATGTGTGATTACGGTGGCATAAATTTCCAAACGATGGAACCAATTTATCAATATGTAACACAAATATCGGCGTACTCCCGGTGCAGCACAGATTTTCCACATACTATGAGAAAAATAAAATCTCTCATTCTGCGAAACAGGAACAGATGCATTGTGTTATTTTTCTGCTCTTAGAAACAGCAACCTGAGCGTAAAGAAACGTTTGGACCCCTATCTCCGAAACAAGAACACACGATTTAGCTAGATCCAACTTCGGGAAAAATACATTTAGAGAGCGTCTGTAGAACAAAGTCGTGGGGACTTAAATCGAACAACAGAAAAGTTCTTGCTATAAAAGTAACCAAGACAGTTCTGTTGCTTTTTGTGGAGGTCTGTTTTCCATTGGCACTCACACCATGAGTTGTATGCGAGTGGAGATAAAGCGAAGGTCAGTTGTTGGTGTGGGTATTTCCAACATAATACCTGCTTGTGGAAGTTCAGTTGCACGAAGAACTTGCGTAAGGACAGAGTGTACATGGGGCCTCCACAGAGCCTAATAAGAGCGTGTATGCTGTACGAAATCAAACTGGGATCAAACGCCGCTGTACCGGAGCGGAGGATATGCCAGGTCTTTGGTAAGGATGATGTCAATACGCGGTCAGTACAGCAGTGGTTTAACAAGTTTAAGGACGGTGACGAAACACTCGAGGACACATCACGTGTCGGAAGACCAACATATGAACAAAATGAAAATTTTCAGACAGCAATTGAGGTAAACAATGGCCAGACATATGAGGTACTGGGACTACAATTCAGTGTGAGTGGAGAAATCGTTCAGCAGCACTTTCATCAAGTTGGGAAGCACTACAAGTTTGGTCTATGGGTCCCACATGGTTTGACTCCAGGCCAGAAAGCAACGCGCAAAGACACCTGTGTTTCTTTGCTGTCTCGTCTGAAGAAGGAGCCATTTCTGGACAGGGCGTTGACATCTAAAGAGAAGCTTGTCCTGTACGAAGCTTCACGGTGACGTCATAATTGGTTAGCATCCTATAAACAGGTTTCAAAACAGCCGAGACCAGCACTGCACCAGAAGAGGGTTCTCCTCTGTGTTTAGTGGACTATTCGCGGCATCGTGCATCAGGAACTGCTACCAGCTCGTCAAAGCATCAATACCACTGTTTACTGTCAGCAGTTGAGCCGTGTTTAAGAAAAACTCAAAACTCTGGAGCCAGGACTTCTGAATCACAAAGGGGTCCTCCTGTTACAGTACAACGCTAAGCCCCACGTGGATGGAATGAAATGAGACATCATTCTACGCCTTGGATCGGAAACATTCATCACACTTCCCTTACATTGCACCGTCCGATTATCACCTGTTTCATTCCTTGGACAGTCACCTTAAAGGACGCTAGTTCTAATCCCTAGTAGTGGTGCAAAATGCACTTGATACCTTCTTCGCTTCATGACCCACACTGTAAAACATTTCGCCTTAAATTTACTGACTGATTACCGTCATCTCTCGCTGGCATCCGATTACCTTAAATTTTACGGACCACTGTTTTTTCATAAAAGCGGCAGACCGTATATTTAGAAGCAAAATAATATTGACCGTGTTTAGAAATAAATTTGGTAACGTATATTTTACGGTAATTTACCGTAATATTTAGGGGTCTTTTTTTTTTTTAAAAAAAAAAAGCACTGGTGTGTTAGTACCGTAGAAGATTTACGGTAATTATCATACCGATTCCCTATCTAGAGGTCCTTGCCGGTCCAGCATACCCTCTTTGTTAGATCCAGTAGGAATTATTGCTGGGCAATATATATTGACCCAATTTTCATCGAATTGCTGGAAACTGTATCAGTACACATACTGGCTAGCAATAATTTTTGCTGAATGGATGCAACTAGAGTGCACACTGGTCCACTGGTGTTAAAGACTACTTAACTAAAGAAAACACAAACGTGAACAAAAGAAGCGTTGCCCTACGACGTGCATATCCATAAGAATAAAAGTTGAAATTAATTCTTAGTTTGTAATATCGAACCCTTGTTCTGATATCGTCTTGAACATATATTGCTTTTTCTCTTCAAAATTACCAATTTTGTCATGTATTGAACAGAACACCAGAAGAGGGGTTCGATATTACATACAAAAAAACTGTATTGCTTGAATTTTATAGCTGAGTTTTCGCACGCTTTGAAGATGTAGTTGGAACAAACATCCATGCCCTTTTAAGATATTCATAAATTGATATTCTGTTGCAGTGTTAAGATTAGCTTTATTGCATGTATTTTCGCTATGAGTACCAGTAGACTAATAGACCTCAAATATTGTAATCAGCGATTCATTAGATTAGTCGCATTATTACGGTTTCAGATAACCAAGCAGGCACCCGACAACATAGCTGAGAATGACCAGAAGTACGACAAAACAAGTGTAAAACCATATGACTCCTCACAACACTGCCTACAGTATCCAGTATACCCATCCCAAATTAATAAATACGTGTTTGCATAATTATGTAACAGTGGCATCAATGCTTAAAAAAAAAAAAAAAAAACCCTCACCAAACTTCCAGAGTATCGAACTTTTGCATATTTATTAAACACTCAAATGTATTAACAAGACACCAGAACAGATTATAGGTACTCAGAACAAAATTAAAGATAAAAACTACATTTACGGAAATATTTTTCAAATCTAATAATTCATTTATCCAGAAAAAAATAATGACAGCATGGGTGCCCGATGAAAATTTTCTAGGGGATTCATCTCCCTGGTTACTATATACCCTATTACATTTGGTATTTTTTATTCGTATTAAGAAATTTAATACGTTTTCATTAGCTAATGGAGCTACCCCCTGCCCCTTCTTCGGGCACACATGAGTGACAGTATACTTTTATTTCTGTAACATGAAAATTTCCAGTTGATGCAACACAATTTATGTAATGCTATACTAAGTACGGTAAACTACGAAGCACTTTTCCTAAGGTTTTTTTTTTTTTTTTTTTTGTAAGTATTTAAATATTGTGATTCTAATTCTAGCTTCACCACCACTCGTAGTTGGCTACATTATCATAATAACTTTAGTTTATACATCCAGCAGCTTCTTGGTTTTGCATCGTTGCACTTTGGAGCGATCTGCTTGCCACGGTAGGCAACTGAAGTTTTGTTTGTCACCGAACAAAGTTCAAATATTAACATGGTGCTTTCCCATACATTACCTTGCTTAATGTTGAATTTTCAGGATGTCTTCAACACTAGTACTGTGTATATCACACCAGAAAACCACACACTAAACAAACAAACAAAAGAAAGAAAGAAACAAAACAAAATAAAGTACAACACATCCGAACCTAGGCGCCATCAATCCTCGCTTCAAACATGGGCTTTTTCTTTCCAATGAGCCTGTCCGACACAAATATATGATAGGAAAACGGTCTCCTACCATTATTTTAGAAAAACGGTAAACCGTATATTTTTCATGGTAGGAGGCACGGTTATTGGTTACAGTGCACCAAGTTCTACCGCGATGGAATCCTTGACCTTCCAGAACGTTCTCAGAAGGTCGTTGATGCTGATGTGAATTTTTTTTTATCTTCCAAGTACATATTGGTGACATATCGATGTTCGAAGTTGGTGGGTGAGAAAGCGACGGAAATTTCTTAGTTACCTTTATGTTGTCGTGCCATATGGTGAAAATTCGTTTTCCAATAAGAGAAAGCAATTCCCAATAAGAGAAAGCAATTCCCATTTGTCTCAACTTCGAGAAACTTATTTAAGGGAGTCAATAATGAAAACAAGTCTCAGAAATGCTTCAATTATATCTGTAAAGTGTTAAATAAGTTTCATTGATGTTTGTGAAGATATGTTTCAGGAAAAACGAAAGGTATTCAGCTGCTATGATCCTGATATTGGAGGAAAGTCGTCTGCTAAATTTTTTCCCTCAAGTGCTTTTGGTGAAATTTTGTTAAAATCCATGAGGTAGTGATTTTCCCAGGTTTCATCTTTTAAAAAAATAAACTTACTAAGAAAGGAATGAAAAAGTTTCGTGACCTCCTCATATTTAACTTCGGAATGGTTTAAGCGATTTCCCGAAAATGTAGTAGAAACTGTTTTCCTAGAATGAGGAAATGATTTAGATAGATCCAATTTTGAGAAAACAAATGTAATGGCGTCTGTACGAAATAATCCATGGCGCACGAATTATAATTTTGATATTTTAATTAAATTTTGCTTTTCATTTGAAGGAATTTATTGGGATCATTTCTCTGTCAACTACTTGTATCACCGGGACTTTTTGTGCATACATATCTAGTTGTGTGATATTTTTATCTATCTATATACATACAAAACATACATATATATATGGCATGGGGGTGGTTTTCAGTGTATTATTAATATGTCAATTATTAATAAGTAACTTTAAATTCAGAAATTTCATTCATTAAGAAATTAAGTAATTACCATAATTTCAGACATATATAACAGCCAAATTATATTTTGGATTTTAAATACAAACATTAAAATATTTTTCAGCTTCATCTGTCAATATTGAGAAATTCGCAAAGAAGGCTCCTTCTCTATTTCCGTTACATTTGACAATTTTTTTTTTTTTTTTTTTTTACCGTAAAAGAATCGAACTTAAAATGTTATTTTTAGGGTCACATACAGAATAAAATTACTGGAAATTAATGCTGTAACCCATTTTGAACATTTTAAAAGAGAGAGTTTCTAATGTATTGAAATTTCATTTCTTTCCGATAGTATGAAACGTTGTAAGTAGTTGTAAATTTCCATAACTGTTCCCAAGTGGATTTCGTACACAACCAAAGGTAGTTTTGTCAAGTTCAACAAAAAGTCCAAAATAAACCTCTTCAAAAAACCGTTCTTATTTGTAAATGAATATACCTGTATGATTTCTTTTGTCTTTTGTAATGGTCTGTGTTTGTCCAAGGAGCTTGATAAAAATTCATCGTAGTATAACAACAAAAGCTATTTTTCCTATATGTTAAAAAAAATTAAAAAAAAAACACCTTCGTAAGGTGAGCATAGAGGGGGCACTGGATTCTACTTCACCCCGGCGCCGAAATCTCTAGCTACGGCTCTGTTGACAATCACAATCTGCCGCAAGTTACATGACATGAGCATATGAGATCGGCTTGTACGAGCGAAACCGCGGATAAGGGACCATTTAACAACTTAGCAAGACTGTGAATCTGCTGCGAACATGCGACATAGGATCCTGCGGACAAGAAACGTGTGATATGGTTGATTTTACTACAGTTCACCTTATTTGAAACTACGGGCCGTGTTTATGTATGGTGGACGCTCAAAGAAGTGCATGATTCACAGTGTCTAGCCCTTTGGGGATCCTATGGTACAATTTGTACAGTACCATACGCATTTTTCATAGTACATTGCGTTATTTCTCTTCTATTTGAGCTTTTTCGTCCGTTTTTTTTTCAAGTCCAGAGGCATTGTAGAAGACATTACGTATGGTTTCAGACCTTCCTGCGTCCATACATAGCAGGTGATGACGTCATAAGTCTAAAATTTATTTTCTCATTTACTAAGCCTATGTTCAATATTTTTTGGCGGGCTTATTTTTCCACGTAGAAGATTGAAATTTTGCACAAACATTCAGTCCACCGAGTAGTATTTACCAGATTTTTTTTCAGATTTGTGAGTTGAAACAGGGAGGGGGGAACCAGAGGGTCAAAGGGGTGAAAAAAGGAAAATTTTACCCCCAAAATTCCGTTTTTCAGAATTTTCCCGCCTCACATACATAATGGGGACACGTGAGTCATACCGTCTGAAAGGCAGTTCCATTCTGAAGAGAATGACGGTCGAATCATTATTCTAGGTAATTAGGGACGTCTCAGTGAATTTTTTCAAAATATACTTCTGTATAGGGTAACATGGGGCATTTTCTGAATTTCATTTTTTTGCGGGCTTATTTTTGCACCTAGAAGATTGAAATTGTGCACAAACATTCAGCCCACCTAGTAGTATTTATCAGATTTTTTCAGATCTCTGCATTAAAACAGGGAGGTCCAGAGGGGGAAAAATTGAAAAAAGGGATTTTTAGACCAAAAAAATCCCGTTTTTCACGATTTTCCCGCTTTACATACATGATGGAGACATGTGAGTCATACCGTCTGAAAGGCAGTTCCATTCTGAAGAGAATGACGGTCGAATTATTATTCTAGGGTAATTAGGGACGTCTCAGTGAATTTTTTCAAAATATACTTCTGTATAGGGTAACATGAGGCATTTTCTGAATTTTATTTTTTGGCGGGCTTATTTTTGCACCTAGAAGATTGAAATTGTGCACAAACATTCAGTCCACCGAGTAGTATTTAACAGATTTTTTTTCATATTTCTGCGTTAAAACAGGGGGGGTCCAGAGGGGCTAAAAGTTGAAAAAAGGGAAATTTAGATCAAAAAATCCCTTTTTTCGGGAATTCCCCGGCTTAGAAACATGATGGAGACATGTGAATGGTACCGCCTGAAACGCAGTTCTATCCAGAAGAGAATATGGGCGACACATGACCCTAGGGTAATTAGGGATGTCTCAGGAAATTTTTTCCCTGAGATCATAGTGTTTTATGGTAATTTGGGGCATTGTGGGAATTCTTGATAAAATTTCTCCCGCCCTTACTATTCAAGATAGAAACTTGAAATTTGGCACACACATTCAGTATACTAAGTACTATGTATCAGAGTTTTTTTTTAAATGGCTACGTTCACACAGGGGGGTCCAGGGGGGCCAAAGTTCGAGGAAAAAAATTTTCCCTCCGAAATTTTCACTTTGACATTTTTCTCGCCTTTTGGTATATGGTATGAGCATGCAAGTGGTACCATTTGAAAGCCAGCTCTATTCTGAAGAGAATAAGGTATGAACCATGATCCTAGGATAAATAGTGACGATGCAGTAGCTGCTTGACTGAAAGTCTAAAAAATAGCCCAAAAAGCCGGGATCCGGAAAGGGCTAGGCGTAACCGGAAGTAATAGATCTGTGACTATCGGTTGAATAAATTCGAAAGAGCAGAGATAGAACGTGTTCTTCGGAAACCTTTTGAAAACATTTACTTTTTGCTTTCTCTTTCAATTATTAATACGATTACTACAGAAATCAACACTAAAATCGGAAGTTGTACTATATTATACTTACAATTTCAGTAGAAGAATAAGAGATAAATGGAATATATTCTTGCGATCCCGAATCCAACTCAAAAGTCCGTTTGTTCCTCCTGTTACCATTTGAGGTTTATAGGAAGAAATTAACTGGAACTGGAACTGGAACAATAAAACTGGAACTGATAGTAGATTTCTACTACTTCCAGCTCATTTTTTTAAAATAATAATATCAGAGATGGAGCCTATTATTATGTTTCTGAATTCACAACAAAAAAACTGCTTTGCTCTATTACTGGTTCTTTACTATGGCGTTCAGTGTTGAAGTCTGAAAACGTAGATTTCTATCACTTCTGGTCATAATAGAGACGACACGCTCGGGAGAATAATGTTCCCGGAAGCACGTTTTTTCACGCGCTACTCTATCCAGCTGTTTTACGCGCTATCCTAGCCATCTGTTTTAAGTTGGTTACAAAATTTATATCATGGGGGTCAAGGTGGAACCAAACGAACCCTGTGAGGCTTCTAACCCGTTCCTACTACTGCTACTACTCCTACTCCTCCTACTACTACTCCCACTCCTACTATTACTACTACTGCTACTACTTATCTGCACAAAAGTAAGTAAATCACTTTTTAAGTAATTTTTTCATCTTATTTTAATAAAAAAGTGTTATGAAAATTAAAAAAAAAAATCCTTGGGCTGGGTTTGAGCCCACGCCAAAATCGACATTCATTACTAACATATAGCGCTAACGCGCTCGGCTACGAGGGCTGACAGCACAAATGTTTGATTTCTGCTATTTCAATGCTACATGGCAAGAAATGGATAACACCAACCAATCAGAACTGTGTATTTCGTTCGTACTTCCGGGAGCATTACTCTCCCGAGCTAGTCCTTAATAGAGAGTTAAAAGTCGAGAAGAAAGTTGTTCTTGGGACGCTGGATCCATTTTTTTAAAATGCACATTTCTCGATCTCTTTTACCATATTTGTGTCTTAGAAATCAATATTGAAACCGGTATCAGCAGTAAATTTATTTAACTTTCGGTTTTAACAGAGAAATAAGAGCGGAGAATGTCATTCTTGGGACGAGTAATCGGTTGAAAAGGAAAATAACGTTTCTCGTTCTCTATTATCGTATTTGTTGTATGACGATACGTTGAAACTGGAAATGGTTGATTTGAACAATTCCTTTTTTTGAATAGAAGATTAATGAAGGAAATGAAGTATTCTTGGGGCTCTAAATAGATTCCAAAATTCCGCTTCTCAGTATATTTTCTTTTGTTCTTGCTTTGATACTTCTTAACAGACGGAATGACGGACTTAAGCATTCTATAAGACTTTCAAATAATTATGCACAGAATGGTTTAGAAATCTGAATACCGAATTTGGAGTTGAGCCGTTATTTTCTCATGCTCGCCTACTGAATACATATGGACGAAGATCACTTCATGTATTCGAAATAATGTATTCTAGGTGTTGCAGAAAATAAAATCAGATGAGTGAAGAGAATGAATGAAGTTTTGAATGATGACTGAAGTTTTATTAGTTACCAATATGTTACATCGTGTAGAACAGTGATCGGCAAACCGTCGATCGCAAGATACTATTGCTCGCAGTAGCTCGCGGGGACATTTTCGGTAGATCGCGTTAACGCTCCCGTATGCTAACCTTGATTCGTTTACTGCACTGACGCAAACAACAGGGGGCGCTGACGACAACAACTGCTTGTTTCTCTCGCGCGACTGCAATTGTCAGCCTCATCTTACAGTTGATTGTATACACGTGGGGTTGTTCACATTTGTTTTTGCTGTCTATATTAGACATTTATTAACTTGAATAGTTTGATTTCATATTTACTAGAAATGTAAGTTTATAGGTACTAGGCCTAAATAATTTAAGATTTTTTTTAAAGTTGGTACTTGTTTTGATTGGTAGCTCACAGTAGGATTTAAAAACGGTATGCTAACTCAGAAGCTTCTTAAGTTTGGCGATCAATGGTGTAGACCAGTGGTTCTCAAAGTGAGGTCCGTGGGACGTAGTCAGGGGATCCGCGACGCCTAAAATTTGAAATGTGTAATAATAAAATGGAACTCATAGCTGTTATACAAGAAGTATTTTTCAGTTACTAAAACGAAAGCAATTAGAAATTATACTTACGTTTCTAAATTTAAATGTTTTCCTACTTTACTAAATTTCTGACCTGTGAGTGTGAAGAGTTGTCTAAAAAGGCATTGCAACATTTGATGCCTTTCCTTACCACTTACTTATGTGAATAGTCCTTTTCTGCTTTTTGCAGTAATAAAACCTGAATGCGAAATCTTCTTAATGTGGAATCGGACTTAATTCAGTGCAAGTATGGAAAAACAGAAAGAATTTCATTCCTCATATTAGTGACCTCACATTTGAGAACATTATTTATCAAGTAAATTTCCTTTTTTTTTAAAAAAAAAATGTTACATTGATTTTTAGTATATTTCGTTCACTAGGAAACAATCATGTACTGTATCTTTAGAATAAATTACTTATTGTAATATTTTTCGTGATCTGTTTCTTGTCAGTGTTAATTCTAATCAGTGCAGTTTTTAATACCATGTGAAATTTCAGATAGCATTGCAAAGGGGTCCGCGGATCACTTTCCGAATGCACAGGGGGTCCGCGTTATCGCAAAGTTTGAGAACCACTGGTGTAGACTACAGCATCATGAAACTTGTTAAGATGACACTCAGGCTTTTTTACAGAAAATTTTGTTCGGTGGACGGAGCAAATTCCAATTGTCATAGGGCCATACTGGGACACTATTTTCTTAAGGATGTGCCCTGCACAAGAGCGAGATGTAACCCCAGTTCATTTTAATTTAGCTCCGGAAAGGAAAAGTTGCCCAACTCTTGTGCGGAAAAGTGACCATGAAATATGACTGAAAAGAACACTGGTGACACCACTTTGCAATTGGAAGCAATTGTCCCAGCCACCCACGAGAAAATTTTAGATGCACTGAAACATATGCAGAAGAAATCTATATGCACAGAATACGGAGTTCCCCTTATTTTCTGTTCCGAAAATTTTATAGTATCATTTATATTGTCTTCACGTGACTTTCACATTCCATTACACTGCATATAAGTGTTGGGGGCGCGGTGGCTCACTGGTAGAGCGTTCACCTCTTGTGCTTGAGGTCTCCGGTTCGATCCCAGCTCGCGCCGTGTGGACTTTATTGTGGACAAACACCGTGCTCGTAGGTTTTCTCGGGGTTCTCCCGTTTTCCTCCTCCCACTGAGACGTAAAACTTAAAGATTTCAATTCTATACAATTGTTTTACGTTGATTATTCATCCGTGGCACTTGTATCTCGAAATCTGAGCACTTCATGTCCTTCACATCATCATCATACAAAATTTGGTTAAGATGATGGGGTAGTTCAAATTTGATTCCTGCACAATCAATTGACGTCTGTTAGAGGTAACAATCTCATAATAATAATAATAATAATAATAATAATAATAATAATAATAATAATAATAATAATAATAATAATAATAATAATAATAATAATAATAATAATAATAATAATAGATAATTATAAAGTAAATGCTTTACTATATTAGTCTTATTGAAAATTTTAAGGAATAAAGAACAATGCAACATGTTTTATAGGTGTCCGTCTATGAGTACGGCTCTAAAAATTTCTAGAATAAAAAACGGAGGCAGTCTATTAAAATTTACACAGCATTCATAATTAAACATTTGCTTATTACTGGCATACAGAATTAATAAATAATCATACCAGAATTATCAACACTCACAAAAGTAAATGAAAGAGCGTATACCATTTCTATTAAGTATCAATAATTAATAAAACGGATTGTTAATAATCATATTTTGGGGGGCAATCGGGACATTTAGGGTTTCGAATAATTAGGAGGGAGGTCAGATAATGTAAATACAGGACTGTCCCGGTTGAACTGAAATGTCTGGGAGCCGTATCTATGAGGCTGTATCGAGTTACTTTTCGTTTCTCTTAGTGGTCAAATCCAAAATTGAATCCTCGTTTAAAATGCAAGAAACTCAACTAAATGGAACACTTGTTTGAGAAACGCGTAGAATTCTGATCCCAGTGTTTCAAGTTGGCTGTACTCTTTTCAGGAGAATCCCGGCGGGAGCTCATGTGGTTCGGATTCCACGTTAATCAGTAGGTCTCGTCTCATAGAGCCTCGCTGCTAAAATAAACTTTAAATTCAAAATCAACTCTTCTCACGAGAAGTTCATTTGAGTTTCCAGTTCTTTATATCCATCAAAATATGGGACAGAAGTTAAACACTTTGGCACAATTTGGCAATGAAGGAGGGTCCTAAGTGTCTTCCACATTGAAAATTTTAACTTGACATTGTTCGTTGAGTTAAAAATAGAATTTAGGAACGATAATGTAAAATTAAATGGAAGAACCAGGAAAATTATTAAAAAAACGAACTAGGTTGTATCCTTTTAAATTGTTCTAAAATACAATTATTTGCAGTTTTATTTTGTTTACATAGAATATGCCAGAAACACTATAAGTATACTAAAACAGCATTATCAACCATATATACCCATGTAAGAACAAGTACACGCCAAGATAATAAATTAAAAAAAAATAACTTGGCTAAGAAAACAATAATTATTACGCTGGCTATCAACAGTAGAAATGTCTTTTGTATTCGTTTCATAACATAAACAATTTGTTTTATCAACAACAAAAGCAACAATTGCAAAAAGAAATATAGTTTCTCTATTGTGGATATTGTAACCCCATTTTTGTCATTTATATTGTACAGATTTGTGATACTTCTGTTTGACAATATAGGTTCACTATGTGCTGCGTTTTCATTGGTGTAGAAGCCTGCGTGTGATGATAACATGACTTCCACGGATAGACCAATTATCTACGTCTATTTTTCAAATGTATGCGCATTATTAACAAAAAAAAGTCTCGACTCCAGGTACTACGCAATCTGTTTTGTCATTCAGGATTGTGTCTTCATCCGCGTTGGTTAGATTGCTTCTGATACTGTACGGACAAGGCCATAGAATATAACATAAACCGGAAGAAATTCATAAAACAAACCTTGCGTTTTAGTTTCCTGAAGCTTTTACTAAAGCACGGACATTTTGTAGTTTCGGTTTTTTCATTCGCGGCAAACACGAAAAAACAAGTGAAATAAATTTCGTTCATATATTTTCCCCCTTTATTTCATATCCGGATCTTCTTTATTATTTACTCGTTTGGTCACTATGCTAAATCAATTGCTGGATTGTTTAGGAGATATGTCAGTTTCTGCTCAGAATGATCAGCAAAGAATTGTGCTTGAAAACGGCTGCGATGGGAAAAAGAAAAAGAAAACTTTCTACACTAACAATAACAACGAATATGAGAAAGAACATTATGAACCAGGTAAGTGAGAATTTACATTTTCTTATCTCTTTCTTCCCGGAAACTCTTCTTCTGTGATTAATATTAACGCGGCGTAATCTAGTGTTCTTAAATGCATAAATAAATTGGATAAGACGTCTCTGTGAAGTCCTTTTCATTCCAGAACATGGGCTTGAAATACTTAACTTAATAGAGTAACCGTTCTTAATGGATACAGGTTCTCTTCCAGACTTTTTTCGTAGGGAAGGGGGCAAATGACAATGTGGGATGGTCGCACTGTACAGTGGTTGTTAATGGACATACCCGGGGCGCCCGAAGAAAATTTTCTAGGGGGCATCTCTATGGTTGCTATATTACGTCTGCCATTTCTGTTATTTAGTATGCGTGGTTTGCTATATTACGTATATATTTTCGTGAGCCAGGAGGGCCCGGGCGCCCATGGATATACATTGCACAAGAGTGACACGTAATGGCAATTTTATTTATCTTAGTTATGGGAGCTGATTAACCAACTACAGGATGGAAAGCAAAGACTCCTTTGAAGTATGCTTCGGAAGAGACACTGAATGGATATAGGTCCGTAGCTAGCGGCGGCCAGTGGGATCATTCACCTGAAAGTTTGATTTTTGTTGTTAAATATTTATAAATTTAAGCTGCACTCAAGTTAGCTTCCCAAAAATAGTCTGAGCTTCTCTTTCTTAGTGTTCTGGTTACGGGTCTGAATGAATGCTCATCTTATCCACCTCATAGGGTAGCAATTCTATCTTTAAGCCAGAATTTCAAGTTGCTATAAATATTTTGAGCTAGTGCCTAATAACTAGAAGGTACAGGGAAAATTTAGGTGCAGTGAGACTCCTTAACCCCCTCGAACTTGAGAGCTGATGTGATATATAACCTATTTTATATATTGAAGAACTGCACACAATAATTCACTCTTACATTTCTCATACATTCATATTTCTAAGGCTACAAATAATAGATATACCAAACATACTTGCAGATATTTCCAGGACAATGAAATATTTTGAATATTTCTCTCCAAATTGTTGGTATATTAAAATGGTTAAGTTTCTGAATTGACATGTGTAAGAAATGTAAAAATATTCGCCTACAACATTAGTTCTCGGTGGGATCTAAAAATAATTAGAAGTATGAAATCGCAGTTATTCTTCAACTTTCAGAACAGATTGGATCCTACTTTATTGCTTCTGTTGTGGATAGAATCTAATTGGTGAACAGTGGTGTACTTACTAATTTTAAACATAGATTCTTGAAATGAAATGAAATTCAAGTTTTATTCTATAGGCTAAAAGTGAGGATGATTAATAGAAGTGAATGATTGATGGAGTAAGAATGTAAAAGGCAATGGGAAAAACCAACAGGCGCGATAGTATCCACCACAAACTCACATGGGATTGAACCAGGGACCCATCGCACTAGAGATAATGGCTCTGCTACTGAGCCCCCGCGTCCCCTACATGGCTTCTGCTTATATCCCATCTTTTATTACAGTGGTTCCCAACCTTTTTTGAGTGACGATACTGTTTACTGAATACCTAAGGCATCGTGACACATTTTTTTTATATTTTAGTAATAATAATGTGCACATTATAATAATGTAAGTCTCTAGAATTTTATATAGTACTGACTCTATGTAGTAAGCATTGTTGCTGCCGCTAGAGGCGTTGACTGGTACAGCTGCCTCAAAATTAATTTTAGCTAATCATTAAATGCCTCATGACTTTTAAACTCTAAAATTTCGAGATAGACTCTATCAGGGGCGCCCGAAGAAAATTTTCTAGAGAGGGGCCCATCTTCATGATTGCTATATTGTGTGGTATTTAATATACGTAGTTTGCTATATTACGTATACATTTTTGTGACCCAGAGGGGGGGCCGGTCCCCACCCTTCCCTCCCCTTCGGGCGCCCATGCACTCTATGGTAGGGTCTACTGCGCGACACTGGTTGAGAACAGTCGTTCTTTCGGGAAAAATGTTCCGGGGGAGCACACTTAGTATTCCGGGGGGCACTGCTGGTACTTTTCTATTTATTATTATATTGTAGACATATTATTTTGCTCTCCTCCGGGGGACAGCGCCCCCAAGAAAACAGGTCTGGAAGAAACACTGGTTGGGAACCACTGAATTACAAGTTAATTACGTAACTAGGATATTGTAAATTAAATCATGCATAAGTATTAAAAGCAAGTTTTAGAAAAATTTAAAAACTTTTCTTGAAAAAAATGTTTCTTAACCTGAAAATTCAACGCCACAGAAACAAAAGCCCAATAAGATCCCAATTTAGTGCTAATGAATTAATAATCCAGCGCTTCAGAAATATTTAACTTTAGCTGTATTTTCACCTTATTAATGAATCGAAAAGTATTTTCTCGGAGTGTTTCCAAATAAAACCACCATGTGTCTTCTATCCATCTTAGACGTTGCGTTACGTTCTTTAGAAATAATACACTCTATGGTTTTCTGAAAATGCTCCTTCCTGTACCATACAATGGCGTATATGTAGGGAAGGTTTCTGGGTTTAAACCCCTCCCATTTCAAAGAATATCATTAAAAATATACATTTACTATATTAAGATATGTAAGATTATACGAAAATCGCGTGTGTCCTAAAACGATATGAGTTTGATTGCTTTAAAGCCCATTTGATGAAATTCTGCCTACGCCAGTGGTTCCACCTATATACATGCTTACACTAATTATAGCATCTTCACGCGTTTCTATTTATTCCTCTCTGTGCTGCTTACAGCAAAATTACAGGGTAGTGAGGCCGCGGTGGCTCAGTGGTAGAGCGTTCACCTCTGGTGCATGGGGTCCTTGGTTCGATTCCACTCGCGCCAAGTGAGCTTTGTGGTGTACAGATACCATGTGCATGAGTTTTCCCGTTCTCCCGTTTCCTCCCACTTTCTTCATTCCACCATTTCATTCACTTCTTATCATTACCGTCTCCTTTAGCCTAGCTAGCATAACCGTTGGACGTAAAACTTAAGAATTTGATTTCATTTTCACTTGCAGGATAGTGAACTCAATATTTCGTTTCCTTTAAATAGATTATGTATTGTTTAATTTAAGCAGGTCTAATTAATGTTGGACATTAGTTAACCTGTAACCAAGTTAGTAAATAACTTCCAATTCCAATGAATATTACATATATTTACAAACAATTTTAGTAAAAATATTCGAAACATCCGCTTTTGTAAAAATAAAAATAAAAATAAAAAATCACAAAAAGGAACGAAGATATAACTCAATCACTTCCGAGACTTTTTATTTTTCAACCAGACTTGATTGACTTCGACACTTAAGAAGTTGATGTAGTCGCCTGCCTTTCCTCGTCCTTGGTTCGATCTTAAACCATGGGAGTTTATGGTAGACAACTTCGCGTTCATGGGTCTGTTTAGAGGTCCTCACAAATTCTCATTTTTTCGATCATTCATTTTAAGAAATTCACCTCCATTAACCGCACGTTTTCCTTAGCCTATAATCATGGACATTAAATTATTGTTTTTTTTTCATTTTATACGTTTTTGACTTACATAAGGAATTAACGATTTGAGAACTCTATGACATATTTAAGAAATTGTAGAAGCAAAATTCGCGTCTTGTTTTATTTGAATAACTAGCAGAAAATGTCCGTTGGTCACACGGTAAGAATAAGATTTAATGAATATAAAACCAGAAGCTTGGACATTGTAGAAATTTCCCCCTTAGTAGCGGGATTTACGAAAAACATTACGTTCATTCATTTTTAATGAAGAATTTGTCTTCCAAATTTTACAACTCACCCTTAACCGAATTCTCACATTGATCACTTTCTAGATTAAGAAACTCAAATTTGAATGTTATAGAAATTCCCCCGTTCTCCCGTTTAGGAGCAGAACTTTCGAGAACACTGAAGCACATATGCCTTTATTTTTAGTTAAATGCTTCAATACTCAATGTCGCACCTACAACTTAACCGAATACTGACATTGTAATTTTTGTAAGTGTAGAATTGGAAATTTGATTACAAAAGAAATTATCCTTATTTACCTTTAAGATCGATAAGTTCGAAAAGTTCGAAATATGTATTCAGCTATTTTTAATTAAGAGTTTGAATGCCAAGTTCCGTTATTCTAACTTTAAGGATTTGTATGATTCTGTATTCTCGGCAAGAAAGAAAAGAAAAGAAAGAGATCAACACCCTTTACCGCAGCACCCTTTGAAAGCATATTTTAAAGAATCCTTGTTATTGACTTTTCGTAGCAAATAAGAGTCTTTTGCCTAAACTTCATATTTCTAGTTATATGGCCTGAACATTGATCAGTTAGTAATTTTTGGTCCTTTATGTGATAGTAGAGACAGATACCATGAAGAAAAATGAAATTAAAAATTTGGAGAAAATAAAAAGCTTTTTATATCTTGACAAAATGTATGATTTTCGTAGATATTTTTGCACCTAAGCAATAGACTATCATCGTAAATATTATGGCATGATAGTATGAACTGTTTGGTTAATTTGGATTTTAGTGTCCCGTTCAGTGCCGTCGCTATATGAGATATGAACTTGCAACGTAACGTGGGAACTCGAATTCATGACCATCCACTGGAAATCGAACCCGCGTCTCCCGCGCCGAAGGCGAGTATGGTGTGATGGAGAGGTGCACCCACAGGACGGGGGGTCCACCAGGTCTGGATCTCTCACCCAAATTCCTAACTTGGCTAACATTTGTAGACTTTCCTAACAGAAGTATATTTGTTTACCAGAGAAATGATGATGTAGCCTAAATATTTGATTGTACACTTCATCCGTACTTCTTCTTTTCTGATAAAAATAATCTAGTTCTATATTATTATTATTTTTTTCTAAAAATATAGCTAGCAGTAACTAACAATTACGTATCGTCTGTTCGGGTGCAGAATAAGACAAGCTCAATATTACATAGACAAATACTTTGGATCCCTCCCAGCAAACATTTCTCGGTGTGTACCTGGTCTGATGTATTTCTGAACTATGTAAGGCCGGAAGCTTAGTACTACAGCCCTTATCTCTGATACATGGAGTCCGTGGGTCGATCCTCGGCTAAGTAACTTTATGTGGACAACATCATTTCCTTAGGTTGTTTACACAGAGTACTCCCGTTTCCTCCCACATTCTCATTCCACCAATTTTCCATCATCATTCACTTGCTTCAATTAT
This sequence comes from Thermobia domestica, assembly GCF_964235325.1. Lineage (NCBI taxonomy): Eukaryota > Metazoa > Arthropoda > Insecta > Zygentoma > Lepismatidae > Thermobia > Thermobia domestica. The sequence continues at coordinate 272,419,299 of NC_137456.1, read as the reverse complement.
CCATCTTCCTTAGTCTAAAGAGCATGATCGTGGGGCTTTAAACTGGAAGATTTCATTTCATTTTGTTTCTCGATTATAAACCATTTCGGGATTTATTATTATTATTATTATTATTATTATTATTATTATTTGTTATTTGTGGAAGTTTAGCGTATCTTTTTCTTAGCACCAACAGGAATTGAATCCATGACCCCCTGCACTAAAGTCGCGTGTTCTAGCCGCTAGACCAGCAAAGAGGGCTTATTACTTTCTTTTGTAGTACGTTCCTAATCCTTAGTTGTCTTGTGCAAATGCTAATCTTTTGTTTCTATTTTCCAATCATTTTCAAAAGTTAAAATAAACAGTTTTTATTTTTACAAACTTGTTCTAAGCTAAGTGCACGAACAATGTTATGAACATGAGATGAAATATTTCTCATCTCTAATTTTTAGTCCAAAAGTAACACATATATGGCGAGCCAAAAGTGATATTTTTGATTGTGGCTAAATTTTACTTAACGAATCGCTTTTCCTTGTAACTATTAGGGCTATATAGACATGAGCGATATGTAACATGTGCGTGATTTCAGGTTTTGTTTGGCGGTGGGAGTAGGATTTCTCCTAGAAAATTTTATCTGTGGGATGGACTGTAAAATCAAAATGTAAGATAGCTGCACTTGGCTATTGTTTACTACAAGACGCATCCTGCACAAAAGTAACAGATAATCTCAATTTAACTTGTCTTAGCTGTGAGGTGGAGGGTGGTTCACCAACTATCAGGGCTTAGCCCTCCCGAAAGTATACCTGGAAAAAACACTGATAGTTGTAAAATTCTCCACTGATATAAATTAAGTTATGCATTTTTAATTAGTATATTATTACATCATAAACATTATAAACACAGGGAGTAATTGTCTGCCCATGCCCTCTCTCAAATGACGCCCTCAGTGTGAAGATAACTATGATCTTTTCAAATGAAGGAGGTAATGTGTTATTATTAGGGTTCGCTTGCCTTTCCTATCTTTCCGACATACCTCTTTCACAGAGGTTAAGTAATCCCTAAGCTCCCTGGAGCGAGTGGAAAACAAGAGAATAAATCCGAGGATCCAGAATAAATCCATCTACCGGGGATCAGATTCAGCCATCTGGTTGTTTGTAGACGCCTTTTCGATTACGAGGTCGCCCATATACATTAACACCAATGGCACTTCTTGAGGGAAGTTGCATTGATTAAAAAAAAAAAAAGCGATTTTATCGTTACAAGCTACGAGATGTAAGATATGTAAGCTTATCTAATGCTCATTCTTGTATATAGCTTTCTGAAGCTATATGAAGCTTTCTACGTTTAAGAACCGCCATTGATTAACACATTATTTTGCATGAGTGTTAACCTTGTGCGTGGGTTTTCTCAGGGTTCTTCCGTTTCGTCCCACTGTCCTCCTTACACCATTTCATTCATTTCTCATCATCACCGTTTCCTTTAGCCTTGCCGGCACAATCGTGGGACGTAAAACTCAAAGATTTCATTTCATTTTTTGCATGAGTGTTAAGACATCTCCCTCATAGCCAAATTTTATCTGTATTGATTTAGTGCGGAAGATGTAGGTTCAATCTACGGTAAGCGTACAACAAAATTCTATATCAAACTCTAGATTCAAACTGTCGGGTTCTGCCTTGCTAAGGAGCTGAAAAACAAAAGGGGGAAGTAAACAATAGAAGCTTTCACAAATTATATAATAATTTCAAATGTTAACTAAAAGCAAATATTAACTGATATACTAATGTCTACAAAGTATTCTGCAGAATACTTGCCTTATTTGCTAACATTAGTGAACCAAAAATCTAGCTTAGATCCCTGTAAATCGTGGAAAAATTCTGCGTACGTTAGACATAATAATAATAATTTAATTTAATTACACAATTAAAGAGCTAAGAACAGCTAGGTCAAGTCTAGCACTATAATATACAAGTTAATAAAATACAGTTTATTTGTAGCCAATGCAATCTATATTATAAAAGAGAACGTACAAATCCTTTGTTCCCTCATCACGCTAATACGGCTGAACCAATTTCTTTTATTTTTGGGGGGTTATTAGGATTTGGACCCTAGATGGTTTTTATCATATCACTTTAATTTTTAATTACCAGTGTCTTGAGATAATTGACCATTCAAGTGTCCATAACGTACAAATCCTTTGTTAGTTCATCATAGGTAAAAATAAACGTATTTATATGCAACCCGCATGACCGTGTCACTCGGCGGGTTAACATAAATGACAGGCGCTATAATGTTAACATTTACTGCAATTTGAAAGCGAAAAAGTAAAAATTATCTAAGTAACAAAGTTTATTGCGTTCCGGGGTGACCGCAGCGAAGCGGGGCGGGTTAACATAAATGACAGGCGATATAATGTTAACATTTACTGCAATCTTCTATGGTTTTTATCATATCACTTGAAAGCGAAAAAGTAAAAATTATCTAAGTAACAACGTTTATTGCGTTCCGGGGTGACCGCAGCGAAGCGGGGTGAACGCTGCTAGTATAAAATATAAAATTTCATATTAGTCTAAGTGTCGTACATAAGTATAATAATAAAGTGTCATAATGTAAAAAGTCATATGAAATAAAATAAGTTAAAAATTAGTAAAATATTTCAAATCTTATTTAAAAGTTCTTCTTTCCTTGCGGTTGCGGTAGGTATTCGAACTTCATTGAGTTAAGAGTCATTTTACCCATGGCTGAGAAGATCTCCAACGCCACGGTCAGAAAATCCGGCTGCTGCGCTGGTAGTTACGATTCGCAGCAGTTGAACGATTTCTATTTCCATCGTAATAAATTAATATGGGACTTTTTATCGACAGCGACTTGGATCGCGCCAAAAATACATTTGATTCAATGTAGCTAGAAAAACGCGACAATTTAGCAACCGCTACCGCAACCACGAGGATAAAAGACTTCTTACAAGTACCTTACTCAATAATTTCCATAACAGATATATTAGGGCTATGGTGAACTTTTATTATTAGGGTCCTTTCATTCTCACTGTTGCTTTACCGCCATGGATCCGTTAGTATCCTTTTCACTTGTGATTGTGTCTGCAGATGCTACTACCAATGGTATGGAGACAGTACCTCAAATACATTTAGGATTTAGAATTTGGATTTCTGGGCTTTCAGCATCTATGGCCATTTAGCCCGTCACGTTTGAGGGATAACGTCCCTCGGGAAGCACATTATCACGGGAAAGGGAAGGAAGGAAACGGTCTGGGACCTTTAAGTTAGATACCACCCCGGCATTTTTTCCTGGTGTGAATGAGGAAAACCTCATTCAGGGTGGCTGGCCTGAGAAAGCATTATACACTTTTCCACCGAGTGGCCCCACCGGGAATCGAACCCGGGACCGCTCGCACTACCTCAAATACAGTGTTACCGAACTACCCAGTGAATTCTGTAACTTAACGTATTGCAGTCACTCATGTTTTCGATTCGTCCACTTCATTTAAAAAAAAACAAGCAACTGAAAATGTGGCTGTAAACTGTGAAAGTTGGCAGCATTGCGAGCGGTCGGCGGTCCGATCCGAACCGGTATGGATAAAAGATCCCGCATGATGCAATGTAATGAAAAACTGTCGAACCGCTGCTGATCGTAACTACCGGTGATGGGAGATCCGCTCCACCGTGATTAAAAGAACTCATTTGAAACTGGATGTACTTAGTAAACGATGTTGAACAACCGTTAGCATATAAAGGGTCTAAGAGAGTACTTTGTGCCATTTATACGCATTAGATTTGTTTTGCTTATTTTATGAGTTTGTATTCTGAATGATATGTTATTTCCTAGATAACGGCTGCGTAATTTACGTATTTTCTAACCCAAAATTTTTTTAAAAAATAATGCTTGTTGTTTTCTTCTGCGTGATAAAACATTTAGGTTACATACTTCTAACAATCGCTCGTACTAACAACAATATTAGAAATTTAACGTTATCTGAACCCTTTCTACTTTGTCACTGGCACTCTCTCGTAATTATATGGTTATCGTGCCCCTCTTAGGTGCTGGAAACACGGATACGATTGATACGGAGTAACTCACGTAATTCGAGTCCATCGCTAAGCTGTAGGTTTCTGACTCATATAGAATCGGTCTGAAAGATAGTACACTAAACGCCAACTCACCCAAATTTTGTCATTTTGTCATTATTTGTTCTGTTAACGTTTAACCACCTAATTAAAATAATAATGAATAACACTAATATTAAGTAGACGTCACTCTCCGTCACACAACTTCCACTTTCCTCCGACAGCGCAATACTACGAGCTCCTTCGTGGCTAGCATTCTTGCCTTAGGCGTGTGAGACCCGGGTCCGATTCCAGCGAGGACCTGATAGATGTGCTTCGGATTTCATGCTATGCTGTACGTCCAGGTCTTATACGTATAGTCTCGCAATTGAACGGAACGCTAAACTCAACACAACTTGAGCGCTATGCTACATATGAGAAAATATGAAGTTGGCTCTCTAGTCTTCTTTTTCCCTTCCCATTTCTCTTCGTACCTATAATAGAGCAGTTTTGGTACAGAATATTGTTCAAATCCCCGTTCATTGATTATGAACCAACTTTTGCATGTAGAACACGAGTCTTTTTCCAGTTTTTGTTTTACATTGTTGATGAATTTTGTCAATAAGTAAAGTAAGAACGTGTAAATGCGTTGCTAAGCCATATTATGTAATTTTAATACGTAATGAGAATATACACATAGATGGTTATCAAAATTATAGAAGTCCAAGTGGTCTGTAATATGTCAGATGTGTGAAAGTTGGTACCACTGAAGATGCGTGAATATTGTCTGGTCTTGCTTGGTAATATATTACGTGATCGTCTGCAGTACGTCAGTCAGAATAGACCGAATGCGTGTTTGAAGTGCGTATATGGTGGTGATTTAAAGTGCAAGATCTGTCTGGATTTCAAAGAAGTCAAATTGTAGATGGACGGATAGTTGGTGCAAGTGTATGTAAGGTGGACAGTACGCATATGTTTTGTGTTGTGAAGAATAGTGTCCAAGGCAATGACGACGTACAGAACTCGGCGATGAGTGATAGTGAACAGAAAAGAAGGCTCAATAACAAGAATCACCGAAATTGAAAAGGATTGTCACTAGTGTCGTAGAACTACAGCGCCAAATGTGATTGTGGAACTGGATCAATATCTCGAACAGCCTATTGTGACAATCACAGTCTGATAAAACTAGTAAACTGAATATCTGCTGTCAGGTTAAAGTTTTCTCTGATCACCGGCAACAATGTTTTAGAACGAAGAAAATTATGCCAAGAATACGCAAAGTGAATGTAAAATTGAAAACGCGTAATAGATAAAATAAATCTTCTTAAACATTACTTCTAACAACAGGGTGTCTCTCTCCTTGCTAACGGACACGTGACTTGGATAATATGAAATTGTGGGAAGAAATTTTCTGGTATAGATGAGCCAAATATTTCTGTCACTTCCGGCTACAACAAAAGCGTGATGTTGCAAGAGTGGCATATTCGGTTCTTTTAAACATTATTCTTGCTAGGTGAAGAAAACAGACTGATACAAGTTTCACGTTTATTTTTATGAAATACGTTTCCCTGTCTTAATCACATTTAATTTATTTATTAAGTTTCTTGCTTTAGAAATGTAGGAAAATGTTAACATATTTTTCCTCTCATTATAATGTCTATAAGTCAATATAAAACCTAACCATTTTAAGCCCCTTTTAGCATATTTCTCTGGAACCCACCGGACACAAGAAGAGATGTTGGAAGTACGCCGTGTTTGATCCATCCATTCCGTGAGTTCTCTGATTACACTCACAGAACATTTTATTGTAACTATGTAGATATTTCAGGTGGCCAACTGCATCAGATGTTGTTTCCGGCAATTTATATTGCGCCAGTTTCTCTGATGGAGATCGTGAGGCGTGGTTTCATGGAAATCGGAATTGATTACTTACAATATATCGCATGTCTTGCCCAACCCACATACTTCAAGATTATTAAACACCGGTGGTCAGTTCTGGAGCAGTTCTCCTGCCCTCTCCAGCTTTTATTCTCCTCTAACAGGGGTGATTTCAGAAGGCTTAACCACAGAGAGGGACTTTCTATATAATCGGAGATCAAATGTTGGTGAGGAATCTTGTAACTTCGAGGGGGAGATCTTCTCTGGTCCATAGTTTGAAATCAACAGCTAAAAGAAACAATTAAATATTACCTAAAAAGCGCAATTATGTTTTCTACATTCTATTTCTATTGCAAAACTTGAAAGCGTAAATAGGAATAGTTGCCTAAGAGTACGACAATTGGTAGATGGTCTACAGATAGTCAGCACTATGCAAGTCTATATTCAGTGCTTTTTCTGGCAGTATGCAACGGTTCCTATAACCTACAAGTTTTTTCTGAAGTATGAAAGAATACTATTTCGATATCAATTTGTGTTGGGGCTCTCTCGTCTGAAGATCTCCGTTTTGTCTCGTATATCGTCACAATAATTCTGTTTCGTCTCATATCATGGACAACACGGCTAGTCATTTTATATACATATGCAATGGTTCTGACTTTCCAAACTTTATATCAATGGCAGGACATGTTATATGTTATACGACTGTGTGGGTGCATATCAAAGGCAGGACATGTTATATATTTTCAGGGAAGTCTTGATATTTTTTGATTGATTTCCTTTCAGTTAAAATCTTTTATGAACACTGTTATAAATAGCTGAGCTCGATTCTATTCAAAATATAGTTACCTTTTTTTTATTATTGTGGGTCGCCTTTGACTAGGCCAGAGACAGGCAAAGAAATGGGGAGTGTGTAGCTTGGTTGCTTGGGCAAAAACATATTTGAAACAAACGATTATGTTTTAGAGGTTAGAAATCTTAACTTCCATCTCAATGTTTTAATTGTTTATTATTTTTTGATAATGGCAAGTGAGAAATACCGTATTTATTTTATTTTGTTTTAATCAAACTAAAATCTTGTGGGTGCGGCGCGCATACAAGATTATTTGTATGGGTGCTGGAGCCCCGGAGCACCCACATAGTCGGCGCCCATATATATATATATATATATATATATATATATATATATATATATATATATATATATATATGAAAAATTTAAATCGATTTGGAAACTGAAACCAGTATATACTATAATGAGACCAATAGTTTTCTTCAGCTGCTAATCACCTTTACTTGTTTAAATTTTGACGTTTACCTTCTCAAGATTCCGTTCAAATGGAAGAAAGTAACATCTTCCAAACAGTGTGAAAGGGAGTTCTCTTGCGTGAACATTACAATAACATCATCTAACTCATTTTTGATTATACGTATGAACAAACAGTGCAGTGATACTTATCAGGACCGCCTTTCACAAAGTTTAACCCCATCGAATACAGATATTTACCAATTTAATGGAAACATCTGGAGTGAGAAACACGTCGGCTGTGTGGGTTGGCAAAAGTCAGATAGTGACCGCTGTGATGGGTTGTTATAGTGGTGTGTAATGGTAAACTCCGTACTACATGAGGAGCAGTAGAACACCAACGTGTAGTGAAATGAGAAGACGGTGATAAGTGATATTATAAATTCGGGACCTTTCTGATTTTCAAGAGGGAAAATTGAGTCGCCTGTATGATAGAAGTGCCAAGTGTATTGATTGTGTCACGAATAAAAGTCTCCAAGTTGATGGCGGTCGTCAAAATTCACGGTAAAACGACATCGTCGAAGAGAAACAGTGATCGGAAGAAATCCCTCAGTAATGCATTCCGCCAAACATTAAACTGGAACCATAGTCCGACTGCTGTGTAGGCCCTAAGTAACGAAGTAACTCAAATAGCACCTCCCATAATCAGTGTCAACAATGGCAATCAGCCATGAGTTACATGGCATAGATATACAGGGTCGGGTTGCACGAGCGAAACTGCTGACAGGGAATCATAATGCCTTAGCACGACGTCAATGGTGCCGCGAACATCTAACATGGACAACTGAAAACCAGCGGTATGGTCCGTGAAACATGTTAAAGACTCTGTGATGCTATAAGCTTCAATATCATGGTTTACCCTGGGTCCTTGCGCTAATACTTACTGGTAACTAACCTAAATATCTCATCATCTTAGGAAATCATCTGCATTCTATGGTCAAGATATTGTTTCAGGGGAAATACGTCATATTTCATAATGATAATGTGCCTATTTGCATAGCTAAATCTTTTGCGAAATATATATATATATATATATATATATATATATATATATATATATATATATATATATATATATATATATATATATATATATATATATATATATATTTAATATCAGGATGAAATTGAACACTTGTGGTTTGTCCAATTCCTGTACCTGAACATAATTTACCTAACATCTCTAGCTGTTCTAGTGACACGAATCCGGCACATATTTCTCCTTTCATTCTCTCTAACACGGAACAGAATGTGCTGCACACGGAATGGTGTAATACTCCACTTGCTACCATTCACGACCTCTATGACTCGATTCTACATCGTATCAGAGCTGTCCTGAGGGCGAAAGGTCGTCCGATGTCATATTAATCTCGTAATTTGCATTTTTTTTTTTAAGATTTGCATTTTTTAAAAATTAATAAGTATCGATATGTGCACTCATGCCTGCTCCGAAGTCATCGTTCTGCGGTTCGCATCAACAGCAAGATCTGATCTAGCCCTTTCGGGATCAGGGGTTTTTGGGGTATTTTTTATACTTTCAGTCAAGCAGCTACTGCATCGTCATTATTTATCCTAGGATCATGATCCATACCTCATTCTCTTCAGAATGGAGCTGGCTTTCAAATGGTACCACTTGCATACTCATACCATATACCAGGAGAGGGGGAAATGATGTCAAAGGGAAAATTTCGGAGGGAATTTTTTTCACACTTTGGGCCCCTCTGGAACGGCCCTGTGTGAACGTAGAGATCTAAAAAAAATCTGATAAATAGTACTTTGTATACTGAATGTGTGTGCCAAATTTCAAGTTTCTATCTTGAATACTAAGGGCGGGAGAAATTTTATCAAGAATTCCCACAATGCCCGAAATTACCGCAAAACACCATGATCTCAGGTAAAAAAATTTCCTGAGATATCTCTATTTACCCTAGGACTATAATCCGCCAATCATTCTCTTCAGAATAGAACTACCTTTCAGGCGGTACCATTCACGTGTCTCCATCATGTATCTAAGGCGGGAAAATCCCGAAGAAAGGGATTTTTTGGGTCTAAATATCCTTTTTTTCAACTTTAGCCCCTCTGGACCCCCCTGTTTTAACGCAGAGATCTGAAAAAAATCTGATAAATACTACTAGGTGGGCTGAATGTTTAAGCACAATTCCAATTTTCCAGGTGCAAAAGTAAGCCCGCCAAAAAAAAAATATACACCGACAATGTCCCATATTCCCGTATACAGAGGGATATTCTGTAAAAATTCCCTGAGACATCCATAATTACCCTAGGGTAATGTTTCGCCCATCATTCTCTTCAGAACTGCCTTTCAGACGGCATGACTCATGTGTCTCCATCATGTATCTAAAGCGGGAAAATCCCGAAGAAAGGAATTTTTTGGTAAAAATATCCCTTTTTTCACCTTTTTGCCCCTCTGGATCCCCCCTGTTTTAACGCAGAAATCTGAAAAAATCTGGTAAATACTACTCAATCGACTGAATGTTTGTGCAAAATTTCAATCTTCTACGTGCAAAAATAACCCCGCCAAAAAAATAATAAACATAGGCTTCATAAGAGAAAATATATATTTTAAAATTATGACGTCATCATCTCCTATGTCTGGACATAGGAAGGTGTGAAACCATACGTAACATGTTCTACAATGCCTCTGGACTTGAAAAAAACAACAACAAAAAAAAAACGGACGAAAAAGCTCAAATAGGAGAGTTATAACGCAATGTATCATGAAACACCCGTATGGTACAAATTGTACCATAGGATCCCCAAAGGGCTAGAGATGACAAGGCATTAAAAGTACAGAAGTTGCTGTAATAAAATATTAATGATGAGTACCGACACCTTTTCTACCAGAAATAACGTACATAAAAGCAAGATTTTATAGCATTGGTAAGAACATCGTGTTTGCTACACCCAAGAACAAAGCCTATTAATTGTGAGAAAATAAAATATTCATTAGGTGAAAAATATAAGACTATAAACGACTAAACAGTATCTATCCCTTGATAAGAACAAGGACATGTTCTACTTTTATATAAAACTTAAATTTTTCACACCAGGGTAACTATATGCATGGTTCCGTAATTCCCGGGTGCTAAGTGGCCATGGCAACTGGAGAAACAAGTCTCTCTCCTTTTGTTGTTGTTGTTGTTATTGTTGTTAGTATTCTCTGATTTAACTTCAGAGTAGTTCTGGCTTTTATGTGCTTGAAAAATTATAATAAATTCGTTATAAATTTCAAAATTTCCAATTTAGCTTGTGGGTTAACACGAAAAGGCCTTTCATTACGGAATTTTGATCCACTAAGAACAATTGATATTTGAGTGGTCAAACCAGGAAACCTATATGGACATAAAACACGCGTTTGTCCTTTGTAAATCTTCACTTACTGATACTTGCCAATTTAATGGAAACACACGAAAAAGTGGAACCTACAAGTTTAATATGGATTTGAACTACGTTTTAACCTTAGAATACTCTGATGCGGCGTAGAATTCAGTCATAATAGAAGCAGATGCAATATTACTACACCATCCCAAGCACAATGCATTAATCAGTTTCATGAGAGTGCATGGAGGCTGAAATTTACCCCACATTCGTGTCTCCAAAACGGATGTTGAATTATGCTTAGGTCCAGGAATTGGGCGAGCCAAGGGAGGTGTCTAACTTTATCTTGATGTTCATCATGACGAAATTGTTGCGAATAGTGTTGTAACCGGTAAGGACACAGGACCCACTGAAAACCAGGACATTGCAGCATACAGCATCACAGAGCTGCTGCCATGTTTCATGGTTGGGCGAAGATACTGCGGATAATGCGCTTCTTTTGACATTTATCACACATAAACACAGCCCGAGGTTTAAAAGAAGGTGAACGGTCACTTATATGAGCATATCACATCTTATCTGTTATCCATGTTGCATGTTTGTAGCACCAATGACGTTGTGCTAAAGTGTTATGACCTCTTGTTAGTGGTTTTGCCCGTGGACCCCTTTTTCGTATGTCCAAGTCATGTGACTTACGGCAGACTGTGATTGTCGACACATGCTGTGAGAGGTACTGCTTCAGTTCATCCGTCACTTGAATAGCAATTGCAGTGCGGTTCTAAGTAACAACCTGCTCTAATGCTCGATGAAACTGTCACTGAGTGTTTTATTCCGACCACTTTTCCTCTTCGCAACAATTTACCCTTTTCCAAATCAGAGAGGTCGCCCGTTACACTGTATGTAAGCGTCTTCTCAGTTCACTGCAAACTGCCGTTGTATTGCTTCTCACGTAGTACGGAGTTTGCAGAATACCGCCGCCGACACCCGTCATCGTTGCCAACCCAGACATCTGATGTGTTTCAGACTACAAATGTTTATATTAAATTGATAAATATATGTATATTGCTTCAATTTCTGTTATCTTTGAAGAAAATCCTGTACACAAAAGTAAATCTTGTACTTTTTAAACCGTAACTAAAATCTAACGATAAAACATTTGCATATTTACATTCTGTCAAGAAAGTACCGGGTATTGTACATTTAAAAAGCCCAATGAAAGGGAGCGTCGAAATTCTCCTTGTCTCTACATTAGCACAACTGCCTTCTATGCTCACACACATGAGTTTGAGCGCTATCTGCGAGTTAGTTGTTTCACAGTGCTCTGTTTGTCAGTACATTACAAGTGTGTGTAGGCGACTTTTACAATGGATAAAACTATCGAACAAAAAATCTGTCTGAAATTTTGCATTGCAAATGGAATTACATGTGCCGAAACGCTAAAAATGTTACATAAGACTTACGGTGAATCTACTCTATCTAAAAATAACGTGTGTATGAGTGGTACAGTGCATTCAAAAGCGGTCGAAAGGTTGTGGAAGATTTGCCTCGTTCTGGTCGACCATCAGTTTCTTCAACTGAACTTAACATCGCTGAAGTAAAGGAAATGGTAACTAAAATCGTCGTTTAAATCTGAAAAAGATAGCCGCTGAAATTTGTCTCACGAATCAATTCGTACCATTTTAAACGATTGTTTGGGCATGGAACGTGTCGCCGCTCGACTAGTGTCGACACACCATCTCACAAGGCTATCATTGTGAACGAATTTCTGGGCAAAACTCAACAAATCTTCTCGAACAATCGCCGTATTCCCCTGATCTTTATCCGACCGATCGTTTTCTTTTTCCAAAACTCAAATTACCACTTCGAGGCACCCGTTTTCAGTCGACAGAAGTCATCAAAGAGAATTCGCTACGAGTATTGAAGCCGATTCCGGAAAATGCGTTTTAAAAATATTTTGATGATTGGATTATTCATTGGCATAGATGTATTATTTCGGAAGGAACCTACTTTGAAGGCGATGCAATAAATTTGGATGAATAACGCATATTTTCTGTTTTATTGATCAATTCCCGGTACATTATTGACATAATGTTTCAAATCGGATTTGTATTACCATGGCGCCTGGATTTCAGAACTAGCGTCTACAGTCAGAAGATTTTTTTTTTAGACCGGATTACTCATAAGTTACCTTAAGCCGTGCCTCTCGAAATGAAAAAAATATGGTCTGATAAGACCAATTCTTTTGCCTATGACAGGTATTTTGTAAAAATTTTTGGAATACTATTTTCTTAACCCCTTACCGCATACCATGGCATATATGGCACATACTCTTTTTTCACTTGAGCTTTTTTGTGATTTATCAAAGGCACCAAATGACTGTTTGTCTGCTGTGCGAGATATTCACGTGCATGAATAAGAAATTTTGGTGTCATCTGGCATGTTCTTTATGAGTTATAAGCGTGTCATATATGGCGCTTACTTATTTCTCGTCGGAATTAAGTGAAAAATCTAAAATTCAAGTTTTAATTCATTTTTCAAGTTTCCATATGAGGATTTCCAATACTGATTTTTTTCGCTAAAAGAAAAAAGATCATTCAGAAAGGGGTTAATAAATGCAAAATATGCACTTTATGGTTGTACAATTAGAACATTTGTGTTAATAGAGTATGCTTATTTTCTCCTGCTTATAGAGTTAAGTATTTTTCAGTTTTCTCATGTTTTAGGTAGTGTTCTTACACTTCAGTCAATTTTGCAAAATATTGAATTAAATGTACTTCGAAATATTTTTATCACAGCCTATGTTATACCAATTCTGTTCATTCTAGCTTTGGAAGTTCTTTGCCTTAATTAAAACTAAAATCTGAGGAAAGCAAATCACTTTTAGTAAATAAAAGTTATTTTTAAAACTGATTTGCTTTGGTCAGATTTTTAAGTTTTAATGAAGTTTATGTTGATCTCCTATCTTGAGAAATCATATTTCAAAAGGTCGTTTTGTACAGCTATTCTGAACATACGGAAAAAAGTTCTCGAATATTTAGCGACATTGCCACATTTATCTTCAATCTGAATAACTTAACTTTGACACGTTTTAAGATAACCACTTTAAAATTGTATCATGTAAAATAAATGTGTGAATATGATCGATGTTAATCGGCTTGTTCACCTAAATAATGAAGAGTTTGCATCATTTCATTCCAAGTTATTTGTTGTATTTGCTTTTCGAAAACCATTTTCACGACGAACTTTATATCCAACACAAATAAAAAAAACTTGCAGTATTAGCACAAATATTAAAATTACACAACCGTAAAGTACATATCCTGAATTCATTGAAAAAGTTCCAAAAGTATTCCGAAAATCCATGTGCGTTCATTCTTTCCTCATGTTTACCCATCTTGCTTGTGAGCACGCAGTCAAATTATATCCACGGTATCTCCAAGGTGGTAAAGAGCAATGCTACAAGAGCGTAAAACCGATGTTCAATCAACATAAAAATTTAGGAAGAACAAGAAAATTTGGACATTTCACTCCTCCAAGACATCAAACGTGAATACAGCAAACCATTCTGGAATACCATCAGGAGCTTAACAAATCCAGCCATAGCGAGTTAGCGACTATCGGAAGACAACAAACGCACAGAAGAATTTACCAGAAGCCAAAATTGTGAACACTGCAACAGGACAACTAAACGAGGAAGCGACATTACAAATCCGACAGTGAAATACATGGATATCTCAACAGTTTTCAAATTTTAATGGAATTCATAAACCCCGTCCCTGAACTTTCGTATACCGAATCGTCTAGACATATCTCAAGCAACTAAATAGCTGCAACTATTAGGGTTAGCTAACAATCCAGACTTAAAATACTTGTCTTCTTTACTTAACGTCCTAGCAGCGTTGTCTGGTCGAAATGAAACTATGATCATATAAACCAAGTACGCTCTCTTCATCTATGTCGACTTGAACTATACCATTTTCTATAGTCTGCGAAAGTCTAAAGTGGTTTATTGATTCATAACGTGAAACAGGCTCTGAAAATATGAAAGAATGGTGGTAGTTCTCGAATCATTTGGTGTGCTTGCAAATAGACCATGCTTTAAGCTATGAGTTATATATCCCTAACAGCACAATCACATAGCAGGCATGTACCTATCATGTTCCCTCAGGTACATGGGAATGTGTCCAGTATGTGCCTTATGTACCTCTGAGAGAGAAATAACATGGATGGCAAGTGATAGTCTCAGTCTATGTCCGCTCCTGGGCACATGCCTGACATGTACCTGGGGAACATGCCTGGTATGTTCTAGTTATGTTCCCCATGTCGTAAGCGTCAATGAACCAAAAATTACTCCCCCAAAATATGTTAAATCGCCTATATGCGTAATGTGTTTACATTAAGATGAGTCTAAAAAACACTTTAAACAAGTAAAAAAAAATGTACTCCAGGGTGGGCGCGAACCACCACCACCATAGCCGCCTGCTCTACCGATTTGGCCACGGAGGCAATGAAGACAATGTCGCTTGTAGAGGGATGAGGTCTTTTGAATTTGGCTAATCAGAGTACTCCTTTAACCGCGTATATTCGACGATAACTGTTTGGGATATGATAAAATCTACTCGTCATGTAATTTCATAACAAATTGACGAGTGTCTATTTAGTTTGTTTCATGGTTCTTCCATATTCACTTTCAAATAATCGGCGACAGTTGCCATCTAATAAGGTTTGTTGCTTCTAGTACACAATCGCTTAGAAAAAGAAGCAACAAATGTATCAAATGTTGGAGATGAATTTAGAACACCTAAATGTAGCATGCTTAGCACATCTTGTACTGTTAAAGTATCTAAACAGTATGTACCTAAAGGATGTTCCTATAACATGACAGATATATGTCCCAAGTGTCGACATAAAAACAAATGACTGTTAAGAGTGCGAAACTGAGCCAAGTATATAAATTTGCTGTATTTGTGGTACATAGTTGCAAATATCAATTAGGTGTAACAAGTACCTAAAACTGTTGGTAGCTGAAGTACATAGGACTTAGCACTTGAATATCATGTGTGCCTAGTGTCGGGTACCTAAAAAGTAGCTGGGACAGCTAAATGACACATGCCTAGCACATCTTGTGCTGTTAGGGATTGAACCATTTTGAGCATACGTGGTAAACGTCAGCAACTAGATTTTCACTATTTAGAGGTAAAAACGGAATGTCACTGTTATTAAGTAAAATACTGTAAACATCATTTCAAGGGAAACCCTTTTCTCGAAATCTGTAAACTAATAGTAATTTCTTTTTCCCTTAAGAAACAACGATATATGCATTGCTCCCTTCCATATGCCTCCTCCTCCAACAAACACAAACACTTATGTACTTTCATTCCACTCATTCTTCCATACTCATCACTTTCATTAATCATCGGCCTAAAAGTCTTAAAATAAGACGTAAATATTTCGTTTTAATTTTATTTCAAATACTGCGAGACCGTGAGCATCGAATCAATATATGTATTCGAGCTGAAATGAGGT
The DNA here is from genome assembly GCF_964235325.1 of Thermobia domestica. NCBI lineage: Eukaryota > Metazoa > Arthropoda > Insecta > Zygentoma > Lepismatidae > Thermobia > Thermobia domestica. Next base: position 272,403,219 of record NC_137456.1, on the reverse strand, counting down.
CATATTAAAATATCATTTAACTTTAACTTTTTGTGTGTGTTTGGTGGCCCCGCGTAGCGTAATCACTAACGTTCTTCCCTACGGTGCGAACGGTCCCGGGTTCGATTCCCGGTGGGGCCACTCGGTAAAGCACTGTTTCAGGCTAGCCACCCTGAATGAGGTTTCCCTGGGTTTTCCTCACTCACACCAGGCAAATGCCACGGTGGTACCTAACTTATAGGTTCTAGGCCGCTTCCTTCCTTCTCTTTTCCCGAATAGTGTGCTCGCCAAGGAACGTCATCCCTCAACCGTGACGGGCTAAAATGGTCATCGATGCCGAAAGCCAAGAAATCTAAATCCTAAATCCTAAAACGTTTTTGTGTGTTTGGAAAGAAAATGAAATCTTTAATTTTACATCCCACGGCAATGCCGGTTAGGCTAAAGGAGACGGTGATGATGAGAAATGAATGAAATGGTGGAATGAAGAAAGAGAGGAAGCTGGAGAACCCCAAGGAAACCCACGCACACGGTGTTTGTCCACCAAAAAGTTCATTTGCCGGGAGTTGGGATGGAACCCGGGACGCAAGCACCAGAGATGAACGCTCTACTAGTGAGCCACAGCGACCCTCTTGTGTGTTTGGAAACCGACATTAACCTAATCCTGTACTTTGGAATCATGTCATTAAGTTTAATGTCCCAGGATTATGCCTTTTAGATTAACAAGGGACCCTAGGTATCTATCAGAGCCCGATTTTCATGAAACTTTGTATATAAATAGAGTACCTCGATAAACACACACAGCCAAAATTGTAGCTGCAGAGTCCAAGACGTTGGGACACTAGGGCTCGAGAAAGATCAAATGTGGAACGTCAGTACATTAAGGACATGGTGAGAAAATGCAAGTTTTTCTTTAAAACTCGTCATTGTAATCACACGAAATGAACATGCATGGATACGAGATGGTAGATATGATCTGTTAAAAGTGATGAAAAGAATATCTGCCATCTTGAAAGAGGCTATGTTGAAATTGATGCGATTGGTATAAATAAAAAGAGGGTCATGCGATGCATCAATTTGAACATAAATATACACAAAAAACAGTTAGTGAAGTTTGTTGTGGGATTATATTATTTCTGTGCTTCTGGCAGAGTGGTTTAGGTACAAGATGAGCAAAGTGTATGTCATGACACTCGTGCAGATGCAGGTTATGGTGTGCTATGAGTGGGATCAGTGCAACTAGAAAAACAGAACGAAATATAATTTTAGCACTACATGATTTGTGTCAGAGTTAACATATAATTCGTGTGGATGTGCTGATACAACGGGTTCTTCATAATAATGCCATGGTTAGCATTAATTTGTAACTGTTTATTATATTTCCATTAATTCGAACAGAAATCAGAACGCCTATCTGTTCACTCATAGCGCTCCATACACTCCATCTGTTCGAGTGCCATGAGATACACTTTGCTCATTTTGTACATAAACCACTCTACCAGAAGCACAGAAATAATGTAATCCCACAACAGATTTCACCAACGGGTTTTTTTGTGTATATTTATGTTCAAATTGATGCATCGCATGACCCTCTTCTTATTTATACCAATCGCATCAATTTCAACATAGCCTCTTTCAAGATGGCAGATATTCTTTTCATCACTTTTAACAGATCATATCTACCATCTCGTATCCATGCATGTTCATTTCGTGTGGTTACAATGACTAGTTTTAAAGAAAAACTTGCAGTTTCTCACCATGTCCTTAATGTACTGACGTTCCACATTTGATCTTTCTCGAGCCCTAGTGTCCCAACGTCTTGGACTCTGCAGCTACAATTTTGGCTGTGTGTGTTTATCGAGGTACTCTATTTATATACAAAGTTTCATAAAAATCGGGCTCTGATAGATACCTAGGGTCCCTTGTAAGAGATGATTAAGGCAAGTGAATGATGATGGAAGAATTGTCGGGATGAGAATGTGGGAGGAAATGGGAGTACCCGAGAAAACCCACGGACACGATATTGTCTATTAAAAACTCACTTGGACTGGGGTCGAACCAAGGACCCCACACACGAGAGGTAAAACCTCTACCATTTAGCCACCGTGGTCCCTCTTGTTTTTTTGAAAAATAATGAAAAGTAAATAAAGAAGTGGCAAAGTGGCCAAGGCTTCAAGTTTTGTAAGTTGCAAGCAAGCGAGAAAGAGAGAAAAGGAAAGATAAAGACATGTAGCACACACTAGGACGCATCCATGAGTTAGAAATTGACGCCTAGCTCCTTTTCTCAAATTATTCTCGTTAAATTTATATGTATTTTCATTCTTTTCTGCCAGCATGGGTTTCTTTTGAGTCCGCACGAATCCTAAAAGAAAAAAATTCATACATTCTATTTAAAAGTTTGTTTTTACAATCCACTATTAGAAGTAAGTGCAGAGAAACTAAATACATGGAAGTGCGTCAGGACTGTAATACAGCAAATTATGGATGCGTTAAAATGTTAAATAATACTTTTGATAAAGTGGATAGTTTCAAATATCTAGGATCAATATTAACAGACGAAAAGCATATTCACGAAGAAATTAAATGTCGACTAAAAGCAGGGAATTCATGTTATTATTCGATTCAAAATCTCTTGTCGTTGCGAATTCTGTCGAGGAATTTGAAGCTTAAAGTATACAAAACGATAATCATGCTTGTTGTTCTGTATGTTTGCGAAACATGGTCGCTTACTCTGAGGGAAGAACATAGACTGAGAGCATTTGAGAACAAGATCCTCAGACGAATATTCGGACCCAAGAGAAACGGGAATGGTGAATTGCGGAAACTTCATAACGAGGAACTACATAATTTATACGGTTTACCCAACATTGTTAGGGTCGTCAAGTATAGGAGACTTAGGTGGGCAGGTCATGTAGTTAGAATGAAAGAAAGTAGAAACGCTTTCAAAATCTTGACTGGAAGACCAATCGGGAAACGACCATTAGGAAGACCTAGGCGCAGATGGGAGGACAATATTAAGATGGATCTCGCAGAGATTGGAATACAAAGTAGAAACTGGATGCAGTTAGCTAAGAATAGAAGTCAGTGGAGAGCTTTTGTGAACGCGGCATTAAACCTCCGGGTTCCATAGGCCATAGTGTTAGTTAGTTAGTTAGTTACTATTCGCACAATCAAGTCTGTTTTCAGTCTAGTTCCACTAAAGTTACATCAAGTCTGTTGCGCCCATCTATTTATTATTATCATAGGTATTCTGTCATTATTGACAGGTTCCTTGGCGCACCTGAGAAGTTTCTATGCTCCATGGTTTCCGCTAATTAACTATTCTATTAACGGATTTTTTCACGATATTAAAAAGTGCGTTCAGTTTGATGTACTTTCGGCATTATTTGTTTTCGGTAGCTTCTGAGAAAATATGACGCACATTGTTGTTTTAAGCTGAACAATAAATATTTTAATGAAAGATAGAAAGATAGAATAATCATTTTTGTTTAAAGTTTCGTAAGAGGAAACTTGAAAAAATAAATAGATGAGAGGTAAGGAAGGTAAAGAAAGGTTAAAAAAATGCATGAAAATACGTTTTGAATGTATACTGATTATGTTTTTATTTTATTTATTTATTTATTTATTTACAATGGAAGCCATATTGTTTTCAACCAAACATGTAATTTTTGGAATTCTTCATGTTCGTTGAAATCGCATGACGAAATTACTTCAATTATCATTGTAATATTGCTTACTGAAATCGACAGTACAAATTGTCCTGTTCTAAGAACGATTAAGGCTAAATCAAGATGACGGTTTAATTTATGCTTGTTCATGGAAATGTTGATCAACATGTGCGAGAATAGTTTTCACTTGTGCAAAATAAATTTTCAAAAAATGTGAGAAGGGTACCCAGGGACACATATTTGCGAACGGACTTACCCTGCATGAAAGTAATATGTAATCACAATTTTATTTACCTTAGACCTGAGGGAGGCGATTGGCCAGCCCCAAAGCAAAGGGAGCATTCCTAAAGTATATCTAGAAGCACTGGCTCCCATTTCCGTTTAACTTTCGAAGGAGGCAATTCAACATTGTCAGATGCTATGTAACAAGATATCAATGACAGTTTTAATAGAAATACTCAGGCCCAAGCAAATTTCAAGTGGATAAATCCCCTCAGCACCCATGCCTAGAAGAAACATTGGATAGATATGGTGGAGAATTTCGTGTAAAAAGTTTTGGCTGAGCAAATGTTGATTTACTTTGCTGGGTATAGTAATAAGACGATCTGAAAGCTGAGACTACGGTCCGATCAAATAGGCCATTTTGACTTGTGTGACTTAAATGACTCATTAGTCTACACCATTTCTAGTCTACAGAACGTACGTAATCGTAGGACAATGAACTAAGGATTTCACTTCATCTAATCTCTTATTGCATTACTTCTTATTGAGAAAAGTGAAACAGGTTCATTTGCTGATATTGCTGATATTGGCTACAAGCTACAAATGAAGAAGATAACAGTAGACTTATTAGATTGTAATGTCTCCATTTGATATATGGTAATATCATTTCATATATTCTATGAAGAAAAAGCTGACTGTGAAAGAAAGTTTGTTCGAGCTGCTGATGAATAAGCTTAATTTTATTACACAATTGACAGGAACAAAAACTGCGATAAGAACGAGAACATTTTTTTTCCTTGCTTGTTTGTTTGCAAAACAAAACAATAACTGTATCTGAAACAAATCACAGTTCTTACAGATAATTCTAACTAGTTACAGGTGTCGATCTCGTAGGGCCAGTGACCTGCATATGAAAGCTTACATATTAAGGTAATGCGTGTAGGAGTCAGGGACCCTAACAAACAGATGGTGATACTAACCGACTTAGTATATCAGCTTATAATTAATGAAACATATTTTGCTAAATGCACCAGACACTTTCACGTGCGGAAGATTGTGGTTCTTGGGAAAGGGAATGGGAGGAGCTACTTCTAAGAAAAAAATGATAATAATACTTCATTTTCTAGAGTTTCTTCTCTAAACATACGGTAGCTGTAGCAGTGCATTGCAAATTTTCTACTCTGTGCTTAAGCTATCTGTATTAATGACCTGAATCAAGTTATGTGCAAAAAAAAAAAAAAAAAAAAAAAAAAGCTATTATATTTTTTATTTTACCGGTAAAGTATAACTGTACATTTGTGATTGCATAAAATAAGTGCTTTCCAAAAGTGAAAATAAACATATTAGAAGCACAGGGAGTGCTTACGTCACTGTTAAAAGTATATGTGTTACTGTTAGAAGTGTGTGTGTGCATAAGCAGTATATGCGTCACTGTTAGGAATATGTGCGTTTGTTAGAAGTATATGCGTCACTGCTAAGAGTATATGAGTTAGGAATATATGAGTTACTTTCAGGAGTATATGCATCACTGTTAGGAGTATATGCGTCACTGTTAAGAGAATATGCGTCACTATTCGCAGTATATGTGTCACTGTCAGGAATATATGCGCCACTGTTAGTAGTATGTGCGTCACTGTTACGAGTATCTGCTTTACAATTTGGAGAAGAGAAAACAATCGAAACAATGTTAGTGACCCGTGTATTTCTATTGGAGATGGAATTTCGGAATTCAGAAATATTTCGGACCGGAAAAATTCCGGAATTTTCCGAAAACTGAAATTTTCTGAATTCAGGAACTTTCTGAGTTCTGGAATTTTTCCGAAATCCGGAATTTTATAAATTCGATATTTTTTCCGAAATCCGGAATTTTTCCGTATTCGGGAATTTTTCCGATTTTATTTCCGGATTCCTGAAAGTAAAAATTCCGGAATTTGCTACCCCTAATTTTTTTGTATAAGGTAGAATAAAAACTGGCGATTATTATAGGCAACGAGCGACATGGACATATATTTTTTTAATTTTCTCAAAAACTACGCAATAGAATTTACCATCAAGTATGTCATTTTGTGCAGCTCAATGTTATTTATCAATTAACGTGGACTATGTCTCATCTTAGGACAATATTTTACTTACACAAAAGTTAAAACTTGAGAGTTATTCATAATTTTAGGCTATGTCTCGCTTACCGTACTATGTACTTTCGTCTTTCTAATGTTATAATGCAAAGCATCATGAGAGTATTCTTCCGTATTCGTTTCATCCGAATAGGTGGACTGCTTGTCGCACAGCATCAGTTTTTTTAAAGGTTTTCCTAAATAGATTTTTTCGATTCTCTCAAAAACTATGCATGAGAATCGATAATCATCCATATCATTTCTGCTTATTGACGTTTACATTTCTCACTTGTACGTTTGGTACATTTCTCAGTTTTGGACATTTCTCTTTCCCCCTCCCTTGAAGCGTTAATAATATTGTAGAAACCTGTCCTGTTCCTTTCTCAACTGCACTTAGGGTGGCAGGAAATCACCACAGGTCTTAATTAATTCATATTTACCTCTCCTTATTCTGGGGGCCGCGATGGCTCAGTGGACCCAGACTATGTTTTTTTTTTTTCAATCACGCAAAATAACAGCGTTACATGGTTACTTGGTCAAACTATTTTTTATCTCATGGAAATGAATATGCCTATGTGATATTTCTTGAAACTGCTTGTCAACAATTTTCTGTAAATGTAGCTCACAAATATTTTGCCAATTATTTACGTATACTGTGTACTGAATATCTGTCCTGAGCTGTTTTAACTTAATGTAACTCTTCTGCAAATGGCAACTAATAATAAAAAAGTGGTAAAGCGTTCATCTGTGGTGCTTGGGGTCCCGGGTTCGATCCCAGCTCGTGTCAAGTGAACTTTGTAGTGGACAAACACCATGTGCGAGGGGTTCCTCGGGGTTCTCCCGTTTCCTCCCACTTTCTTCATTCCACCATTTGACTCATTTCTCATCACCGCCTCCTTTAGTCTAGCCGGCATAATCGTGGGACGTAAAACTTAAAAATTTCATTTCATTTTTTTCTGTCCTCATTCTTCAGGGTATCAATTAGAACACTTCTGCATTGCAAGACATAGTGCGTGGAAATACGAATTCAACACGACTGAATTTTTTGAAATGAAATGATTCAGTTTAAAGACTGCCCTTTAAAGACAAAGGGAGACGAAAGATTAAGACAAATGAATGACGATGGAAGAATTGGTGGAATGAGAATGTGGAAAGAAACGAGAGAATCCCGAGAAAACCCACGGACACGATGTTGTCCACCACAAACTTACTTGACTAGGGATCGAACCACGGACCCCTTGCACCAGAGGTAAGCTCTTTCTACGACTGAGCTTCATGTGCCTCTACCACTGGCATTTTTATATCAAAATACAAAAAGACGATTTTGCAGGGAACTATGAGACGACATATTCTAATCAAGATCAACTGTTGAGTGATGATTATCAAGATTTAACTAATGAACTTGCGCTTCGCTTACATAGAAATACAGAACAGCTGTATTTAAGTCTACGACTTATATTTAACCTTTATGGCTAAATGATCATGTGACTTCTTACAGGAAACAATTACAGTGTCTTAATCTGGCAACCTCTTGTTCCTACCGAAGTTCATTTACGTCATACAAAGTTCTGAAAGTTGGTCAACCTGAGTACTTGCGAAATCAATTCTTAAGAACCTCTCACTCAAAGAAGACATGTTTCCTTCAGTCTTTAAAAATCTACTACATAACACGATTAAAAAAAAAAAAAAAAAAAATTACAGTAGGAACTCTACTATGAAATTCACTCTGGTAAAATTTAAAACTCATCCCCTATTTCTCTATTTGAAAGGTAATTAAAACATTTTCATGGAACAGATTACCAGTAATCAATATCACCTTAAGATATTCTCCCTTGTATTCTCTTCGCTATTTTTAACATTTATATCTTTTTATTTTCTTTCTATGTATTTCCTACATTTTAACTTACATTTGCTATTCTCTCATGAACGTATTAAATGGGTAAGTGTAAGAAAAGGCGAAGTGTCTTATCTTTGTTATTTAAGCTAACTCACTTAGTCCATAACGTATAAAACCCGGAGGTTTAATGCCACATTTCCACGAGATCTCCATTGACTTCTATCCTTAGCCAACTGGATTCAGTTTCTACTTTCTACTCCTATTCTGCGAGAACCATCTTAATATCTCCTTCCCCTCTCCACTCGTTTGTGCCTAGGAATTTCTAATTGTCTATCTCCGATTGACGTTCCAGTTAAATTTTTAAAAGCGTTCCCACTTTCTTCCATTCTGTCTACATATCCTGCCCACCTGAGTCTTATAGACCTAATGAGCCTAAGAATGTTACGTAAACCTACAAAGTTTCTTGTTATGAAATTTCCGACATTCTCATCTTACTAGCGTCCGAATATTCGCCTCAGGATTCTATTTTCGAATACTTTCAGTCTGTGTTCTCCTCTCAAAGCAAGCGACCATGTTTCGCAACTATATAGTCCACTGAATCTTAGGCTTCAAATTTTTTGGACAAAATTCGAAAAGATAAAAGAGTTTGAACTGAATAAAAACACGAATTCTGTGCTTTCAGTCAACATGTAATTTCTTCGTGGATGTAGTTTTGGTCTGCTTATGTTGATCTAGATATCTGGAAAATCCACTTTGTAGAAATATATTATTTGATAGACATCTTAATATAGCCATAATTTACAGTGTTCATAGCCATAATATAACCAATAAAGAGTTTCTATGCATTTAGTTTTCTAAAACTTCTGCATTTCTCTCTGTTGTCCTCATACAGGGTGGCGCAGATAACAGTAGCCCATGTAAGAACAAAGGAAATGCAGTGAAATTACAGAAACGAAGATCTGAAATGGACTTACCATTCATTTACAATGAAAAATAGGGAGAAAAATACTGTGAACAATGCATTTATAGAAGATGTTGAAAGTGGCCCCTTGCGACATCAATACACATCTCTGCACGTGTAAGCATATTCAGATACAATCGGCGAGAAGTTGGAGAATATAGATTAGTGGTGCACACAAAAACCGGCTTTTCTTTTTCCGGTTTTCTTAAAAACTAATTCCGGTTTTTCCAAAATTGGTTCTATTTCTGACCAGACTAGTGATTTGTTTCCATAGAAATAGTTTTGTGTTTTCCAGAAGTTTTAACTGCAACCAGTTTCGGTGAAAGCCGAACTGCTTTTGAAGAAAACCGAAACCCGTTTTAGAGAAAACCGAAATGAGGCTTTTTCGGATTTCGGTTTTTCTAGAAACCTGATTCCGGGTTTTATAAAAACCGGTTTTGTCCATTCCTAATATTGATGGCCGCAACTTCATGGCTCTGCTCTTCAAGTGTACAGGAAAAAATCACATATTGTAGATCCGGCGAACGTGGTGGCCACAAACCTTTACTGACAGTTCGTTCCTCAAAGAAGACATATGGACTCGTTCCAGGGATACCTTAGAAGTGTGGCATGTTGCACCATCTTGCTGGAAGAAGCAGTATTGTTTTGCATATTCAGTATTGTTTTAAGCACAAAATGCATAAAAATGTCCATATGCGCAACCATGTTGAGTGTAATGTCAAAAAATATGTCCAATGATGCGCGTTCCTGTTACACCGCACCAAACGCCGATGTTTCATCATGGAATGGCTGCTGGCAAACAATGTTAGAATTCTCCGTTGCCCAGTACCTCGTGTTCTGTGAATTCACATGACCGGAAAGATGAAACCATGCTTCATCACTCATGATGTATTGGAAAGGATCTAACAAACCATAATTGAGGTTATTCAAGAATGCTAACAATTGATAATTGCATAAACTGTCCATTGTTGTAGCTGTATACTCAATTTCAGAAGTCGAAATATTGCATTCGCATTCAAAGAGGATGCCAGGTACTTTTAACTGCGCCACCTGTATTATCCCCTATCAGATTTACATCGTCAGCATAAGCTGTAATTTGGTGAATATCATTCAGCTCTAGGCCCTGGTAGTTATTTTTGATTTTTCTTAAAGCATATTTTAGAACAACATTGATTAATAATGGCGACAGCGCATCTTGTTTCAAGCCAGTCTTGACGTGAACGCTAATGGATAAGTATTTTCCTACGCGTGCTTTACTTTGGGATTCACTTAAACACATTTTAGTTAATCTAACTAGATTTTATAGTATACCAAATTCGGTAAGGACGTAGTATAATATTTTCATCTTAGCGGAGTCTAGGCCTTCCTGAAATCAATAAATAGTTAATATTGTATTCCCATTTGTTTTGAATATTTGACAAATGTCTTGTAGATTTCACCTAAATCCATATTGATAATCTCCAATAGGGTCTATTTTAATCTACGTATGGGATCAATCTTGCTAACGGAATGATTGAGAGAATTTTATAGAATATTGACAAAAAAAAAAAAAAAAAAGATGTAGCTGTATAGTTATTACAATCGTTTTGTCGCCTCTATTGTGAATTGGAGTAATGATTGATTCTTTCCACTTTTGTGGTAACTGCTTCTTGTTCCAGATTAGGAGAATGGGTTTGTATATCTCGTTCTACCACTTTTCCCCTCCAGCTAAAATTATCTTTCTTTAATTTCTTCATATTAATAAATAACTTCAAATTAGCTATACGTGGATTCTGGCAAGTCGGAGGGGCGTCATTTACGTGATAGAGGGCTAATATATTAATGAAAAACCTGAAATTACTTATATCGTTGAAAAGTCTTGTTTCCACCCTCCCCTCCAAGGAAAACCTGGAATGACACAACCGGCTAGTAGCTTTATGTAGTAATTATTACAGAAGATTCCACCCGGGAGGGAATTTTAATTCGTAGGCATGATTGTAATACTGCGAAGATACTAGTAAAATCCACGTTGAATAAAATCAGATTTCAATGGAAAGAATTTCTTAGGCCCGGTTAGGGGGAGAGGGATTTCTCCTTCCGGGCCAGCCCGTAAAATCATCACTCGGAATATGGTCTTTGGATCTTCGTGCCAGGGAGTTCTTATTTATTAATTTTATTGGTTTAGTTTAGAAGTTACGAAAAGAAATAGCAATTGATCAATCTTAACTGGATGAGCAACTTTCATGTTAATTTAATAGGGGCTCATGGGAGAACAATAGAAAGAAATGCAGAGATCCTATTAACGCTTGCAGTGAATTGGGTTTAGAAGTAAATATAGAGAAAAATAAATACATGGAAGTGCTTCGGGACCGTACGGCAAATTATGGATACGTTAAAATATTAAATAATACTTTTGATGAAGTATATACTTTCAGATATCTAGGATCAATATTAACAGACGAAAATCATATTCACGAAGAAATTAAATGTCGAATAAAAGCAAGGAATTCGTGTTATTATTCAGTTCAAAATGTCTTGTCGTCGCGAATTCTTTCGAGGAATTTGAAGCTTAAGATATATAGAACGATAATCATGCCTCTTGTTCTGTATGTTTGCGAAACATGGTCGCTTACTCTGAGAGAAGAACATAGACTGAAAGTATTTGAGAACAAGATCCTAAGGCGAATATTCGGACCCAAGAGGAACGGGAATGGGGAATGGCGGAAACTTCATAACGAAGAACTACATAATTTATACGGTTTACCCAACATTGTTAGGGTCATCAAGTTTAGGAGGATCAGATGGGCGGGCAGGTAGCTAGGATGGAAGAAAGTAGGAACGCTTTCAAAGTTTTAACTGGAAATCTAATCGGAAAACGAGCATTAGGAAGACCTAGGTGCAGATTGGAGGACAATATTAATATGGATCTTGCAGAAATAGAAATGCAAAGTAGAAACTGGATCCAGTTGGCTAAGAATAGAAGTCAGTGGAGAGCTTTTGTAAACGCGGCATTAAACCTCCGGGTTCCATAGGACATAGAGTTAGAGTTAGAGCAACTTTCATAATACACTGTTTTGTATGTAAACATTGCCAAATTACAATCAACTTATTTATCCTATGGATTCTCTTTTTTTTTTTTTTGTAAAAAAAATGCGTATTCATAAAAATAATACTAGTCCGCATCCATGCATTCTACGCAGAAAAACGTTGGTACACTGAAATAAAAAGGTTTGATCAGATTGAGGAAAAAATTGTGCTGGTGACCAAATCATTTGGTCAGTATAGCGCCAACCTAATGTTTGGTTACCAGCACGAAATCATTTGGTTACGATTTGTTTGGTTGTAACAATCTAGTATTTGGTTACCAGTATCAAATATGCATTTGGTACTCTTGACGAAATATATAGATTTTGGTTGGGAATACCAAAATATTTGGTTAAAATGATCCAGGTTTGGTTCTTTTAACTAAATAGTTTTGTTGTAAATACTAAACCTGCATTTATTGAATTCAACCAAATTTCCTATACCAAACATGATCTACCAAATGCTTTGGCTAGTTTTAAATTGAAAATAATACACATAGTATTCCATAAGAAAGACATGATGAAGCAGTGCTATTACAAAGCAGTGTACAAAGTGATCATACAAATGTCGTAAAGGTGTACAATACACAATGCACGAAATTTATGCCATGTAAAATGCTTTTCTACTATCCTCTATTATGCGTATTCCCATCGACGCTGAAACGCCTGCTCCCTACGGACAAACGCTCTCACAAGCCCCCTGCTGGATTCTTGCACTGACAACCTATTACAAGTTGGTTCGTGTTTTGTGCGCTGTAGTTTTCATGCCAAACGTCCACACTGTATTATATTTAGTCCGGGTTAAATGTCGCAGATGGCGGTCCGGAAAGTGAACTTAAAATTGATTATTTTAAAATTTTCGTACCTGTTATTACACTTTTAGTTGAGAATCATCGGACGTCCAACTTCGGAATAAATGTCATTGTTTCTTACACAATTTACGTGCTTGAGTAATGCAACTTTTATTAACGTATTTCTCAGTGAATATCAATTTTACACACAAGGTTCACATATTTGGATTCCTTATAAAATATGTTTTAAAAATTACATTTTCTATTTCTTCGTAAATTTTAAATTTTGTGCATCTGTAAACTGTGAATCTACCAATTATTTTGCAAACTTCAGCGTTAGTATCACTTTATTTATCCCTTTCCGGAAGTTTCTAATGGCAGTATAGAAATTGTCCCAACCCTTCCCCCTACAATTTTGTACCCTGCTCTAGCGTCGTCACTGGACCTGGCCTCCATCTATATAGAGACCTATTTGTTACGCCAAATTTACTGCCACTAAAATAACCAATACACATTACCTAAGAGTAAAGTAATATATGCGAAAAATTAAGCATATTGCATCTCGAAACAGGTCGATTAGCTGCGGTAACAGGTCAATTATCTTGCAGCCAAACAAATACCCACTTTCCCTATATCATACGGTTTTCTGTTCCTTTACGAGCTAACCGTTCCGTTAGTTAAGCAGCCATTTGCATAGTTACCCAGAAGTCAAATAGATACACGTGACTTAATAACTAAATATTTTGGTCAAAAAACCCAAATAACTTAAGATTTAGCTGGCATAACAAAGTTAATCAATCAAATGTTCAGATCAAAAAATATAATGTTAATGACCAAACACATTTGGTATAACTGACCGAATTTTGGTTAAAGTGAACAAATAAAATTACCAAATGCCCTGGAAAAACAAATTTGCTCTTCTTGACCAAGTGTATTTTTATCAGTGTATTTGAGGTTTTAACTGGATAATTCGCGTTTACTATATTTCAGCAATCACTACACTTCCATTCAAGGCTCGGTTAGACGTGTGCGAACTCAGGTTTATCATTCTCAATAAGGCTCCTGCACATTAATCTTATTAAGATTCGTGCTCATACAAGTGGATTGTCCGAGCAAGAATAGGAACCTACTCGTATGTTTTCGCGCTCACTAACCTCATTAGCAGTCCACACTTGCTCGGACTTGGCTTTATGACGTAACCAGGAATTTTTTTCGGGGACAGGACTTTGACAAAACGCGTTGGTTCTACGAGACTTCTTGTACATTGATTGCCACTTTTTGCGTGAGGACGGCTAAGTCTGTCAGTCACGTTTCTAATAGTTCGCTGTCAGAGTAATATTAATTGCAAGCTGCACTGCCTCCTACATGACGCCAAGATACGAAGTCTGTTCAAAAAGTATCGAATCTTGGGTTGGCAAAAATACATTTATTGATTGGGAAATCCGAAACACTCTTCATAGTAGTCTCTTTGGTAATGCACGCTCTTCTCCAGTGCTCCCGCCATTGTTCGAAACACTTCTGGAACGCTGTTTTTGGAAAGATGAGCAACCGTGCCGTCACATTCCGCATGATGTCTTCTTGACTCAAATCAGGTCCCTTTTAGTGGCATTTTCAGCTTGAGAAATAACCAAAACTCAGACGGAGCCATGTCGGGTGAATATAGGGAGCCTAATGACACACAGGAATGTTGTATTTGGCGATGATAGCCTGAATCAAATTTCTCAGACATTCTCCTCATGTCAAAATTTTCGTTCAAAATTGAATGTACCGATCCGATTGAATAGTTTCTGCTTGAGTGTCGCCAAGCTTTCGGCAAAATTTAATGCAATATAGCTGCTCAAGTTTTTCTGTCATTTTACACATTCGTTGGCTGACTACCAGCAACTGACGCTATCTGTGAACGGCAAAAATTCGCGACTGAGCATAAGTGTTCGCTCTATATCTACACTGAAGGAAGTCTCCCGCGTTTCATTGGTTTACGCGGGAAAAGTAAGGTTCAATATTTTTGAACATACCTCATATGTCACTGCAAGCAGTTTGCAGATGAACCTAACGCTTGGAGGGAAACTAGTATTTTTAGTTTTTTTTTTTTTTTGTATTGAAATAATGTGAATAATGATCTCTATGTGTGTCTGTTTTTCAAACAGCGTCATCTAGTAACAAATTTAGCAAAACGTGAAATTCAATTTTAATTAAATTTTTACATTAGGAAAGAAAAAAAAATTTGCTTGAAACTTTTTTTTTCTTTGTAACAATTGTCTGAAACTATTATAAACGTATTATGTTTGTGTAGGAGAGATTTTGTACTTTTTCCAAGATATTTTGTAACCGTAAGTAATGTCCGTATAAGCTATTACGTAAATAACTCACACGTGAATTTCACATCAAGCGTGCGACAAAACCAAAAGGGGGGAGGGTGCGGGGAGAAAGGTGTCAAGAAATGACCTTGAGGGTTCTTTTGAACTGACAGTCATTGTCACAATAGAACATTTATGTAAAATGTCAAAGGAAAATTTTTAGTCTCTTAGAAATAATGGTTTTTGATAGGTCTACAAGTTTAAAAACACTTAACCCTCTTAAAACCGTCAGGAATTCTTTATTCTTCTCTATAAATTGTCACATGATAAATATCACTTTGAAAGTATTGTAATATAGATTTTTATATGATATACAATGCATTACTTTCAATACCATTCGAAGAAGATGATGAGGAAAGTACAAAATTATTTTTTTTAAAAATTGAATTTCGAAGGTATATCTAGGTGGTTTAATGTTCAAGATAATCAAGTCTATTTTTGGGTATTTTGGACATATTTCCTCTTTAAGATCTCTATCTGATGTTCTTTCCAGAATTTAAAAGATATATGTCCATATATTGTAAGTAGCTCTTATAAGGTAATTAAGAATTTTAGAAATAATCAAAACATTGCAATGTTGGCCAAGAATTTTAGGAATAATACAAAAAATGCATCAGATCATTGCAAACGTGGCCAATAATTAGTTTTTGAATCAGGAGCTACAAAATTTTTGAACGGCCTCTAAATAGTGTTTTCGTACTTTTTTTTTTTTTTTAACGGAATAATCACATAATAAGTTAAGTGATAGTTTGGGAATGGTTGCATTATATGTAGTTCAAATTTTTTGGTTGAAATATAATGGATCTTTTGATCCAAAAAATTGAGTCAGGGGCCACAAAATTTTTGAATGGCCCCTAAATCGAGTTTTCTTTTTTTTTTAACGGAATAATCACATCGTACTGAGTTAAGTGATAGTTTGGGTTTAGCTACACTATGTGTAGTTCTCCAGATATAAGGCCTACAAGAATATTTTTGTCTGAAATATATTGGATCTTTTGATTAAAAAAAAGACACTGTAAGCTTTCCCCTATAATTAAGAGTTGCGTGCAAACTTTGTGCCTAGTTTTGTCTATTTTTCTCACAACTTTGGTAATGTTACTTGATTCCATTGTGATCGGAACATCCGATCTATGTCCATAATTCCTCCTATACACGATGAGATTTCCCTTTCTTTAATTTTCAGAAACTAGTTCAACATAGGTAAACTTCTCTGATGATTGTCCTGAGATCACCGAAGTTAGGCAGTGCCAAACCTGACCTAATCTTAGATGGGTGACAATTTTAGAAACTAATCATTCATTCCAGAAAAGCTAATAAGAGATCAAAAGTAGTTTTCTCCCCACTACGCTCACTTGCGTGGTCTAATAAACGTGAATTTTGATGTTCATCTGTCCACCTGTACACGTTAAAGGCAAGTAACTCTTGCATCTTCCAAAATAAAGAATATTACTTCTGAAGGTCAGAAATAAAATGTTATTTCCTCTATTACACGTGAAAGAAAAAAGTCTTTCTATTTTTACTCACGAGAAAACTTGACAAATATTTCCCAGTGTCTCAAAGGAAGGGCACTGCCTCAAAGGAGACACATTGCCAAGGCCTATGTACAATTCCTGTATAACGTATGAAATATAATGTGTAAGCGTAGCCATAAATACAAAGCGGAGAAAATGTGCAAAATTGTCCATTGATATTTTCACATTTCAAATTTCTACAATTTGATTAACATATAACGGAGAAATGTTTAAATATGATAAATATATCAATCGATAGAACCTATTGAGCCGAACAAAAGATATGGTGAGTAAAAATCCTCATGTGTAGTTTACGTAAACATCAAAAACTTTTTGTAAACTTAAAAATTTTGCTGTATGATAACCACGCCATCTATTAATATGAAACTGAAACTGAGGTTTACTCTCATCAAGCTTCTTATTGTGGCACTAGTGAGATGGTAGGAGAGGTATGGTTAATGATTATAGTCCCAAATTATGGTTAAGACCAGGGTTAAAAGTTGATGTGAAAAGTTAGGGGGACACCTGACGTCACTCCATCTCTCATACCTATCATTACCCATTGTAATTTTTAAGAAGTGGAAGGATATCATAGATATTTTGGAAGTGAAGGAACTACGTCTCCCTACGTTCCTCCTCACTTTATACCTGGTTCAGACACATATATGAGCGGCTCGGTGGAAGACAACGATGACATTTTCTAACTTTCCAGTAAACTGGGAAAGAAGTTTGACCATTTCCCCATACAAATCAATCCAATTCCACTTCCGAAACAAGGTTTCCCTGCTGTCTTCAGAATTTCCGAAATTAAACTACCTACATACTGTTCTGTGCCCCGATCCCAACTCATTCCATCTAATGGCTCAATTGCACCGGAAGCGACTCTCATCGTTGTCTTCCCCCGATCCTTTTCATGTATGAATCAATAAATAACATCAAAATGAACAAAATAACATATTCAAGGATAAAATTCTCATGCGTAATCTTTAAGAAAATAAAAAAACGAATTTTTATAGCGTTAAAATGTATGTCGTTCAATGCTAATGTGAAGTAGTGGATAATATTTATACTACTGGAATAGATTGTTTATTTATTAATGCACTGTTAAAAGCAGAGTGTGTTTATTGTTATTTGGTGATAAGTTTGAACTCTGACGTACATACCCGTAACAATGAAACACATTTCAAGAAGGATGCAGATAATCCATACAGTGACACACATACTACTAAAGGTGATAAGTTTGAACTCTGACGCACATATTCGTAACAATGGAACTTACTTTAACAGGGTCGCAGATAATCCTAACAATTACACATACTACTTGTAACACTACAAAAGAACACCTTTTCATTTTTAAGAAAACGTAATTTTTCGAAAAGTTTCTCCGCAGTGAATTAAGGCATAACAATTGGCTCCAATGTCACACACTTCATCTTTATTGAACATGAATCTATGTGTTAAGTTGATGGTTAATTTCTAGTCCCGTTCATGCCTGTATCAGATATTCGCAACGTACATACGTTATACGCAAGGGGAAAAAGAATGCTTCAATATTTTTCTCTCTATAACAAGTAGGCTATATAAATCCACTGTAGAGAGACTTTTTGAATACACACTATTTTTTTTTTTTTTTAAAAAAAGGAAATCAATTCAAAACAATGTAATATACCTTACAACAGGAACTTGATTAAAACAAGCATTGAAATCTTTCTCTTGAGTCCAAGTTATTATGGATGAAGTAGAATTTTTCGTCCCTTTCAGCAACTAGGCTATATGAGACGTAACCCTAAAGCTTAATGTGGGATCCGAACCATACGAATTCCCGCCGTGAATTCAATTTGGGTATTCCGCGCAGAAGACGCCTACGTTAACCTTACAGCCTTGACTCCAAGGTAATACTATATTGATACAAACCTAATATGCGTGTGCATACCCAGACGTTTAGGTCATTATAGACTGTGCTAATGAATTTAACGTGTTCAAGAAGCATTTATTCTACCTACGTATGCAAAAATACTTCTCCGGTGTTTGGGGTCCCTGGTTCGATCCCAGCTCGCGCCATGTGGACAAACACCGTGTTCGTGGGTTTTCTCGGGGTTCTCCCGTTTCCTCCCACTTTCTTCACAATTTCATTCTT
Source organism: Thermobia domestica (assembly GCF_964235325.1). Taxonomy (NCBI): domain Eukaryota; kingdom Metazoa; phylum Arthropoda; class Insecta; order Zygentoma; family Lepismatidae; genus Thermobia; species Thermobia domestica. The sequence continues at coordinate 272,384,583 of NC_137456.1, read as the reverse complement.
TCTCATCTTCACCGTCTCCTTTAGCCTAACTGACATAACCGCGGGACGTAAAACTTAACGATTTCATTTTTTAAAATATAATTGCTTTGTAATGCGCACGTGCAACATTTATTTCATAAAATGAGTTTATCTTATTCACTGGATTTGTAATGTATAGATGGAAATGGATATTTTACAGTAAGTGTATCTTACGCAATGCTTTATAATAAGCACATAAATCATCCGTTTGATACAAGTTTGTCTTCTATAATACATTTTTAATGAGTTCATGGAACAACTTATTTTATGTGACTTTATCTTATTCTATGACTTTGTAATGATCACATGCAACATTTATTTTACACGAGTTTATCTTATGCAATGACTTTATAATGCATATAAGACATTACTTAATACAGTGATTTACTCATTTACTAAATACAGTAATTTTATCTTGTGCCTACAGCGGCTATGTTGACCTTGTCCACTGGAGTATCCAAAGCAAAGAGATCTAGGTTTTTACCTTCTCTTGAATAAATTATTGTTAAAAAAAAAGTAAACATTTACCATACTAATACAAACATTCTGATATATACACAAACATTTTAATATATACGGTATACAAACATTCTGAAACGATATGATTTTTTTCGTGTCGTTACGTTTGGCCTAATCCTCGTTTCGCCTAACCAATTATCTGACATTTTTATGACAGATAAATGATTATTTGTGTCCGCCGTTTTAGGCGAAAAAAGAATTCTCGTTTGGCCTAATCTTCGTTACGCCTAAAATGGCGGAGAATAAGAAAAATCGTGGAAATTCAACTAGAGGGAAATTATAAGAGAAAATTCTCTAGTATATGTAGAATTAAGAAATGCAAAATATATAGATTGATATTATATTAACTATTTTCGAGGAGTTAGAATTACCAAAACTCCTTTATGTATTTACTATGACCATGTGTATATATACGAATACATAAATCGTATATATATCGGCACGTTCTCTATCGATCCAAACGATTTATGGTATGGATTCCAAATCTTAAGAACAGATTTCATCTCAGCTTCATTTTTCTATTGAAGCCAGAAGTAGTAAGAACTATTTCAACTTCCGATTTCGAGATTGATTCTTAAATATTAAAAATCGTAAGAGATAACGAGAAATCGTTTTTGATGAGAATTCAACTTCCGATAAACAGGTTGCATGTCTCACATTATCACTATTGCTGCCAAAAATCTACAGTAATTTAACAATGTGAAAAGAAACACGTGTAAGAGAACAAGGTATAAATGGTTTCATAATTTTGCTTACTGCACCGAACACCAGTAAACCTTAGCCCAGACGGCCACCCAACTGAATAATGAGTTCAGCCGTATACTTAGTAGACAACGTTCGCTTCATTATATGAACTTCAGAAGCCGACAACCCACCAGGTTACCACTTGTCATTATTAGTACAGTAAAATTAGCTCCGAACCCGGGCATCCAAAAAAACAAAGGTTTGAGTGTTCCACATTGTTCATTACACTTTACTTTAAATGTGGTAAAAAGTCTCCGCCAAAAGACTGTCGGGTTTTGGAGGGGAGAGGGGGGCGGGGGGTTGGTATGAGTTGCTGAAATTAGTTTAGAAAAATGATAATATTGTTGATCAAAAGCATATTCATAATATAAGTAATACTTTAATATACAATCCTTGACATCTAATCTATATGCTTGACACCTATAAAACATATACAGTAAACTCTCGATTATCCGCGATCTTCTTTACTGAAGAAAATCTACGTAGGAAAATAAAATCACAAAAAGGAAAAGGTATTTTAACACTTAAAACAAAGCCAGTGGACTTTTTTATGAGAAAGCAAATCAACAAACTTGTCTGTTTAGGTAGTAATAATGTTATTTGTAGAGATTCACCTGTAAATTTTAATTCAATTTGACATTAAGAAGAGGTATGCATTGTAGCTCCACATAACATGTTTCTGTTTTCAAATGATCGATTAATTGTCCAAAAGAAATTTCGTGTAGATGTATTCTTGTTTGTCCATTTTGCACACTGTCCGGTATAAGTTTGCCGCTCCACTCAATTACAAGGATAATTAGAGTTTACTGTATGGAAAGCAAAAAAAAAAAAAAAACACATATATAATTAGACAAACCTAAAACGAAAATTATTACCTTAACGCATTAAGCACAGAGAGTTTTCATTTCTCTTCATCATTCTCATCACTATCTGAATTTGTTTCAGAAAATTCTTGCATTCCTCGTCATCTGTCAGCACATCTTCTTCCGGATCAGAATCAGTGGCAAAATCTGTATTACTGCATCCATATCCAGCGCAGTTAGTACACATGGTTGTGCACTGAAGGGCATTTCTTCGGCAATCACAGTCGTTTAAACACTCTTCTGTGCATGAACAAGAGATGAGGCGTAGCAACCATACTGGAGCAGCAGCAAGAGTTGTTGGTGTTGGACGCAGATATCCACTGACCCTCTTCCAGCCCCATTTTAGTGGGTTTTTCTTGAATCCATTCCACTGTTGCACTTCGTGGTAGACTCTCGGTGAATGTTCCCTTGCTGCAGCTTTCGTTGGAGGTAGAGTAGCTAACTTAAACTCACCTTGCACTGGCTGTCTTGCAACTGTCATTAAATATATCTGGTGACGTAAAGCATCCAAATTTCGTGTCTTGTGGGAATTATACAAAGATAGAAAAAAAAATCATGGCCAGCTTCAGCAATATCGTCTGCCTGTGCATTAGGATAATTAAAAATAAGCAATTTTTTTTCTGAGTTCCTCATCACTTTTAACTTTTTTAAATGGGGTTGTCTTACCTTTCCTATATATTGAGGACACAGAGTCACAGCCTGAAAAGGCATAATCACACAACAGAACTTCCTTCATGTCCCCTATTTCATGCTGCATTTCTTGAATATTGTAAATTTTATTTGACTGATTTCCTTTACCAGGCACAATCATCTTTAAGCGTAAGCTGCGGTATGGGGGAGCAAAAGTAATTAACAAAACCAACAGATCAGCATCATCACCTATTACTCGCACCTCCATCCCATTTTGAGCTTCTGCGATTGCTGTCGAAACAATCAAAGTGTCTGCATCCCATATGCTTGAAGCACATGACACCCTCTTTCCTTCAAGTGTAATGTCAGAAGGGATATTAACTGTTCCTTGTTGTTCTGGTTGGCAAGGAAATCACTCTGCCCAAAGGTGACGTGAATGTGGTCTTCTACTTTCACATCTATGTTGCTAGTTGAGCGAGACCTTCGCAGATGTTCCTCATCTTTTGTGTTGAGTTCTTCCCTATAACCATCGAACACGACAGTAGCTCTTCCGTAATGGGAGAGAACAAAGTCACTATACTGTCGGCATATTACTTGAAACGTTGCAGGGCGTTGCCAAACAACACGATGTGGAAGATGCTCTCCATCGACCACATATGATACCCTCAGTGCCATCTCATCATCAGGAGGTGGATTGGTTCCTGCACTTGGTAACACTTTTAGGATTGAAGACTTGGTTCCTTTCCTCATCAAACCAGTTTCATCGAACAGTGAGGGTGGGTGTGTACATAGTTCATATTTAAATATTTCTCTTAAATGTTCTTCTGTTCTCACACTACAAACCATGCGATGGAACAACTGGTTGGGGTTGACGTGAGTGGTGTCATTTCGGATGGTGACAGATTTTGTCTTCAGCCCTTCGATCTCTTATACTGCAGAAAGACCAATATCACTGGCCTTGTCACAATTTGTAGTAGAGTCAGCCAATACACCTGTAGAGAGAGAAGACAACTGAGGAGGTTTTGTAAAAGGGTTGTGCAGTCGAAACCAAGTTATTAAAACTTTTAGGTGCTTGGCACGACCACACAAGAAACACTGTGTTTTGAAGTCAAATGGAGCACGGGGAATTTGTCTAAGCTCAGGATTTGGAACTGTTGGGGGGTGGCTTGGGTTTTAAAGTGTAGCGCCTACAACACTCCTTATACACTTCCAACACTACTTCCTTTTCGAATTTCTCCTTCACACAATCTTGCTTAATTTCACTACATTCTATTATTCTATCTCTCCCTTTTTGAGTTAACCGAATAAGTTCACCACCTTTATCAACACAATGTTGCAATACACAACTCATACTTACAATGATAATAATATCGTTTTCACGTCCACAAAGCAAATCAAAACTGTTATAAAACAACTACCGGTAATACCACTTATTATACTTGATCAGTGTGCCTTTTTTTGGAAGACATAGTAAATTATCAGAAATAGGTTTTAAACGTAAAAAGTAAAGTAGATACACAAGAGAATGTCGTTTACATTTTTTTAAACATTCATCTTAAAATAATAATTATGCATGTTGATTTAAAAATAACAATACGCAGAGGAAATGTCGAGGTTTTGTAATTTAGAGACATCTGCGGAGCAAAAATATAACTGTATCTTTAACAAAGAAAAAAAATAATTTTCTAATCTCTTTCCTTCTACCCCTTCCCTCTCCCAAACCCGACACTATTTCTGCGGAGACTTTTTACCACACTTAGAGGAAAGGGTAATAATTAATTTGGAGCAGCCAAACCTTTGTTTTTTTGGATGCCCGGGTTTAGGTGTTTTTCTGCCTAATTTTACTGTACTATATACGTCACTGCAGTTAATGTCTTACACTGGCAACAGAATGCCTTGACTGGACCATAAAAACGAGTAGCATGTGCGATGAGTCTCGATTTCAATCTCATCACGCCGATAGTGATCTATAATTTGGTGTCAGCGCAACGAAATCATGTCAGGTTGGAACTATACAAAATAATGGAGACTCCGTGTTGATTTAGAGTGTTTTTCCTGTAAGCAATGTTTTGGACCTTTGGTACCTACTATTCACCCGTATTGTATCGAAGTACAAAGATCTCCAGAGTCAACTATATCTTTATTTATTTCTGTCATACGAGTGGAAATGGAGTGTACCAGCAGGACAATCACCCTCGTAACAGATCCCGGTTGGCCACCATCTGTTTGAAAGAGCATTCCACTTCTTCCTGCTGAAACAATCACCGAGATTCCCGGATTTCAATCTCATTGTACATCTCAGAGACTTATGCTATGGATATTCCCGGTAGTATGTGCAACAAGTAGAAATTCAACTCAAAAGTTGTAATTTCAAAAGTAACAATAAGAATTGAAATATATTTTTCTTCTTTCTTCGTTAGTAACACATTGAGATCAGGGGCGTCATTTAGGAAGGGAAGAAGGGGGCATTCCCCTCCCCCAAGAGTTTGAGGAGTATATATGCTTTAGTAAATTGTCTACTAATACACTAGTACAAAACGTGAGATTCTTATGTCAGTGGTGCTCTTGCCCCTCCCAAGAGAAGTCTGAAATGACGCCCCTGACTGAGATGTTTGGATTGTTGAATTATCCAAAGAGCAATTTGTCAGCGGAGCGATTTGTCACAAATCATTCATTTCGATCACAGTTGTTCATTGTTAAGTTATGAGCAAATTTAGGGATATTTAGTCAAATCTAGCTCGAAATATTTACAGATTTCATACGAATTATAATTACAATAGAATCACAATAGGATTCCTTATAATGCATTAACAGTTTCAAAAAAGCATTGAAACTGGAATGAAATCTTCTGAAAGATCAGCAAAACCTACAATAAAATAACTTTTGCATCCACATAAGAAAAAACACACGAACTATATACATTAATATTTCCTTTAACATATTGATTAGCACCATTATATTATTAGTAGCCCTACCATTTGAGAATATCAGATATATGGAAACAAACTGCAAACTAAATGTTACTTTTAAACAGCACTCACCTTTAAACAAAATTAATAACAGGTGTGACTTTTTTTTCTCATCTCAAATATAGCCACTATACACTCTGTGAGGGCATTAATATTCTCAAAATGGAACGGAAAAATAACTGTACAATTGTCGAAACATTTTTCCGAAAGCAAATAGTCCTATTACAAATTAGTTATGGGAAAACTAATTTGTATTTCTCAGTTCTTCACATAGTAGGGAATTTTTTTTCGAAAAATTTCCCTCCAGTTTTATCTTCACGATTCTTATAGTCCGACATTTTAGGCAAAACGAGGATTAGGCCAAACGAGTATCCTTATTTCGCCTAAAATGGCGCACAAAATTTTTATCTTTTTGTCTGTCATAAAAGTGTCAGATAATTGGTTAGGCGAAACAAGGATTAGGCCAAACGATACAATATCGATTTTTTTACTTGAACGACCCTTTATCAAATTTTGCGTTTGCTACTGATCTTAATCAATGGTATAATGCGTATGAGGCATTCATAATCACAGCAAATTTATCTTCTACCTTAGCTTTCTAATGTCAATATGGAAGATGTATTTAAATAAAATATCATCTTGTAATACCGACGTGAAACATTTATTCATATAAGTTTAATTTATCAATTGATTTTACAATCCGTATGTAACATTTATGCCACACAACAATTTTGTCTTCTACAACGATGAGAAATGATTTTATTATATAAGTGACAGGAATAGATAACATACCAATCGAATTCATTAAAAATATAGGAGACAAGGGAAAGAAAGAATTGTGGCGACTATGCAATGAAATATATGAAACAGGAGAATGGCCAAGAGACTTTCTGAAAACGATCATGATACCGATGGCTAAAAAATCGAACCCAAAGAGATGTGAGGATTATAGAACTATTAGTCTCATATCTCATGCAGCTAAAATTCTGCTCCGAATACTGAACAGAAGGTTATATGGAAGAACAAATAAAGAAGTTGAGGAGGAGCAGTTCGGGTTCAGAAGAGGCAAGGGCACAAGAGATGCTATTGGATTATTAAGGGTGATCGGTGAAAGATTTATAGAAAAAGGGAAAGAGGTGTATGTTGTATTTATTGATCTAGAAAAGGCTTTTGACCGCGTGAATTGGGAATTGTTGTTGGGAGTTCTAACAAAGAAAGGGTTGGAATGGAAAGATAGAAGACTCATAAGAAACTTATACATGAACCAACAAGTAAGTGTTAGGATAGGGGAAGAACTGACGGAAGAGAGTGCAATTGGAAGGGGAGTTCGACAAGGATGCTGCCTCTCGCCAACACTATTTAATGTCTATCTAGAAGAGATAGTGAAAAAGAGATTACATGATGATGATGGCATTTCGGTAGGAGGTAGAATGATTAGATGCATAAGATTTGCAGACGATATGGCGCTTGTTGCAGAATCTGAAAAGAAAATCAATAAAATGTTAGAAAAAATGAGAAAGGGCTTTGAAGAATATGGGATGAAAATAAATGTTAGAAAGACAAAAGCCATGGTGATTGGAACGAAGGGGTCTGTGTCAAATATAAAAGTAGGAGTTGAGAAAATAGAACAAGTAAATAGTTTTCGATACCTGGGTAGTATTCTTAGTAATGACATGAAATGCGAAGTGAAATAAAAGCAAGGATAGGAATGGCGAAAGAAGCCTTTAAAAGAAAGAAAAGTCTGTTTTGTGGGACCTTGAACAAAGAGTTGAGAAAAAGACTCATAAAATGCTTCGTGTGGAGTGTTGTACTGTATGGGCCGGAAACGTGGACATTACGTAAAGGTGACGAAAATCGACTGGAAGCCTTCGAAATGTGGGTGTGGAGAAGAATGGAAAGAATTAGTTGGGTCGAGCGGAAAACGAATGAGAGAGTGTTAGAAATGGTGGGTGAGAAAAGAACACTTTTAGACATTATTAGGAAGAGGAAGAGAAACTGGTTGGGGCATTGCCTAAGAAGAGATTGTATCATGAGGGACGTCCTAGAGGGTATGGTGGCGGGAAAGAGAGGGAGGGGGCGAAGGAGACTACAATTAATGGATTATATTAAAACAGAAAGATCATACGCGAAGATGAAAAAGTTAGCGGAGGACCGTGGAGCATGGAAGCTTCTCAGCTGCGGCAAATGACCTGCCAATAAAGGCAGAATACCTACCTACCTACCTATATAAGTGACAACGAGAAAATACTCGTTACAATTAGGAATGAGTCGTCAAATCTTCCCTAAGCTGTATTTATTTGTCAATATGTAATATATATATATTTTAATCTTTACTGAAGTTTTATATTTTTCAGGTCAAATATAGTATAAATTTCAAATTTAGTCAGTAAAGGAGCAGAAAGTGGTGTGCACATTACATTCGAGCAAATACTGAATTATGATAAGTGGCGATTATATTTCTGTCCCAAGAAACTAGCACTTGTTGATCATTGGTGTTTTAATAATAACAATCATCTTAACTTTTGCCTTCAGTACAACAATAATTCTAATACCTTTGCAGCCTAAATCCTCTTAACTAAAATAAAGTAAATAGTAAGTGCTCTGACGCTTTTCGAAAGAAAAAAAAAATATTTGTAGTTTTCAATTGGCTCTACAAAACATCCATAAAATTTCTAATTTTTCGCTCACTTATATTTCCGAATTTAACCCTTGTATATTACATGATTCCGCTCACTGAAGAGTAGAACTGTTCTCATGCGACAAAAGCTTACATCTTTCTTGAAAACCGAAGAACGATCATTTGTACTTAATTCCTATATAGGGTTTTCATAAAGTATGGACGGATTTAATTCGCTTATAATTTACATAAAAATGCTCATATTGAAATCAAATAAAGTGCAAACGGTAGCAGAAGGATTAAATTTTTACCTGTAATCTGCACCAGCCCAGTTCATTCACCGCCACACCTCCAACTGGGCGCCACTAGGAATCGACTTCTGTGGGCTGTTGATGATGCTTTCCCTTACCCTGCTCACTGTTGCAGGCGATGTTGGCGGCCTCCCACTTCGAGGACGGTCCAGGACGTTTCCTGTCTCCAAGAACTTAGCATGCCACTTTCGGATTGCACTCTCAGTCGGTGCCGGCTTTTTGAACTCTTTGGTGAACTTTCGACACACCAGAATTGTTGATTTTAGGTCTGCGTACCACAGAACACATTGCGCTTTCTCTTTCACCGACGCCATCTTTGATACGGTAACAGTGTTGCCAACTAAAAATTTAATCCTTCCGCTACCGTTTGCACTTTATTTGATTTCATTATGAGCATTTTTATGAAAATTATAAGCAAATTGAATCCGTCCAGACTTTATGAAAACCCTGTATATTAGATAATCTCATGTCATTGAACAGTAGAAATGAAATGAAAATGAAATATTTCAATTTAACATTTAACATCCACGATTATGCTCTTTAGGCTAAAGGAACGGATGATTAAGGCAAAGGAATGATGATGATGGAAGAATTTGTACAATGAGAATGTGGGAGGAGAGGGGAGTATCCCGAGAAAACCCACGGACACGATGAGCAGATGAAAGATTTATTTGATACAAGTTTACCTTTTATAATAAATTTTTAATGAAAATGAAATGAAATGAAATCTTTAAGTTTTACGTCCCACAGTTATGCCGGTTAGGCTAAAGGAGACGGTGATGATGAGAGATGAGTGAAATGAAGAAAGTGGGAGGAAACGGGAGAATCCCGAGAAAACCCACGAGCACGGTGTTTGTCCACTACAAAGTTCACTTGGCGGGGGCTGGGATCGAACCCGGAACCCCAAGCACCAGAGGTGAACGCTCTACCACTGAGCCACCGCGCCCTCCTAAATAAACTTTTAATGAGTTCATGGAACATCTATTTTATGCAAGTTTATCTTATCCTATGACTTTGTAATGATCACATGCTTTGCAATGATCATAAGTTTACTTAGCAGGGGATCGAACCAGGGACCTCACGTCCCAGAGGTAAACGCCGCCATTGAAGGGTAGAGCTTGTTCATGCAACAAAAGCTTAAATCAATCATCCAAGTAAAAGAACGGCATTTTCTCTTAAATCAGCGTTTCTCAAACTGTGGTCTTCGAGGTCTTCCCTTGTAGTTCTCTCAGAATGAATATTAGTATAAATTACACAGAAAAAAATAGAAAATAAAATTCAGGTGTGAGTTGTTTGTCACGCATTGTAGCAGAGAATCTTAAATAGATAAAGATTATACAGTTTAAATAAAGTATTCTTTATAATATCCAATTAACAATTACATACTAAAAAAACTAATGTGTATTTTTATTAATACCAATATAATTTAAGGAAATTTGAATTAATACTATTTTTAAGATAACGGTGTAGCTGTGTATGATCAAGGAAAAATGATAAATTTGCCTTCGAAGAGAACAAAAGAGTGTGGACCACAAAACATACTCACTAACAATAATGATTCCCATTTGACGAAAATTTAGGAAAATCTGCCGTAAGTGATTACGGCTGAGGTTAGTACCTATAAAGTACTGGTTTAAAAAGACACATACATAGAACAGAGATGGGAGCTGATGTACTGAACTTTAAAAATTAGTCGGTTTTCATTGATCATGGTGTGTGTATTCTTTGAATCCTTTTTATGAAGGATATTTTTTTGGAGTTGAAATCAGTCAGGAAAAAAGAGTGAGCCCACTTCATCTTAAAAGTATAATAGTCCACAATATACTTACTGGACTTAAAAAAAAAAAAAAAAAAAAAAAATTACTGAATATGAACGAAACGTGACGTATGCTTCATTTGAACCTCCTAATATTGCCCCGTTATTTGGAACTGACATCATTCAAGGGCACAAGTTTTTGGTGATTTCACCTCGGGTAATTTTCATAAGATGAAAAGAAAAGAAAAGGTTTTTCATAAAATGATATGCATTTTGTTGGAGCTTTAAGAATTACTGCTATTGGTTAATGTCGAAATCGGTCTGAGATAAAAGAGTAAAAGTCTGTAGATTAAAGAAAAATTAGTTGATTCACAGTGTATGGCGGCACTAGAATTTTTATTTTATATTTCGAAATTTACAGAAATTTCTCAGATATATTCACAGAATATGATTTAAACGTCAATGCCTAATGTTTTACCCAATAATTCATTAATTCAGTTTTAATAGCACTCATTTCACCACAAGTTACATTCATTTAATATTTTTAAAAAAATCTGTATATAATTAGATGTATTTACGCCACCTCATCTACGGGCCGCGATGGCTCAGTGCTAAAGCGCTCATCTCTGGTCCATGGGGTCAGGCACGTAGCCAAGGGGGGGAGTCCGGACCCCCTTCCCCCTTCGAGACCAGAAATGAAAAAATTATGGAAGGATAAAATGAAATGAAATGAAAAAAAGAAGAATCGGCGTTAAAAATTTTTAAAAAATACAAAAAGGTTTTGGTTACTCTTTCTTATGAGATTTGTATTACTTGCAATACATGGTGGCGAGGTGGGTGGGATATCCTGGAAGAGTCAGGGAATTTGAAATTTCCGGAAGTTACGCAATTCTTAGAATTTCTGCTACTAGCCAGAGAGATTTCAAGCTTCTGAAAGCATAATGCCGGTTGTATAACAGCGTGGACATTTTTGATGATAACTTTTCGTCATCGCATCCTTGCAGTATCAAACATGTTATTTCAAAAACAATTTTCTACTACTCTTTTAACCTGTCATTTGGAACAGACAATAGTTGAAGGAATAATAAAAACAAAAATATATGTGAAGAGGAAGTTCTGTTAACATTTGATTCAACAGAGAAAGGAACGCAGATATTGTAAAATATTTTACAAGAAATTATTGAGTTTGTATACTCATGTCCAAAATTATTGTCGCGTGTCTATATATATGTTGTTGTTGTATTTGATAGCGAATTCACCCGATATTTCTTACAATGTTAGTATGTGTATAATCAGCAAAGACATGTAAGTGGCAAATTTTGTCAAAAGAGCAGTAAATAAGAACAATAAAACAAAAATAAAACTTTCTTGTCCATTTAGCAACATTTCGTTTTACTCACTCTAATTTTAGTATTTATAATTCTTTTCCTATGAAATTTACCACAAATAGAGTCTATGCATTTCCCGATTATACACATGGTATCAGTATTAAAAGAACCCTGCAAAATCATTATCAAATTATATTCTTACAAGAAGACAGTCATAGATATACGACAAACATTTTGGAGATGAGTGTACTTCTTATAATAGTGAATATGTATTTTTTTATAATAGTTGAGATCGTAATGAAAGGAAAATTGTTATATTTGAATGATCAGAGGAAGAACGTAAATATTGTAAAATCATTTTCAATACGTTTTTTTATTATTATTATTATTATTTTACTCCAGATTTCTTCGCAGTTTGTTATTAAAATACTTACCAACATATCCTCATTTTGTTGTCCTAACAAACCAATATATGTTGATAGTAAAGTAGTTAAGATTGATTGGGCCTTCAGTGTTTCATGTCACGTCCCCCCCCCTGTTATAAAATCTTGGCTAAACGAACCAGTATATGTTCCAGAAAAATAGTTTAGAATGATCGAGCCCCTGGTGTGATGACCACAGTATTTCATGTCACAGACCCCCCTTCACGATATCCTGGGTACGTGCCTGATGGGGTTCTTGGTCTTAAATCCCAGCTCGTCCTAAGTGAGCTTTGTGGTGGACAAACACCGTGTTCGTGGATTTTCTCAGGGTTCTCTCGTTTCCCCTCACTTTCTTCATTCCACCATTTCACTCATTTTTCATCATCGCCGTCTCCTTTAGCCTAGCCTGCATAACCGAGGGACATAAAACTTAAAGATTTCATTTTATTTTCCACCTCATCTAACTTATTACTGAAGTTAATAGGTAAAATCATTAAGCTAGTTTATATTCCTTCAGCTTCTATAGAATTTAGTGAAGTTCCCAAATAATTGATGCTTGAAAAAAAAGGAAAAGAAAAAGAAAGTTTGTTACTGTCCAGTATTCCACTTAAACACATCCAGTCTCGAACTAGGGGGTATAGGGCCCCGGCAGAAGCCTAAACCGAAGGGCCCCATATTATTATTATTATTAGTAGTAGTAGTAGTAGTAGTAGTAGTAGTAGTAGTAGTTGTTGTTGTTGTTGTTGTTTTGTAGTAGTAGTAGTAGTACAAGTTTAACAGAGTCTTGCAAAACCTTTGCGGTTGGGAGGGAGGAATTTCTTCATAAAGTTGTCTGCTTCATTTACACGTGGTAATGGGGGCCCCAACATGGAGACGTGTTCTATTTCTTTATGGTGTTGCAATAATTTGTCAAACGACTAACAGAGGTCCCCAGTAGGACTTTATAAAAGTCACTCTCATTTCGGCATTCATGGGGCCCCAACACATATTTAAAGAATACGATGCTGGGGCCCCATTCTTTATATTGTTGAAATATATTTTTAGTAGGTCACAAACAGGACTTTATAATACTGTTACTTTCATTTCAATAATAGGACCCCATGACTACATTCAATGCTGGGGCCACCGGGGAGAGAGAGAGAGAGGGCCCCGGTAGAGATCGCTGCCTTCCTGCTCTGGCCAGTCCGAGCCTGAACACACCCTGTAATTTGCTAAAAAATTGAACTGTCAATTTTATAAGCCGATGTAGACGAAACAATATTAGATGTAATCTCGAATTTACCAAAACTAAAAATGAATGTTGGGAAAATATTCATATCGTATCGTCTACGAAGATTTTTTTTTAAACTTGGTATTGCCTCATCTTTGACTTTTTTTATTAGACATGTTGACTTTGCCAAAAAAAAAAAAAATCAATTTCTGGGTCCCATCCCTCCCCCAGAGCCAATGACTCAGTTTCAAAGCTTCGTAATTAGTATTATCAACTGATCTCTGTCTCTTCATAAAGATCTTACTGAAGTCTAAAGTAAAGAGTAAAGAGTAGTAAACATTCCTTTCTGGACAGACACATAACAAAAATTCTTCCGTTAACAACTTTTTCCGAAGTCAATGCCTGGCTAAATTATCCCCTCTTACGCAGAAAATGTTAGATAATCGTAATAATAGATTTCTCGAAATTCTGCTTCATCTTGCTACATCTTTTCGGCATTTTCAATTCTCTCCAGGTGTGATATTAGGCAGTTTCATCATCATTTTGAGGCTTCACTAAATATTGGTTTTTCTATTTTTTGAGTTGACTAACCAGTTCAATCTCTCTTGACAGCATTGAGACCTTGATTGATATTTTGCGTTATCTTCGTACAATCATTTTATTGATTTGTTGTTTTTATACTATGAATCAGGTAACATTAAAACAGTGTTTGAGTTCTAAAACTTGAGTTACCTAATATTGCCCAGGAAAATCGAGAAATTTCTGGTCTCATGAGTACACTTTAGGGTACATAGTAAAATAACAGCACTCACTGAGTTGAATTAACTTTTTTTCTTTTTTCCCTTGAATTGTAAAGGTGTGCCGTATTTTCGGGGTAATTTTGAAAAATATCGTAAATCATAATTGAAAATTTGAAATGAATGCTTCTGACAGCACTTGTCGTCAAGGTCATATTAAAGACCTCATGCAGCCATGATAGGGTTTACTACATTTTAGAATTTTAAAAAACGAGGAAATTTTAAACAAAAATATTTGTATCACATAGTTTCATGCTCAGTTACTGCAGAAGACGATTTGCAGGTCCAAATTTAAGTCGATTGGACCGATTGCTTCAAATCGGGCCACCGGGCCTAAGGGCCTCCCGTGTTAGAGTGCAATCTGCTCTCAGTTGCCAAATACATAATAGTTGGTGAAACGAGAATGTGAGAGAAAGTTGGAGAACCCTGGGGCACTATGTAGTCCACCACAAACTTAATTGGCCGGGTATCGGATCAAGAAGCCCACACACCAGAAGTAAGCGCTCTACCACTGAGTCACCATAACCCTCAAAACATAAAATAGAGAGGAATAAATCTATCAAATGTTTCTCGTAATTCAGCAACTTGTTTTACCAAAAATTCTTTTACATATTTACTCTGTTTGTCCAAGGTGTTGAGGATCAAAGATTAGGACTCAAGTTGGTTGAGGAACGTGACTGACTCATCTAGTCGATCTGAAGAGGTAGACAATCAAAAATAGGTTCTCCATGTATTTCTAAATGAGAATAATTCCGGATGTCATCCTTGTTTCACAGACTACCTGCAATTCTGTTGAGATTAGCGGATTATTATTATGCTCAGGATGCAAAATATTAATATATTCATGGAATATTTCACAAAAATGAAAGAAAATGACTTTGTACTCGACAAATATACAAACTCAAATATTTTCTATTTTGAAATATTCATTTAGTTTACTGTGTTGCTCCTGTACGAGCTCCTTGGTTCGCATAGGCTTGCCCCAAATAGGAACACTCCTTTAATTTTACTTTCTATGAATGCTAATTTCGTAGATCAGACGGATAGAATTTTCAAAGAAGATGAGATTTTGGACATCTCCCATTTATTAATACTATCCTACTTCTTCCAACTTAATAAGGTACCTCGTGACTATGTGATTTGGTGCGAGAGACCCTGCTTATATTTCCAGCGGGAGTTCATGTGGTGCACATTTCACATTGAACTATAGGTCTACATCTTATATAGCCTCGCTGCTGAAAGAGACGCTAAATTCTAATCCACCCATACCATCAAATTTTATTCGTGGAGTAGAGAGGAACAAACGCTAAATTCTATACAATAATCATGAATGCCAATTGGTTTATAAGAATTTGAAAAAAGTATTTTTTTACTTGTAAAATAAACTGTATACTTAAAAAAAAAACATCGGACAGAAAAAACGTTCCTTTAAGAAGGTGTACTGTTCTATCGGCACTTTTCTTTCTCTGCATCATTATTTGTAATCCGTGACAGTGAGATAGAGAAGATTATAGACATCTTGGAGAACTTATCTTTTGCAATAGAACAATGCATCCACATTAAGTGTACACGTGTTTGACAAACACGTGTTGGTCAAATAGTTTTTAGAAAGATATTCGTAGCAAAATATACAGTAAGTAAATTGTAATTGCATGATAATTGCTATTGTTGTTACTGCATGACTGTTTCATTTCCGTACATCAGACTTTCAAGGACAAAGATCAGCAAGATGTCTTTGTCATTGTATTATGCTCTGTCCACTAGTGCTGTTGTGCACAGAAGAAGCGTGCGAATATTCGAGAACGCATTGATTATCGTATACTTTGTGGTGGACAAATCGTGTTGCTCATGAGATGAGACATAATGTTTTCTTGTCTCATCTCGTCTCCATAATCAAATCACTCTCGTATTGTCTCGTCTTGATTATTCAGAAGATTTTTTTTCTCGTCTCATTTTTCTCGCTTCGTTTAGTAAATTGACGTATAAAGTTTGTGCCCTAGTTTTCTTCCTAATTTCACCTAAATGTTACCACAAAGGATGTGATATGACAACCCTTAAAAAATATTTAATATTGAAATATATTGTGTAATGACTTGCTAATCTTTAAACGTATATAAAAGCTCTTCATCGTGTTAGTACAATCACTTTTATAGTTATTGATTATCGTTATCATTATGATTTTATAATTATTGAATTGGTTTTTATCCTATTCGAATTTTATTCAATTCAATTTATTCTATCTAGTCAATTATACCCTATTGTAACGGGATATGAACTAAGGACCCGCCAGGACATCTTTATTCATGTTGGGAATTAAATCAGTCATCAATTGGAAGCCAAACAGCCTTCAAAGAGTTCACTGCCTAATGGTTGTTAATACCAATCTTCTGTTCTACGTAATTAGCTGACTTTACATTGAAATATTAATTACCTATTGCTTTGCTGTTAAGGAAGAAGTATTTGTACTTATAAAAAATTTATAATATACACTGGTAGCGATCATTAGTACCTTTACCAGTTGACAGTCTCACACGCGACACCCTTAGGTTTGTTTTATTAGATCAATTACTTCTCAATTGGCTTGACCTTACTGGCCCGTCAAGTCATACTACTACAAGACATTGTCCTCTTAACCATGTAATACCAGAACGTACTTGAGATATAAAACTTGGGTGAACTAGTGTTACTTACGGGACTCGAGAAACTTCTCTTCTGAGAAACCAGACAAGAATTACCGTGTTTCTCGCTTCGTCTCGATTCCCAATGGGAACACTCGGTCGAGAAAAATGAAAAAGCTTTTTCAGGATAAACATCCTGAGTGAGATTTCCTATATTCCGATCCGGAAAGAACCGAGACAGTACCTAATGTAATGGTCCCAGGCCGCTTCCTTCCTTCCTCATTCCTTTCTTCCTTCCCTTTCCTCGGATAGTGTGCTCGCCAAAGGACGTCAACCTTCATACGTGACTGGTAAACATGCTGAAAATCCAGAAATTTAGTTCCTAATCCTAATCCTAGTCGTTTCGTATCGAAGTTGGAATGGTGCTTCTCGTTTCGTGTTCGAGACGAGAACCAAGACGAGGCGAGAAACTTCTCGTCTGGTAAACAACACTAGTAGGGAAACACCCTGTGCGTGCGTTTCCTTGTTTCCGGCTACTACCCGCTTTCTTCTTTTCACTATTATCATCCATCTCATCATCACCATGTTCCTCAGCCTCGGTGCATAACTCTGGGACGTTAATTAAAAAAAGATAATCGATTTATCGCAGTTTATAATTTAATACCAAAACTCGAATTATTACTTCCCAAATTCGAATTATCGAGGTAGTAAGCTGAGACTCGCAGTGTAGAGTTGCAGTTGTCGGTTAGCAGTCAAGGGAATATGTAATCTTTGAAGTGCACGAGCTGAGCTGTCGTTAATAATAAGTGAAGTATTCTAATTTTGTATCAACAAGAATGCCTAATTTTGTACCAACAAGAATGTAGAAGTGAGGTGCACGTGTTCTTCCAATTTGAAGAAGTACTCGTTTATGAAAGCAACGAAGTTGAACTATGAAGTTGACTGCAAAATTTGCAATGTTACTTTTTCCATTTCACCTAGTGAAAACTCGGACATTCTCCAACACCAAAAAGCAAGCAAGCATATGATGGCTTAAGTACTTCTACATCTACAAGCACAGGAAAGATGAGTGACTTTTTTCTCCTGCAAGGCATTAGATAAGTTAAAAAGAACTATAAATAGTCAGTTTTAGAGGCTAGGGGCACAGAATTGTGCTTTGGCCTAGGGCTTATAAATATGTGAATCCAGCCCTGACAATTACTCACGACACAAGGAAAAAATTCAGCTACAACCATGTAAATAAATATTGCTAAACACGCAAAGAATTTCGAAGATATATTGTATCATTGATTTAAATAAGACGAAGTTATTTGCATATCGTTTTCCCGTAAACCATTTTTATAAGACGTCATCTTGAACTTTTTAAGGCGATTCTTTTGAAATTGGATTGTGAATATCTTCGCTCCGTAAAATTAGTTGCAGTGAATGAAGAGAGAAAAATAGCTGCAACTTAGGGAACTTTCATCTCGTATAATGTTATTCATAACCAGAGCTACAGGTTCATTAGTTTGTGTTGAAAAGTTTGGGTGGGGGGAGATCGAAAATGCTCCGTATTCTCATGAAAGAAATATGGCAGGTTTCAATAGAACCGTGTATATATACCCTGACCCTCTTCCTGCCAATCACCTCTTCAGCCGAAAATCGAAAACATCGTCTATTTTTGTTTATTATCATCCTTTTTCTACATAAATGGTTACAGGAGATCAAGTAGACCCTACATTGGAGACGTCAGAAATCATTAATATACCCAATTAAAAAGCATAAAGTAAACTAGTAAAAACATTGTAGATTACAAACAATAATAAAATAATAGCAGCACAGATTACATCAAAAGTACAAACATCGTTTATAATTTTCTAGATATTCAGAAACATTATAGTATGCATTATTTATAAAAAAAATCCATGTCTCATTCTTAAACTTCTTTGTGTCAGTAATTATACAATCTTGTACACATGGAATTTACATTATTTTTTGTTCAGGTATAATTTTGTTGTGAAATATACACATCAGTAGTTTGTTTTATGTTAAGTGAATGTAACGGAGGACGGTAAAGGAATGCCAATTAGTACTAATGAAGATAATGCTTATGTGTATATGTACAGTAATGGAAACGTTAGTATTTTACGTAATTTAAATACCTCTTTACAAAATGGCCTTGGTTTCAGGTTAAAAATAATGTGTATAGCATTTGTTTTTCGTATACGTATAAGAAAAAGATGTTGGAAAGAGAAGAATTAGAGAAGATCTGCCAATGGAAGCAATGATTTAAAAACTTATTTCCAGCAGTTGTTCTAAATTTGATATTTTTATCTACTTTCAAGAATTTTCTGATTCATGCATGGTCCGTGTTTTTACTTGCTGGGACGGGGAGTACCTTTAGTTCACGCAAATATACAAGGCTGAACTGTAATATCCAGGCTTGGTGTAGCGTGCAAATGACAAACAATTAAAAAAAAAACACATGGATATTTCCCTCCCGTAACCCCTTACGATGAGATGTATTGATTTTTCAACAAAAAGACGAGCTCCAATCAGAAACTTCACAAAATATAAAATATGTAGTCAATCTCGACTTCTCAATAATAATAATAATAATAATAATAATAATAATAATAATAATAATAATAATAATAATAATAATAAGACGAAGAAAGAAATAACAGAATTATAATACCAATTACGTAAACAATACATTGAAGAAAGTCTATATAATTTGTTTTTGAGTGAAGGAAATCTCGAGTAAGTCATTGTAACACTCACATAAACATTGTCTCCTTATACAAGCATTAGTACCTTGTGTATGGTCTTCAACGAAACGATTTTAACTAGCTATTAGTTTGAGTGGAAGTTGAAGTGACGCTGTAGGTTAGTGGTTAGTGCACTGAACTTCTATTTGGCGGACCCTTGTTCAAATCCTCACCAGCTAAAACTTTTTCAAATGTTTCAATTTCAATGCATTCTTAGTGTGACAAGCAAAATCTTCTTTCCCCAGAAAGAAAAAGATGTTCGAAAGAGGAGAATTGGAGATCTGTCAATGGAGGCAATGATTTACAAACTTATTTTCAGCAGTTCTTCTAAATTTAATATTCTCATCTACTTTCAAGCATTTTCTGATTTATGCGTGGTCAGTGTTTTTATTTCTCTGAATATACAGGATATAATGAAATAATACATTACATAGATAGCAATATTGAGATTAATATACGGTGTTCATTGGACAACACGCTTCGAACCAGAGATTCATCTTAGAAGGGAGAACTCTTTAGTTAGTAACCTACTCTATAATTTTATCTGCATAAACACCTGGCTCATTGCTACCAACTGCTATCAGTGTTGAAGAAACTTTCGTGTAAGTTGGGTTGCATCTGTCCATGCGTTTTACAAACTGCGAATTACCTGGATCCCAAGTAACGGAATTAGAGCACTTAGGGGGGAGATACTTTTGCTGGTAGCTGTACATATGTTCTCTTTCTGCCATCAGCAAATTAGGGGAAAATAGTGTGGTGGTTTCCCGTTGCTTTCCATCCCGCAGTATCCCAGCCGTTAAAATCAACTTGACTACACCCGGTACTAATATCCAAGTTGTCGTACCAATCACTATGAATTCCGCCAAGTTGACTACTGGAAAGCTGCTGCCTTCTCCCAAGACACTCTTCGCCTGGCTACTTCATTTGATCAATTGATAGGTGTGGCCCTTCTGGTTGTGAACTATTGCTGACATAACTTTAAATTTCACTGTAACACACAGTTTCCCCATCTGATACAAATATCTGCATACATATGGCTTATCGAAGAGGGGAGATGTTACTGTATTTAAATATTAAGAATTGAAAAATAATCAATTCTAGTGCATTGGCTTTAATTTTAATCTCAAACAAGAGGAGTATCTCAACCTCTTAATCTTGACAGGGCATTTATCTCTTTTAATACTATTCAGCAATTACACAATTACAGCTTATTTTGCCTCTCACTCTTCTCCAACGTACAGGGTTACCTAACGTCTTGTACTGAACATGCCCTCTTTTTTTTCTTCCTGAAAAATACGTCTGAGCGTACATTTAAAGTATTATAATATGTCCGTGTTTGTAAACAAAAATGATCAGAACAAGGTTATTCACCCCCCCCCCCCCCAAAAAAAAAAATCCTAAATGAACTTGCGCGAATCACGAACAGAATCACTGCTTGCTAAACGACTAGTGCTCTTGTGTTTTCAGGTTATTACTTCTGATGACAACATACAACATCTCTTAATTTATCTTTCAGTTCTGTATTGAGTCCAGTATTGCCATATTGAGAGACAAATCCCACAGCTTTGAGATTTTTCTTGTGGAGAGGGATTATATAATAATCCATTATCCCGAAAATCAGGTGTAAAAGTGAAGGGGAATGAGGGTGATCATCGTTCTTCCACTTCAAAAAAATACCTACGAAATTCTCCATTTCCTCGAAAATTACAATGATCAAAGATATGCACGGGGGATGACGTCATCCGTCCCCATACCTTTCCAGATCCACTTTTATCCCTGCCGAAAATCATTGATTTTCCATAACACCTTCCTTCAAGAAGCATCAAAATTTCTCTCACCATTTTTGTCCAGCGTTGTTGAAATGATTCAGAATAAACAGGAACAATAAAGAATTAATGAGAGTAATGATGGTTTATTCAACTATATTTTTTTCATTGAGTTAGTAAGTTTATAGCCTTAATTAAACTTTGTCAAGATATTTAATGTTCACATAAATCCCTTCTCAGAATGTTTTCTTCAAATACAAAGACTCGAAATCAGTTGCGTGGAAATGCAGCTCTTTGTCAGACAACGTTCCAAAATCGAATTCCAGATTTCAACGTGTTTACACATGTTTCACAACATCTTGGGCTATGTGCTAAAAAAAGTTACTTTTTTTATGTTAGTCAGTCTGTTCGTATGTCCTAATGTATATACATTCTTCTCGAAAAAACAATCTTCCACTCATCTCGCTTTGAAAATCTCTACCCTCTTACCTGCAGATAAAGTCAAGTAAATATGAAGTTTTGGCGTATTCAGATCTTTATTTAGAGCCCAAGTACTTCATTTTCGTATGTAGGCTACTGTTACCAGAATACGGCCTTCTTAAGTAAGGTGAGCGACCAAGATTTTTCAAACAAGACTGGATACTCCTCTAGAGGTCATATCGTTGACTGTACCTAAACCAACTTTAAACTTCAGAAGATTTTTCTTTCGTATTTTCCTCCTACCACCAAAAAATATGAATAGTTTAATCCTACAAAGCTCCCTTTAAAATATTAACGATTTGGTTATGTACTGAATTCTCTTCATTTGGGGGCATCTTACTCGTCAGCATAAGCATCAAAATATACCACCTGCGAATGCGAGTAACAGCATCAAAAAAGAAGCCAATTCCTCAAGTTTTCTTTATTTATTTATTGACCTATTTAGCAGAATTGTTAATGCACGCGACTTCGTAGTATGTGGTCCTTGGTTCCATTTCCAATTAGATTATTAACAGTTTCTGGTGTTGATTCCTCATCATGAAGGGCCGCAGTAGCTCAGCGGTAGAGCGCTCCCCTCTTGTCCCTAAGCGATGTCCTTAGTATGACTCAGTTTTCGCAAAGTGGACTTTGTGATGGATAACCTTCGTTGCGTAGGTTTATCGTGTATTCTCGTTTCCTTTCACTTTCTTCGTTTCATTATTTTGTTTATTACCATCACCTCTCTTAGCCTCCAAGGCATAATCATGGGTCGTAAAACTGAAAATTTTCATTTAAATTTTTCATCATCATGAAACAATTAGAGAAGTACTAAACTCAGGTCCAGAAAGTCAGAAATAATGACACCTAAAAGCTGATGCAGTGACCACGCATTACAACGATGAAGTGCTACATCTGGGTTGCAATAGCCCTCCACGAATTGTAGCGGCAGTGAGTAAGTAATTATTTCTATTTGTTAACTAATTTCATCAGTATTTTATACCCGTATGACTGTGTCCAAGGAAAATTTAAAAGAATGAGACTTGTTTTTTATCTTTCTGCTCTGTAATTCGGCTCACCTCTACGTACTGAAACAAATACTTAACGTGGTATCACAAGAGTATATGAAAGTCTGTCTGGCCATGCGGCGAACGTTTCAGCCCTTGACGCATGGTCAGTGCATTGATTTTTATATATAAGTTTGTCTGCGCCTTTCCAATATGACAGTTTACTAGCCCCATGTTGTTGTTTTTTGGCTTCTCCACTGCTGTAGACATGTTAAATTGATGCTTTTTTAAATATATATAATTTGATATTCTTTAAGTTCTACATTCATATGGAAAAGTTAGTTTCGCAGCCATTTACGTACTTTCGTGTTTCATCCCATGTTAAATAGTTTTACCTATTTAGCACACAATGACTTGAAATGTGTACGCAACTGATTCCACTAAATTAGATTTGTTTCAGGATACCCATTTCATTTTCCTGAAAACTACATATGGAAGAAACCTCAAGTAAATCTATATAGCAACAAGTAAAACTATATAGCAAAACTATATAACAACTCTAGCAACCCAACTATATAGTTGACGTCACTTATAAACAAGGAAATTAGTTCGCAACTTTGCCGCTTGCACAGATAAATCACACGAGATAATTATATCACGCACTAAAATTAGAAATCGCTTAGCAAAGCAACGTTTATTTATGAAAATAATAAATGTGTGACAGTTTCGCCAACTAACAGAATATATTGGCTTCATCAGACACTGTCTATGAAGTGTTACCTTCTGTTAGTTGGCGAAACTGTCACACATTTATTATTTTCATAAATAAACGTTGCTTTGCTCAACGATTTCTAATTTTAGTATAAATCAATCAAGTTAGCAAAGCTAGTATGAATCAGTGAGATATATCAATGTTTCTGGCATGTTCCACAAACGGTGGTTTACTCTTGGAGGTCAGTTCTCGAGTATAACTGAGATGATTTTGTTCACATTCCATAAATAAATAATTCAGTATTAACTGCAGCATGAGATGGTTTAATCTAAATAATGGGAGCGATTTTTTTTAGTTTAGTGGCCCGTATATCTTATTAATTATATCTAATATCGCCGGTTTTTTTCCTACTATTTCTGGCACTTGCTCATTTGTTTTCTGGTCAGTACTGATAATCAATAAACTTAAAAAGTTCCTTACTAAATTTTTATGTCTGTGAGCGTGTATATATATTTTGCGACTCTCTCTTTTTTCAATTTTGAGCCCTCCATTCGATAGAGTTAAAAATTATTATCTGAAAAAAGCGATAGAATTTTCCACGTCATTCTTACCGTTCCCGAGATATTGACCCAAAAAGTTCCGATTTCGGGAGATTTAAGGAACCATATCTCGGGAACCGTAAACTATACAGAGATGATATTGGTGTTGATGAATACCTAAGAGGATGGTGAAATTTTAGTACCAAAAATTAACAGTAGCAACTGGCCAACTGGCCACCGTTTCCCAAATATTGACCAAGAAAATTCCGATTTCGGGA
This sequence comes from Thermobia domestica, assembly GCF_964235325.1. Taxonomy (NCBI): domain Eukaryota; kingdom Metazoa; phylum Arthropoda; class Insecta; order Zygentoma; family Lepismatidae; genus Thermobia; species Thermobia domestica. Next base: position 272,360,273 of record NC_137456.1, on the reverse strand, counting down.
GATTTAAGAAGCCATATCTCGGGAACCTTAAGTCATACAGAGATGATATTGGTGTTGATCAATACCTAAATACCTAAATAAGTATATATATATGGTGATAGAAAGTGATAGCTCAATATAGATAATTCAATAGATCCGCTAATACGCAGGTTCCAAATATGTAAATGTATTATCAGTTGATTTTAATCAAATAAATTTAATATACATGCTCATATAAATTTCAAAAAAAAAAATTTTTTTTAAAGTTTATTCTGGCAATTCTCTTTGAGCATTACCAACTGTTTTTTTTCTTTTTTCTCCATTTTTTCTTCACATCTAAATTTCGACAGCCAGTAACGGATTTTTGCCGCTATTTCCGTATTCATGTTCCTACTGCAAAGACTATAATACCCTATTAGATATATCTAGTGAACCTTTTTTCTTAACATTTTGTTGAAAAACCCATAAAATATACTAAATTGCAATACGTGTATTAGTGAACAAGTAGTGGTGCCATAATGTACACTACGAGAAGAAGTATGGTTTGGTTTTGGGTAACAAATTTAATTTTATCAAACTAGAATTAAACATAACTTTTTACCTAAAATTAAATTTAGTGTGTTTTAAGATGAATTGAAAATATTTGAAAATGGAGAACATTTAAAACTCCAGATTTGTCGGGTAAAAAGTCATTCTAGTTTTATTTTAGCGTTGTATCCAACAAACATATTATTATTTTCCATCCTGAGCATTATACTAATCCGCTAATCTCAACAGTACTGCGGGTAGTCTATCAAGCAAGGATGATGATTTGTATATTATTTTCTTATACGATTACATGGAGAACCGATTCTTGATTGTCAAATCTTGCAATGGACTGTATGAATCACCTCTATCAACGAACCCAATTCCTGACTTTGGACTCTCCACAGTTTGACCAAAATTGACGGTGATCCATCAGGTAGTTATTGAGATTTTGTGCCGCCAGGACGGACATAAAGACAGACACAATAAATATATAAGATATGCTCAAAAAGCACGGTGAATGTAGCTGCACAGTGCTATCTTTCGATATTATATCAATTTCAACTAGTAAGCCCGATATGCTAAACCTTTTGGTACAGTCAGTGTCGAGTTTGAACGAGTTGTGACATGTTAGTTGACTTCCAGAGTCAGAAGTGTGAGAGTGTCTTTCGCACGCCAACATTAAGTTTTGCTCTAAGATGAAAAAAAAAATGCCAAGGAAGTTCACGAAATGTCATAATCAATGTATGGTGATGACGTGGTGTCATTGAAGACTATTTACAAGTGATATAAACGATTCAAAAACGGCAAGGAGTCGGTTGAAAACGAGCAATGATCAAGACGTCCTTCGACATCAAAAACAGATGGAAACGTACAAACAGTGGCACAAATGATTTGTTCAAACAGGCGAATGACTATTCGAGAGCTTTTCGAAGAACTAAACATCTCGTATGAGTTCGTGAAAAGCATTTTAACACCCGATTAAATGGGCGAACGGCTTCCTTTTCCACCTCGAAAACGCGCCGTGGCACACACTGTGTTTGATCAGCAAGTTTTTGACCGAAAAAAATACTCTTTTTTGTCCACATTCGCTGTGCTCTTCAGATATAGCACCACGCGACATCTGGCTCTTTTCAAAAATTAAAAACGTTTTTAAAGGAAAACATTTTGACACAATTCCTGACATTGAGAGTTCCACAACAGAGCAGCTGAACCTACTTCCCAGTCATTGATTCAACATTGGGGTAAGTGCTTTGCTAGCCAAGGATAGTACTTGGAAAGAGATTAAATCAAATTCCATCTAAGCTTATTATTCTGTTTATAATAAAATTATTCACCTTATTTTTTGATTACACCTCGTATATAAAGGAGTTTACGGTAGACCAAACTCCTAAAGAAATAAGTTTGCAGTTTAAGATTATGTTGTTGACATTAATTAATGTCTGCAATATTGTCCTGTTCCCACATATCTTTTTGAGTTGTTGATTACATCAGCGTTAATGAAAAACAAGACTTAAGAAAATTCAGCAAAATACCGTGAATTATGTCCAATTAATACGTCACATCTAATTGCGTTCTTAATTTACTAAATAAAAAGAAAAAGAAATAGTTTGGCAACGTAGAGTTGATGTAAAGTTTTTATTTTCTACAACACAAAGACAAAGGATGTTCGTCGTTTTGTTATAGTCTTAGGCTAAGCTTACACTAAAGTCTATTATCAATATCAATATGTTAATTAATATACTGCGGAACGTAGGCATGGTTGCTTTGCCCAGTGCAAGTAGTGGTTATGAATAATGTTGATGGACGTTTCTCGTTTTATTTCAATATCAGGATTCATAACAGAAACGAAATCGATATGATGCCTAAACGGGTTCAACTCAGGATTTCAGTTTCGCTTCCGGAACCGGAACAAATTATCCCAAAAGGATTACTTTACTTAATGAGATTTTAACTCTTTACTTAACTCTTTCAATATTTTGAGTTGGACCCCGTCTGGGACCCTGCGAAGGACCCTGGAACATATTTACTTTGAATTATTATACTTTTGAAATAATGACATATCGATGTTTTTGTTTTTATACCTATCCCACCGCTTCAAATTCATACGAGTGGCCATAGACTTTGCAATGAAGATTGTGTTGATATTTAGACCCACCGCTATTTTGCACAGGCTTATTGTAGAGAGTCGAGACTTGAATTGTCTTCTTTAATTTAACACCAACTTTTATACGATATGCAAGTTGACCCTTCTTCCCATTTAAAAATTTTGAGTTGGACCCCATCTGGGACCCTGCGGGAGACCCGGAAACAATTTAGTTTACTTTGATATATTGTAATTTTGAAATGATGAAAGACATGTTTTTCTGTTTTGATATCTGTCTCACCGTTTCAGATTTTTCGGGGTTGCAACAGACTTTATGGACACGCTTAAAGATTTTAATAAAAATGAGTAAAGTATTGCCCCCAAGCGGAATGCATGAGACCTCCCCAATTTTGGTAACCGGTTTTGATCTTACCTTGACAAAGCTTTCAGAAAATATATATGTCACCCCCAGTTTGTGGGTTCAGGTTCAAGTACATTCCTAGTTAGAGAAAAATATATGCAAGGTAAGAATACGAACTAAAAGCAAAAGTAAGTCTACGAAACTGAGATTATTGTCTTCATTAAAACAACTGATACGGTCGCTTTCAATGAGATATTTAAGTTTTCAGATTATTTAAAAGTCTTTTCTCCGAATCCTTACAAGAATAAACAAGAAGGGTGAAAATGTTTCTATATTACTGTGATTGATCGGTGAGATTGTTGTTTAGCGTATCTTTCAGCACTGAGGCTGTATAACACATGGACCTACAAGTCACAACTAGGATCCGAACTACATGAATTCAGTCGTGAATCGAACTCGGTTTATTTGTGATTATATGCTTATATTCTTACAATTCAAATTTCTTCTTATTGCTTTATTTTCCTCATGAAGTATGATTTCTCTTCATTCAAATATTAGATACTCAGGGGACTGATGTTCTCTACCACAGAAGCACGTTTCATTAATTAAAAGTCCCAGGGTTCATGTGTTCTGTCAAATATTAAACTAATCTTTTCCCAGTTAGATATTCATTAATGTGTAGTCTTTCTTTTATGTACAGAAATATAGTAAACATTCTCCTTGGCTTGTTTGATTTTCCCAATGAGATTGTCACTAGTCGTAGGCAAATTTCTCAATGTCTTCATGACTTCCAATATCACATACAGTATATCTGAAGCTCAATCACTTCTCCTTTTTTAACCAATAATTCCTGCTGTCCTTAGAATTGATAAATGCAGTGACTCCATACATGAAATGCTACCACAGGCCTTGTTGATATGGCTCCCATTATTCTCAACAAAATCGCTCTTTCCAATTTATCTAACCTTTCTAGCATTGTAACATTTCGTAATATCCATGTCCTCAGAGATTGGAACAGTAACATATCGTGGCTACGAATATTATCTTATAGAATAATGAAAAGTGTTTCATTGAAAGATTGTAATCTTTCCCCATTATTTTTATGATACTATCAATTGTATTTGTATTTCAAGGGTCGCGGTGACTGAGCGGTAGAACGTTCACCTCAGGTGCATGCAGTCCTTGGTTCGAATTCAGCTCGCGCCAAGTGACCTTTGTGGTAGACAAACACCGTGCGCGTGGGTTTTCTCCGGATTCTCCCGTTTTCCCCCACTTTCTTAATTTCACCATTTCGTTTATTTCTTATCATCGCCGTGTACTTTAGCCTAGCCTCCATAACCGTGGGAAATAGAACTGAAATATTTAATTTTTTATCTGTATTTCCCCATCAGGGTTTGATTCCCAGTAGGTCGCATGCAGAGTTCGCGTAGATCAATGAGAAATTGACCCACGACCCACTGACCCACCACCCACCATGACCCACTCTGACCCACCGTGACCCACTACCACCATGAACCACTCTCATCCACTGTGACCTACTCTGACTCACCAAAATCCATCGTCATCAACTCTGAACACGATCCACGGGACGGCCTCTTCTGTACTGACTAAAGAGTTTATACTTAAGACTATTAAATTGTCACTAATCGGAGTTTGAATTTCTAGTCAATCGCTCAAGCACCACTCTGTTACAATAACGGTGGATCTGACCTTTAGAATATCAAATGGTAAAGTATTTGTCAGTGAGGAAATTGAAGCACTTCGAGGTGGGGGAAATTAGTGTGTGCCTAAAATATACTTGTACTAAGAGAGTATTCTTGCAAGTGTTAATTTCTCAACGCATTACAAAAGAAACTTCTATTCACAGGAAAATACCTCTGTACAATATAGAAAAGGTTATGGTTTCTCAGTTCATAATACTTTTCTCACAAACGACTTGAAAAATCAGTTTTTCATAGTGTATAAAGGTGCTCGGGTATCCTCTGTGAGAGCATCTCCATAAAGTATGCTCATAATTGTAATTTGTGTAATCACTAAAACACCACGTTAAATTTAAGTTACAAATATGCATAATTGCAATTAATGATGAATATTTATTCAAAGTAGTTTACCTAAAGCAAAGAAGAGACTTATTAAAACTTATTTACAAAGTTTAATAACACAAATAAGCCATCAGTAATACAAGTATACATTTTCCATTTTCAGATTTGTTTTAAGGTGGCAAATTACGAGTTACGGAAAATGTATACTTGTATTACTAATGGCTTATTTGTGTTAATTTCCTGTTGGCCTCCAGAACTTTTTCGTGGTAAATCATTCGCAGCGAAATGATGACCATTCTTCAGCCAAGAAATAACTAGCTTGCCTACGTCGAGCTTGTCTAGCGGTGGGCCATTAACATTGATGAACAACAAGTTAGACAATGTTTCAGCACTTAGTCTATTTCTAATATGAGTCATCTGTAAATTCATAAGGGGAAATCTCCGTCCGCACTCTGTCGTGGAAATTGATAATACTTCTACCCGATTCTGTAACTCCTCATCGACAATCTGCTTGTTAGACTTAAGTCTGATAACGTTTTTTCTCGGTCAGTTTTGAAATACTCAGCAAGAAGTATCATCTCTCTATCACCATACAATATCTTTTTCATATCGACCATGTCAGTTGGCATTGTCGACTCATGGAGAACAGAAATTTCATCTACCGCACCTTCGATAGGGAATCTTGTGAATAAATTATCAATTAAAGCCTGATAAACTGATGATTTATTATTTGTTTATAAATTTAATTTTTGTAATTACAAATGAAGGTTTGATGCCATTACCAAGTTTCCTTCCCCCTCTAGAAATCGAAAGGGAACGAGGTTCCTAGAAAGTGTTGAGAGGTGAATGGGAATTTCCCTCCTTCTTCCCCTTCAATTACCACACTGCCATGGCAAAAATTACGATGAATTTCAATTAAATTATCATAGTATAATTATTTCTTTGATGAATTATCGATACTTTTCAGTGGAAAAAAGGGTGAAATTTGAAAATCCCAAATCAAGGTAAGTGGACCAACGTAAAGGAAAAAAAGGAAATTTTCCATATAACTATGCGTACAATCATAACTTAAAATTTCCGTGTAATTAAGCTTACAGTACAAATATTATGTATATTTTTCTCACAACTTCGTGGGTTGATTGCCCTGTGCTGTAAGCGCTCCATATAATAGGGTACAGCGGGGTAATTTGAATAATTTCAGACATTTTCTCATATATCTCGGAAACTGTAATCGGTATTCAAATATAAAATTGTGAACAAAAACTTTGAACCTTATTATTACTTAACAATTTTTCTTAAGATAGTATCTGAGATACATCATTGTGAAATTTGGGTATTCAATTTCCCCGCCGAAATTTCGAAAAACGTAAATGTGAGGGGCAATTTGAATAACGAGTGGGGTAATATGAATAACCAACTAAATAAACAAGTCTTATAGAAATAATGTATAAACTATTTAATAGTTAGGTTGCAATTTCTACGGTAGTTGAAATATGCTAGTTTTGAATGAAAAGAAGTAGGCCTACATAAATTGTAAATATGCGTCACCTATTGAATGTAGGCCTACACTAAAAGAAAATGTTCAGAACACTATCTAAGGCAAAGAGCCGTAATTGGTTAATTCATCTTCCATCGTTCGTATTTAACGACAACAATAACAGATAAACTGTTTTCGACCTTCTGCACCGACGCAGACTTCGTAGAACTATGTCTTACAACGCTGGCAACGAATCCAGTCTCCCTTTCTAGCAGAACGTTCTGAATAGTAATTAAGAAGGCAAAAACAGCAATTCCTTGTTTGACTTTCATTGCCTGCAGCCATCTTTAGACTTAGGCCTACATTTTCGTCACTGGAAGGGGTAGAGGATATCAGTTTCTTTCGAGCATTTATTTATTTTTTTTTTCTTGGCAGGTTCTATATTAGCACTCTTCTTTCTTGTATTGTCTTTGGATTTTGTTGCACCCGATGCTTGCGTCTTTCCTCGGAGGTGTTTTATTCTCATTGTCCGAATATTTTCAGAAGTTGAGTGGGATGATTTTCCTGCGACACGACGTCTCTTCTGCACACAAACTTTTTCTGGGCTGGGAAGCACTTATTGTATGGGTTCATCTATAGGCTTCGTTGGGACAAAGTTTTGAGAGCCATGACCGGAAGAAGAAGGCGTGTTGTTAAGATCTTCCCGAGAAGACTGCTCCTTAAAATGTATAATAAGGCCACACGTTTCCGAAGGGGCGAATCGAAATTCTTCAATAGCTTGTGGACTAAACGGGTAGATACCATTTCATGAAAACCCATTAACTGCCAGTCCAACAGAAGCTGTCCACTTCTAGGCTTCAGTGAACAAAATGCAGAACTGAGGTTTTTTAATCACTGACTTCGGGTTTTAGTGAATCCAGATAGTTGCCTCTTGGTGGTAATTGGCTTTAAGGGCCTTAAAAACAGAGCGATAGTGTGGTTATAATACGTGTGTTCTGTGTGGAGGTAGGTAAAGCATTTCGATGTCATGACTTTGGTAGAACTCTAAGGACAAAAGTTGTGAGTGAGATTTTGGGTTTTAAAGTTCGGATTTAGTCGTACGCCTTTGAATATTACTACAGGAGGTATAAAAAACCTTCTGACATTGCAGCATGCTATCACCGTTGGAAATCATACTCGTTCATTAATTTTTCCAGTAAGTCAAAATAAGAATTCGCAGTTTCCTTGTTAACACTAGAAGCTTTCGCTTTTGACAAACAAATATAAAATAGTAGGCCTATAGTTCTAATTTCACTGCTATTCAAATTGCCCCGTTTTGAATTATCCAAATTGCCCCGCAGTCGATGAATATTCCATTCAGAATGTGGTATGAAAACTGCTGATTAGTTTACGGCAGTGTACAGTATATCAATGCCCTACGTGCTACTGATACGATTATAATCCAGAGCGGTTTCATTTTATCCAGTTAATAATAAGGAAAGCTTAAAGAAACAACGTTGAAAATTATAACGACCTAAAAATACACACATTCGTACTTACCTTGAAGCAAACAAAAAATCGTATAAACCTTCAGAACCGAAGGAATAGTTTGTATTTCTGAGAGCAACTTCTGCAAACCACCACCTACAAATCCACCGCAGGTTCACAAACATGGCGAACCGCGTTTCCACTCCAGCTGACAAAATGCTTAACATTATTCAAATTCCCCGCCTATTTGAATTACCCCGCTGTACCCTATACATAAGCTTCAGCAATTATTATAGTAGAAAGCAATGAATATATGAAGCAAAGCACTGTATTTTTTGTTTCTGATTTTTTTCTTAACTAATATCGATCGTTTTCGATCATTTTTACAAACCAACTCACTACCAATTTTCCATATATAGAAAGTGCCCCCTCCATAAAGGATAATTTTAAAAAAATGCTAGGACACATTCTGTTTATTTTCAATAAAGAGTTAATACACTGAATTTCAGATCCGTAAGTTTAACGGCTTGCGAGATACTCATTTTTTTTTTTCGCAAAACTTCGGATCCTTACTACCTCCTTATGATATTATGTATTATAATGAAAGCAATATAACATCCCAGCAAGGCCTAACTATATACCAAAAGTGATTTCATTTGACTTTGACCGTGATGATCAGGCATACATAGTTGCATTCAATTTCTTTACATAATAATTTATATATTACAGTGATTCAAAAATGTATTTTTTCCAGTAGTTAACTCCTCTAGAAACTCACAGGTCTCGAAAGCCAAGTAGTAATATAAGCCCTATTGCTATTATTACAATTACAAATATCAATATCCTAAAGTGTCTGAAGTTCTTTTTTCACTTGGTTAGATATACTCACCTCAGGTAAGTAGACAGAAACAAATGGAAAAGGAAGAGAAATGAAGGCTTTGAAAGTAAAACGAAGACAAATTTACCAGTCTTCAGAAGATACTGTCTACAATGCAGTGGGCAGAGTGGGTGGGTAGATCAGTCTGAGTCGGTGGATCGCAGTGGGTCATGATGGGTGATGGGTCGCTGTGGGTCACGGTGGGTGGTGGGTCGCAGTGGGTCACGGTGGGTGGTGGGTCACGGTCAGTGGTGGGTCGCAGTGGGTCACGGTGGGTGGTTGGTCACAGTGGGCCACATGCTGTTGACCCACGACCCACTGATTCACTCAGAAAACCTAACCCACTTGACCCACTGACCCACTCCATCTCTGGCCGCATGTGGTTTGGATTCCACGTTAAGCTGCAGGTACACGTCTGGGTTTGGTAGTGAAAGGCATGCTAAATCCGGATCCAACTAACCAACCAAGTAATTCTATTTGTATTTCAATCTGCTTCGACAATTAAGTTAGTGAAGACATCAGGTCTAGCTGGCTTCACATATATCAATACCTTTCATACTATCAACTCAACTACAGACCACTTGTTGAGTGGTCCACATTCAATCGTCACAAGTACGTTTCTGTAGAAAGCGATCACAAGTTGGATCCGAGAGTGCTTCTTTTTTCTTTGTAAGCATGACAATTATCCAAAGCATACGGTAACTTAAAATAATAATTTTCTCTTAATTTTCCATTGCACGGTTATGCATTTGTTTCTCACTATCTACATACTTAGTCCGTCATTATCACAGATAGAAAAAGCAGGTAACAAGGTGATTTAAGAGGAGGTCAGTCTCTTTCGGTATGAATGGTCCTTGATTCGATTCGAGGTGGTATAAGCACACATTATGGCAAGGATACACATCTTAATGAAACTGGCATAATAAAAACTTGGGTGGATCCAAGTGGGTACTATTTCATTTCAAAGTTCAAATGTTACAACTTTTTTTTTTTTTTGTAATGGCATAATAGACATAAAAATTAATATAGAAATTGTTCCCTTGATCTTTTTAGAAGCGAACTTTTCGAAAACGCTGGGAATGTGTCTACTTAATTTTAGTAAGGAGTTTATATGGCGAGTTTCGTCTCCCTAACTTATGAGACGCCTGAGATACTCTACTTTTGTCAGAGATTTTGAATCTGTGCCCTTTTAAGATACGCATTTTAGTTAAAGTGACATAAAAATACAGTTCAAGGTGAGTACTAACTGTATTCAAAAATTCATTTAAAACATTTCAGCCTCCTATTTCTGGCATTATGTAACAGACAACGTCCATAGTAAGGGGAAGGGGGGAAAGATCAATTTATTATTCCGCCAGTTATTTCAGTTACTCACTTGCGTTTAGGCTAGTGATTTTCAAAGTGGGGTCCGCGATTCCTAAAATTAAAATGTGTTGTAATAAAATGGAACTCACAGCTGTTATGCAAGAAGTATTTTTAAGATTAAGAAACTGCAGCTGTGAGCAGTACGAGTATAAAACAATAGCTGTTCACCATTTCCAGTGCTCAAGGGTTTTATTGATTCTTCAGATGAAAAACTCTCTGCTGAAATGCACAATACACCTTTAGAACACTTGAAAGCATTAGCTTCAAGTTTTCAAGAATATTTCCCTGTCCCACAACCTGGTAATGATTAGATTGAAAATCCTTTCACTAATGTAGAAATCCATGACATACAAGGTATGAATTTCTCTTAACACAGAACAAGACAGCTATATTAGGACTATCCTGCGATACTTCATGGAAAAACGTTTTCAACGAGAATGAACTTTGTAGCTTTTAGGTGAGTGTGTGCTGTGAGTATGAAGAGTTGTCTAAAAAGGCATTACAACATATGATGCTTCATCCTACTACTTACGTATATGAGCAAACCTTTTCTGCTCTTTGCAGTGTTAAAACCTTAAAACGATATCGTCTTAATGTGGAATCGGACCTAAGATTGATGGTGACAAAGCTTATTCAGATTTCAATGCAATTATGGAAAAACACAAAGAATTCCAGTTCTCACATTAGTGACCTCACATTTGAGGACATTGTTTATCAAATGGATTTCCTTTTAAAAAAAAAAAAAAAACAGACTTGAAAGTTGTTATATTTTCAATTGAAATTTCGTTCACTAGGAAACAGTCATGTATTTTTAGAATAAATTACTTATTGCATTATTTCTCTTGTCAGATGTAATCCCAATTAGTATATCTTTAACACCATGTGAAACTTCAGATAGCATTGCAAGGGGGTCCGCAGATCACTTTCCGAATGAACAGGGGGTCCGCGCTATCGGAAAGTTTGAGAACCACTGGTTTAGACCTATCTTCCGTTTCCTTCAGGGTAGGATCTGTGAGAAATATATATAAAACATTAAGCGTATAAAACTTAAGAAATAATTTAAATAAAATGCTATATCTAATATTAAATTCATTCATATTGTGACTTCGGGCAAGATAAAAGATCCTTTATTTAACTTCCTGCTTTTATGTAACTCGAATATAATATAAACTTTACACCTTTAAGGTTCTACATGAATGATCGCCAAACTTATGAAGGTTCTGAGCTACTGTACCGTTTCTAAATCCTACTGTGAGCTACCAACAACCAAAAGAAGTACCAACTTTAAAAACAAATACATTTGTTTAATACTTATAAGCTTACATTTCTAGTAAATATGAAATCAAACTATCCAAGTTAATAAATGTCTAATATACACACCAAAAACATAACGTACACAACCTCACTCTTACACAATGAACTATGAGATGAGGCTGACAATGGCAATTGCGGGGGAGAGCTCCCCTGTCTTTAACGTCAGCTCAGTGGAGAAATCAAGATTAGCCAACCGGACTGCTAATGTGATCTACCGAAAATGTCCCCGCGATCTACTAGTAGTTTGTGATTGAAGGTTTGGCGATCATTGTTCTAGATAATTAAACAGTTTGTTGATTTAATGGTAGATAGCATGAGATGGACTTCTTAGGCTAATTTCTAAGTGTCTAAATTGTAGTTTACTACTTCTTAATTTAATTAGTATTGTGATCAAGTTAGCCAACAGGCATGAGTGGTTGTCGGCAGCCATAGTCACAGATAACATAGAGTAAGTTTTTTGGAGAGGGATGTACAGGGTGAGCCGAAAATTCAATTACCCGTTTATTTATTTCGTATATATGATATTGATACGTGGAACAACAGAAGATACGTTTTTATCTGAAGAAGCTATGGATAACACTTTTTCAGATTGTATGTGATGTACACTATGCAAATGCATTTCAAAAGGCTTCTTTTAAAATTCGTCAGTCATGTAGTGCTTGTAGCAAAATGCCTTTAGATATCCTTCATTGGTTTGCCAGTGTAAGGTTGTACATGAGTTCAGGTGCTCATTATACCAGGTGCTCCAGGTTCTTTCATGGTGACTCATCGGTCATCATTCCTTCTATCTGTAACGAAACAATAAAATACACTACATACAAACAATACAATACAATAATGAGAGGTGTCCGCAATGAAGGATACAATTACATCACTATCTACAATGAAACGTGTAGAAGGTGAGCACTACATAATCTCACATACATGGGATAATGGGTCTTTAGGCGGTACATACTTCAAATACTTGATCAAATAGCCGTTCAGATGACAATTGATACTAACTGCGGTTAGAGTCTAGAAAATAACTTTATTCTTCAGAAACTTAATTATTTCTATATTTGTGGATGCATGTTTACTGTATCTAATATTATAGCACTTTCTCACACTAATACCATCAACACAACTATTCAATGAAGTATACTAGACTCTGGACTAATATGGCGGAAGGGAGCCCGAATAGGACGGAGTTTTGTAATCACTCGCTTCCTCCTCCACACATAGCACTAAAAACATACTTTTAATACCAAAACCACGTTTTATTCATATTTTCTGTCCTCTCAGTATAGGTTAGTCTTTTATAAATGTTTGGTATTTAGTGTACTTTAGGTTTCAAAAATTTGCTCCAAAAATATCCAAGAATATAAATATTGTACGCATTTTAAGATGAAGTGTATTATGTTTTCAACTTACCTGCTGAAAACATAAAATGATGTACACTGTAAAGTGGAATACATGCAATTTTAAAATAAACAGAGCAATTACTTAAAGCTTTGGATTAATTCTTAAAAAAAAAAAAAAAAAAAGATTTCAACTTATTCTACTGTTCAGTGGCGGATGTAACCTGGGGCCAGAAGAAAATTTTTTGAGTGACAAAAATAATTTAAGCTATTATTTATATATTTCGAAAAGTTTATAGTAAATTCATGATATACCCATCGTAGTCTGTATTCTTGCCCCCCCCCCCCAAGCTTATACCTTCTAAATCCGCCACTGTTACTGCTCTTCGACAAATGATTAGACAAATGGGAAAAGGTAGACCTATGATAAAAGAACCAAAACTTAAAGTTTTTAGTTTTTGAAAAAGTCCTTCATAAATTATTACTGTTTCCATTTACCTCCCTTCCGCATCAAAATGTGTTTTCATTTTATTTATTTATTTTATAGTAAGGTCGGATAGTACAGAGACCGGATAACCATGAGCTGGATAATCGAAAGTCTACGGGAAGTGTAGTCAACAAGGTGTTAGGGTTGATGATCGTGTGCATTCGAGTCCCAGTAATAATAATAATAATAATAATAATAATAATAATAATAATAATAATAATAATAATAATAATAATAATAATAATAATAATAATAATAATAACTGTTTTCAATGTTTCCGTATTCGTGTTCCTGTCGACTTCCGGCAAAGTAAAAAAAAATAATAATAAAAGTAAGCAGATAAATAAGGAATAACAGGAAAACAAGTTGGTAAATCAGTTAACTTTTTAAACAATGGTTTGTTCGAGGATAAATCGCCAATGTCTGTTGTGGATACCGGCCTCACTCACGGAAATAAATGTTTTTAGCTGTTCTTGACGTTTCTGTTTTCGTGTCCATTGATTCAAGATAAAATTAATGTAAGTCAGATAATATAAGATAATAGAGTCAGGTCTACTTTGAACTACCATCGTATGATTTTCAAAATCAGGAAATTGCGAGAATTTCGTTTTGATTGCAAAACTAGTGAAATGTAATTAAGTCGAGTTGTGTTATTTTTATTATCTTTACCTTGACAGCGCTGCACGTTGTCAAGGTTTCGTTACGTTTTTTAGCTGATGTTTTTATTTAATTGTACTGACCTGGGTAGTTACGATCTAGTTGCACATACCTTTCCGGTTTGCCTTAAAAAATGTTTTCTATGCATCTGTTTGATTGATATTATATACATCCACATTTCTCAGTCTGTGGATTGCGGAATGATGCTTGTTCATAAAGTCACTTTACCTTGCAGACTGTTTTAATCTTATGTCTATCTTTTCAAGACCAGTGCACTATTTTACAGAAAGCTAATTTAATTAAACAAAATAAAGTCATTAGCTAGGCCCTTCTTGTCCATTTTCTTGGTCTGCCTTCACCCATCAGCGAATACACTCATAGAATGTTTAAGTATCATTGATGTGGGGTATATTAAATTTTCTAAGATGTTACACAAAATATTACACTTTGAGATTTTTTTTTTGTTGGTAAAACTACAAATTCGGGGTCACGCGGGCTCAATTGCAGCTGATGTCAACAACCAAATAGTCTTCTTACATATTCGGTTTGAAATCACGAAGTGTAATTCCTTCACGGGTTCGAGCCCCACTGAAGAACATGGGCTTTTTTTTTTTTTTTTTTAGTTAACCGCGTTGTTTCTGTGTTTGTGTCCCTGTTGTGTTGGGTTAAGTAGAATATTGACAGGAAAAAGCTTGATTGATTGAGTTGATCTTTGAGTTTAACGTCCCTTTCAGCTATATGAGATTTGGACCTATTGATTAACATGAAATCCGAACCACATTAACATGAGCTCTGGCCGGGAATCGAACCCGACGGCTCTCCCACGCCAAAGGCGCGTACACTAACCGCTTAGCCACGAAGGAGCTCAAGAGGAAAGCTTAAATAAGATGATCATGGAGATAAGTGTCCTGGTTGGGGCTATTTAAGAACAAGTGATAAAGTGCTCATTTCTGTTGCGATGGGTTTTAGCTCGCTCCGAGTTCGTGTGAGTTTGTGCTAGACAACGTCGTGTACCTGAGTTTACTCAGGTTTCTTAAATTTCCCTTCATTCTCATTCTTTAATAATCATTCCCTTTAATTAATCACCCAACTCATTTGTCCTAAAAGCCATAACGATGTTAAGTTAAAGATGTTATTTCACGTTGACCGGTAATCCTGCTGTTTTGGAGGGCGAGATAGTGTGAATATATTGTGAGAGTTAACTTTGTATGATGGTCTTTGAACCCCATTAACAGTGCCGAATACAATCCCAGATCGATGTTCGAAGGACATCTTAATAATAGATTCCGTTCTTCACAATCTATGTATTGCGTAACGACGAAGAACCCTTATAAACATAGAATTTTATTTCATTAATTCGTCAAAACTACAAATAAACATTGGCAAATCTTATGCCATTATGTCATTGTTAAAATACAATTTACAAAAACACGACAGCTGTTGTTAATTTAAAATAAGAATGATACATATTAAACTAACCATCTATATATTAAAATGCTAGGTTTATATCTTTGCTCTCAAGAAAAGTTTATATATTCGTGGCCAATCCTTTCGACAGTGTGTTCTCGGGAACCATATAGTCTCTAGAAAGATGCCGTTTTCACTGATCGATTACAAATTTTGTGTAGATGGTACAGTTCTAACAGAATATATTTTTTTAATTGCCATTATTTCTTTATTAAATTTTTAGGGGTACACTGGAAGTGTTGAACTTTTAAAAAAGTAAAGCATCATATCTTACAAGTTATACATTCCAACACCACACATTTGTATACAAAGTTAGTATATCTCTCGGACATTTGATTCATGGCCAAATGATAATACAAAACGAAGAATAACCATTTCTTCAGTCTAACATGAGTCTTTATTCTTTGTAATGTTTTGCCTAATGAACACCATATATTACTGACATTATAATTAGTTGTGTATGTAATGTTTTTGTTTATTACATACTGCATACAAGAAGAAAGAAAACACTCATCATACATGAATTAGGAACTCCAATCGGAAGTAGGCTCAAATCTTGCAAACGGTGCGAGATATTGAAAAAATAATAGAAAAAAATCTCCCCTTCAGTCTATATGGTACCCCTTGCCGGTTTTTATCAAGACATCTTTCACTTATGTCTGTAAAGGAACATGTAGAGATGTTGTGAGGAATGACAAGTGGGTTCATATGTGAATGATGCGCTGTGTAGAGAGCGAAGGTTCAGCTAGTGTACAATGAAAATTATAAATCATTCGTTATTTTGACATTTTTTAAAAACCTCGTGTTATTATTGACTGTATGACAAGAATTTATTTGACTGTATGATAAGAATTTATGGCAACATCTTTGCGACTGATACGAAACTTTTTATACTATTACTACCTGAACCTGCGCTGTTTACAAAGGGCACCATTCTAATATGAACGTGAATCTCCTTCCCACTTCTCACTATATCTGTAGAAGTCCATTTCGAGCAGGGCGTAAAATTTCAGTCAGACGCATTCGTCAATCCAAAAATGATGGTCGCAAGTATCTTTCACGTGCAAATTATGAGAGGTCCCAACCATGGCTTTGGTTTGACAAAGAAAGAGATTACATCAGGGCATAAAATTTCAAAACCAGACGCGCCAGGATGCAAACCATTTCGATTGAGAGTGGGAAAAGAGGGATGAATTACAATGTTGTGAAAACTTCGCTTTCCATGTTCGTTGTAAAGACTTCACATTTCGTGTTTTTTCTCACTCAGTGATGTTTATTTTCGTGCGAAACAGAAACTGCGCAGCCAGTTTAGGCAGAAACAATTCCTACTAGCACTGGTCGGCAGCTCTAAATCTCTAGTCGCCAATGGCGACCGGAAAGTTTGCGCCCTGATTTAAAGACACAAACAAGAGACAGGAAGACTCTCAAAGGAAGTGAATTGCTATAGACACACATTTAGATGTAATGTTTTAATATGTAGAATGTTGGGGTGAGTTTGTGACAAACTTGTATAATGATAGATGATTCAAAATGCATACAGTTTTTCCTTCTAATTCCATATAATCATTGTGGGTCTTCAAGTCTTGGAATTTGCCAGCTTGCAATAGGTTTTGTCACTCAGGTTAAACCAAAGCGCCTGAATTGTCCGTCAATCCGCTATACGTAGCTCCTCTACTGAATGTCTTTAACAAGGGTATCAACCTTAACATCCTAGTAGCAATACTAAACTAATATGGTCAAAACGACGCATAAAATGTGGAATAGAAAATAAATACGAGTTTTGTTGAAAATTTGAGTTAGAAGTGGCAAACCTGCATAAAATTTAGAGTGGACTAGCGAAAACAGCACGTTTCTAGAGCTTGTGGTTTTCGAGATCTCATTGTCGAAAGGAATTGGCCACAAACATATAAACTTTTCTTGACCACAAACATATAAACCTAGCATTTTAATATATTGATTATTATTTGAAAGCTATACTACAGGAGTTAAACCATGGATGCAAATAACCACTCGCCCATTCGTCCGGGGCGAGTGTTTCATCGGTGCGGGCGAGTTTTTAATATCACTATTAAAATACCGAAGGTAAGCACCTAGGTAAATGATTTGTATTATGGTTTATGGGCTACTAAAATTTTGTTACTTATTTGCATCCCTGAGTTAAACCCACTACAGTATTCTAATTTGTTGCACCTATTTACATAATCAGTAACTTTCTTTTAGAATAACTTTGCAGCGCTCGTGCAAATAAGTAACCATAGGTTTCGTGGTTCGATCCCAGCTCCCACCAAATGTGATTTGTGGTGGACAAACACCGTACGCGTGGGATTTGAAGGGATTCTCCAGTTTCCTTCCACTTTCATCGTTCTACCATTACAATCAATCTCCTCACCACCGTCTGCCTTATTATAGGTGCACGTTATTTTTTTTAATCTCCTTACTATGTTATATACAACACATAGTCGAATTACCGTTAATTATTTTAAAATTAACGGTATTTTAATTTCGCAGTGATTATTACTCTTAAAGCCTTTTCAGGTCAGTCATCGTAAATGAGGTTTTCGTGGGTTTTCCTCATTCACACCAGGCAAATGGCAGGATGGTACCTCACATAATCGTCCAAGGCTGCTTCCTTTTTTTCTCCCCACTCCCCGATTAAAGTGATAGCCGAAGGACGTCATCTATAATACATGACGGGCTATCACGGCCATACTGTAAATGCTGAAAGTCCAAAAAGCTAATTCCTAAACCTACATGATGGTATAGCTACTACTGTATCAGTTTTACATTAATAAGCTCATCGTGACCATATAGCATCAATTTACAGTTTTACAAACTTATTAGTTTTTTTTTTTTTTTTTTTTTTTGTTTTTTAATATCCTAGGCATGAGCTTTTATATAACTCATATTACTCTAGCGATTGGTATATATGTCTCATATGTTGACATTTTCTTTCATTAAATGCTAATAATGTTTTTGTAGCCCTATACAAAGACATAATTGCTCCTCCCCTAAATGTCTCAGCAATTTGGCTTTCCCCTTTCCCTAAGAAATTAAAGCTAGCGTTGTCGCTGCATACGGTCCGTTGAGTTCTAAAACAAAAGCAAACCAGCTGGGAATGCATTGCCACAACGAACTTAAAAAGAATTAGTTTTTCTTATTATCTTCTTCAGGCTTGATACCAATATTGTTCTATGTACTTTGTTGTTATGCTCATTAAACAATTCTTGTAATATATTTATCCATTTATAATTTCCTTGAGTACTAAATTTTTTTCCTACATGTTTTGTTTACGTTCTACGATATGTTGTTTTACGAAGACACATCCTCAAAATAGAGAGCTTAAAATTGAAAAATTCGCAAAATATCATCTCTCTATGACTTAACGGTTCACGAGATATGGCTCCTTAAATCTCCCGAAATCAGAACTTTTTTTTTATCAATGTTTGGGAAACGGTGACCAGTTGGCCAGTGGCCACCAGTTACCATTTGGTGCCAAAATGTTCACCATCCTCTTGGGTATTGAACAACACCAATATGGTCTCTCTATAACTTACGGTTCCTGAGATATAGCTGCTTAAATCTTCCGAAATCGGAAGGTTTTTGGCCAATATCTCGGGAACGGTAAGAATGACGCGGAAAATTCCATCACTTCTTTTAGATGGTTTTTGATGCTCTATGGAATGAAGGACTAAAATTGAAAAAATCTCAAATAACACACACACGCACACACAGACGTAGAGAATTCAGTAATGAACTTCTTAATTTAGCTAACTAGTGAACATTGTATTCCCTTAAATTGTACAATTTCCCGTTGCATGTTGAACGTTGTTCACTCTTCCGTTAAATATGGTAACAGTATCTTCCCATGCATTAAAAATCATAATGTTTAAACCTATATATAGTTTGTTGAGTATTTTCCCAATATTTTGTAGTTTGCCGGAAAATTTTCATTTCCATATCAATGATGAAGAGCACAAACAATTTTGTATTTGTAATCATATGAGAAACAGGAAAATAATTTAGGCTTGTTTTCATACATTTGACTGAAAATATCTCTTAACCTTGACTGTAGGAAGTCAAACTGACTTATATTGCGTATAGATTCAACATATAAAAGACTTCAAAACAAGAGAATGTTTTTATTACTGAACAAATCTATAGCGAGAAAGATTCCGTACATGTTCACACGGTACAATATCGCACAGTGCCCATTCCATTATTGAGCAATTTCACACAGTCTTGCTTATCAGATTAATCGTTCTGCAAGTGTTGTGCATTTCCATTTATCGTGACGTGATTCTTTACGGCAAACAAATTTCCACTCTAGTGTTTTCGAAAATTGATATAGTTTCTAAAGGTCGACTTTCAAGACTTTTTCGGATATTTATGTACAGTATGTCAACAATAAAGTCATTCTCACCAATCTAATATAAATAAACTAAAGAGTTCGTTTATGTGTCTGTCTGTGTGTATGTGTGTATGTGTGCGGCCTGGAGACCAGACGAGTAGACCGAGAGTTACCAAATTTTGGTTACGAGTACCTTAATTCAGGCCCCAAAGACGAAACGCTTTTTTAAAATTCGAACAAGAGGATCTCAGGGAGCGTTTACCGGGATATGTAAACGTAATAGAAAATGACCGATATTTTTTCTTTCGTTGTTCAGTTTGTTTACATATTTTATCTGGCCCATGAGAAGAATGTCTGTTTCAGCTAGTATAGAATAAAATACTTTGTTAGTCAAATCTGAGCCCATTGTTTAAAAAAATAGGAAGATGAATTAAATAAATTTTTAGTTTGTGATTGTTCTTTTCCTGTTCTTGCTTTGTCCACTCTGCAGGTGCATCTGTTTTCCAGGCAATATAATTCGGCTTGAAGATCGTACCTCGTTTTCACTGTATGATGCACTGGAAAGAGATGGACAAATTACGTGTTTTGGTTACAATTACAAAGGTTTGAAATCAGCACTGAGAGACAGCGAGAACGTTTAGAAGTTGCTAGAAGTATTTTTCCCAATTGTACACGATGTAGATATAGAAAGCACACATAATAATATGTTGGTTACACCAGTCTTGTATACATTGCTGCCAGATAAAGTATAGTGAATATACAAACAGCTGTTTACATTTCTTAAAATGTGGTCTGGCCAGAACGAACCTCGAGTGCTGACCTGAAAGTGGATTTTGAGCTTGATGCAATCAATGCATTGAGTGCAGTGTTTCCTAATTCACATGTTTCAGCCTGCTATTACTATTTCAACTATAGCATCTGGTGGAAGGTTCAGAGTATAGGTCTCATCGAAAAATACCTCCACAATGAAGATGTACGCCATCATGTTCCTATGTGTAGTGCATTAGCATAGAAACTATCAAGTAGGATCAATGAAGGTTGACACATCGTCGTGGAGGACTATCCATTTGGCCAGAAAATCGAAGAGTTTAACTATTGTTTCATCGAACAATGGATGGACAATCCAAACATTCTAAGAGAAATATGGAACTGCAATGGTGAGACACAAATCAAAAACAACCCAGTGCAGGGTTGGCACAATTACTTAAACCTCAGCATATCTAAGAGTACAAATATATCTTGAAGCTTGTGAGTGTACTAAAAGCAGATGCGAAGTCTAGTTCTAATGCTTTTGCGAGACAGGGTTTGGATTGCGATCTGGAGAGGCATAGAAAACTTACTTACATCCGCCTTGACGAACGATTGCAATTAGTCCTGGAGAAGCTAGGAAATGGAAGACACCTTAAAAAGTACTTGAGAAGCTTGAGCTATCTCCAAAATCTTAAGTTGTACAAAACGAATTGACGATGTACAGAAGCGCTGTTCGCTCGTAAAATAACAAGATGATAAGGTTCTTCTTAACACCGCCTAGTATGAAGGTAATGTTGTATGTTTCTCAAATTACAATGTTTTTCTATGCTCTGGGGCGTGCACATTTTTCTTTGAGTTTTGAACTTCCTGACTGAATTCTCTGATGTGCTGCATATTTTATTATTTATTTATTTTAATTTGTGATTCTTCTATCTTCTATTTGTAATTATTTTATTTTTGATTATTCTTTTTCTGTTCTTATTTATTTTGATTTGCTACTCTTTATGTTTCTATCAATTTCAATTTGCGAATTTTTGTTATTGTTTTTTCCCTTATTTATTTCAGTTTCTCATTGTTTGTTATTATTTTTCTTTTCTTCTTTACAATAACATTTGTTTGCTCATTTTTGTTCTGTATTTTGGTCTTAGTTATTTTAATTCCCGATTGTTTTCTTTATTATTCTTTTTGTGAAAATTAAACATTTTGAAGCTCTTCTGCTCTAGTATTGATTGCAATTGTTCGTATTTATTTTAGCTTATGTTTCCTCTTTTTCTGTTTTCACTTAGTTCACGTTAGTTCTGCGTACTCCCTCCCGATATAGTGAAAGCGGTTTCAGGACGAATCAAGTGATCGACAGGTGGTCCTTGTGAAAATGCACGACACCTGCAGAAAATGGTTAATCCGATAAACAGTAATGTGCGAAATTGCTCGATAATAGGCACCGTGTGAAATTGCACCCTGCTAAAATGCACGACACTGGGAGAAACAGCAGCGTAATTTCATACTTCGCTTTTTTTGGAGGGAGGGCGGGTGGGAGTAGAAGAGAGACAAGATCCTCCATCGATATAAATACAGTTTTTCGTTTACCATTAGTATATCGGCATTACCAACCCACTGCTGGATAAAGGTCTCTTGCTCATAGCTATCTATCTCGGGCAATTCTTTTCCAAGTTACCCCGCACTGCTTCTTGATTCGTCACGCCACCTTGTATGAGGACGTTTCGTAGGTAGTTCCTTGTGTCTTGGTATTCAGTGAAGAATTTACTTTTGTCCAGCGATCATCATTTGCGATCTGTTCACCCCAACTGTCTCTTTATCCCTTTGATTTCATAATAATTCCATTCTTGTGATTCCTTTCATTCCTTTCATTATTGTGATTCATGTGATTCTTTTCTTATATTTGCTCCTGCTTCCTTATACTCTAGCTTTGTAGTGTACTCTACAGAGAGTGAATGTTTGATTTCGTTAGTTCCCAAGTCCCAAAACAATATGTCAAAGCAGGCAAAAATACAATTGGTTGAAAATATCACACATTAGAGACATTGACATTTGGCATTTCAATATGAAGTTTTTCTTCTAAATGCACTCCAGTTTGTCAGCTTGTTAACTTCTTCTTTAATTTTATCATCCATGAGCATGTCAAACTCAGAGGGATTATTCATTCCTGTTCTTCGCAAAATAAGGAGAGAAAATATAATTTATATACATTTAATTAAACGAATATAATACTGATTACAGAAATGTTAAGTTTCTTTCCTTCGCACTTACAGTTGAAAATTGAACAATGTAACAATATCAACAGTTATTTACAATTATTTATTACGAATCTTGAAGTTGAAGGAAGGGGCACGGTGGCTCAGGGGTAGAGCGCTTACCTCTAATGCGTGGGGTCCCTGGTTCGATCTTCGGCCAAGTAAGTTTATGGTGCACAACATCGTGTCCGTGGATTTTCTCTAGGTACTCCCGTTTCCTCCCACATATCTTCCATTATCATTCACTTGAATTAATCATCCATCTCTCTTAGCCTAAAGGGCAATTTAAGTCGTAGAACGTTAAACTGAAAAATAAAGATATAAATTTGAAGTTGAATCAGTTGTGTGTATTCCACACACATAAAAAAAAAAAAGAATTTTTTTTCGATTTTCCTAAAAAATATCCACCTGGACTACTTTTAGGTGCCGAAAAAGAAAATATGTAAAAGACGGCGTCTAATAACCCTAATTGTACAAATATAAATTAGAGTTTGCAAATAAAAGTGTGTCTATTGAAGTCAGATATAATTTTTGTACAATTATCAGTAGAATGACCAACATTATGCTTTATTTTATGTATGTGTGTGTAATAGTGCTTTACCGTTTGCAAATTGTTTTACTTTGAATTTGTTTTTAACGTTAATAATGGAAGGCAAATAGATATTATAGTAAGTCCGGTAGAGATCGACTACTTTTTTCTGGCTCCATAAATTTCGTGCATGTAGAGCATGTTTTTCTGCACGAAATCCAAGAAAGAACTTTCTGTAACCATAGCTAAAGGTTTTTAGGATCAAAAAAATATATATTTCTACCCGAAATTTAAGCTTGAAAAAATGGCTGACTAGTCCATCTATCCCATAGTACTATGGGTTAGATGGGTCAAGCACTGAGGGAGTGATGGATCATTTGCAGAATCTGAACGATAAAGAAATAAATAATTTGGAACAGTTTTGTCTTTAAATACGTTATATTAATAAAGAAGATATTATACAGTTACCATTTTTTTTACTGATATCTAATATTGATCTCATATAATCTAATATTGATTAAACTAACTTGTAAGATAATATGGAAATTTTGAAAATGAACTTTCTTCTTATATGGAATCTAGTAAAAGAACCATTTGCAAATGGTAAGAATACAAAGATTCATGTTTTAAGAACAAAAATGAGTGTCAGTAATTACACTGTACATTACATTGCATCTTGTTTAGTATATTTGAAAACTTTGCTACACAAATCATAAATATTGTCATATGTCCTATGTGATGCATCTATGCTACAATGATAATGGTTCATCTTTCTAAAGAAGGAGACGTAAGAAAGGTAGTTTACTTGTAACTTTTGAACGAGGGAAATTTCATTGTTTCCATTAATACATTCTTTTATGATGAAATGCGCTAGTAAAATAACAAAACCAAAGAAAACTACATCAAGAACGTTGAATATTGCTTTCAATGAAATGAGGTAAACAGTGGCGTATTTACAATTTTGTTTCGGGAGGGGCTTTGCTAACGTTCGGGGGGCTTTGCCTGAAAATATGAAAATTCTGCAAGATATTTCATATACTTGACTATAGTAAGTAAGATTTCGGGGAGGCTTAAGCCCGGAAGCCCCTCCTAAATACGCCACTGGTGGTAAATAATAATAATAATAATAATAATAATAATAATAATAATAATAATAATAATAATAATAATAATAATAATAATAATAATAATAATAATGTTTTGACCTACATGAAATCAAAAATATCTTCTACTGAAGAAATATGTGGACTTTTGCTTCTGGAAAACACACAGTGCCTAGCGTACATCCCTCATGATACTATACTAAGATTCATGCTGTACTCTGGTAGACAGTTTACAAACTATGGTTCTGCTTCGTCTCATCCAAGGAGTCTACCTCTACCGAACTTATGCTATCCTAAATACATTACAAGCAGTGTATATGTACTCAGTGTTACGGAATATATCAAACAACAACAGATACATCCTGCTGTTTATCCAACACCTAATCCCAGAATTTACCCTTAAGCATGTAATTTTGTTAAGCTGAATGTGATCTATCAATATATGTGTTAGTTTCGGACAACATTTTAGTCACATAGAAATTAAAGTTTAAGAGTTAACCCATATGGATGTCATGAAAACGTATCCCTTATTAAGGGCGTTATTAACTCTGGAGATGATGAAATTTGTTAGTGGCTACAATGCAAGACTTAGTTCTACTATTTCCCCTTAGGTGACAGCAGCTTACTGACAGAAAAGACAAAAAAATGGGTTGTCTCAGTAGATGGCAGGCCCAAGGAAACATCCAATTACAACATACATGTATTTGTTTTGACAATAAACAATTAGCGACTTCGATATCTACTTCGACTTTGGAAAAGTAAAACTTTGTCTTTGATCTCTGGTCAGTGTTGCCAACCTGAAGCAGCATAAATTCCCTTCAGAACGGGAGAATTTCCCTTTTGCAATCCAAATATTCCACAATGCAAATACTGGTTTTCTCAGTAATGTGAATGCTCTTCTCAAGTGTCCGTGGATATTCTCGGGGTATTCCCGTTTCCTCCCACTTTTCCGTTTCACCAATTCTTCCATCATCATTCATTTGCGCCTTACTCATCCATCTCCCTTAGGCTAATAGACATAATTGTAGGACTTTAAACTGGCTAACTCCGAGGGGAACAAACTCTCTTACAGAAGTATACCTTAAAAAAGAATAACACTGAGAGTGGCTTGTATCGGAGTAACAATAATAAACTCATGTCTATCTAATCAAGTCATAGTTACTTAGCCTAATACTTATCTATATATTAATACTTATCTGTATACTTATCTATAATTCTAAATTTTAATATAATCATTTATCTCAGCATCCTAAATTCCAGATTTGTATTTACCATTTTATTTCTGATGTGGAACTAGTTGAAGAAGTTACAGTGATTTATTTTGTAGAAACATTCACTGACATGTATAAATTAATATCTGTCAAACAATGACATAATTAACGTAATTCTTGTAAACTTACTCATAATTCTAATCTAATGTAATTTTTTTATTGCATTCTAACTTCCATGTTTTTACATACCCTTTTATCTCTGTGAAGGATCTCGTAATTAACATTGTGAATGGCAATACTTACGTAATTCCTTGAACATAATTACTTGAACATAATTGTAGTTTTTAACACAACACTTCGATTCCGACATCATAACTTGCATGTTTTCATAAACCCTTTTGCCTATGTCCAGGGGTGGATCCAGGGGGCGATCGGGTTGATCGCCTTCTTCCCCTTCGCAGAAGAGGAAACTTTCTTATTTTATATATAAATAAAACCCATATCAGAGTTTAGAGTTCTTAAAAGTAGCTCTAAATAGCAGTATTACAACCCCTCACCCCTCCAGAAGTCCGTCCTGGATCCTCCCCTGCCTCTGTCAAGGGTCTTGCTCGTGGCTCTTAGCCAAGTAAGGTGCATGTTTGTTCCAATATTATCCAGGTTTTCAACATATCCTTTTACCTGTGATAAGGATACGCTTCTTGGCAATATAAAAAGTCAAAATGACTTATTCGTATATTGGAGAAACAATAATTAACTTATGTAAATGAATGTCTATCTAATGAAGCTATAATTATTTAGCATTTGCATAATGCTAATTCTTAATATAACCGTTAATTCTAGCACCCAAAATTCCTGAGTTTCGTACATCGTTTTGGAGCTGATATGGATCTCGTTGAAGAAGTTAGAATAACTTATTTCGTAGGAAGGTTAATTGACTTAGGGAAATGAATATCCGTCTAGCGAAGTCATAATTAAATAGCTCTTGATGTATTCAAAATGTTAATTGTTAACATAACCTTTTGTTCCAGTAATCTGACTTAGATGTTTTCCCATACTCTTTTATCTCCGTCAAGGATGTCGTTCTTGATACTTTGCTAAGTGAATGATTTGAATTTATTCATCATTATTAAAATTTTATAGATGCTCTTTTATCTATTACAAGGATCTGGCTTTTGACACTGTTAGAAGTCAAAATGACTTGTATAATATGCAAGCATGCGAATACATAATTACTTACTTTTTGTATAATTATTTCAGCAATATTACTATTATTAAATATATTCCTATATTTTCTTATTTGCATTTACCTCTTATAAACATTTGGCTTCTTTACACTATAAAAGGTCAGAGTAGCTATACCGGAAGAATATTTATTGATGTACGCAGTTGAATATCTGTGCAAGTGTCCTTAATTATAATTATAATTCTAAATCTATCCCTTCTTTCCACCTCCCTAATTTCTAGTTTTGAACATACAGAGAAATGAACTCCACTTTTCCATTGCTCTAGTGGTAAGAAGCACTAGATTATAACGTTCAGTTGTTGTTTTATATTTTAGATATATTATCATATTAGAGCTGTAATGACACAGTGTAATGTTGCATTATCCAAATAAGAAAAATCAGTTTTGTGAAAGAATCGATTGGTATCGGTTTCGAACCAGTGGCTTGCAAGACATCGCTCCAGACAGCGAAGGAAGAAGCTTTAACATCTCATTTAGTCGAAGAGTTCATTACATAAGCTTACGCAACCCGACTGAAATATAATAAAATCTGCAGAAATCACCCGAGACATGTGTCACAATAAATAATTTTATTTCTTCCTCTTAATCATCACTTTCCCAATTTCTTATTAACTTTCTCTGTAGTTAACATAACCTGATACTTCTTCGTCACCTGAGAGAATTCCTCTTGGGAGGAGCAACTGACATTATGTCGTCATGACGCCCGCGAAATCGTCATTTGAATACACAGGTCACAGAATTCATGGGATCTTGTTATTTATTTTTGATTAATCACTTCCAATCTGTCTGTCGCATGGTCAAACGTCTTCTACGCTAGACAGATTTTGGACCCAGTCAGACCGCTTGCAGAGAGTCTAACTTCGAGTCTACTGTCACCTTTGGTTTTTGGTTGTGAAAAGTGAATCAGTATTCCTGGGTCACAAGAGGTTTGCCGTAGCCACTTAATGCATCAGAATAACACTCCTATTGGATGGAGGCGGAAGAAGCCTCATTTGCCGTTCAGGTAGAAGAAGACCAGGAGTCCTGACTTCGATTCCAGAAAAAAGAGCGAGACCACATGGCTTTAGTGACGTAATTAATCTATGATTTTTGGCACTACTTAGAGGTCCACGGAGCAACACAGGTACAGCCCTGCAAGTATCAGGCAATCCTTGTAATCTATCCCCATACACACAACCCCATGTTTGTGTGGTCACTAAAATTCTGTACACTCTCTAAATTTGATTGTTAAGTATCATTTTCATGTTCATAATAAACTTACACCCTATCTATTTATTTGACATGCACAGCCTTCTGAGTTTTGCGCTCTACATATTCTACTGGCTACTTCTACGTTGAAGTAGAAAACAGGTTCCCTACCTCTCTGCTAACCGGTCTCAAAACCTCCGTTTTGAGCGTAGCTAAATGCTTTAAATGCTGGTCTCTCAATTTTAACCTAGTCCTAGAAATAACTAATGCTGTAAAAGCTGATCTTTCAACTTCAGTCTAGTATAAAGATAATTAAATCTTGAACAGTAATTTAATAATTATTTAATTCTTGTATGCTTATCACTAATTCTAATAGTTAATATAACGCTTGATTCCAGCATCGTCACTTCCATGTTTTAATACACATATTATTTTATTCCTGTCAAATATATCGTTCTTGACACTTGGGCAAGTGTATGGCGTGCTTTTATTCCAACTTACTGTGGGTCTTTCAGATACCTTTTACCTCTGATAAGAATCTGGATCACTAGGCTAATGCTAAAAGGAAATCTTGGGCACCCCCATGTCTCTTCGTATTTTGGCATCTTTAATCCTATATCTAGAAATTAAAGATTTCTTCCTGCGAGCTACTGGACTCATTGGAAATTTGTATATTAAAATGTGCTGGCTATGTCTGAGAGTAGAAAACTCTTAATAGGAAAGGATGTTTAAGCTATTTTAAACATGACCTTGCATGTGTGGTTAAAACAGTTGAAAATGACAACGAACTTACATATACCTGGGTAGAAAGAAAAATACTGCCAAATCGTTTATTTTTCAAAAGGCTGTACAACCTCCTAGATATAAATTTAGTAGCTTAGGAATTAGTTAATCCTCATTTCAAGCTTCTAAAGTCACAATGGGAACTTCACTCAATGTCAACAGTGCTAATTTATAAGCAAAATCATACGGAATTTGTTGAGTGAGAAAAAAGAAAATGAACGAAAAGAAAATAAAGGCAATGGACAAGCTCTTTGCCTGGAAGTTTCTGTTATATTTCTCTATGTATGCATTAAGTTCTGAAAAATTTTACCCCTTAATGTGTGGATTAAAAAATAATAAAAATTAAACTGTGTTATTAATTGATTACAAACTAAAAGAATGAAACGATCAAAAATATTTCTTCCATCATCACGCCACGGTTCAAGATTAATAGATATTCTACAATGAACGTCACTAAATACGTTTGTCCCTGATAAGAATTGATTTCTTTCATCTGTGAAAAAAATATTAAATTTTTCATTAATCGATATGTGTACATGATGGATTATTTATCTTGAAACCTTTGTATCTTTTAAATTAATTGATTTTTAAAAAACACTAAAACTTTGTGTGATGCAAATATTGACAGGAGAAATTATTGGCATATTCTGATATACCACCAGACTAACAGTGTTGTCAATCCAACGTTTTTTTTTAAATGACATTATCAGATATTTTAAGAAAGTGTATGTTAATTAAAAACGTATGATACCACATTGACTGTTGGGTGATACAAACTAAGGACGTTACAATCTCACTAACATCCAAATTTTGAGGTCCCTACAACCAGTAATATCGCAAGTGAGATGGACGGGACACAGTACCTTATATGACGTGTTTCGAAGCAGTATAGCAATCGCTAACCGTATTTGTCATATCTGCAGAACGGTTTGAAAATAGAAGTTGCTTTAAACGGTAGTTTTTATTTACTTATTTATTTATTTTTTGTCTGTCTGTTGAAAATCATATAAGTCCATAGGTATGATATTTATGTATTTAAGAACTTTTCAAAATAAAGCTTTTTTAACGTTGCCAAGTTTTCAATTCATTCGAAATGCGTCATATCATGATCACAATATTGCTCACTAGGCCTCTAAAATTATAGCTGCTGAATTAACTGTAGCATCCCTAGTTTGTAACACTAAATAATTAAAATAGCAGTGTAAGTTGTTATTTAACGTGAAGATTCGTGAAGAATATTTAACGTAATGTAATATTCTGATATAATGTTATTCGAAAAGTATAATTCTGTGTTGTTGGCAACACTGTTCTTCTAATGTTATTTCAGAGTAGCCTATGTCAAACTGTTTATCCTTTCGATATTTGCACTGTACAGAATTTCAGCAGACCTGGGTTCGATTCCCGGCGGGAGCTCATGTGGTTCGGATTCCACGTTAATCAGTAGATTCACGTCTCATATAGCCTTGCTGCTGAAAGGGATGTTAAACTCAAAATCAATCAATCAAAAATTTGAGCATATTTTATCTATTCGTTTAAAAGTTACAAGAGCATTCCAAGATAAACAGTTCCTAACAACTTATTGACGATTTAGTTCTATGAGAATCAGAATTGAGACCAGAATACTATCAGACTTCCATAGCTATTGTTTTTTTCTAGAAAGACAAGAACGCAGATACAAACTACTCTTACACACTGAATCCACATAATATAAAGCTTCTTGCATCTGTTACTGTTTTCTTCCTATTATTATACCTATGGCAAGCAGCATTGAGACCGGTAATAATATTTCTATTACTTTAGGTATAAATATACGAGTAGGGATAGGATTGAAGGTTAAATATTCTTTAGAATGCTGAATCCATTTCAAGAAATGGTTTCTCGCTTTCTCTTACCGTTTCTATTCTATGAAGACCAAACCAAATACCAAAAGTAGTAGATTTCTTAACTTTCGGTTTTAGTAGAGTGGATTGGGATGATACATCCATTAAAACAACTGCTTCTATTGATAATGAATTAAATATTTGATTGGAGAAAATGGGAGGAAACGTGATAATCCCGTGCACACGAAGTTTGTCCATCACGAAGTCTAATTGACACGGGTAATGATCGAACCAGACACGCCAAGCATCAGAGGTGAACACTCTACCACTGAATTACCGTGCTCTCTACATTACATCTAGATACTTAAAGAGATACTTAGAGGTGAAATCTTATTGCTGAACCGATACTAAAACTCTCACTATCTTTTACCGTTTTTGCTTTATAAATATTAACGTTGATACCGAGGATGGTAATGATTTGTATTACTTCCGGTGAAAAAGGTGGTGGTTTTCAATTGCACTTTATATATATATATATATATATATATATATATATTCTCTTTGGTTACGCACAACTTTGACGCACGTACAGAAATTGTGTTCATTTACTTCTTGTTTGAAAGAGTACTCTTTCGTGATGGTTTCAAATAAATTTCATTAGGATCTGATGATAGTCTTTGGAGCTAGATCCTGATTCATTTAAACGGCTGGTCATGTTATTATCGTAATTAACTGACTTCTTTGTGAGCATGTTCAGGCATAAATTCCACATATCTATCAATTTTCGTTATTTTTTACTTACATAAACTGTACTTTCTCGCAAGTTCCTTTATATATATTAAGTATCTGAAGACAGTCTTTGGAGTTAGTTTGTGGTGCCCCACAATAGCTGTAAATCTTAATAATGTATGCTCATGTATACGGTACTTCCGTAGCGCGTGTACCAATTATTATTTTCTTTTTAAATAAAAAAGCATATATTTCTTCAGCACGTTTCATAGACCGACCCATTTTATAGGTACCTGGTATCCCATATTAAGTTATACTCATATCTAACTAAACTACTGGGGTAACGAAACAATGGAAATAAACTAAATGAAAGATAACTGACTTGTAAAACATATTTAAAAAATAGAAAATAGAAATTTTCTTTAAAAGTAATATTAACTGACTTCAACAAAAGCGCTAGAAAGCAAAAATGTGAAAGCGCTGAAAAGTATATAATAATAATAATAATAATAATAATAATAATAATAATAATAATAATAATAATAATAATAATAATAATAATAATAATAATAATAATAAACCTTTAAAAGTAGTACATAATTCATTACTATTAGCCTATCTATAAAACTTTTTGAAGTCAAACAAATTAATGTCTCATAAAGTTATCATCCAAACTAACTTTATATTAAAAACCAATTTGTTTGGCTTTGTACAGATTTCATACATTATCATATGTAGATAATAGTAATAAATTAATTTCTGCTTTTAAGTGTATTATTATTATTATTATTATTATTATTATTATTATTATTATTATTATTATTATTATTATTATTATTATACACGTCCTTTCGCACGGGGAAAATACATTTCATTTTGGACGTAAAGAACTAATGGGCGCGGAATTTGGATTTAAACGGCATCTGAAGTGTCACTGGTCATCTCAGTGATCCCGAAAACTATAGATTCGGCATTAATATAGGTTATTTTCGATAATTTTTAATATCTCCCCCTCCCATAAGCTGCACCTTCAAAGTGAGATTATAGAAACAATCCCAGGCCAGAACCACATCTATGTGGGAAATTTGATCGAGATCGGTTTGGCGATTCAAGAGATTAGGAGTCATAAACATAGTGGCTTTTAATATATATATATATATATATATATATATATATATATATATATATATATATATATATATATATATATATATATATATACATATATATATATATGTATATATATATATATATATATATATATATATATATATATATATATATATATATATATATATATATATATATGTATGTAACTATATGGCCTATGGAACCCGGAGGTTCAATGCCGCGTTCACAAAAGCTCTCCACTGACTTCTATCCTTAGCTATGCATCCAGTTTCTACTCTGCGAGATCCATCTTAATATTGTCCTCCCATCTGCGCCTAGGTCTTCCTAATGGTCATTTTCCGATTGTCTTCCAGTCAAGACTTTGAAAGCGTCTCTACTTTCTTCCATTCTAGAAGCATGACCCGCCCATCTAAGCCTCCTAGACTTGACGACCCTAACAATGTTGGGTAAACCATATAAATTATGTAGTTCCTCGTTATGAAGTTTCCGCCATTCCCCATTCCCGTTCCTTTTGGGTCCGAATATTCGTCTCAGGATCTTGTTCTCAAATACTTTCAGTCTATGTTCTTCCCTCAGAGTAAGTGACCAAGTTTCGCAGCCATACAGAACTATAGGCATGATTATCGTTTTGTATATTTTAAGTTTCAAATTCCTCGACAGAATTCGCGACGACAAGAGATTTTGAACCGAATAGTAACACGAATTCCCTGCTTTTAGTCGACATTTAATTTCTCCGTGAATATGATTTTCCTCTATTAATATTGATCCTAGATATTTGAAAGTATCCACCTTATCAAAAGTATTATTTAGTATTTTAACGCATCCATAATTTGCTGTATTCCGGTCCCGACGCACTTCCATGTATTTAGTTTTCTCTGCATTTACTTCTAAACCCATGTCCCTGCAAGCGTTTAATAAGATATCTGCATTTCTTTCTATTGTTCTCCTATCATCCCCTATTAAATTTACATCATCAGCATATGCCATAACCTGGTGAATACCGCTCAACTGTAAGCCCTGGTTGCTATTTCCTACCCGGACTTTACTTTGGGATTCATTTAAACATATCTTAATTAATCTAATTAGCTTTCTCGGTATTCCAAGCTCTGCCATAACGTTGTATAATGTTTCTCTCCTAACCGAGTCGTACGCCTTTCTAAAATCAATAAATAGTTGATGTACCGGGGTATTGTATTCCCACTTTTTTTCGAGTATTTGGCGAATGGTAAATATTTGGTCGATAGTTGATCGATTTCGTCTAAATCCGCACTGATAATATCCAATAATTTCATCTGCGTATGGGGTCAGTCTTGCTAACAGAATATTTGAAAGGATTTTATAGAATGTTGACAGAAGAGAAATGCCTCGATAATTATTTCAGTCAGTTTTGTCGCCTTTCTTGTGGATTTGAACAATGATTGATTCTTTCCACTCTTGTGGCAATTCTTCCTTGTTCCAGATAAGGAGAATGAGTTTGTGTATCTTGTTCCACAATTTTTCGCCTCCAGCTAAAATTAACTCAGCCGGAATTTCATCTACACCCGGAGATTTGTGTTTCTTTAATTTCTTTATAGCGGTTTCTACTTCTATTCGGTTGGGTTCTGGAGTATACGGTTCTGCGGTGTGTATCTTCTTTTCACCACGAACACTAGTTTTTGGTTGCGTGTTAAGCAAATCGTCAAAGAAATCTTTCCATCTATTTAAGATGCTATCCGTATCAGTGAGGACTGTACCGTCAGATTTCTTTAATATATAAGCACGAGGTTGATAGCCTTTCTTAAATTCGTTGATTCCCTTATACATGTCCCGGATGTTTTTATTTTTACTATTATCTTCAAGTTCCTTAATTTTAGCTTTCAGAAAATCGCGTTTCTTTGTTCTAAAAGTTTTGGAAGTTTCCCGCCTGATATCTGCGAAATTTTGTGTAGTCATCTCATTTGGATTCTGTAGCCAGCGTAATTTTGCCTGTTTTCTCTTCTCTGCTAGTTTTATGCATTCCTGGTTGAACCATGGTTTGTTCCTACGTATTTCCGCGTGTCCCAATTTTTCTTTTGCTGAAATTTTAATGCTATCTCTAATTTCAATCCAGGTATCCTCAACACTAGTGCACTCCGAATCTTCTAAAGCCGAAAATCTATTCGAAACTTCAATCTGGTATTCCTCTCTTACCTGGCTCTCTTCTAATTTCTTTAAATTGAATCTCTCCGTTTTCGGACAATGAATATTACCTTTATTCAACGATAACCTCTCTCGTATTATCACTGCTACCAGGTAGTGGTCAGTGTCACAATCAGCCCCTCTAAACGACCGGACATTAATTATGCTAGATTGCCTTCTTCTATCCACTAAAACGTGATCAATTTGATTATGTGTTTTCCCGTCTGGTGATGTCCAAGTGTATTTATGAACGTCGCGATGTGGGAATTTTGTACTCTTCACGATTAGGTTTTTGGATGTTGCAAAGTTCACGAGTCTAACACCGTTGTCATTACTTTCCTTATGCAGACTTTCTTTCCCTATAATCGGTTTGAAAATATCCTCTCGTCCTAACTTCGCACTGAAATCCCCTAATAGAATTTTCATATGGTATCGCGGGAGTTGGTCAAATATCCGTTCCACTTCTTCGTAAAAGCTGTCTTTTATATCGTCATCCTTATCTTCCGTTGGGGCATGTACATTTAAAACAATAATATCATACCACCGTCCCTTAAGAGTAATAAAAGGAAGTCTGTCAGTAACAAATTCAACCCGTTTAATTGGTGGTAATATACGTTTATGAACGAAAAACCCTGTTCCTAACTGGTGATTTTTATTTCCTTCCCCGTAAAAAAACGTAAAATTTCCGGAATTCTCAGATCCATTTCTTTCCCACCTAACTTCCTGCACTCCTACTACGTCCATCCTGTATTTCTCTAACTCCCTCGTTACGGATTTTAACGCGCCTGCCCTATAAAGACTCCTAATATTCCATGTTCCAAATCTCATGTCCATTTTCTTTTGCTGAGGTCGTGCCAAGTTATCAGTCTTTGTCCGAGGCTTTTGTGAATATTTCTGAGCAAGTGGTTTTTTTTTTACAGGATGAGGTTGTTAGCCCTACCCAAACCCCCAAGCTGGAGGACCATTCCTAGTCGGCTGTCCGCGACTGCTTATTCAGTATATTCGCAGCTAACCTCTATATCTAGAGGCCTTCTCCTCGATCCGCAACCTGAGGACGCGCCATGCCGTGGTGACAAGAACCCACGTTACACAGATATATATATATATATATATATATATATATATATATATATATTATTATTATTATTATTATTATTATTATTATTATTATTTTATGCAGTTTTGTTGCAGTTAATACTGTTTCTTTTATTAGGTCGCCGAATCCATCTCAAGAATGCCGCCTCTTGCTACGATGATGAACGTTGAAAACGGAAATGATAAATTGCTACTGTTTTTTCTTTGAATAAAGATATGAGGCAAGAAATTGAAGTTGTTCTTTGCGCACCGAATTCGTATTTGAAAGAAAAAAAAATCTCCCTATATTTTGCATTTTTGCTGTATCTATAGACAGACAGATTGGCCGATGAAGGTAGCCGTTTTATGAAACCTTCCATAATAGCATAGTTTGGAATTCTCAAAGTATTAAAGAAAAAAAAAAACTGTTTTTTTCAGGTATACAAAGTGTGTTGCTACTGAAGTATTCTTATGTTATATTAATGGCTGCCGGAACTTGATTTTACCTTGGAAAGTTTTCAAATGCATAATTTGCCTTTTAAAAACTGTATTTACGTTATAATACGTTGTCAGAAATATCCCATGAAGCACTATATTTACGTCACAATGCCAAAGTTTTTCTAAGGAAAGGAAAAGTGCTTTACTTTTCTCATGGCATTGAACAAGACATTACTTAGATATTATAAGCAGTGTCTGTGAACAAACAACTTCAGATCCAAATTGAAAGTGACTATTTTTGTGACTCTTAATCACTTGAACCACCTAACCGATCTCGATCAACTTTCTGACGTAGATTTTACCTTGATTTTACCTTGGAAAGTTTTAACTTGATTTTACCTTGGAAAGTTTTAACTTGATTTTAACTTGATTTTACCTTGGAAAGTTTTCAAATGCATAATTTGCCTTTTAAAAACTGTATTTACGTAATAATACGTTGTCAGAAATATCCCATGAAGCACTATATTTGCGTCACAATGCCTAAGTTTTTCTAAGGAAAGGAAAAGTGCTTTACTTTTCTCATGGCATTGAACAAGACATTACTTAGATATTATAAGCAGTGTCTGTGAACAAACAACTTCAGATCCAAATTGAAAGTGACTATTTTTGTGACTCTTAATCACTTGAACCACCTAACCGATCTCGATCAACTTTCTGACATAGATGCAGTTCTGGTCTGGGAGTGATTTTAGCTATTCGCTTTAACGGTAGAACTTAGGGGAGGGGGGGGGAGGGAATTATAAAAAATAATTAAAACTTAATAACTCTTGAACCAAATGACCAATCTCTTATCAAGTTTTCAACATAGAGATGACGTTCGTGCCTGGGATGGATTTTACCATTTCACTTTGACGGAATAAGGGAGGGGTTGGAGAGGAGGTGAAGATATGCAAAAATCACTAAATATGAAAATAAAAGTGACTATGTTCGTGAGTTAATAACTCTTGAACCACCCGATCGATCTCAATCAAATTTTCAACATAAATGAAGTTCAAATTTGGGAAGTTATTTATTATTTCACTTTGATGTTAGAACTTAAGGTAGGAGAGGGGAGGGGAGGATGTTAAATATATGAAAAAGAATAAAACTTGACAACTCTTGAAACACCCGACCGATCTCGATCAAATTTTCAACATAGAAAGGGTTCGGATCTGGATGTTTTCATAATTTTACTTTGACGGCACAATGTATTGGAGGGGAAGGTTGACATATGTAAAAAATAAATAAATAAATAAAAATAAAAATAAAAGTGATCGACTTAGTGACCTCACCACGCTTAAACCACTGAACCGATCATAATCAAATTATCAACATAGATGAGGTTCGGACCTGGGGTGGCTTTTATCATGTCCCTTTGACGGTAGAATTTAGGGAAGGAGGAGGAGAGGGGAGAGATATATAAAAATAAATAAAACTTAATAACTCTTGCACTACTTGACCGATCTCGATCAAATTTTCAACATAGATGACGTCCGAGCCTGGATTTTTTTAAAAACATTTTCACTTTGACTGTAGAACCTAGTGGAGAGGGAGGGGAAGGGAGATTGATATATAAAAATAAACAGAACTTAACTCTTGAACCATCCAACCGATCTCGATCAAACTTTCAACATGCATGACATTCGGGCCTGGGATAATTTTTATCATGCCGTGCCCCGCAACATGGGGAGGGGGGAGGGATAAAGCGCTCTTTGAAATTGGTCATTTTCGGTGATTTTTATAATCAGCGAAAATGACCAATTTCAAAGAGCGCTTTAGTAATAGTATAAACTGAACTTATTACTATTTTTCCTTAATTTAACCCAGCGAAATCGGGGTGCGTCTTAGATTCGAGGACGTCTCTAATTCGAGTAATTATCGAGAAATTCTTATTTAAAGATATTATTAACGTGTTATTAAAACTACTTTGCTAGTCATATTTTTTAAAATGTTGTATCATATTCAATCATTCAGAGAACAATAGTGTCCTCCGCTTTCGGGTTTGCTAGTTATTATTATTATGAATATTTTTATCATTGTTGATTAAACCTACCACACAAATGATAATACCGGTACCTTCCAGTGACAACGATATCTTTAATTTCTTGGGAAGAAGACAGACAGAGCGAGAGAAAAAATTTTGGGAGCAGTTTCTTTTTCTTTTTTTTTCTTTTTTTGTACCAGAAAAGATAGTTCTATTTTATTTGAGTGGCCCCGTGTAACATAGTCGCTAACGCTCTTGTCTGTTGGTGCGAGCGGTTTAGGCTTTGATTCTCACTCAGTGGGGACACTCGATCGAAAAAGTGCAAAATCTTTTTCAGGTCAACTATCCTGAATGATGTTTTCTTGAGTTTTCCTCATTGATATCAGGCAAATGGCGGGTGGTACCTAACATACAAGTCCCAGGCCACTTCCTTCCTTCCCTTTCCTCGGATAGTGTGATCACCGAGAGACGTCATCCTTCATACATGACGGTCTAATATAGCCAATGGGGGCCGAAAGCCCAGAAATATGTCTAATTCTAATCCTATATTACTTGATTGAAGTAGGATTGAAGTCCATTTTATCTAATGTATACCAGAGCGTCAAGGGAGGGCTATAGCCCCGATAGCCCTCCCTTTGGATCCGCGCCTGCGCCTACATATGTATAATATATTTTACACGCAACGTTAGATATACTTTCGCTCGTCTACCTGAAACTAATAGATGTCGCCACCATGAAGACATGACCATAATAAAACAAAAGAGAAGGCCTGGTTACGAGGTGGTACCAGAAAGAGTGCTCAGCGGGAGTGTACTGCCATGAGAGGAGCGACGTGGATAGGAGTACAAAGAGAAATTTCATAACAAATATGATAAGAAGAATAGAAATGATGGAGGACGAAGAGGAAGGAAGGAAGGAGAGCATACAGAAATTCTACAGACAGTTAGAGAAGAACGGTTACAGCAAGAAAGAGTTAGAGAAGGAAGAAGAACGCAGGAAGAGGAAGAGAGGGAGAAAGAAGAATGAAGAGGATGAGAGTGGAAAATGGCATGGCATAGAAAGTATGGGAGAAGAAACGGAGAAACTGAAGAATTTATTGGAGAAAGGAGGGGTCAGAACTTATAGAAAGAGTGGAGAAACTTTATTAAGATCAATAAAGAAGAAGAATAGAAAAGGAACTAAAAAGATTAATGAAGAGGAAGAAGGGGTCATTTACAGGGTATGATGTGAGGACTGCGATATGTCATATATAGGAGAGACAGGAAAGAGAATGAAAGAAAGGATAAAACAACATGAAGATGATGTTAGGAAGAAAAAAGATACCAATGCCATATACAAACATGTTAAGGAGACGAATCACGCAATTAATTGGGATAAGACGGAAGTATTGGAGATGGAGAAAAGAATGATAATAAGGAAGTGGAAAGAAGCGGATTGGATAAAGAAGATAGGAAGAGATAAACTGATGAACTGGACAGGGGGCTTACCAATTAATGAATCATGGCAAGGAAGTTTGAATAACATAGAGAAAAAAAATAAAAATAAAAATAAAAAATAAAAATAAAAGGCCCTTATAAGAACCAAAAATGAAGGAAGTGATTAATTGGAAAGTGAACACGAAGACTTATAGGATTGGCTGAAGGCCTCGGTAAATAAGAAAAATAAATAAATAAATAAAAATAAAAAAGTACAACAATGACTCTATATATGACTGTTAAAAGAATTTAAAATTTTTTTATAACAATGACTATATATATGACAGTTAAAGAATTTAAACTCTGTTATAACAACATTTATATATATGTCTGTATTTTCATTAATTTCGATCGTGTCTGAAGAAGGATATGCTAGATATCCGAAACGGTTACAAATTA
This sequence comes from Thermobia domestica, assembly GCF_964235325.1. Taxonomy (NCBI): domain Eukaryota; kingdom Metazoa; phylum Arthropoda; class Insecta; order Zygentoma; family Lepismatidae; genus Thermobia; species Thermobia domestica. Next base: position 272,320,179 of record NC_137456.1, on the reverse strand, counting down.
TAATTTAAAATAAAGTAAAGTTTTAAGCTTTGGTCAGGTCTCTTTTGTTAAAATTATTGTGACAACTTCGTTGCTGAACAACTAGAAAGCTGCATTGAGTTTAATTATTTCAAAATAGGACAAGAGCCGTAACTATATTTGCATCTAAGCGTTAATATTTACACACAAGCTCAAATAAATAATTTTAGTGAATGTAGACAATTAGAAAACTTGATTTTAACCTATAGTACAAATTCAATGGATCAGGTACAACAACTAGTATGTATCATTTTTAGTCTTCGAGTGCAGACAACTATGTTAACTACGAAACCAAGTACCACTTATGAATTCGCTTGTAATGGGAAATTTGTCATTGTATTCTACCTTAAAATTTTATAATGTCTGGCTTAGCTCCCCAGCTCCTATAGTCTCGTTTTTAGCATTAACCTTTTTCACTGCTACGTGTGTCATACTGACTACCGCAGAATTCAGTGACATCATTGCAACGCTGTAGCGTTGACGGAGAGCAGATATAGGCCACAAAGTTGGCAAGTTTTTTTTTTTTTCAATCTTTTTTCACTGATGCTAAACTTTACAGAACAACCAAGACATTGCGACATACTTGATTTAAAAAAAAAATAATAATAATAATACAGGGTGATTTCTAAGTCCCAATTTCAAAATGCTGTTAAAGAAAAAAGAACCACTGGTCAGAATGACTTCAAATTTGAACTGAATATACTTGAAGAAGGGGCATAAGAAAAAACGGTATGGCATAAGAAAAAAATGTTCCAAAGTGTATCAATAAATGGCACTGTAAGCGGCATAACAAAAGTTGATTCGGCTACAAGTGATATTTTGAATCGAAATACGACGGCTTTGGCATGAGTTGCACATTAAACCAATTATACTGCTCAATGACTTGTATATGATTGATTTGGTTTTATGACTGAGAACACGATGTCCAAGTCAGTCAACAGTTGTGGCACTGTTAGTGGAAAGCCCATCCACAACTGTTGAATGACTTGGAAGTATTTTTTTTCGCGGGAAGTTTTAATTTGTCTCCCTCTACACGAGGTAAAAGGTAGGGTAAAAAAGGATTACATTAAAATAATCGAAAACGACTGATATTAGTGTTGAATGTCACAGTTTTCGAGATCTCTAAGATAAATGGTGACACCCCCGATGCCGTTTACATTTAAGTTAATCCCCATCACCATGGGGATGAAAAGTGGAATGCTTAAAAATAGTCGGAAACGACCGATGATAATATCCAATCCATAGTTTTTGGAGTCACGGAGATGAATAGTGATACTCGAGATGTCATTTGGATCCAAATTTATCCTCCGCCGGCATGGGCGTGAGGGTAGAAATGGAAAGGGGGTGACATAAAAATAATCGAAAATAGCCGATATTCATGTCCAATTCATAGTTTTCGGGGTTGCTGAAATGAATAGCGACATTCACAGTCCGTTTAAGTCAAAATCCATCGCCTATCTCCAAGGGGGTGACGAGTAGGTATGAAGGTCGAAAGAGGTGGCATTACGGTTTTTTTTATCATTTCACTTTTATTGTAATGGGTATCTAAGGAGGAAGTGTTTTAGATATCTTCCATAAAGATTTTCTCCTGCTGCGATGAAGGGTCATTTATTTTGCATGTAATACACATTAATTAAGCATTATTACATACTAAACTATATCTTTCAATACTTAGATAGTGTATTTAATACCACGATGTATGTATAAAGAATCTTTACAACATCTATGTAATACCGGTATGCTGCATTAACTATTTTTTGTACTTATTTAAGAAGATATTCATGTTCAGTGTATAATGTGCACAAAAATTTGTAACTATTGATATTTTGCTTATAAAACTGTGTTTAATAAGATGTATCGAAAAAAGCTTTTCTTCAAAATATTAAGGTGGGTAGTGCGGAAAAGTAGCCATTTGTGACCAAAAAGACGCCTGATATTTTTTCAGTTTTTTTGGAAGTCCTTTAGGTAGCGCTCATCGAGCTTGAAGTTTTGATAGAGATTTGGGTATGCAACCACGCACAACAATTTCACAAAAATGTCATTATCCGGCTATTTTATGTGTTTTTTCTGCCTTATGGTTATTTATTGTTTTGTTTAACAAATATGTTAAATTCGTGACTCAGGGATAGTTTTCTATTATCTTTACTTACGCTTTTGGTTAAAAAAATGGTCAATTTTGGGCTAAAAATATGTTTTTCTATTGACGTTTTACAGTTGATATTGACTTGAGTTTTATTCGAAAGTTGACCGATACAAGAGACTAATTAAATGATATAGGTTTCTAATTATTACCAGTTCCTTAATTACGGTCCAACGCTTCGCTTATTTTCATAGTGTATTATGCTTTGAAAATAATTCAGAGCTCACCAAGAGGAAGTGGCTGGATTGCGGGGTCTGCTCATCCCAAATTATGTTGAGAAACATGATTTTACTAAGGGGTGGGCCAATATGTTATTATAGTTTTCTTTTCGTGGACTTTATAGACATTTTTTGTATACAATGTCGATATATGACCTCCAGATTCCAATTTCGCTTTCATGTAGCCATCACGTGCACTAATGCCTAAAAGGAAAGAACTAGCCTCTATGATGATTTTCATAAGTCGTTTCACTCCTTGGATGTTTTAGGAAAAGTCTTAAATATATGACAAAGTCATCTACTTCTTCATTTGTAATATTATTGGTCAACGAAGGTTCGTGGAGAGCATGAAGCCGAATCATTCATGTCAGAGTATTGTTCTGCATTAAAATGATAGTTGGTAAAACAAAAGTGCCAAGTCTTTTGCCTTTTTTCAAATCCTCTTGCTTTATTAGTTCCTCGCAAACCAATATATATTATGTATGACTTTTGGTTAGTCATTACAGAAATCAGGAGATTTTTTTTTAATGACCCTACCAATCAGATCTCTCAGGTGGTGCGGGAGAAATCGGGACAAGTGGATCATATTTCACAAGTGTCGTGCTCCATCAGTTATCAATGGTTTCTTCTTGATCCTAAACCACACCGGTGCGTACATCTTCATTATGTGTGTTGCAATAAGCCGCAGTTATTTAAAGGTGTGGGGCATGCTTACATACAGTTGCAGTACTTGACATGCCGATGTTAAACACCGTGACTGGACAAGTGAGCCTTATATGTTACATTATATATTACTATATGTTACATGTTTCATGTCAAAAAGTGAAAGTGATACAGGGAGAAGTAAGGTAGAATAGGTCTTTGCAAGTTTGGCGCAACTAATATATACTTCAAAAATTTCACAAATCTGTAAATGTCTTGCCTTCCATTGACAATAATTTTGAGGAATTATTTTACTATAATTTCCATATCAGTGTCAGTGTAGCCATATATAAAGCTATCTTTATTTACATTAGAAAACTTATACCAGACTGGTTTGAGTATGTTATGTCCGTGCACATTGCTATATTTCTTTATTATATATATGGTGCGTTATGTCCTATAGCTACAATGTATAATTAAAACAAGTTTGTCTTTCAAAAGTAATTGTGCTCCTAATTATATTTAATCCTTAATAAAGGGTCCCAGGGACCTCACGTCACTAACAAAGTCACTACACCAGTTGAGGGTTAAGCAAAGTGCCTGCAATATCCGTCAACTCGCCTTATGCAGCTCCTTTACTGGTTGCCTAACTCAAGGATATGGACCTTAGTTTGAAACTAGTGACAATGTTAATCTTATGTGCCCAAAAATGACCAATAAAATGTTGATTAGAACAATAATGTAACTTTAAAAAAATGGATAAGAACTGGCAGCTCTATAGAAAGTTTGAATTAGACCAGTGAAAAACAGCACATTTCTAGAGCTTGTGGTTTCCGAGATTGTAAAAAGGAATTGGCTACGAACATATAAATGGAATTATTATACCAACAAACGTAAAACAAAATGAACCGCAAACATACAAACATAGCATTTTAATATTTAGTTTTTGTTCAGAAATTGCTGAGTGTGACGAATGTCTTTAGTTGAAGATGTAAATTTCGGTACCTAGACTTTTAATTCAAAATAATGAAAAAGTGTTTCAGTGTTTTCGGAAATTCCGTTCCTGAAGAAAGCGAGGCATTTCTACAATATCTCAAGTTCCCTTTATTTAGAAAATGCCGAATATGATGGTTTGCTTTAGTTGGAAATGTGATGTTCGGTATGTAGACTCTTAGTTAGAAATAAGGGCGTGCAAATAGAAAGTATGGGGGCCACTTTGTAAAATTATTTTACTTTCATTATTTTATTTTAAATAATTCCCTAATATGATCTAGAGTGTTATTTTTTTGTTTGTATGCGCAAATATCTACGTACAAATCGATAATATATCGACAAACTGATATGCCAGGAGAACAGTTATTCATTTAAAAAAAAAATGGCGTTTATTTCGTTAACTTCCTCCAGCTTTTCAGCGTAACAAATTTAAAATATGGCAAAACTCATCCGTCCCCAATGCCTATCTTTGCCCATTGTAACATTTTTTGGAAATGGAAGGACGCCATAGATATTTTTTGGAAGTGGGGTAACGGCGTTCTCCCGGGTTCCCTCTCACTTTTACCCCTGGTATGGACATTGATTAAGGAATCTGCGTATTATTTTTTTGGGGGGGGGGGACAAATGATAGTTATTCTACATTTATCCCTATGTTATATTTGAATTTATTTTCTACCAAGACTATTTCCAAACATCAAATACATAAATAGCTATACAAGACAAAACCACTGGCGCAAATCCCGGGGGGGGACGAGGGGGACATGTCCCCCTCAATCTTGGACCTGGGGGGGACTGTCCCCCCCCAATAATCTGATTTAAAAAGTGCTTTTTCGGATAAGTGTCATGATTTGTGTCCGACTGCCCCAAAGGAATGTAAGATGAAATTGATTTCTCTTGGCTTTTCCATTTTTTTAAAAAAAGAATCGTATTCTGTAGTATTTCAAACTGAACTTTGTGCTGTAGTGAGTTTAGTAGTCTCATCAATATGTATTAATTCCACTTCCGCTATTTGGGCACAAATTGTAATAAATGCCAGAGGAGAATATGCCCCTCTCCTCATGCTGGAAAGTTGTCTCAGCTGTAGTTAGGGGCACGAATTCTAGGGAAAAGGGGAGACATGTCCCCCCCCCAACATTGGAACTGGAGGCTCTCCCAATAATCCGATTTGAAAAGTGCTGTTTGCTGATAACTATGATGAGTTGTGTCCGACTGCCACATAGGAAAGTGAGATGAAATTTGTTTCTCTTGGCTTTTCCATTTTTAATGAAAATGAAGGCGTGCGACTGTGCGTGACCTAACCTGATATGAAATCTTATCTCCTCCTCTCCCCTAGGCCCTAGCACACGAAGAGTATATAGACTATCCAATAGAACCCATCTTTTCAGTAAATGCGCATTTAATCTATTTGTAGTATCAGCCTAGGCATCTACTCATGCTTCGTAAGCTAACTAACTCTATAGCCTATGGAACCCGGAGGTTCAATGCCGCGTTCACAAAAGCTCTCTACTGACTTCTATTCTTAGCCAACTGGATCCAGTTTCTACTTTGTATTCCTATCTCTGCGAGATCCATCTTAATATTGTCTTCTCATCTGCGCCTAAGTCTTCTTAATAGTCGTTTTCCGATTGGTCTTACCCCTAACACTTTGAAAGCGTTCCTACTTTCTTCCATCCTGGCTACATGTCCTGCCCACCTAAGCCTCCTAGACTTGATGACCTTAACAATGTTTGGTAAGCCGTATAATTTACGTAGTTCGTCGTTATGAAGTTTCCACCATTCCCCATTCCCGTTCCTCTTGGTCCGAATATTTATCTCGGGATCTTGTTCTCAAATACTTTCAGTCTATGCTCTGCACTCAGTAAGCGACCATGCTTCTAAACCATACAGAACAACAGGTATGATTATCGTTTTATACATTTTAAGCTTCAAATCCTTCGACAGAATTCGCGACGACAAGAGGTTTTGAACTGAATAATAACACGAATTCCCTGTTTTTAGTCGGCATTTAATTTCTTCGTGAATATGATTTTCGTCTGTTAATATTGATCCTAGATATTTGAAAGTATCCACTTTATCAAAAGTATTATTTAATATTTTAACACATACATAATTTGCCGTATTACGGTCCCGACGCATTTCCATGTATTTAGTTTTCTCTGCATTTACTTCTAAACCCATGTCCATGCAAGCGCATCTAATAAGACCTCTGCATTTCTTTCTAGTTTTCTCCTATCATCCCCTACTAAATTTACATAATCAGCGTACGCATAACCTGGTGAACACCGTTCAGCTCTAGGCCCTGGTTGCTATCTTTGATTTTCCTTATAGCGTATTCCAGGACAAAGTTGAATAATAATGGCGACAACGCATCTTCTTGTTTCAGGCCATTCTTAACGTGAAAGCTCGTGGCCAAAAATTTTCCTACCCGGACTTTACTTTGGGATTCATTTAAACATATCTTAATTGATCTAATTAGCTTTTTCGGTATTCCAAATTCTGTAAGAACGTTGTACAATGTTTCTCTCCTAACCGAGTTATAAGCCTTTCTAAAATCAATAAATAGTTGATGTGCCGGATTACTGTATTCCCACTTGTTTTCGAGTATTTGGCGAATGGTAAATATTTGGTCGATAGTTGATCAATTTCGTCTAAATCCACACTGATAATCCAAAAATTTCATCTGCGTATGGGGTCAATCTTGCTAATAGAATGTTTGAAAGGATTTTATAGGGTGTTAACAGAAGAGAGATGCTTCGATAATTATTACAGTCAGTTTTGTCGCCTTTCTTGTGGATTGGAACAATGATTGATTCTTCCCACTCTTGTGGCAATTCTTCCGTGTTGTAGATAAGGAGAATGAGTTTGTGTATCTTGTTCCACAATTTTTTGCCTCCAGCTAAAACTAACTCAGCTGGAATTTCGTTTACACCCGAGATTTGTGTTTCTTTAATTTCTTTATAGCGATTTTTACTTCTATTCGATTGGGTTCTGGAATATATGGTTCTGCGGTGTGTATCTTCCTTTCTCCACGCACATTAGTTTTTGGTTGCGTGTTAAGCAAATCGTCAAAGAAATCTTTCTATCTATTTAAAATGCTATCTGTATCAGTGAGAACTGTTCCATCAGCTTTCTTTCATATATAAGAACGAGGTTGATAGCCTTTCTTAAATTCGTTGATCCCTTTATACATGTCCCGAATGTTTTTATTTTTACTATTATCTTCAAGTTCCTAAATTTTAGCTTTCAAAATATCGCGTTTCTTTGTTCTAAAAGTTTTGGAAGTTCCTCGCCTGATGTCTACGAAATTTTGTGTAGTTATTTCATTCGGATTTTGTAGCCAACGTAATTTTGCCTGTTTTCTCTTCTCTGCTAGTTCGAACCATGGTTTGTTCCTACGTATTTCCGCGTGTCCCATTTTTTCGTTTGAGAGAGGATGTTTCGTAAGCAAAGAAAAGAATTCAATTGCTGGAATATTTTTCTCTATAATCTTAAGGTTACATCTGTTAAGTAAAAAGTATGACATGCGTCAGATTTCTGAAACGATTCCTGTAATGTTATTAAGATTATAATCATTTTGCTCAAAGAGTATTGTTGCGTCATACATAATTGATATTCTTTCTTCATAGTTTTGGGGAAGTCGTCATTTATATTATTATATTACTATAAAACAATTTTAACGTGGATCTTTGTGGATGCCTAATTAGAAACATACCAATTATAAATATGCATGTATTCAGATTTCAGAATGTTTTCACGGCAGTGATTTGTAATACTGATATGTACTACTACTTCATCTACATCACCTAATATATAATATACTCTACAACAGTTGATCAGATTCATCTACCGTAATATGAGTTTCATCTCCCTTATCTAGAATAATCCTCAAATCTGCCCACCTTCCAATGTTGAAGACAACCAATGGCATATTTAGGATTTTCTTTCGAGGGCTATGCCCAACACAAGGAAGGAAGTGGGCAATCGCCCACCTGAGTTTCAGAATTAAATATATTTTAATTTATCCATAAATTGAAGTTATAATGGCAAGAAATACAGATCGATAAATCCTATATGATATGATACAAAAATTTAGAAGTGAATTTAACCCTTTATTCTATTCATACAATAAAAAGAAAGCATCCTCTTGGCCGTCCTAATTTCCCGGGCTAATTATTACCCCGTTTTGATTTTCTTTAATTCAAACATTTCCTTCTTTTAAAAATAACTAAACGATATAATTGTTCCTTTGTTATAATAACTAAAGTCCTGTCATGTTGATATCCGCGCATGTTGGTGTGGAACATTAGTTTCGCTTATCAACTCCTCTTAGTTTTGGTGTTACTGATGACGGCCAACTTGAATCACAACTGACAACGGTCGATAAAGTATGATAGGAGAAATGAAAGTAGTAACGTCAAGAAAAAGAAACAGAAAAATAGAAAGGATGACAGAAAGAACAATTAAGGACGCAGTTCTTACATGGAATGAAATTTGACAAATACAGTATTATTTCTGAACAAAAAGCATAAGAAAATGGAAAGTCAATGACATTCTTAGAAATGGTAAGAAGGATTATTGTTGTACGTAGAATGCGTAAAACTAACAAATTATTTCGAGGGGAGAATGAGGCCGATAGTCTCCTAAATACGTCACTGAAGACAATTCTGCTCCCCTGATCCTTCACAGCATTGTTTTTCATCTTCATAAATATTTTGAACATCGCTTATATATATATATATATATATATATATATATATATATATATATATATATATATATATATATATATATATATATATATATATATATAAGCGAGTAAGACGTATATATATATGGGAACGTCTTACCCGTCCCCCCCAATGTTGAAGACAGATTTGCGCCTATGGACAAAACGAGAAAGAGAACACCGAAAATTGAGACGAGAAAAATCTTGTTTCGTCTCGTGAGAAACACTTCTGAAAACACATTGAAATATGTTTTACCAAAAAAGATTTCTCATTTTCTATCCTTGTTGTCTCTTGTTGCGTTTTGGAGTTGTATAGAAAATAACATTTATTTTCCAAACTACATCAACACAGTGTTATTTTCCCATATGTAATAATGCTCAGTTCCAAACAACAAACTACCCTATCCATTGCCATGAGAGAACATGTAAATATTTTGCAATTTCTGTGATGTGATGCAAGTAACTCAAAATTACAGTCCCAGGTTCTGCTTGAACAAAAAAAATTGCATACACATAAATATAGTCATATACGTATGTTCACTGTTAAGCAATTTGTGTTGAAAAATCTTCCAAGGTTCTAAATTCTTCCAAGTGGATGCAAGACGTAAAATGAGTTGACTTATTTTTGAAGGACAAACCTTCATTGTTTATTTCAATTACACGTCTAAGGTTTAAGATTGTATAAGAATAATTCTTTCTGCGTATCCAAATTGTGATCCTATGTGCGTATGATTCCATGTTCAGCATTGAAACCAGCATCATAAGAATTTTCAAGAGTTATCAGAGGTATCAAACTACGGTCTAGAAAGCCATACTAATAATGCTGTTGAGGCCGATGATCATGTGGCTCATACTACAGTGAAACGTGTACCATGTGGCTGAAATCAATCATCAAAGCTAGGTCTTAAAGCAAAATAGAATTTAATTCAGTTTGTCTTTTTTGTATTGTTTGTATGTTTTTTCACTAACGAATTAAAATATTATGTATTATTTTCCTTTGTTTTTCTCATGAGAAATGACAAAAATGACGTTGTCGTTAGTACGTTTAAGGATTTACGATAAAACGGAAGATTTCTTATGAAAAAGACTTAATATTTTCGAGGCACATAGAAAAACATTACTTACTCTGCGTTGGAACATACAATAGCAGGGTCTTTTCGCCAGTAAACGGGTAAAGTGGCGTATCTTGATTTTTTGTAATTTTACTGGAGGGCGATTTAAAATGTCTCGTTCAATGTTCTGCTGTGCTACACATTTCAAGATACGTCATTTTCAGAACGTTTATACTTCCGTTAACATAAGGAATTCTGGTATGAAACCATAGTTGATTGAGCAGGTTGAAACTATAGATGATAGTCGTACGACTAACTCAAAATCGCGTTTTCAAGTTACGCCTCTTTGTCCTTCCACAGTATGCTTTATGGATAACTTTTAAGAGGGAAATGGAACATTCATTGTGTTCTTATACTTATTACCACATTCAAAAATTTCGTATAAACAACAAAATTGTTTAATATATTTTTCGATATTTAAAAATATTTATCGAGCATATTTTTTACTTTAACGTCCCACATATGTCTTCTGAAGCTAAGAAATGCGGTGATAATGTTATGGAATGATTATAATGATGGAATCAATAAAATGGTCAGATATGGCAGAACCCCAAGAAAATCTATGTACACGGTGTTTGTCCAGCAGTAAATCCACCTGATGGAAACTAGAATCATACCACGAATCACACGCACTAGCACTGGGACACCGCGACTCATTTATAGAGGGGCGGGTCCAGGACCGACTTCTGGGGGGGGCGGTGAGTTGTCATAATGCTACTTTTAAAGGCCCCAAACTCTGGGATGGATTTTATTCATATATATATATATATATAAAACAAGAAAGTTTCCTCTTCTGGGGGGCAATCGCCCCCTCCCCCCGGATCCGTCCCTGCTAGTAAGCCGGTGTAATCTAGGGAAACGGTCTGAGGCTCTCGACTGATGAAGGTAAGGCAAAATCCATCGTGGCTTCGAAAATGAAAATAAAATCTCACAGTTCAACGTCTCAAGATTATGTCCTTTCGGCTAAGGGAGACGGATGATTAAATCAAGTAAATGGCGATGGAAGAATTGTTGAAATGAGAATGAGGGAGGAAACGGCAGTACCCCGAGAAAGTCCACAAGCACAATTTTGTCCACCACAAATTTACTTGGGCAGGGATCGAGCCAAGGACCACACACAGCAGAGGTAAGCGCTCTACCACTGACATTATTGCTTATAGCCCTACTTAAGAACATGAGCGTTTTAACTGTTCTCGATAAGTATATGTTCATGTCCCTGTGTAATTAGGTAATGGTTAAATCTCGGAATAAGGATACTCAGGTATTCAGGCAACTCGTTCTGGTGTCGCAACCGAAGAGAGTCCGGAAGCTGACAATTCTGAATGGAATCTTTAGTTTTCTCTGTTCAACAAAGTGAATGTCTGAATGGGACCTTTACATATACATTTTGGCCAACTTCTTTTTTCACTTTCTTATTGATTATCGATTATCCTCGTATAAGTTGTCCTCGCTAGCTAGAAATTTGGTTAAATAAACAATTTTCACACAAAGGACAAAAGGCTAGATGTACTTCCATGAAAAATTATCATTTCCTAACTTTCTTTTTTAGTTTAACGTTTCATATTCTTCACAAATGCTAAGGGAGATGGTGATGATGAGATGCATGATAATAGTGGAATGAAGAAAGTAAAAGGAAACGGGAGAACTCCGAGAAAACGCACATACACGGTATTTGCCCATCACAAAGTTGAGTTTCCGCGGACTGAGATCGAATCAGGGAACCGTTACACCACAGTGAGCGCTCTATCACTGAGCCACCACGGGCCCCATCCGTTCCTAACAATCAATCTGCTAGTGATAGTACAATACAGGATGATGATGATGTTAATTACCCCATAAATCAACCTTGATGTTAATTACCCCATAAATCAACCTTGTCCTCACAGGTGCAGTGTGTTTTACGTAAATATTAATAATTTACAGCAGAATCATCCATACTATAAGATTTTACAAGTCAGTTTCTTATTCATTTAGCTACAATATTGTTCTATAGAATTTTATTTACAAATATTTTGTTATAAGTTCGAAGACCGTAGAATTCAACATACGATGAGAAATCAAGGAAAACATGATTGTTCTATAGGCGGTGGTGGCCAGATTGGATATAGCAGCCATATTGAATGAAGCTCAAGATGGATGTTCGAGATCTTCCTTTTAGGATGTTACTATGCTTGATGAGTGGAAACTATCCTGCAAATTTCATTAAACTACTAATTTTTGCTGGGTTTGTCAAAATTTTCCCTTACATATTGAACTATTTAATAAAAGAGCGAGGAATAGTTTCAAGAGGAAATGTTAGATATTATTGAGGTGCAGGACTACCAACATATGTGAGCTAAACCAAGTTTTTTTAAAAAATCAATTTTCGCCTAATAATAAAATTAACTCTGCGTCATCACTTTGATTAACGTTTGCATAGATAGGAGGCGAATCTTGGCGAATCTTGAATAGGCGAAACTTGAAGCCCGAATAAAACGTGATTGCAGATGTTTGTAAAGAATCTTCTATAGTGTTCTACTACTTAGATAAAGTGAGACAGCATGTTTCGAATCTTTCCTGGAACTGAGAATTTTATTTGAATTTATTGTCATCAGCGAAAAAGATTAAAGGAAGTGTTTAACATTTTGAATGTAACCAGTATACTGAAACTGCAACATTAAAAACAATCTATGCAATCCCATACTAAAATAGCTATTCATTACATGCAATGTTTTGTGTTAGAGTTTCTTTCCATTCAAACTAATAATTTCATACGTAAACAATAACTTGTTAGTGCATTAGAAACACTATATTATATTCTGCTCTGCCAAGAATACCGATCTCCCCCAAGTGTTTGGGCGCAACCACTCAAATTTACCATTTTCCTTCGATATTTACCACTCAAGCTAAAACTTCTGCTCCCCCCAAATTTACCCTTTACAGTCTGACTGTACCATTTTCAATGAAAAATTATCCCCCCCAAATAATCTCATGAGCATAATCTGCACCGTAAAACCCGCCTGTGTGCACCCATGTTCACTACTGTTTGTGAAAATCGCAAAATCAAGAAGAAATAACACCAATATGTCCAAATTATTTGTACGGAAAGATATGATGTACGAACGATCAGTGACGACTTCAGAAGATTTTCTCCGGGGTGAGGAATGTCAATGCATTGGGGATGAAAGCCAGATCATGAAAATACTGGGAATCTTCATCGAGCATAATAGAATATATATGGACCAGGGGAAAAATTCATCTTTGCAAACCATTGGAGAAGTGCCGCTAGAGTGTGTTTAACCAAAACATTAAGATAGTAGAGTGTGAACAAGCAAACAGAAAACCTGTGGACACTAGTTTCAATGTCTCATTAACGTCAAAGGGTTCAATATAAACAGATGAACAAAGGCTGGTTTTAGATCCCAAGTTGCGCCCATGAGAATATTTGTAGGACACAATTTTCCATTGAAAATAAAACTGAAGAAACTGAATTTCGAGGGGGAAAGGAAACATTTGGAACTAAATGGTGAATTAGAGGATAGAATGGAAAATTTGGGGGAGAATAGTAAATTATATATAGAAAACACATTTGGGGAAGAAAGGTAAATTTGGGAAGGGAAGTAAATTTGTGGGAGAAAAGTAAATTTGGGAAGAGAAGTAAACTTGGAGACGAATAGTAAATTAAGCGTAGAAAGGAACATTTGGGGAGAAAGGTAAATTTGGGAAGAGAAGTAAATTTTGGGGAGGATAGTAAATTAGGCGTAGAAAGGAAAATTTGGGGGAGAAAGGTAAATTTGGAAAGAGAAGCAAATTTGAGGTAGAATTGGAAATTAGGAGTAGAAAAGTACATTAGGGGAGAATAGTAAATTTAAGAAGATAAATAACTTAGGCGTAGAAAGGATCATTTAAGGGAGAAAGGTAAATTTGGGAAGAGAAGTAGATTCGGGGAGAATGGTAAATTGGATGTAGAAAGTAACATTTTGGGAAGAAAGGTAAATTTGGGAAGAGAAATAAATTTGGAGAAGAATAGTTAATTAGACGTAGAAAACAATATTTGTGGGAGAAAGGTAAATTTGGGAAGAGAAGCAAATTTTTGCGAGAATAGTAAATTAGTCGTAGAAAGGAACATTTGGGGGGGAAAGATAAGTTTGAGAAGAGAAGTAATCTGGAGAAGAATAGTAAATTAAGCGTAGAAAAGAACATTTGGGGCAGAAAGGTAAATTTGGAAGTAAAACAAATTTAAGATAGAGTGGTAAATTAGGAGTAGAAAATAACATTAGGAAGAGACAAAAAAAATTGAGAAGTGAATTTAGGAGAGAATAGTAAATTAGGCGTAGAAAGGAACATTTGGGAGGGAAAGATAAATTTGGGAAGACAAGTAAATCTGGAGATGAATAGTAAATCAGGCGCAGAAAAGAACATTTGGGGAGAAATGTAAATTTGGGAAGAGAAGTAAATTTTGGGGAGAATAGTAAATTAGGCATAAAAAGGAACATTTGGGGGAGAAATTTAAATTTGGAAAGAGAAGTAAATTTGGGGAAAAGAGGTAAATTTGGGAAGAGAAGTAAATTTAGAGAAGAATAGTATATTAGGCATAGAAAAGAACATTTGGGGAGAAAGGTAGATTTGGGAAGAGAAGTAAATTGAGGGACAATAGTAAATTAGGTGTAGAAAGGAATTTTTGAGGAGAAAGGTAAATTTGGAAAGAGAAGTAAAAGGGAGAAGTTTGAGAGAGAAAGATACATTTTGCAAAAGAAGTAAAATTGAGGGAGACTGGTAAATTTCGGGGAGAAACATTTGGAGACAGAATAGTGAATTCGCTGTAGAATGATAAATTTGGGTGAGAAAGGTAAATTTGGAGGAGGTAGGAACATTTAGGAGCAAAATGGTAAATTGGGGGAAGAACAGTATTGTAGGTAGAGTAGTAAATTTAGGGGTAAAATTGTAAATTTGGTGGAGAAAGATAAATTTAGGGACAGAAAGGAACATTCAGGGTTACAATGGTAAATTTGAGGGGAATAATAAAATTGGAGGAAGAATTATAAATTTGGGGGTAGAAAGGAATATTTGAGGAGAAGAATGATAAATTAGGAGGGTGTAATGATAAATTAGGAGGGTAGAATGGTAAATACCGAGGTAGAATGGTAAATTTGGGGATCCCAATCCCCAATCCCAGGAAATAGGTACCCCTGCAGATGACTGCATTCGAACGGGATGATGGCCTACGGAGAGACAGCCTTTTGTACTGTCAAATTGGTGTGCGTACCGAACATGTCTACACAACGGTGACACATCTATGGAAACAATGGACTGAAGAGGACCGTACTCTGCGATAATCTAGCAATGTGAACACACCACGATAATCGATAGGCATTTTGGCCGCGACAGACAGTACAGTGTAATGTCCACTGTTAGTTCTAAGCTAAAATATGGTAAGAGTTGTAACCTTGTTTGCGTCTAGGATTCGATGTTGTCTGCTGAACACTACTGGCGACTTGCCTTGATTCAAAATCATAAACGTGTTATCATACATTGGGCTCGGGAGAACTTCGCTATTGTGCTGACTGACAGCAAAGTTGTGTTATCAGACGAGTACGATCCAACCCATCTTTTGGTGATTTAAGGTATCGTAGCAGGCACTATCATACTGAGCGCAATCTTCGAGCGTTCGTATCGAGCGCTAAAGTGGCTGTTCTTGGATATCTGATGGGTGAGATGCCCTTGCGTACCATACGTGATCTTGACTGCTATTTATTGAGGGCAACCTCACCTCGAAAATTCATGAATTCATACCTTTCTTAAAGCAATCTAAATGTCATATTTCAGCAGGATTAGACAAGGCCATAGGTATAGCAGAATGTGTAAGGCTTCTTCAAGCACGGACTGATACCACAGTTTACCTACTCTGCACATTGACTGACATGGCACCTATCGAATATGTATGGGATAAGATTATTTGGAATCTTGTATCTCAGGGTTCTCGAACAGACTGTCTTGTCGATTCATATACAAACAGCGTGGCAGGTGGTTCTTCAACACATCCAACGCATTTGGTTCGATACTATGGCGTATAGGGTCTGATTGTTGAAAGTTGTGGCTTCGCGTCATACTGATTTATTAAGTTTACAGATAGGAGTGCCTATGACCCCCAGGACATCTCCAAATTTATTTTTCTCCTACCCAAAATTACTATTTTAGCCCCTCCCCAAATTTAACATTTAACCGCAAATTTAATTATGTGGAATAAATTTATTTTTCTCACCAAATATACCTTCCTACCCCCTAAAATTTATAATTCTTCAGTATGATTGTATCATTTTCAATTAAAAATTATTCTTCCAAATCATCTCATGGATGCCACTTGCGCCCTAAAGCCCACCTGGGGCGCCATTGTTTATAGGTGTTGTATAGTCCTAAAATAGTAGACCTAATAATTTTTGTAGTTGTGCAATGAATTTGTGATACAACTTTCATTCCATTCACACTAGTCTTTCTTGATGTTACAATTTTCATAAAGAGTGGTGTGCAATAATTTTTTGTTCAAAATTTATTTCCTTTCTATGTGTTGGCCATTTTACAATGGTATCCATGGGGGTCAAAATAGACAGGTTCTACTGTCCAGGAGAAGCCTTCATTTTCTGTACGTTCGTCAATTTTCCTTTTCTGCCCCACGTACACTGGCGTCCCTGGCATGTAAAATTTGGGGGGGACATCGAAGAAAGTGATTAAAATGGTGCTACCTAGCCCAACCTATTTATTATCTTCGATTTCGTTTGTTACCTTTCTACTTCAAAATATTGGGGGGGACGCGACCCCCTCGTCCCCCCCCACCAGAGACGCCTATGCCCACGTATACACGCCACTGCTATTACACATATATTTATCACAGTTAATTATTTTTTGCTCGTTGCATTGAAGCTGTTTTGGCTTATGCCTCGTGCTAAAAAGCAGCCCTGACTTCCTTTGATAGCGGAAGTAAGTTTTCCTGCATACAATCGATGGAGAGGTCACGGGTTCATGAACACAAGAGCTGTTGTCTCCACATAAATACAATGCATTAATTGCGTGTCAATGAATATCATCCATTCTTAAAGCATCAAAGACCTCGTTAAAGAAACTAGGAACAGTAGATCTATGTGTCTGCAGCAAGCTTCAAAACAAAAAGATCACTTACGTTTAAAAATAGAATGCGGTAAAACTGTTCAATGATGATTCAACAGTATTTCCATATGAATACTGTTTAAAATTCAGGGAGATTTCCACAGTATGTCCACAAAATGTCCTTAAAATTCAACAGACGTAGCTTGTACAATGTCTTTCAGCCTGTTAGTGAATGATGGAAAAACAAGTAGAAATGCCATTGTAGAACACTGGAACAAATTTGGATTGTATGCAGTGATATTTTTTCAATTAATATTGAAACCGGAAGTGGAAGCGGACTTCTGTTACTTCCGGTTTTAGTAGAGGGTTAAGGAGAAGGTGGAGATCTAAATATTTTCTTGGAACGCATAATCGGTTCCGAGCAATCGCTTCTTGCTATCTACTATCGATTTTTTATTCTATAGTGATCAACGTTAAAATTTGAAATGGTTGATTTCTATCATTTCAAATTTGAATATTACTTCCATCAACCCACTCAAGTTCTTTGTCCAAAATTGCGGAAAAGCTAAATTTCAACACGGAAAAAACAATGGAGTGACAGGCCACATCAATGTAAAAAGGAAATCATACACATGCAATCAAAAAATGCGTATTTCATCGATGTGCAATGAGTGAGCAAGAAACTTCCTACAGGGTATAGTTCCTAGACATGTCTTCAATAGAATTCTATTTTCTTTTTCTTTTTTTTTTTAAAAAAAGTATTACCTATTTTAAAACTTCTTCAGTGACTACGATCTACAATAATCCCACCTTAAGGCAGTAGTTCTCAACCTTTTTTGACTGACGACACACTATACATGGACATCGCGACACACTTGTTTGATGTTTTTATTATAAATAATAATAATAATAATAATAATAATAATAATAATAATAATAATAATAATAATAATAATAATAATAATAATAATAATAATATATTATAATAGCGAAAGCTTTTTATTTTTTATAATGACTCAATATGGCACAGAGTATATTGCTAACGCTGGAAGTGTTGACTGGTACAGTCTGTCTCCATTTTAAGTAATTATTATTAAATTCTTCATGATTTTTAAATTCTAAAATTTCGCAACATACCTTATTGTGTCGGGATACATCAGTTGAGAACCACTGTCCTAGGGTACGGTTATGAATAATGTGTTGTTCTTGCACAAATTACGTTAGATAATAAGATGTAGTTATCTTAAAGAGTTAAATCAAACTACTCGCAAGGAATGCATATTAATTTTATGTAGCTACAAATCCCAATTCCAATTATTAAATGTACAGAAGTATCACAACTTGATTATTTAATATGACTCCCTCTGACAAATCACCATTCTCCAATCTTACATTGAAATATTCACTGAATACTGTCGAATCCCTCTCACGTTCTACTGATCACAGTCTTTGTCATTAAATCGAATTTTGCCAACCATTGAAACCAGTATTCCCAAACTTCGTTGCCTGATCCCTCTTCTTCGTAACCCTGCATACTTCACGCACACCATTTTTTCACGCTCGTTGGTGAACCATTTTTGCAATTTGAGATTTAACAACGAATTCTCAAATCGTCAATAATAATAATAATAATAATAATAATAATAATAATAATAATAATAATAATAATAATAATAATAATAATAATAATAATGATGATGATGTCTGGAGTCCTTCGTGGCTAAGCGGTTAGCGTACGTGCCTTTGATGTGGAAGACTTGGGTTCGGATTCTCAGCGGGAGCAAATGTTGTTCGGATTCCACGTTAAGCTGTAATTCCACGTCTCATATAGCCTCAATGCTGAAAGGGGCGCTAAATTGAAAATGAAATCAACGAGCGAAACCTCTGTATAACATTGTAATGCAGTAGTATTATTATCAACTTTGTTCTTAATGGAATCACAGTTTTTAATCAATAGTTATTTGGTGTTTTTCTGGTATTTAATTTAACTCATCCCTGTTACAAGATCCGCAATATTTGTAATTTCAAGTGTAGTTTTTTTTTTTCTATGAATAGCTTGTACTCCCTTGCTCACTCTTCATTTCTCATTATCACCATCTCCTTTAGCCTAGCTGACATAACTGTGGAATGTAAAACTAAAGATTTCATTTTCATTTTCTTCACTTTCCTGTCCCTCCCAGGAAGATGCACTCATCAGCTAGGAAGTTACACTAAAATTAACTTATCTAATCTAATATGAATAAAATAAAGAGTTTTTGTGTGTGTGTGTGTGTGTGTGCGGCCTCGAGATCAGACAAGTGGACCGAGAGTTACCAAATTTTGGTCACGAGTACCTTAGTCCAGGCCTCAGACGGGGCTCTTTTTTTAAAATCGAACCAGGGGAGCATTTACCGGGACATGTAAAACTAGTAGAAAATGACCGATGTTAGTGTGAAATTCATATATTTCGCGGTCGCTGAGATCAATAGTGAAACTCCAATCGCATTAACTTATAAATTAATCCCATTCGACTGCGGGCTGGGGGTCAAATCGATAGTTTATGTAGTCGCTGAGATGAATGATGATACTCTCACAGACGTTGATTTTCAAATACAGTTTCCATCGGCTGGGGGCCAGAGGCGTTTTCTTTTCTTAATCGAACCAGGGGGTCTCAGGGGGATATGTAAAAGTAGTAGAAAATGACCGACATTTTTTTCCCCTTTCATTGATCAGTTTGTTTACATAGATATTTTACCTGACCCATGCGAAGAATGGGTGTTTCAACTAGTACCTAATAAATTTTATACTTTTATACAAATTTTAAAATTGGTTTGATACAAATGTTACACATATCTTTTTTCTCAACATTCTTCTAATTTCAATGACCCGTTTCCGTTAGCAGAAAGTCCTATTTCTGAAACATAACACGACAACTGGATTTCCACCGGATGCCCAAATGAAATGAAATGAAATATTTGAGTTTTACGTCCCACGATTATGCCGGTTAGGCTAAAGGAGACGGTGATGATGAGAGATGAGTGAATTGGTGGAATGAAGACAGTGGGAGGAAACGGGAGAACCCCAAGAAAACCCATGAGCACGGTGTTTGTCCACCACAAAGTTCACTTGGCGGAGGCTGGGATCGAACCCAGGACCGCAAGCACCAGAGGTGAACGCTCTACCACTGAGCCACCGCGCCCCCACCGGATGCCCAAGTCACATGCACTAGTAAAAATGGAAGTTTCTGTGTACTTACCAATTTCTCGGGACTGTCGTCCCTTCGAAACCCACTACAACTTCCAGTTTCAATATTGATTTACATCAGTGTTGGGTAAGTTACTTGTAAAAATGTAACGCGTTACAAGTTACTTTACTTTCTCTTAAAATGTAACGCGTTAGTAACGCGTTCCTTGCCCCCCAAAAGTAACTGTTACTTTACTTCGAAAGTAACGCGTTACTAACGCGTTACTTTTAGGTCCGAAACTTTAAAAATGTGGAAAAAAATTGTCTTCAATTTTCCGTACTACTATTACTACCGCTATTATTATTATTATTATTATTATTATTATTATTATTATTATTATTATTATTATTATTATTATTATTATTATTATTATTATTATTATTATTATTGTACGTTCTGAATCACTTTGCAAGGACAAATTTTTACTTGATATATGAACATTTTCATATAATGTAACATTGATAAAATACCATACTGCGTTACTCGTAGGGATGGACACTAGCGAGTTCGATCGAGTTTTCTTTGATACTCGATTCGACTAAAAACAGACATCTTTGAGCTCGACCCGAAAACTCGACTCGAAAAATTTCCTCCAACTCGACTCGAATTGGGGTCGAATTCCGAGTCGACTCGAGCCAAATCCGGTGTGTAGTTTCGAGTTCATTCTTCAAGTATATTACATAGACAGTATAATTATTATCAATGACACTCTACTACTACAACTTTTATTATTATTATTATTATTATTATTATTATTATTATTATTATTATTATTATTATTATTATTATTATTATTATTATTATTATTATTATTAATTATAACAACACTGTATATAAAAAGAAAGATAGGCGGTTTGTATTTGAGTACTAAAAAACTAGTTGATTGCCAACCTCGGTAGTCGTGAAGTCTAGGAGTCAAGGACATTGTTCACGAGATTCTGAATTTGGGTTGAGGGTCTAGGTTGAGTATTCGGGCTCGAGCCAAACATTGTTAAAAGTTATAGGGCACTGGCCAAATATCTTCAAAACTGCTCGTCTCGGGTTTAGAATTGTCAACGACTCGAGCAGCTCGGCTCACAGCTTATTCACTATCGACCCGAACCGAAAAGTGAGCCGAGCCAACAGCTCATCAAACCGACTCGGCTAGAGCCCTCGGCTTAGTTCAGCCGAACCGAGCAAATGGCTCATCCCTACCAAGCCAGCTCGAGCCGATGGTTCACCCCAAGTGAGTCGGCTCGAGCCATCGTCTCAGTTGAGCCGATCCGAGCTGAGCTTGTTATAAAAAATCTCTTGTGGTCTCGTTATCGAGACGAGACGAGATGCGAGCAGTGTCCTCTCTCGTGAGCAACACTAGAAGTATTCCATGGCTTTCGTTTTCCAGTGTAATCAGGCCATGATTTCAAGACGACTTAAAACGAACGAGCCATTTATCAAACTCGACTGGACTCGAAACTCGACGCGAAAAACTGAATCGGCTCGGAACTCGACTCGAGGATATTACCCTTGACTTGACTCGAAACTCGACTTGAATTCGAGTCGAGTCGAGTTTTAGTTTGACTCGTGTTCATCCCTATGCGTTAGAAAAATGGTTGCTTATTATTATTCTGCTAAACTAATTATAGGCCTATAATAATAACAATGTTGTTATGTAAAATTAAAAATAAAGAATATAGATAAACATTACACTACTCTACAATCAACGGGACTCTAGGATAAGCAAACTGATCTGAAAGAACTCCAATATTACGTCCATCAACAAACTATTTTCTAGGAATAAAGTAGGCCTGCTCATCAAAACAGTTTATTCACATTACCCCTTACTGTAAATCGTAAATTATGGTACCCTAGCTTTTGATAAATATTTTCCGCCGGGGCACTTCAGACACTTTACTTTTAAATTCTGTCCACCATCATCCTCAGCTCTTAAGAAAAAAGTATTCTTTTAAATGTTCGAAGGTAAAATATTTTCGTTCTCCATCTTTATAAAAACAACACCAATCAAAGTAAAATAGACTACCGGTATCATTGGACTCACAGTTCACTCTTTGATTGTATTGATTTGGAGCTGTCAAAATCGACGACAAAATCTTCCAAGTGCTTGCAACCAGTACACGTGATTTTCCTAAGGCTGTCCTCATCTTCAAAAAACAGCAAGTGGCACTACGAACTTATCTGTTTCTCTGTGTGTCTGTGACTGTCGGTCACTGACATACGTAGTTCATGCTCGACTGTTTCATTCTGAGAAATTCACTTACAGGAAAGAAACATTTGTTTCCAAAAAAAAAAATATATATATACATATATTGTAGTTACTCATCCGAAATGTAACGCGAAAAAAGTAACGCAAACTAGGTACGTTACTTAAAAATTTGTAACGCGTCACCGTTACAGTTACTTTGGAAAAAATGTAACGCGTTACTAGGAAACGTTACTTAAAAAGTAACGCGTTACAAGTAACGCGTTACTATCGTTACGTTACTCCCCAACACTGATTTACATAGAGCGATATGGTGAGAAATCTTTTTTTTTTTTAATCGATTAAACGTTCTAACAACAAGTACCATCTTTTCTCTTAACCCTCTATTCAAACCAAAGTTGCCGATATCAACTAGTTCCGGTTTAACTTTGATCTGTATGGAGTAAAAACGATAATAGATAGCGAGAAGCAGTTTTTTGCATTCAATTAAGCGTCCCAAGAACATATTCTATCTTCGCTCATATTACTATACTATTGATTAATTATTTACTATATATTACTATATCTCAAACTCGGAGGGGAATTTCCTCCCTCAATCCTCCTAAATGACGCACCGGGACTTGCTTAGTGATCACCTGAAATGCTTTTCTGTGGAGAATTTTGTTTCGCAATTTATGGGTCATGAAAATTGAGGTTTTGGATTTCGAGTAGTCACTTCCAACTCCTGAATGTATCACATAGAAGAGGGTTTTTACCGTGACAATCAGGAGAAAGAGAACAGCTTGGGCCAAAAAAAAGTTGGAAGAGATCGGGTTGTGTAGATGGAATGGAATAAAAGAAGTGTTGGCAGCAGGCCCGCAACTAGAGGGGGGCCAGCGCGGCCTGGCCCCCCCTAAACTTTTCATGGCCCCTCCAGACCTCAATACAAAATGCTTTTATTAATAAAAAATCACAATTTAAATATTTCTAAGAGAATTTTTAATGACTTGACGCCCTATCTTATTTATGCCCCCCAAACTTCTGCGTCTGATTGCGGGCCTGGTTGGCAGTGTACTCTTAGTGATGAATCCACAAGTAGTATAT
Source organism: Thermobia domestica (assembly GCF_964235325.1). NCBI lineage: Eukaryota > Metazoa > Arthropoda > Insecta > Zygentoma > Lepismatidae > Thermobia > Thermobia domestica. Next base: position 272,296,747 of record NC_137456.1, on the reverse strand, counting down.
CTGCAAAATCATCGACTATTTGCCTGTTATCACTGTCTTGTATGAACGCTAGCTTTGCTGCTTTCTCCTTGCTCTCTCTCTCTCTCTCTCTGTGGTTTATTCATAATACGAACAGCAAACTGTAACTGATTATTCAGTAGGAAATGGCTAATCTAAAGTATATATTGTACGCAATCTACTGAAGTCATCCAAAACTGACTAAATTTGGCGTTGTGGTAAACCTTAACTTGTTTAATATATGAGTGAAATATTTTTCTCTATAAATATTTGATTATCAAGTTATGAACTGTCAAAGATGGGTTTTGGGCTCAGTCAATTTTTGGCAAAATAAATTCTATTTAGGACAGGAATTAGGAGAAATACATTGTATAGAACAAACCTGTCACGTAAACGTTAAGTAAACTACTTGTCCACTCGAGCGTCCGGCTTAGTGTACCCTATAAGTTAAATTCATTCTTAATTAACAGCTGTAATTCTTTACAGATTTAGCGTTTCCTTTCTGAGATTGACCTTCTGGATTGACAATCACTCCAATAATCATATTTATGGAACTAGACGGGCAAGGAATAGCACACGTAGCGACATTTATTAGTGTCAGTCAGGCAAGAGGTAGCACTGGTAGTGACATGTATTAGCCTTAGCCAGATAAGAGATAGCACACGTAGCGACAACTATCAGCATCACACAGACTGAGACATTTGTCTTTTTTTATTGGGATGCAGTGTGTACTTCCCTTAAGGATTTGCTAAATTCAATGAAGGATTATCTTTTTCACCAACTGTGAAACTCACTACATTCTGTGTAACAATAGAGCAAAAATGATTTTCTACGAACTGTATCTGTAACGTACCATTTCGTACAAAATGTTCCTTTCATGTTATATATTTAAAAAAAAACACGTACACAAATATTGTTATTCTTCTTTACTCTTTCACTTCACCCTTTTGATCCTGAATACAATCATAGTAATGCTCAAGGACAATAAATTAATAATCAGAATTGACGCATTATTTTAAACATATATACGTATTTCATGTACAAATAATGGAAAGATTCTCATATATGTCTCTTATAATGCATGTTCAGTTGCACGTCATGCTATTTCATCTGACTGAAATTACGTCACTGATTTTTTAAAAAATAACTATATAACTGTAATTTTGTTGCAAGCTTAAAATTTGCTCAACTTTAAAGATAGAAATTGTATGTTGCATACAAATATAGTAATTTATATCCATTTCCGATTTGACATAAACTTTCTTTCCTGTGGTAAGTATCTAATAAAACCAATTCTTTTGTTATCTTCCCATTAGGGCAAAATCCAATATCTTATTAATAAAATGTAAAAATTTATCTTTACGTCTAGATGTATACTGGTAACAGCGTACTGAGTGTCAGAAATAGAGTAAAACTTCTGTCTCTCAAGTTCGGATTTAACCTTGGGGAGCAGAAAGAAATCTGCTGGAGCTAGACCGGGAGAATAAGGGGGAAGCCCCAATCAGCAGCTTGGTAGGTAAAAACTGTCCGCAAGCGAAAAAAATGCACCAGAAATTAGTCGAGAAGATGATGATGGTGATGTTCTTCGAGTAGGCAGGGGTTGATTTACAGGGTCACACCATCACAGCAGCAGTTTACAAAGACATTATGGATCACTTCTTGAAGATACTTTGACGTGTGTAAGACCGGAAATTATTGATTTTCACGAGTGACTCCTCAACAACAACGCACTTTGTCACAAGGCAATTGTTGAGTAGTTTTGGGCCAAGAAGCGTGTTATCGGCATCAACCAATCCCTTATTCAGTATTTAAAATATGGATCAAAACAGAAAGAAATATTAATTTTATTACAGGTACAGAATAATTAACAAACATTAACAAAATCATTCTTTTGGCACGTGAATAGGCCAGAATTTTCTCAAGGGCTCAAGAAGTAGTTTTTGTTCTCCTTAGTAGTTTATGATGTTGACATCAATTCAGAAATTCACAAGTAACAGATTGAGCTTGACATTGTGTCGTTCAAAGAAGCAATATATATATATATATATATATATATATATATATATATATATATATATAAAGTGTCCCAGGAGGAAGGGGCAATATTTTGGTAAATGATAGTATGGGTGATTCTAAGGAAAAAAGTTCATATGAACATAGATCCTAATCTCAACGGTTTGAGAGCTACAAGTTGTAAACTTTTTTTTTTTTTAACTTTATATTGATTATTGCTCACCCTGTAGTTAGTCTACAGAGGTGGTACATAACGGATTTGAAAGGTGATGAAATGACCTTTCCAATGATATGCAATATGTGGCATTGGTATCTTTGAAAGAGAAGTTATTGAGGGATATTTTGGAATTAGTGTTGCCATCCTATTTCTTTACATAACCTTAACTTTCTCAAATTGCCCTCAATAGCTTCCCTTCCGAAGACAATACTGTCACATGCTGCATACCGTTAGAAAGGTCATTCTATTATCTTTCAAATCCGCTGTGTCTTACTTCTGTAAAATAGTTACAGGGAGAACTATACGCAACAAAATCAAAAATGGTTCACAACCTGTAGCCCTCAAACCATTGAGATTAGGACCTATGTTCATATGAACTTTTTTGCTTAGAATCACTCATACTACCATTTCCCAAAATATTGTCCCTTCCTCCTGGCACATTCTATGTTTCGATATTTATTGTAAATTGAACTTTTCTGTCATTTTATGTTTCAATGGGCTATAATTCCCACATAAAAGAAATTAAACATGTTATGTTTTAAACATAAGGATTTTAAAAATACTTTGCTATACGCGAGAAAATCAGTTCGTAGAAGAATAAGTGTTACTCTTCTTGCATGAGTTCTATTATCACTAGACATCTGATTTTTATGCACTCAAAATTCATCATATATGCATGCAACTATGCTATTAGATGTATTAAAATATTCATAGCAATACAATAACAGAGAACACATTCAAACATGCAGTAAAGTTGATAGAAATATATCGTCAACTATTTGACGAAGGATCGTAATCTCAAAATCTCACTTGTTCAGACATAAAGAAAGAAATATAATTCCATAGAGGAGAAGAAAGTTAAATATGCAATAATTGATGAATAATTTCATATAATTATTATCTGGAGTAGGTGACGAGTTATTACATATTCAAATGCTTTCCTGTTCACCTAATTATTATTTCTTTCTTTGTGTCAAAGTAAGTTTTTGATATACGACCCTTCGTCAAATAGTTGACGTAACATAGAAGACGTACTTTACGTTTCAGGGATTTGTCTTCAGAATATTTTAAATCATATTTACAACTTCCGTACACTAAATTTTTAAAAACATATATAGACTATGAGATTAAAATGAACACAGTGATATGAGAACACAATTTCTAGTTTTCCTTCACAATTGTATTTTGGAATCCATTACTTTGATGGGCCTCACTTGTCTCATGTTTCCACTGTATAAAAATTAGTTTTCGTTTTTCAGGATTTACTACTTTTTAATTAACCTTACAGTATATCAGAAGACGCTTCTCTACATTTTCTGGTGTCAATTTTGACGTTAGGAGCCAGAAAATGACCTGTCAGGATCAATTGATGTTAACCGAACAACAGTTATAGAGAGGAGCAAGTTTAATATCTATCTTCTGGGAGGTTGGAATAAACCCTTGAAAGTATTTTCCCAAGGCTTCAGTTGTTTTATAATCAGAGTTTCTGGCAAAAACGTTCATCAATTTCTTTCTTATAGAGCGCCCGAATTCACCAGGAACTAACTAGATGTCGTGCTTAACTCAAGCTAAGCAACCATCGAGTCTCTTGTTTCTTAATTGTTGTTGACAAGATCTTAAAATGAGTCTTTATGATTATCAGATTTCTATTAACATCTTGAGAATTGAAAGCTTCTTTGATCTGCTGATCAGTTGCTAACAATGTTAGTCCTCCATAAACCAGTCATTCCTCCATCCTCCCATCCAAAAAAAAAAGCCATTTTATTGGATAGACATTTAAATGCACAGAAAATGCAATTTAAAATACAATCTGAAATAAAAACTTAAAAATATGGTGAATATGGCCTTAAATATTAATATGCATTAACATTTAAAATATGCATTTATATGCACTAAAAACTTCAAATTTGAACTCTGTTATTATCAATAGAAACCATTACCAAGTTCAACAGAAACGCATATGAGCAAACAAAATAGACTATGCCTTTGCATAAAAATTTGACGTCTAATTATCACTGCTGGGTTTATTGAACCTTTACCATTTGTATAGATGTCATAAAACTTGTAAATCTGTCTGCAGAAACGTTAAAATTTCATTTCTTTCTTTTCTTTTTAACCGTAATAAGACTTCTTGTATCCCAATGATGAGCCTGAGAATATAGATTCCCAGGGTAGGGCACTCATCTCCAGTTCTTGTTCCAATCATACTTTGCTCTCCACCCCCAGAATTTGCCACTTCATTCCACTCCAGAGCTAAGAGAAATCAAATCAGTTTAGCGTCCTTTTCACCACAAGGGCATATTTGACAGTGGACCTGCAGCTTTACCACATGACCTCCCACAGGAAATCGAATCCAGGTCTTCCACATCAAAGGCCCGTACACTTACCATATAGTGACGAGGGAACTCTATAAAACAAATTGTTCTTACATACAGTGGCGGCGGTTGGACGTTAAAAGTGAGGGGGCAAGACATGATCTGAATATTTGTATATAAATGTTAGTTTTCCTGGTTGTTTCTAACATTTTGTTTGACGAAAGGTTGTATAACTAATAGGATACTATATTTTCAGTTAAAATACCGTATATCGTATATAATAGTTTATTAAGTAAATTGAGAAGAACAACGCAAGTAGATACTAGCCCTTTGTACTCTTAAACAACGAAAGTGTAAGAAGAGATTTGATTCCTTGCTCATGAACATCTTAAAATTCTGTCTGGAAAATTGTGTGATCAGATTATTTAATAAATTTGCAAAACAAATAAATAGAAAGGATAATATTAATCATAGTAATGAATAATGATGCTTGTTTTGCAAAAGTTATATTGAAACTGAGGATTAATGAAAAACTTAATATTTAATTCCACACATGCTATTAAATGTATGTTATTACTCTTAGAAAATGAAAGACAGTAAATACTACAAGCATATGCTACGACATTTAAAGAAATATTTGCTTTTGCAACTTCTTGAAATGTGTTCGTTGCCATTAGGTGCAGATTTCATTTTCTTGGAACACATCAAAACACAACAATACTTACAATCCACACTTCAGTTATACAAAATAAACTTAAAACCTAGAATTATGTTCAATTTACTAAATTTTATTCTATATACACTCGTACATCCTTAAACACAACACTTCACTCGTATATTACACTACAAAACAATGGAAAAGGTAGAAGTTGTTTCTTATCACGCTCTTTTTAATCGATATTCCTTACTTTAGAAAGAAGAAAAGACATTTTAGGAACTGTCAATTTTTGTACAATTAAAGAATAACTTGTGAAATAGGCCCTACTTTTTTGCATAATGTTCTTTCGATTAGCTTCAAAGCGGCTCACTAACATATCGAGCTCTTGTAAGAAGAAATGAAAGTATGCTGAAATTGTGCTCCAATAGGTTATTTTTTGGGGTTATTTTCTGTGGCGATTAAAACGCAATTACTGTAGCTTTCTTTACTCCACGGGAAGACAACCAATACGTATTCACGCAACAGCAAATATTATATGGCAGCATGTTTTCCTATTAATCAGTAACACATACAAAATCGTTACATTTCCAAATGAAACTATATACATTAATTGGTTACTTAAAAAAAGTGCGGGGGCAACTGCCCCCCTTTGCCCCCCCTAATCGCCGCCCATGCTTACATATCACTCTTATATAGGATACGTACTTCAGCACGTAATATTAAAATGACGACTATGTCCTTTCTTCTGCCAACTGTGTTTACTCCACATTTGTACATTTTCAAGATTCTTAATTTATAGTATTCCAGTGAAGTTTCTTCCCATTTTAATATTGTTCCCCTCCCCTCCCCAAATATAGAAGAACCTTCCTCTCCTCTAATACGACGAATCTCTGATTCGATTCTAGGAATGAGAGTTTGTGATTGACAATATCTTATCTGTGAATTTTCTTAAGATTATTCTTGTTTCAAGCAACTAATTCTTCCATCACTATTCGCATGTGCCATTTATCATTTAGCTCCTGTGGTCTAAGTGGCATAATCGTGTGACACTAAAGTAAATTTTAAGTTATATGTTTATTTCAAACAGTTTCTCTAAAGGTAATCTTTCCTTTCTAACACATGTTTATATGTTTCTTTGTCCTCTATAATTCACAATTCGTTTGCAATGAACTTTTATAAACACTACTAAATCTTGGCTCTTGGATCGGGACTTTTTTTTAATATATCATATTCATTAAAATGTGTTTCCTAAGGAGAGACTGGATTCACATGTTAGAAAAAAACTTGAAGAAGGGCTGTGAAGAATATGGGATGAAAAGAAATGTTAGAAAAACAAAAGCCATGGTGATTGGAACGAAGTGACCGGTGTCAAATATAGAAGTAGAACTAGAGAAAATAGAACAGGTGACTAGGTTTCGATGCCTTAATAACATTATTAGTGATGATATGAAGTGTGAACGTGAAATAAAAGCAACGATAGGAATGCCGAAAGGAGCCATTAGGAAGAAGAAAATACTATTTTCTGGAACCTTGAATAAAGAGCTGAGAAAAAGACTCATAAATTAATTCGTGTAGAATATTGTGCTGTATGGATCAGAAACATGGACATTACGCAAAAATGATGAAAAATGACTGGAAATTTTCGAAAATGTGGATGTGGAGAAGAATGGAGAGAATTAGTTGGGTTGAGCGGAAAGCGAATGAAAGGGTGTTAGAAATGATGGGGGAGAGAAGAACAATTTTAGATATTATTAACAAGAGAAACTGGTTAAGACATTGTCTAAGAAGGAACTGTATCATAAGGGACGTGTTAGAGGGTATGGTAGCAGGAGGAAGCGGTGAAGGAGACTACAATTAATACGATATAAAAACAGAGAAATCGTACTTGAAAACGAAGAGGTTAGCGGAAAACCGTGGAGCATGAAAGATTCTCAGTTCCAACAAGTGACCTATCAATAATGGCAGAATACCTTGATGATGATGATGATGATGATGATGATGATGATATAAATGCATCTCATGATCGCCTCAAGTTAAGCACATGAATCGTGGTATTTAAAATTAAGTTGACGCGCATCCTAACATTTTCAAATATTATATTTCTAAACTAAGATAGTAGGCGATATCCTTATTTTTTCCTCAGCTTTTAAGTCGATGTTGTTTGTCTCATCATCACAAGAAGATGGCCGAACCATTGTAAATGAATCTTGGGACAGATTTAGCATTTGACATGAGTAGACTTTTTTATCATGTCGCTTTCATTAAAATGCGTATTCTAAAGGAAAAGAGGTGCAAAATTTATGACAAAAATAGAATATCTCAAGAGTCCCTGAATGATTTAAAATCAATTTTTGAGAATAGTTAATAGGGATGCACACGAGACAAGATTTGTGGCTATCTCGTCTCGAAAATATACTGTAAAAGTGATGTCTCGACTCGAAAAATGTATATTTCACTATTGGAAGAGCCGTGTCTCGACTCGAATTTTGTCAGGAAAATCCTGTCTCGACTCGTCTCGTGCGCCTCCCTAATAGTTAACAATTTGGTCTACTATATTTTTACCATTACATTATGATTAAAATGCGTTTCCTAAGGGGTGAAAAAAGATTTGAATTCTTCACAAAGAATAATGACTGTGCCGCTTAAAATGAATGTTTCAACATAGTGCAATCGAAAATGAAAATGAAATGAAATCTTTCAGTTCAACATCAAACGATTATGCCATTTAGGTTAAACGAGACGACGATTAAACCAAGTAAATTATGTCGGAAGAATTGGTGGAATGAGAAAGTCGGAGAAAATAGGAATAGCCCGAGAAACCCCACGGACACGATGTTGTCCACCACAAACTTACTTGGACGGAGATCGAACCAGGGAACGCCCGTACCAGAGGTAAGCGCGTTACCACTGAGCCACCGTACCCCCTTCGTAGTGCGCTTGAATTCAGATGGGCTTTACCATTTCATTTCGGTTCGAATGCAAATCCGAAGGAGAAAAAGGAAGGCTTGAAATATACCTTTCACATATTTTCCTTAGACCTATTCTTGCCTGGCGAAGAACAGGTATTTCACCTGGTGTTAATGTAAAAACATACAAACATAAACATTTTCCACATAATTTACTAACCTACTGACTTAATCACAGATAATAAGTTTCATTCATTCATAATTGAATAGTTTAAAATGCCATTTAATACTGTCTTTTTATAGAAAATTTGTTTAGTTAAGTTATAGAAGAGCACTCCAAAGGTTAAGCATATGTAAATTTTAAATGAAATTTTCTTCTTTAATTAATAATTCATATTTATCTTCATTATTCTTCATTATTCACGAAACGCCATATAAAAATATAATTGGCATATTAGTTTCCTTCTCACATACACGTTCCTACGAAACGCCATATAAAAATATAATTGGCATATTAGTTTCCTTCTCACATACACGTCCCTAACCTTTCTCTTTCTCTTTTTTGTGTGTCTCTTCTTCCTTCTTGATATTGTTGATGACTTTAATTTTATTTATAATACAGTAGTTTACAATCTTTGGAATGTTGAAATTTCATTGAAATATGCACGATGAAGCACAGATTCAAAATTGAGCTCAAAATTTACACTGGAAAAAATGTATTTTTAATACTTGATCTTATTTTCAGTGTTTATCATGGCTAGGGCGACCATACGTCCCGTTTGGACCGGGACAGTCCCGTTTTAGGGGCGTGTCCCTGCCGTCCTGTCAGTAGATGGAAAAAAGTAGTATTTGTCCCGCTTTATGCAAGTGTAACAAGTAAATAACAAACAAGAAGTAAAGGTACTAAACAACAAAGGAAAAAGAATTGAACTAAAATTCCTTACATATAGCAGCATCATGTCCTACTATATTGTAGTTAAATGCTGTTTATATTTTATAGGATATATATATATATATATATATATATATATATATATATATATATATATATATATATATATATATATATATGTGTGTGTGTGTGTGTGTGTGTGTGTGTCTGTTATATTACTACAACATAAATGTATTAGGTATTGCTAAGGTAAACAGGAACTAATTTACGCAATGACCTGTTTCTCATTTCTGATGATTTTTAAAAAGCTGGAACCTGTCCCGTTTTCACCTGAAAATTTTATGGTCACCCTAACCACGGCACATAGATATGTGCATACCCCTACTTCTAGAGAATTTAGTAAAGGGAGCAAACTTGAACATTTTTCCATGTAATGAAATAAAAATGAAATGAAATCTTTCAGTTTTACGTCCCGGGGTTATGTCGGCTAGGCTAAACGAGACGGTCATGATGAGAGATGAATAAAATGGTGGAATGAGAAAGTGGGAGGAAACGGAAGAACCTCGAGCAAACCCCCACACACTGTGTTTGTCCACCACAAAGCTCACTTGGCGCGAACTGGGATTGAACCACAGACTCCATGCACTAGAGGTGAACGCTCTACGTCTGAGCCCTCGCGTCCCCAACATTTTTCCATATTCAGTCATGTACAAATATGAGATACATTGTGTTTAGTTATAGCGTATATACTACTGTTGTCAAAATTAGAATAAATCATTATTCAAAAATTTGAATTATTGTTAATTCGAATGTTCATTATTCGAAGAAAATTAATTATTCAAAAAGTTTTTCGAACAATTATTCGGTTAATGAATAATAATAGTAATGATACATTTCGTGACATATGGTCATATGAACTTTTTTGCTTGTCTACCCATAACGAATCCACCGCTGAAATTTTGCCGTGCCTTTTTGTTACACCCTGTATAGGGGCCATAAAATGTGTAAAACCATTGAATTCAATTTATTTCACGGTTATCATACGTTCTTCTCTCCTATCGTCGCTCGAAAGTAAAAATTTTTTTAAAAAGTTTTATTTGTGGGTAAAACAGTTTAATTAAAAAAGCATTATTTGTGAGTAAAACCTTTATACATTACGTATCTGATATATCTTTTCTTCCCAAAGTAAAACTATTCTCGCAGCTACAAGGTCATTCCCATGATTATAAATCAGTGTAAGTTTCTCTTCCTTTTGACCCAACTGAAGGCCTTTCCAAGGCGTAAAGTTGGTTTCATCATAACGTAATAACAAATTAACGACTTCGTTAAGAAATTTCACAACTTATTTCTAATATACAAGCACCTGTTTTTTTTTTTTTTGTTTTTTTTTAATTATTTTGAATTTCATACAAACCTTTATTTAATAGTTACATTATTCCAATCTTATTTCACTTTCCCTATACTTTTGAATCATTCTTTCTATCTACATAGAGTGATTAAACATATTGATTTATATATTGATTGATTGATTAGTGTATACAGTTCGTTTTAAACACTGAGCCTTTAGGAGACGGAATCTTCTGCTTCTAGTGCGACCAGGATTTGTATCAAAGGAAGTAACACACCATGAATCAAACCCAAGACCAAGTGCACAGAAGGTACACGAGTATTTAGCCACTTGTGAATGAAGAGGTATTGATTTCTGAATTATCATCATCCATAAATACGTGTAGGTGCTTTTAGTCGATTAAAATTAGTTACAGGGATTTGACCTGGACAGACGAATCAAGTTAATCTTTCTTGTATATAAAAATGATACCAACGTTCTTTGTAGCTTTTTCACGACAAAACGACTGAACCGTTTGATGTTCATGTTTCGTTACCATGATGGCCAAATCAACATAAAAACTTGGAACAATTAACCAAGGATCTTATAAAATAGAGGATCTGCCCTTACAACAAAATCTTGAAGCCATACGTCACAGTTTCGCCACCCCTACTCTGCCCATTCCGCCCAATAGGATCGCAATGTTTTGAGCCAACAATCATGGCGGAAACGAAAGTACCCAATCAGACTGTGGTAGAAACGAGAGTAGCCAGTCAGACGTGCCGATGCTCGTTTTTTTTTTTTTTTTTTTTTTTGGCTTCATCTATTTAATAGGATGAAGATACATATGGACAGATCCTCTATTTATAACATCCTTGCAATTAACCAACAAATCTATATTAATCTATACAATTTTTAACTAACTTCCCTTTTCTTTTTCTGGGGGCCGCGGTGGCTCAGTGGTAGAGCGTTCACCTCTGGTGCTTGGGATCCCGGGTTCGATCCCAGCCCCCGCCAAGTGAACTTTGTGGTGGACAAACACCGTGTACGTGGGTTTTCTCGGGGTTCTCCCGTTTTCTCCCACTTTCTTCATTCCACCATTTCATTCATTACTCATCATCACCGTCTCCTTTAGCCTAACCGGCATAACCGTGGGACGTAAAACTCAAATATTTCATTTCAGTTTTTTTCTTTTTCTTCTTCTAGTTAATGTAACATTTAAAACACTTTTGCCCTAAAGCTGGATATACACCAACATTATATAAACGTTATCGCTGCACATGTGATATTATGATTACGATATTGTTTTAATATACTGTATCTTAAGTTGGTAACTATATTGCAGATTTCTGTACTTAAACTTGCAAGTTTGATTTCATTGGAGTTACATAAGGTTATCTGTTTGCACTCCCTTAGGACTTAAGGGTCACATTTCGTAAAATCCTATCTTACTCTCAGTCATAGATGCGTGGAGAATATACAAAATTTCAAGGTCGTATGCCTAATATTTTCGGAAATGTGGAGAGCCAAAAAAAGATAAGAAAAGAAAAGAAAGAAAAAAGAAAAAAACTTTCCCCGTTCTTGAGGTTTCAATCTCGCAAAATCTCGTCTTCTCCACAGTGTAGGGTAGTAGGACATTATTTGTATAAAGTTTCAAAGTTCTACGCCTAATAGTTTCGGAAATCTAGAGAACGAAAAAGAAAATTTTAGGATCCCTTTGTCTCACTTAAGGAGCGTACACTGAGAAAAATCCGTTCTCCGGATAGTGGTATATGGTATAAATATACGGAATCGCTTGCTTACTACAGAAATCAGTATGCAGCATACGTTATCCACATGCTACATACGCACTTCCCTCAGGTGTTACATCATACCGCTGCAGGATGTCTGACACGGAACAGTTTTTCGTATGCGTATCACATGAATATAATTAAGTTACATTCCACAGTTATATGTGATATACTGTACGTCCATTTGTATGTGAAATTCTGACCGCCCATATTGATTCATACGGAAAGTACGTATAGATGGAACACTTATACGCAAAGTATGATAAAACATGCGTTTTCAGTTATACATCTACTGTACGTTAAGTCCAAAAACTACAGGAATTACGCGTTTAACCTACCTTTTTAAGTACGCCACCTACATTTTTTTTTCTCAGCGCAATCATAAGATTCGGTATTATACACAGCTTAGGGTAAAGAAGATTATGCACAAAAATTTAAAGGTTCTGTACCCAATATAGTTTCAGAGATCTCGTGAGCGATAAAATAAAGAATAAAACTTTCATGCCTTCCCTTTTCCCGCATAGAAATTGCATTTCACGAAATTCCATCTTGTGTATACACAGAGCCCGAAGACATTGATATGGCATAAAAATATATGTCAAACCTGTCCGTAATAGGGCATACACACATGTCGTAATGATGCTAAACACACTGCTAACAACATGAATAATACTGTCACTAAACACACTGCAAGAAGACGCTAGAAATATTAATTTTAGCGGAAATAATGCTAATTTAGCCACTAGACAACATTTAAAAGGTGCTAAATTTCTATTCTAACAATAATAAATGAACCAATTGTTTTTGATAAACATATTCTTAAAAATTTCTAGATCAAGCGACAAAGTGCTACATTGGTAACACTGATAACAAGAGACAAACGACAACCGCCTCACATTTCAGTGCATGTGTATAAATGTTTGACGTACAATTATATTATCTCGAACAATGATATAATCAGGGCCGGATTTAGCATTTTGGCGCCCCTAGGCCCAATAATTTTTTCCGCCCCTAGTCTGGTTAAAGTTACTTTCCTAAAAACCTTTATTAAATAATTATATCAGGCCTATATGTTAATTGCTTAAACACCACTTTATCATTGCAAGTTTCTTGAGGAATTTACTTGGTTCTGGGCTTAACAAAATACCGTTAATGTATTAACAAAAGATTGGTGAATAACTTTGGTTTGGTTCAATTTAGCCATTTGGGCAAATAAATAAAAAAAACTGTAGTAAAAAAATAAGTAAAAAAAAACAGCCAGTTCTCCCGTGTTTGAGATCAATGTTGTAAAGAAGTTGATGCATAATGTTGAAAAATAGTTTAACTTTACCAACAATTATTTGTTCCAATGAACTTCAAAATCAGAATGCTTTATTAGCCTGATTTTTTTAATCAATTCAAAAAATATGTTAAGTTATGGCTATTTATTTTTATTTCTAGATATTTTTTATTTTTTTTTCTCTCGGCCGTGCGCCCTCTGGGAGCTTGCGCCCATAGGCCCGGGCCTATTGGGAAATCCGGCCCTGTATATAATTGCTCCAATAATCAAAACATAACATACTAATCCGCCAAAACTAATGAAAACAAGGCAGTAGATCATTTTGACATACTATAGTTGCTCACATTTTTTATGTTCATGGAGGACATATCCATAGTCAAAAAATCGACATATTTCCTTATGTCCACCATTAGAAGGCAATTCATGTGTACACATTAAAGTATGTCCAAATTTGAAGGCATGCATTTTTGTGTCGTTTTGAGTCGTTTCGGGCTCTGTGTGTATAATCTGTGCTACAAGGAATTGTTTGAACAAAATTTCAAAATTGTATGCCTAATAGTTTCGACCAGTGGCGTATTTAGATTTTTTTCGTGGGGGGGGGCTATGAACAACAAGTGAACAAGTACTTATGTTTTTCCTTTCGGGTGCTGTCCAATTTTAATGAAGTTTGGCATATAGCAAATTTATTTCAAAGGGAGCTTGAGCCTGATAACAAGCCCCTAAATACGCCACTGGTTTCGGCAATCTGATGATGAGTGTATCAGTGGATTTACTCTTTTATGCAAGATAAGTTTGTGCAATTTTGTCACTCACAGCTATTGCTAAAGTCTGGTAAATGATAAGTCAAAAGGTATAATTATTTACTCAGTCAGTCCCGTGCTATTTACATTGAAGCACTTGAGCAGGAGGGAAGCCATTGTTTGTTGTTCTAGTCACGCTAATCTAATTTTATGAATTGGAAATTGTTCCAATCATGGTAAATTGTAAATCTTAACTATAAAATAACTAAGGCATAGTCGAAGTTTTAAATTTTCTGCACATAATACTGTAAATAATTAGACAGGTCACATTTGATTCTCGAGTTTTCACCAGGTACAATTTAACGCACGAATTTCCGCCATGTTGAAGAGACGATGATGAAATTTTAAATATGATGTTTTGTTATGATTTTTTATTCCTGTTTTTTCATTTCTGAAAGCAATACGTTTACAATTAAAGAGTCCACGGTTTAACTGAGATAAATATTTTTGAAAAGTGTTCACTAATATTTAAATTAATGTTACCTAATAACCTGAGATTGAAAAAAAAACCTTAAAAGTTTGTAGATATTTACATAATGACAGATGCTTAAATAATATAGGTTTATAGATTATTTTTAAATTTAAAGTGGGTTTTCTATGCTTCAACAATTTTGGACTTCCATGGTTCTTCTTCTGAACTTAATTGACAAGCTTTTTGATACCTACGTTCCCCTTTCTCTGTAGAGCTTATATTTACTTTTAGACCAATTGCATGGTTTAGGTATCATATTTTCATCTTGTAACGAGTAAAGAGTAACAGGAAACATGACTTGGCTACTAATGTAGTCATCAATATATTTATATTGACGGAAATGAATTGAAGCGTTTAGAGGATAAATGAGTTATGTAACAAATTGTAAATTTCGGTAAAATTGACTTTCAAATCTATGACTTTAACATA
This sequence comes from Thermobia domestica, assembly GCF_964235325.1. Classification (NCBI taxonomy): domain Eukaryota; kingdom Metazoa; phylum Arthropoda; class Insecta; order Zygentoma; family Lepismatidae; genus Thermobia; species Thermobia domestica. The sequence continues at coordinate 272,281,652 of NC_137456.1, read as the reverse complement.
CACTCATCATGGTTCCCAAATCTCTTCACTGGGACGTGCACTCACTAAATAGTGTGTTATGTAGCATGAGTAACGTATAACACAGACATGAACCGCCAGAATTCAACGTTTCTAAAAAATGTAATATAACACCTCTATCCTCTAAGCGCTTCAATTTAAATGATTGCTTCTATCATTTCATTTAAACATTGAGTGAAAACTCTCCAGTTTATGTGTAGATACTTTGTGAACTATAAAATGACTTTGCAGTAAAGTTAATTCGATTACACATAATATTGTAGTGAATTGGCGAAATTGCCTTACACTGTCGGACAATTTCACCACTTGGAAGCTTTTCGTTTTATGTATTTGAAAGACATTAATTCTTGGTCTAAGAAACAAACATTTTTAACATAGATATAAGATATATCAAACTACTTAGTGCAACCATCATATTTTTCGTATCAGAATTTATTTTACAGTAATCGTTCAGAGCTTAACGTGGCGAAATTGACCGTACCTATCTTCTATAGACTTAGATCTATAATCCATGTTTTGGAAACTTAAATATGTTTAAAATATTTTAACAGTTTCTGAGCTTGATAGTGAGTTGTCTCCCTTTTCTGGTAAGAATCTTAGTGGCATTTTCAACTTTTTACGAATTCAAAGTCTTTCCTCACAATTTGAATTTACCAATGTTACCTAATGCTACGAGTCAGTCTTCTGTCACTTCTTGCAACTTGCTACTCTTTATCCGAATAATTGTTTGAAAAAATATTTGCTATCTGAATAATTGTTCAAATAAGTACTCTCTATCGAGTACATCTTCGAAGAATTTTCATTATTCGAGTAAAAGTCGAATAATTTTTATTATCCGAGTAAGTGTTCGAATAATTATCATTATCCGAGTAAATGTTCGAATAATTTTCATTATCCGAGTAAGTGTTCGAATAATTTTCATTGTCTGAGTAAATGTTTGAATAATTTTCATTATTCGAGTAAGTGTTCAAATAATTTTCATTATCCGAGTTAGTGTTTGAATAATTATTCTTTATCTGAATAATTATTCGTTATCCGAACAGTTGTTCCAATAACTTCGTTTTTGAATAGAGAACTTTATTCGAATAACGAATATACTCGAAGAATCGATTGTTCGAATTTTGACATCACCAAATTCAATAACATGGAAAGTTAGAAAAGATGTGGGTGACATCGAGCTACAAGTTGTACAGTGAACCTTTTGCGAATTGAATGATAGAAACTTTTGCAGTAAGGATCTATTCTATCATTTCTCACCCATATTATTCTCACTCTGCACTATTCTTTTAGCTTTGCCTTTTATGAAAATGTAATCCAAATTTATGTCTACCCTTACAATATTTTCTTTAAAATTATTTTTTATTTCTCTTTTTCTGTATTTGCAGCAGAAGTAATACTAAACAACAATCCATTCTTCAGCCGAAAGTATGAAGAAACATATAGACGGTCACTTACAGACCCTGAAGGATTCTGGGCAGAGGTTGGTCGTGAACTATCCTGGAGCAAAATGTGGACCAAAGTATTAGACGACTCAAATAGTCCCTACACAAAATGGTAAGTAATTATTATTAATTATTATTACGTTCTGTCAAAAAATTTCGCTATGGTCCATTCCAATTCTTTTGAATTTCAGTTAATAAATTTCATTTATCTATTTTTTCTACATAATCACCATTTCGGTTGATGCATCTTTATAGGCACCGCACAGTGGTCCAGATACCCTTCAAATCTGGCCAAAACCTCAAAATTCGAAATTATCAGAAATATGAAAGACCTTACAGATTTAATAAGAAAAGACGTAAGGTGTGCGGAAATAGGTAGGTTTTCGTGCAGCTCGTAAGGGTTGGACCTACAATTAGTAACAATGCATTGTACTAGTTAGTTCGTACTAGTAAATTCGGTGGACGTTTCGTTCTCAAGGAAACTAATCAGGTGTTGCCTTTTGGTCTCTATGTTTCCTTCTACATTCTGCAACACTTGTAGAAGCCTCCTTCGTGCTATGTCGAATGACATTTCTGGAATAACAAGGAAAAACAGTCATTAGCCTAAATACTACTCGCAACAATATTACTCTGCTCACATACAAATATGCCTTTCAAACAAGATCGGGCAAAAACGGACAACATTCGATATTTTCTCTAACAGACAACACCCCTTACTATCATATCCAGCACACAATAGAAGTGGACTCGACTGGACTCAAAATAAAACTCTACATGAAATTCAATATCAAGTATACCAAGTTTTGTTTTTGATCTAATTTTATTTATCCACATATTGACTGGTACATGAAAGCATATTAGAGTTCTACGTATGTGTCACGAACGACGAATATACTGTATGTTCTGAACAATGTTCTGCACAATCATTATTTACACTAACAACGAAACATTATTTTGTTTTCACATCATGAACTTTGTGTCAACTATCGGGTGGATACATGGCCTTCTTCCACGACTTTAATTTTTTTACATTGGTACTAACTGTATGTCCAACCCTTACGAGCTCCACGAAAACCTACCTATTTCTGCACATCTTACGTCTTTCTTTATTAAATCTGTAAAGACTCATATTTCAGATAATTTCGAATTTTGAGGTTTTGGGCACGTTTGGAGGATATCTGGACCACTGTGCACTGTGGCAGTTTTGTATACTCAAGTCATACCAACTCGTCACCATGGGTCGTATTCAGAGCCATTTTCGCGTGTGATTGGCACCATACTAAGGGCTTGACTACTGCATGAAACATATGTAAGTTGATCTCTTTAGTATGATGCTAGCCACGCGTCAGAACGTCTCTAAATACGACCGCATGTGTTTAAGTAAGCGTTGAACTCCATCTTTTAGCTCGTCCTTGCTGAAGCTCTTTCCGGCCAAATGTTCTTTCAATTTAGAAAATGGGTCGTAGTCACTCGGTAGCAAGTTCAGACTATAAGAAGGGTGGGTGATGATGTTCTATCCAATCTGTTGCAGGTTTATTAGTACATTATCTCATAAAATCTGTGTACAAATTATGATTAATTTTATAATATTTATATAATTGTGAACGATAATAATTTCTTCATAAATGTTTTTACATAAAAGTAAAGTTTCATACCGGGTGTATAAAAAGTTCGGAAACATAGGACAACTTCATTGTGACTAAAGATACAAAAAAAAAAAAAAAAAAAAAGTGGAAAGAGAAGAAAGTTGTTCGGAAATGGTGATTTCGATTTAAGGAGGTGTATTTTTTTTTTTTTTCAGCCGCACCGTCTGGTTGGGCTCTACTTTCATGGAAAAGGACCCTATGTTAGAAAGACCAACGTTACCAGCTCGGTAGGCCCTTACCAGACTAGCCGTTCCGTATTGTTAAGGAAAGAATTCGAGATCTTATTAGGTTCCCTCACACAATAATTTGTACGTCTTGCTGACTTTTTTGTTGAATTGGAAACAGCTTTTTCACTACGCCTTACCTGTGAAGCTCAATCGGCTGATGCAATTGAAAAAAAAAAAATATCATTTAAGATTGAAAATAATCTATTTTCAACAAGTTTCTTTTTTTGGTTGTTTTGTATCTTCACTCATAACAAAGTTGGCCTATGGCTCCGGACTTTTGGTATTCCCTTCTCTTTCAAGTTGACAGGTATTTATCATTTTCCTCAATTCCATTCCTATTAAAAACGTAGATAAGGAGTCAAGATAGCCTTTCGAAGTTTGTTGCACACATAATGGTTTGTGGTTGATAAGAATGGTATCCTATTAATTACTCTTTAATTTAATGTATGTAAGCCCTAGCTGTTCTCAAAGTCGAGAATAAGTAACACGTTAAAAACTAAGTAATATAACAGGCATAATCAAGAGAGTAAAGTTCTTCTTAGACTAACTTGAGGAACACAATCTCCCCCTGTACAAAACCTTTTGCATCTGTGGTTGTTTTCATTGTTGAAAATTAGTAAATACACGTGGAAACTCATATAAGAATTTTTAAATATCGCTCGATTCGAACGAAATTCGTATTACCGAATATGTGTAGAGGGCATGCCGATCGAGGCCACAAAGCAAAGCGAATTTAAACGAGTAATGGCATAGCGGTCATTAGAATTGATTGGCTAATTCCCCGTTTGAGCGTTCTTCATTGGCCATTACATTCTCCATCCAACTTCCATTTACTCTAAGCTACAGCTCAATAGTCACCACAGGGAAGGCGGGTCGTATGTGTAGAAAGCATGCTGCTAGTAATTTGAAAGTTGTGAGAATATGTAGATTGCAATCTGACCGAAATGCCAGGGCGACCCCAGCGAATTCTTATGTAATAAAGTTATTTCGGGAGTGGTTGAACAGTGAGGTTGCAAGAAGCTGATGACGTTTCACACAATTGCCGTTTGCGTGAGTCGTAAATATGTCGGTGGACAATCGACTATGTAAACGATGAAAGACAAAAGACTGCTACAACAGATGTGCTCCAGTGACCACCAAGGGGCGCCTGGATAGAGGAATTTGTCAGCTCTTCCTAACTGGCAGGATAGTTGTGACAACTGCCAGTGCATCTAGAGCCACAGTGATACCATATTAGGACCGAACATTAGAACTCTACATAGGCCTACGTTGCCTTGTTCCTCCTGCAAGATTACATCTGACAACAGTTCATCACCAAAAACGTCTTCGGTGATGTCGGAAGAGATGCAGTAGCAAGAAGACTGAAGAATGATGGCATTTAAAGATGAAAGTAGTTTCTGTCTTGGACACAGTGAGTACCGTGTATGTGGTCCTAGATGAACAACTGAACAAGAAAGTTGAACGTGCTTTTGCAGTCGCATCCTGGCATTCTTTATAGAGACAATTAGTTTTTGTCTTCTTTCAAGGATATGATTATACGCTCTTGAAGACATCTGTCCTTCCTCCGACTTTATTTGGACAGTTTGTGGAATCCCATCTTCCAGGTGACTAAGGGGAGTTCCCATAACGTCAGGGCAACCTAGTGTACTCTACTCGCAAACACATCTATCGTGATCTAGATTTTCATACGTAAGGCTTAACGAGTATGTATGGAGCATGTTGGAATTGTGTCTGATCAGCAGATATTCCCCTACAATGACTGTCACCCAGCTACAGCAAGTTCTAGTGAGCGTGCGGTACCATATTTCGGAAAGACATTCAGCATCTGTACAGTCAGTTACCTGCCCCAATAGCGCTCGAAGTGCGTGTTCGGGCTCTTAAGGTGTATTGTAAGTTAACATGTTCGGGATGACTTGTGAGTGTCATGTTGAGACTGCTATAATCTTTTTGTGTTCCAGCTGTAGGAGAGATTAATGTATTGGTAGTAGGTACTGTATGTATAAAAAAAAGAGTTCAGCTTCATGTTGAAAACTGATGAATGTGTTGCTGATTTGGTTGCTGTTTAATTCATGTGAACAGTTATTGGAGCTTAACTGCAGCATTATTTTAGTAACAAGGCTATTGAAACTAAACTAGTAGTGACATTTTGTGTTGGAAATAAGGACTAACAAGAATGGTGAAGCCCAGAGAAAATGAAAGTTGCATAAGTAATGACAACCCATTTTCCAACTAAGAATGGAATGGCAAATGAAGAAAGCTGAAACACGCAATTAGCCAATCAAGATATGCGAAACAATTATTAAATATCCCAGAAATAGCTATTACTACTGTGTATCATTACTGGCATAATATCCAATTACTTTGCTGAGAAATGAAATGAAATCTTGAAGTTTTACGTCCCAAGATTATGCCGACTAGGTTGATGAGAAATGAATGCAATGGTAGAATGAAGAAAGTGGGAGGAAATGGAAGAACCCAGAGACAGCCCACGCACACCGTACTTGTCCACCACAAAGCTCACTTGGCGAGAGATGGGATCGAACTAAGGATTCCATGCACTAAAGGTGAACGCTCTACTACTGAGCCACAGCAGCTCCCGATTACTCTAATGAGATCAAACTAGCAGCGACATTTATTGTTTGAGAAAAATTCTAAAATAGTCTACTGTAACTAGACTAATCATAGCATCTCTTCTCGGAAATAGGAGCTGTTTTCGTAACAATTATTTGTTAACGACACTGAGTTAGGAATTGTGTTCAGTCATCTAAAATATAATTTTCAAGTAATTATCACATAGAGCCAAGTCAATAATGATTGTGTATCTATCATATTGCCATTAGAGATAAGAAAGCAGGTATTTTTTTAAAAATCTGATCTGAATCAATGAGTGAAAATGTTATTACAAAATTGGATTCAAATAAATAGAGAAGATAAGTTCAATCAAATTACATAAGAAAAAGGAAGAACTTTTCATAATGATAGATGATATGGGTTACCAAGTGGACGTAGCGTTCTTAGTTTGCATTCGAGCTCGAATCTGGTCATTCTTGCTGATGTTTATTTTTTCCAAAGATTTTTTACTTGTCGAATTGCCGAATGGTGCCTTAAATGTGGCTGATATCTCTTTCCCATTTATTTTTATTCTTGATAGCTAATTAATTCCATTATAAATTGGTGTTCGAGTCTATATGTCTGAAGTTTTTCAAATAGTTATATTTACTTTTAAATTGTCTTTCATTCTAGGTTTGTTGGCGGAGAACTAAACGCCTGTTACAATGCAGTCGACAGACATGTCGAGGCTGGATATGGTGAAAAAGTAGCCCTTATACATGATTCTCCCGTCACAAACAGCGTCACCAAAGTTACATACAGACAATTACAAGATAAGGTAAATCAACGTTAAGTTTAACGATATTAATTATAATGTAATTTTATAATATATTGAATCCAAATTTTTACTAATGCTAGAAAACATCATGAAAACCTATGAAAGGATAAAAGAAAGAAAAAAAAGAGCCGAATTAAACTACCAGAATCATATTGAGCTTAGAAGTTGAAGCATAAAAACATTATTAAGATATATTCTTAAATGGTAAACAAAAGCAATGATTGACATGTATGAATTAGTTTGTTTTTAAACCACATTTCATTTCGTAAGCAACATTATTAAGATATATTCTTGAATGGTAAACAAAAACAATGATTGACATATATGAATTAGTTTGTTTTTAAACCACATTTCATTTCGTAAGCAACATTATTAAGATATATTCTTGAATGGTAAACAAAAACAATGATTGACATGTATGAATTAGTTTGTTTTTAAACCACATTTCATTTCGTAAGCAACATTATTAAGATATATTCTTGAATGGTAAACAAAAACAATGATTGACATATATGAGTTTGTTTTTAAACCACATTTCATTTCGTAAGCAACATTATTAAGATATATTCTTGAATGGTAAACAAAAACAATGATTCACGTGTATGACTTAGTGTGTCTTGTAAACCACATTTCATTTCGTAAGCAACATTATTAAGATATATTCTTGAATGGTAAACAAAAACAATGATCATTGCTCTATTTAGATAAAATCAAATTTCACTCTGGAGGAATTTTCAGCACTCCAGGGTTAACTATTGTAACATGATATACATTTGGTCAAGGGAGAGCAATTATTGAATTGTTATCTTTATGATAATTTGCATAATATTCGCTTTTAATTTTGAAAATAAATCGCGATCACTCCCTGGTGCTGCAAGGTCAGTTACAAAAACTATAGCAAAACAAGGAAGTTCAAAATACACACACAAGGCATTCCTGTAACAGTCTCAACACGTAAAATTTATCACAGTCAGAGAATTAAGCTTTCTTCCTGGAAATAACAAAATTAGGAATTTTTTCTGCAAACTAGGCGGAAGAAAAATATCAGGCCATCTTTACAGGAGGAGAGCATTCAAGGACCTGCAGTGTGAAAACTGAGAGAATCTTGAGAAAACTGTCAGAAATAACATCGTTATTAGCGTCATTAGAGTAAGTGATAAGTATGATATTTCACCATAGTTCAAATCAATCTTTGTTACCATGGTCATGTACGAAGAGACCTCAACACCAGGTTGAAATATTGCTCTTAGCTAATCTAGTAATCCTTATTTTATTTACTGTATTTGAAAGTCAACATACCTTTGCTATGCTATTGATTTTAGTAATTTAATTAGATCTAAATTTGTGTGACCATCAACCTCCATATTAAACAATTTCTGAGCTATGGAGGATCAAGTTGCATACCCCGACACCTCCACAGTCCAACAAACACAAACAAACAATTAATTAAAAAATATTAACTCGCCTTGAAAGTTATTATTAGTAAAACATTCCATGTATTGCTCCACACATACGTAGTATTGTTATATGTAATGATTGAGTTTCGTTTGAATATGTCTAGTAAGTTTTAGACTTAATGTACAATAATATAATTATCCATAGTATGCATACAATACCTTCTTTGCTTTCCAGGTTTCGCGACTGGCAGGTGTATTGGCCAGTTTAGGTGTTACCAAAGGTGACAGGGTGTTGATCTACATGCCAATGATCCCAGAAGCCATCATGGCAATGTTGGCCACTGCTAGGCTGGGCGCCATTCATTCAGTAGTATTCGGCGGTAAGCGCACCAGGTGAACGCTTTAAGCGGTACTTTATATACATGAAGCCGCCAAAGTAGACACTGTTTGATGTTTTTAATACTATTGAAATTCAGATTTTTTATTCATTTTACTTACGTAGCATCCATATTCCCAATATTTTGGCTGCAGTGAGTAGCTTAATTTGTTTCAAAATGTACGTTTTAAATGTTAAGGGAATAGTTCTTTGCCCTGACAATTTTTCCATTCCTATTAGGTTAAAAAACGTTCTTGTATAAAAAAATCTTTTAGACGTTCAAATTATGCTATGCATAAGTATGGAAAACTTTGTACCTGGAGTGATTATGTGTGTCCATCCGTCTTTCAAGAGGTACAAGAACATAAAAGATAGCAAGAAATCGTTTTAACATATGGATTCATTCAAAAGAATAGATTACAGTATAACTTCTCCTTTAACCCACTATTCAAACCAAAACCGGTACAAATCCACTGGAAACTGATAGTCGTTCATACAGACAACATTGAAGTGTTCACTCATGTATGAGAATGTCTTTCAACAACTGGTTGTTTCCTACATGACGACTAGCACTATTAACAATTGCCCTACATCGTAGTTTCCACTGAAGAAGACTCCTTTGCATGTGTACAAAGAGTATTTTATTTCTCTCCGAATAAAAATGGCGCTTTAGAAGCTCAAAGATACATAGTCCTTTGGGACATAGGGATGCCCGTCAAGGGAATAGCACGAATGCCGTTAATACCTTCCATATATCTGATGCCAGTGATTCTGTGGCTGTGTAGCTTAAAGCATTGTTCTGATGCAATTCCGCCGTGTTGGAGTTACCCTCATACAGTATGCGAATTTCGTTGCTATAAGCTAAAACATATTCGTGATAATACGCGGCGTTAATTTGAACATTGTTATCAACGCGACGCATCTTGATTTTTCACGTTAACAAAGTCCAGGCACAACCATGAAACAATGTGGATAACGTTCAGTTTAGTGACGAACAAAACTGCTTCGTCCTTTTACATCGACACTTACGTACGTAATTGCTGGAAGCTTTCCACAGTTGGTCAGATATATCCACGCTTCGTCAATGACGTTTGCAAATTTCCATTGAGCTCTTACCGTATCAACATTCGCAATATTTTCGGACCGCAACTCAACACAAAATACCTTCTAACAGTTGTGGAGGTCTGTCTCAGAGAAAAGTTGCAGAGGATAGACGATAGTAAATTGCAGAATCCGGGATGCTGACGTCATATCACAAATTTACAAAATCAATATGTGATATCGAATATTGCAAATTTTGTGCCCACTATGGAATGAAACCCTACATGGCACTCTCAACGCAATAAGACTTCATAGTTTTGTTGCTGACAGCAGGTTTTCCGTTTCACGACATGGTTTGGTTGTAGCACATGAATATTCGCTTTATAGACCACCATGAGACGTAACTTCTTGTGAATGGGATGGTGAATGGTTGCTTTAGACAGAATGAACCGGGTGTCTGTAGCACGCTATGTCGGTCTGTTCCCGTTAATGTCTTAATTCGGCTTTACACTGGTAGTATCTGTTTCCCTGGAAGCTGTTTCGGCTGTGTCTTAGTCAGTGATAGTCCAGGCGCTGTCACACGGCACATCGTCACATTATGACATCCACAGTGTAGTGTCAGACAGCAAATCATGTTTGTAACAATGTTTAACTATGCTAGAACAACTGAAGAGTGCATCAGAAAGTGCCTTCCAGAATCCAGAATCGGTTTACCGTCAGTGCATTAAACTTCGCTCAACCCGACTACTTTGCTAGTAGATTGATCGCACACTACTGCATCAATAATGCAGCTCTTATGTTTCTGTGCTGCTCCAGCGTCGTATTCCAATATTCATTTCGTTTATATGGAAAACATATCAGGCTGTAAGGGTCTGTCCTGGTTCGTGTTTAGTAATCTTCAAAATAATTCAAAACGTTTTAACACTTTCTTAGCTGGTTTTTAATACTAAACCATAAGAAGCGTACATAATCAACTTTCTGCATATACAACAAGATGTCTACACCTTTATACATACACTCATTTCCTCGACAAGATGTCTACGTACATGTACATTTATTTACGACGTTGCTATAGTAACAACTCTCTTATTTTAGTTACCGATTACAAAATTAATGTCTCGAAATCTCTATATGTCTTTCTTTTCTTTATACACAATACTGCTCAAATAATTCGCCTCTGATCCCTTTCTGTAAGCTGGCACAGATTGCTAATGTTACATACAACGTTATCGTTGTAGATGTCGCTCGGACGGGACTTCCATAATAGTTCTACTATGAAGGAAAGAACCCTGGGTTAAATATCATGAAACATTTACCTTTTGAATAGCCCTCGTATATTTAATATCACCTTTAATACACATATTCTACTTTTCCATTTATATATAATATATTATAACATTACAAATTTTTATATTTGTCAATATATCTCAATATTAATAACGACGAATTATAATTATCATGAATAAGGCTATTCAAAGAAAAATTAAACCTAACTGATAGTTTCCTTCTTGGGTACAAATTAACTATTCCTTCATATACAAACAACATTATTTACAAACAAAGATCTTTCGTAATATTAAATATTAGCAGGGTCAGAAGGCAACAAAACTAGAACATATAAACACATTGATGATTATCATTTAATACATTAATAAACTTTGAAAAATTAAGAGATTCGATATTCATTATTCTTATTCTTTCCATATAATAAGGTGCATCTATTTTATATAAGTCTGTCATTACCTTCATAAGTTTACATTAAAATTATGATCTTTTATTTTTAAATATTTATAATATTCATATAAGTAATTATGAGAGAACTTTGCAAAAGACATGAAACACAAATTGACATTTCCTCAGTTAATACTATAAAAGGAAATTGCAACAAAACTATAAGGAACAAATTCAATAATATTTTCAGTTGACTGCCATAAATTAACTTCGTCAATACTCCGTAAAAGATTTGCTTTTTACATATTTAACAAGATATTTCATAATTACATATGCTTTCAACGTACATTTTAATAATAAATCGACTGAAGAACATATTAACCATAGACGTAAGCAAAGGTCAATTTAATACAAATCCATGGGACGCCTTTTGGATAGTTCAAGTTATACGTTCGAAGGGTTCATTTAAGCAAAATTGTATAGCACAATCTTGTGTACGTGCTTGTCTTTCATAGGATGATACCATATTTTGATTCCTATTTACAAAATTCCTGCCATCTGCAAATTGATTTTGTGAAGATCGGCGGTAACTATTACTCGTACTGAAATTCCTGTTGTTATTTCTAAAATTCCTAGCTCCATTTCTATAATTAGGTTGCGTTTGATTTCCGGTACCATTATAACTACTCATTCTATTATTGAAACTACGAACATTAGAATCATTTTCAGGTTGTATATCTACATTACGAGCAGAAGCATATTGTATTTGATTACGTACATAATTACCCTGACCTCTATCCTTCATTTTATTGCTATTCTGTATTGCAGACTGACTCTCATAACTCTGAATGAGCATAACTAAATGGTTGAAGTTAATGCACTGTGCCGACATTAACAACTGTTGTAGTCTAAATGGCAATAAGATCCTAATGGAAGCTATAATTCGGGATTCCGGATGGTTTGGATTTAATGATCTTAACTCATGATATGTAGATACTACAAATTCAGTAATACTCCGGTGTAATTTTGGATTGTAATGCTTCGTTCGCAATACGGCATCTCTATCCGCTACCATAAAATCGTTTTCATAATTTGATAGAAGAGCATTTTTAAAATCTGAATATGTATGAAGACTACTTCTAATAGCTTTAAACCACGTTAAGCAGGGTGGTAACAAGATGTGCGGTAATAATTTTAAAAACTGAGACTCATCTACACCCATGAGCTTACATTCATCCTGAAATTTTTCGAGAAATGACCTAGCGGGTATATCTTCTGGCACGCCACTAAATTTTGTAAGCGACTTAACTTCGCTGAATCGCAACTGTTTACCTGTGTTCGTCTTCATACCTCTACTGGAGATGTGTTTGCGTTTGGATATTTGCCTCACTCTTCCTTCTCTTTCACTACTCTCTGCACCACTCGAAGATCCATCAAGTTCTAAAGTTGTTCTGGGAGGACGATCAGGTACCCAACCTGTGGCTGTAGGATGATTCGTGCATTCGTTATTCTGAAATGGAGTTCCGGGAATACATCTTTCCTTGATGAAATTTACTTCGTCTCGCAGTAATTTAATATGATTTTCATGGGCATTAATCGTTGATTCTAGAACATCCATTGACTCTTGAATTTCTGTGTTCCTTTGTACTACTTTTTCCATTTTCTCATCGTACTTCTCAAATTTTTCCACTACATGTTGGTTCATCTGATTTAATTGATGTTGAACACGATCCCATCTGTCTTCATTGCATTGATTCAACTTCGCTATTTTTTCGTCAAAATCATTAGCTAACTGTATTATCTTCTGGTCCAATTTTTCTTCAAACTGTTGAATTTTCTCTGACTGGTTCCTTATTTGCTCAGACTGGTCCCTCGTTTGTTGGGCTAACTCATCACCTTTTCGTATTTGATCCTTAATTTGCTCAGACTGGTTTCTTATTTGTTGGGCCAAGTCTTTTAAAATGTCTGTCAAATTTTCACTAGGAGTCAATTCAGGATACACACTCTGTTCACCACTTATATTATTACTTGTTGTACTCATGGCCATATTTCGATGAATTACTTTTCCACTTCTCAATATGGTAATACTAAGATCGCGTTGAAAGCTTGCCGTTTTTACTATCCTTCAAAACGACACCTATATAATTCCCGGTGGTGAGGCACCAATTTGTAAGGGTCTGTCCTGGTTCGTGTTTAGTAATCTTCAAAATAATTCAAAACGTTTTAACACTTTCTTAGCTGGTTTTTAATACTAAACCATGAGAAGCGTACATAATCAACTTTCTGCATATACAACAAGATGTCTACACCTTTATACATACACTCATTTCCTCGACAAGATGTCTACGTACATGTACATTTATTTACGACGTTGCTATAGTAACAACTCTCTTTTATTAGTTACCGATTACTAAAATAATGTCTCGAAATCTCTATATGTCTTTCTTTTCTTTATACATAATACTGCTCAAATAATTCGCCTCTGATCCCTTTTTGTAAGCTGGCACAGATTGCTAATGTTATATACAACGTTATCGTTGTAAGGCTTTATACAATATTAGTCTATATAAAGCAGAAGCAATAACAGGGAGCGAGAAACATTTTTTGACATCGATTCAGAATTTGAGAAATAGAATCCATCTAAACACATATTCTTCTGTGGAAACCGCAAGTGGTAGAAATCTTGGTCACTTTGTCGAAATTCTCGTTCTACAACCAAAGTAACGTGTGTCTAAAAAAACTCACAAACTTTTAAAATTATACATGTGTCAGTAGTAAACGATTAACTCTTTACGCTGAACTCAATCAGCTGTATTCAGAGACGTCTTTAATTGTGATTTGAGTCGTACTAACGTAAGACCTTTATCAGTGCATGAATTTAACTTCTGTATTTAAAAGCACGTTGGCTATGTTATTCACGGTTTATATCGAAAAAGGCAGCCACGACTCTTCCACCGGGTTGCCCAAACACATTAGGAAAAAACAAAGTAAGAGAAAATATTAAATAAACATAATAATAGAAATTAGTATGTCGATTAAAATCAATCAGTCTTTGTTTCACTTATTTAGTTGATTTCCACTGAAATATTAATTTCTGTAATTTTATATTTCTTTATTGTTGTTTTAATGTGTTTAGACAATTCTGCGGAAAAGATGTCGCTGGCCTCTTCTCGACATAAATCCTGGATAACATAGTCAATGTGTTTCTAAGTATGGAAGTTAGTATCACGCGTTAGTTAAACTCTTACCACAACGCTAATCACACTTAAAAACGTCTCTGAATACGGTTGAATGAGTTTGATAATTGTTTTTGCTTGCTTCAAACGAAATGCATGGTTACTTTCAATTATCCAGAACGGTACGAAAAAACAGCTAAAGCCAAGTACACGTGATCCAAGCGTACTATGCACCTGTCGAAATTTAATATAAGATATGGACCACCGCGCAAAATTTTCTCGCTCTCACGTCTTAAATTGAATTTGTTATGCTGCATAATTTCAGAATCGAACATGTATTTACGAAATACTTGTATGAACAAAATTAAAGTAATCACTTTCAGAAAACTGTCCGAAGAAAACCTCACCAGCAAATTACCCCTTGTGAATTTTTCATAAGAAATTATAGCTTATGCCATGATATAGAGTTTTAGAAAAAATGTGAAATTAGAATAAAACCAAGTGTACCATTTTTCAGAAAATTGTCAAAATATAACAATAAACTCCCCGTTCTGAACTTTCTCGTATAAAATTATTTATGTCATATTATCAGATTGTTAATTAAATATGTATTCATAAAATAAAAGCAAAAGCAACTGAACAGTTTTTATGCAAATCGCCCGAAGGAAACACCCTCGAAAGTAAACCACCCCTTTTAAACTTTTGTATTCGAAATAATTTATGTCATACTGTAAGATTGTTGATGATTTATTTATTTTTTAAAAAATAAATAAATCTAGTAAATAGTTTTTGGAAAAATTTTCCGAAAATTTTCATTCTTAAGAATAAATTACCTCTTGTGAACTTTTTCACGAAAATCAATTTATGTTATATTGTCAGATTTTTAGAGAAAATTAATTTATGAAATAAGAAGTGAATCAACTGAACAATACCTGAGAAAATCGCCCGAAAAAAAGTCTACCCAAGAGTAAAGTACCCGTGTAGACTTCCTCATAGCTAATGAATTTGTCTATATTATAACGTTACGTTTATTTATGAAATACGAACGAAATTGCCTGAGCAGTGTTTAAGAAAAATCGTGCGAAAAAAACTCACCCTTCATAGTAAATTACCTCTTGCAAATTTAAAAATGAAGAACTACTTACATAACAATTGTGGATGTGTTAACGGAACATTAGTTTATAAAATACGTGATAAGTTGCTTAAGTTGCTGGTGAAAATCGTCTCTAAAGATCTCATCTCCAAGATTAAACTAGCTATACTGAACTTCTCCCAGAGGAGCGACTTATATTATAGGGATATTAATGAAATAGTGGCTTATGAAAATAAACATAGTTGTTAGTGTAGTTTTCCAGAAAATCACATTCTTTCACACTCTACTAAACTATCCTTATTACTGGAGGTAGGAAGAGAATGAGAAAGAAATCAAATATTGTAAAATCATATAAAAAGCTTTACTTTAAAATTCAGGTCTGGATACGTTGAATGGTGTGACATCTTGGCGAGTATACATCACAACGAACAGACGGACTGATATCGAATAATCACTTTTTTGGTATGGGGTCATGAAATATTCCAATCCGTTGAAATCTCAACTTGGATTGTTTTTACAATTACACAACTTTTTTCTCCTATGCTATCTCGAAAGTAAAAAAAGAGCGTCAAGGTTATACTGCTATTACCAGATAATTTATGTAACTGTGTTAGAATAATTAAAAATCTGCAGTGTCATAGAAACGTACTGATTCTTAGTGTTTGTGTTAAAAAGTTCACATACTACAAACATTTATAATTATGTTAAAGATCATTGATTTTTTTTTTTTTAGGCTTCATAAGGTCAAGTCTTTCACATACATATTGAGCACTGCTTTGTTTCGCTGTTCAAATGTTAATTTCATTTCTGTTGTTTTGTAACGCACATTCTCTTATGCATGTTTAAAATGACATTCTGTATGTATTGTTTATGATGCATAAAATGTTGCAGATTGTACATACTCTATAGCGCGATGGCTCAATGGTAGAGCGCTCATCTCTTGTGCTAGGGGTCTCTGGTTCTATCCCAACTCCGAGAGTTTCATCAATTAATTCGTGTCCGTGGATTTTCCCGGGTTTTCCTGTTCATCATCACATTCTTATTTCATAATCATTCCCTTTCGTTAGGATTAGGAATTAGATTTTTGGGCTTTCGGCACCTATGTCAATGTTAGCCCGTCACGTATAAGGAATGACGTTGATCATACTACCCGAAGAAAGCAAAGGAAGAAAGGATTGAGGAAGGAAGGAAGCGGCCTCGGATCTATATGTTAGGTACCATCTCGGCATTTGCCTGGTGTGAATGGGAAAAACTCAGGAAAATCTCACTTAGAATGGCTAACCTAAAAAAGCTTTTGCACTTTTTCGATTGAGTGTCCCCACCGGGAATCGAGCCCATCTCTCTCAATAATCATCGTTTCCCTTAGACTAAAAGGCAAAAATAACGTGGACCTTAAAACTAGAAATTTCATTTACTGTTCGATTTATTTATTTACTTAAACATATTTCTGGGTATTGCCGGCATCTATGGGCTTAACCCCGTCACGTATGACTGATGACGTCCCTTGACAAGCTACTACTTAGGGAAGTGAGAAGAAAGGGAGGAAGCTTTTAACCTTTCGACATTTTTCCATTATACAAACTTTCCTTTTAATAGGCTTAAATACGATTTAAACTAGACCTATTCACTTAGTAAGACAATACGTTAATTGTAAAAACTATTATAAACGTGTAAGAGTTTCGCAACTATCTACTTGGCTTCATCAGACACTATGATATATTCCGACTCTATCCCTGAGATATTGTGCTCATTACTGTACTAACAAGGGAGGATCACGAAGTGGTTCCGCTGAGATCCGAACGAGACAATTGTGTTTGCATTTGATATATTATAACTAGACGAATATCAAAGTTATACGTGCCACCGGGCAGAATGTCGTGAGTTACAACATAGTTTCTAATGTAAAAGCTACAAAGCTGGCAGAATAGTTTGAACCGAGTCATTTGTTCGGAAACGGTTGGGTAAATGGAAAGCTCGGCGAACACGTATCCCATCATTTTCAAGGACACACTTTTTGGGATAAAAAAAAATGTTTGCCCCAGGGTTCCTCGCAAGGTCCCAGACGGGCTCCAACTCAAAATTTTCAAGTGATGGACAAACACCGTGCTCGTGGGTTTTCTCGGAGTTCTCCCGTTTCCTTCCACCATTTCACTCATCATCACCGTCTCCTTTAGCCTAATCGGCATAACCGTGGGACGTAAAACAAAGACTTCATTTCATTTCACTTCATTTCAAAATTTTCAAATGGCAAGGGGATTAAGTAGCACATCGTTTGAAAGCTGTTATAAAATGAAAGAAAATGGAGCAAGCCTTGACTCTCTACGACAAACCTGTGCTAAATAGTGGCGGGTCAAAATGTAAACAAAAACTTAATTGAAAAGTCCATGGCCACTCATATAAATCGGAAATGGTGAGACAAATGTGAGAACAGGAAAGGAAACGTGCTATTATTTTCAAAGTACGATTCGAGTTAAAACGGCTTGTCCCAGGGCTTCCACAGGGTCCCAGGTGGGTGCTAACTAAAAAGTTTCAAATGGCAAGAGGGGTTAAGTAGCACATCGTTTGAAAGCTGTTGTTAAATGAAAGAAGATGAAGAAAGTCTCGACTTTCTGCGACAACAATGTGCAAAATGGCAGCGGGTCAAAATGTAAACAAAAGCTTAATTTAAAATGTATGGCTACCTTGAATCCAAGATGCCAGCTTAAAACCTATGTCATTTATAACAATACAAATCTAAATCTCTATTTTTCTCTATTATGTATTTAGAAACAATAGGAATACTAAAGAACAATTGAATTTCAATTCACTTCAACTATTATTTCATTCCGTAACAACACATATATGTTTTGTTCCTAATGCACGTTCGTTACGATTCTCTCGATATCATTTACATGAATATAACGAATATGCGATGAACACACAAATCTGACCTCACTTGCT
Source organism: Thermobia domestica (assembly GCF_964235325.1). Classification (NCBI taxonomy): domain Eukaryota; kingdom Metazoa; phylum Arthropoda; class Insecta; order Zygentoma; family Lepismatidae; genus Thermobia; species Thermobia domestica. Next base: position 272,263,237 of record NC_137456.1, on the reverse strand, counting down.
GCACCAGTCAAGTACGGTTCTATTGTAACGTATTCGTGGTTACATTTCTATGCCATTCGTTGGTTTGATCCCAATATTTCAAGCAATACCAAATATACAAAATGACATTCATTACAAGATTGGCGAGCAGCACCAAACTAGGTGTTAATCATTTCAGTGCATCGAGCTGCGCAAACTTTGTTGGTTTGTCACAATATTCCAAGAAATAGCATATTTATATACAAACTCATTTTTCACGCTGGCAGCCATATTGGATTACATATGATACTCGATATTTTATGGATATGTGCTATTAACCATAAACGTAAATACCACATTTCGCTTCTGTAACACCAGTGATTTGAGCTGGACATCCGTTCGATATATAGTGCTGCATTTTGAACTTAAGATGTCGCGTTTTTGAACATTTCGCATCTTTTCGTCCCCTACTGATCAACATTCATGTCAAATTTGGTTTTCCTAGCTTCAGCAGTTTGGTATGCCTATCCTTTCGATATAGGTTTTAATCGGCCATCTTGGATTCAAGGTGGCCATAGATTTTCAATTAAACTTTTGTTTACATTTTGACCCGCCGCCATTTTGCACAGGGTTGTAGAAAGTCGAGACTTGCTCCATCTTCTTTCACTTAACAACAGCTTTCAAACGATGTGCTGGTTAACCCCTCTTGCCATTTGAAACTTTTTAGTTGGCCCCCACCTGGGACCCTGGGACAAGACGTTTTAACTTAAATCGTTTTACTTTGAAAATAATACCACACTTTCTTTCCTGCTTTCACATTTGTCTCCTGGTTTCCGATTGCCATGGACTTTTGAATTAAGCTTTTGTTTACTTTTGGCCCGCCGCCGTTTTGCACAGGGTTGTCGTAGAAAGTTGAGACTTGCTCCATCTTCTTTCATTTAACAGCAGCTTTAAGCAAACGATGTGCTACTTAACTCCCCTTGCCATTTGAAAATTTTGAGTTGGATCCCATATGGGACCCTGCGGGAGACCCTGGGACAAAATGTTTTATCCCAAAAAAGTGTGTCCTTGAAAATGATGGAATACGTGTTCACCGAGTTTTCCATTTACCCAACCGCTTCCGAACAAATGACTCGCTTCAAACTATTCTGCCAGATAACTTTTTGTAGCTTTTACCTTACAAAATATGTTGTAACTCACGATATCCTGCCCGGTGGCACATATAACTTCGGGATTCGTCTAGCTATAACATATCAAATGCAAATACAATTGTCTCGTTCGGATCTCAGCGGAGCAACTTCGTGACCCTCCCTTGTAAGTGCAAAAGGGTATTGATCATACGCATTGGACATGTCAAATAGCAATATACTTTTAGTAACAGATGCAATGTAATTACTGCTGTCTAACGGTTAGAGAGTGATAATTAGTGGAAACTTTGTCAAATATCGGTTATAATATTCTTTATATTTGGAGGGAGAAAGTCGTGTACAACTTTTCTTTTTTACTTATTTCCCCATAAACAATGGATAATCTTTTACACTTACCAGTATTCGTTAGCAAAAACACGAAAAAGAGTATGGCAAATAATCAATCTCTTCGACAAACTTATTTTTAACAAACTGTCCGCTAAAGAAATCTAATTCTTACTGTTTATGACCAGGAAATTGGTACGGTTGAAGAAACACAAAAGTATAATCGGAAAGTTCTGTCTCCGATTTAAAATCCTTTTACTGATTACACACTTATATTATTCTAACAAATTATTTACATATTCTTCTAATGTTTTATTGTGGTAACATTCCTCAGACACAGCATAATTACCATTATGGCCACATTTGGTAAAAAAAGATCAACATAAAAAAATATTCTCATTCCTAGATCAACAATTTGTTGGTGATTTCTATACTTATTTGGTATACTAGTGCTACCAGTAGATTCATTGCAAGCGAGTGAGTGTAAGGAATTTCGTTAATTTGAGTCCTGGAAGCACCGGCTATTAGCCTTATTGTAACAGGGACAAAGAGTATCGTTGCTGATGTTCCCATTAAACTCCTAGTTGAGCCCTACAACAAAAAGGGAGGATTAAGAAGTACTCTGTTTTTTAATGTAGACCTAGAATTGTCTCATGAGAACTATTCATTTTAGAATCTTTACTTTGTAAACACCAGACAAAATATTTATTACTGTATTATATCTCGCATGAAGTCCGTTGCCGAGTAGCAGATCAAACTCTTCAGCAACAATAACATAGAATTTTAAGAATTATTGTTGGCCAGATTCGGTATATAGTCTGACACTTTATTAATGGAGCCTCGAGAATTTCGTAATCCAGTAGGTCGTAAGTCAATAGTTTCCATTTGAAATCCACATTGTGTTGTTAATTGATCAAACTACTTTTCTTTTTCGAAATTTCAAAATGAAATAAAATTTATCTCTCATTTTTATGTTCCACGGTTATACCAGCTATGCTAAAGGAGACGATGATGATGAGAAATGAACGAAATGGTGGAATGAAGAAAGTGGGAGGAAATGGGAAAACCCCGAGAAAATCCACGACGATGTTTGTCCACCTCAAAGCCTACTTAGCGCGAGCTGGGATCAAACCAGGAACCCCACGCACCAGAGGTGAACGCTTTACCACTCAGCCACTGTACCCCTCTTTCGAAATTTAATGCAGATTCCGTATCTGTTAAACAGTTGACAACTCTTTCTTTAATATAAATTGGAATTAACAAATACCGGCACTAACAAATTTGTTGTTGATTCCAGATAAAATTTAACAACAAAAAGAATATGAAAATGGCAATTGATTGTTAAAGGTTATTTGCTTTGCTGAGTACTTTCATAAAGATGGCTGTTTTTCTTAGAAGGCATTTAACAAAGTATGAACAAGAGTCTATGAAGCCAGGACACTCCAGTGTTCGATGTAGCACTATATTCAAACCAAAAGGATTATTTTTCTTCAAGCATAACTAATATACAGAACTACACGAATGCATGAAATGGCGGTTAGTTTAACGTTAAAAGAAATCTTCTATTCCATATGGCAGAGTAAGAAGACTCCGATAAAAATATTAAAGATATGTATTAACAAATGCTTAATTATTATACCCGAAGTCTTACTCATATTTGAAACTTGTGCACAATGCTGGATACCGTCTACCATACATATAAACCAAATTATGTAAGACAAGAACAAATATTCGAACATGTTTCAGACTACCAACAGTTACTATATAATTAAGAAATACCCAAATCATTAAATTTTGCTCCGAAAGTTGTATTCAGAAATAGTTTTAAAGGTTACTTTCATAGACCGAAATATAATTTAGACATAACAGAAACGTCTAACTATCAATTTACAAATATATAACACATCTTAGGTCTAATTCTTACATACTTTCTCTTTGCAATAAAATCGAGGATATTCGCAAACGGATCACGAGAAAGATGACGTTATTTGGTCTACTGTTGACATCAATAAGCTATTTACTGACAAGTAATCTAACTGAATTCCACGTAACTCTCCCATTGGAAGATATGGAACTACTTGTAATTCTGCTCCATACCACAGTTTTTATACAATTTTATATTATCAAATTTGGTCACGCAACAAAATGCAAATTTTAAGAATGGCTGTATAAATTAGAATATATAACTTTATAATAACATTATAGAATTTAATAGCTAATCTTCAAGATATTTTTATTATTTTTACTTACTTCAGGATTTGCAGCCCGTGAACTTTGTGCACGAATAGAGCACGCCGACCCAAAAGTCATTATAGCTGCTAGTTGCGGAGTGGAACCCAATAAAATAGTCAAGTAAGTTGTGTAAAATTAACACAAGTATGTATTGTTCCTTTGTAATACTTATAAATTATTATTTGAACTTTATAACATTTTAATCCAACATAAAGAATAATATTTATTTATAAAGTTCTTTACAACTTTCGTAGTATGTGGAAGTTTACTCACAAGGAAAGGACATGAACCTATCATCCGGACATCCGAATCAAATTTAATCCATTAGATAAACATAACAAAATTATGTTCATGTACAAAAAATTAGGTGTCATGGACAACGGAGTAAGTCCCTGGGGCCCATTAACCCTGTTAGTATAAAGAAAATCGTAGATTCGCAGTGAAATAACTATTGCATCATCACTGTTCATTGGAAAGTCATCATTCCTTCTCTTCAGCATAAAACAAGCTTTTCAAAAGTGCTATGTATTGGGGCTATTAACGTACTTGAACAGGGAAAATTGGGAGAATGTAGAGAAAATTCCCTCCAGAAATCCCTCACATCAACTTTGGACCCCTCTGGAGTGGCCCTGAGTAAAAGTACACAATGCAAGTGTATCTCGAAAAATACTATAGGGGATAAGAAATGTGTGCTAAGTTTTAAACTGATAAACAGAATAAGTATGAGGGGAAATTGAGTATTGGCATACAAGCTTTTCCCTCATATCTGTCCCGTCTATCAATACAAAACTTGGGACACACATTTCTTATCTCCTATAGTATATTTCGAGATATATTTGGATTGTATGCTTTTACCCGGGACTACTCCAGAAGGGGCCAAAGTTGATAGCAGGGATTTCTGGAGGTAATTTTCCCGACATTATTCCAATTTTCCCTCTTCAAGTGTTTTATGGTCTCCAATACATTACACCTCTGGAAAGCTTGTTTCATAGTGAAGAGAATGAACTATAAACCATGACTTTCCAATGAACAATGTTGCTGGAATAGCTATTTCAGTGCGAGTCTACGATTTTTTTATATACTAACACGGTTAATGGGACCCAGGGACCTACTCTGTTGTATATGGCACCTAATTTTTTGTACATGAACATATTTTTATTATGTTTATCGAATGGACTATTCGGATGTCCGGATGACAGGTTCTTATCTGTTCCTTATCAGAATATCTAATATATAGGAAGCTTATGCATTCAAAAGTTTTAGAATGAAAACTAGGCTAAGCGATTTCTGGAAAACGTTTTGTTACCCAGTCTTACCTTCTGATATTCATTGAGTTGTGCTAATGCTGTGCTACTCTTAGACGTGGGTAAATAAAGAAGAAGCTAGTTAATTTATGATTTATTGGAGCACTTATTTAGATCCCTTAAAATGTTTCAATCTTTATGCTGTTAAAATTGAATGACAAAATTGTGAATATTAATTTGATCAAAGTGTAAGTTTTCCTACTCATAATTTTTTTTTCAATGATTGTGACACCTCTGTATCTATGTACATAGTCCATGCATATATGGTTATTAATTGCACTAAACATAAATGTCCGTTCTTTCAAATCGGACTGTATGGATTGGATTCAATAAGTATTAGATAATTAACAAATAAACAGATCATATCATCTGATCAGATCTTGGTAGTATAAGTGTTAGAATTAATTTGCCACAGTTTCTTCAGTTTATAACTATGGAGAAATGCATTTTATGATCCATATCTTGATTATTGAAACTTTCTGAACTACTCGCTCAAACACTTGCCATTTACATGAGGAGAATACAGTAAAATATTTACGGATCACACATTATTCTGATTTTTGATTCAGAATATTCGTTGATTTAAGTTGGATTAAGTGTACTTAAAAAGCTCGACTTATAAAATCAACTCTAAATGATTTTTCTCAACATCTCATCTTAGCTAAATTATTTTCTCGTCCTCGAAACCGTCAATTTTACAGTTTCATGAAACTTGCTAGACAAAATTCATTCCACTTAATGAAAAATGTCCATCTACTAAAATAAATCTCCCACAGGTTGTTCCAAATATTTCTCTAGTACTGAAAGTAAATAAGTCACTTTCTCGCAAACGATTAATGGCATATTCATTACTTACATGAAAATCCTTAGGTACTTAACATGAATTTCCCGGAATTAGCTTTTGAATGTCATTTTTCCAAACTCGAGATCTAACTAGAACTTCTTTTGCAGTAGGCAAAGAAGAATTATTTTAAACCTTCTCAGAAAAAAAAATCAAGAATTAGTCCATAAATGTCATTCATTCTGAAGTTCAGATCTGACAAACCAACTTGTCTTTCCCAAAATGATCGTTTAAAAGAAACCATGATAATCTATAGTGAAAACAAGAAGATTCACAATTTTACTTTAGCTAATACTTTTGTGTACCTTGCCTTTTGTCATTCACTTTGAATTAGTGTTCTCGAGTAACATAATCTTATTCTCAAGACTCTAAACACAATTTTTCATATCGTTACATTTATCTGTTCAAAAGTTGTAAGCCTTATTGTGCTGTTCAATTCCACAATTAAAAGTTCAGTCTTTCAATTTTCAAATCCCTAGGATAGAGTTACCAAACTGTTAATTGTGGTGTCTGTCACACCTTGACTGGCTTAAGAGACGCCGCGAAATATTTAAGAAATTTCACTTAAATGACATTGAGCCTTGGAAATGTAAGTATGATGACAATTTGTATTTTGGATTTCCATCAACAGTTGTCAAAGGTTTGACATGGTTCCTAAATACGTGTTTATGTATACTGTTTACGTATTTTCTGACTAGGGATGCAGTTTAAAAAATTATGGTATTCTATAGACAATGTGATCCAATAAAATGTGAGAAACTTTCCCTAAGAAATTGTTTTAAACACTTTCTTAACAAGCAGCTAAGAACTAATATTAGTATCCCTGCTAGCTTTAATCTCATTCCACCATACACAGCAAACAATGAGGTGTTGAAACAACACAAAATGACTACCACTTTAGCGTGTTACTTGTGTGTCAATTCAACACCAAACACATCGTCTTCAGAGCATATCAGAAATACCAAGTTACTGGATGTGAGTATTTGCATTGTTTTTTAGTTTGGTATGAGTAAAGCTTTGTGAAATATATTTCGCATTTGTGGCAAGTAACTAATAACATTCTATGCTTTCTGTAATCAGTCACAATAATATTGTTGTAAACTTGTGAATCATCTGATAACAGTTACACAGATAGCAGTGTTTCCATCTATTTTCTTTATCTGTTATTCTTGTGTCTTAGCACGTATGAACAGAAGATGGCAGGACTGTTGCCTATAAAACTTGTCAGACGATTCACAGGTTTACAACAATATTATTGTGATCGATTACAGAAAACATAGAACATTATTCGTTACTTTGCATACGCGTCAAACGCGTATATTTCGCAAAGCGTATATTTCGCGTATATTTCGCAAAGCTCTGCTCATATTAAAAGATAAATACCAATGCAAAATCTCTCAGGTAGTAACGAGTTATTTCTGATATGCTTGGAAGGCGATGTGTTTGGTGCTGAATTAACACACAAGTAACACGCTAAAGTGGTAGTCATTTTGTGTTGTTTCAATACCTCATTTTTTACAGTGAAGGATTCAGTAGATATAGTGGTAAGTCAATGGTATTTTGCGTTTAATCTATGTGTGGTATATAAGTACGTTTTTGTCATACTTCTTTGTCATTAAGTTATTGGTGATATTTATGTTTCTTTATCTTCTCTTTTAAGGTATAAACTTATACTGAACGAAGCTATTGCCAAATCTACAGCAAAGCCACATAAGTGCATAATTTTCCAGAGACGAAACGTGGAATCAGCGGACTTGGATCCCCAATACGATTTAGATTGGGAAGAATCAATTGCAACAACCCAGCCACATCCGTGTGTTCCCGTAGAAGCCAACGAACCTTTGTACATACTTTACACCTCAGGAACAACGGGTAAGTACATACCAAGCGATTTTTTCAATAAATTCTATTTATTTGCACAAAAAGTTAGTAAGTTCCACTTTTCAACACCCAAAAGTTCTGGATATTAGGAAACCTGTCTCGTGGTTATTAGTTTTAATGATTTAAGTATATGTAATATTAAAGTTCTAGTGTGAAGAAAATATGAAATCTACTTAACTTTTAATATTCGAAACTGAAGATCGAGAAACGTGGAAGAAACGTTTCAAGGCCCAAACTTTAAAAAAGTCATTAGTCCCAGGACCTGCTAAAAGGCAGAATACTTAATAATAATAATAATAATAATAATAATAATAATAATAATAATAATAATAATAATAATAATAATACTGGACTGTATTTGATTCATTTGCAACAAATTTAAGTGTTTCTTTGAAAACTATCTTCCTAGCGCAGTTAATGAACATTACAATTGTGTCATGGACAATGATTATAATTTATAGAACAAACAAGAATGATATGAAGTGGGCTGCCTCCGACATGGGTTGGGTGATGAGTTAACTATTAGATTCTACTCTATACGGTTAGAGGTGTGGAGGAAGCAAATCACAGAATGAGGAGAAAGGTTTCAATTGAAACCGTGTAACTACTACAACAGATGAACTTAGAAATATAGTGTGTTCTCAATTCGTTCCCAATTTAAGGCAAGTGACTTACCAATAATGGTAAAATAGTTGTAATGGTGGTAATGATTAGTTTATGTGTTATGAGTCTATAGTGTTTGGATAGTAACTTAATACTTATAAATGCCAAAAATATTTTTTCTAACGTTTTGTTCTTTATTATATAACAAATCAAATGGTGCAATACTTACCAATTTCCTGTTTATATTGCTTAATGGATTTACTACAAATTTAACTGCTTATTCGAGAATATATCTATTGGACACGTAGACTTTTAATAAATCATCGTTGTTTATGTGGTATTTCCCATATTCTCCCAAGTCTCAACAGTTTTGTCCTACGCTGATGATGAGTAATTTTGTCATATGTAAGGTTCTCAGACGTCCTGGTTTTGCCGGGATAGTCCCGGATTTACATAATCTCTCCAAAAATTTTCAAAATTCCAATTGTCTCAGTTTTTCACCAAAACATAATATAATTTGTGCAATATTTTTAAAAAATCCTTACTCATCAACACTCAACTAAACGAATAATCTACTTACTCACTTTCGGTGAGTTTTGACCAAATGATAGCAAATTGATGACTATGAATTTCCTGCAAATTTTCATCATGTTTCCCGGTTTTTAACGTAAATTTCTATAGGTGTGCCAGATTTCTATTCTGAAATATAAAGACCTAGTCATACATTACTTTTTTTCCTGGTATACATTTCCAGAAAACTTAATGGTTGCATAATGTACGTAAATACAAGAATTGCTTTTAAATTCTTGTACCACTTAAACAAAAAAAAAATTCTGGAAAAATCTCTGCTCTTATGTGTTTGATTTCAGGAATAACGTCTAAGTTTTCTTTCCAAGAAGTAGTAAACAACGACACATTTACATGACACTTGTTTCTAATTTCATTTGATTTGTTCATGATAATACGTTGAATATTTCCTGTATATTGATAACTGATTATTAAATATTAATTGTGTTTAGGTGATCCGAAAGGTATTCTTCGTCCAGTTGGTGGACATATTGCGGTAGTATCATGGACAATGAAGATAATTTATGGAATGAACAAGGATGACGTATGGTGGGCAGCCTCCGATATGGGTTGGGTGGTGGGTCACACATACATATGCTACGGTCCTTTAGTCTACGGAATGACATCGGTTATGTATGAAGGAAAGCCAGATAGAACACCAGACGCTGGACAGTATTTCAGGTTAGTTTAAGTAATTTTCGCATTATTTTATAATTTTAAAATATTTCACATATAACTTTAGCCAATAATCTGTAATTTTCATATCAGTATGAAGAAATTAAGTATGATACAATATAGATATTTTCTTGTTTCCCTGATCTAAGAATAATCAGAAATATTTCTTGAAGGTATCATTGTAAAGACAATGGAAAGATATATTATTGCAATTTATATTAATGTATAGCTTATTCTTCATTTGTTATTGCAGATAATCTTTCATTACTTAATTCTTTAGACAAGGTAAGCTTCATTATTAGCCTTATATTATAACTATCAATATCTCTTAACCCAGCAAACATATTTATTTCTTGATTCACAAACTACATGTTGGGATTTGGCAGACTCCAGAGTAGTTGGACGATTTTACGTAAGTTTTTGAAAGAAATTGCCGAAATAAAGCTACGTACTGGAGTATATCTTACTGTAGAAAGATAATGAATAGGCAGTTTTTATAAAACACTTATAAAAATTTCTAGCGTAGGGAAAATTAAATGAAATTATTTTAAATCTCAGTTTAACCTCCCACGATTATGCCCTTTAGGCTAAGGGAGTCGATGATTAATGCAAGTGAACGATGATGGAAGAATTGGTGGAATGAGAAAGTGGAAGGAAACGGGAGTACCCGATAATACCCTAGAACACGATGTTGTCTACCACAAACTTACTTGGCCGGGGATTGAACCAGGGACCCCACGCCCAAAGGTAAGCACTGTACCACTCAGTTACCATGCTCCTTCTAGCGTAAAAGATCGCGAAGTAGACTTATGATTGGTGCTCGATTCCGAGTAAACTCAGTTTACTCTGGAAGACATATCTAAGAAGACACACTGCTTGTAGGGTTGCCAGGTTTTTTTTTTCTGAGGGAGAGCAAAAATTTACGATTTTTGATGGGGAAAAAGAAAGAGAACGATATTCACAATTGAAATATAACATACATTGTTTCATATAATAACGTAGAATAATTTTGATAGAAAAGTGAGACCATTTTATTCAAAGTAATTGCAGTACAGAAAACACAAGAAGTTTATTACAGTTTACGATTTCACCTTATGTGATTCAGTTCTCACGTTAAGCTGTATTTCCTCATCTTATAAAGCTTCGGTACTGAAAGGGATGCTAAACTCAAATCTAACCAACTAAATGTATTACACAATTTTTTGTCCTTTTACTTGTATTTTACTTTAGACTTTGTATCTCTTAACTGTTCCACATTCTCTTTCTACACGTTCAAAAAGTCCTTGCGAGACATATGAACATTCACAACCACTTGGAGTTGTGCTTTTATTACTTCACAATAGCTTCTGTTCCTCATTCACAACTACTTGGAATTGTGCTTTTATTAATTCACAATAGCTTCTGTTCCTCATTCACAACTACTTGAAGTTGTACTTTTATTACTCCACAATAGCTTCTATTCCTAATATCAATAGAATTTCCTCGTGGCTATGTCGTTAGCGTGGGAGACCCGGGCTCGATTCCCAGTGGGAGTTCATGTGGTTCTGACTCCACATTAAGATGTAGGTCTAGGTCCACGTCTCATGTAGCCTAACTGCTGGACGGTACGATAAACTCAAATCTAATTCAAATCCTGATATCGGTATATCAGAACTGATCGACACTGCAATAGCTATGATCGAGACGGTGTTCACAGACGGAAGCTAAGATGCTAAAAACCAACTATTCTTAAACATAAGGTTGATGTACGGTTAGAAAGAAGAAAAAAATACTTCGTTACATTTTCCCTTCTCAATACTAAGTTACATTGCTGGGTGGCGTTGTAACAGTGTGTGAGAAATTAGTTCCTTTATTTAAAAAAAAATCACACTAAGTTAAAAACATTTTAAGTGTTTAGGATAATAACTTATTTTTATTTTATTTTATTTTGGAAAACGGAAGAAATCGACGCCAAAATATGTAAAACTTATGGGGAAAATGTAACATCTGGAGATCCAAGTCACTCGTAATATTGTGGCATAGATTGGAAAAGATTTAACACATATAGACATTATAAGTAATGTTGTCAGAACCTGAGAGCGGGAATTGAAGCCCTGTCCATTATATTCTGGCAAAATTAATTAACAATACAAATTTTCAAGTAGAGTCGGGATTATACAAATCCCAGTGTGTACTTGCAGGATTAATATACGTTTCTATTTGATCAAAATAGATTTCTAGTATTAAATGCTTACACTTTCTTCAAACTAGGGTTATTCAAGATCACAAAGTGAAAGCAATGTTCACAGCGCCAACTGCACTCAGGGTTATACGAAGAGTGGATCCAGAAGTTTGTGTAGGAAAACAGTATTCTACTAAGTCGTAAGTAAAGGTTCTTTTCTCTGTATTGAATAGTATTATATCGTGTTAGCACAGGCGTGCGCAACGTGGGTGCCATGGGTGCCTTGGCACCCCCATTAGACAAACATTTATGTACAATTATTACAAACTGAGAAGAGATTACGTGTAAATTATTACCCGTCTGCATGTGTGCCATGCGTCGCCGACGCAGCGTCGGATGCAATGATGCTATCTTTTCTTAGGGGAAAAGGGGGGGAGGACGACATTCCATATGGTGGTACTTTAGATCTGGCACCCACATTCCCAATGTCCTGCGCACGCTAGTGCGTGTTAGGTACTAAATTCGTTGAATATATGTACAACAGACATTAAATTAAAGTTTAATATTAGCGTCTCTTGATCGAGCTGAACAAAAAGGAATAGTACTGAAGTCATTTTTGAGATATTACATTTTTAAATTTAATTTAATGCTTATGGTTTTCAATTTCGTTGTTATTTATTTTCAGTAAATTCAAAGATTTCGCTGTAAATGTTTAAGTATTCAATAACATCCTACGCGATTAAAGGCTGGAATTCTAAATTTATGCTGTATAGATATTTAATCACAGCTTTTCACTGATAACATTATAAAAACTTGGAATTTAAGAGAAGGACTAAATGATTGCAGCGAAAATTAGCGACACCAATTTATAACTAAAGTAAGCAAATTCACTGAGTCTACACCATCTTTAATTTAGGGAATACAGAGTGTTTCAAAATGAATATAAGGCTTTGTAGTATTTATTATAATTAACTTATAATGATAAATAATATATCAAATGAAAGAGCAACCCAAACAGTTTTCTATATGTACGCATGCCTATGCACTGTTTCCTCTGTCTGTCGTTAGAAAGCGCTAGTAGCAAAGACGGAGACCAATGAGCAGAAAGTTTTTGTATTTTACATTTTGCAAAGACTGAATTTGTAGTTACAATTCCGTACAACGTACTTTACCTATTAAGTTCAATTATAATCCATCAAGTGATAATAACATCCGTAGATGGTATCATCAGTTTGAAAACACCGTCTGTCTCTGCAAAGGGAAGAGTACGGGACGACAAGAGTCACTGAACGTGCTGAACGAGTAAGAGTCTTTCATGTGTAGTCCCAAGAAATCAATATGGAAGTCTGGTCGTGAATTAGCAATTCCAGTGACGTCTGTGTGGAGAATTTTAAGGAAATTGAGGACTTTTAGAAAGAAAATCGAAGCAGTTGTCGTAACAATTACTCCAAGGCACACTGATCAAGGTTTGGGAAGAACTGGCCTATCTATTTGATGTGAGCCGTGTGACGAATGGTGCTCACATTGAATACTTGTAGCAGAAACTATTTGAGTTGTTCTTTCATTTGATACATTGTTTATAATTATACGTAAAATGTAATAAAGGCATTTATTCCGAAGTTAGTCGTCCGCCTCGTTTTCGACAGAAAGCGTAATAACAGCTACGAAAATTTAAAAGTCATTAATTTTTAGGACTGCTTTAAAAGGGATATAATAGAGTAGGATAGGATAGAGTAGAGTAAGGTAGGGATAAGTAGGGTAGGGTTAGCTTAGGCATGGGGAAGTTTTGACCCATTTTCTTAAAGTTAATAGAGTGTAATTTCTCGTCTCTGCGTAAGGATACCAACTGAAGCATCTCTATATACCTCAGCTATGTTCTGAATACAAATCCAACCATGCGGTAACCTTGCGAAAAGTAGTTCCCTCCGCTTGCGAAATAATTTCATGTTTATATTCGCGTATTGAAAAAAAATAAACACAACTTCCGCTCTCCATACATATTATTAATCAGAAAAACGAACAAATTATCCGTTTCTCCCTGATGAATTTTCAAAATTTTGCTAAAACGACCAACTTTGGAACATAACCCGTAATAAATACTACAAAGCCTTAAAACCGGGACAATCATTTTGAAACATCCTGTATTAAATTTATACTTATATAACGCAAATTCATTTTGAAAAAGCAAGAGACAAGAGTTAACAAAGAAACTAGATTTAAAGAAGATATCAGTAAGATCACACAATTAAATTTCTAGTGCATAAAAAAAGTCCTCATGCAAACCAATAATCTAAAAATAATAAGTGTAAGTGGTTAACACCGTTAAAATCACACTTAGAAAAGCGTACAAATAAGATAATTTCGCGTGCTGGCTGTTCACGCCATTATCTCCGCTATTACGTGGGAACAAGTAAAACAAGGAGAAAACATACTTTCAATTGAGAAACGATATTGGCACAAATGAGTACAAAAAATATTATTGTTATCCAAAGAACAAATTAGAAATGAGTTTGATTACAAAATCTTTAAAAAACAATACTGAATATACTTATATCGCTAAATGGAGACAAAGAAAAAACAAATGGTAATAATCAGAAAATTACTATGGTCATGATAGCAATTGAGTTAGTTGTAGGTTGCAATTAAATTCAATATTATCTAATCGGCCAGGGGAACGTATGTTTTGGTGCTTTTCTTCCACATTAAAACTGGTTTTGTTCTGCTGATATAGTGGACTACACTACATTAAATGCAATACTATAGTGTTTTCAAAAAATATATATCATTAAAATTTGACCTAATTCTAAGGTAAAAATGGATTAAGGTATTTCTTGAAAAATCTTAGATAAAAGTAATTTTAACTGTGTTGCTCATTAGAAACAACAATTAAATAAATAGGAAACTTATAGTTAGAAATTTTTCTGATTTGAAATGGAAATAATAACTTAACATCAAAAAGGGCAATGTAAACACCTTAAGAATCTGACATACTAAAAATAATACAAAATTTACCATTTTTCTTTTGCTTGTTTTTCGTAAGTGAAAGGAGATAATGAAATGTAACTTACCACAATCATAGATAATACAATTCTACAACGGCAAATATGAACCTGAAGAATTTTCAGTGTTCCCATCCATAGAAATTACAGTGTTGCCAAAATAACATTTCATCCAAAATGTAAGTTAAGGCAGCGACTAGAGGAATGAACTTAACTGCATTTCATTTCTATCATGTTGTTTTGATATTCTGTGAACTACTTTTTAAATAACATTATTTTTAATCTTAGTAACTGTATGTTAAACTATTTTCATCTCATGCCCAGAGGAGACTGGATGTGTGCCAATAACTACTGCGTTTGTGCGACGTGCGTTTCCTGAAATATATTGTCATATGCGACGAAAAATTGGTGTTTTCCTGAAATCTGAATGTGTAAAAACAATGGTTGAGCAAGGGCCAACTTCCAGAATCGGTCATTAAACAGGGCTGTTTCAACCATAAAGTCATGCTTTGTTTGTGGTGAAGCTACGAGGAGCAATTCACTTCAAGTTGTTTTCAACAGTGGAACCGTCAACGCCGATTTTTATTCTACACAATTGGAGCAAATATATACTTCACTGTGCCAAAAATATCCTGAATTGGTGAGCCGAAAGCGCACCTTGCTGCAACAGAATAACGCAAAACCACGTTCTGCTCGAAAAACACAACAAAAAAATTAAGAACTTGATGACGTGGAAGTGATACCACGCTTGGCATATAGCCCTGACCTTGTCAATTCGGATTGCTACTTATTTTGTTCCATGTTACACTTCCTGAAATCACGATGCCAAACAACCAGTACGAGGTGGAAACAGAAGTGACTGACTCCTTTGCCTCTAAAGACAAGCTTGCCGGATTTAATGTTTTGGCGTCCTAGGCCGAAAAGTGTTTTCCGACTCTCACCGGAAAGTTATTATTCAACTTTTGCCTTTTTTTACGTATTTCAAAATAAATTTTTCTCCAACGTGTGCCCCTAGACTCGGGCTTAGTGGTAAATCTGACCCTGAGGACAAAACGTGGTATCGATGTGAAATCGATGAACTGGTTGGAAAGTGGTTGCAGACACGAAGGGCTGTACTTTGAAAGTTTACTTGCTTTAATTGTACAGGTATGTTCTGTGCTGCCAAGTTGCTGGGTTAATATTGCAAGTCTTAGGACTCACTTTTATAATATTGTGAAAGATTTTTTTTTCAAAGCCAGATTTTTTAGTTCTGGTAGAAATCAGGATAGTACCAATAATATAAGACTTCTGCCAGCTTCTTTCCTAAAAGTTTGCCCTTCTTCTTGTTAAGAGCTCCCAATTGAAATTAGTTTCGTTTCCATTTGTAACTTATTATTATTTTTTACTTAAATTCTTAAAATTATTTCCTCTTAAATTACACGAAGTATGAAATTATATACTATTTGTTTACCCCCAGTGGAAGCGTTTCCAAAAATAAAGAGGGGCTAAAATTATATTATACAGATTTGCGAACAAAAGTACGTTAAGTCTGCATTGTCTCAGAAGTCGGAGCGAAGTCACAGGAGGAACAAAGGTGCATTCTGGAATGTCTGGATTCGACAATAGGTAAGATCCTTGGAATCCGTCAAATGCAAAATTCGCCTTATCTGAAGTTAAAAGGATATGATATACACAAAATTCAAAGGGTCTTTTACTTCTCTAATTGCTGGTATGCTTGAATCGCTCAAAGCTGCTATCAACAGGAATTAGCAGATAGTTGGAGAAATGAGTGAAACGCAATACTCGCTAAATCTATACGGGAGTTTTCCTGTTCACTTAAAAATCAATTTATATGGGTTTATTAAGTCGAGTCTCACATTTGATGGACACATATAAAAACCTGAGTAACCTGAAACATTCCTCAGACTGAAGGTCAAAAAAGGGAATAATTCTTGGATTTCTTCCATACTTAATATATCCCTCTTAATATGGGATACACAAAGCGATTTTTACATTTTCTCTCTTTTTTTATGTTTTCAGATTGAAGTATTTGTTCGTAGCTGGAGAGCATTGTGATCATGAAACTAAAGCTTGGGCAGAAAGAGTGTTCCAGGTATTAAAATCTTCTATACTTTTATTTGTACTTTAATTTAACTTTGTATGTTGTTTACTTCTTTAACGAGAGTGAAACAAAAGCTTCTTTTCTTGAAAAATCTACAAATTAAGGGTTTCTGAAGACCAAGGAATCTGTTTCTGACCTCATCGTTCTTCAACTATGCACGCAGAAAAGTTCAAATAATTTACCAGTAAGTCAATTCCACTGATGAAAGTAGTATGAACTACCGAAACTGTTCAGGTAGTTTATTAAAGCACGCAATAAGTAGAGAATACAGAACATATTTTACGACTATTCGTTGTTTCACTGTGTTTAACAATTAACGAAATTTTAACAGAGTAAGCAGTCTCACTGAAACATTTTTGTTGCACTTTGAACGTACACAACTTTGGGGGCTCACTAAAAGAGTAACTTTTAAGTTTCTACACCATAACAGTTTTGAATCTTTCTATACATACATTCTAAAATGAATCCAGAATTTTGTAATAATTTAAACTATCAATAACGTTAGTCACTGCAATATTTCTTTGCTGCTGGAGTAGATAGTCTTGTTTCTATTTAACAGAACTGTGCTGGTAAGGATGGATTTTATTTCATAAATTCCGTTTAGCTTAGGCAAATGGTAACAGTTTGAATTTGTGGTTCAAGATCCTACATTAATTTCACAGGAACTCAAAATATTGTTATAAATTTTTCATTTAATTACAACTAAACTAGGCCTACATCAGGCGAAAAATCAAATAGTATTACTCTGTTAAGGTAATATGTAAATTAAATTGAAAATCAACTTTAAAATTACACACAGTTGCCTTTCATTTATACCAAATGATTTTACTACTGATACGTATGTAAGCAATTATGCAAACTTTTGTACATTTATAGAGGGTATTGAACGGTGTCCGTGTCAAAGGAATAAAATTCAATAAAATATACAGTAGTTTAAAGGAAATCTATTATGTAGTGTGTATATGTTGACAAAACACAAAATGCTGGTAGCTAAATTTATAGCTGATTATTAAATGGCAATTTCACTAGCAACTATCTAATGGTAATGGCTAAATTTAACCATAAATTGGTCTAATTGGAAACATTAATTTGTCAACTCAATCATGACAGAAGCGAATATGCTTTTGCGGTGGTGGCAGAACCACAACAGCTATCAACTTGAGCTCCATGCTTCAAAGATTCCCATGATCACCCTATCCTAACCTCTTACTTCCCAATTCAGTACAACATCTAAAATTCTGTGTTGCCGAATCGCTATCTCACTCAAAGAAGAAATCGAGTCAGTAATCAGAATTGGTAAGTCAAGTAGCTTAATGTAGTAGAATCATGGTGCTAGTGGATATGATTTCATCATGAGAGTGCTTGATGTTATGATAATATGATGGCAATCATCAATTGCTGAAATCGACATAAGATCATGCTTTAAAATTCATTTTACAGATTGAAAAACATTCAGCTACTATATATGTATAATATTACGAATTTCAAATTTCAGAAATCTCATTCTTTTCAAAAATTATGGTTACTCGGCGAGTCAGTCATCTCATAGCGAGATAGCTGTAGGTTAAAGCAGTAACTATAGGAACAAAGCCACACTATTTTCAAAGAATTGATTGTAGTGGTTGTACCAGTATACTTCAATTTCAGAAACAAGACGTTCCTAGTTCTCACCTTTTTATTTTCTCTTCTGAGGTCCCTGTTCTAAATCATTGGTGGCAGACTGAGACGGGCCACTCAATAACAGCAACGTGTGTTGGGCTGGGGCACAGCTTATCACCGCCAAAATATAATACAGGAATGCCATTCGCAGGATTTGATGGTAAGCAAGTTTATGATAGTTATTTAGACTAGTAAGTAATTTATTAAAATCCAATAATTATAAATCCAATTTATAAAAGATCTGCCTAGTACAAGATACAAATTGGACCTATTCGAAGAACACTTTCTATATAGGTTGATTGTTGATTTTGAGTTTAACGTCCCGTTCAGCAGCGAGGCTATATGAGACGTGGACCTACTGATTAACGTGGAATCCGAACCACATGAGCTCCCGCCGGACTTTCTATATAGGGTCTAATACTAACGCAACATTAACAAGTCAATATTCTGCACTTTATTTTAATTATTATTATTAGTACTAGTAATAGTAGTGTCATTATTATGTGCTGTACGGGTCACATACTATAATTAGTGTATCGACTTCTTGCTCGATCGCTAGTGAAGACATATGCATCATTTAATTATTTCTTCAACATCAGAACAAATCAATTAGCTTGAGTTAGCGTTTTTCTTTGATGGAGAAAATATCTATGAGTAAATGGAAAGCGGTATTCCGAAAAGTTGGCTTCACCGTAAAGACAGTGGTGCAGGGTGGATCATATCCAGAACCGGCCCGGCAACATTAGGTGTATAGAATTAGCGTTTAGATAGTAGTGTAATTTGCATAAGACTTAACTTGGATTATGCTAAGTGTATTTGATTGGAGTTTTGCATCCCTTTTCCCACCTAGGCGATAAGAGATATAGATTTACAGCTTAACGTGGGATCCGAACAATATGAGCTCTTACCGGGAATCGAACGTAAGTTTCCAGCGACAAAAACACGTACGCTAACCGTATAGTCACGAGGAAATTCTTACGATTATTGGAATCAGAATACGCGTTGAAAGTGTGCCAATCCGTTTTTGCGTACTATTCGTGACTTGCTGAATTCTTCTCCGATGATGTTCCTGATTTCCTGATTCCGAAATGTCCATCAACTATTTCAACGTAGGAGTTTGTTCATTTGTGCCCTGTTCTTCAGAAAGAAATTTAGATTGCTGAGGTTAGACAATGTTGGGGGCCGCAACTCTTTAGAGTTGATACAATTGGCAAGAACTTCAATTTCGTCATTGAATTATGCCGTACTTTTTGGGTGATTTTGATGTCATTCGATTTCACAGAGCCTACAGATAAACATATCATGATTTTGATAAGTTATATGAATCAAATGTGAATTATTAGTAAATTAATCTGGCCGGTTCTGTAAGAATCATCTTGTATAGTATTTAAAAGCTTATTAATTTGCAAAAATAAGATTTGGGCTTCATATTCCTTCATACAAGGCTCACCCAAAATGTCAGGGCAGCTAGTTTTTCCGAAAATGGAAACGAAGCAAAAAAATTTTGAAATATGCAAATGGAAGATTAGTACGTATGAGGAGTTTGTTACATGTAGGGAGTTTGATGAACATAACTGTCCCCATCTGGATATAGCACGAGAAAAAGTAAGTACAACACCCATTCGTTTCATACATATTTTGCCTCGAAATAACAAATCATAACAAGTACAGAGCTCCTCCGTGGCTAAGCGGTTAGCGTACTCGCCTTTGGCGTGGGAGATCCGGGTTCGATTCCCGGCGGGAGCTCATGTGGTACGGATTATGTTAATCAGTAGGTTCACGTCTCATATAGCCTCGCTGCTGAACGGGACGTTAAACTCAAAATCACCTCATCACAATTATCCGTAGAGCAGAAGCATGTTCGAAGTAGCCTTCAGAAAAATCTACCACACACTATTAACGATGTGGATGGCGCCAATACCTGTTGCCTCACTATGAGTGAATCTTCTAATTTCACGACTTACTGCTGTGGCAATGTCTTCATATATCCAAAAGCATGTTCGAAGTAATTGTTCCTTCGGTTTAGGTATGAAGTCGAAATTGCAAGATCACTGGCGCAAATCCCGGGGGGACGAGGGGGACATGTCCCCCCCAATGTTGGACGTGGGGGGGACAGTCCCCCCCAATAATCTGACTTAAAAAGTGTTTTTTGGGATAAGCTTGATGATTTGTGTCCCGTCTGCCACAAAGGAATGTAAGATGAAATTGATTTCTCTTGGCTTTTCCATTTTAAAAAAGAATAGTAATCTGTAGTATTTCAAACTGAACTTCGTGCTGTAGTGCGTTTAGTAGTCTCATCAATATGTATTAATTCCACTTCCACTACTTTGGCACAAATTGCAATAAATCCCAGAGGAGAATATACCCCTCTCCTCGTGCTGAAAAGTTGTCTCAGATGTAGGTACGAGCACGAATTGCGGGGAAATGGGGATACATGTCCCCCCCCCCAACATTGGAACTGGAGGTTCTCCCAATAATCCGATTTGAAAAGTACTTTTTGCAGAAAAGTGTGATGATTTGTGTCCGACTGCAACAAAGGAAAGTGAAATGGAATTTGTTTCTCTTGGCTTTTTCATTTTTAATGAAAATGAAGGCGTGCGACTGTGCGTGACGTAACCTGATATGAAATCTTATCTCCTTTTCTCCCCTAGGCCCTAGCACACGAAGAATATACAGACTCTCCAATGTCAGTAGAACCCATCTTTTCAGTAAGTGTGAATTTAATCTATTTGTAGAATCAGCCTAGGCATCTACTCATGCTTCGTAAGCTAACTAACTCTATAGCCTATGGAACCCGGAGGTTCAATGCCGCGTTCACAAAAACTCTTCACTGACTTCTATCCTTAGCCAACTGGATCCAGTTTCTACTTTGTATTCCTATTTTTGCTAGATCCATCTTAATATTGTCTTCCCATCTGCGCCTAGGTCTTCCTAATGGCTGTTTTCCGATTGGTCTTACCGCTAACACTTTGAAAGCGTTCCTACTTTCTTCCATCCTGGCTATATGTCCTGCCCACCTAAGCCTCCTAGACTTGATGACCTTAACAATGTTTGGTAAACCGTATAAATTATGTAGTTTCTCATTATGTAGTTCTGCCATTCTCCATTCCCGTTCCTCTTGGGTCCGAATACTCGTCTCAGGATCTTGTTCTCAAATACTTTCAGTCTATGTTCTTCCTTTAGAGTAAGCGACCATGTTTCGCAGCCATACAGAACAACAGATATGATTATCGTTTTATATATTTCAGGCTTCAAATTCCTCGACAGAATTTGAGACGACATGAGATTTGAACCAAATAGTAACACGAATTCCCTGCTTTTAGTCGACATTTAATTTCTTCGTAAATATGATTTTCGTCTGTTAATATAGATCCTAGACATATGAAAGTATCCACTTTATCAAAAGAATTATTTAATATTTTAACGCATCCATAATTTACCGTATTACGGTCCCGACACACTTCCATGTATTTAGTTTTCTCTGCATTTGCTTCTAAACTCATGCCCCTGCAAGCGTTTAATAAGACCTGTGCATTTCTTTCTATTGTTCTCCTGTCATCCCCTATTAAATTTACATCATCAGCATATGCCATAATCTGGTGAATACCGTTCAATTCTAGGCCCTGGTTACTATCTTTGATTTTCCTTTGTTATAGCGTATTCCAGCACAAAATTAAATAATAATAGCGACAACGCATCTCCTTGTTTCAGGCCATTCTCGACGTGAAAGCTCGTGGACAAAAATTTTCCTACCCGGACTTTACTTTGGGATTCATTTAAACATGCCTTAATTGATCTAATTAGCTTTTTCGGTATTCCAAATTCTGTAAGAACGTTGTACAATGTTTCTCCCCTAACCGAGTCGTAAGCCTTTCTAAAATCAATAAATAGTTGATGCACCGGGCTACTGTATTCCCACTTCTTTTCGAGTATTTGGCGAATGGTAAATATTTGGTCGATAGTTGATCGATTTCGTCTAAATCCACAGATAATCTCCAATAATTTCATCTGCATATGGGGTCAATCTTGCTAATAGAATATTTGAAAGGATTTTATAGGATGTTGACAGAAGAGAGATGCCTCGATAATTATTACAGTCAGTTTTTTCGCCTTTCTTGTGGATTGGAACAATGATTGATTCTTTCCACTCTTGCGGCAATTCTTCCTTGTTATAGATAAGGAGAATGAGTATGTGTATCTTGTTCCACAATTTTTCGCCTCCAGCTAATATTAACTCAGCCGGAATTTCATTTACACCCGGATATTCGTGTTTCTTTAATTTCTTTATAGCGGTTCGGTTGGGTTCTGGAATATACGTTTATGCGGTGTGTATCTCTCTTTGTCCACGCACATTACTTTTTGCTGCGTGTTAAGCAAATCGTTAAAGAAATCTTTCCATCTTTTAAAAATGCTATCTGTATCAGTGAGAACTGTTCCATCAGCTTTCTTTAATATAAGCACGAGGTTGATAGCCTTTCTTAAATTCGTTGATCCCTTTATACATGTCCCTAATGTTTTTATTTTTACTATTATCTTGAAGTTCCTAAATTTTAACTTTCAAAAAATCGCGTTTCTTTGTTCCCAAAGTTTGGGAAGTTTCCCCCCTGATGTCTACGAAATTTTGTGCGGTTATTTCATTCGGATTTTGTAGCCAACGTAATTTTGCTTGTTTTCTCTTTTCTGTTCGTTTGTTGCTACGTATTTCCGCGTGTCCCAATTTTTCTTTTGAGAGAGGACTCTTCGTAAGCAAAGAAAAGAATTCAATTGCTGGAATATTTTTCTCCATAATCTTAAGGCTACATCTTTTAACTAAAGAGTGTATGACATGCGTTAGATTTCTGTAACGATTCCTTTAATGTTATTGAGATTAAGGGGGCCGATCCTGGGAGGTCTGAGTCCCCCCCAAAAGCTCACGTGGACCCCTGTATTTTTATGAATATGTATTTTTATATGTATTTTCTCTTGTTATATGTATTGTTTTATGCATTTTTTACGAATGCCCCCTCCAAAGTTACAGAGAAATCGGCGTCCTTGATTGAGATTATCATTTTGCTCAAAGAATATTGTTGCGTCATACATAATTGATATTCTTTCTTCATAGTTTTGGGGAAGCCATTATTTATATTATTATAAAACAATTTCAACGTGGATCTTTGTGGATGCCTAATTAGAAACATACCAATTATAAATATGCATGTATTCAGATTTCAGAATGTGTTCACGTCAGTGATTTGTAATACTGATATGTACTACTACTTCATCTACATCGCCTACTATATAATATACTCTACAACAATTGATCAGATTCATCTACCGTAATATGAGTTTCATCCTCCTTCTCTAGAATAAGCCTCAAATGTGCCCACTTCCCAATTTTGAAGACAACCAATGGCGTATTTAGGATTTTGTTTCGAGGGGCTATGCCCAACACAAGGAAGGAAGTGGGCAATTGCCCACCTGAGTTTGAGAATTAAATATATTTTAATTTATGCATAAATTGATGTTATAATGGCAAGAATTGCAGACCGATAAATCCTATATGATATGATACAAAAATTTAGGAGTGAATCTAACCCTTTATTCTATTCATACAAGAAAAAGCAAGCATCCTCTTGGCCTTCCTAATTTCCCGGGCTAATTATTCCCCCGTTTTGATTTTTCTAAAATTCAAACATTCCCTTCTTTTAAAAATAACTAAACGGTATAATTTTTCCTTTGTTATAATAACTCAAGTCCTGTCATGTTGATATCCGCGCAAGTTGGTGTGGAATACCAATTTCGCTTATCAACTCCTCTTAGTTTTTGTGTTACTGATGACGGCCGACTTGAATCACAACTGACAACGGTCGATAAAGTATGATAAGCGAAATGAAAGAAAGTAACGTCAAGAAAAAGAAACAGAAAACCAGAAAGGACGAAAGAAAGAACAAAAGGACGCAGTTCTTACATGGAATGAAATTTGACAAAAACAGTATTATTTCTGAACAAATAGCATAAGAAAGTCAATGACATTGTTAGAAATGGTTAAAAGAATTATTGTTGTACGTGGAATGCGAAAAACTAACAAATTTATTTCGGGGGGAGCTTGAGCCCGATAGCCTCCTAAATATGCCACTGAAGACAATTCTGTCCCCTGATTCTTCACAGCATTGTTTTTCAACTTCATAAATATTTTGAACATCGTTTATATATATATATATATATATATATATATATATATATATATATATATATATATATATATATATATATATATATATATATATAGTGTTCGAAGTGGAAAAAAAGCAGAGGCAGTATGTTTCATTATGATTTTGGCTCAACATGCCGGCTATTTAAATATTGTCTTGATCACTGAAAAACCAGAGACGGTATGTCCTCATTACTGAAAAAAACCAGAGGCGGTATGACATACCACCGCATACCGTCTCACTTCGACCACTATATATATATATATATATAATATGGGAACGGTCTTACCCGTCCCCCCCAATGTTGAAGACAGATTTGCGCCGTGTGCAAGATCATAAGTCTTGGAAGTAGGTAGATGTTCGAGTACTTCCCATCCTTATTTCTCGAGAAAAAACATAATTAGCAGTGAAGCTCCCGTGAACATCAGGTGCATAGGTCACGCCCGTACCTTTGGTGCACGTAGTCCCGAATATGATTCCCGACGGGAGAGCACAAAAAAATAAATTTCAAATAATTCACTTTCGTTAAACATCCATCTTCTTTAGCCTAAAGGGAATTCAAGTGGAACATTAAACTAGAAAAAAATTCGTATCATTTTTCACTACCTATGTATAATCTATATTCACAATCATATCCATAACGTTTTATCTTCTTAATGGTATGTAAAATACCCTAATTTTAGAACAACACCTGATATCATAGAAAAAGACCTATTTTCACATAGCGTAGTAATGTATATAATCACTTTTGCTTCTATTACAGTTCGAGTATTGAAAGAGGACAAAACGGAAGCGCAGACCGGGGAGTTAGGGAGGATAGTATGTAAGCTACCTCTGCCTCCAGGAACCATGTCATCACTCTATAAAGCCCCGGAGAGGTTTAAAGAAATCTACTTCTCTAAATATCCAGTAAGTTCAAATATATTATTATTCTTGTAAGTAATTCATCAAGGATGAACAACGACACGAATTAAGGGAACCATTACTTTTTACCTTATATCTTCTGATAAAAAGGATTTTAAAGCTACGTATTGGGGCAATAGACAAACAATTGGATCTGTAGAAAACATTTTAGACCAACCAATTGATCTCTAAATATGAATTTAGTTCACCAATTGGTTGTGCTGAACCAAACATTGAGTCTTTAGATAACATTTTAGACCGACGATTGAATCTCTAGACAACATTTTATACCAGCGATTGGGTATGAAGATAATATTTTAAAGGGTCCCAACGTAAAGACCTTGAGTAACTAATGGATCATGAGAAAAAATTGATGAGTATCCAACATGCTTTCTTAAAGAAAATTTTGTTCGGGTGAGCAAAATCAAAGTGTGATGAGGCTAAACTGGCACACTATTTGCTAAAAAACGTACCCTGCACAAAAATAACATGTAATCGTAATTTGATTTATTCTAGTTAATTGTTTTTGCAAAAAATTATAGTCGCCAGGTACAAAAATGATAATATGCTTTGTAACAGTTAAATATAACATTCTAAAGTCTATAATCTTAAAATATTGGCGATGATTTTATAAATTACAATGTGCCATTGAACGTGTCGCCACAAGTTTAATATTTTCACATATTACTCATAACTTGAAACGTTGTTATCTTAAAAGATATATACTATTTCGAGAAACGTTGCAGATAACCATAAGTGCGTAACATTTCGAAGCTTAAATTTCGTGTCAACATATCTCGTTCATATCCAAGATTAATCTGGAGATTAGATTGAGCGACCATTATGTGGAGAGAGATTATTATACTGAAAGATTTGGGGAAAATATTCATCTACAGATGCAAAATTCTGAGAGTTTATTGACTTAGGGTCGTTAATAAAACAGCGTAGTATAATTTCATAACCTTAAAAATACAGGTTAATTTGTTTGATATATTTTTTTAAAAAACGGTTCTGAATTTGTCTCTGACATCGAAAGTATATACATATAATTACGTTAACACATTGACCTCCGTACTAGGAAACGACATAGATCATAATGTTTTATGACAAAAATAGATTAACAACTTACTGCAACAATAAAGATATAAATAATTAAGATTTTTAGAAACAACTCGAGGGTTTTGCCCAGGGAAGATCTGTTACAGTAAGGTAGCATGATTTGCTGGATACGACGTGGCTTCCAAGGTAAAGATAGGTAAGTTACATGTGACTGAAGAGGATCTGTGGATAAAACTAGCATTAGATAAATTTAACTCACATATGAATGTTTTAAAGCAAACTCAGTTAATGTGTTAAAGAAACCCAGTGACTTTAACTGTTTTTACAGGGGTTTTATGACACAATGGACGCTGGTTTCATTGACCGATTCGGATACGTTCAGGTAACCTCTCGGGATGATGACGTGATCAATGTAGCAGGTCACCGATTGTCTACAGCTGCTTTGGAGGATGTGATTCTCAGCCATTCTGACATAGCAGACGCTGCTGTGATTGGTGTTCCAGATATTACGAAAGGTGAAGTTCCTCTTGGCCTGTACATTATTCAGAAAGGTGAGTTCATTACGATTTTGAATATTGGCTAATTAGTTATTATCAATATCAAAAACAGTAGATAATCAAAATTTTATCCCAGTACATATGATAAGTTGTCTATTAATAAGGCATGGTTACAACAGTGAGTCGTAAGTTTTGCAATATTCTGATTTAAAAAAAACTGTATTTATTACATTACAATGAAAGCAAGTTAACATTCGAAGTATTGTCCCTCGTGTTGGACTGTTTGCAGCTACCTTTGTGCCATCTTCTCAGTTCCAATTCGATACCGCATCTTGTCCATAGAGGCAAAGAAATTAGTCAGTGATGTTAACACCTTCTGTTTTTTAGTGAAGTATCTTGATTTCAGGAAGTACGCCATGGACCGAAATAGGTAACAATCCGAGAAGGCAAGGTCAGAACTATATGCTTGATGTACATCAATTTGATGTCATCAAGTTCTTGAATGTTTTGCTGAAGTTTTCGGGCCAATGTAGATTCGCGTTCTCCTCTTTCAGTAGAGCTTGTTTTCGGTTCACCAGTGCAGGATATTTTTAGCGCAGTGCAACATACATCTGCTCCAACTATTTAGAATAAAAATCGGTATTGATAGTACGACCGTAAGGAACGAATTTGAAGTGAACACCCGCGTAGTTGCACCACACGTATAGCATAACTTTATGGTCGAAACGGCCTTGATTGATGACCAGTTCTGGAAGTTGGCCCTTGCTCAATTACTGTGCTTTTGCATATCTCCTGAAATTTATAGTAGTTGTCGGCACACATCTAATTTTCTTGGGGCCTGAGCTGGGGTCAACTAATGGCACAATGCTTAAGCTCTTGATGGTTTTCCCGAGTTCGTAAAGATGACTCACTACAGTGGACTGGGACATTCTGAATTGATTTGACAATCGTCGTGTGCTGGTGGATGGCTCTTCCTCAATGCTGTATTGTATGATCTCAGAATCTGTTACTTTCGGTCAGTCAGACGTTGGCTGAGCGTCGACATTTTTACAACCTTCTCTAAATTTCTGGAATCAAATAGTTGTTGTGTTGTGGTTTACGGCATCTTCCCCTTTCGCATTACAAATGTTTTGGGTTATTACTGCATATGTATTTCCAAGTTCGAACTCACACACTAATAGTTCTGTATCGTACGTTGTTTAGCACTCATCGTCAATGCCACTAAAAACTGATTGAAGATACTGAGGGTGGCGACCTTCGTGTTAAATAGTCTTCTTGGGCCAATTTGACCCTGCACATACGGTCAATCACGGCTCATACACGGATGTGGAAATATTCCAAGTCTTCTTACTTACCTTTGTATTAACTGATTTAGTAAATAATTATAGAATATTTTGTTGGGTTTCCCTAAATCATGGCATATCTGAGGGAAGGAATACTTTGACGTTCTTGTTTAAATAACACTTTGACAGAAGCTGCACACATGCGAGGTGGTTTACATCATAGTTCGTATATTTTTCTTCCTAAGTGAGAAAAGGTTTATGTTTACTTGGAAATTATATGAACAAATCTTTCTTCCTCTTTCCATAATAAGTTCCAGAATCTAGAAAAAGTTTAGTTTTCCGTGTTTGTGAATCCTTTCCTCGTATAGAAATTTATATTCTTGTGCCCACGTCGGTTTATTGCTTTTCAGAACAAAAAACATTCGAAATTATACACTTGTCATAGACTCATCATTCAAGGGTACAGTCATTTTGACATTTATTTGTACAGTCAGTCAGTCATAGGATTATTTTGGAGTCTCGTGAGAGCCAATTTTTATCTTGACAGAGTCCAGCATTTCCAAGTCTCTGATGGTCAGGATGCCACCTTCTTCCAGAAGCTATTCTGTATATTTTTTCTTTACTAAATTCTCTTTACTAAAGTAAAACAACCAAAACACACATTAAAATCCATATAGATACCCTAGTAATAGATACGAACGTTCATTATTTGGATACATGACCTTAATGCAATCATTGTCATCATAACCAAAATATGCTTATCGACAATGTGCAATTCTTCAAGACTTTTTCAGTAACCTTTACAATTGTTCCCCTGCTACCAATTACACTAGTTAACAAAGGTTTTATTACATAAAGGGAAATACCTGTTCTTAAAGGAACTTTTTGCGCTGAATTCGAATATGCACTCGGTTTTTCTCCATCACGTACGATTTTCCCGTAACAGAGGGATTTTCGGGAAAATCCCTCAAAAATTTCCCTTTTCGTTTATTTTACACCCCAAGATCTTGCCCCCTTGCATATACTAACATAGAAATTATACCTAAGTATACTTTGATTCATATTTAACAAACCCTCCAAGTTTCGTAATAATCGCTTTATTCTTTCTAGAGAAATAAATATGTTTGTATGTATACTGTGTGTACTGTTTATTGCACCTTATAGTAATGCTTTCAGATCTCTTAAGTTGAGGTAAAACGTTTTGCTTTATTACCACAAACACATATATAAAATATAATACAATATAATTTACAAGTGTGGCAATTTACAATAAACAATAATACAAATGTACCAAAAGGTCATGAAAAGACAATCCAAACTATCACAATATATGAAACTTCCATTGGGTTACAAAAACGTACACTACTTCCTTCTTTTGTAAGAAATGTTGCATTCTCTAACAAGACCCCAACAATAGTCCCCCATCATTGAAGGATCCCATCGTCCCTGGTACCTTTTCTCCATTGCCATTATATCTTGGTGGAATCTTTTCCCCTGTTCGTCGCTGAGAGCACCTAGGTTAGCAGGAAAGAAGCTGAGGTAGGAGTGCAAAAAGTGGATTTTTAAAGACATCCTACAACCCAACTCTTTGTATTTCTGTATCATGTCCTGTACGATTTCTGTGTAACTCTCAGCTTTATTATTGCCCAGAAAGTTGCCAACAATGGTCCTTGTAATTTATAAGATTTAGCAAAGTTGACATGGTGTCATAGGATTCCTTAATCTTCACTGAGTGCGCAAGTGGTATAGAAGGTTTTTTTATTTCCATTATGTAAAAGGACAGCTTTAAGGCTGACCTTTGACGCGTCGATAAATAACCTCCATTCTTCTGGAACGTAAGGAATTCCTAGCTCCGCCATCAACCCATTTATATCCGTTCATACGCACACATTATCTTGCATTGAGAAATAGCTTGAAAATTGAACATGCCTTTTCCTGTACACTGATATGTTCGTTTCTGCATCCAATAAGTTCCACTGCTGGAGCCTTGATCCCAGAAGTTCCGCCTCTTGTTTTGTCAGGTGCAAATCACGGACTAGGTCATTAAGTTCACATTGCCGGATGAAATATGGCTCGCGAACACAGTCAGGGATGAACGTTGGATCCTTGGATGTACATGTTGATGTCGATGGTTCATCAAGGTCATGATCATCGTCAGAGTCTTTTGGCCATATCTCTTCCCAGTTGGTAGGGGGCTCGGGAAGTGGAAGTTCATCCCCGTGCGGAATAGGTCTAATTGCGGATTTAACGTTGGGATAACTTATTGTGTATTTGCTTTTTTTAGAATGTCCCTTAACTACTGTGAGACAAAAATAACAATTATCCAGATGGTTGGTGGGTTCTCTCCACACCATTGGTACAGCAAATTTCATGAACCTCCGTTTCCCTTTGGCCCATGCAAGTAAAGTGACGTAGCACGACGCACAAATTATGTTGGGTGCCCAAGTTTTGTCCTGATCTCCCACACGACATCCGAAATATATATAATATGCTAGTTTCACCGATGGCGTAATGGATCTACACTGTCCTTTAACTACAAACTGGCCACACACATAACAAAAACTATTTGGTGAGTTAACACACGAACGCCGTCCTCTTGACGCCATTGTACTGATCACAAACTAAACTTCTGGTCTTAGTTGGGTATAATGCCGTTAAGATCAAACATGAAAGCACTCTTAGCAGCAAAGACAACTTTGAAAGTGAAGTAGTGTTAAACCACATCAATATAAAAATGTACAAAACTCCCTCACCAGGTGTCAAGAACACAAGAAAGAAAGAAATGCGCGGGGGGAGGGGGGAAACGATACCGTGGTGGAAAATTCAGACTGCATTAGTTCATTGTTGTCAACAATGAGTCTGTATTCCATTCTTTCTTTCTTTTGCATTCTGTTACATTTGATAACAAATATGGATAACCATTTCATGAACAAAACGAGAAAACTTGGAGAATTGTATATATATGTATTAAGATATACATATTCTGTACGTTTAAAAAAAATATACGTTGGAAGTACATTCTATTTTTATACACGTTTCTAATTTACAGAGAGCAATACAAGTGTGTTGTTGACTATTGTAAATATTCATTTTTATGTCTGTGTTTGTAGTAATAAAGCAAATAGTTTTTACCCCAACTCAGGAGATCTGAAAGCAATACTATCAGGTGCAATAAACAGTGCACACAGTATACATACAAATATATTTATTTCTCTAGAAAGAACAAAGCGATTTTTACGAAACTTTTAAGGTTTATTAAATATAAATCAAGGTATACTTAGGTATAATTTCTATGTTACTATATGTAAGGGGACAGGAGCTAGGGGAATAAAATATCTGAAAAAGGGAAATTTTTGAGGGAATTTCCCGAAAATCCCTCTGTTACGGGAAAACTGTACGTGATGGAGAGAAACCGAGTGCATATTCGAATTCAGCGCAAAAAGTTCCTTTAAGATCAGGTGATTTTTCTCATGTAACAAACAAAAAGTTTAAATTTGTTAACTAGTGTTATTGTCTAATTGGTAAAACTAAATTCTTTCATTCTGTCAAACACTTCCTTAAGTCTTCTATATTTGGTGATTTTCTGTCTATTGCCAATCTTCGTCCTTAATCCGAACGTTAACATCCGACACGTATCTCTGAGATATGTTTCAGCTACTAGATCTGGCTTTAACTATTCAATATCAAGCATCATTCTATTTTCCTTTATAGTATATTTTCGGCATGCATGCACTCTTTCTCAATAAGATTCACTACCTCACTAAGTTTAGTCTCAAAAAATGTACATAATTGACCCAACAGAATAAGTTTTCTATAATGTCTATTAACTTCATTCTTTTAATTAATCATCCACTAACGTTCTCATATAAATTAGTAAGTTTCTACTACTAATGACTTACGAGCTGCCCAGTTGTTCTACTAACGCTATATTTATAATCATAGTTTAAGTTAACTTAAACCTGATGTTTTATTTATTATTTGACAGGATGCAAGAAATCAGAAGAGACCCTGAACAGAGAAATTATAAAAATGGTGAGAGAGCTCATAGGTCCTGTAGCTGCATTCAAGCTCGTAGGCGCAGTCAGAGGTCTACCTCGCACGAGATCTGGGAAAACTTCTAGAAAATCCATAGCTGATTTGGCAAGGAATAAATTTGTCAAGGTAAAACCACACACTTTGTACAGGTCCATTTCTTGACTAATATTTTGTGTATATATTGTCAAGGAACTCAATAATCCAATTTATAAACAAAGTTAGATTTTATAAGTTTCACAAGTTTTCTTTCTAGAAGTCGTGTTTAAAACCTGGAGAACGGTTAAACAACTTGACTTAATGGTGGTTAATAACTTTTACAGCAGGCTCGTAATTCAGTAACATCTTAAGACTTGCATACTGTATTAAACACCCTATCCGTCTGTATATTGTATTCTTGTATTACATATGAGGACTGTTATGCTAAACCCCGCTAAGTCCACTTTGATAGATTTTATAGGAGAGCCTTAAAAATATCAAAATTTCGTAGGGACAAAATAATACTTTAGAAACAATGGTATAGATAAATACGTTATAAGAACATATATTAAATTTCACTATTGAATACTACTTGAACTTTAGTGACCCGAGAAAATTGATTTATTGTGTTGGACTAAACGGGTTTTAGTATAACACTAACCTAAAATGAGTTTAAAATTCGTTCAAAAAAATCACTTTTCCCATCATCTTTCGCTTGTTAACGTTGCGTTTTTTAAGATCAAGTAAACTGGACATATAAATGTACTTCAATTTTAAACATGAGGAGGCACAAGGCTTAATAGTACAGTGCTTATCTCTAATGCGTCGGGCCCCTGGCTCGATCCCCGGACAAGTAAGTTTGTGGTGGACAATATAGTGTCCGTGGGTTTTCTCGAGGTACTCCCGTTTCCTTCCACATGCTCATTCCACCAATTCTTCCATCATGTTTCATTTACATTAATAATTTGTCTCCCTTAGTATAAAGGGCATAATGGTAGCACGTTAAACATAAATATTCATTGTATTTTCATTTCATTAATCATAATGACTTTTATTAGCGAAAATGAACAACGTACTCAAATTCAAGCATTTTCCTCAGGATACTTGATGTCAGAATCTTGATCTAAAGAGTCGTTTGGTTTTGAAGCAGCTTCATTAAAAATGATTCTTTGCCAATGATTGGTCCAAAATGTTTGTTGTTTGTTAAGAAGAGAATATACTAAGGACTCAACGGAGCTTAGCATGATAACAAACTTGGAGACGCCATTTGTCATTTTGATCTAATGAGTGTTAGAGATACCATTTTAGCCAGGCGCCTCAGAGTTAATTTTACACGACAAAACAAACAAAGGAATTTCAGAGGAAAGTGTACTGAACAGAGTTTAACAACAATCCTTATATGTACGTACTTTCCGTCTGTTACAAACAATCTTACATCATTTTGAGCACGGTATGATCACAATAAAATCGGCAAAAAAGATCAGAGTTTGTAATTCATATTGCTTATGACTGCTAAAAACCAGCAGAATTGCTAAGTGTCATTATAAACCGTTGCACTGTATCTCACAATTAATGATATCTGATATAATGGTAATTTGTATATCATCCAATACCATTCATCTTTTAGTGTATCCATCCATCATTACCACAGTGATCGACAACAATAATGTGTCTTTCATGTTTCTTCTCACTTTAAATAGATCTGAAATAATATCAAGAACCTTCCTAAAACTATGCTGTGATAGCAATTTGCATGTGCATCATTCTCACTATTTATTCATTAAAACATAATATATGCTTACAAAGATTTATTATAGTTAAAACTTACTTTGATATAATTATGCACTTTAATTATTTCTGATACGACTATAATATGCATCTTACTCTCTCATCCAATGTTGTTATTAAAAGTTCAGTTATGTTAGTATATGAGTTCTTTCCTCCCGACATGTTAATATGAAAATCCTCTAGACCAATTAAATAATAATCTAATTTACAGTATTTAAATTTCAGTATCATAACATCAGTAAAAATAGGCGAGAAAGCTCATTAGCTAATATCTGCGTTATCAGTGAAGTAGTCAAGTAAGATAGAGTGGTTGGTAGGAAGGTTAATGTGCTCTTGATCGGTGAGCCTCTGTTGAGGAAGTACTAGAAAATTCAAGGTATATTCTAATTCATAATATGGAAAAGTTATTTTTTCTTGTGGGCATGAATATGAATCCCTAGGTAGTTGTGTCATTATTAGTGCTTGAGTTTGGGACGTGCGACTATAATCCCAGTGTAGAAGATCAGAAATGTAGTTATTAGTGAATATTGATACAATGGTCGAAGAATATCAAACGTTAGAGATAGATGATAGTGAGAACAGCTCTTGTGTTTTCATCACACTCTTATAGATACTCTTCACAACAAATGTCCTTCATAGATTGATTTATGCTTGCTTATGTGATATATATAATTTTCTTTTAGAAAAACCACGTCGTAATTGTACCTGTAATCCCCAGCCCTGCTTTGCGTCGGGTGTTTTAACCTGACAACAACTATCCATCTTTAAAACTGAAATATTACCAGCTCTTTGGATGTGCAAATGTTCTTTATATTTTATTTCTAAATGTACATCATGTGCCAATATTATTCCGACAGGTTATTCCGAAGTTTGTTCAAATAGCCCCTCACGACTTTCTTGAATGTAACTTCTCAACCTACAATAAAGTTACTACAACATGATTAATACCAATGAATTCCTGATAAAATTACAGTGTTATTTCATATGCCACAAGACCCACTTTCTCTTTTACATTGTGAATCCGAATTCAAGATGGCCACTCAATATGGCGGCCATGATGTTCATTACATATAGTAGATCTTATCATGCATCTACTACTAAGCATTTGACGTTAATTTCTGTGGCCATTCACGCGTACAACGAGTGATTCCTTAACTTTCTGTGTTGCTGGACCCTACGGTCGACCATATTTCTTCCGGCTCTCCAGCTTTTCCGTGTTGCCCTCAACCGCTATAAATTTGCATAGGTACATAGTTTCACACCCTCTTTCATATCTGATACATGTTGTTTGGCAACTCGAGTGCCCCATTCGGACCCTTCCCTGGTCAGCAATTGTTTGGCATTTACGTTTTATTGTTTAAATATCCATTAAAACAAAGTTCAGATCTAACTAATGCTATATTACTTACCTCTGTACTCCAAGTAGTGACGATTCTGTGATGTTGTAACGGAGAACTGAAAAAAAAATACTTCAGACTGGCAAAAACACTCTTTATCTAATAGACGCCATAATCCGCAAGTTACAAATTCCATATGAACTGCAGCAGCTGTATCCATAGGTCGCTCTTTAATGACAGCAGCAACAGCTCATTATGTTAATGAAGGAGTTATATGCAGTTCGTCAACCAGCCCCTGCTGCCAACCATCCCCGGTCTCCCCTATTTGATACTAATCAACCAGCTTAAGCAATCCTTTAATGCTATTCGTCACGGATTTAACTATTTTTAAAATTACCTTCCTGTTTCTTATTTCGTTCACATCTAACATAGCTTCATATTCCTTATTTTGAATAAAGTTTCCACTTTTCAAATGTATACCCCTAAATATTTAACTTGATTCAAATTTGAATATTAGTGCCTACGCTACCTTTGCAAGGAATATGTTGGTACCTTCCCAACAATTGTTTGGATCCCTTGTTGATATTTCTATATTAATCCAACACATATATACATGAACTAATACGAGAATATTTTAAGTCATTGGAGAAAAACGAAGAATTACCCTGAAGAATGATCTGTAAACACAGAGATAATTTGCGTTTCCGTCATCTTTTTGTTAGTTATGATCCTGTTGTTCGAATACGTAGACGCGTACTGGTATACAAGACCAATTACGTGAGAAGTGCGTACCAATAGCTGATAAATAGTTGTACAAAGAACGGCATTATGTATTACTTCTTACCCAAGTACAGTTAGCAACAAGAAACATACTTTCAAATATATCATCAAAACATGAGGAGTTAATAGTGAAAGATAGTTTTATTCAAATGATATATGAATAACAATTAAGGTATTATTATACCAGCAAAATTGGTTATAAATTTTGTTATTTGTAACTCTGAATGTTATGACAATAGATATATGGCATTCTGTCAGAAAAAAAAAATCTGGAATTCTTTGGCAGATCAAAGGAAGTGATGTAACATGATAATGTTTCAAAATTATAACACATATTTAGCAAACTTGAGTAGTAAAAAAATCGAGTTTCTAGTTAAATTTAAATATGAGTTAAATGCTCCACTATTCTTGTATAGCAGATTTATATGCACTATTCTTTTAATTTACATCTTACTGGTATTTGTTTTGATTCTGCAAATCCATAAATGAAGTAAAGAAACTTATTTAACTTTCCCTCATTGTATAACTTACTGTTAAAGTACAAAATTACAATTAATAAAGATCAGTATTGTCAAATGTTCTTGATGTTGTAGTATATCTCGAAGAGCATTAACCTTATATACAGTTATCGATCATCCTTGCTTATATTTTAGTAACATAGATAGTAAGCTCACAATGGGAAGCGTGGACCAACAATGAGAAACACTAGGCTCAACAACTGCCAACGTTGCGCCTAAGTTGTAATTGGCTACTTTGCTGAGATTTTGCCGATCAACTCAATTATCAACGGAAACCGTACGAACAAGGGCTTGAAATTCATCCTCAATCTTTCATTATCATCCATCATTTTCATAATTTTTACATTAAAATTACTATACTACAAAGCAAATATTTACAACAAAACTCAGTGATACTGATAACTAGGACCTAGGTCTGCATCTGAAAGTATAAAACCTCAATTGAAGTTAAGAAAAAAACTATAGCTGCGATCGTGAATGCGAGATCAAGACCTATGAATAAATGACAGCAAATTGTGGCTTGCATTTATTAATCCTGAACCACACTAACCATCAGTCTACATACGCCTACCAAGTCTGTTGCTACGGTTACGCCTTCCCTTTGTCACTTAGGGAAGCAAAGAGGTACTACCTGGTTCGAGGTGCTCATCCCCCTCCTCCCAAGGACTTGGGCTCAACTCCTCCAAATTTACAACTATCTAAAAAATGTATCATTCTTCACCTCCAAATTTACCATGTTATTCTTCAAATATACCTTTCTCCCCTAAAGTTAATAATTTTCCAGATTGATTGTACCATTTTCAATGAAAACGTCTTCTCCCAAATGTTCTTCCGGGCATAAACTGTGCCCTAAAACTCGTCCATGGGCACCCTTGGCCGATTAGAAGTGACGTGTTAATGTCACAATATCAAACGTCGACAATTTAGTGTAGAAGAGGTACAAAAATCACATCTTATCTTATTTTAAGTTATCTTATCAAAACACTTGCCTAACTAGGAATGATTTCAGAAATCTTGTGAAAATTTTGGTAAAAATTTGGAATACTTGTCGGTGGGCTGCAGAACTTCTTTGATGAAATAAATCGGAGATTACTAAGGAGGAAGAGACCCAACTTTACTTCGTATTTTGCACACTTAATCTGGAACACTATGATTTCCCGAATACATTTATTTAACCCATTGTACTCCATTTTTATGTTATAGAAAAAGCCTCTTTATTATTATTATTATTATTATTATTATTATTATTATTATTATTATTATTATTATTATTATTATTATTTGCGAAAATTCTGTTATAAAATGTTCCAAGTGGAAGCAAGTGCAGACACTTGTCAGCAGTTGAGAAAACAACAAACTGCGATGATAGTAAATACAAATCAGTCGAGATAAAACATAGGAGTCTAAATGATTGTAAATTGAAATGTCGGCTCACAGCCGACAATATAGCGCAAAGGATTAAAATATCAAGGAAATTATAAAGGATCAAGAACGTGTTATTTTTTAGAAATGAAAAAGAAGAAAGAATTATGAACGAATCACATCTTTTATTACGAAACAGAAACATGCATGGAATCAAGGAGTTAATTTTACGGAACTTTCTGAAAATTGGCTTCGACTGTGGTTTCTCAAATAAAGCCAATGTTTCGAATTCACTTCGTCTGATTGCACAAAGTAACTTCAGCATATTGCAAACGTAAACTTTACAATTGTATTTGATTTCGTTACAAATGCTCCTTATATGATCTCTGATATTTATATATATGTTTTTTTTTTTCAGATACCAGCAACTATTGAAGATCCATCCGTTTACCCCGAAATCAAGCAAGTATTGCAGAAGCTTGGTTTCGCCAAAACGGCACCTGATCCTCAGTGATGTCAAAGATAAAATAGGTAATTGTATCAAATTATTTTTTGCAAATATTTTTAATCATTACAATGAAATATTTCTAGACCCTTCGTACCCATGATTAAGTTGTGATGGTTACCTAACGTCTATTGAAGCTTAACACAATGAATGTGTTTTTAAAATTGTATATTGTACTTTCGTTGTGAAGGGTTTCTGTTTACAGATTCTGTATTTGATTCCCAATGGGAGAACATCAAATGTATTACAGTAGTTCAGATCTCACTTGAAGATTTTATCTTACGTAACTTGCTTGCAACGGATGTAAATGCAACAAATCAAGAAGAGTTTCTAACTCCAGAGTTCTAAAAATTTTCGATAAATCTGTACACAGGATCCTGTAGACAATTATTTCTCAATATATGGCACAGACATGATTCTCAGGAAATGACGCACAGCTCTAGAAAATTAGCGATGTGAGAAACAAGAATAACCAAGTTTTCAGTTCTTTGACCAAATGTAAAGTTTGGTCGGATATTGTAAAAACAACTTATATAAATATTGCATTATTTTATTTTCAGGATTTGTTGTTGTCACTCTCCTTTGATTCTTAAAAAAATATAAACAATTAAAACTTAAGTTTACAATGGCAAAAACAGGTGAAGGCGTACTTTGAAAATTAATCTATTCTTTCAAAATATTCGTTCATTATTTTACATAATTCAACGCATAGCTATTGCTATCCAACGTCAGTTCTTGGCACCTTACCACATGGAAAGGAACTAGATGACTAGATGAAATGTTTCTTCTCTAACATAGAGGACAACACTAAACATTTATACAACTGACCTACATACTGTACAATTAAGGTCAATTACATCAATGAAATCAAAGAACAGCAGAGGAACTCTTGCGAAAGGAGAAGTCTGCTTGGTTAATTTAGTAATAATAGTTTATAAAGTAATTACGATATAATATATTATGCGAATATTGTAAACATCGATAAAATATCAAATCTTATTTGTAGAATCTTTACTTCATGTTAAAAATGGGTCCTTTTTGTTTATGTTATACTGACATAATTCATCTCATATATTGTATTCTAATTTTGAAGTATTCCTGTTTATAGTTATAGTTTGTTACTATTATACGCACATTTAACCACTATTATATTAGGTAATGAATTTACATCCTATATTTTTTTTAATTACAGAACTCAGGAGTATAAATCAGAATTCGGTCAACATGCAGTTTGGATTCAATTCAAAGAGAGTGCAATTCAGGAGATAAGTATTTATGACCGAAAAAAAAGTATCTATCCTGAACCTAATAAATGTATGGATTGCTTTAAATATCTGTTTAAACACATTATTTTCAATTAAAAACTGAAAGCAATAAAATATACAGTACTTCATTTGTGCACAATAAAGAATTGTCTAAGTCATATTCTGTAGAAGTTGTACAAATAATATTACTGTTTATCTTTTCTTTTTGTTTGTTTTTTTAGAAAATTAATCAACTAAGTTTTCCTTTTTCAATAAGAATTTACAGAATAAATGGCAGTAGTGGTGTACGTGAGCATGAAAATATTTTAGTTTATGTAATAATTGTTATGTAATCGCACAAAGATCTATTTCAAATAAAGTGTGTTTCGTTAAAACAAGAGAAGAATTCGACTTTATCTACTGTTATTTTCATGCTTGATATTAAAATAGGTATTATCAGTTCTTTTATTCTTGTTTATAATGTTCTCATAATTATCATATCATTAATATTATTATTGCTAATATTAATAAATGTTAATAATCTTTATAATTAAGCTCTAGTCTTGGTTATTTCAATTGAAGACCTCGGTGCAAGAAGGAGACAGCTCCAATTTTACCTTTGGCTGAGGATTGCAGCAAAACTTAGTTAAAAATAAGTTTGTTCTCCTTTCGCCTTCAAACTTCTGGTGAAGAAAGGTTTTACCTTATAATAACATAGAGTATGTCTTTACAGAAAGTTTGGAGGCTTGAGTAAAATAAATTTTAACGAAGTTTTGTTGCAATCCTGAGCAAACGTAAAATTAGAGCTATCTCTTCTTGCACCGATGTCTTCAGTTCCAGCAGATGAATTACTTTTGTTCTTGTTTCACTTCCTATCTATTCTGGACAGTCAGTAGTACTTGGAAGAGGGTTGAGCATAATTATATTTTTTTGATAAAAATAAAATAAATAAACCGATCTGAAAATTTTATAATATAGACGTGAATCCCAGATGACGACATAATTAACCTATAAATGCACGTTGATCATAAGTAATATATGCATCACTATTAGAAGCACGTGTCACTGTTGAGACTATGTCTGACATCCTTAAATGAGACAGACAATGATAGACATAAAATGCTGTTTAACAGTGTACTTTTTACATCATAAGCAAATAAAAATCTGTTCGAGTAGAGTAAAAATTATCAATTGTCATTACTGGCAAGAAATTACACATTTTTTAGCACCGAAAATAATTTTATTCGATTTTCTCGAAAATTCCACATTAGGAAATTCTCCACAAGAATCTCATTTTGTAGAAGTCGATGTAATAATGTAACAATTAATATATGAGGAAAAGTCAAAACATCTGCAACTTTGACATAACTCTTCTTATATTGTTCATGCTGACTTCTGTCCTCGTGTACTTTATTGTTATGCAGTTCTGGTCGTGCTATGAACGTCTGATCCTAATTCTTCTATTTGTCTTTCTTTTGTTGCAAATACATGAATGCCGCTCCATTAGAAGTTCGCACGAAAGAGGACTAACGATTAGTGATCCGGTTTTTGCGGTCAGAAGGTATATCAGGGGCCGCAATCCATCAAAGACTTTCGGCACAATATGGGGACAGTGTCTTGCTGCAACGGAGTGACTACGTATTGATTGAAAATTTTAAAAACGGTTCACCGGTCGTCCAGCTCCTTCCTCGTGCGACCATTTCTGAATTTTTCAACCCATTATATAGACACTCCGTTGCGGCAAGGCACTGTTCCCGTATTGTGCCGAAAGTATTTGATAGATTGCGGCCGTGATACACTTTCCGACCAAAAAAAAACGGTTCACTGCACATTGGTGGAAACTTGTAATGGAGCGGCAATGATCTCTCTGCAACAAAAGGAAGATAAATGGTGTAATCAGAGGCAAACTTTCATAGCATGACCATAACAGTATATCAATAAAATACACGATGACATAGGTGAGTACGAAGAATGTGAGAAGAGTTCTGTTAAAATTGCGAATAAATTTTGACTTATCCTCGTATGTATCATTCTTGGGAAAATAAAGAAAAATTAAAGTTTTAAGAGTTAATTATAACTTATGCTATATCTAATTAACCATATTATGTACTGTCATTCTGCTAGTTTCGTAGTGGAAAAAAGTAACCAGAATATACTCTAGTATCTACATCACCTTAATAGATGGCGTAGTTATAGTTTAGCATCAATTTTTAGGTAACAACAATAATTCGTTTTAACTTGTTTTCGCTTAAACTAAACTTGCCATATTCCATTCCATTCAGCCATATAGTTATATTCAGTTCAATAAGAGGACTCGATTGGAGTATATCTCATTTCCAGATCTCTTTTTTTCTTCATAAGGTAATAAAATACTGTAGAATTTCAAATATTGGAAATTTTTCAATAAATGGTGCAGTTTTACTATACGGATCCACGGATTGTAAAATGTGCTGAAAAAATTGGGGAAGTCTAATTTGACTATTTTATGTTGAGAACAAAACCCAACAAGCCAGTTTGGCTTCTAACCCGTTCCTACTACTACTACTACTACTTCTACTCCGCCTCCTCCTCCTACTACTACTACTACTTGTACTATGGATCATATAGTAAAACTGCGCACAATAAATTTTTGATCAACAAAAGAATTTTTATTTTGCAATTTTTTTTAAAAAAAAAGTAAATTATTTATTACGTTATCCGGTATTATGTTATTATTCGGTAATATGTTTATCCCTATTGTAACATTTTGAAGATTTTTTTGTTATTGTTATGAATAGAAAATACTTTTGATCCACGTTAAAAATTGAGCATTTCAGCTCGAATTGTTTCCGAAGTATTTCAACAAATAAGATTTAAAAATAGCATCAGACGTTACAAAAACAAAAGTTTTGGATTTTCTCTATTCTAAGATAAAACAAAAGAACAACAAAAATATACAGAATCTACAATACAACTTAAAATGAATTTTTAATTTCATAGATAAATAAGTGGTTAAAAGTTTAAATGTACATACGTTTCTTGTAAATAATATTTGCTTGGTGTATCAACTTTTAAAAAATAAATTTTATTTTATTTCTTCCTGGAAAAGATCTAAGCTTTTAGTTTCAGCTATTATACTCTTATTTATTGAACAAAGATTGTTTATACACAATTATTATTGTAACCTTCTTGTTCTTTGTGCTATCGATTAGTTAGGATAAAGGTGTCTTTTAGCTTAATGATTGAATGTACTTTGTAATGGTTAGGTTCGTAAATATTGTGATTCCTCATGTATTTTATTCATGTACTTATTTATACTGTCTTTG
Organism: Thermobia domestica; assembly: GCF_964235325.1. Lineage (NCBI taxonomy): Eukaryota > Metazoa > Arthropoda > Insecta > Zygentoma > Lepismatidae > Thermobia > Thermobia domestica. The sequence continues at coordinate 272,220,001 of NC_137456.1, read as the reverse complement.
GCAGTAAATATATTTAAGAAATAAAATTGCTTTTATGTTTTCTTTTGTACCTACTCAATATCTTTCAATTAACTGTACCGGAGAACAAATGAAGCAAGTTTTGTAGCGTAAAAAAAAATAGTTGTATAGAAGTGATATCAAAACGAGCAAACCAAGAGTCAGTGTCACCCTATTACAAGGGACTGCCCAAAATTTGAGAATTTTCTTGCAAAAATGAAAACCTCACCTTAAATTCTAATTTCCTATGTCACCTTCAAGATAGTTGCCTCGGTCTTGTATCCAACAATTTTACTGATTTTCCAGTTAATATTAGAACTACTGGAATTCAGCTGGCTGTAGCGTATTCAAGAACTGGATACCATTGGATCTCTTCGATGAAGTTAGAATGCGGCCTTTTCAACTGGAATTTAATTTTAAGGAAGAGATAGACACCGTAAAGGAAACAATCGTCAAGTTTCGAGACCTGAACTGAATGGTCTCGTTGATTGTTCCTCAAAACAAAAGAAACAAACATCGCTGCAATTTGTTTCATGTTCATTTCATCCTCTAGAATGCGTTAACATATACAGTAAGACAGTCGAACTTTATTACAAATATTACGGAAGAAACAGAAATGTGTTTTTGGGTAATCTCGTAGCACCCTGCAAATCTCGTATTACCCTGCCTTGAACACAGACCTCTATCTGTGCCCCAGTTTCCGAACGCACTAAGTCTACTAAGAATGTGCAAGGTCATGAAATATTAGTTTCTGACTCCTAGCGCTCGCAAGAGGCTATCCACCAGAGTTATGGAAAAAGAAAATAAAGAGACGGCGACTAATAGCATTAGTAAAGTTGGAAGGGTATGGATATATAAAACTCAGGAAGCAGAGAAAACCATCCTACGTCTAGATACCAACATCTGGAGAAACTGCGATCTCCATCTAAAAGTGAAATAACTAAGAGCAGAAAATCAGATACCTTACTGCTGGTAATGGGTCAGAATTGAGGCCACTACAAGGCGGATAGAAATTGTTTTACCAAACACTCAGAGCTGGTCAGAACAGGTATTATTAGTCATGAGGTTTTCCTCTACTATGGGAAGTCCAGATTGCCAAGCAAGTTCTTGTTAGTAAGAGCTACACCACGCACATGCAAATTTATTAACTATCCAGTCTAGTTTTATCATTTAAGCAGCAGACTATACACCTTCAAGTTCTTGTCCCTCAGAAGGGCCGCACTTTCTTCTCACTAGGAGAAAAGCCAAGGTCTACACCGTGTATGTGCAATGGTGGTGGACTAACATTCTCCTGTACCTCCCGGTCATAGTAACTCACAAAGTATTTGGAGCCTTATCAGCCATCAGTCAACACATCCCCGCATCAGTTCAGCGTCGGTCAGTGTCAGTCAGCCAGGCAGCTGACGAGCCCCGTAGCCAGAAGTACATCAGAACATCCAACTGGAAATAACCAAAGTTGCTATCAGGCGGGAGGGTGGTGATCCACAGAACTATAGAACATTTGTAGGGATTTTTTTTAGTACGACCCCAAACAAAACGCCTAAGTCGTGAGTTCCATAATGCAATCTCTCTCCGCCTAAGAAAGTGAGATTGAGGAAATCCAAAATCAAATTGATGCTCATTTATTTTATTGACAGTCAAGGGATCATCCACAAGGAATTTGTGCCACCAAGTAAAATAAGGGAATCTCGTGTATCAACCAACCTATGCACTCACTTGGATGCTGTACTACGACAACGACTGTATCACATGTCATCATCTGTCATCATCAATTAATTTTTTTGATAGAAAACGGCATTTTTAAGGTTCCTTAGCCCCCTATTCGCCGGATCTGTCCCTGTGATTTCATTTTATTTTCCTTGCTTTAAAAATACCTGAAAGTGTGCTAGTTTGGTGCTTTGGATAATATCCAAAAGGGTGTAACCGACGAACTGCAATGTATTCCAGCAGAAGCCTTCCAGTGCTGCTACGAAGAATTGAAATAACGCTTCAATCGCTGTATAGCTGCCCAAGGAGAATATTTTGAAACGAATAATAAAATTTATCGCTAACAGAAAGTCTCAATCTTTTTTTAACACGTATCGCATAATGGAAAAGCTTTTTTGTATCTTCAACATATTAATCATCAATGATGTGAGAATTACTAAGTTCAGAAGAAAAGAGGATATTTTTCCTTATTTGGGAGAGTCACTTAACAATCAAACGAAGAGAGCTCCCTCTTACAGTTGTATGTTTCAAAGGATTTATCTGCGTTAAGTTTTAATCATGCGGGGTTAAAATGTGCCGACAATCACATAAAAATACACGTTCCTGTTGTTATCTGACCTGTGTTCTTAGTTGTCCCAGGTAGCATCTTGCATGAATTGCTATGTCAATATGTCTACTATAGGTTAAGTTAGTAAACTATCTCCAATTACACGAGCGGTATAGATATGACCTATCTCTTCCAATCTTTTCGTTCAATTTCCGAACAGAATATGAGCAGAGTAACTCGGAAGGAATTTTGTTTTCGTTTAACAGAGGATTACAGTCCCTCTTTCATAAAATTTGATCATATTTGCACTCTGAATTTTCACCTAGAATAGCACTTGAATGTTTGATTTCTCATCAGTACGTTATATGTTGAAATAAATATCTTAGAGGCTACGCATAGAGTAAAATAAATCCAAAAATAAAAGTAACATTAATAATAATAATAATAATAATAATAATAATAATAATAGTAATAATAATAATAATAATAGTAATAATAATAATAAAAAAACAGTTACATGTTCTGTAACACACCCTGACAGCATGCAAATTAAATTATGCAAAAAAATGCCTACTAAACATTATATACAATATATGAAATATAAAGAAGACTTAATTTTGTTTTAAAATAAACTCGAGATCGATACCCTTCCTAATTAGCCGCTGAGAATTAAATCTACAATTATTCATTTAGAAAGGAAGAAAACATTGAACTTGAAATTGCAAAAATTAGCCCTTTATTATTATTATTATTATTATTATTATTATTATTATTATTATTATTATTATTATTATTATTATTATTATTATTATTATTATTATGCGTTGTTGTTGAGCATATACTGTATTTCATAGAAATATAAAAATTGAATTTCAATAAGTTTTTTTAAAACCCAATTAGAAATTTTCAACTTTACACTAATGAGCAATTAAGGGCTTTCCTCATAAAAAAAATATATTGTTTGGCCGCCTGTTTATTGTTATAACTCATCGTGCATTTATTTTAAGTACTATTCGTGTGCATTGCTAAATTTGTTCTGTGTAGTGATACTATGCCAAGCATGAAATGTTGATTTGCAAAGAAGACGATATACAAAGTAAATTCAACCAATTCTTTCAGTGAATCCTACATCATAATTTCATTTTCGTGGTAACGGACTTGAGTTCATCTTACACTTATACCCTATATTCATACCAACAAACCACATAAAGTTTCAGCTAGGTGGTCAAATGGGTCCTCAGCCTGCTGGTTAATTTCTGCTTATGTACCTAAAGTGCAAACGCACATTTCAAACGCAGTGTGTTTTAAAATCCTATATCATGATATATGCATTTTGTAGTGAGTAGCAGTGGCGTACACAAAGCCCCTTTAAACAAGATATTATGAAAAAACTAAAAGTTTACCGTATTAAAATATACAAAAGTTCTGATACGATATGAATTTGGAACCTTGAACCTTTTTACCCTTTACTACAATTCTGTGTACGCTGCTAGTGAGCGATCTCCTTTTGTGGCTAAACGGTTAGCGTATACACCTTTGGCTTGCAAGACTTGGGTTCGATTCCCGGCGAGAGCTCATGTGGTTCGGATTCCACGTTAATCAGTGTTTCTCGTCTCATATAGCCTCGCCACTGAAAGGGACATTAAAATCAACTCAAGTACTAATGAGCAACATTGTATCAGTGGGTTTTCTCATTCCCTCCACGTAATGATCGCATTTTCCATTGCACTAATTACTTTTTTATCATCCCACTTCATTTACCACATATCCTAAGAGCATAACGGGATCATTGAAATACGACATTTCTTTCCTTATATAAAGCATGTAAACTAATCATAGTATAGTTTCGCAGTTGTCAACAGTGGACGTAACATCTACTACTTACTTCCTCCACCACTCTACTAGTTAGACTGAAGGAAAGTTCCCTACCCTCAGAAATCCGGGCGCAAAAGTAGATTTCTGACTTCTTAAGCTCAAGCAATTTTGTTTCGTGGTCACCTAAAATAGAGCAGAAATGTTTAATCTCTTACTTTAGTAGCTCTTGTTCCAGCTATCACATCATAAGGCCCCATGCCTACTAACTTACGTCATCAAATAGATTCATGATGAGGATCTAGTTCTTTAAAAGCTCGGGTTGACATTAAATAGTTATTACCTTGCGGAAGGCCAGTTCGAACTTCAGAAAAGGATTATTTTCTCATTTCTTAAAAAGTGTCTACAAATCTTGACTTCGGAAGCTACATTTGTCATACGATTTTATTTTGCTTTTCTCACCTTTACAGATTGGAAACTCTAAATAAGTCACGAAGGAAAGAAAGTAATAGATTTAGTTATAACGCTGTTTGAAAAGCTCAATTGTGCTACATGGTTAGTAATTACCTTTAATGCGGGAGACCCGGGTTCGATTTTTGATGAGAAAATTCATGTGGTTCATATTCCATATTAAGATGCAGGATTTTACCCTCTCATATAATCTTGATGTTAAAAGGAACGCTAAATTCTAAATCAACCAACTCACTCTATTTATTTACTTAATTAACTTGTCTTAACCTCTTTTGTTCCTACTCTTTTTTGTTCCTATTCTTTTTTCTTTCTTTCTTCTTCACTATTATCAGTGATAGAGAAGGTGCCTCTGACTTACAAAAGTCTTAGTAGGCTCTAAGTGATAAATTTGTTAGGTAATCTCAACTGATTATTTCAACTAATTTCCAATCTTCTTCCGGGGACAGAATATTTCAGTAACACGCTTAGTCATCTTCATCAGAACAGAATTGTCTTCTTCAACAAAATTCGAGTTAATAAGATTTTTTCTTTTAAATAACTAATATTTCTCCTTATGTTTTTAAAAATATTTTCTAATTTTTAATAAATTAAATTTTTTATTAGCTCATGCCATCGAGTAGGATAAATTGAATCATAATTCGAATTGCTCTTTAATTATGCCATTATATAAGAATAGTTTTTCCTATTTTGAGATGTTTCGAAAATTGTAGTCAAGTTTCAAACAAGTGTAAATCGAAAATAAATTCAACAAATTCAACGTCTTATTAGCAATACAAGTAAAATCAAAACTAACCTAATAGTACGTTGTCAAGGTATTAACAATTAGGCCTATTACGAACTAAAGCGTCATCTCGCCTTGCAATAAATACATAAAAACAGAGTTAGTTATAATGTATAGATTAATTCTCTATAATTGTATTCAAGTTGTTCTCAAGAAAAAAACTAATCTATTAGACATTTAAGAAAAGCATCTGTTTTTTAAAATATGAATCACAGATAATTTGAAGAATGGACCAAACTGGAGGTGCAAATTAAGTCGTATAAGGTAAGCAAGTTAGAATGAAAAATAGAAAAATATATAAAGGTTTCCTTTCTTGTATAAAACATTTTTTCTCTTTCTGCATATAACTTATGTAATTAACTCTATGTAAAACCTGACTTACAATAATGTGTCTGCCAACAAAACAATATTAGTATGGTTTTGTTTCTGATTTTTCTCAAAACTTTAGTTGTTCAGTCTCAAAAGCTTAGATTTATTTTAAGTATTTCAAAGATTTATTCCTTTTGTTTTACTCAAGTATGAAATGCAGAAAGACCAAATAGAAAAGCAATAAAACTAACCCAAACGAACACTTCTAACTTGAGTATTATTACTACCATTTCAACTGTTTTATTATCTCAGTTTCGTGCCCATAATTGAAGGGCTTAGTGCAAAACCGGCGTATCCCACAAATTTCAAAAATTGAGCTATTAGCAGTTCTGGAATGTATTATCATTGCTCAATCTATTGACATAATTTCATGCGTCAATGAACAATATTAAGGTATATATGTATGTACTTGAAAAAGTGAAAAAATGTTCGAAAACTTGTGTGGAACAGCGACTTATCCCCTTTCCATGTTAACATACTCACTAAAAATGCTTATCATGATGATAGTAATGAAACACTAAATCGGATGTTAGATAAGTTTATGTGATTGGCTCCTGCCAGAAGATAGTAAAGTCATGAGCGTTGTTTCATTCCCTCACGTGCGTTGGTAAGGCGATGTAACAAGACTTAGCAATCATGACAGCTGTGGAGGAGAGTGTTTCGTATACAGCGTGGAGAATTCGCCTCTGAAAGGGTGTTGACCAGAAACTGAGGACCGAAGGAATTAGACAGGAGCTCCAAAAACAGCACATTGACTTCTCTAAAATGTCCATATCTTGTTAGGAAAGAAATAAGATTCTTTACCTACTCTCAGGCTCTTCTCCAATAACTCTGTAGCTATTCAACACTTCATCAAGGAAGAGTTTAGCTTTCGAATCGTCACCATCCAGTTAAAGCGTTAAGTAATCCATCCAGCCCTCACCCATGAAGAAATTTTTCAAATACTGCCATTCAGGGCCATTTTGCAGAAACGAGAGGAACTTTTGTCTCTGTAAGGACACATATCAGGACCAGTGCACGAATCCAGTGAATCCAAACTTTTGTGCTACTTTTAAGACGGGGGACATCGTAGTGATCACAGTACTTTCTACAATGACCTACATACAACCTGACCTACAAAAAAGTCCCAAAAGTCGTCTTGGTAGATCCACTCAGCAAGGAATCTAGCCCTTTCAAGGACTAATCCTACATCTAATCAGAAGACAAAGAATGTTCCTCTCCAATCAAAAGTAGCGTCTTCTAACTGACAAGACGATGTCTCCCCTGTTCAAAATCTCTCCATTCCGGCACAGTCTTTCAACCAAAAATTACACAACTATCACAAAGGCTATGAATGATCCTAAACAAAATATCATAACCTGGTTCGCTTTTCTTTTCAAAATAATCTCAGATCCAACAAAACTATCTCTCTTAGACCAAACTATTAGAATTACTACAAAACGTACCCTCAAATCCCATTTATCCATCAGGACAACCTCTACTCGAGATCTTTATATAATCCATGCAAACTAACATAAATAAATTTGCCTTTCAAAGTACTTTCAACATGTTTCTTCCATTCGTAACCAACCATTTTTATTTAACAAGTTCTGCCTGATGAGGACTCTTTCCTCGGCTCTTGGGGCGTAGACAACTTTCTCTCAGTAGTACCGTACAGATCATGATCAAGACCACTTCTCGGTAAGCTAGATGTTATGGCCAAAAGAAGACATGTTGCATAATGAAAACTTTGCTCTATTTTGAAGGTCTGCCTCCAATTACCCAGATATGACTAGACCCAGATTTGTGAAGTTTTCACAAGCCGCTGCTTTGTGAGTATGCCTTTGTGATTTCACTTTTCAACAAAATATTTTAATCACAAAGGGCAAACTAGCGAGGCTAGAACTCTCGCTCCCTGCTTGGGGTTGTAAGCTTAAATTTTTCAGTTCAGTTCAGTTCAAAACTATTGTGCGAGTAAGTTCCATATGCAACTCATGACTTTGAAACTCAATGAAAACAAATGAACATCAAATATTGGTAGATATACTTCATGCTTCACCTGTCCATACACAAGTGAGAAATGAATTCTTCTGGCAAATAATTAAAAAATAAAAATATTTTTGTAATGATAACGGAAAAATAATTTAAAAGTTCAATTCTACGTCTCACTCGCGTGCACCTACTTTGCACAACAATCCTTTTTCCTTCTATTATGAAAATACTAATAATGAAAATACTCTGAAAAGATTATTGGCAATTATCCTATTATCCAAATAACTTGAATTTAAGATGTGTTGCAAAATTATATGAACACTAAGTTCTTCTTCATATTGTCCAAACTGATAGAAATAGGGTAATAAAATGGATATTCACTGAGTGATGTACAGAAATATGATCATTGAGCATTACCAGGTACCTTGGATATGTAAGTGTGCAAGAAAAGTAGCATGCAAAATTAGAAAAACGCAGCTGAAAATTGTCCCAAAATTATACCAATAAGCGATGTTCAGCCGAATTATACATCAGTAGGACCAGAAGGCGCTAGATGGTAATCCAATGTAATATGCGATAACGTTCTGTGTGAAAAAGTCTTTGTGCTGTGGGTATCAGAAGAAAAGTATTATCTGAGGCCGGAAAGTGGTGGAATTTAACATATATTGAAGAAGGCATGTTGATAATGAACTATCAAGTCGACCCAGGCGATCCGCCTGTGTTGTGAATTATTTTCTAAGGCTGGAGTAACACATGGAACGAATATATTCGCAAAAGATCAGAAAAACTAATTCCACGACAGAAAAGAGACATTGCATGGAAACTACGTGATGATGAAATATATCTTGCACAGTTGTCATGTGACCCTTGCATCCACGTGTATAAATCTATGCTGTCAAGAGCTGTGGGGCGCTGAAACCGACTACGATATAGGAGGCACAAACGACATCCACGATATATGGCACAATATAAGGAACGGCGCTAGGAGTTGGACAAGACATATATGACCTGCAAAAAGGAGTGGCGGCGGATGATCTTGATCAACGAAAATAATAATATTATGGATGGTCCTATATAGCTTATACGATATTAGGAAAGACGACCAGGTCTTCTTCAAGTGGTGATAAACGGGTCCATTCGTAATGGTATGGGGGGGGAGACTTCGGTTACTATAACACAACACAAATTGTAGCCATGCATAAAATGGTATTAACAAACACTCTGTTATTCGTCATTTGCCGTGCGAAGTAATTGTGTAGAGTGGATGCTGTAACAGGACAATGTCACCACCCATCTCGGTATGACTATTAAAGATTAATTTAGTGATAAGATGTACATACCCGGAACCACTCTGTCAATTCTCCACGTATAAACTAGCTGGAAAACTTGTGAAGTAGTTTGTACCGTTCAGTGTACGCCGATAGCGTAAAGTACAATAATATCCGTGATTTGCAGGATGCCATCCTTGCTGTATGTGATCAAACAGGTGGTGGATGTGCTGGTGGATTACATGTTTAATCGGATATTACAGGTGAAGCTACACCATAGCTCTCTCATTGACTATTAGAAGTTGCAACAATTCGTGTTGCGTTTGTGTAATGTTCTCTTCTTTCAACCGCAGCTTCCCTTTGAACTATGTCAAACATATCTGGTAAGTATGTATGTCTCTTTTGTGCAATATTTAGCTACGATATGACGCATACTTACAGACCTTTCGTCCTTTGGCGACACAACTTATATTGCACAACATTGACTCATTTTTATGTATAACTTGCATATGTATCTGAATTCAAAGTTCATCATACATCAGGCGATCCCCTTCCTTAAAGACCCTTCTGGATCTACGAATGACGCACCCAACACATTTCAAAAGTGGCCACTTTGGTTCTCAAAAGTTATCAAAAGTTGACAAATTACAGCCTTTAAATGCCTCCGATTGGTTCATAATTACAAGTGTATCTAAATCATACAAAGGGCCGCGGTGGCTCAGTGATAGAGCGTTCACGTCTAGTGCATGGGGTCCCTGGTTCTATCCCAGCTCGCACAAAGTGAACTTTGTGGTGGACAAGCGCCATATGCGTGGGTTTTCTCGGGGTTCTCCCGTTTCCTTCCATTTTCTTCATTCCATCATTCCATTCATTTCTCATCATCGCTGTCTCCTTTAGCCTAACCGGCATAACTGTGGGACGTAAAACTGAAAAGACTTCCAAATCATATAATAATAAACTCTGGTAGAAAGGACCACAATTTCACAAAAAAATTCAATTTCGTCCTGTAGATGTCAGCCTCTCGAGGATGTTTGTTACCATCTAAGAGTGAGATGTGTAACTTCCGGTACCTTTGGAAAAAAAGCAAAATTCAAAAATTCGTTTTCATTGAAAAGTTATCGTATGGAGTAACGGACGGATGTAAGACAGCATTATCTGTTAAGATGTTAGCTAATTGACTACATTAGCGAATTCAGAAGACATAATTGCTATAGCTATTTATTGCCAAAAAATAATCAAAAATTCGCTTCTATTCAAGAGTTATCGTGAGGAGTAATGAACGTCTAGACTTACCAACATTACAATATTATTATCTCACTTGCGGATCTTGATAAATTAATAATAAATTATTCTTATTAGTAGAATGTTACAGAATATAAAATAATATGTACAAGTAGAATTTACATAAATAAAATGAATTAAAATATTAATATGTTTGTTTTCGTTCAAATAGGTCAATAACATCTAAAGTGAAGATTTCCTCGCATGCTCTTCTGATCATCAATTTATACTGTAGAAGGCAATCTTTTCAGTATAAAATTCTGAGAATAAATCTTCAGTTCAAGGTAGTGCAACATAATTATTTGTAGCTGCTAAGTTGAAAATACAACTATCAACTGTGTTTTTTAGTTAAATATATCATACGAATATTGCCATGAGTTCCTGAAGCAAATATGTGCATGATTTTAACAGGAACCAGAAGAAAAGTTATTTTACAAAGCCTTGTGAAATAGTTCATAGTTTCATACTTCTAGAAAAGTCCAAATTTAGTTCATTTTGATTATCTCATAGCTGAAAAGCTTGTTTACAAATTATACTATATTAACAGTAGAAAAACCTTTCACGAAAGACGAACAATTAGGATTATGAAACTTGTTATATGATATTGCCTATTTAAAAAAAAAACATAATAAAAACTATTTTCAAAATATACAATTGTTGTTCACTTAATTCCCGGACTAATGCTGTAAAGAATCATAGAAACGGCTTAGTCCTATTCGTTGTGGCCTCCTTTAAAGTATTTTCCTACCAGATCTACATATTGACTCCAATGAAGCAGTCGTAGAACGCCTGTTGTACAACGTCAGCGCATCTCTTATCGTGTTATCCTACGTTTTAGATTATGTCACATTGTTTTCCTTTCAAGGTGAATTTCGTGTAGGAATAGAAAAAAAAAGTGTCGTGGACCTGGTTTAGGTGAGTAAGGAGATGTTGTGCGAGTGCATGTTGCTTTTGTTCAAGAAGTTACGCATCACCATTCCTGAAATTTTGGTGCAGAGCATTGGCATTGTGTAAATGCTAGTGTCAAACTGCCAACTTGTTTAGCTGTTTATTACGAATGGTATCGCGGGATCATTGTAATGTGGTTGGGTAAACTTCCTTATTGACAGTCTGGCTACATGAAACAAATTTGTGATTCACGATCCCGAATACGTCAAGAAACACAGTCAGTATCACTTACCTCTGATCGAATTTAACTGGCCTCTTTGAATATCGAAGATCCAAGTAACCTCCATTAGGAGGTATTGCTTTGGTTTTGGGATCGCAGCCGTAAATTCATGATGTCTCTGATGATGCTGGCCAGGAATATCGGATGGTAGCTGTTTCCTTCAGTTCCCTGCTGATGGTCGTACACATGTTCTGATCCTTGTAATAATCCTCAGCATGAACTTCGCCGAAACATGCCACATTCCCCAGGTATTCACGTGAGATTTGGTGACATGAACCGATGGAAATATTCAACAGTCGAACTGATTTTATTAGTACACTGAACTGGGCAATGTTGTCCTCTTTCCGACACACGGGCGAACAAGTAGGATGGATATTATCATCCATGGACATTCTTTCTAGTTGAAAATGTACAAACCAGTGATGCGACTCAGTGATGTATCACCGAATGCTATTTGTACTATTTCTTATGTATCTCTAAACATTTTTCCAAGTTTAAAACTGAAGAATTTAATAAAGATTTGCTTTTCCTTCGATCATTGATTTCAAAATCCAACACAGATTACGCAACACACTCTATGCAATCACGTCTCACTGAACGCTGTTTGGGTTCTGGGTTCAGCGATTTCATCAGCGTAAAGGATATTTCGGCTAAAGATTATGAAAAGATGTGCACCAAAAAGCTTGCGTTGCAAAGAGTTTTCAAGTAACATAATACCCTTTCGTGTTCAACATTTTTATTTGACCTCCCTCTACTCTGTTTAGTGACATTTCTTGACAATTTTTATTACCTAGAAGCTTCATCTCTTAAAATTAATGGAATAAGAGTTTTGGATTTTGTTTTCCTATTTTAATACTTTCAGAAAATGGTAAAAGTTAATGTAATTAAGTTTCTGGAATTTGCTTATCTGCTATTTTGCTTTGATATTACAATTTAATTATTCCAATTTTTTGTTTCCCCACTACCTTGGCCTGCTTTTATTTCACACAAAAACTACAGTGTCAACGAATGAAAAAAGTTTTAGAATAACTTTTAATAAAATAAAAAATTCAAAACTTCACATTAATCAGGATAATTAGGACCCATATTATGTACTGGTAGAGTCAGTAACGAAAGCTGACATTGCAAATGTAATAAGCTTACAGATGGGGGGAGTACACAACTTCTTTCTATCTGTCCTTGCAATTCATTCTTCATTTCAAATTGAATCGTATAAACGATATACATTCACTTATATTCTGGTAGAAATGAATTTAATAACACACATTATCCTTTGTCCGATTGGAACTTAATTTACCCTATAAAATATTCTCTAGATGGCATACTGATCTTATTTTCACATTTCCAACACACACGCCACCTTATAGGACAGGCTGATCTTGGTGAATAGTTTGAAAGTCATTGTATAATACGAGTGTAGTTGTGCATGCGAATCCTTCGTGACTTTGGCAGTCGGAACTCAAAATTCCTTTTCTTTAAATTTTTCTTTTATACAGGTTATGATGAAGGTTTTAAGTGGCACGTTTATCCAGTAGAAAAATAGTATTGAATCACTGAAATTATAAATATATTCAAATACATTGTAAGTTATGTGCACTCAGTTTAGAACTGATATTTGATTTCAATATTTATGTATTTAAGTTTGGAGCTATAAAAGAATGTATAATTGAATATATTTTTTTACATGTAATTTAATTATTTCGTAATGAATTAACCCTTGATGTGGTGTACTGATTTTTGTCTAAATTTTTAAATTTGGCGAAAATTAAAGGAGGTAAAATGCATTGCTTAATTCTAATAGTAATAAATTAATAGTCCAATTGTCAGCTAAGACGAACTGATCTGAGAAATAAAATTATTTCTTATAGTTAGATTAAAGATGGTCGAGGCTGGACAATAAACCCTACATATAAGGACATTTTCATGACTACTCCTTGCTTTTGGACGAACTCATCTGCAAATTTTGCCTTGTTTACTAATTTTAATTATAATTTCGGACATGAGCGTAAAAAGTGTAATTGATATGCAGTGGCGTAGGGAAGGGTTCAGGCCTTCCCCCGAAGGGTTCCGATACTATAATTAGGTACCTTGATGTTTGTATTTTTTCTCGGAAGAAATAGGAATTACCTTGCATGTACTATTTCAAAACAAAATGTTACTAACCATTCCCTAGACAATCTATGTTCGCCAACATCGTCTTTATACTTTTGAGGGGTATGGAAATCAGGTTTCTCTAGGAACCGCTACTGTTCACAGTAAAGAAAGGAAACAGAGTGAGGACCTATATGAATATAGTGACCTTGAAGTTATTGTTCTACATTTGATATAGCAATAACCACATTTTCATGTATCTTCTTTGATTCAAGGCCTTTGCAGATTAAGCCAGGCAATACTGCAAAGAATCAGGTCCTTTCTGATCATAAAAGGAGGTTCCGAAAGAAAATGACTTTACCTTAGTTGAAGCATTAGGAGGGAATGGACATATTTGACAGGAAAAATATCAAAACACATGACCATCCCTCTTATTTTGAATCACTCACCATCGTTCCCAATAGGATTAACTACAACAGGAAACCTCGGTTTAATACCACTCACTTCTAACCGAAATCGACATCAAAGAAAACGGTAATCAATGGATTTCGATAAATGCTCAGCAGCTAGTTTCCTTAATCTACAAAAAGAGGAGAGAAAGAAAGGAGGAGTAAACACTTTTTCATTTGTTGTTTTGGTTTCATTCGGATGAAAAATATTGAGGAAAAATTGTTAACAGGAGAGCATGAAAGACAATAGTAAAGACTTGTAATGTGTGACTATCTCAGAGCAATCTCTGATTTTTGATCAATTAGAAGAGTTCAGAAGATTTGCTTGAGTTAGACATGTTCAGGGTGTCGAAATAAAAACTTATTTTGCAATTGTAAAATGCCGCATAACGTTTTACAAAAATGATTAAAGTGGAAAAAGATAATAGTGTTAATTTCGGTAAGAAAAATGTGCAAACAAAGAAATCAAAAATTAATGGCATTTCACCCACATGATGAAATAGATATTTATATATTTAGATGTCTTCAAACAAAACAAATCAAATTTTAGTACAATTGTGGTCTTCTCAATACAGAAATAAAATAGGTATACGATATTTTAGAAATGTAAGCTAAATTACATTAGAAAATATTTTACAAACTATTCAAGAGAAATGAAATAGCAATATATATATATATATATATATATATATATATATATATATATATATATATATATATATATATATATATATATATATATAATGATATGTACTCTGACTATTACTACTTACTTTTTATTTTGTTTGTTCCAATATTTCTGAAGCTGATAACCTTGGCGAGATCTCTTTCTTGGCAGACGAGAGTACAATAATTTCTTCCTTTTTGAAGCTTCACTCTCTTGAACTGTTCACTAGTGCTGCCACGAGACAAGACGAGACGAGACTTCAGGCTGTCTCGTCTCGTCTCGTGCAAAGCATGTCTCGTCTCGTGTCTCTTCTCGAAAAAATGTGATCGTCCCGTCTCGTGTCTCGTCTCGAGAGGTTCTGTCTCGTCTCGAGAGGTTCTGTCTCGTCTCGTCTCGTTTCGTCTCGTCTTGTCTCGTAAAAAATATAGCAGCATACCTTGGGAACGAAAGTAAAATGTAGGAGACTGCACCATGCTAATCAAGATACAACTAAGTTATTACCCAGAACACACAAGACAAGAAATGTCACTGTGGCTACACCGTGAAGCATTCACCTCCGGTGTGTGTGGTAGTCGGTTCGATCTCGGTTAGTGCCATGTGAGCTTTGTGGTGAACAAACATCGCGTGTGTGTGTTTTCTCGAAGTTGTCTTGTATCCTATCACTTTCTTCATTCCACTAATTTTTCCATCATCATCAATTCGGAGTGGGCCAAAGTTGCCTAAAGGTCTTAAAAATAAATTCAAATAAGCTCACAAGGTAAGGACAAATAGTTTACAAGATAATATATCTCTGCTGTTAGTTGTCTGAGGCTTCTCGACCCTGGCTTTTTTTTTAACATTTTGAAACAAATTTGTTTCACCAGTTTCAATACACGAAGATATATTAAATTGCTCATAGGTACGTAGAAGATGAAAACACTAATGTCAAATAATGTTTACACGACAAACAAAGTTCGATGTAAAGGTCTCACCATACGAGGGCGCCCATGTTTTGGTTTCCAAGGGGGGGGAGTATAAGCGACGTTTCAAATATAGTTTCAAATTTTGCTGTAACTAATATAAAAATTCGATTGTGTTTCTGATATTCCCAAGTACAATTTCCTCTAAGGGGGGCGAGCGCCCCACCTTGCCCTACCTGATGGGCGCCCTTGCCCGACACTACCGTATACTATCAGCTCACTTGCTTTATAGTGTCGGTATATATATATATATATATATATATGTATAGATAGATAGATAGATAGATGTGTGTGTACACTTTGATTTCGTATATTCCAGCCTTTAGGTTTCGTAGTGTTAACCCATACCAATCAAAAAACTACTTTCCATTTTAGCATGTTTAGATTTGTTGCAATTATTATTTTTTTTAAAGCTTGGAACCAAATAATTTTATTGAGTAATGGAAATTATTTGATTGAAATTTTATAGGTTACTGCACAGTAAGCTCTACTTAAAGTGCCATTGTAATGGGAGCTGAACGACACATCGGAGGAAAGAATGCTTGGGGCCAGTCTACACCTCCATGGCACAAATCTGTTCCCATACCCGCGGGGTGTGTGCCCCTATATGGTGGTTGCCCCGTTTGTGTAACAAACTCATGACAGTACACTCAGATTAGCTAGTGGTCTAAAAAAATGATTTTTGGGTGGCCATTTTGGATTAAAGTTTCTTATATTGTCGTGATCTATTCGTAATCATACAAGGTACACCTTCATACCAAGCCGAGCGGTGTGCGGCGATAGACTATCGGCTTGAATTCCCCGGGTTGAGTCCCGGAAGGGTCATGTGTATGGATTTTAACAGCATTTGTTTTTCCGTATTGTGTCAGGAGGCGAAATCGTACGGAATAAAAGGATTTCAGTCTGAATAATTTGGAGAGAATATCCTCGCCAGGTTATTTTCATGGGAGTAAGGAATTAGTAAAAATATAGGATACACATTTTATAGCAGGGTTAAAAATATGGTTTGGGTATCCTATTTCTTTTCTGTTAATTATGTTCTTCAATGTTCGAATTTTGATCATTCTCATGATATTTTCTGCTTTCAACGCAGTTCCATGAATATTATACCAAATGTTCTTTACATTTATTAAGTTCAGAAGGTTTTATCCGCCTGTAAGAAACCATTTTTGAAGATAATTTAGGTCCTAATGAATATTTTTCACTAGGAAAGGGAAGTATTACCCTCTTCTAAACATGGAAGCAGAGGGCAATTTCGCACTCTGGTCAGATCAAACATTTACGCGTAACAAAAGGAAGGCCCCCCTGTAAAATCTCTTCACTTCCAGTATTATTGCTACTACCATAAATCTGCTGAAAGCAAACAATTTGAAATGTTCGTTGATTTCTTTGTCCTTCTCCCGGCTTCCAAACGAAGAGGTGAATTTTACAACATGACTGCTGTAAGCGGGCGATTGGTAAAATGGTAAAAGCGTTCTTTTATGTGTATGTGTGTGTGTGTGAGAGAGAGAGAGAGAGAGAGAGGGAGGGAGAGAAAGAGAGAAGACAAAATTTTAGTTGCAAGATGACGTACTTCAATTGCCGTTTCTGTACAGTAGTAGGCCCCCGCGTATATGCAACTGAGTCAGCAAAAATTTTAGTGACGTCATAGGTCAAAGGTCAATGACCTTGGCCCGGGGTCAATGACCTAGGGGTACCTAGGACCACCCCCTCTAAATTTTGGCAGGGGTACCTTGGCCCACCCCCCAAATTTTGGCAGGGGTGCCTAGGACCACCCCCCTTAAATTTTGGAAATTGCCAAATTTAAAAATTGGGTGTGGTAGCCTAGGACCATAGTATGTACCTCTATCCGTATTGGGTGTCTATGTCGTTCCCTTTCATGGGTAAAAAATTGCCAAAAATTCAAATTTCGGGGTTTTTGACCTAATTTATCCCCTTTGATGAGGTGTTATTACCCTATATGGTTATATGGACGTATACAGGGGTTCATTCCCTTTCATAAAACATGGGTATATTAATGCACCCCCTTGAAAAATTTGGGAGGGGTACCTTGGCCCACCCCTTAAATTTTGGAAATTGACCAATTTAAACATTGGGTATTATAGTATAGGACCCTAATATGTATTATGATAAATTTGGGTGGTCCACCTTGTTCCCTTCTAGGGGTACAAAATTGCCAAATATATAAACGTAAGCAATACGTTATACCACGTGTTTGGTTTTTGACCTAATTTATCCCCTTTGATGAGGTGTTATTACCCTATATAGTTATATGGGCGTATACAGGGGTCCATTACCTTTCATAAGACATGGGTATATTAATGCACCCCTTGAAAAATTTGGGAAGGGTACCTTGGCCCACCCCTTAAATTTTGGAAATTGACCAATTTCAACATTGGGTATTATAGTACAGGCCCCTAATATGTATTATAATAAATTTGGGTGGTCCACCTCATTTCCTTCTAGGGGTACAAAATTGCCAAAAATATAAACGTAAGCAATACGTTATACCACGTGTTTGGTTTTTGGCTCAATTTATCCCCTTTGATGAGGTGTTATTACCTTATATGGTTATATGGTCATGTATAGGGGTCCATTCCCTTTCATAAGATATGGGTATATTAATGCACCCCTTGAAAAATTTGGGAGGGGTACCTTGGCCCACCCCTTAAATTTTGGAAATTGACCAATTTAAACATTTGGTATTATAGTACTGTACCCTAATATGTATTATGATAAATTTGGGTGGTCCACCTTGTTCCCTTCTAGGGGTACAAATTTGCCAAAATATAAACGTAAGCAATACGTTGTACCACGTGTTTGGTATTTTGGCCCAATTTATTTCCTTGGATGAAGTCCTATTACCTTATATGGTTATGTATAGGGGTCTATTACCTTTCATAAGACATAGGTACATTTTGCACCCCGGGAGGGGTACCTTGGCCCACCCCTTAAATTTTGGAAATTGATCATTTTATATATTTGGTATTATAGTATTGGACCCTAACATGTATTATGATAAATTTGGGTGGTCCACCTCGTTTCCTTCTAGGGCTACAAAATTGCCAAAATATAAACGTAAGCAATACGTTATACCATGTGTTTGGTTTTTGGTCGATTTTATCCCCTTTGATGAGGTGTTATTATCCTATTTAGTTATATGGTCATGTATAGGAGTCCATTACCTTTCATAAGACATGGGTACATTTGTGCACTCCTTTAAAAATTTGGGAAGGGTACTTTGGCCCACCCCTTAAATTTTGGAAATTGCCCAATTTAAACATTTTGTATTATAGTACAAGACCCTAACATGTATTATGATAAATTTGGGTGGTTCACCTCGTTACCTTTTAGGGGTACAAAATTGCCAAAAATATAAACGTAAGCATTACGTTGTACCACGTGTTTGGTTTTGACCTAATTTATTCCTTTGGATGAGGTCCTATTACCTTATATGGTAATGTATAGGTGTTCATTCCCTATCATAAGACATAGGTACATTGATGCACCCCGGGAGGGGATTCGGTATTATAGTACATGACTCAACATGTATCATGATAAATTTGGGTGGTCCACATCGTTCTCTTTTAGGGGTACAAAATTGCTAAAATATAAACATAAGCAATATGTTGTACCATGTGTTTGGTTTTTGGCCCAATTTCTTCCCTTTGATGAGGTTTTATTACCTTATATGGTTATATGGTCATGTATATAGGTTCATTTCATATCATAAGATATGGGTACATTGATGCATCCTTTAAAAATTTGGGAGGGGTATCTTGGCTCATCCACTCGGTTTTAGAAATTGTTTAATATAAGCATTTGGTATCATAGTACAGGTCTCCAATATGTACCACTATAAATTTGGATGGTCCACATCGTTCCCTTTTCATAGGTAAAGAACTACCAAAAATCAAATTTCGGAGGTTATTGACCCCTATTTAGCATGTTATATGGTTTATTACCTTTATATGTTTATGTTCCCTTTTAAATTTGGGAATTATCAAATAACAAAATTCGGTAAACGTTTTCTAGGGCCCATTGTAGATGTTGATGTTCCTCTTATGGCCAAATATTCAAAATTTAAATGTTATTGACCGGCTTTATTATTGAATAAGTACAGGATTTATTACTTTTTTCATAAGACACAGGTGTATTTGTGTACCAATCTTAAATTTTGGAAGGGATACATTTCTTATTGTCGTATCAATAATTGGTAATTGGATAGTATCTCATTCATTGGTTAAATCATTATGATCACGTGATCGGTTATTGACCTATGATGGGATTAGGAGTTCAGGACATTGGTACATTGAAACTTTGTAGGATAATTTGATAATGCGTCATTGGTTTTGATTATTCCCGCCAAATATAAACGTAAGCAAGACGTTGTACCACGTGATTGTCCTTGATGAGGTAGTGTACAGGGATTCATTTCCTTTGTTGTGGTACTTCTTAAGTTTGAGTACACACACACTTCTAGAAAACAGTTGGTTCTACTCAGGTAAACAATTGACGGACATTATTGACATTATTGAACATATAATGATATGATTAACTCTAAGACTTAGGTATATCAAGAGAAGTATTCTTTAAATTTGGGAATGGTGATAAACAGAATTTTAACATAAGGTGCGAAATTTGAAACAATACATTGAACTTTAGTCACAGCTCATAGTCTAAGATCATTGGTGGTGATTGATTTGAAATCTGATAGCTAACCTTATTGAATCTTATGACTCATAGACGAAAGGCAATACATGCTACAACACTGGCAAAGTTATTGTTAATGCAATTTGATTGGTTGATCACTATCTGTCGTGCAATCTGATTGGTTGATCACTATCTTTCGTGCAATCTGATTGGTTGATGATTTTCAAATCTTTGCTGTATTCAGTTTTAAGTTTTGTTTAACATTTAAAAATCTTGGTTTCGTTCAACATTTTACACTCACTGATAAATATGATCAAAACCGTTTATTTGTTAATCGAATAGTTAAAAACCGGATAAAGTTTGACGGTTAACCGTGAAACGTAAAATTTTTTAGTTTGAAATTTTTTTGCTTGAAAATTTTGTTTAAAATTTTCGTTTGAAATTTTTGTTTGAAATTTTTTCTCGTTTGAAATTTTTTGTTTGAAAATTTTTGTTCGAAAATTTTGTTTAAAATTTTTTGTTTAAAATTTTTCGTTTCCAAATTTTTTGTTTGAAATTTTTTGTTTCAAAATTTTTTCGTTTGAAATTTTTTGTTTGAATTTTTTTCGTTTCAAAATTTTGTTTCAAAGATTTTTTGTTCTAAATTTTTGTTTCAAAGTTTGAGTTGACATTTTTAAAAGTTTGTGCACTCATTAGTAAAGAACTGGAACTGTTTAGAACAAAAACCTTTGACAACATGTGGTGCAATAGTACACGTCAGAACCTGGGGTTGTACTTGAAATGAAAAAACACAATTCATTGAAATGGATCATTTTATTACACTCCACATACATCCATACCAGATAGTGGTTCTGGATATTGTCGATACAATGTATTTTGAACTTCTTGCACTAGTTTGTCTTTAGCATATAATTTTAATTCCAGTTGAAGTCTTTTAAGGTCTATTGCAATATCAATTGGTGGAAACTCAATGTCCATTTGATCACAAATAAACTGTTTATCAATACAGGTATGCACCCACGAACGATGTTGACAACCATCACAATATCTAGATACATGTTGTACAATATGCATAACACATTTTTCAAAATAGTACTTTTTCAGGAATATACTAGTTTTGTTGCACACTTCCACTGCATGTTTCACACACTGAAATACGCTGATGAATTTGTTCCATTCAGTTTGTGTTAGATACACCATGTTGCGAGGGACATGGAATGTACTCTTTTTACGTAACAGCACCATCTTCTCTTCGAGGACTGTACGCAGCACCACTTCATGATTTGAGCCTAATGATTTGACTATGGTCACATTTAGCTCATCATGAAAATAATCGTTCATTTGGTCGATTCGTGAACATAATATTTGCCATTCTTCACAGGTCAGTTGTACACCAAATTGTTCTGCTTTGCCCAATCGAATCACAGGTTCAAATATTCTAGCACTGATACCAATCATCACATGTTTTGTTTGAAATATATTTATTGGATAATAGCTTGCGAAGATGAACTCTTTATCGTTAGAAGTACACATCTTTCCTCCTGAAAAGCACTTGCTCAAATGATTTCGTGGGATGACACTGTATTTGCTGGTTTAGAGTTATTGCTGACGTCATTGGTAAGGAATGTGCTGACGTTTGAATTCATGATTTCATCACAGTTGCTGACGTCATGCCGACCAACCAAATTCATACAACTACAGCTGACGTCATTGGAATGTGCTGATTCATGATTTCATCACAATGGCTGACGAATCTGGCTGTGTACTAAATTCAAGTTGATGACTTCGACCCAAGAATCCTTTGTAACATAAAGATACAGATCCAGTATTTAAGAAACGCAGCAGTTCTTCTTGTTTTGATGCTTCCATGGGTAAATATCTTGCTGGTAAAATTATATTCTTATCATTTTCAAGCTTCACTACGATTCTTAATCCAAACTTTGTAGGGATCATTTGGCTAGCTAAGATTCTATAAGGTACATTCTGTTGTAAATCAGTAATCTTGGTAAATGATTTCATCACATCACGTGTGTTTAGAAACTGCAGACAAGTAGCCATGATGATGTTATCATGAATACTAACTCGAACGATACTTATATATGATGCAAAACTGATGACGTTGCATTATCATGTTCTGACGTGTACTATTGCACCACATGTTGCCAGAGGTTTTTGCTCTAAACAGTTCCGGTTCTTTACTAATGAGTGCACAAACTTTTAAAAATGTCAACTCAATCTTTGAAACAAAAATTTAGAACAAAAAATCTTTGAAACAAAATTTTGAAACGAAAAAAAATTCAAACAAAAAATTTCAAACGAAAAAATTTTGAAACAAAAAATTTCAAACAAAAAATTTGGAAACGAAAAATTTTAAACAAAAAATTTTAAACAAAATTTTCGAACAAAAATTTTCAAACAAAAAATTTCAAACGAGAAAAAATTTCAAACAAAAATTTCAAACGAAAATTTTAAACAAAATTTTCAAGCAAAAAAATTTCAAACTAAAAAATTTTACGTTTCACGGTTAACCGTCAAACTTTATCCGGTTTTTAACTATTCGATTAACAAATAAACGGTTTTGATCATATTTATCAGTGAGTGTAAAATGTTGAACGAAACCAAGATTTTTAAATGTTAAACAAAACTTAAAACTGAATACAGCAAAGATTTGAAAATCATCAACCAATCAGATTGCACGAAAGATAGTGATCAACCAATCAGATTGCACGACAGATAGTGATCAACCAATCAAATTGCATTAACAATAACTTTGCCAGTGTTGTAGCATGTATTGCCTTTCGTCTATGAGTCATAAGATTCAATAAGGTTAGCTATCAGATTTCAAATCAATCACCACCAATGATATTAGACTATGAGCTGTGACTAAAGTTCAATGTATTGTTTCAAATTTCGCACCTTATGTTAAAATTCTGTTTATCACCATTCCCAAATTTAAAGAATACTTCTCTTGATATACCTAAGTCTTAGAGTTAATCATATCATTATATGTTCAATAATGTCAATAATGTCCGTCAATTGTTTACCTGAGTAGAACCAACTGTTTTCTAGAAGTGTGTGTGTACTCAAACTTAAGAAGTACCACAACAAAGGAAATGAATCCCTGTACACTACCTCATCAAGGACAATCACGTGGTACAACGTCTTGCTTACGTTTATATTTGGCGGGAATAATCAAAACCAATGACGCATTATCAAATTATCCTACAAAGTTTCAATGTACCAATGTCCTGAACTCCTAATCCCATCATAGGTCAATAACCGATCACGTGATCATAATGATTTAACCAATGAATGAGATACTATCCAATTACCAATTATTGATACGACAATAAGAAATGTATCCCTTCCAAAATTTAAGATTGGTACACAAATACACCTGTGTCTTATGAAAAAAGTAATAAATCCTGTACTTATTCAATAATAAAGCCGGTCAATAACATTTAAATTTTGAATATTTGGCCATAAGAGGAACATCAACATCTACAATGGGCCCTAGAAAACGTTTACCGAATTTTGTTATTTGATAATTCCCAAATTTAAAAGGGAACATAAACATATAAAGGTAATAAACCATATAACATGCTAAATAGGGGTCAATAACCTCCGAAATTTGATTTTTGGTAGTTCTTTACCTATGAAAAGGGAACGATGTGGACCATCCAAATTTATAGTGGTACATATTGGAGACCTGTACTATGATACCAAATGCTTATATTAAACAATTTCTAAAACCGAGTGGATGAGCCAAGATACCCCTCCCAAATTTTTAAAGGATGCATCAATGTACCCATATCTTATGATATGAAATGAACCTATATACATGACCATATAACCATATAAGGTAATAAAACCTCATCAAAGGGAAGAAATTGGGCCAAAAACCAAACACATGGTACAACATATTGCTTATGTTTATATTTTAGCAATTTTGTACCCCTAAAAGAGAACGATGTGGACCACCCAAATTTATCATGATACATGTTGAGTCATGTACTATAATACCGAATCCCCTCCCGGGGTGCATCAATGTACCTATGTCTTATGATAGGGAATGAACACCTATACATTACCATATAAGGTAATAGGACCTCATCCAAAGGAATAAATTAGGTCAAAACCAAACACGTGGTACAACGTAATGCTTACGTTTATATTTTTGGCAATTTTGTACCCCTAAAAGGTAACGAGGTGAACCACCCAAATTTATCATAATACATGTTAGGGTCTTGTACTATAATACCAAATGTTTAAATTGGGCAATTTCCAAAATTTAAGGGGTGGGCCAAAGTACCCTTCCCAAATTTTTAAAGGAGTGCACAAATGTACCCATGTCTTATGAAAGGTAATGGACCCCTATACATGACCATATAACTAAATAGGATAATAACACCTCATCAAAGGGGATAAAATCGACCAAAAACCAAACACATGGTATAACGTATTGCTTACGTTTATATTTTGGCAATTTTGTAGCCCTAGAAGGAAACGAGGTGGACCACCCAAATTTATCATAATACATGTTAGGGTCCAATACTATAATACCAAATATATAAAATGATCAATTTCCAAAATTTAAGGGGTGGGCCAAGGTACCCCTCCCGGGGTGCAAAATGTACCTATGTCTTATGAAAGGTAATAGACCCCTATACATAACCATATAAGGTAATAGGACTTCATCCAAGGAAATAAATTGGGCCAAAATACCAAACACGTGGTACAACGTATTGCTTACGTTTATATTTTGGCAAATTTGTACCCCTAGAAGGGAACAAGGTGGACCACCCAAATTTATCATAATACATATTAGGGTACAGTACTATAATACCAAATGTTTAAATTGGTCAATTTCCAAAATTTAAGGGGTGGGCCAAGGTACCCCTCCCAAATTTTTCAAGGGGTGCATTAATATACCCATATCTTATGAAAGGGAATGGACCCCTATACATGACCATATAACCATATAAGGTAATAACACCTCATCAAAGGGGATAAATTGAGCCAAAAACCAAACACGTGGTATAACGTATTGCTTACGTTTATATATTTGGCAATTTTGTACCCCTAGAAGGGAACGAGGTGGACCACCCAAATTTATCATAATACATATTAGGGTCCTATAATATAATACCCAATGTTTAAATTGGTCAATTTCCAAAATTTAAGGGGTGGGCCAAGGTACCCCTCCCAAATTTTTCAAGGGGGTGCATTAATATACCCATGTTTTATGAAAGGGAATGAACCCCTGTATACGTCCATATAACCATATAGGGTAATAACACCTCATCAAAGGGGATAAATTAGGTCAAAAACCCCGAAATTTGAATTTTTGGCAATTTTTTACCCATGAAAGGGAACGACATAGACACCCAATACGGATAGAGGTACATACTATGGTCCTAGGCTACCACACCCAATGTTTAAATTGGTCAATTTCCAAAATTTAGGGGGTGGGCCAAGGTACCCCTGCCAAAGTTTAGAGGGGGTGGTCCTAGGTACCCCTAGGTCATTGACCCCGGGCCAAGGTCATTGACCTTTGACCTATGTCGTCACTAAAATTTTTGCTGACTCAGTTGCATATACGCGGGGGCCTACTACTTGTACATTTAAGAAAAAGAATACCGCCGCGCCACCAGAGAATAAATGCAAGTGTAAGCCTGTTCTCCTTTGCCAACTCAGCCAGAACTTTCAACTACAGGCTGTGATGAGTGTAGACCTTACCCAGTTTTCAAATTGAATAGCTGGTTGTGGTAGTTCGGTTTCTTGATCTTGTAAAAATCTTCCCTGTCTTTGTTTTGTTCGTCATCATTCCAGCCAGAAATGAAAAAAAAAATGAGAATTCCTCAGTTTACAGCAAGGGGAGTTTGGGACAAGAGATTAAGGATGATATTCCTGGAAGCTCATGTATCACGATTGTTTCATTCAATAGACAGAGGTCA
This sequence comes from Thermobia domestica, assembly GCF_964235325.1. Taxonomy (NCBI): domain Eukaryota; kingdom Metazoa; phylum Arthropoda; class Insecta; order Zygentoma; family Lepismatidae; genus Thermobia; species Thermobia domestica. The sequence goes on along the minus strand of NC_137456.1, from coordinate 272,193,853 downwards.
CTTTTCTATGAAGGCTTTTCAACATGTTTTCTCACAAAGGGGATTTTCCTTTTGCAATCTATAGGACCACTGGCAATTTCAATCTTGGCCATTCCCGCCAGCGTTTTCACTTTCGAGACACGAGACGAGACGAGACATTTCACGAGACGTCCCGTCTCGTCTCGAGTCTCGTCTCGTTTTCGAGACGGGACAAGTAGTCTGTCTCGTCTCGTATCTCGTCTAAAAGGGTTCCGTCTCGTGGCAACACTACTGTTCACAACACAGACAAACACATAGCACGGAATCCCACTGTGTTCCAAAATTGTTCTGAAAATGTTGGAGTCAAACTGTTCCTCTGCTTCGTTCATAAGGGTCTTTTGGCGCACAAGCAACAAAAGATTAGAAAAACAAACGGAAACATTCGATACTGAGGTTTCAAAGATCATTATCTTTGTTCTACAAAGTGCTTTGTTAACACGTGAGTCACATAAACTTTCACCGAAAAAGCAAGTTCAGATAGTTGATGTAATAAAGTTGTAGAACGCTTGTAGATACGAAGTAGCTTGGCAAAAAGATTTCTCACGGCACGGATCTCGATGCACTAGTTCACTTGTTCGTTGATGTTTTACGGACAATTCTAATAGACTGATTATAGGATGTGAGAAGGTTTTGATTTTTATTGGTTGGTGTAAATGTTTAATTTTGATAATAGCCATTTTCCAAGAAAGACAACTTACGGAATTTTCCCTACATCGTCATTTCTTAGTACATACAATTCCGCTGACACTCGGGCACTCCAACTTCGGTTAGATAGGCGCCGTGCTTTTTAGTGGCGACCTAGCGCAGGTTGTTTTGTGTTTTTGGGACGTAGTTTTTATGCATGCATCCGGACGCTGTATTTATAGGCAAATAGTAACAATTGCTTATGATACCCCTTGAATTTTAACTATGCATTGTGGATATTTTCGTGTCACCCAGCACAAATCATTTAGAAAACAATAAGAAGGAAATTAGTAAAGAGTTTCTAATTTTTGAACAATTATTTCGAGAGGTGCGCCAAAAGTAAACCTGCACGCTTTTTTAAAACATGTTACATTTGTTGGTATATTAGTTGCACAACATACTTAAATAACTTATCTTTATTCTTTTAAAAGATTTAATTACATTTGTTCACACCTGTTGTGTTCTGGCGGACACTACTTACTTCACTGCATACCTTCTCTAAGGTCTTTATTCTTGCAGTTTTCTAAAATAATATAAATCGTGCTTCACATTATCTAAAACTTCATATTTTTCATATGATTTTATTAATATTATTAAAGTTTCTCTTGTCCAGGCAACATTGTTTTGAAATTACAGCGAGAAATAAAGATCACAGATCACATAAGCCTAACATGAATATCGTCAGGAGCTACTCTTTTCTGATTATTATATTATACCGAATTAAGTTTATTTTATGTTCATTTCAGTTACAATATCAAAGGACTTTCTCACAACAGAGTCAATCACTTTTGCATTTGCTCGCAGGTATTGAAAAAAATCACATTCATCTTTACTAAAATAGATGCAAATAACACTGCTAATAAAGAACTGTATCCTCGTCATTTTTCCGAAAAGAACAAGAAGAATAACATCTAAAATTTATGATGAAACTTGAATAAATAGTTATTCTTCTTACGGTCTCTGTTAGAATTACCAAACAGATCATTACAAATGCAAGACAAAATTCAAGATGACAAACCCCAAGAAAAATTCAAATAAAATGGACTAAATTCAAGCGACAGAATCGTAGGAGCAGATTAATAAAAGGGTTATTATTTTTTTTCTTTACCTGTTATGCATGTAAATTGTTACTTGAAATTCTTCACTTTTCGGAAATAACATTTTATTAAAAATGCTGAAAACCCAATGAAAGACGTAATGCTGTTATAGTAAGTATATATATTACACATTTTGATCTTTGCTAAAAAAAAAAAAAATAAATCTTGATCAGTATTTTAAAATTAAAATAAATATTTATACATTACTCAAAATAAAAGATTGCTATATGCTACCACCCAAGAACGACTTTTTTAAAATCAAATAGCATCACAATTACTTTTCGTAATTAAAATGAATGGTCTTGCTAAACGTATTTCAAATGTATTAAAGGTACGGTATAATAAATAGGAATACCCAGAACTTTTCATATGGTATGTATGAAAGTAATTAAAACTAATATACCCTTTTATTATAACATTTTTATGTTTTATTGAGTTTCGGCACTTTAAAAGAAAGAAAAAGTTATTTCAGTTGAAAAAATACAGATAACATTTCAGATCTGACAATCGAAGGGAAAAAATAATCATATAGGGTGTGCACTGGTACATCCAATATATACTTCTGTGATTTTGTCCCTTGGATTTTGTTCTCGTCAGAATTTTCCTTGCATTTTGACCGCTTGGATTTAGTTCCCGCCCTCATTACTACAGCCATTTTATACATGATCTACATACAACCAGGCTAGGAATCAAGCTTTTCGGTGCTGCATTTCCCCAAAGATTTCCTCCTCACATTCCAAAGATTGGGCAGAACGGGGATTCCTGTTCTGCCTAAAGGTAAAATCATTTAGAATTTTTTCTACAAAATCCTGGATGGCTTTAGGCAGAACGAGAATAAATCTTTTTAATATTGCACCCCCCTAATTGGGGAGTGTATTTCCGGGAGGATATCCGCAAATTTTAGGGGGTGTTAAGATAAATGACTGTGCGAGGGCAATCCAAAATATTGACAGCACGAAAATTGTTGATAGGATTTACGAGAAAAGGTACCATCAGCAAACCCCACAAGACAACGAAGATGTGTAGTGTACACTGCAAAATGGAAAGCAAAGGGACAGAGTGAAAGAACAGCAGGTATTATTGCTAGATTGCAATGTTGGTCTTTGCATTCAGCGATGTTTCCGTTTATTTCCCAAAAAAAGGCAGTCGATTTGTAACACCAGAGATCTACGAAATACGAACAAGATTTGACAAGCACTTTTGGTGCACCCTATGTTTTGTCTATGGTGCAAAAATAACATATACTACTATGCTATGTATCATACAATACTCTACTGTTCGTTACGGGTATTTTTTTATGCACAAATAATGCTATGGTACTCAGTTCGTATCTTTATAACATTTATATTGAGATCTATAATTTTTTTCAAACTGAAAAAATAGTTTCTTTCAAAAATATCACTAACATGCTGATATCAAATATATCAAAACAAAACTAGGCAATTATTCAACGAAGAACCATGCTTTATTATTTTATCAAATTTCACATATTATTTAATTTGTTCCTACTGTATGTTAATTTGAAAACTGCCAAAATCCTGCCGCGACCAGGAAAAGGACAGTGCTTATGGCCTCCGCGCAAATAAGTAAGTGTTAATAAATAAGTATAGTGCAATTTTATTTAATGTGTTTTTGTTACATGTATGAATGATATTTTTGTGCGAAATGGTCTGAGCGATCATCTGAATGTCCGTGAGGGTTTCGAGGCGAAACATCCGAACCTCTCAACCCTTAATACTCATCTCGTCATTGAGACCGGAGGGCGATCCGAGAAAGGGTCTGTAATTCCTTTTTGGAAATGTCCTTTGAAGTCTTAACCAGGTAAGTTCAGATCTGAAAGTACTCGTTGGTGGGACAGCAGGGGGCAGATACAGGAAACTGTTACATATACTTACGCGTTAGCCATATCCTTAGTGTGTAACACAATTGGTTCGATTCCCGTTGGTCCCTGTTCGGGATAAGCCATTTTTGTAACACAATTGGATTGTGTTGGGTTCGGTTCCTGTTCAGGGCAGTTATTCTTATGACCGGAAGAGTTTGATTCTTACCTGATCCCATTCGGGATAACCAATTTTTATAACTCCGCTGGAAACAACTTCTGTTCAATACAGCTTACCTGTGGTGGCTTTTAGTAACTGGCGTGAAGAAGACATTCGCAATACAAATGATAATACTACAATAGAAAGTGCGCAAACCTCCAAGTTGGATCTCGAACCAAAATACTATTTCATTGAGGTTGCGACTGCGAGTGCCCACCATCCTTACCACGCCTGCTAGTATCAGCGGAATAAGTGCAAGTCATTGGACATATCATCCAGCCACTCTGTAGTGATTGTGCAGAAAGACTGTAAAGGTAATCGCACATAAAGAAATAGATAGTGTGTACATTTTATTCGCTTAACACAGGTTTATAATACTTACGTTTACAACATTACAACATTTTATTAGTGATTTATTTAACATGTACCAACACACCATAAGCCCAAAACTTTATTAATGTGTAATCTATGCGAAGAAATTATTATATATTTTTATGTTATTCTCTTTCTTTCTTTAAGGAAGAAGACGCACTACGAATGCCGGCTAAATTTTATATTACGCGATGCACTAGTATTAAACACACGCCATTTAAGTATCACACTTAACCACACTATAAATTGATGGATTTTGGGGGGGGGGAATCATGTAATTATTCTTACGAAGAAGATTTCTTCATGCTTCTTGTTCCTCGTTGATCAGTCATTATTTAGCTTCCATGGAAATAATTACTTTTCAATTCCAAGCGGAATTCACCCTTTTCCTTGTACAAGTTCTTTGCTCATGCCTCGTTACTTACGTGATTTCACATATTAAACGTTGTCTTGGTATACGAACATATTTTTTTGTGTTAAATTTATATTTATATACCTGCGCAGATTTAGCTTACTCTTTTTATTATCAAACTTAATAAATCTTCAATGATTGCGAGGCAAAACTTTGATATTTTTCTCGGGCATCACTGTAGTAGAACCAATCTAGACCACCATAACCACTTAGAGTACCTTTCGCGGCTTTTTTGCCTCAGCGTCAATATCTTTACGCTGAGCACACCAGAAAAAATTTTATAAATATTCATAATAAATATTCTTCATCAGAAATACAAATATCAAAGAGCGTTAAATAAGTTTGCAATTAACACAAAACAATTAAAGTGTTAAAAACAGTGAAGGTATATTACGATGGCATTTGAATTCAAGGGACTATATTTTCGATTGTCATAACCACTTTACACCTCCTTTATTCGGTGGACAGGAAGCACGAGTCATCACTCACAGAATTGCCAACTTATACAAAGATAAAACCAAAACACAGTTTGCGTCGACGAACAGTACATGAAGCCTCATTCCAATTCAGCCAAGAGTAACTGGGAAATTTAAAATGGAATGGGAGTGAGGGGGGCCACACGCTCACATATGGCGTGCGATATGGACGATGATCTTCTTTGAAGATTATCAGAACCCTGGGATCTTGCGTTTCCTCTTCTTAAATTTATTTTTCCGGTTATTATTCCTCTTGTTTCTTCCATTATTAACATTTGATTCATTATGATTCACTAACACTTTCCACAAACGTAGATGGGCTTTTATTTTATGGGCTATTTATTTTAAATGGGCTTTCTTTCTCTTTTTTTTTGTATGTGTGTGTGTATATGCGAAAATATAAAATTACATTTGTTTTTATAAGACAAGATTTCAATATAAGTTGAATAATATTGATTATCTATTATATTTTCATTTTATATTATATACTATTCATATTCTATTTACTAACATCAACTAATATATTTCTTACAGCATTACTTAAATTATAAGATTTCAATCTTTTTTTTTTTTTTTGTAAGTATCTGACTCGTAGTATTACTCCTTACACTAAATATTCTTATCATACTAAACACACAAAATTTTCAATATTTTGAGAAAAACAACACATGAAATGCAAAAATAACCTTTTCATCAATATATGCTTCCTTATAACTAATTCTCAAAATAACTCCTAATAATGTAATATTTCCATTCTTCAAACCTTTAAAATACAACATTTAAACAGCACTATTAATTAGTTAGTTAACTTCAAACACAATGCAATAATACAGTAACACGGATATATGAAATGAAATCTTTCATTCGTAAACAAATTTTTAAAACATATTACATATTAAAAACTTTATTTCACACAATATTAAGTAATATACGTTTTAGTCGAGATTTAATAAAATTTGTCGGCGCCTTAAAGATTCACAGCTAAATTTTTACAACGTAATAATTCAGTTATGATTCTCTCTGATCACTCGACAGGATCTGCCTGGCTAAATTTCAAAGAAACCTACCCACAATGAATTATTTATTTTACCACCCCGAGATGAGGCCGAATTAAAGAATACAAGGTTAAAAACTTAAAATAATAAAGAATGGGATTTACCAAAATAGCTTACTCCGAGCGTTAAAAACATGTTACATTACCCAATATACATAAGGGGGGGGACCTCATCTCCATAACTTGGCATATTTCTTTGCTGGTTTTTCCATTACTTTGGAAAAGAAATATCAACGGCCATCTGGAAGTCGCACAGCGGGTCACAGATGCCTGCATATATCATATGAAACGACCCTTTTTTTTTTGGTGTGTACATTCCTTGCACTTGTTCATTTAGTGCCACATAAGGATTCTGTAAATTTACTAACGCAAATTCCAATACATCAGCTGAGCATAAATTTTTACAGTACAGAAAATTCAAATACTTATCAATATCTAGCAATTTCTCTAAAATTTTATGTATTCGTTGGTTATTACTTCTCGATTGAACACTTTGAGACAAACATACTGGTGTTGTAGTTAATGCATTGCAAAGAACGGTTTCAACACTACTTTCTAGGTCTGAATTTTTAAATTCGCTTGAAATTACATCATGATATTTCTCAGAACTATGTTTTACTGCTAAATCTAACCAGATTTTACGAGTTTGTTTCGTAGGTTTTTACACCTTAAGTCTATCCACTGAATGTGAACCAATAGATTTACCAGTTAAAGGATCTAACAATTTACCAATCTTCTTAATTTCTAATTTTCATACGGTTCAAAGGGAAATATTTAATTTTATATTCATCTCTTTTTTTTTTTTTTTTGTAATATTCAAGAATCTTAAACATTGCTACGGTCAAATTTTCAAAATGTACACCATCCAGTTTTCTCGCAAGCATATTTTTATCCAATTCCTACTCTTGGTTTCTCAAGTACAACAAGAATTTTGAATTTTATTCCAAAACGTTTAATAAACACGTCTTCATAATTACCTGTGTGTTTTCTGCAACAAATATTTACTTTGGTAAACACTGGCTTTCCATACGCGTATGATTTTTCACGATCAGCAGCAACAACAAATCGTATATTGGCAGAAATTTTGACTTTCGACTTACCACATTGCTTCACTAACATGCAATTTCCACATATTTTGTAATTATGTTTACTGCACTTATTTTCGTTCAAAATTTTGTTGCGCGAAATTTTCTGCCTAATTATATATGAAGCATTTAATTTGCTTTTATAATCAACCCGGTTTTTCATTTTCCCTGTGTGATTACGCGTATGTGTTGTTACTGAATGCTCGCGCCACCTAGCACAAGTTCGTTGGACTAATCTAACTTTTGCCTTTTTCTTGCATTTGTTTTGAATTTTCGACGCCTGGCTATGACACGGTTTTCTCACCTGATTTCCACATTTTTCACGGACAGCATCATAATTTTTAACGACTAATTCCTGCATGTCGTTTCCTTTTGCATTGACTTTTAACCTTTTGAACAACTTACAACGCTTACTAGGTTTCAACTTTTCATTTTGCTTTTCACTTACATTTTCTGATTGTGCTTTTTCTGGAGTGACTACATTGCTTTTTTCATTACTACTTACCACCATACAATTGCCTTTGTGCTTACATTGGGTTTTCTTAAAATTCCTACGGACAAACTTTGACATTCTTTCAAAAGATCGCAATATTTTGTGCATTCCTTTTATTTTTCGTTTCAATGTACATAACTTTCGTTTCTTATCGGACGTGTGCTTATTACGCTGTGACCAATATTTATACTTGCTAACGGATTTATTCAGAATGTACTGCAACTTACTAAAATTATTTCGACAACTTTCAACTTGTTTGTGCCATGACATTCCACTAACATTATTCTCTTTGATGCTACTAGTGCCTGAACTGATTTCATCATTCATTACACATATTTGGGTGCATAGAAAACAATAAAACCTTATGCGCTTGAAATTTACAACATACATATTTATTACCACCAAGTGAGAACTGTTACCACTGTTTTCCTTCTTGTCAATCTGAACCCTAACTATGTTCACGAAGTACGAACATATGTCATTACTTGGAATACATGCAAACTTATCTGTTTGTGACGTGCTTTGGACGCATCCTAGCTCCATTAAATTCAACATATGACTAATGAGTAAAGAGTGCATTCTCTTGCCTCCATTCATTAATACTACTACATTAGTACAATTACACGTACAAAACCTATCAGTGCATTTTCCTCCGTAACATGACAAATATTTTATGTTCAACGCATCTACTTTCTGTTTAAACTTCGAACGAACACTAGGCCTACATGACGTAACAGTTTGGCTAACTAAACCTTTACATTTGTATGACACTGGCTGACTACTTGTTTCTTTACCATTGCAAGCGCTAGCAACAACTGACTCATTTACTACCTTTTGGCAACCTTGTCCTACATCTGCACAACTAGACTTTTCAATTAGAGCTTCGACTGATTCAATTTTTTCTTGGACCCCCTTTTCTTCACTTTTACCCCAGATTTCTTTCTTTGCAACTTCTATTTGTGCCTGGAGTTTATCGTTGACGTGCTTTACAGTTATTTCATTGACTTCCACAAATTTACTTTCCAAAGATTTCCCAAAATTATTAATTGTACTTTCTAAAGATTCCCATACGTTACCTTGTTTACCGGTTTTTCCTATTTTTCCTCCCAAGGATTGATTACATTTTCCAATTTTGCTTTCTAAAGACTCATTAACTTTTTCAACTTTATTTTCTAAAGATTCACGTAAATTTTGTATTTCTTTATTAGTTTGTTCAATGAGTTCCTCTTTATATGCTTTAAGTGCGTCCAGCACTAACTTAACATTACTTTCATCCATTTTTCGCAATTACAGAAAATTTCTAAGTACGAGTCAGATACTTTATACCTTTACGTTTCTACACATAAATCACTACTTCTTACATATACGGTGAAGGAGTTCTGTTCCTGTTTCGGAGCGCCAATTTTGTAACACAATTGGTTCGATTCCCGTTGGTCCCTGTTCGGGATAAGCCATTTTTGTAACACAATTGGATTGTGTTGGGTTCGGTTCCTGTTCAGGGCAGTTATTCTTATGACCGGAAGAGTTTGATTCTTACCTGATCCTATTCGGGATAACCAATTTTTATAACTCGGCTTGTGTATAGCCCGCTCCCCCCAGTTCTTTGTCACCGGAACTGGAAGAGTCACTTCTACTACTACTAACTATTACTACTACTACTACTATTACTACTACTATTACTACTACTACTACTACTACTACTACTACTACTACTACTAACTACTACTACCACTTATATTGAGGACAGAACCCAACCAACCCCTGCGGGGCTTCTAACCCGTTCCTACTACTACTAGTAGTATTGCTATTAACTACCACTATTACTACTTCTACTACTACTACCACTACTACTGCTACTACTACTACTACCGCTACTACTACATATACTAAAGCCTCCTTACCACAAGATTTACATCTTAAATCTTTATAACGTGTGATTCCGATTCATTATGAACTAATATGAACAGTTAGAATCACTATGATTCGTTAAAAATCACTGGGGGGAGCGGGCTATACTCAATCCTATAACTCCGCTGGAAACAACTTCTGTTCAATACAGCTTACCTGTGGTGGCTTTTAGTAACTGGCGTGAAGAAGACATTCGCAATACAAATGATAATACTACAATAGAAAGTGCGCAAACCTCCAAGTTGGATCTCGAACCAAAATACTATTTCATTGAGGTTGCGACTGCGAGTGCCCACCATCCTTACCACGCCTGCTAGTATCAGCGGAATAAGTGCAAGTCATTGGACATATCATCCAGCCACTCTGTAGTGATTGTGCAGAAAGACTGTAAAGGTAATCGCACATAAAGAAATAGATAGTGTGTACAAATTATTCGCTTAACACAGGTTTATAATACTTACGTTTACAACATTACAACATTTTATTAGTGATTTATTTAACATGTACCAACACACCATAAGCCCAAAACTTTATTAATGTGTAATCTATGCGAAGAAATTATTATATATTTTTATGTTATTCTCTTTCTTTCTTTAAGGAAGAAGACGCACTACGAATGCCGGCTAAATTTTATATTACGCGATGCACTAGTATTAAACACACGCCATTTAAGTATCACACTTAACCACACTATAAATTGATGGATTTTGGGGGGGGGGGAATCATGTAATTATTCTTACGAAGAAGATTTCTTCATGCTTCTTGTTCCTCGTTGATCAGTCATTATTTAGCTTCCATGGAAATAATTACTTTTCAATTCCAAGCGGAATTCACCCTTTTCCTTGTACAAGTTCTTTGCTCATGCCTCGTTACTTACGTGATTTCACATATTAAACGTTGTCTTGGTATACGAACATATTTTTTTGTGTTAAATTTATATTTATATACCTGCGCAGATTTAGCTTACTCTTTTTATTATCAAACTTAATAAATCTTCAATGATTGCGAGGCAAAACTTTGATATTTTTCTCGGGCATCACTGTAGTAGAACCAATCTAGACCACCATAACCACTTAGAGTACCTTTCGCGGCTTTTTTGCCTCAGCGTCAATATCTTTACGCTGAGCACACCAGAAAAAATTTTATAAATATTCATAATAAATATTCTTCATCAGAAATACAAATATCAAAGAGCGTTAAATAAGTTTGCAATTAACACAAAACAATTAAAGTGTTAAAAACAGTGAAGGTATATTACGATGGCATTTGAATTCAAGGGACTATATTTTCGATTGTCATAACCACTTTACACCTCCTTTATTCGGTGGACAGGAAGCACGAGTCATCACTCACAGAATTGCCAACTTATACAAAGATAAAACCAAAACACAGTTTGCGTCGACGAACAGTACATGAAGCCTCATTCCAATTCAGCCAAGAGTAACTGGGAAATTTAAAATGGAATGGGAGTGAGGGGGGCCACATGCTCACAAGTGCGAAGCTAATCATATATCAAATCGTCTCTGAACACCCATTTTATTTGTAGTCATAATGCGTTGACTAGTGAGTGTTAATCTGCAGGGAAATAATTATTAAGAGAATGTTAATTTTTGAATTATTATTCTAGTGGTGTTTTTAAATCTAACCTGAAAGTATATAAGATATTATTAATATTTCATATAAAGAACATCGGTCAAAACGATAGCAAGATGATGATGGAACAAATTGGTCTGTGTCCTCATTCCGTATTAAGTTTAGAAAGTTTTGTGGACTGCACTAGAAGGCAAAGTATTCGTTAATAAATTTTTGGTGGTTAGTCCGTGAAAAAAAAAAAAATGCAGAGAGTGGATAATTTCTAAACATAAATTTTGAAACACTGATGTTATATAGGAAAATCAATATGTGGTATTGAAAATAGCAAATTAAAACGTTTTGCATGGTATTCTTCCGAACGCTATATAGAAAAAAATCCCGGAAAATTGTCGTTATTCCTAGATGTGAACATATTCTGAGGAGAAAGGATATTAAAGTGGATAAAATCGGAAAACAAATGAGTAATAAATTTCGTTAGTCATTGAATTTTGTTGCCGTCTCGGGCACGTACTCCAATAAGTGGAACTTTTTTAGTACAAACTTTTTATTATTTTAACAGTTCGTTGTTTCATGTACTACAGAACTGCAGATAAAGAATACAATTTATTCTACAATATTTATGTCAAATAACAATCATGATTGCCAGTGCAGTAAGATCTGTTGTGCCAGGTATAATATATCATTAGTTATTTCTAACCGGTTGGATACTCCATCAAACCTCAACCTGTTTATAGTATGGTAACTTAGTACTTTCTGAACTTACATAATCAATTGTGTAAGTTTATAATGGAATTATGTTATTTGGAAAGAGGAATATATAAGTAATCAAAACATGTGAGGATCGTACTACTAACGTTCCTGATCCGTTACAAAACGTCGTGCTATCTCTTTTTGTGGGATCTTACTTATATTCATGAATACAGACTTCTTTTATCAGGAATGACTAACGACAAAGCTTTCCCACAGAAGAGACAGCTAATAACGTGAGGAAGGTATGAATTTCTACTGTCCTCGCCTACGCGCATACCCAGTATCGCTGACGCACCAGCTCTTCGGACGCGCAGGCGGATCAGTTAAGTATATTAGGTTAGTTTAGGGCACTGATCAAGTTAGGCATATTAGCTACGTTTTGCGAAATTTAATAGAAATAAAGGATATAGTATACGTAAAACCGCGTCAGTTCCCGAAGGAGCTGGACGCTCATACTTTTAGGTATTATTCATTGAGTATCTACGAATTTACAAAGGGGGTAACAAAGCGACTTTGATTTACTTATCGACTGATACGAAAATAAAAAAGAACGTACCTGTACTTTATATCTGCATGCGTAGTGCCCTTGTACTTTATCTATGACTATGTGTTTGTGTATGTGTGTGGGAGGGGGTATTTAACGCATATCGCATGTCTTGTGCACATGGATACTTCTTACTATTGCACTACGTAGAAAATTTATGGTATTTCATGTAGAAGTGGTAATAGAACACAGAAGAAACGCAGATCACGGCGTTCTCATGTATACTATTACCTCCGTTCCAAACAAGAGTCGTTTCTCTGGATCAATTCTTCGTGCGACATTTATTCCGAAGTTGGGCGTCCGCTGTTATCTCCTTTGCACACTTTCTGCAATTTGTTATTAGGTTCGTTAATCCGTGCTCTTCACAAACTTTTAAAAGACTTTCCTCGTTATCAACGTATTGCTTCACAAATATTAAAACCGTTAGTTCATTGCCCTTGTACATTTGCCATGTTGATAACATAAATGCTCGTTTCTTTCCCACAATGCAACTGTTCGGTTACCATGCGCCAAGTAGTTCCCTCCGTTCGCCGTATAGTCCCATGTTTATAACCGCTTATATATTACACATAAACAGATTTTTCGACTCTTATATATTATGAAGCAAACAAACGATCAAATTATCCATATCTTTCCTGTAAATTTTAAAAATTTTGCTGGAAACGGACGCCCAACTTTGGAACTTAACCCCTTCGTGCAATTTCACTATACAGATCCACTCCAAAATTCATAAAAAAGAAAAAAAAAATCTTCCTAGTTTCACTTTCTGTACCTTCAGCAATCATTTTCGAGGTGTGCTCTTGCATTCTCTGGTGCAGGTTTACTTTAACAGGTCTTCTGCAAAACACCAAGCAATCTGGACTAGATAATCACTAATATGCAATAATGCTACACCAACCAATGTGTACTTTTACTATACGGATCCATAGTATAAGTAGTATTAGGAGTGGGACTAGTAGTAATAGAAGGAGGAGGAGAAGGTATAGTAGTTGTGAAAGTAGGAGTAGGCGCAAGTAGTACTAGAAGAGGAGGAGTAAGTATAGTAGTAGTAAAAGGAGGAGGAGGAGGAACGGGATAGAAGCCCCGCAGGGATTGGTTGAGTTGTGTTCTCGACATAAAATGAGAAAGTTGCAGACTTGCCAAAATTTTATGGCAGGTTATGGAAGATTACGTGTATTTCAGATTCGACTTTAATTTCTACATTTACACGTAAATACGCATCTCAGAATTAAGTGCACACGATATTTCCATTACTTATACACTACTTTATTAAAATAGTATTAGAAATTTCTTTTGTAGATCTTATAAATATGTGGATCAGTATAGTAAAATTACACCCAATCCTTTATATCCGGGAAGTTGTATGATTCCTTGTTTCTTGGTCTTCAAGTTTATTTATCTAAGCAAGTATTCGATTTCTCGATACAAGTTATTAGTTCCGTTGAATATTTCCTAGTTCCTGTATGATTTTCCAGTGTGATTCCTTCTTTCAGGCAAACAATTCAAACAACTTTTATGAACTGATAAAACATTACTTTGTTTTGTGTGTGTGTGTATGTGTGTTGAGGAGGGAAGAGTACAAGGAGAGTTTGCTGATCGGAGGCACACACGGAATCTTGCTCGTTGTAAGGGTTAAGTGCTGTATCGCCGAACCAATTTGAGGAAATTTACCGGGTGAATTAGGTAATTTATTTTCGTTCATGAGGAAGAGTGAGTGAAAGTTAGGTGAGAGGATTAGTTGAAGTTAAGAAAGTTGTTGTTGGTTCTTTTTAATATTGTAAGCGGAACTGTATGTAAACGCGGAAGAGACTATTCGGCGGAGAGGTACACTGGTTATGATTTAGTGGCAGGAACGACAGTGTGGAAATTGCGGGTATATGTCAAAGTTGTGACATATAGTATTTGAGTTTTAGAGAATTAAAGAAAAATAACGAGCGTGTGACCTAAGCAGCCTAATCTGCTAGATAGCCACTATGGCGGTATATTTCTTCACAGTGTACTCAAGCTGTATTTTATAAGTGGAGCGTAACTAGGATGAAACATGGCAAGTGTTATTGAAGCTAAGATTGCCAATGCCCACCCGTTTTCATTAACCTCGCTTCCTGCGTACCCAGTGTCGCTAACGCGCCCGCTTCCTTTGGACGCACACCCGCTATCGTTCGGTTCCCTGACACACTTTGGTAGCATTCGTGATTTTTAGTGACTATCTAGCACAGGATGGTTCGTATTTTTTGTACTTACTGTAGTTTTTATGCCGTACATCCGGACGTCGTATTTGTATGCAAGTGGTAATTTTCTTTCCAAATTGTGAGTTTACACGCCTTGTTTTGAAGGTAACTGATTTGTAACTCAACCTAACCTAACGTAATGTAATCTAATCTAACCAAATGTGCATTTATTTTTATTTTATTATTTTTTCCTTTTTCCAATTTTCATATTGTCCGGCGATACAACACAAATGCCCATTGTAGTGATGCTTTGGTTGCTGACTTTCCTTTTCGCCTTATAATAAAATAAGTGTAATCCGTGATGAAAACAGGTGGGTTCATCCTCCATATATTCCAAGTCTCACCGGATGAAATCTTGGAATCATCACTGCATATATTGAAGAGGAGAAACTGAAATAAACTTATTACCTCGGCAGCGAATATGGGTTTTAAACAATCAGTCTGTATAATATAATGGATGAATATGTGATAGTTTCACACCATCACAAAAAAAAAAAAAAAAAAAAAGTAAATAAATAAATTTTAAAAAATCAACTTTATGAGTTGTCTCCCAGCTAGATCCATACACACAATTTCATCAAGGAGAATTCATACACTCATCCTGTAGGGATAGGCATGATTTTTGTACAAATATGATAAGTTAATATAGTAAATGTTTATTCTTCCATAATATCCTACTGAAGGGGGTCGCGTACGGCATTGGTTGAGCTATGGTGCTAATTAATTTTAGTATTACGTTCTAAAATTATTGTAATAAGGCTCTGTTATTTTATTCTGCTCAGTTTCAAAACAGAACAATAAACATATTTGGATATAGTTTGTTAACGTCCTACATTTACGCTCCGAGGCTAAAGAGAATGGTTATGATGGTGATAAAAGATATGATAGGATGAAAAAAGTGGGAAGAAACGGGAGAATCTCGAGAAAACCCATGCACATGGTATTTGTCCACCACAAAATCGAACCATGGGCCTCATGCATCAGATATGTCCGAATACAAACACTACAATGTTATGTAGGCCTATATATATATATAAAGTAAATCATAAGTACTATTTCTAAAGTTATAAATAATTTCTCAACAGAACTTTAATTTCTGGCCGTATGGCTCAATGGTAGGGCGCTCACCTCTGTTGCCGTGAAGTCGTTTTTTCTGTTCCTGTTGTTGCTCAGGGGGCTTTGTGGTGGGCAGACATCATGTGCATCTGTTTTTCTTGGGTTCTCCCATTTTTATTATCCCACATTATCATCCAGTTCCTCATCACCGTATCTCTTACGTTAGCCTTGGCACATAGCTGAGGGATGTTAAAACTAAAAATAATAATAATCTTTGATTTCTGTAGTTTGAGAAATGTGAAAAATGTAGGCAGACAATGAAAAGCAGATGGTCCGTTTGCTTTCAGCAACTCAAAACAAAAGAAATTGTCACTTCCGGTTGGAGTTTAACGTGGTGTTTTTCTTTAGATAAACTAATTATTGGCTGGGAGATAACGTTTCAGTAGTAGAGTGTCACATCTAGTATGAGGATCTCTGGTTTGTGAGTTTGTGGTAGACAACACATGTCCCCGGTATTTGTGGGGTTCTCCCGTTTCCTCCCAGATTTTCATACCACTAAATTCCATCGATTTCTTTCCTAAACATTTACTTCCGTTAGGGTATAAAGACGGAACGTTAAATTGAAGATTTCATTTCTTTTTAGTAATCTGTTAGCAACCTTGGTTTAGGAAACTAGTCGTACAATGGTAAAATTTATAAAGTGTATTAGTTTACCGAATGTTCAAGCCATATCTTTCTATTCTCTCATGTTTTTCATTGGTCTCAGTTTCTTATCTCACTTCAGTAGGAGGGATTGGGATACATCTGTCCATTTCTGTGTTGCTTGGCTGTGATACTCATATAAAATAAAATAAAATGTATATTATCACGCTATAATTCAGGGCTGAGTTAAGCGGTTAATGTGCGTATTTGTTATGCGTATGGTTTTGGGTTCGATCACAGCGAGTGTTCTTGCCTTGGATAAAAGTCCGAGTAGTGATTTGAATCCCGCCTTTTGCAATAGGTCTTACCCTTTGTGCTGAATTGTAACGTTAAATCCCAATCAAACAATCGATTGCGTATTTTATATTAGCATAGGTTACGATGCAGTAACGTATGCTAAGGAAACGCGTGTTTGTTACACCAAAAACCTCATTTTATTGTATTGCAATAAAAAAAAATCAGTAGACCTGGTAATACTGAACACCTATAGAAGAGTAAAAAGTAAACAAACTTCCTGATAAGAGTAGCAGCGATCCTCCCCACTCAGTTCATTGATAGAGTAGTAATGGTGATCAGAATATTGCAGAGAAGTATATAGAAATCACAAAGGAAGGCTGCTTCTTTCTAGACATGCGCAGTAGGTTTATTCTTTTCATCTTTGTCATTCATTGTCTGTCTGTTTTGAAATATTGCATTTGTCCAATTCCACCACTATTATCAATCAATCAAACTAGGTTCACACTTGTCAGGGTTGGCAAAAACCATGGTTTTTATTGAAAAAACAAAAAAAAAAAAGTTTTTTTTTTTTTTTTTTGGTTTAAATAATTTGCTCTATGTATTTATATCACATATGGACAAAAATAAGTTTGTTTCACCTTGGTGTTATGCAACAACCGGGTTATGTTGGAAGGGGTCACATAACGCTTAAAGCGGAATCCAACCGCTTCTCGGCTTACATCCGAATGAAATTGTCCTTCATTTGGATTCTAAACCGGGCTAATTGGCCACAACTGCGATACGTCTGCCGACTCACTCACGAAGGACTCTTGATAAAAATACGTTGTACTGATCTTTACATAATTGTCAAGAGTCATTTCAGAAGGATAAAAAGATAAACAATTGCACAAGTGAAACCATTATACAGAATTACATATGGACAATTTCAAAGTATTGCAGAGTACAGAAGAACTAATTTAGGCCAAGTTAGTTCACTACGACTTTTATTAATCCAAGTTAAAGAAATACAATGACTTATTTGGCGTATCAGTACGAAAAGTGAATAAAGATACGAATTATTTAAGTCCACTTTGACCCATTTATACGTAAATAGATATCAAAGATACTTCTGATTTCAATAAATGCCTCTCGTGCGGTTTGTATGACTGCTCTCCCCCCCCCCCCCAAAGTACGGCATTTCGATGTATTTTATCAATAGTTAACATTATTAGAACGAAACAATATTTAGAATTTTTCTTTGATTGCAACTGCATAATAATAATAATAAACTATTAAAAAATCACATAAGAAAACATTATACAGAAAAAAAAAGTTGCTTTTGTAATATAATACCTTTGAGTAATGAATGGGGAATTTAGGTCTGAATATAGTACGAATAATATACGGGAGTGAAACGTGATAACCCACAAAGTGTGTCCATCAAGATTTTACGAACACACACTTTTACGAACATTTTTCGCTTTTTGGTTTAAACCAGTTGGTTTTAAAAAAAACAGCTGGTTTAAACCAGCCAACCCTGACACTTGTGTTGGTTGATTCTAGCCCCTGATGCCACCAACCGAATTCACTGTCTCAATCCGACAACTTAGCTAAGTGAATCCATGTTTTCCTTTCGCTGAGCGAAACCGTCTTTTGATTCCGCGAATGTTAATGTGGTTCCTTTCTCGGAACGAATTGTTTCAGAACTACGCATCACTAAATGATTCATCAGGTACTGTTTTCCACCGGCTGAGTATTTCTGCACAGTTTAAAAAAGCTATATTTTATGTTTACAGCTGTTGTGTTACTAGTATTAAACTATCACAAGTGCTATAATAACTCGTATTATCACGAAAACATGTGTTTTCAGTACCTTTGCTTGTGAATATACCTACCGTTGCTGCATCCCTGCTTCCCTGCTGCATCAGGGTGTCTATCGGTCACGAAAGTCGAAAAAGTCACGAAATCAGAAAATGGTCATGAAAGTCAAGAAAAAGTTACGAAATTTAGCTTTTGGGTCATATTTTTTAAAAATCTGTCCAAATATAAGTACAGACTGAAACATTTTGTTGTGTAAAACGTCAAAATTCACCACCAAAAATGTCTAGTCTGCTTTTGACACTACCAAATTGCAAAGAAAGCACGCTTCTATCGCGTGCATGAAAATTCGGCCTAATTCGCGACCAAATTTGCTCTTGAGAATGTTACAAAATTGTATGGTTTGGTAAAGAAAAGGTCACGAAAAAGTCACGAAATTTCATTTTTGAATTTTAGTAGACATCCTGTGCATCCTTGCATTAAAATTATTATTTTTTTTTATTGTAATAATCTACAAAATAAGCAAAATTGATGAAAAAACAAAAAAGAAAAAAAAAAAAAAACGTTACTGACAAAGGATGAAAAGGGTTTCGGCCTTGCGTTACGAGATGTGACAAGCGGAAGGAAGAGGGTAAAGATTGATCAATAATAGCGTTACGTAATATGTGAACGGCCCCTAACCCTCTGTTCAAACTGAAGTGGTTGAAATCAACCGTTTCCGGTTTCATCGTTGGTCTCCATAGAACAAAAACGGTAATAAATAGAGAGAAAAAGTTTTCTCGAATCGATTCAGCGCTTTAAGAAAACATACTACCATCAGCCCCAAAATTAACAAAAGTGGCTATTACCAAAACCAAAATCGGTTGAAATTTACTAATACTTCGGTTTCAATACTTACTTCGTAAAGCAAAAACAGTAAGAGATGGCGAGTAATAGCTTTTTGATATAGGATCAGCGTCTGAGGAACAGGCCCTTTGTTTAATCTTATCCCCTTATTACAGCCAATAGTTCTAGATGTACTACTTCAAGTTTGACTATAGAATTCGCATATGGAAGCCTTCCGTAGTTTCAGACTGTGAAACGAAATTTGCTTGTTTTCATTATAGTTAACGATGGGAATCGTTTTAAAGGTAAAGAAAGAGGTACACATGGGACCTTTTTTTAAATTCCTGTGTTAATTTCATATCATTTCTGTTTGTTTCAGTATTTTGCCGACAAGGAGTAAACCATGCACGCTGTTTATCTGGGCTGTCCCTCCTGCCAGATACCCACCAACAATTGCAGAAGACCTGTAGAGATTTCTGTGAAAAAGAACTGAAACCAATTGCAGCTAAGCTAGATAAAGAACATGCATATCCTAAAGAACAGGTAAAATATAAAGTTAACGTACTCTGTGGTTTAGGAAAACACCAAGATTATTCGCTGCAGAAACAAAAGCTCTTTGTTGAATAATAGTATTCAGTGGGATAGGCCCACAGGTGAATTCAGTTTTGAAACGGAAGATACTTATGTCACAGACGATAACTGATAACGATGTTGCTACTAAATTCCGATTCTAGAAACAGATATTTGATTTCAGTAGCCAACTGCAGCAAAATAATAAGTTTCACTTATGTAAGGTATCTATCCAATCCCCCATAGTAAAACATGCTGCGATCTGCGATGTGATCGCAGAAAATTTGCCGCGCCTGTGCAGAAAAAACTGCCAGAAGAAATAAAATATCCAACAGAAAAGTATAAAAAACGTGCTTGCTATGTATAGATATCTTAAATGCACGGACGACTCGCATTTGAACTGTTTTTCACGTCGTATAAAGCATATTTTTAGCAATCACAAGCTTTTCTTTCGCTGGAACTGATCATCTTGATTTTTTATTTTGGAATTCCTGCAGAAAAGTTTTGACTTACAAAAGCTCATCGCAGAAAGACAAAGGAAGTTCTGTCATCGGGATCCAACCGTTAATAAACCGTGGATTTCGTATACCGGGAATAAAACGTAAATTTCGTATCAAACTTGGAAATGTTGAAAATTTTCAAATTAATAGAAAAAACTTACCGGAAGGAAATAAAAATAGCTTTAAGTTACAGAACTATTTGTTATGTAAAAGCTGGAGGAGAGGGGGGGGGGGCTGTCAGTAAAGTTTTATTTATTTATTTTTATACGACTGCAAGAAAAATCTTCGCAAGAAATGACAAATGTAACAATTGCATTTCGTTGTAGCAAAAAGTACTCAACTGATCGAGCTGAAATTTAGTACACATGTGGGGGCTAATAAGTGCCAGGTTTAAAAGGACGTTACTGAATGTAGGTTAAGGCCGTGATTACTAAGTAGAAAAAAAGAGACTTGTCTTTTATATATATAAATGTGTGTGTTTTCTAGCTAACTGTGCAACACTGGAACGAAGTTCCAAACTTAATGCAAATATGACTTACGATCTGGAGACAAATACATTGGAGGTAAATGGGAAGAGAGTGACGTGTAAAATAAAAAATAACCAAAATTAGTGTGGAATGTAGAATCTAATCTGTGTCACGAAGTCTCTGACGTGAATAGTTACGCTCGCGATGGCATTTAAGCCTGATTTGAGCTCCTGTTGCATTGGCATGAGGAGGAGCAAAAGTTGAAATGTTCAAAATGAATGGCAATGGTATCAAATCCATAGTTTTAGGAATCGCTAAGTAGTTGATTGATAAGAGTCATGATGACGTTTAAGTTGAAGTTTAAGCAAGATTAGGGATGTCAGCTAGGCTAGATTGACTTTTCGAACTACACTCGTCCGAATAGTTACCATAATCATAGGCTATATTTATGATCAGTTTTGCTGTCGTTGTAACACTTTTAACTATTCTAGAGGGTGCCCCAATAAATTTTCCCACATTTTAAAGGCTAACAAACCACAAGTATTGCCGATAGAAAGTTGTTTATTTAGAAATGCAAAATGGTATTGAAATCAGTTTGTAATTGCTTCTTGTAAATTTCTTAGTACGTAATCCCTTGGGAGCCCAACAGCTGCAGCACGGTTCCTTGCCGGATGCTTTGGGGACTGCAAAACACTGTCTCACAGCCTCAATATTCTCAGGCATACGAGCATGTTTAGGTCGGCTAAATTTTCTTTTTCAACGCTGAACCTTTCTTCGGAAATTCTTCACCCACTGCAAAATAATCTTCCGATCAGGAACATTTTCATTATGTAGAATAGCCAACTTGAAACTGAAAGCTCTTGGCAGTTTAATCACAGAACTACTGCTTTTGAAAAACATTTCGACTGCGTACATGTGATGAGCTTCGAGCTAAACCATAATGACGAACTCGCAGATATATCAAAAATAAAATATATTTTAGGTCAAACATTATATCTATCATATATTTCGTCTGAATTGTTATGCCTGATATATTAAAATTTGATGCAAGGGAATTTGTTAACGATATTCTACGCTTAAAATGTCTGTTTTATTGTTATAATTGTTATTGTAAAAAATCGTGACTTATTATAACATATAGTATATTAGGTTTGATTTATTTAGTTTTCTTTTCTTTCTTCGCACTTGTTGCGAGGTTTAGTACAGTACAGACCAAGCAATTTGCGCGTTTTAATTCTTTATTCTTGTTTTAATCTTGTCGAGAGATTTTGATGTCATAAATGTTAAAAAAGGAAAAGTTAATACAGTAAAACCTATCTTCAGTGGGCCCTTTATTAAACGGAAACATTTCACGGTCCCATAAATTTACTGGCCAAGATTGTGTGAATTTCCCTTCAGTAAACGAAAACTGTATTACCCAGAAAATGGAAAATTCAAGTTTTGGAATGCAGCATTTAGAAAGATTTTAGACATCCTATGGCAGGTTAGATATATTTTTAGCATAACAGACAGTGAGGTACAAACCGAAGCAGACTCGACAAATATACACGCTTTAGTTGAGAAGTGTACAGAAAGTCTGAAAGAAGATGAGAAATAAGACATTGAGTTGGAAGAGGAATGTAGGTTAAAGACGTATCAAGATTTTGTCAAAACATTAAAAGAACTGCAACAATTGCCTTGCTTCGAAATTACTCTGATATGCTTAGTGTGACTTCTCAGGCTAAAGTCTCTATCAAAAGTTGGGCAGACAAGCAGCGATGTGTGCAGAAAACCATCCTTGACTATTGGAAAAATTAAGTTAACATGTGTACGGTAGTAGTTCTGTTAATCGTAAGTTTTGTGTGTATTAATGCGTAGTAGAAATAAATACTGTAAATTGACAAAGGTACGTATAGCATCTTATTTTATCTCAGTTTGTTCATTATATGTACGTTTTTTATTTATTTTACATAGGTCTACCTTCATTAACCGGAAACCCATGTTTAACAGAAATTTTTGCGAGTCCGGTTCGATTCCGCTAAAGACAGGTTTTACTGTATTTGTGACGAGGGGAAAATTCCGGGGAAGATGAAAATATATTAATAAATATGAATTATGGAGAAGAAATTTTTTCCCTCATGTTTAGGACTGTTCATTATTATTCATTAATTGATCAATGTTTTTGTTTAGAGTAATAGTAACTTTAGTCAAATAGCTATAGGTGTTAAAATTGTATTGGATTTACTTATTCATTACTAATTTTCTACAGATTAAAAAAATGGGTGAACTAGGACTTATGGCCATTGATGTTCCAGAAGAATTAGGTGGCACTGGACTGGATTATTTAGCATATTCAATAGCGATGGAGGAAATATCAAGGTCAGTATTTTACTCAATATCTTTTAATTTAAATGTAAAAAGTCAAGACTGTCATTTATTAATGTTGAAGTATTAATTTACGGAGACATAATCTACCTATAAACTATTAATGATGTATATATACACGGTATTTGAGCGAATATACGCCGCACTACTAAATTTAGAGAAAGTTGTGTGTTGTATCTTTGAATGTGTGTATCAATCATCCATTCAAAGCTAGTGTAATGCATTTCTATAGAAATTACATCATGAACAAAGCAACTTCGACGCCAGGAGGCAGTTTGCAACGTGCATCTGTGTCAGAAGTGTGCCCTTGGATTTCGGCTACTTGGCGATCAATATCGGAAGAAATTGTCATGAAAAGTTTCGGGAAAGAAAATGAAATTTTTAGTAATCTTGATTGGATTAAAGATGACCTTTATTGTGATAGTGACTCCGAGCAGCATTCTGGATCGTCTAACGAGGTTGAAGAATCGGACGCTGGTGGTGCTGAGATGGTGGGAATTAATTGTGCTAGATTTGGGTGGGTACAAACAAGTTGACACACTTTTGCTAAACAGAGTTACTTTTCTGTTTCCAAGGACAGGTACTGGATCAACATACACGGCAGGGCATGGCAGCCAAGTTCCGCGAAGAATTTGAAAACTGCCCTGCACTGCCGTACGCATGTTATACACGAACAAGAGTTTTGGGTAAAATCGCCGATTTTGAGGCTCTGTAAGAACGATTCTGTTAAGGGTAGAAACATGAGATTTAGAATCTAAGAAGATATCCGAGAGATGTGCTCATATACTAAATCTCTCTTCCTAACTTCAACCATATTCGAGTACTGGACCCCTAAAATATGCAGTTTTCAGGCTCACTGACTCACTCATCAAATTAATTAAATACTTCCCAATGAGATAGAGATGTGAAACTTTGCATAAAGGTACCCTATAATGACTTGAGTATGGAAAAGGTCCGAAATGTGAGGAATGTGCTATGGGAAATTTTTTATAGGCGAAAAACTGTCCTTAGCCAAGCATGAAATCGGTTCATTCATTCACTCATCAAATTGATTAGGTACTTCCTAATGAGAAAGAGACGGGAAACTTTGCAAAAAGATACCCCATTATGACTTGAGTATGGAAAAACTCCGAAATATGAGGAATGTGCTATGGAAATTTTTTATGGGTGAAAAACTATCCTTACCAAGCAAGAAATCGTTTCACTCACTCATTCATCAAATTGATTAGGTACTTCTCAAAGAAACAGAGATGTGAAACTTTGCTTAAAGGTACCTTATAATTACTTGAGTATGAAAAAAGTCCGAAATGTGAGGAATGTGTTATGGGAAATTTTTTGTGGGCAAAAGACTGTCTGTAGTCGAGCAGAAATCGTTTCACTCACTCACTCATCACATTGATTAGCTAGTTTCCAATGAGGTATAGACGTGAAACTCTGCACAAAGGTACCTTATAATGACTTGAGTGTGAAAAAAGTCAGTAATGTGAGTAATGTCTTATGGGAAATTTTTCATTGATGAAAAACTGTCCGTAGCCAAGCAGAAATCAGTTCATTCACTCACTCGTCACATTGATTTGCTAATTTTCAATGAGATAGAGACGTGAAACTATGATAAAGATATCTTATAATGACTTGAGTGTGAAAAAAGTCCGAAATGTGAGGAATGTGCAATAGGAAATTTTTTATGAGTGAAAAACTGTTTTTAGCCAAGCAGAAATCAGTTCACACACTGACTCATCACATTGGTTTTGTACTTCCCAATAAGATAATACGTAAAACTCTGCATAAAGGTACTTTATAATGACCTGAGTTTGGAAAAAGTCCGAAATTTGAGGAATGTGCCATGGGAATTTCTTATAGGCGAAAAATTGTCCGTAGCTATCAGGTACTTCCCAATGAGATAAAGATCTGAATTTTTACATAAAGGTACCTTATAATGACTTGAATATGAAAAATGTCCGAAATTTAAGGAATGTGATATGGAGTTTTTTTATTGGCGAAAAACTGTGCTTATCCAGACCAACTCTGCATATTGGTACTACCCTACGCAATGACTTGAGTATGTAAAACGTTCCAAATTTAAGGAAATGAAATGAAATGAAATTGTAAGTTTTACGTCCCACGGTTATGCCGGTTAGGCTAAAAGAGACGGTGATGATGAGTAATGAATGAAGAAAGTGGGAGGAAACGGGAGAACTCCGAGAAAACCCACGCACACGGTGTTTGTCCACCACAAAGTTCACTTGGCTCCAAATTTAAGGAATGTACTATCTGAATTTTTTATGGGCGAAAAACTGTCCATAGTCACAAGGCATTTCTTAATGAGGTAAAGATGTTGAACTCTCCATAAAGGTACCTCATAACGGCTTGAGTTTGAAATTTGAGGAATTTGCTATGGGAAGTTTTTCATTGGCCATGTCCCTATCGTTCTAGGTTAATAGAAAAACGAGCTAAGCTCACTGAGAAAAATCCGTTATCTGGACAGCGGTATATTATATAAATATACAGATCCTTATGTTTACTACAGAAATCAGTACTTAGCATACGTTATCTATATGCTACATATGTACTGCCCTCTTTCCCGCTTAGATGTTACACCATGTCGTTGCAGGATGTCTGGCATCTAACAGGCTTCCATACATTACATACGTATACATATGTTGCATACGTCCATCTGTATGTGTGATCCTGACCGCCTACATACAGTTCTTTCGTTCGTGCGGAAAGTACGTTTATTCGGAACACTTATACCGAAAGTATGTATAAATATACTTTTCCAGTTATACGATTGGTGTACGTTAAGTACAAAGCTACAGGGTTTACACATGTAACCTACGTTTTTACGTACGCCACATACATTTTTCTCAGTGTGCGAGTAAAACAAGTGAGACTTAGTAATAAGTAGTTAAGCAAGTTAATGAAGTACGTTCTGTGAATCAGTTAACTTTTTAAAAATGTGGGATAAGACACGTACATATTGCCGTAATTTTTGTGGCTATAAACCCAGACAAGGAAAGCTAATATTTTTTTCTTTTTTCGGTGAATATTTTTCCTTCATTGCAGTCGTTGGTATTAAATAGATACTGAAATTAATTTGATAAGTAAGAGAATGTGGAGGTGGGGATATTTAGAATTAATGAAGCTTTCCAAGATATGAGAAATCCAATTGTTCGATTTTTATATGAGACTAGCAACAAAATGTAACCGATTCCGTAAATATATTGATACCACGAGTTACATTATGGTTACCACAGTTGTTATGTAAAAGTGTTCTTGATGCTTCGTGTCTATATCTGTGAACAGTGTACGAATCTCTTTAAGAATCAGTCTTTTCATCAACAGTGAATTTCGTGCATTTGCTCCTCATATTTCCTGAATTTGCCCAGCTGGGGGCTTCGCCTCCAAAACCTCGCCTTTGCTCGGCCTATGGGCTCGCACATCTTAAGCGCATAATTCCACCGAATATCAAGTTTGTTTTCCTATTTCACCTATCTAAAAGATAAGATTTTGTATCCCAAGAAAACGCCTATTTAAATAACATGGGGATTTCTTCATCCTCCTTTAGACTCTTTAAAAATCAAAAATATTCTCATTTGGCAATTTTCCTGTAGATTAGTCCCGGAAGGCTACAATCGTGCCAAATTTCATCATTCTAATTCTACCGGAAGTGCCTAAACATTTTAGGGTGTACGTCCCATATAAATAACATGGAAAAGGTTTTTTAGTTCCCCATAAAACCACTCTAAAGCTGAAAATTTTTATTTTTACTGATTTACTTAGGTAATACTAAGAAAACGTACAACCATACCGAATTTCACGTTTCTGTTCCAATTTCAAGTACCTAAAATATGAGATTATAGGTTAAAAAAAAAAAAAAGTCAATTTAAATAACGTGAGGAATTTCTTCATCTCCCCTTTAGACTCCTTAAAAATTAAAAATATTAACTTTTGTCAATTTTTTCTGTCGGTTAGCCCCGAAAAGCTACAATCATGTCAAATTTAATCATTATAGCCCTACAGGAAGTGCCCAGTAATATTGGGAGTGTAAAAGGTGTCTCATATAAATAACAAAGGAAAGATTTTTCAGTTTCTCATAAGAACACTGAAGTTGGAAATTTATATTTTTACTGTTTGACTTACATAATGCTAACGAAAACGTACAAGCATATCGAAGTTCAAGTTTTTATTCCAATTCCAAGTTCCTAACACATGAGATTATAGGACCAAAAAAAGACCCATTTAAATAATACGGGGAAATTCTCCATCCCCCCTTTAGATTACCTAAAAATTCACCTTTGCAATTTTTCTATCGGTTAGTCTGGGAAAGCTACAATCATGCCCCATTTCAACTTTCTATGTCAACCGGAAGTACCACTTTAATTTATGTCAGTTCATGTGGTTTTATATATTGTAAAACTTCTTGGGTAGAGCAATAAAATTTTTGGACTTTTCCCTTTACCTTTTTATTATAAAAGTATATGTACACAAATTATAATAAGAAATTCCACTAATATTTAGGTAAGATTAGATAGGAGCCCGGTGACCAAGCGTCGTGGGCTTTGAGGTGAGGTACTCTCGGTGACCAAGCGTCGTGAGAGGGGTGTAGAATAGGTATCTCTTTCTCGGTAACCAGTCGTCGTGAGAAAGAGGAAAGGAACCCGGTGACCAAGCGTCGTGGGTATAAGGATGGGTACCTCTCGGTGACCAAGCGTCGTGAGAGGGGTTTTAGGTGTTTCGATCAATCCGGGAAGATTGATGTTGGTCGAGGCGTGCAGGTCCTTTTTATCCTGTATTGTCGGCTTCCTTCGTTGATTCTCGTCCTTCCGACTGTTGGCGATGGTGATCAACTCCTCTTCGGGACCGTCGTCTGTTCGTTTGTGTCTATAATCAACACGTGTAGTACGCATGGTTATTGCATGGTACAGCGACGTGGGGATCCTTACAATATAGTTAGGATATGTTGGTGGCAAATATAATTAAGTTTACAAGCTATTTGAAAGGTGTATATCATTGGAAGGAAAACTCGAAGCAGTATGAAACTGCATAAAATGCGCGTCATGTAATGAACTCCGTAATTTCACAATGTGGAAGGATAGAGATCAACTAAGTATAAGATGCCTAGTGATCTAGCATCGAGGATTCAGCATCAAGGGTTTTGGGGCCCTGTTGATACTCTTCGTATTTAGGCAATGAAAAATGAGGTGTTAGCGATCATGATTTTGTGACTCGAGTAAATGAATTAGAATCTCGTTTGGACATAACTCTCTGACATATTTAATAGAAGAAATCCTCCCCGCTGGTCTAGTGTCTAGCATGCGCGCCTTTCTTGTACAGGGTGCTGGGTTCGATTCCGGTACTAGAGCCCTTGGGAACTAATGTTGCATGTGACACATTATGACTCCTTTAAAAATGTACAATTCTAAATTTAAATCGAACAATATGCCACAATTGAGAATCCCAATACACGATATTAATATGGCGAACTTCAAAAAGAAGTGAAATTTGAACAAAAACACCAGAGGTGCAGAAAGTGCAGCCAAGTTCGTCGGCCTCAAAAAGTGTTGAGATGAGGATGGATGAGCCAAGTTCCTTGGCCACTGCATCTGAAACGAACACTAGAACTTGGCGCGTGGTGTCAAGGAAAATGATGTTCAGGAGCTTTAGGGATAGTGGTAGTGGGCGTGGTAGGTTTGAGGCCACCACCAACCTTAGGAATATCAACTTCGCTAAGGCACATATACAGTATACAGTAAGATTGATGGTTCGAAACCCAAACAAGGAGAACTTACAATCCTCCACGAAGTGTCAAGGAAAATGATGTTGAGCCTTAGGGATGATGCTTGTGAGCGTGGTGGATTTGGGGGCCACCACCAGCCCTGTGAAACTAGGAACAGACATCTTGGTGTATTCGAATATGTTAGACACCTCGCGCCAAGTTCCAGTGTTCGTTTCAGATGTAGTGGCCAAGGAACTTAGCTTATCCATCCTCATCTCAACACTTTTTGAGGCTGACGAACTTGGCTGCACTTTTTGCACCTCTGGTGTTTTTGTTCAGATATATAAATATACCGTATATATTATATGTAATGTATGACAGATCTTATTTCTATTAATAAAAGTATTAAGTGTACAAGTGTTTTTTGTGCCAATGTAAGGTGTTACCGGTACCCAATGAAGGTGGCAATTTTTGCGAAGAAAGTTAGTTTTTCTGCAGTTTTCTTCTTAAGTCTTTAATGGTTTACAAATTAACTGCAGTAACTTATAATGGTATTAATTTCAATCCAGAAGATACGTGTGATTTTGAAATTGACGATTTATTATTTGAGGGTGGAAATCTCGATTATAGGCCGCACCATGATTTTTCAAGCCAAAATTTAGGGGAAAAGTGCGGCCTATATTCGCGCAAATATTGTATTCATAATGTTTTAGCGGAGTAAAATTCAGAGTAGGTTTATATCTACGTCATTAGTTTCCAAACTTTGTTTGAAATTTAATAAAACTATAAAATTCGAAATTACTTATATACGTAATAGAATTTTATATTATCTTATATGGTATTATTTAGATTTCATTAGTCTATATTTGAATTTTCAGTACTGATGAGTTAGATCTTAAAAGTATTTCTTTCCTGTGTATGTGTTTCTCTTGTCAAATATTGTGACAAAGGTATTAAGCTACTCATTTTTGTTTCTTTTATTAATATGATAGTAATAGTTACTTAAAAGTTTCATGTATTGATATGTAGAGGCTGTGCATCTGCTGGAGTAATTATGAGTGTAAACAACTCCCTGTATTTGGGACCATTACAGAAATTCGGTTCTAAGGAACAGAAGGAAAAATACATCACACCTTTCACTGTGGGCGACAGAGTGGGATGTTTTGCGTTGAGCGAACCAGGTATTTATTGTTTATTATTGCATTAAATTCAAAAGAGTTAAAGATTTAGTCCTTTTAAATATATGTATTTAAAATGGTATGAGTGACAGAGACTGGTTATTCTTTCTGGTATTGTCTCCTCTGTCTTCTTTCTTTCTTATACTCCCGCAACGAGCGAATAAGTATTGAAAGCTAAGAGTATATGCCGTATTTTACTACCTATAAGACGCACCTTAATTTTTAAGCTTTTTAAATATTCCACTTTGGTTATTCTTGTTTCCAGTTTTTCGCAGAGGTTACGATCAATATTCTACTCTGTGGTTCTGGGTTTGTGATGGCGGGGCGGGAGGGAGACAGTGTTAGCAAACTTATGAATCCCGCAACTCATGTTCGCCGCATTGGTGCACTGCTGCTGCCAGTTGAATCGAATGTTGCCAGATGGAGATTGGTTTCCCGCGGCATCGAATATATGGCTATTTCTGGCGGGAATTTTAAATCAAACACTGGGCATTTTTATATTAATTTCGAGTATAAGACGCGCCTGCATTTTGGAGGCAATTGCGTCTTATAGTCCGTAAAATACGATAGTTATTGATTTCAGTGTTCATACGTTATAAATCACCATATAATTTACTAATGGACGCTATAGGATACATTATCTTATAAGTAAATTTGTATTACAATATCTTGTTTATTGTAATTGAAACACGTATTTCAAAATGACTCAAAGCGGGAAGGGCAAATATTATTCGTATTAATTGAGCTGAGCGAAGCGAAGCTCTTATACTCGGGTTAGCCGTTTGGTTGTCCGCGAACTACTCCTAGACCGTTTGGCCGATCTCAACCAAACTTAGCACGCTGATAGAGTATGTCGTGCTGAGTGACAACATAGGTCGAAATCAAAAATCCGATGTACCATCGAGGAATAATCACCGAAAAACGCTTCCATAGACTTAACATGGGGAAAAAGTTTTCACGCGATTTTTTTGTCAACAATTAAAAATGGCATTTATTATTGCATAATGGCCAGGAATGATTACGTAGTTTAAGCTCGCTCAGCTCATTTCATTGCAATCGGGTACATCCATTGCATTCCTAGTTATAAAACAGTCCATATGCGGTTTGCATTAAGAATAATTGTATGATTAATACTCACCTTAACAAAGAAAAAAAAAATTACTTTATATGATTCCGGTCCTAGCTGGAACTTTCTTAAGTAATATTTCTTCTGTTGCCCTTGTTTTTTTTTTTTTTTTTTTTACGTAATCATCTTCAAAGAGGAATTTTTTAAAAGATTTGAAGAACACAGGACCATAAAAAAAATAAATAATAATAAATAAATAAAATCTTGAAGTTGTAGTATCGTTTGTTAGTGTCCACACTTATTGATTTACAGTATTCTGTTCATGAAAATTGGAATTTCAAATTTTGAATCTCACTGCTTTTGTTTAGAAGAATATTTAACATACACACAAAAAATTCTGTAGAGCTGGAAAGTATGTTAGTTAAGAATACTCCAGTGAAAGCTGATATTACAGAACCTACAATTATTTTGTGAGCACAAAGTGAGTGCCTGCTATTTATTGACCATATGATTATTGTTAATATAAATCGCATATGGGCTGTTTTAAAAATAAACAGGAACAGTACTCATCCTTCCCGCTTTGAATCATTTTGAAATGTTTGTTTTAAAAAATTTAGAATTCCAATACACAAAATACTGTAGAATCGTAAACGATACGATATATTTAGGCTACTTTCAATACCCACATTTGAATCCTACTTTTTCGACAACAATCTAAATTCAATGCATTGTAAATATCAAAGGAAACAAACATTTTCTGTATATATGTGCTACCAGATACAACGCTTCAACATTAGTCTTTCAAAATAGCTAAAATATACCACAAATAATATGGAAGTACCAACCAGCTTCGAAATACGCAGTTTGGATAGTAGTTAGGATTAATATCATTAGCACATTCACCGTTGCTGCCAGCCACAAAAGAAAGAAGAAAGAAAAAAAAAGTTTTAAGATTTTTATACTGTGAAAAACTTGCATCAAAATACCATAAGTTAGTAAGTCCATTTTATTAACTTGATATAATCAGGTTAAAGGAAATTGATATTCCGTCAGCCCAGTAACGGAAATCACTAACATTAAGTTGGTCGAACTACCTATATACTCCAGATTGGCAACTGCACTAACCAAGAATTTTACACAACATGGGTTTCATACCACGTTGAAGACTCCGAAAACTAATATCAAGATTTATTACCCGACTCCAGCGACAAATCAGGTGTATATGTTATAAATTGCAGTTACCGGGAGAACTATGTAGGTATGACAAGGAGAAATCTCAAAATGCGGATTAAAAAACTTCTTAGAGATGTCAAAACAGAACACCTGGCTTCGGAACTATCAAATATTTGAAAGAAACACAATACAGTATTAATGATTGAAGAATTTGGAGCCATAATTGGAACAGAAAGACTTATTCTGGAAAGTTTGTTTAATTGCTTAAAGAATCCAAAGTTGAATTTATAAAAGACTTTATTGAGTACGGAATGGAAGGTAGTATTACCTGACTAGATAGCAGTGCAGATTTTGGCTGGAAAGCTACTGTTGTGTTTACCACAATTACTGGGCGAGCGCCGTGGGACAGGGTAGCGGATAGTCTGTGTTGTAGTATACCTAACGGTTTTTCAGAGTTGCAGTTTAGATGTTATAAATATCTGTTTGTGCTTAACAAAGAACGCCATAAATTGTATAGTCGTTGAATGTAGGAATAGTTTACCATTTTTGTCATGAAAATGTATTGTGGATAGCCATATATGCATGGACATTTCCAGTACAAGAACAATATAGCACAGTCTACAATTCAGTGAGCTTCTACAATGTATTAAATAGATTGCCTAAAAATGTGTTAGTTTTTATTCATTTTCAGTTTAAAAATGTAGAAGGCAGGAATGACCAATAGATTAATTTACGGTTGATAATGGGGCCGCGGTGGCTCAGTGGTAGAGCGTTCATCTCTGGTGCATGGGGTCCCGGGTTCAAACCCTGCTTCCGCCAAATGAACTTTTGGTGGACAAACACCGTGTGCGTGGGTTTTCTCGGGGTTCTCCCACTTTCTTCATTCCACCATTTCATTCTTTTCTCATAATCACCGTCTCCTTTAGCCTAGCCGGCATAACCGTGGGACATAAAACTCAAAGATTTAATTTTTTTTTACGGTTGATAGTTTAGAGTAGAATTTTTCGACTTTGGTGTCTAGTGATAGCATGAAGGGTGTCGCCAATTTTTTATTTATTTATTTATTTATTTATTTATTTTATTTATTTATTTTTTTTTTATACTTAGAAATTCAAAATTTTAAACGAATAAATAACTTGGGATAAAACAGTACTAAATATTCTTATTAATTTTCGTTTAGTCTATCAACTGCATGATTAACATGTTGATTTCTACAATTTAGTGCGAATAACATTTATCGATACCATTAGATGTCTTTTCTTAAAATTGTAAGAACATAAACTGCAAAACGAGGAATATCTAAAAATGGGTTTCACGTGCTGTGTCGATGAAAGGTATCTGTGGTATATGGAAGTGCTCAATATGTGGAGAAAAATAGTGAATGGGTGTCGTGCAGGGACACACCCGTCAGGTCCGAACTCTCAAAACTCAAAATTTCAGTGGCTAGCTTGTTTGCTTTTGGTGCACATAGTGGTCCCAGATTCGATTCCCGTGGGAAAGCACAAACCATTAATTTTACATTCATTTACTTTCATTAGCTGTGGAATGATAAAATAAAAAAAAGTAATTTTTATATATATATATATATATATATATATATATATATATATATATATATTCGAGGAATGGGAGCCCTTTGAGGGAAAAGGGAGCTGAAGAAGAAATTTTTCGTGCAATTTTAAAGCACTATGAGATTGGAAAGCTTACCTTTCGGGATTGACTTGTAAAATTTGATTAGAATGCATCTTTCTTTTTACAATCATTGTGTGATCTTTAGTAGAGTTGGATTAAAAGTATTTGTTAAAGCATGAGCGTATAGGTGATGCAAACGTAAGTATCCTTGCTTCAGCATATAATAAGTTTACAACTTTTAACTATAAGGACAACAATTCGCCCTGGGCTTCCTCTGAATTTATCTCTGGTTCTAACGCTTAAGTAATAAAGAAATAATTCTACTATTCTCACACATAGCGTAATCTTGAAACTTAGAAGCTTTCTTTGTGTTGTCTTCATGGACATAATAATGTACGTAAGAACGTGATGTAAAGTACGGGACAAAATTAAACGACCGAAAATGTCATTAAAACTTATGACGATGTTGGTCGTTTATTTTTGTCCCGTACTTTAATCGTACTTTCAACACCAAAGTGTAATATATATATATATACCTGTATGTGTATATATAAAAATTCGTTTCTCTATAACGGAATATTGTCTTCCTTGCCTGCAAATTCAAAGTTAGGTAATCCGAACAGGGTTCTTACAAATCTGGAGTCAGGGAAAATGAAACGAAGGGCAAAAGTCAGGGAAAATGGTGCTTAACCTGGAAATCAAGGAAAATTGGGGCTTTTTCTCAGGAAATGAAACTATTATCCGTCTTATCTATTTGTTAAGATAAGCTAATAATTCAGTCATTATTTGTTGAAAGAAGCACTACAAATAAATAATTTTCGTTGAGTTTCAAGAGTTGTATTTATAGTAGATAAACTTGTTAAGTAAAGTAGTTGCTACTTCATGTACAATTGTACACAACGTTATTTCTAATATTAAGAAATGTAATTTATGAAGATATTTTGATTTGTTACACTTCACGTTATAAATGGTAGCATTTCTTTCTGTTGGCAGCATAATAGTGTAGAAGTACTATTAAATAAATGAGGGTAATTTGCTACTACTCATTAAATAAATTAGGGTAATTTGCTACTACTCAATGCTTTTCCACACCGTAATAGACTGTAAACTTTTTTAGAATATATAATAAAATTTAAACGCCGATGTCCAATGAAGAAAACTGAGGGCAAGATCTAGAAGGTAAAAGTAATCTGAAAGCTCCAACAAATGTGGATATAGAATGCGGAGCAAGAAAATGTATTGAGGAGCTTAAAGATGTCAAGGAAGGTAGACAAGTGCAGTTTCTTCAGTGATTGTCAAAAATTTTTTGATAGGCACTACTGAAAAAATACTCGAAAAATGTCCTTTTAGATATCCTCTTACTCGTGCCATTTCATGCCTTGATCCTGAGGTTTTCTTGCATAAACCTAAAATTGCCCGGATAAGGATGACGGAGTGCTTGGAAATACTCCATCAGTCGTTTTGTCTCGATGATGTTAAAACAGAGTTAGTTCAGAAAGAGTTTGAATCTTTTTTTCAGCCGTCTAGAAGTGTGTAGGTGTCTTATTTTAATTCAGAAAGAAGCAAAACAAATCTTAATGTGTTTTATAAATCAGTTCTAATTGGCAGAAGTGAATTGAAACACTTATGGAGTCTTGTGAAAATGACATGAATTATTTTACATGGAAATGCAAGTGTAGAGTCTGGTATTTCTAATAACAAAAATTTCTTGGTAGAAAATTTGCAAGAGGCTTCTTCAGTAACCCAGCGACAATTGGTAGATTATTTGTTCTACATAGGTGAAATTAGATGTCTCAATGCTTCAGATCCAGAAGTCTTAATTCTGTAAAAGGTGCGAGAATAAGATAAAATTCAGCTCTAGAATAAGAAAGAAAAGAAAGAAAAAGAGAGGTTTCAGGCAGTACTTAAACTGAGGAAAAGGCTAAGTCAAAAGAACTAGAAAAAAGAGAGATGAACTTAAGAAAAAACAATGATTGGAATCAGAATAAATT
Organism: Thermobia domestica; assembly: GCF_964235325.1. Lineage (NCBI taxonomy): Eukaryota > Metazoa > Arthropoda > Insecta > Zygentoma > Lepismatidae > Thermobia > Thermobia domestica. Next base: position 272,157,826 of record NC_137456.1, on the reverse strand, counting down.
GAAAGTGAGATCAAAATTTTTAAGCAATCAATCTAAGTAATTGAAACAAGTAATCATACCTATTATTATTAAAAGCTTTTAAGTAGCTTTTCTACTTAATATCATTTTAAGTTTTTTTTAAAAAAATCTTTTTTAACCTTTTAATATGTTGTACAATATATATAACATAATAAATTTATGTTTTATTTTGATAACAATTAGGATGTATTGCAATAACTGGAAAAAAAAAAAATGGGTACAAGAAATAGATTTTAGGGAATTGGCATGGGCAGCTGTAATGTTCGCTCCCCGTAACTTTCATTATGCTAAACTTCCAAATATTTTTGCGTTTGAGGGAAAAAATTCACAATTTGCATTCTCATAGTCGCATATACATTTATTTTGTAAAATTTCTCATTGTTTCATTTTCTCATTTTATTGAATTCGAAGAAATATTAGAAATTACATTAAAGTATTGTTTTTTTAGTTTATTTACTAAAGTTTTAGGGGCGCATCTTATTTTCTTCGAAATTAAAGAAGCAATTTGTAGACATTTTCTTAAAGAATTCTTAAGTTACAGCTGCTCGTTGAGGAGAAGGGTGGCTTTTTTAAATTTAATTATCGTTAATGTGTAATATTATTTGAAGATGTTTTATAAAGTTTCTTCACTAGCTCAAATAGCAATTCTTTGGTTATCTTACACTGGTTTCCCTCTCTACTATTATTAGTCTTTGTATGGCTCTGTCTCAACTGTATAGTGTTGCAAACGGAAAGTTGCTGATCTTTCGCAGCATACAGGTTGAGCCCAAGCCTTTATTTAGCCCTTACAGGCATTCATCATCAGTACACCATTATCTTATTAAATGTCGCAGGTCAGGGAAAATGGTCTTGTATCTGGAAATCACGAAAAAGTCAGGGAAAATGGTAAAAGTAATTTTATAAGAACCCTGTCCGAATGAACAAAATGATAAAGTATGTAACTCTGAAACAATAAGTAAGTTAAAAAATCCGAACAAAGTAAAGACAAGTTAAATTGCATAACTTAACTTTGCAGGCAATCAAGGCAATTTATTTTGGATATCAGTCAATATAGCTGTCACAGATCGAACTGAAAACTCATGAGTACTATATATGCAGAAAAGAATAAAAATATATTTCAATAAAGACTTTCTAAAGAAAAGAAAATCAGTGATAAGAAAAAAAGGCTTTAAAAAGTCAGTAAAAATTAATTAATTAATTAATTAATTTATTTATTTATTTATTGCATTTCTAATTTTCTCTAGGGACAGGTGTGTATCATGCAATAGTTTTGAATGTAAAGAAAATTCAGAATGTTCCATCAGTGATCTTTCTTCTGTCATTCGACTAGGAAACGGCAGTGACGCAGGGGCAGCTTCAACGACAGCAAAACTTCAAGATGGCAAATGGGTTCTTAATGGAACCAAAGCATGGATCACCAATGGATATGAAGCGGAAGCAGCGGTCGTATTCGCCACAACGGATAAGAGCAAGAAACATAAGGGAATCAGCGCTTTTATTGTACCAAAACCAACTCAGGGTGAGTAATAATTGATTGTTAACTTTTGGAGAATGTTTTTAAAGCTTTCTTGTTGATACGGCACTATTAATTTTTATCAAAACAAATATATAAATATAATATATATGATGGTTAGTTGATTGATTTGAAGTTTAGCTTCCCATTCAGCAACGGGGCTATTTGAGATGTGGACGTGCAACTTAACATGGGATATGAATTCCCACCGGAAATCGAACCTGGATCTCCGACGCCCAGGATACGTATGCTAACCATTAAAAAAAATAATAAAATAAAATAAAAAAATAAGTACAAGTTAGAAAAATCTACATGTTGTTTGTAACACAGTTAGACAAAATTTAGTAATCTTATCTAAGAAATTGAAGGCTAACTTGACGGTGTCATTGTCCTTATGTACCGACTCCGATTCAGCACACGCTGCTGCAACCGATTGCATAACCATCCTGTACATAATTATGTTAAGAACAGTGCTGCTTCTCATACATTAAGTATTGTCAATATTACTCTTCCATTTTGTATGGAAAACCGAAGTTAAAGTTTTATCACACTTTAGTATAAAAGGAACAGTAAATTGAAAATTATTTTCTTTCTTTCCCATTAAGTTTAACGGAAGACTTTCGTTCGTAGTAGACAAGTATGCAGCAGACTGAGAGTCGCCAAGTCTATTTAGTTACGACTTCCTTAGTCACGATTCTCTGTTCAGGAACCTAGTATGTTAAAAATAAAGGAAAATATCAAAGAATATCATGAGTGATCGTAATATTGGATTTTCAATACCCGTAATATATGTAGGAAAACTCTGTAGATGTAAATCTTAACTATGGAGAGGGTAAGCTGCTTTTCTCTCAAAACTGGTAAATGTCGTACATGCAGCGATGTAGAAGGTGCATGAAAGATCAACAGCTATGTAAAAGAAATTCGGATACGTTACCTGGATGCGAAAGATTTATTGCATAGTTCTAAAAGAAAACTATATATGAAAATATAACACACAAAGACTTGCTCGCTTTAAGCCCGATATTAAGATTACGGATGATTGCAACACTTAAATTATAATCACTATTATGATTTCTTTCACTGTTACCTGTACACTTCGAATTACATAAGTACAGTGATATTTACTTCACAAGTGGGGGAGTATAATTTAGGGAGTCATTGGCGTCGGGGATTGGTGATTATCTAAGACTGCGATGAATTCCACTCCTTGCTATGATGATTCTACTAGCCCTCCAAGCGATTTGAAGATAAGCGGATGAACTATCACAATTGTCTTAAAAGTTCGACAGCGATCTCACACCCGGCGAACAACGCAAGAAACGATTCATTTTCTTCCGCAATTTAAAACCATTAACTCCCGTTTTAGCACGATTTCGCTATATTATCTGTACAAAATATAAACGTTGAACATAACTGTGCTATATTTAATGGGTCTACATGAATGATGACCTAACGAGATTGCTGTATTGACGAAGTGCAGGGCCTGAGAAATATAAAGTTTCTCAGCATTGGATTTGGGCGTTATCAGTAAAACTGGAAATTCCGGTGTTTGTAATAGCCTCCTTAAGTTGTTACTTGTATACATATGAAAATCCATATACAGATGTATGATAATTGCTCTTAGGCTGATATGCCTCGTTCGAGCCACACTGAGAGTCACTACTCATTTTTAACTTTTCGAAAATATGTCAAATAACTATTTCTCACGAGTCTCCCATAAATATTTCCAACTGACTACAATGGAAAATGTAAGTTGACAAATGTTTTAGGTTAACGATATCGGTAAAATAATAATAAATTGGCAATTCTCAATGTGTTATCTTTTGTTGGGCTTTCTACCCAGTTACGCTTTGGGATTCACAAAAGAGTTACTGTTCCCTTGCACATTTTGTGTCTTACAAAAAGTCGCTGTCAACAAACATCTGGAGAAGCACCTGGCCGATCTCTTAAATAAAAAGTGCATTGTTCGTTGAAAAATAATAATAATAGTAATAATGATTTCGGAATGTTTTAGCTTCTGCATTTCTCACACAAAATAAGAAACGTTATAAACAATTAAATCCTGGTTAAAGTGCACTGTACTCTGAAAAAAATCATGGAACGTGGATCTGTTATACAGTGATATAATTATCAGAACCTTAATAATCTTCTTTTCTAAGTTTCGGTACATTTTAACTCAAATAAGTTTCGAACACTTGCTAGTTTATCGTTTGATATGTTAGATTTATATTTATATTTTTTACTTAGTAGAAAATAGTAAAAACACGATCACACACTTAAAAAGATTCACTGTGAGTACTTAAGTTGTAAAAAGATTCACTGTGAGTACTTAAGTTGTTAATAGTAGGCTGATTGTTTTGTCATATAGGTATTTGTTCGCTAATTGTTTCATCATATAAGAAAGGGAAGAAGTAAGAAGAAAAGTTTTTAAAAAAAAATAATAATAAAAATTAAATTTCTCGTTTTAGTAAATCCAAGAATTTTGTCCGTTAGGCTAAAGGAGACAAATGATCAATGGAAGTAAACGATTACGAAAGAAGTAATGGAATGAGTTTGGGAGGAAACGGTAACCCTGTGGATTCGATGTTGTCCACCACAAAATCACATTTTGTGAGTTCGAACCAGGGACCTCTTGGAAGAGGTTTGAGCTGTACCACTGATTCGCCACGTGTGCCTCCTGAATACGTATATATACGAGGGAGGATCAGAAAGTAAGTTTGCAAGGCAGATATTTCTGGAGTTTCGTCTGTTATAGAGAAATAAGGAGTGTGCAGTAATTTTAATATATGGAGTTGGTAACTGTGCAGAGTTTCAACTACCCGCCACCTACGGCACTAGTTGTATGTCAACACAAATGGCTGTTCGTTTGGAAAACTGGTCTCGCGAAGAAGTTTTTATTCGATTTCTGTGGGCGAAACATATAATCGCACCTGAAATTCACCGGCAACTGGTAAGAGGTTTACGGAGAGACCGTAATGTCTCGTCAACATGTCGCAGAATGGTGTCGAAAGTTTATGGTTGGTAGAGAAAACGTCACCGACGAGGGGCGAAGTGGCCAAGGCAACACATCATCAACAGATTTGAACACAGCCAGGACATCATCGACCACCCTCCCTGCAGCCCAGACCTCACTCCAAACGACTTGCACCTTGTTCCCGCACTTGAAGGAGTACCTAGGAGGCCGTCGCTTTGCTTCAGACGAGGAAGTGAAACTCTTCATGACAAAGTGGCTGAACACGCAAGGACAGGATTTTTACCAGGAGGTAATTTTCAAACTCATCCTTCCATGCGACAAGTGCCTCAACCAATATGGAGATTGTGTTGAAAAGTAACCTAATGTATCTACTGTCTGTTGGCTGTATTGGTTGTATGAAAAATAACCTAATGTATGTACGTTTCACTGCAGGCGCTGTAACCTTACTTTCTGATCACTCCTCGTACATATATATAAAGAAGAGCAAAATAGCTGTGAAGCGCCCAGGGAAGCCCTATGTTGGAATGCAAGATCGCATGATTGTGTTGCTAAGCTGAAAGTTGTTAAAATAAAAGAGAAAAAATAACGATAGGTCGATCGGTAAAAGTGAGAAGAGCGAAGGAAAATTTCTACTTTTACCTACAACTATCTGCGAACCAGTCTTTTATACAGCACCAACGATGGACTAGTAAGTGTCCGAAAATTAGGTGATTTAAAATGTGAACAGGCTTTGAAAAGTAGGTTTAGAGAAAAATAGTCTCCATTTTCCTGTAAGTACTGTAACATATTTATGAGAAAGTTATTTGACGTTTCTGATTTTCAGGTTTATCACTAGGGAAAAAAGAGGATAAGCTTGGAATTAGAGCCTCCTCAACGTGCAACCTCATTTTTGAAGATTGCCAAATACCGGAAGAGAATATACTTGGAGAACCTGGGTTTGGATTCAAAATAGCGATGATGACGCTGGGTAAAGCTTTCGTTTTCCTCCTTCCTTTCTTTTTTTTTTTTTTTCTTTTTTTTTCATAAATACAATCATTTTATATTTTATCATAATAATATATGTTATATATGCAAGTCTTTAGACACTCTTTTATTTTGAAACCTGAGAGGAAAATGTGAAATATGTTGTAGAAAATGTAAGACGATAGTAGAAGAGAGCGCATCTCGTAGGGTACATTGCGACCATGGCCATCGTTTTGAGTACAAGTTCGAAATTTCAAATAGGAGGAGAGGCATATTGTATATCAAATAACACCAGTGTGAGTTCTGCAGTCTAATAGAATTATTGCTTCGTTCCTATTTTGTATGGTTAATTTGCTATAAACATTGAGTTTGAAAACTACCCACCAATGGCATGCTATAGTACATGTTGTATATGATGCTCTTCCCATGTAATGAGCCGTAGTCGCTGTATTCATACTGACTCCACAAGCAGAAGTGTCCGGTGAAAAGAGGTCACACGTGTGCTGAATGCGTTCTTGTAGGTGACTAGAATCGCAGAGCTTCCCACCATCAACATGCACGGCAGTGCATGGCAGCCAAGTTCCGCGAAGAAAATGAAAACTGGCCTGCACTGCCGTAAGCATATTATACACGAACAAGAGTTTTGGGTAAAATCGCCGATTTCGAGGCTTTGTAAAAACAATTCTATTAAGGGTAGAAATATGAAATTTAGAATGTAAGGAGATATCCTACAGATGTACTTATGTGCCAAATCTCACTTTCCTACCTTCAGCCATATTTGAGTACTAGACCCCCAAAATAGGCAGTTTTCAGGCTCACTGAGTCACTGACTCACTCATCAAATTGATTAGGTACTTCCCAATGAGATAGAAACGTGAAACTTTGCATAAGGGTACCCTATAACAATTGGAGTATGGAAAAAGTCCGAAATCTGAGGAATGTGCTACGGGAAATTTTTTATGGGCAAAACACTATCCTTAGCCAGGAAAAAAATCGTTTCACTCACTCACTCATCAAATTGATTAGGTACTTCCCAATGAGATGGAAACCTGAAACTTTGCATAAAGGTACCCTATAACGACCTGAGTATGGAAAAAGTCCGAAATCTGAGGAATGTGCTATGGGAATTTTTTTATAGGCAAGAAACTGTCCTTAGTCAGGAAAAAATCATTTCATTCACTCACTCATCAAATTGATTAGGTACTTCCCAATGAGATAGAAACTTGAAACTTTGCATAAAGGTACCCTACAATAACATGAGTATGGAAAAAGTCCGAAATTTGAGGAATGTGCTATGGGAATTTTTTTATGGGCAAAAAACTGTCCTTAGCCAGGAAAAAAAATCGTTTCACTCACTCACTCATCAAATTGATTAGGTACTTCCCAATGAGATGGAAACCTGAAACTTTGCATAAAGGTACCCTACAATAACATGAGTATGGAAAAAGTCCGAAATTTGAGGAATGTGCTATGGGAAATTTTTTATGGGCAAAAAACTGTCCTTAGCCAGGAAAAAAATCGTTTCACTCACTCACTCATCACATTGATTAGGTACTTCCCAATGAGATGGAAACCCGAAACTTTGCATAAAGATACCCTATAACGATCTGAGTATGGAAAAGGTCCGAAATCTGAGGAATGTGCTATGGGAAATTTTTATAGGCAAAAAACTGTCCTTAGCCAAGCAAGAAATCGATTCACTCACTCACTCAACAAATTGATTAGGTACTTCCCAATGAGATAGAAACCTAAAACTTTGCATAAAGGTACCCTATAACGACTTGAGTATGGAAAAGGTTCGAAATCTGAGGAATGTACTATGGGATATTTTTATGGGCAAAAAACTATCCTTAGCCAGGAAAAAAATTGTTTCGCTCACTCACTCATCAAATTGATTAGGTACTTCCCAACGAGATAGAAACGTGAAACTTTGCATAAGGGTACCCTACAATAACTTGAGTATGGAAAAAGTCCGAAATCTGAGGAATGTACTATGGGAAATTTTTTATGGGCAAAAAACTGTCCTTAGCCAGAAAAAAATCGTTTCACTCACTCACTCATTCAATTGATTAGATACTTTTTAATGAGACAGAGACGTGAAACTCTGCACAAAGATACCTTATAATGACTTGAGTATGGAAAAAAGTCCGAAATTTGAGGAATGTTCTACGGGAAAGTTTTTATAGGCAAAAAACTGTCCTTAGCCAAGCAAGAAATCGTTTCACTCACTCACTTATTAAGTTAATTAGGTACTTCCCAATGGGATAGAGACGTGAAACTCTGCATAAAGGTACATTATAATGACTTGAATATGGAAAAAGTCCGAAATGTGAGGAATGTGTTATGGGAATTATTTATGGGCGAAAAACTGTCCTTAGTCAAACACGAATCGCTTTATTCTCTCCCTCATCAAATTGATTAGGTACTTCCCAATGAGATATAAGCGTGAAATTCTTCATAAAGATACCTTATAATGACTTGAGTATGGAAAAAGTCCGAAATTTGAGGAATGTGCTATGGGAAATGTTTTATAGACGAAAAATTGTCCGTAGCCATTAGGCACTTCCCAATGAGATGAAGATGTGAATGTCTACACGAAGGTAGCTTATAATGGCTTGAATATGAAAAATATCCGAAATTTAAGGAATGTGCTATGGAATTTTCTATGGGCAAAAAATTGTCCTTACTCAAACAAAGATCGGTTCATTTACTCACTCATCATTGATTAGGTGCTTCCAAGTGAAATAGGGAATTGAAACTCTGCATAATGGTACCTACCTTATGTAATGACCTGTGTAAGTAAAGTTCCAAATTTAAGGAATGTACTATGGGGACTTTTTATGGGCGAAAAACTGTCCATAGCCATTAGGTACTTCTTAATGAGATAAAGATGCAAAAGTCTCCATAAAGGTACACTATAATGGCTTGAAAATGAAATTTAAGGAATTTGCTACGGAATTTTTTTCATTAGCAAAAAAACTGTCGTTACAATCAGAAATCGAGAACGGAACGATTCCGTTATTGAACACATCATGTGCATAGTGATAATGTTGTCAATCGTCTGAGTGGTCGAGTTGGTGCCCTTCTCGCTGGTCTATTGGCTACCACGTGCGCCTTTGGTGTATGGGGTCCTGGGTTCGATTCCCTGTGGAAGAGCCTTTGGAATCTGAACTCTCCTCGATGTTTCTGTGTTCGTGTCCTTGTCGTTCTAGGTTAATAGAAAAATGAGCTAAGGTCACTGAGAAAAATCCGTTATCCGGATAGCGATATAGTGTACAAATATACAAGATCCTTATGTTTTTACTACAGAAATCAATACTTAACATACGTTATCCATATGCTACATACGTACTGCCCTCTTTCCCGCTTAGATGTTACACAATGTCGTTGCAGGATGTCTGACATCTAACAGTCTTCCGTACATTACGTACGTCAGCTATAAGTTACATACGGCCCGTACGCCACATACAGTTTTTCTGAGTGTGCTAGTAAAATAAGTGAGAGCTAGTAATAAGTAGTTAAGCAAGTTAATGAGGCACGTTCTGTGAATCAGTTAACGTTTAAAACCGTGGACTAAGACACGTACATACTGCCGTAAATTTCGTGGTTGGAAACCCAGACAAGGAGAGCCAATATTTTGTCTTTTTTCGGTGAATATTTTTCCTTTATTGCAATCATTGGTATTAAATAGATATTGAAATTAATTTGATAAGTAAGATAATGTTGAGGTGAGAATGTTTAACATTAATGTAGTTTTCGAAGAAATGAGAAATCCAATTGTTCGAATTTATGTGAGACTAGCAACAAAATGTAACCGATTTCGTAAATATATTGGTACCAGAGTTATATTATAGTTACCACAGTCGTTATGTAAAAATGTTCTTGATACTTCGTGTCTCCATCTGTGAACAGTGTGAGAATCTCTTACGTATCAGCCTTTTCTTCAACAGTGAATTTCGTGCCTTTGCTCTTCATATTTCCTGAATTTGCCCTTCGGGGGTTCGCCACCACACCCTCGCCTTTGCTCGTCCTATTTCCTCACACCTCTTAAGCTTACAATTCCCGAATTTCAAGTTTCTTTTCCTATTTCAACTATCTAAAAGATAAGATTTTGTATTCCAGGAAAACGCCTATTTAAATAACATGGTGATTTCTTCATCTCCCTTTAGACTCCTTAAAAATTAAAAATATTCAATTTTACCAATTTTCCTGTTGGTTAGTCCCGGGAGGCTACAATCGTGCCAAATTTCATCATTCTAATCCTCCCGGAAGTGACTAAACATTTTGGGGTGTAGAAGACGTCCAACATAAATAACATGGAAAAGTTTTTCTGTTCCCCACAAAACCACTCTAAATTTACACATTTTCATTTTTACTGACTTCCTCAGGTAATACTAACGAAAACGTTGAAGCATACCGAATTTCACGTTTGTATTCTAATTTCAAGTACCTAAAATATGAGATTATAAGTCCAAAAAAAGGTCTATTTAAATAGCATGGGGAATTTCTTCATGTAACCTTTAGACTCCTTAAAAATTAAAAATATTCACTTTTGGCAATTTTTCTGTCGGTTAGTTCCGAAAAACTACAATCACGTCAAATTTAATCATTGTAGCCCTACAGGAAGTGCCGTATAATTTTGGGGTGTAAAAGGTGTCCCATATAAATACGTACCATGGGAAAGATTTTTCAGTTCCCCATAAAACCACTCTAAAGTTGGAATTGTTTATTTTTACTGATTTACTTAGGCATACTAATGAAAACGTACAAGCATACCGAATTTCAATTTTTTTATTCCAATTCCAAGTTCCTAAAACATGAGATTATATGTAAAAAAAATTTAAAAAAAAGAAAGAAAAAGACCCATTTAAATAACATGGGAAAATTCTTCATCCCCCTTCATCATTTCAACTTTCCACGTCAACCGGAAGCAGCCCTTTAATTTATGTCAGTTCATGTAGTTTTATATACAGTTAGGATATGTTGGTGGCAAATATTATTAAGTTTACAAGCTATTTGAAAGGTGTATATCATTGGAAGGAAAACCCGAGGCAGTATGAAACTTCGCAACATGCGCGTCATGTAATGAACTCCGTAATTTCGCAATGTGAAAAGGTAGAGAACAACTAGGTATATTGAAACACCAGCTATGTCTAGTGATGTAGCAGCGAGGATTCAGCATCAAGGGTTTTGGGCCCTGTTGATACTCTTCGTATTTAGGTAATGAAAAATGAGATGTTAGCGATCGTGATATTGTAGTTCGTGTAAATGAATTGGAATATCGTTTGGACATAACGCTCTAACAGATATTTAATAGAATAAATCCTCCCCGCTGTTCTAGTGGCTAGCATGTGCGCTTTTCTTGTACAGGTCTTGGGTTCGATTCCAGGTGGGAGAGCCCTTGGGAACTAATGTTGTATGTGACACACTATGACTCCTTTAAAAATGTACAATTTTAAATTTAAATCAAGCAATATGCCACAATTGAGAATTTTAATATACGATATTGACATGGTGAACTACAAAAAGTAGTGAAATATGAACAAAAACACCAGAGGTGCAAAAAGTGCAGCCAAGTTCGTCAGCCTCAAAAAGTGTTGAGATGAGGATGGATGAGCCAAGTTCCTTGACCACTGCATCTGAAACGAACACTGGAACTTGGCGCGAGGTGTCAAGGAAAATGATGTTAAGGAACCTTAGGGATAGTGGTGGTGGGCGTGGTGGGCTTGGGACCACCATCAACCTTACGAATATCAACTTTGCTAATGCGCTAAGACACATATACAGTATACTGCAGTAAGATTGGTGGTTCGAAACAGAGACAAGGAAAACTTATATTCCTCGACGAAGTGTCAAAGTAAATGATGCTAACGAGCCTTAGGGATGGTGTTTGTGAGCGTGATGGATTTAGGGGTCACCACTAACATTAGGGCTGAAATGTCCCGGCCGTGAAACTAGGAACAGACATCCTAATGTATTCGAATATGTTAGACACTTCGCGCCAAGTTCCAGTGTGCCTTTCAGATGCAGTGGCCAAGGAACTTGGCTCATCCATCCTCATCTCAACACTTTTTGAGGCTGACGAACTTGGCTGCACTTTTTGCACCTCTGGTGTTTTTGTTCATATACATCAATCTGCTTCAAGTAGCCCCACATACAGGAATGAGTAGGTGTGAGACCCGATGTTTTAGGCTGCCAGTCCATGGAACCACGTCGACCAATCCGCTTCCCTAAGAATTGTGCACTAAACCATTGATGTACACCAATGTCATAGTGGGGAGTGGCCTCATCGTGTTGAAAATAAGAAGAAAAGTTGCTGTCTGGGTTCTGAAGGGAAGGAAACACGTGTTCCTGCAGAAACATCAAAATGAACCAATTATGAGAGTGTGCTATGTGCCACACAATATCATTACCTTTATAGAACTATGTTCTTGACACGGGTCAACTTACTTCAGATTACTCTCACACCAATACCGACAATTATCCCGCTTGACCTCCTCAATCGAACAGAAATAGGCGTCGTCGCCGAACAGTATACCACTAGTAAATGAATGATTCAGTTTGTGTTGTTCGTAGCTCATGTGCAGAACTTGACCTGAGTCATCCTCATTTAGTTTATGTTGTATGCTGGAGTTGATTGATTTAAATCAAATTTATTTTGCTTAAAACAAATGCGATATTTCTGACAATTCTAGGACACTAGTCGAATGGAAGTGTGAAACTTTCATCTTAATCCGTCCGATAATCTTAATAATGCAAGTTTAAACAAAGTATGCATTTTTGGATTGCAGTTAATGGGCCTAGAATTTTGACAGAGAATTCTAGACAGATTTAATCCTTTCATATTGTACAGGAAACTTGAGGGAAAAGCTTGTATCCATTTAACATCCAATACTCACAATTTTTAAAAAAGAATTGTACATATAGTAATAAACATTATAAGATTTTTACCATAACTGGAACGTTTACATACAGGGTTACTACAAATGTTTTCTCTGGCTTCGTCTGCATCTTGTGCTAAAAGTATAAGACACAGGGTATTTAAATTTACAACATGAAAAGAAATATTTACCAAGTTTCGTTTCAGATGTCATAAGAGATCTTAACTGATTTGACCACTAGCAGTGCGTAACTGATGTTCATGTGCGAAGCTCCAGCAAATTGATTGTAAAAGCAGGCAAAGAGCTTGGTACACCATGGCAAGCAATGTGGAAAGTGTGGTAGAAATTACGATTGATAGCTGATCTTGATGATCTGAAGAACTGGGTCAGAGTGACTGTGAGTAAGGTTGACGAAGATATGCTTCGATGTGTGTGAATGTAATTGGGAATACCGTGTGGACGTGAACTATTTAACTACGAATGTTACAAGTGCTCGATGTGCTCTCGTTTAGTCACACGGTACATATTCACACGGTAGTCTCAACTCCATCTACACACGTCGGAGCATATCCAGGTCAACCTTACCCTCAGCCGGTCTGATCCGATTTTTCGGATTATCAACATTAGCTAGCAAGCGTGATTTTCACAGCACTTTCCACACTACCTGCTATTATATACCAAGTTCTCTGCCTGCCTTTACCGTTGACTTGAGGCTTCATACACGAGTTTCTCTTACGTGCTGAACGATCGCTCAATACAATGCGCTTCTAACACTCAAAACGATGTTCTAAGTCTTTTCATGATATTTAAAACTTGATAAGATTTTCTTTTAATGTTCTAAGTTTTCATGCTCTACGCCTTATACTTTTGGCACGAACGAAATCAGTGAGATCATTTGTAGTAGCCCTGTATAGTGCATAAAGGGCTGAACCGTTTGAAATGGATTTTTCAGATTGTTAGAATCTATCTCAAAGTAGGATTTTACCATGTGACTTTGATCAAAATGCGTAGCCTAAGGAGAGAAGAAGGGGATCATAATTTTATGACAGAAATAGTGTGTCTCAGGTGTCTTTCAAGTTAGAAAAATAAAAATTGGTATACAAACTCCACATTAAAAATAATTGCAAGTGTGTGTTGTCAGCGTTTGTCTCAGCAATAAGAGGATTTTTGATACCACATCGGTTATTTCTTCCATTCGTCATGAAAGTTATTGTTTACATTGGATTCAGCATTAATAACTAGTTGTATGCTGAAAGAGCAGTGTGGTATTACGTATTTAATAATTTTTTGCTTTTTTTTTTTAACATAATAAGAATATTTTCGATATTCTATTAGAGAGAAAAAAAAATCGTTATTAAACTAAGTTCGTGGCACCTTTAATAAAACATAGTTTGTTGTGATAGATAATATCATTAAAAACATCTGAAGAAAATACAGTTTGGGTGTTTACATTCATACAAACATACGTAGAGTCGGGTAACATGTGAAAAATAATAATAATAATAATAATAATAATAATAATAATAATAATAATAATAATAATAATAATAATAATAATAATAATAATAAGTAAAATAACATAAAATAAAATAGAAAAAAAAACAATGTCACCTCCTCTTTCGTGTTTCCTAAGTTCAAAATGTGTTGTACTTATTACTATATTTTTTGGTCCATATTCAATGATTAGTTCTGAAAAAAGGTTATCAAACGTCCTCTTTTCCCCGGACATGTCATTTTGTTATTCCTTCTTAGAAAATGCGTCCGTGCGGCACTTTACAATATAGTAATATGTCCGGAAAAATAATTAAAACAAGATTGTGTACTACAAGTAATCCCTCAAATAAGCTTGCGCGAGTACGAAACAGAACCAGTTGCGTGTTTAAACGATAAGTGGTCTTATTATGTTTTGAGGTTGGTATTGCTGATGACGTCATACCACTTCGCTTGTTTTAGTCTATTTAAAAAAAAAAAAGGGGGGTTAGTATGACCATGAAATTATTAGCGAAATAATTAATTTTATATTAGACATTTCTCTTTTACTTGACACGAGTTTAGATTTTTTTAAGGTATCAGTGAAATATTTCCTGTCTTTAAAAACTTTATTATTATTATTATTATTATTATTATTATTATTATTATTATTATTATTATTATTATTATTATTATTATTATTATTATTATTTTATTTTTATTTATTTATTTATTTATTTATTTATTATTATTATTATTATTATTATTATTTTTTTTTTTTTTTTTTTTTTTTTTGCTTTTCAGCTCTTTTTTTTAAATATCTATTTATAGTTTTAAAACAAATTTTATATTTTGATTTTAATGCTCTACGATTATGCTCCGAAGTTAAGGGAAACAATGATGGATAATGAATGAGATGGTGGAATAAAAAAAGTGGGTGGAAACGGAAAGAAACCTGAAAAAACCTACGCACACAATGTTTGTCCATCACAGAGCTAGGATCGAACCAGGAATCCCATGCACCAAAGGTGAGCGAGCGCTCTACCACTGAACCAGCAGGATCCCTGTTTTATGAATTCTGCATTGTTAACATTGAAGTCAGTGTTACCATGTTGAAGAAAAATGCAGTACGATTTGTCTTGCTATGTTTATCTATCATTGTTAATATGACTTGGAATGAGAAGCAGTCAGAATAAATAAATTAGAACTATTGAAGAAAATCGGATCAACTGAAACATACTCTTGGTTATCAGTAGGAGCAGTTAAAGCATCAAAACATAGAGACTAAAAAAAATAAAATAAAGTCTTGTACAGGAAGATGTTTATTCACTGAAGTAGTATGTGGTCTTAGTGATGTATGAAGACATTTGATATATATATATATATATATATATATATATATATATTTCTTAGTGTGTGTGTTTCAAATATCAATACTTGAAATGAGTTGTCTTCTTTTTGGATCAAAAGATCTAATATATTTCAGTCAAAAATTTTCTTGTAGGCCTTATATCTGGAGAACTACATAGTGTAGCCAAACCTAAACTATCACTTAACTCAGTATAATGTGCTTATTCTATAGAGAATACAAAAATTCGATTTAGGGGCAGTTCAGAAATTTTGTATCCCTGATCTAAAAACTAATTATTGACCAAGATCGCAATCTTTTGATTCTTTTTTTTTTTTTTTTTTTTTTTTTATATATATATAATTCCTAAAATTCTTGTTAGTTGCATAAATTGGTAACTCTGTTTTGAAAATAAGTTCAACTATACTTCTTACCGAATTTAATCAGTGGTTCCTTAGTCTGTTCATCCTAGAAGAACAAAAAAGTTGTTTTACGTGTTCAAGTATTCCCAGACTAGAAAATTGTGAAGAACATGAGTAATATTGCGTAATATGACTTTCCCAGGTTTACAGAAGCTCGGCGTTCAACAATTGTGCTTGTGATAATGATGAATACAAGTGAATAATTCGTGAAATGATAAAATGAAAGGCCAAGGAAATCCCTCATTAGAAGTTTTCGTACACCACGACTCCAACTTGGAAGACTAGACTTCGAACACAATATATGCTTCAGCGATGCGCACTGTACCTTGACCTAATTATAGGCTTAAAAAATTCACTGTGGGTAAGATATATATGTTCTAGGTTATGATGATAATGATTGTTAGGATCTATGTCTTATTCAACATACTTCTTGGCTTTTCAGTCGTATTTATAAACTGACATACACCTCGATGAAGTCAAGACAACCGACCAGCTGTAACGACACATAAATCAGATATAAATAATAAAAGGTTTGAAACCCAAAATGAATTCGGTTTTGACCAGTCCCTTTGTGTTTGTATGCATATTTTGTTTTCGAAATCAAAATTACTACGATTAAAATGTTCGCAGTAAGTGATAATAATTGATTTTTTTAATGCCTTCTGATAAAGTGATTAATAATATATAACATCTGAGCAGTTAACAAAATAGCAGTAATGTTGATCATAGATAATGTAATAATAAGTTATTAAGACAATAGGTTCTGAAAACAGCTGAACGGAATTAGATATGAAGGAAAAAACAAGGAAAAAAATTAGTTAAAAAAGAAATATAAAACGACGTAATAGAAAAAAGAGAATATGAATGAAGTCAGGAATTCCGTAAACAATGGCTACACAAGCTGTATTATAAGATACATTCAAGAATACATTTGACGATCCGGCTAAGTACAGTTTCTGAGGTAGGCTCTTAAAAGTTTAGGAAACTGTCTGCTAATTTGGTTGTGCACCTATTAAGTTACTACACAAATTTGTGTTCTTTGTGTATTTTCAACATAGATGGGGTTCGGGGCCTGGGGTGGTTTTTATCATTTCACTGTGACGGTACAGCATAGGAAGAGGAAATCTATAAAATGTAGATAAAACTAATCTTGGATCACACGACCGATCTCGATCAAATTTGCCACATAGATGAGGTTCGGGCCTGGGATGGTTTTTAGCATTTTACTTTGCCGGTGCAACTTAGGAAAGGGAAAGGGATATATATATATGCATATACAGGAAGCTTTGTAGCTGAGGTAATGTATTCCTTCTCGAGCAGCTAACGCCCGGCATGACGTATTTGGCGCATGCGCAGCAGTTGCAGGGAACATGGCTGCAAGCAGTGTGTCTGTGGAGCAGCGGTGTGTAATCAAATTTCTTGTGAAGGAGAAAGTTAAACCAACTGAGATTTTGAGAAGATTGCAAGCACAGTATGGTGAACAAACGATGTCACGGACAAGAGTGTACGAATGGTGTGAACAGTTTCGCGAAGGACGGGAGCTGTAATGTAGTGCATGGACACATTCGCCCGCCTGCAGTCACACCAGTGAATATGAGCACGTGTTGAGCAAATGATTCTTGAGAACTGGCGAGTAACAGTGCGGGATATTGCTGCCGAGGTGAATATCTGTGTCGGTAGTGTTGAGTCAATCATTCACGACCACTTACGCTTCCGCAAAATCTGTGCAAGGTGTTTTCCCCGCCAGCTGACATTTGATCCGAAGTGGACACGCATGACGGTGTGTGAACAGCCGAAATGCGCTGGGAAGTTCTGCCCCATCCCCCTACAGTCCAGATTTAGCCCCCAGTGATTTATCATTTGTTTGCACCCCTTAAATACCATCTGGGAGGGAAGAAATTCACGACAGACGAAGCACTGCGGAACGATGTCCCCCAGTGACTACAACAACAACCAAGTTCTTTCTACGCCAAAGAAATCAGGAAGCTGCCACAGCGATGGCAACGGTGCCTCGACGAGCACGGAGAATACTTTGAAAAACTGACATAGTTTGGTGCTTCTTGTGCTATGTTTCCTCAGAAGAAATAAAAGTCCCGGTCAACCGTGAACGATCCTTGTATATATATATATATATATATATATATATATATATATATATATATATGTCTATACATATACAGGGTGTCCGAGAAGTCCTTCCCTGATTACAGAAATTGATAACTCAGACTAGAAATAAGATAGAAATATGAAACTGGTGTTGAATTGTTTACAAACTATAAAAGTTTTTGTCTGTGTTAGGTTTGTTCTGTTTTACCAAGTCTCAATTTTTTTTGTTTTAGGTTTGTAGTACGTAAGTAAGAAGCCCAAGAAGCCATGCCAACCAACCAGGAGAAGGCACAGTGTGTCCTGTGGTACCATGAGACACGATCACCAACCACGGTGCAGAGACAGTTCCAGACAACATTTGGGAGGACTCCACCTGATGTCAAGAGCATTAAAGCCTGGTATGAGAAGTTCAAACACACAGGGTCGGTTGCTGACCTTCCGAGGTCTGGTCGACCAAGAACCTCAGCAGACACGGTGGAGGCTGTGCGGCAGTCTTTTCTGAGAAGTCCTAAGAAATCGGTGCGCAGGGCCTCACGTGAATTACAGATGCCAAAAAGCTCTATCCATGACATTTTACACAAACGTTTATTGTTTCGTGCTTACAAAGTGCAACTCGTTCAGGCCTTGTTGCCCGCCGACGGTACACGTCGATATGACTTTGCGGTCGAAATGCTATCACGTATTGAGGACGATAATGGTTATTTCAGACGAATTGCCTTTTCCGACGAAGCGACATTCTTTGTCAGTGGAGTAGTGAATCGCCATAATGTACGCATTTGGGGTTCAGAACCCCCCAGGGAGGTCAGGGAATTCACCAGAGGCAGTCCAAAGGTGAATGTTTGGTGCGCGTTATTGCACGATCGAATTATCGGGCCATTCTTCTTCGCTGAGGATACCATCACATCTGCAGTGTACCTGGATATGTTGCAGCTGTATGCTGTTCCTCAGCTGCTTCAGTATCGCCCCGATGTCGTTTTTCAGCAAGACGGTGCACCACCTCATTGGGGTTTGGACGTCCGTGCCTATCTCGATAGGACATTTCCTGGGCGATGGATTGGTCGTGATGGACCAACAGCTTGGCCTCCACGCTCTCCTGACATAACCCCATTAGACTTCTTTTTATGGGGTTATGTCAAGGATGAGGTCTACCGAACACGTGTACCAGATCTTGAAACCCTGCAGCAACGAATAACCACAGTCGTTGCATCGATCCCTCCAGTGATGTTGGCTAATGTGTGGATGGAAATCGAATATCGCCTAGATGTGCTACGTGCTACCAAGGGTGCTCATGTGGAAGTGTACTGATGTGACCAAAACTTTTATAGTTTGTAAACAATTCAACACCAGTTTCATATTTCTATCTTATTTCTAGCCTGAATTATCAATTTCTGTAGTCAGGGAATGACTTCTCGGACACCCTGTATATATATTATCAAAAATGACCGATATGAGTGTTTTCGAGGTGGCTCAGACGAACAGTGACACTTCCGATGTCATTTAAATCCAAATTCAGCCCAAAATAAGTTTCAGAAATAGTAGAGAGTGACTGATTAATGGAACATATTACTAGTTTTTCTTATTTTAATTCAGCGAAGCGGGTAATACAGAAATATAACAATATTTCAGTTCAAAGAATTGTTCATACTTTCTCGTGTATTCTTTCTTGTCTTGGTTGAAGGCAGGTACTATCCTCTACTGATACTGTTCCACTTATCCCTCTTCCTTATGTAGTTAGTAGAACCGTAGTATGGTAGTAGGGCAAGGGAAGATGGCCAGTTCTTTCTCCAGTAGTTCCAAAGGATGTAGCCTCGATGCTGATGTCCCCATTAACCCCCACTCATTCATTCATTGAATCAATTGGAATCGAAGAGTAGATTAATTAGTTGCTGACTTCTTACATTGTCAGAAAGTCTACCACGTATTCTCCTTCTTAAATAAAAATAAATGACTTACGATACAGATATTTGTGTTGAATTTTCTTTCTTTTCACATTCATTTTGGGGTAAAGTGTTGAAAATCAAAGTTGTTTCCTTTCTCTTTCTTTGTAGATGCCGGAAGAATAGGCATTGCCTCTCAAGCACTTGGTATTGCACAAGCATCTTTAGATTGCGCCATGGATTATGCTTCAAAGAGAACTGCATTTGGTGCTCCAATTTTAAAGCTGCAGACAATTCAGGTAAAACTTTACATATTAATGCAATTAGTTAAAAAAGAAAAAGAAAAAAAGCTTTCCTGTTGCTCTCGTATTTAATTTGTGAAGTGTTCTCACCTGTCCTTGTGGGAGCCACGGTTTTTTTTTGTTTTTTTTTTCGGTATAGGTACTTGTGCGGATTCCACGTTAAACTGTAGGTCCACGTCGCTTATTACTTTGACGTTGAAAACTAGGTATTAATCCCTTAAATAATCAAGTAAAGGAATTGCATTGAAAATACGGTTTCTCGATCTTTACATCAGGGAATTCGTGCAGTCGTAACACAAATCTCTTGTTCATGTTTGTGTGTGTGTAAAATAATAATTTCTTCATGTTTTTGTGAGGAAACTGAAATACCTTTAAACTATTTAATATATATATATAACATTATCATTATACAGCGGAATAAAAAAAATGGATTTAGTTTCGTTCGTCTTTATGTATTGAATCATACGTTACATGAGCTGCAAAATATTTGAGAGGGAAACCTCCTAACTATTAAAACATGAGTGCTATAGAACTCTTTTGCCGCACATCCTGTAGCAGCGCCAGTTCTAAACGAAATGGCTACTATGCAGCTTTATTCATTCATGAGTTTATTAAGCCATCATTCACCAAGCGGGCTAAGTAAGTTACTCCAACGCCTGTTTCTCTAAAAAATGTAATGAGTATTTAAAAGGAAAAGTGTTTCATCTGTTTGTTTATTTTTTTCTTTCTTTCTTTTTTTTAAATAAGAATCTAACACCTTAACATGGTTATAGTTATTAATATACTAACTATTGTTTAGTTTAGATCATTAAATACATTATAGAGTAAGTCAGTTACCCATGTTAATAGACCACGAATTATTTTTGGATAATTACGAAATATTGTTAGTGTATAATGGATTATATACACAGAATCGAGGAAAATCACTGTAACGTGCAACAGCTGAAATGAGAATAGAAACGTTAAAAAAAGTATTGGAACAGTAGTGTGGAGTTATGATCAGGCTTTTAATTAATCCGTAAAAAGATTCGGAAAAACCTGTTAATCCGTTAAGAGGTTTAATTTTTTATTTATTCAATGCAATATAGCAGAGATTCAATTCAATGATAACCGTTAAAAATTCGTAACGATTAAAACTTTTTTTTCTCGAAAATCATGTGAAATGTATACTCTACAAAAACTTTTTAGGGGATTATTTTTAAAAAGTTCGGGTCATTCCATTACATTAAGCAGGCTCTTTTTCCCAAAATTGCCCGAACTTGCTTTGAAGTGTGGGTCATAGGGTCTCATTCCGTAGGCGTTTGCATCAACGCAACGCAGAATTAGCGTTTTACTTTACGATAGCCAGCATAGCAGATATAATTACTTGGTGCATTTTTTCAGGTATGTTGCGGTCGTCTTATTTTGCGAAAGCTGTTTGGAATGAGACCTATAAACTGTTGCACTTTGTATCGATGAAGTTACCGTTATTGAATATTATTACATTTACTTTATATTAAGTATGACTTTGACATATTTTAGTAAGTTTTCTCGGGCTGTCAGCCGGCTGAAAGTATTGACATCGGACGTTTCGAATGCAGACATCGCATTTATCTTCAAGGATTGTAATGAAGAAACGGTGGTGACTACTTAAGGGCAGAGCTATGACTGGGATCGGTGTGATTGGCTGAGGGTTAATGCTGGCTTCTGATTGGCTAATGGATGCTGGCTCCTGGTTGGCTGTTGTTGTGACTACGAGAAATGACTTTGTGAAATCTGTTTTTGTTCCTGAAAATGGCCTATATTTTATTTGACATATATATATATATGTTTCTTGTAAAACTAACAGATACAAAAAATATATATAAATAACAATACGTAATTATATGGACTTTTTCTCAATTTTAACTTAATTTTTAGTAATTATCAGTTTTGATTTAGTATAGGAACTTTTCATAATAACCGATGAATTTTCTTATTACTTTAATTTTATACATTAAATTTAACATAGACTTTTCACAGCTCATGACTTCTCACTGCCTATTTGTGAAAATTGTCATTTTTAATTTCAGTTTATTAATTTTAAAGTTAATTATTTTCTGACAGAATTTTTAATTTAATAAATTATTTTTTCCCTACGGATTTTTTAAAATTTTATGCTGTTGAATCTTTTATTAACTTTTCCAACTATGGTTAGGATAGGCTATGAGAACTAAGATTAGGTTAGGTTATTTTTCAAAATGCATGAAGTTTCCATTCCAGCAGAATTTACGGTATCCCGTTCCAATCCTTTTACAGTGCTGTAATGATTTTGTATTTGTCGTTATGTAAGTATAGTAATAGGAAACAAGACACATTTAGACAAAAAGTTACATTTTTTACATGTTATCTGAAAAATAGAACGGGGTAACCAAGTTCTTCCTTTAACTTCTAACTTGCGGTAAGACAAAAGATAAAGTGAGTCGTGTGGCCCCGCGTATCGTAGTCACGAACGTTCTTGCCTTTGGTGCGAGTGGTCTTGGGTTCGATTCCCGGTGGGGATATTCGGTTAAAAAAGTGTAAAATCTTTTTCAGTTCAGGATCCTCATTAAGGATTTCCGGGTTTTCTTCATTTACACCGGGCAAATGCCGAGATGGTACCTAACATACAGGTCCCAGGCCGCTTCCTTTCTTCCCTTCCCTTTCTTGGATAGTGTGATCGCCGAGGACGTCATTCTTTATACATGACGGGCTACCATTGCCATAGATGCTGAAAGCCCAGAAATCAAAATCCTAAACCTTAAAAGTGAGTTGGCAGGGTTGTCTATCAGTCACGAAAATTACGAAAAATCATGAAATTAGAAAACGTCATGAAAGTCAAGAAAAAGTCACGAAATTTAGCTTTTAGGTCACGATTTTTTTTTTAAATCTACAAATATAAGTACAAACTGGAAAACGTTTTTCTATAAAAAGTCAAAATTCACCACCAGAAATGCCTATGGTTGGCTTTAGATGCTACCAAATCGCAAGCAAAGCACGCTTCTATCGCATGTATGAAAATTCGGTCTAATTCGCACCCAAATTCGCTCTTGAGAATGTTACGAAATTTTGTGGTTTGGTAAAGAAAAGGTCACGAAAAAGTAACTAAATATAATTTTGAAATTTTAGTAGACACTCTGGTCGGCGACTGAATGCAGAACAAATTAGTAATACAAAGACAAACGGTCTTTCTCGTTGGAGGCTGAGTACTGAAACAAAGACGAAATGAGCCTCCACACCAGTTGCTTATATATATATATAATTCAACGAACGAAAAAAAAAAAGAAAGAAAGAAAAAAGACCTTTGTGCTGCATAGTAGCCATTTTGCTCTTAACTGACACTACTGTATTGTAGTGCGTTAAGCGATCTTTGCAGTGATATTTGAACGTTTAGAATCCCCTCTTTCAAACGTTGATTAGTTCATTTGGGAAATATAGACTTACAAGATTTGGGTTCATCTTTTTGAGCCACGTATCGGCAACATCGACAAAATCACTTAACTTCTATAAGTTAAAACAGGAAAACTAACACCATCATCAATATTGTACACTTTTAATTGAAACATTATTCTATATTGCTGTTTATATCCTTCTAGCAAAAAATAGCTGATATGGCCCTGAGAGTAGAGAGTTCAAGACTGCTAACGTGGAGAGCTGCTGTCTTAAAGGATCAAGGGAAACCGTTTACAAAGGTTGGTAAATTTTGAACCTAAATTTATATTTTATAGAATAATTGTCGGGATTTGGCATAAACCCGTAAGCTGAATCGCTTGAAATTTTACGGCATTTGCAGTATGCTTGTTAAAATTATATTAATTAAATCCTTAATTCAACGCCCTACATTCATGCCGTGTAGGATAAAAGAGACGGTTGATAATGGAAGTGTATGGGGAAAGAATTTGTGGAGAAAAGGAACGGGACAGAAGAATCCCCATGGAAACATACTATACAGGATGGACATAAAGTCTCTCTCTAAAAACAAACATTAATTACAAGAAAACTAAGAATGATAGACTCATACGCTTTGCGACAAATAATAGGAAAACTCAAAAAGGTTTTTACCTGATTTAGAGAATTTTCGCATTTGTTCCACTAGTTGCCCTCAAGACATCCATGCGATATTCAATTTCCATCCATGTGTTACTCAGCATTTCAGGAGTCACTGTGTCTGTTGCGACCTTTATTCTGTTTTTGAGTGTTGCAATATCACGGACAGGTGTTCTGTAAACCCTGTCTTTAACATAACCCTACAGGAAGAAGTCAAGGGAAGTTATGTCTGGGTTAAAGCAACACAAACAACCACACATTCCCCACTAGCACTCTGTCTGCCGCTTCTATCACGATTTAAAATACTTTCTGTTGCAATAAACTTGCAATACCATTCCTTTATGCTCCTAACATTTGATGGCTGCCGTTCATACTCTCTCCTGAATGTTCGTTGAACTGTGATGAAGGATTTTGTTTCATAATACCACAACATACACTTCGCTTTCTGATGTGCTGCCATTTTTAAACAAAAGACTGTCGCGCTGCAGTGAACACAGACTGGTGCCAAAATCTTGAAGTATTATACAAGCGATGTTTTCAGACCACATTCTTCTATCATTCTTTGTTTCCTTGTTATTAATGTTTGTTGTCAGGGAGAGACTTTATGTCCAGCCTGTATAATAGGGCACAAACGCTCATGCTTTGGAATCACACAAGAATACGACTGAACTGTCGTATTCTCAAGTTCTTGATAAATACTATCGCGAAACTTCGATGCCAATTCCTTGTACGAAAAAGGTAATAAATGTGGATTGAAAGAAAGGAATATGTACCTTCGGATAAAGCATTGTCTTGTCTTAATGTTCTGGTCCAAGAACTTCCTTCTAGCCCAAGGCTTCTCTTATCTGGAACCTCTGAATTATCATCTTAGCCAGTAAATCCTCCCGATGGATGTTACAATCCACAGATTTTATCTCTGAAACAATTACTTTAATTTTGGCAACACCACCAATTTGTTTCCCAGTCTTAAACGTGCTCTATCGGAACAAACATTAACATTATTTTTTCATTCTGTGTTATTCGTTTTCATAAATTGATCTGATTTTCAATATATATAATTTGGTGTCCTTCGAGCAGGTGGTGATTCACAAAACTGGAACTCTTCTTTCACTGCTTCCCTATCTATAAATTTTATGATTAGCCATATTAGTGATGTCGGTATAGAAAAATATTTACTGTCCCGAATTTTGTCAACTAACTGCTCCCTAACATTTGAAGACAAATCCGAAATTTTTCGTGATACGATGTTCCTGAACGGTGGAATCATTTCAAGATGTTTTATATCTTGATTCCTAACATTATTCTAACCTTACCTGGTCTATGGTAATGTTAATGATACTCTGATCATCTGAGCTTTTCCTGCCTTAGTTATTCTTAAACTAATATCATACGATATCTACGCAGCCTGCAAGTTAAATCCTGAAAATGAGGATGCACTTGTTTTTTCCGTGCTGACAAATCGGACAGTTTTCTCTCAAAATATTCCATATGTTGTGATTCAGATCATCACGCTTGGTTTCAAACTGACATTTAAGATAGGAATGTTTCGTCGGATGATTTGACAGTATTTCGTAACAAAGTACATATTGGGAAACAATCGATGTGATTTTGTTTCATAATACCACAACATACACTTCGCTTTTTGATGTACTGCCATTTTTAAACAAAAGACTGTCGCACTGCAGTCAGCACAGACTGGTGCCAAAATCCTTTCTTCTCCAATCGATGTGAAACTACCAGTATAGCTAACATTACACTTATGTTGTACTGCACGATGGTCTTTGTTGTCTAATGTACTTTAGTGGTTTTTCGGAATTTGAAATACTCTTTTCGGACCTTGGTGAAAACGACTTTTTATACCCGCTTACGCTTATTAAAACTCAACAGATTTTGATACAACATTATGTTTTTTGTTTATATATATATACGTTGCTCGGGGTTCCAATCATCCAATGGAGCGGGAGTGAATTTATCTCATTCTCCTATTTAAAAAGGATCTTTCAGGTTAACTTTCGTTTAGAAAATCTGATTTTAAAGATGGAGAAATACTTGGTTAGTTTGGGTTGGAATTAATATGGGGCAAGAGGATGACAAATTTTAATGATAAAGAAAAAAAGAAAAGAAAAGAAAAGAAAGAAGTGCTCCCTTCTACAATGCACAGTATTAGTACGAATACACTTTATTGCATTCCAAACAAACTAGTGGGAGATCAAAACAAGTTTTCTCTCCACCACATTCACAGACATGATCTGATAAAAGTGAATTTTATCGTTCCTGTTTTCCACATCAACCCCTTACATGAAGATCTAAAGAATTAACTGTAACTTGCATAACAGCTCTACATATTTTAAAACACTTTATATTTATCTGTAGTGGTGAGATAACACACTGTTAATATAATTGTAAGTTTAAATTAACTCTCGGTCGGGTAGTCGGTTTGTGAAATGATGCTGGAATTACAAATGAGTACAAGGTTGGAAATTGAATATTGTGTTCACTCAATAATTCATATTAATATGTAAACCAAGAGCAAATAGATCCTGCAATCTGTATAATTAAAGTATCAGAGCACTAACATGATAACGGCGGAACTTGAAATGGGTTTCAAATCTCGCATGGCTCTCTTATAGACAGATAGTCTTCCATTAAAAAGGAAGAAAAAAATAGAATTTCCACAAAATTTGTTTTATTCACAACCTATTCGGATTCTCAAGTGAAATAATCATGAAAATTAACTTAATAACAAATGACTTCTTATTTCTAGAAAATCAATTTAGAAAATACTGCCAAAGTCAAACGTTAGTACATAAATGCTAATCAATACTTCCTTGAAAGACAAAAATTGAAAGTGCTAATTGTTCGATTTTAAGTTTGTGACTTCGTACCTCTTGAACCACGCGACCGATCTCAATCAAATTTCCCACATAGAGGAGGTTCGGGCGTGGGATAGCTTTTATCATTTCACTTTGACGGTGCAACTTAGGGGAGGAGGAGGGGGAAATATTTAAAAGTGATCGAAAATGACCGATATTAGTCGAATCCATAGTTTTCAGGGCACTGAGATGAAGAGTGAAACTTCCAATGCCGTTTAAATCCAAATTCAGCCCCGCAACATGGGGGAGGGGGATATATATATGGGCCAATCCATACGAAGTGGTGCAGAGGTGGTTGCTCGACCATCTCCGAAAATTATAAAAATTTGAGTGTGATGAACCTTGTGTATGAGAAGGTCAAGAACATCATTCACATTTTCGTATGTGCAAGTGTACCTAAATGGCGGCCATCTTTGTTGACGGTGGAGTACCAATTTCTGCATTTGCAAGTGTTTACAAAAATTACAGTTGCTCAGGGCGTACGAATCAGACGAACACCAAACAAAAACGAATGTTTACAAGAGAGACTTAGGTACACGGATAATATAAACTTTTGTGTCTAAATAAATATGCAGGGTTGCAAAGCAATACATGAAATCACCAGAAAAAGTACAGAAAATTACACTTTTAAAGAGGTTGTATTTTGGAATGGCATAAAGTGGGGGAAGGGGTTCATAAGTTTTGTGTTGAATACTATTGTATATTGTGTTGAATATACATGTAAAGAGTCTGCAGAAATATCCACAGCTATGATATTGCTGGGACCATAGATTAATGGGGGTCCGAAAGTTGAAGTTTGTGATTTTGATGCCATTTTTGGGGCGTAATATCTCAGGAGGGCAAACTGCTAAAAATTGCTGCTTATGCTACATGTGAACAAACTATTGCAAAAAGAATCATGACTGATGTTACATAAAGAAAATAGTGAGGACATGGTTAACACGCGAAGAAAGGACGTGCGTGACGATGGTTGTAGCCGGGGAAAAATTAAATGTTTGGATGTGTTTCATGCTAGATCTCAAAAATTATGCTTGGTGCAGCAATTAGGCACGCATTTGTTTGTGTTCAGTTGTGTAAAAGTTTGCGAGTGGCGTTTGTTCCATCTTTATAGCTCCATGATCATTGCCACGTCTCCTTGGAGGGGGGGGGCGCCCCCCAAAGCTCCTGTGGTCCCCCTATTGTATTTATGAATATACAATATTTAGCATAATTTGAATGCAAGTTGCCTTAAAATCCTCATATATATGTATATACCTTCTGCATCTGAATGGGCCTCCCCAAATTTACAAGGAAATCGGCGCCCTTGCATATATATATATATATATATATATATATATATATATATATATATATATATATATATATATAAATGATCGAGAATGACCAATATTAATGTCGAATCCATGGTTTTCGGGGTCGCTGAGGTGAACAGTGATACTTCCGATGCCATTTAAATCCAAACTCAGTTCTTTATTACAAAAATGAAACATATTCTCCCCGTGCGATGAACGGATATTCTGCTAGTAGTGGCTAAAAAAAAAACAGCAGTACCTTCTCAACATCAGGTGCAAGTGAATTGGAGTAAAAATTTTAATTTTAAACGATATTGTATCTTTCCCCCTCTGTCAAAATTAGCAAGTTGCTTTTTCCGTCTGCAGTGGAAAAGAGAAGTTTGTTTTGATTATGTATCAATTTATCTAGAAAGAATTATAGTAGATTGTACTAGTCGGTCAAATTTCGTAATAAAATTTTGTAGTATTCATTTACCTTTGAAAGGAGATTTAATTTGGTTCAGAACGTCGTATCTCGGAAAGATATACTCCCTAATTATGTTTCATATTGACTATTCGGTCATTTAAGAGTTTTTGGTTCTATATCTGGGCGACAGGGCTGAAGTTGAACTGTAGTTATCACCACAAAAGCTATGTTAGTATGTTATACATTCACGCTTACATTGGGTTAAAAAATGTCGTAGATCATAACCAAACGAAAGTTTACCTAATTTGCCTTATACAATATATAGAAAGCTATTAGTGGTTTTGTCTTATATTA
The DNA here is from genome assembly GCF_964235325.1 of Thermobia domestica. Classification (NCBI taxonomy): domain Eukaryota; kingdom Metazoa; phylum Arthropoda; class Insecta; order Zygentoma; family Lepismatidae; genus Thermobia; species Thermobia domestica. The sequence continues at coordinate 272,128,983 of NC_137456.1, read as the reverse complement.
ATGTATAATTTGATTCAGTTTTGTCAGCGTATATTTCGATACAGTTTTGTCTTCATATACTACGTTTACTGAAGTCTATGGAAATGACCGATCTAAAATTCATTTTTACACATTATGGTTTTCTTTAGAATACAATATTAGTATATTTATTGAGTTCAACCAAATGAAATTCAGCCAACCATCACTGACAGACATTGCAATTCAACTGTTCATCGATATTTTGAGACTGCAGAGGGAGTCAGAACCCTGACAAGCCTCCGTTCTGCAAAACAAAATACTCGCCCACGAGTACTAATTGAGAATATGAAGGTCTATGGTAACTACAGTGTCCTTCAAAACATTTCGTCACACGCCATATAGCCCTGATCTGTCACTGATATATATATATATATATATATATATATTCATGCGCTTAAAAAGGTTATCAAAACAAAAGATTCAGATCGTGACTTGTAGCATAGCCTGTTTCATAATTTCTTCTGAGACATATTAAACCAATGGTTCTCAGAGTCAGGTCTGCGGGTTCAATCAAGGGGCTAGCAACGCATTTTTAATTCCATTTAAATACTAGTATAAAATGGCTTGTAAATAATTTCTGTAGTTGATGTACAAAAATGTACTTTTCCATCCACCGTATCATTAAGTATTGTGTATCTGTTTATTGCCACTCCCCTCTCCGAACAAAAAGGTGATTTGTTTTTAGTTTTTACTGTGTAGTAAAAGGTACTAGTGATTGTTATACTCGCTTTTTTCAGAGTATTAGACAATTGGAAATTTCAGTTTAATTCCTAAAAATAGTGTGATATTATCACTTAAACTCCAAAAATGGGTTAGAGAGAAACAGTACTCACCACTATAGCTAATAAATTTTCAATTAGATAATAATTTCGAACGTCGTTTTAATATTATGATCACATCCAAATATTTTCAAAATACTGATCAATAAAAAATGGTCCTAAATGAATAAAACATAATTAATCCTCCAAATGTTGATGGTCTATTTTCAAAATAGTTCCCATTACCTGCAATGCACTTGTCCCAACGTTTTTGCAAGTCCTCAAAGACATGCTGGAAGTCACTTTTGGACAGATTCTTCAAAATCGCCTCCGCAGCTTTCACCACTGTCCCTAAAGATGCGAAACGCTGTCCCCGGACGTGTTTCTTCAAAGTTGGAAAAAGAAAGAAATCACAAGAGGCTAAATTATGGCTATATGGAGGATGGGGTACACACGGAACGTTGATCTTTGAAAGGTAGTCAACAGAATTTCTGTAGTGTTCTTCACGCGTCACTTCCATGTTGCCTTATGTGAAACTGAAACTACGTGTGCTTGAACGGCTGCCAAGGTCGCATTCCTGATGTCATGGCTTTCAAACTTGCTCGATCTATTCGTCACTACACAGACGTGTTTCATTTTCTGTGCCTTGCTGTTGTATTCACCTCATAAACACTGATGATCAATCTTTATTGATCAGCTACGTATAACTATTCTATGAAACCTTGTTTCCTTATTGTCAAACTAAACAATACTAAGCAAGGTTGTGTGATAATATATATATATATAAAAACAGAATCACGTACTGTTTTTTATATATATTATCACATAGACTATCACGTAGCCTTACTCAATGTGTTGTTGTGTTTAGTTTTTCAAAATATAAGAAAGAATCCTTTTATTGATACAGATCATTTGCTAACTTGGACATACATGAGCGAGTGTTTGCAGTATTTCATAATTTACGAGTGATAATACAGCTGATTTGTAAAGCATTCTATCTGAGGACTGTAATTCAGACAAGAACTTTTGATCTGTATTGTCCTTTGGTCTGGTGCATATGGTTCTGGGTTCAGTTCCTGGTAGGACAGCATAAAAATTTTAATTTCACAATCATTCACTTTCATTAATCATCTGTTTCTTTTAGCCTTAAGGGCGTTATCATAGATGTTAAACTAAAAAGGAAAATAAAAATAATTCCATTTGATTGAGCTGTATTGTCGCTATTATTATCATTATTATTATTATTATTATTAAGAAGAAGAAAAAGATGATTTTTTTATTTATTTCATTAGGAACTAGAAATGCCACCTTGCAGTTTTATTTTACTTGGCATTTGCGGGTTTACTTTAAACAAAACTATTCTTTATTTTTTATTTTATTCTCTTCTCTATTTGCTTGATATATATAATTATGAGTCAATTGCACTTGTCCTCAAATTATTTCAAATAATAACAATTGAAATTTTACCTGCATATATATCTGCACATATATGTTTATTTTCAGCCGTCTATTAAAAGGGATCCATAAATAATTTAGCTATAGCAGAAATCTACGTTACCGAAAAGTTGGAGAACCACGGCATTAAACCATTTACTTGCACTTTCTTTTATAGTAGGATTTCATATAACTTATCCAGATAGAAAAAGAAAAGAAGAAGAAAAAAACATTTTTTTTCTTTCTAGGAAGCCGCTATGGCAAAACTGGCAGCGTCAGAAGCAGCTACATTTTGCTCCCATCAGTGCGTGCAGATCCTTGGAGGTATGGGCTATGTATCAGATATGCCAGCTGAAAGACACTACAGAGACGCGAGGATTACTGAGATCTACGAAGGAACTTCTGAGATTCAAAGACTGGTCATTGCAGGCAATCTAATTAAAGAATATGCGCTTAATTAAAAACTTACTTCTTTGATATCCATTTTTTATACTTTTGTATGGAAATTAGAGATTATTTAGTAAGGTAATGGTGCATAACATTGTTCTTCACTTCCAGTATATATGTATAGCATTAATGTTGAGGTTCCATGTGGAGATAGTCAAATGGTATGCTATTGCAGTATTGTTTTCGTAGTATTGAAAGAAACAATGTGTTAACATCTGTCTTTCAAATGTTAGTACTTTTTTTTATAGGTAACACCGCTGAAGATGCAAGATAAAAAAACAAAGAAAACTTGTTTTCTCTGTAAGGTTCTGCAGGAGGCTTTTGTATTTTTGTAAGACAAACATTCAATGAAAATCTTACTATAGTTAGAATCGTTTGAAAATTATGTCGAGAATCATCTTTACTAGTAGCAAGGTTGAGTAAATTCACTTTCTAGTAAGAAATTCAAAAGTAAAAAAATCTCGCTCAAACTCAGCATTGAAAAGAAGTCTTAACTCATTTTACCGTTTACTCAGTAATTATTAACATATATATAATTGCAGAACAAGTAAATATATACTACAGAACAGTGCATTCATGTTGACTCTTTCGTTCGAAATATTAATAAAATAACTAGTATGGAAAGAAATATATTTGTACTGGCTACTACCCAACGAAAATGTGTCGAAATATTTTTATATATGAACATGGATAGTTTGTACATATTTTATACATGAATAGTTGGCTGTATAGCTGTATATTGCTCACTTCCAGAAAATTTGAGTATATAAACTCGGTAATGAAAGGAGGAAAGGAAGCAAGTTAATATGAATAGAGTAATAATGCGAGAGTCGTGGAAAAAAACTACTAGTATTAACCCTTTACGAATGGTTATCTAATTTTCTACAAAGAAGGAAAAAAATGACACCGTAAAAGCCATCTGACCATATGATTGATTATTGAATGCCTAATTTGCAAATTAAATACAAATTAGGCTTATAAACCACACTAATCCTCTCCGTCATTGTTGTGTTTATATACCACACCTGTCCTCAACGGAACGATTGATTGCCACACCTGTCGAAAGGATTGACGGTCTTCGTTTTTTTTATTTTATTTTATTTATTTATTTATTTGAAAGATAGTGAATAATTTGAAGGGAAATGAAGAACATCAAAACTTTACAAAATGAGCTCAATAGTGTTTGTAAACTGAATTAATATTTGTTTTCCTGACTTTTCGTATAGTGTGGAGAGCTAAGTATCCAACAATTTCAAAGTCATAAACTGCATACCTACATTTGTGAGCCATAAGAAAGGATATGGAAATAGTTGTGTAAAACCTCGCAGCGAAAAAACAAACATGGGAAATATCGCACTTCGAGTGTGAGTCCACATCAGTTTTAATAGAAAAAAAAAATAATAAACGTTAATTCATTTCACGCGGATATCGTTGAAAGTGTGTATATTGCCAAATTGTGCTATGTATTCGTTTGATCACGAGTTACGTGGCAGAATCAGAAGCAAACAGTATTTGTTCTTTTGGCAGCAAGCGTAGAGTTTGTAGAAATTGAACAGTGGTAGGAAACGTAGTAACGTTCTTTAACTCTTGCTTACTTAACCGTAGGCTCAGTGGTAGAGTGCCTGCCTCTGGTGCATGGGGTCCCTGGTTCAATTCGCGGCCAAGTAAGTTTGTGGTGGACAACATCGTGTCCGTGGGTTTTCTCAAGGTACTTCGGTTTTCTCCCACTTGCTCATTCCACCGATTCTTCCATCATCGTTCACTTGCATTAATCATCGTCTCCCTTAACCTAAAGGGCATAATCGTGGGACGTTAAACTAAAAGATTTAAAATAATTTCATTTCATTTTTTCCCCTTCTTTAAGCTTTTTCGGGGATTTTATATTGATAGTCAATTCTATACTTTATAGGAATTGATACTAAATGACTCTTAATAATTTAAGGATAATATACAATTTATGACGAGATATCATCAACAGTGTGTTTCTGGAGAATTCAAAATTCATTTTGAATGGAATTTAACTCCAGTTAATTTTCTGGAAAATGAGGTAGCTCACGGGAAATCTCAGAAAATGCTTTCGTACTCGCTTTGGTCATTAAGTATTATATATTATTCTTTGGAACAGATATTTATATAGAAGAATGCTATACACTTTATGGTAAGATCACTTCTAATTACCGCAAATATTATAAGAAGTTAAGTCATGCGTGTGACTACATGAGGTAATTAAAAGCAGGCATGCCAGTTATCCCTAAAATTAAAGTACAAACAAGTTATCTTTCAAACCTGATCCATATGTTGATCTAATCAGGTTGATTTTGTCCATCCATATTTTGTAGAGTTGGGCTTTGTGACGTAATACCTCGTGGCAAAATAATCTTTCATTTATAGGGGAAGAATCTTGCTGCAAATCGTTTTACTATTTACTGTACACCACTTTGTATTGTTGTGTTATTCATCACGATTAATTATGCCAAATGGCTAACAAACAAAATTGTTTGTAGTTGTTTACTTTATCTTACACACTCGCAAGTTGAGATTGATATCTTTTCTATAAGTTTGTTTTGTTCATAATGAATAGAAGTTTTTTCAGTACATATTTTTATAATATAAGCAAAACTGTGACTTTCTCATGTGAAACTGTACTACAATTACCCTTTACATTTCGAATTTTAAATAGGAGAAATTATATAAGAAAACATCAATTTTTGATATGCTCATTATTTCGGGTGCTTGTTTTACAGTTAACGTCTCTTTCCTCAGCAACAATACCACGTAAGTTGTCACTAGGAGCTCGAACCCGGATGTTCTGGTTAGAACTAAAGGGAGGAACACTAACTATCTAGTTACTTTCAAACCCTATGAATACCACTTGTGTGTATGTAACGTGTTTAAGTATAGTACAATTCATTTCAACTGACCTTTTACTTCTTGGTCACCAGGGACGCACCCAGGAATTTATTTCGTGGAGTGCGTGGGTTTCCTCCGGGTTCTCCCGTTTCTTCCCATTATTCATTTCACCATTGCATTCTTTTGTCATCACCGTCTCCTTAAGTCTAGTCGGCATAATCGTGGGATGTGAAACTGAAAGATTTTATTTCATTTTCATTTCGTGGAGAACGGAGTCCAAATTTAATATGAGGATAATTTACATTAAAATTTGTGAAATTAGACTAAACTAACAGAAAAGTCGGGATTTTGAGGTGACCAGGACTACTAGGACCCCCGTGCGTACGTCCGTATTGGCCACCAAGCCAAAAAACCAAAGGAGTTCATTCAGGACTTATATTATTTTTAATATAGTCGAGTGATATTTTCTTTTATTATATATATAAAACTACTGTACTATAGTATCAAATTACAATAGCACACAAGAATATTTATTTTTTAAGTGTTACAGGCTGTAAAATTCCAAAGAATATTGGATGAACATTAGAGATTCCGCATAGAGACTCCACTACCTTACAGTGAATATAGTTATTTCATTTGTAAAAGATGCTCAATGCTCTCTGAATTCAGAGACTCTGATAGTGCTCAAATGAGAACAATCAAGAAGTATATTCTACTAGTAAAGTACAAACTATCGAATATAAGAAAAGTATTATTGTCATTGGACTGCAATAAGGTACCCAAGATATTAATTATGTATTTTGAAGTGAAAAACTGTTTATCGTCACGGGAATGTTCGTAGTTTCTGATTATGTTTCCACTAGTAACCAATGGAAAGTATGTGTTTGTACGTGTATCTTTACTACTAGTTATCTAAACTGTATGTAGGTATTTTGGTTATAAGAAATAAATTTGAATGTGATTACATAAAACTTTGAAGTACATACACAAGAAACAAAAATAAAATGCAGTAAAATAGATATTGACAACTGACTACTAAACATGACTGTTTGCTGCCTGGTTCTGCACGTTATCTGTTTTCAAGGTTGCTTTTGGTATTTATGTATTTACTAAATATGATTTGCTTGTGTTTATTGGTATAGGTTATAATTTCTCATATGTATGCATACATGGAGTTATCTGTGTTGTGAGAATTGTTCACTTATCAAGTAAATTCACCACGCTACGAATTCATTATAATTGGCACAAGATACCTGATGCTAATTTTCCTGACTTTTCTCTCCCATTTTGGAGTATTTTACTTTACCCATCGCCAATCTGGCATTGAAAAGCAAATGTTTGTAAATTTGTGTTTCTATGGATTCTACATTAGCCCAAATACATATTTTGTTTTTATTTTTATATCTTCCTAACTAGCATTCGTTTATTCTGCATGTTTTTAGTCATAGAGGACGATGATATTAATAATATATCTGACGTACATAATCAAGAGCTCCTTTGTAGCTTCTGGCTACAGTGCACGCTTTTGTTACACCTGATTTTAAGTTAAAACTCGACAAATTGTTGAAATTGCACTTTAATAGTATGTGCCGTCGTTCGCGATATTGATGATCGCTTAATTTTAAAGTTACAAATCACATGACAAGTGTTGGACTGGTAATAATATGCGTACTTTTCAGTTGTTCATACGAATAATGGAGACTTAAAATAAAAAATGTAGTCCTACTACTACTAAGCTATTCTCTAAGTACATATGTCAGAATATAGTAAAAATAGTAGTTTATAAGCACGATTTTCTTTATTTTTTGAGACCTTTTTGTTCACAATTTTCGTTGTTTATTCTAAAATATTATAAAATTTATTCATGTAGTTTTCTTAGCGACAAAATGGGAAAGTAAAATTCTCCTTAGCTTTTTAGTATTCGTATTGATTTTTTGTTAATATTTTGTGTGTTTAAAATTCGTCGTTGACGCTTCCTAACCAAAATCCCATACTATAACATTTTCAGGCTTGTGCCAATTTAGCAAACAATAGTTATAAAACAAGTAATAAGTGGTTACTCTGATACTGTTGTTTGCTAGTAATATATCCATATCCTCTATAATGTGAGCTAATATTTTGCAATGCTGAAACGTTGGTTGCTCAAGGATAGATGACCCAATGTATTTTGGATAATTTTATGGCAATGAAAATGTTGACATCATATCATATATGTAAATTTTATATTGCATTAGTATGGTAAGCATGTGAGAGAGTTTTTGTAAAGTAAAGCTGAAATTTGAATCCATTTTATAGTCTTGTGAAGTAGTCTTAATTTTTGACTCAAAGCCTACTTACTCACTTGCTACGACGCTTTTGCCTTTTGCTTTGTTGTTACTCTTATTTCGAAGTATTACATGAAATTACGAAGTCTATGTTTCAAAGTATTACATGAAATTACAAAGTCTACGTTTCAAAGTATTACATGAAATTACGAAGTCTACGTTTCAAAGTATTACATGAAATTACGAAGTCTACGTTTCAAAGTATTACATGAAATTACCCGGATAATATTTCTTACTATTTCTTTTCGTAACATTATGTTCATGTTTTGTACTTGTTACTGTTTTTTGATAGATTTCCTTTATATTGTGTGTATGTTATTTGCTCCCTTGTTATTAACTGTAGACTGAAAATAAAATCCGTGCTAAGTGCCAAAAATGGAAAAGTTCGGATTAATGTCAAGATGTAGCCTATGCCCCTAACACTGCTCACTGAACAACGGGCTATCTAGTATTCACTGTGGAAGTAGTTCAAATAATCGCCAGAAAAATGCGCGTGGGTATATGTCCCAGCAGTGTTGCCACAGTCGTCGCTCTAGAGTGGGCTGAAAAATAGTACCAAGTTGAAACAAAAAGGGCTGAATTTATTATTTTAAGCCAGTGAAATGCATTGCTTTATAACACGAAACTAAAAGAGGTAAAGTTCTAGACCTCCCCCCCCCCCCTCTTCCAAGAGTCCAAATCAAGAAAAGTGCTAATTTTAAAATTTACTTATTAAAAACACCCAAATAGGAGGACCCCGAACAATCGTGGAAGTAGATGAAACTTTTCTCGCACGTAGGAACTATAACAGAGGCCGTAAATTCAGAGGGAAAACAGTTACGATATTCGGTATGTATTGTAAGGAAACCAAACGCGCCTCTATTTCAAAGTGACCAAAAAACCAAAACGGTATTATGATCATATATGAAAAATATATAAAACAAGGAACAAATCAATCATCTCTGTGTATAAACAGTTATAAAATATTAAAATGTAAATTATTGCAGCTTATTCTCGCGAATTTCACGACCGAAGGAGCACAATAGACACACAAAGTTTGTAGCGTTATGCGATGCAACGTCACAGAATGATTGCTCAACAGCATTTTTTAAGAGTCCAAGACACAAGTAACGTGAAATGTATGAAAAGTTTTACTGACACTTTTGAAAATGTGACATATATGTTAAATGGTGCTGAATTTGGTAGAATTGTACCAACTTTTCACAAAAGGGGCTGAAAGTACCAGCGTGGTACCAACGGGCCGATGAATGACAAAAAGGGCTGAATTTGGTACAATTGTACCAAGTGTGGCAACAGTGTGTCCCAGTAGTTCTGAAGTAATATCTGGATTTTTTACTTAACATTTTCATTTTGGCGCTGAGCACGAACTTTATAGTCAGCCTACAACTCATTGAGAAGTATTGTAGAAAGTATTGGCACTGTTAAGGTAAAACATTTTGTTATTGATAATTTTAAAATACTGGAAATTTAATAATGTAAAACTTCTGTATAATTTTGTATAATTTTTACTCTCAGCAAGTGTAATTACTTTTGTATTATGGTAAGCTTTATGTTTATGAATGAAATTTGAAGAAAGCAATATTAAAACCCCTTATTTGCAATAAGCTTCATTAATTCTAACATGTAGTAAATATATACTATTTTGCAAAAGAACTCAAGTGTCTTTTTTATGTAAATCAAAGAAATAAATCGTATTTAGCTGTTAAACTATAAGTAGATTATTTCCAACTTATTTTTATACCAGATTCTCTACACAGGACTTACACTATGTTTCTGGAAAGTACTTTTTTTGAAATAGTTCGAGGTTACTTCCAGAGTAATTACTCTTATTGTCTCCTTTGCAATAAGAAACTTATATATATATATATAGGGTGCGGCAGAACCGACTAAGCAGTTTCTATCGATTACCGCGAGAGCTGTGGTGGGGGTAGACAGTTGCACGTGGTCTGCCTTTGTTCAGTCGTTGACCCCATTTCAATAGCTAATATGGTCTAGACCGGTGCACATCATGGTTTTGCCGTTCGCGCTTATTATGAAAACAACAGATCTGTGATCACTACACAACGAGCTTTTCGACGACAGTTCAATATTCCACGCAACAATGCCGTTCCTAATGCAAACACAATTCGGTCCTGGGTTCGGCAGTTGGAGGAAACTGGTAGCACACTAAGAATAATCACATGGCCAACGCAGATCCATCAGAACGACAGAAAATGTGCAGCGGGTGAGAACAGTAGTTCAACAATCGCCCCAACGTTCTGTTGCATTGGCCATTTCAGACCGCAGTCACCAGATTTGAGCATTTGTGACTACTTTCTTTGGGGATATCTGAAGAAAAAGGTTTTCAAAAGCCGCCCTCACACCCTACTAGTGGCGTAGGGAAGGGGTGGCCCGGAGGGGCCGCCCCCCCAAAGAGGTCCAACAATGAACTTTGGTGCTTTGATGTTTGTAATTTTTATATATTTTTTGTTTGTAATTTTTCCATATGCACCTATAACAGCACTTGCCCCTCCCCAAACACACATCCTGGCTACGCTACTGCATCCTACCAGAGTTAAAACAGCGGATTATTGACGAAGTGAATGCCATACCCCGCGATATGTGTGCAAGAGCTGCTCGAAATTTCAGGGATCGTCTACAACAATGTATTGATGCTAACGGCCGTCATCTTGAGGACATTATTTTCAAAATTAAATGAGTGTAAAATGGTATATTGTACTAATTTAGAAAATAAAAACATTTTTTCTCTATATGTCCAGATTTACTTTTTATTGCTCCTTAAAACTGCTTAGTTGGTTCTGCCGCACCCTGTATATATATATATTTGGTCTAGGAATTAATTCGTGCGGGTGGACAAGAGATGGCGCAACGAACGGAGCGTCCCACAGTTCCGTGTATCCACACATGTGTTGCAAACCCCTGTCATCGCGTATCGTTCGTAGTATAGGGCAGTGGATTAAAGCGTCAACAACACCAGTTTGTAGTTAAGTGAACATGGCGCAATTTGTGCCTGATAAAGTGTTTTTGCGGGGTGTCCTGCTGCATTACTTTAACATGCAGAAAAGTGCGGCTGAAAGTCATCGTATTTTGGTGGAAGTGTATGGTGACCATGCTCTAGCTGAGCGAACGTGTCAGAAGTGGTTTGCACGTTTTAGAAGTGGTGATTTCGGCTTGGCAGACCAAGAGCGAGCTGGACAGCCAAAAAAATTTCAAGACGAAGAATTGACAGCATTGCTCGAGCAGGATTCGTGTCAAACGCAGGAACAACTTGCAGCAGCATTAGGCGTTGATCAAACAACAGTCTCCAAACGCTTGAAAGCCATGGGAATGATTCAAAAGATGTCACATTGGGTTCCACATGAATTGAAAGACAGAGACGTTGAAAGACGAAAAACCATTTGCGAATTGCTGCTTCAACGACAGAGCAGAAAGGGGTTTCTGCATCGAATTATTACGGGTGATGAGAAGTGGATCCATTACGAGAATCCTAAACGAAAAAAGGCCTGGGTGAAACCAGGTGAACCAGGTCCATCACAACCAAAACGAGATATTCACTGTGCAAAGGTTATGCTGTGCATATGGTGGGATATGAAAGGTGTGGTGTACTATGAGCTGCTGCAACCGGGTGAAACTATGAATGGAGAACGTTATCGACGACAATTAATGCGTTTGAAGCAAGCTCTGGCCAGAACACAACCAGAATGGGAGAACAGACATGATAAACTTATTGTTCAACATGATAACGCTCGCCCACATGTCGCAAAACCTATTTAGAAAATGTCGGATGGGAAGTTTTACCCCACCCGCCGTATTCACCAGACGTTGCTCCTTCGGACTACTACTTGTTCGATTGCATGAACAACGATTTGATTGGACAGCGGTTTACTTCTTCAGAAGATATCGAAACATGGGTCTCTGACTGGATCGCTTCCAAGGATGAGGACTTCTTTCGCCACGGAATCCGTACATTGCCTGACAGATGGGCGAAAGTGGTGGCTAGCGATGAACAATATTTTTCTTAAGGTATTTATGTATTTTGTGTTTGTACTACAGCTTCAATGTGTGCGTACCAACCGCACGAATTAATTCCTAGACCATATATATATATATATATATGTCTATCCTTTATATTCAAACACCCTAAAATGAGGAAGTTATCACTGTTATAATGAGAAATGGTTTCGGGTATTCAACTCAGAAATCTCATGTCCAAAATGAAAATTATGTTCTCCATACTTATATATATATATATATATATATATATATATATATATATATAGGGTGGCGCATTTTAATTTTTCCACGGAAATATCTCAAAAACAATTGAACATAAATGAGCCAAAAAAGAATTAATTAAGAAATACAACAGGGCAAATCGAATGGTAATGTCGAGGTGTAGCCCGGGGCCCAACTTTAAAATCTTAAATCGAAACATGGGTCGAGTGATACCTCGTTCGATAGATATTTAAAAACTAAAAAGCGTTAAAGCAAAAGATTTTTCATATCGGTCACCGTATTCAAAATGGCCGCCAAGATATGTTGCCTCTATCACATAAAAGTCCCATACCACTAATATGAATACGGTTGAACATTAAAAAAAAAAAAAAAAAAAAACTCAAGCAGCAAATGTCATGGGACAAATCGAATGGGTTGTCGCAGCTGCTGTTCATGGGGGCCCAGGGTCCAACAGTAGTACTCCCCGGCGTATATTGCGTCGAGTCAGCAAAAATTTTTGTGACGTCATAGGTCAAAGGTCAATGACCTTTGCCCGGGGTCAATGACCTAGGGGTACCTAGGACCACCCCCTCTAAATTTTGGCAGGGGTACCTTGGCCCACCCCCTAAATTTTGGCAGGGGTACATAGGACCACCCCCCTTAAATTTTGGAAATTGCCAAATCTAAAAATTTGGTATGGTAGCCTAGGACCATAGTATGTACCCCTATTAGTATTGGGTGTCTATGTCGTTCCCTTTCATGGGTAAAAAATTGCCAAAAAGTCAAATTTCGGGGTTTTTTGACCTAATTTATCCCCTTGGATGAGGTATTATTACCCTATATAGTTATATGGGCGTATACAGGGGTCCATTACCTTTCATAAGACATGGGTATATTAATGCACCCCTTGAAAAATTTGGGAGGGGTACCTTGGCAAACCCCTTCAATTTTGGAAATTGCCCAATTTAAACATTGGGTATTATAGTACAGGACCCTAATATGTATTATGATAAATTTGGGTGGTCCACCTTGTTTCCTTCTAGGGGTACAAAATTGCCAAAAATATAAACGTAAGCAATACGTTGTACCACGTGTTTGGTTTTCGACCTAATTTATCTCCTTGGATGAGGTCCTATTACCTTATATAGTTATATGGTCATGTATAGGGGTCCATTATCTATCATAAGACATGGGTACATTGGTGCACCCCTTGAAAAATTTGGGAAAAGTACCTTGGCCCACCCCTTAAATTTTGGAAATTGCCAAATCTAAAAATTTGGTGTGGTAGCCTAGGACCATAGTATGTACCTCTATCAGTATTGGGTGTCTATGTCGTTCCCTTTCATGGGTAAAAAATTGCCAAAAATTCAAATTTCGGGGGTTTTTGACGTAATTTATCCCCTTTGATGAGGTGTTATTACCCTATATAGTTATATGAGCGTATACAGGAGTCTATTATCTTTCATAAGATATGGGTACATTGGTGCACCCCTTTAAAAATTTGGGAGGGGTACCTTGGCCCACCCCTTAAATTTTGGAAATTGCCCAATTTAAACATTTGGTATTATAGTACAGGACCCTAATATGTATTATGATAAATTTGGATGGTCCACCTCGTTCCCTTTTAGGGGGTACAAAATTGCCAAAATATAAACGTAAGCAATACGTAGTACCACGTGTTTGGATTTTGGTCGATTTTATCCCCGTTGATGAGGTCCTATTACCTTATATGGTTATATGGGCGTATACAGGTGTCCATTACCTTTCATAAGACATGGGTACATTAATGCACCCCTTGAAAAATTTGGGAGGGGTACCTTGGCCCACCCCTTAAATTTTGGAAATTGACCAATTTAAACATTGGGTATTATAGTATAGGACCCTAATATGTATTATGATAAATTTGGATGGTCCACCTCGTTCCCTTTTAGGGGTATAAAATTGTCAAAAATATAAACGTAAGCAATACGTTGTACCACGTGTTTGTTCTTTTGGCCCATTTATCCCCTTGGATGAGGTCCTACTACATTATATAGTTATATGGTTATGTATAGGGGTCTATTTCCTATCATAAGACATGGGTATATTGGTGCACCCCTTGAAAAATTTGGGAGGGGTACCTTGGCCCACCCCTTCAATTTTAGAAATTGCCCATTTTACACATTTGGTATAATAGTATAGGACCCTAATATATATTACTATAAATTTGGGTGGTCCACCTCGTTCCCTTTTAGGGGTACCAAATTGCCAAAATTTTAGTACAACCACGTGTTTGGACTTTTGACCTAATTTATCGCCTTTGATGAGGTGTTATTATCCTATATGGTTATATGGGCGTATACAGGGTTCATTACCTTTCATAAAACATGGGTATATTAATGCACCCCGGGAGAGGTACCTTGGCCCACCCCTTAAATTTTGGAAATTGCCCAATTTAAACATTTGGTATAATAGTATAGGACCCTAATATATATTACTATAAACTCGTTCCCGTTTAGGGGTACAAAATTGCCAAAATATAAACGTAAGCAATACGTTGTACCACGTGTTTCGTTTTTTTTTACCTAATTTATTCCATTGGATGAAGTTCTATTACCTTATATCGTTATATGGTCACGTATGGGGATTCATTTCCTATCATAAGACATAGGTACATTTGTGCACCCTGGAGGGGTACTTTGGCCCACCCCTTTAATTTTGGAAATTGCCCCTTTTACATGTTTGGTATTATAGTATAGGACCCTAATATAGATTAGTATAAATTTGGATGATTCACCTCGTTTTCTTTCATGGGTACGAAATTGCCAAATTTTAGTACAACCACGTGTTTGGTTTTGGCTCAATTTATCCCCTTGGATGAGGTCCTATTACCTTATATGGTTATATGGCCATGTATGTATTGGTCCATTTCCTATTATAAGACATGTGTACATTGATGCACCCGAGGGAGGGGATTCGGTATCATAGTACATGCCTCAACATGTATCATGATAAATTTGGATGGTCCATCTTGTTCCCTTTCATGGGTAAAAAATTGCTAAAATATAAACATAAGCAATATGTTGTACCATGTGTTTGGTTTCTGGCCCAATTTTTCCCCTTTGATGATGTTCTATTACGTTATATGGTTATATGGACATGTATATGGGTTCATTTCCTATCATAAGACATGGGTACATTGACGCATACTTTAAAAATTTGGGAGGGGTATCTTGGCTCATCCACTCGGTTTTAGAAATTGTTTAATATAAGCATTTGGTATCATAGTACAGGACCTCAATATGTACCACTATAAATTTGGATGGTCCACATCGTTCCCTTTCATGGGTAAAGAACTACCAAAAATCAAATTTTGGAGGTTATTGACCCCGTCTTATAAGGTTTTAACGCGTTATATGGATATGTACAGAGGTTTATTACCTTCATATGTTTATGTTCCCTTTTAAATTTGGGAATTATCAAATAACAAAATTCGGTAAACGTTTTCTAGGACCCATTGGTGTCCCTCTTATGGCCAAATATTCAAAATTTAAAGGTTATTGACCGGCTTTATTATTGAATAAGTACAGGATTTATTACTTTTTTCATAAGACACAGGTGTGTTTGTGTACCAATCTTAAATTTTGGGAGGGGGTACATTTCTTATTGTCATATCAATAATTGGTAATTGTTCTTAGAATTGGGTGGTATCTCTTTCTTTGGGTAAATCATTGTCAAATATGAGTATGATCACGTGATCAGTTATTGACCTATGATGGGATTAGGAGCCCAGGACATTGGTACATTTAAACTTTATAGGATAATTTGAGAATGCGTCATTGGTATTGATTATTACAGCCAAATATAAACGTAAGCAATACGATGTACCACGTGATTGACCTTGATGAGGTAGTGTACAGGGATACATAGCTAACCTTATTGAATCTTATGACTCATAGTCTTAAGGAAATACATGCTACAACACTGGCAAAGTTATTGTTGATGCAATTTGATTGGTGGATCACTATCTTTCGTGCAATCTGATTGGCTGATCACTATCTTTCGGGCAATCTGATTGGTTGCTGATGTTCAAATCTTTGCTGCATTCAGTTTTAAGTTTTGTTTAACATTTAAAAATCTTGGTTTCGTTCAACATTTTGCACTCACTGATAAATATGATCAAAACCGTTTATTTGTTAATCGAATAGTTAAAAACCGGATAAAGTTTGACGGTTAACCGTGAAACGTAAAATTTTTTTGTTTGAAAGTTTTTGTTTGAAAACTCTTGTTTCAAATTTGTTTGAATTTTTTGAAAACCGTTTATTTGTTAATCGAATAGTTAAAAACCGGATAAAGTTTGACGGTTAACCGTGAAACGTAAAATTTTTAGTTTGAATTTTTTGTTTGAAACTTTGCTTGAAAATTTTTGCTTTCAAATTTTTGTTTGAATTTTTTGTTTCAGAATTTTGTTTGAAATTTCTTTGACAACTTTTGTTTCAAAATTTTTTGTTTAAAAATTTTTCGTTTGAAATTTAAAAAAATTTTTGTATCAAAATTTTGTTTAAAATTTTTGTTTGAAATTTTTCGTTTCCAAATTTTTTGTTTGAAATTTTTTGTTTCAAAATTTTGTTTGAATTTTTTTGTTTAAAATTTTTTGTTGAAATTTTTTGTTTGAATTTTTTCGTTTCCAAGTTTTTCCGTTTCAAAAATTTTTTTTCAAAATTTTGTTTCAAAGATTTTTGTTCGAAATATTTGTTTGTAAACTTTTTTGTTTGAAATTATTGTTTGGAAAATTTTGGTTTGACATCTTTTAAGTTTGTGCACTCATTAGTAAAGAACCGGAACTGTTTAGAACTAAAACCTCTGGCAACATTGTGGTGCACGTCAGAACATGATAATGCAACGACATCGGTTTTGCATCATCGTTCGAGTTAGTATTCATGATAACATCATCATGGCTACTTGTCTGCAGTTTCTAAATACGCGTGATGTGATGAAATCATTTACCAAGATTACTGATTTACAACAGAATGTACCTTATAGAATCTTAGCTAGCCAAAAAATCCCTACAAAGTTTGGATTAAGAATCGTAGTGAAGCTTGAAAATGATAAGAATATAATTTTACCAGCAAGATATTTACCCATGGAGGCATCAAAACAAGAAGAACTGCTGCGTTTCTTAAATACTGGATCTGTATCTTTATGTTATAAAGGATTCTTGGGTCGAAGTCATCAATTTGAATTTAGTACACAGCCAGATTCGTCAGCAAATCATGAATCAGCACATTAGACGTAGTTGTATGAATTTGGTTGGTCGGCATGACGTCAGTAACTGTGATGAAATCATGAATTCAAACGTCAGCACATTCGACATCAGCAATAACTATAAACCAGCAAATACAGTGTCATCCCACGAAATCATTTGAGCAAGTGCTTTTCAGGAAGAAAGATGTGTACTTCTAACGATAAAGAGTTCATCTTCGCAAGCTATTATCCAATAAACAAAACATGTGATGATTGGTATCAGTGCTAGAACATTTGAACCAGTGATTCGATTGGGCAAAGCAGAACAATTTGGTGTACAACTGACCTGTGAAGAATGGCACGAATCGACCAAATGAATGATGAGCTAAATGTGACCATAGTCAAATCATTAGGCTCAAATCATGAAGTGGTCCTCGAAGAGAAGATGGTGCTGATACGTAAAAAGAGTACATTCCAAGTCCCTCGCAACATGGTGTATCTAACACAAACGGAATGGAACAAATTTATCAACGTATTTCAGTGTGTGAAACATGCAGTGGAAGTGTGTAACAAAACAAGTATATTCCTGAAAAAGTACTATTTTGAAAAATGTGTTATGCATATTGTACAACATGTATCTAGATATTGTGATGGTTGTTCGTGGGTGCATACCTGTATTGATAAACAGTTTATTTGTGATCAAATGGACATTGAGTTTCCACCAATTGATATTGCAATAGACCTTAAAAGACTTCAATTGGAATTAAAATTATATGCTAAAGACAAACTAGTGCACGAAGTTCAAAATACATTGTATCGACAATATCCAGAACCACTATCTGGTATGGATGTATGTGGAGTGTAATAAAATGATCCATTTCAATGAAGTGTTTTTTTTTTCATTTCAAGTACAACCCCATGTTCTGACGTGTACTATTGCACCACAATGTTGCCAGAGGATTTAGTTCTAACAGTTCCGGTTCTTTAAAAATTCGAAACAAAAAAAATTTTAAACAAAAAAATTTGGAAACGAAAAATTTCAAACGAAAAAATTTTAAACAAAAAATTTTCAAACAAAATTTTGCAACAAAAAAATTTCAAACAAAAAAATTTCAAACAAAAACTTTCAAACAAAAAATTTGAAACAAAATTTGGAAACGAAAAATTTTTTCAAACAAAAATCTTGAAACAGGATGAGCCAAGATACCCCTCCCAAATTTTTAAAGTATGCGTCAATGTACCCATGTCTTATAATAGGAAATGGACCAATACATACATGGCCATATAACCATATAAGGTAATAGGACCTCATCCAAGGGGATAAATTGAGCCAAAACCAAACACGTGGTTGTACTAAAATTTGGCAATTTCGTACCCATGAAAGGAAACGAGGTGAATCATCCAAATTTATACTAATCTATATTAGGGTCCTATACTATAATACCAAACATGTAAAAGGGGCAATTTCCAAAATTAAAGGGGTGGGCCAAAGTACCCCTCCAGGGTGCACAAATGTACCTATGTCTTATGATAGGAAATGAATCCCCATACGTGACCATATAACGATATAAGGTAATAGGACTTCATCCAATGGAATAAATTAGGTAAAAAAAAAAACGAAACACGTGGTACAACGTATTGCTTACGTTTATATTTTGGCAATTTTGTACCCCTAAACGGGAACGAGTTTATAGTAATATATATTAGGGTCCTATACTATTATACCAAATGTTTAAATTGGGCAATTTCCAAAATTTAAGGGGTGGGCCAAGGTACCTCTCCCGGGGTGCATTAATATACCCATGTTTTATGAAAGGTAATGAACCCTGTATACGCCCATATAACCATATAGGATAATAACACCTCATCAAAGGCGATAAATTAGGTCAAAAGTCCAAACACGTGGTTGTACTAAAATTTTGGCAATTTGGTACCCCTAAAAGGGAACGAGGTGGACCACCCAAATTTATAGTAATATATATTAGGGTCCTATACTATTATACCAAATGTGTAAAATGGGCAATTTCTAAAATTGAAGGGGTGGGCCAAGGTACCCCTCCCAAATTTTTCAAGGGGTGCACCAATATACCCATGTCTTATGATAGGAAATAGACCCCTATACATAACCATATAACTATATAATGTAGTAGGACCTCATCCAAGGGGATAAATGGGCCAAAAGAACAAACACGTGGTACAACGTATTGCTTACGTTTATATTTTTGACAATTTTATACCCCTAAAAGGGAACGAGGTGGACCATCCAAATTTATCATAATACATATTAGGGTCCTATACTATAATACCCAATGTTTAAATTGGTCAATTTCCAAAATTTAAGGGGTGGGCCAAGGTACCCCTCCCAAATTTTTCAAGGGGTGCATTAATGTACCCATGTCTTATGAAAGGTAATGGACACCTGTATACGCCCATATAACCATATAAGGTAATAGGACCTCATCAACGGGGATAAAATCGACCAAAATCCAAACACGTGGTACTACGTATTGCTTACGTTTATATTTTGGCAATTTTGTACCCCCTAAAAGGGAACGCGGTGGACCATCCAAATTTATCATAATACATATTAGGGTCCTGTACTATAATACCAAATGTTTAAATTGGGCAATTTCCAAAATTTAAGGGGTGGGCCAAGGTACCCCTCCCAAATTTTTAAAGGGGTGCACCAATGTACCCATATCTTATGAAAGATAATAGACTCCTGTATACGCTCATATAACTATATAGGGTAATAACACCTCATCAAAGGGGATAAATTACGTCAAAAACCCCCGAAATTTGAATTTTTGGCAATTTTTTACCCATGAAAGGGAACGACATAGACACCCAATACTGATAGAGGTACATACTATGGTCCTAGGCTACCACACCAAATTTTTAGATTTGGCAATTTCCAAAATTTAAGGGGTGGGCCAAGGTACTTTTCCCAAATTTTTCAAGGGGTGCACCAATGTACCCATGTCTTATGATAGATAATGGACCCCTATACATGACCATATAACTATATAAGGTAATAGGACCTCATCCAAGGAGATAAATTAGGTCGAAAACCAAACACGTGGTACAACGTATTGCTTACGTTTATATTTTTGGCAATTTTGTACCCCTAGAAGGAAACAAGGTGGACCACCCAAATTTATCATAATACATATTAGGGTCCTGTACTATAATACCCAATGTTTAAATTGGGCAATTTCCAAAATTGAAGGGGTGGGCCAAGGTACCCCTCCCAAATTTTTCAAGGGGTGCATTAATATACCCATGTCTTATGAAAGGTAATGGACCCCTGTATACGCCCATATAACTATATAGGGTAATAATACCTCATCCAAGGGGATAAATTAGGTCAAAAAACCCCGAAATTTGACTTTTTGGCAATTTTTTACCCATGAAAGGGAACGACATAGACACCCAATACTAATAGGGGTACATACTATGGTCCTAGGCTACCATACCAAATTTTTAGATTTGGCAATTTCCAAAATTTAAGGGGGGTGGTCCTATGTACCCCTGCCAAAATTTAGGGGGTGGGCCAAGGTACCCCTGCCAAAATTTAGAGGGAGTGGTCCTAGGTACCCCTAGGTCATTGACCCCGGGCCAAGGTCATTGACCTTTGACCTATGACGTCACAAAAATTTTTGCTGACTCGACGCAATATACGCCGGGGAGTACTACTTCCAACTTTAAAATTTGAAATAGAAACATGGGGCGAATGATAAATTGTTTGTTAGATCTCTTAATACTAAAAAGCGTTGAAGCAAAAGATTTTTCATATCGACCACGGTATTCGAAATGGCCGCCAAGGCATGTTGCCTGTATCACACAAAACGTCCAGTACCACTAATACGAAAACGGTTGAACACAGATGAACAGAACAAAAACTCGAATAGAAAATGCCATAGAGAACATCGAATGGTATTGTTGCTATGCCTCTCAGGGCCACCCTTCATGAGGGCCCAACTTCAAAATTGAAATCGAAACATGGGGAAAGTGATACGCCTTTCGATATATCTTTAAAAACTAAAGTGCGCTTTTACAAAAGATTGTTTATATGGGTCACCGTTTGCAAAATGACCACCAAGACACGGTACCTGTATCAGATAAAACATTCAATATTATTAACATGAAAACGGTTAAAGATAAATGAACAGAACAAAACTTCGAATAGGAAATCACAGAGGGTATTTATCATTCCACGGCTCGAGAATGTTGCAACAGAGGAAAAGATGAGAGTGAAAGTGATGTAATGGAAAAGGAGAAAATCTAATTCCTAGAAAATTATCGCTCCAACCTCCCCTTGTGAGTAAGTGAAGCGGGAAGGAACGGTAAAATTGCAAATGAGAACCTTAGTTCTTGCAAATTGTATCTATGTAACAAAATTATCTGAAATGTGTTTTTATAAGAGAGAAATACCTATGTGAAGGAAAAAGAAGGTAAAGTTCTTGCTAAATCGTACCTTCCATTTTGATTGCAGGCAATGATTTGATGTAAAATGGATCAACTGCAATGTAAACAATTTGCCAAAATATGCCATTTAGAACAATGTGTACAAACGTTGGATTTGCTTAACAGTCGTCTGCACAATACTGGTTCCTTTCTTCTCCTTCTGTCTCCTTGCATGTGATAGAAATGAGCTTCACTGAGATGTTGTCCATAGTTACATTCCGAATAACTTTCAGCGGTAATTTCAGTTGTGATCCTCAGTAACGAGACGGTTCATACTGATGCAGATGCCTCCCAGACATCTTGCACGCACAGCATTAAATTATCAAGGGCGGGCAAATTGTTTGCAAGTTCGAAAAATATATTATTAAAACCTTTACTTCTCATTTGAGTTAATTCTTTCTTCCCATCCAATCACACTTTGCAATATAAATGGTGTTAAACTTGAAAGCAAATTTCACATTTTTATTCATTACAGTACCAGTCACTTGTACACCGAAGTGTTTCAGACAAACCATACCTATTGCAAGTAAACGTGGGGTTCTCATTTCAGATTTTACCATTCATTCCCGCTTTACCCACTTAGGGAGGGAGATCGCAAAGATAATTTTCTAAGAATTAGAATTCCTCATTTGCAATATGTCACCTTTACTTTAATAATCTTTTTCCCCGTTCCATTATTCTCGAGCCATGGAATGATAAATACCCTCTTTCATTTCTTATATAAGTTTTAGTCTGTTCATTTGTCTCCAATCGTTTTCATATTAGTGGTACTGAACGTTTTATCTGATACAAGCAACATATCTTGGCAGCCATTTTTAATACTGTAACCGATATGAAAAATGTCTTATCACAACGCTTTTTAGTTTTTAAAGATCTATCTAACGAGGTATCGCTCGCTTCATGTTTTCATTTAAAATTTTAAATTTGGGCCCTGAACCCCCGTGAAGGGCGGCCCTGGGGGTCACGGCGACATCGCCAGGCGATTTTCCATGGTATTTCCTGTTTGAGTTTTTGTTTGATTAATTTATGTTCAACCGTTTTCATATTAGTGGTACCGGACTTTTATGTGATCGAGGCAACATATCTTGCCGGCCATTTTGAATACGGTGACCTATATGAAAATTATTTTGCTTTAACGCTTTTTAGTTTTTAAACATCTATCGAACGAGGTATCACTCGATTCATGTTTCCATTTAAACTTTGTATTTGAAATAGATTTGGCGCAATGGTGTATTGTTTGCCCCGCCATTCTTACAATAGAGAACAGTTCAAATTGCCAATCCCGTCATTTTACTTTCGCCCGTCATTTTGGAGCAAAAGACTTCGTCATTTCACAATAAACTTATATGCTCATGTTGCAGGTTTTTTGCCGCGGATTGTACAAAAATATAATATTATGGTAATACCAAAACTACACATTACACCAGTTCTAATTTTAAGCATACCTAATATTTACTAAGATGATTATTTGAAAAAGTTTTAAATTGTGACAATTGTCACTTCAGAGTAGGGATGACCAAATATTTCCGAAATCGGAAATTTTACTTTACGGAATTTTTCCGAATTACAGATTTTTCCGAATTCCGAATTTTTTCCTATTTTACTTTCCGGAATCCGGAAAGTAAATATGCGGAATTGCCTATCACTACTTCAGAGGAAACACACAATCTCTTAACAACAGTAAATCTGTATATTTCTGTACATTTAAAACACAAATACTACTACTACTACTACTACTACTACTACTACTACTACTACTACTACTAATAATAATAATAATAATAATAATAATAATAATAATAATAATTGCAAAAATACCAAAGGCACCCTTTTTATATTTTTTAGCCATATCATGTATGTGATAAAATTATTCTATATAAAGAAGCTTCAAGAGTGTCATAGTTGTAACTTCTGAGCAATGACACAATTTGTAACGAAACTTAAAACTGTATATTTCCGTACATAAAAAATAATAATTACAAAAATACGAAAAAAAAAAATTATTTTTCAACCATACCATGTACGTGTTAAGATGTATGTACAAAAAAAGTTTCAAAAGTTTCATAATTGTAACAAGGGCGCCAATTTCTCTAAATTTGGAAAGGGGCATTCAGACGCAGAAGGTAGAATATATATAGAATAAGGCAAATTGCGCTCAAATTATGCCAATGTTGTATACTCATAAATACAATAGGGAAGCCCACATGAGCTTTGGGGAGGGGGGGGGGAGAGCGGGCCCGCTGGGCCCTCAGAATCGGCGCTTTTGGTTGTAACTTTCGAGCAAAGGCACAATTTGTAAAAATACCCAAAAATGTCTTTGTATGTTCATTAATGTTTCACAGTGTAACCTTTTGAAGGTTACTTAGGATCTGTTGAAACAGCAAAAACTAGGCTTTCATTTGACACCTGGATGAGCCCAAATAACTTGAAAAATAAGGAAGTTATGGTAATTTTAGTCCCATGATGCTGAGTGCCGGAAATTGAAATTGAAGCAAAATTCATATTTTTGAAAAACTTCTCCCCGGCCCATTTCTCAACCATAAAAATCGAAAAAAAAAATAATTTAGCATAATTTCATTGGTATTAATGTATGAAAGAAAATTTGAAGAGAATCTGAGACATTGACGCACGGTTGTTTTAAAATTAGGTGATTTGACATGGAATGGCCGTATTTAGGGTTGCGCACGAGACAAGATTTGTGATTGTCTCGTCGCGAAAATGTGCTGTAAAAGTGATGTCTCGACTCGAAAAATATAGACCCTATATTGCACTATTGGAAGAGCCGTGTCTTGACTCGAATTTTGTCAGGAAAATCCTGTCTCGACTCGTCTCGTGTACATCCAAAACTAAAAATTCTAGAACACAATGCCTTATTCATTTCCTATCGTATTAAGTTTACCAGCCCCACACGAGAACTCGACTGTACCCCCAATAATCCGATTTGAAATGTGTTTTTGGGAAGAAATGTTATTTCTGTCCGACTGCCACTCTACATTTCTGATATATAACAGGTTCACCTCAGAAATCAGATTCATCTACCGTTATATGAGACTCATCTTCCTCCCCCTCCCCGCTCCCAGAATAATCTTTAAATCTGCCCGCCTCCCAATGTTGAAGACAACTCTACACTCCTGATTCTCCATAGCACTGTTTTTCAACTTCACAAGTATTTTGAATATCGCTTTAAAAAAATATATGGGAACGGTCTTACCCGTCCCTCCTCCAATGTTGAAGACAGATTTGCGCTGCTGCATGTGAGTTGTAATTCTTCGGGGGTGGTTGAATGGAACACACAAAGCAATGCCATTTGGTATGCCAATGGTGTGGCGTGACCCGAAAGACCACATGTCACACCGTTATTTTTGTTTAACAAGCTTAAGTGGAATAACCTTAAAAGCCAATGATAATCATATACCCGAATTTATCTTCCGTTGTTCGACCTCTTTCACACAGCGAAGAGTTGCCTGTGTTGTTCCACCGAGAAAATGGTCGTTCGATGATTCTGATGGATGTGCTATTTCCGTAGATCGTGATTCCGAAAATTGAAGAAGAGGAAGATGTCTATGCTGAAAAATCGTCGGAGCCCCAATTAATATCTTAAAGTAAATTAAATGACCTTGATAGGGATTTGCACTTTCCAAATTAAAGGTTGAAGTGCTAGTTTCTAGACTACAAGAGTGGAATCTTTTTTAGAAGAACACAAAAGTAACTACGTATTGCTTTCGCGGATGTGATCTAGTGAAGTGTTTCGACTCTCACGAAGGAAATATGAAAGTCTATGTAACGCTGATAAGAACATTTTGTGAAGCAGTACAGTATTTTTATTTTATTTCTCTTCTGTATGTTGTGTTTCACTAATTTTGTTTCGGTACATATTTTATGTGTATTTTAAGTTAATGTTTATATTTACATTTAGGTCTTTGACTTATTGTAATGCAACTATGAGGTACGTGGATGAATCTACTTCCCCTAATTGTCCATCAAACAAAAAAGACATATTCTCAGGCGCATGGGCGCCCATAGGATCTTTCCCAAGATAAACTCCTGAAAAGTAGGCAATTTTGTCACACCATCGTTCAAATTGTAGATACAATTGCATAAAACCAGTTTTTCTAAATGACAATCCAAGGGGTAAATGCCCCCTTGAGGCACTCACTGTCAGGCATTAGTAAGAATTTGTATCTGGAAGGTGTCCTCTAAAATTCCATACCGTTCCTTCAAAATTTAGACGGTCTTTACGAGCTCTGTAATGTTTTAACCTAGCATATTAATCATATTATATATTAAAATTTAATCAGCTATTTCTCAGAATTGAAGGCTGATACAGAAATTCCAGTTACATCACTGTAATCAGTGTAAAAAGTTCTAATAGCATCAGGCATTCTTTTACAGGAAAGAGAAAAAAGTTGAAAATTTGTTGCACAGTGAAATCACAAACAGGTAAAAAAAAAAAGCGAAAATTTCCTTTTCTTTTTTTTTTTCCAAAAACGTCGGCTTTTGTGAAAAACAAACAAACCTTCCGCTCCAAAAAGCCGCGTCGTTGCATCTTTAATCACAAGTTGCAAAATTTGAAAGCTAACACTGACACATGACACTCATCATGACTCTTCCTGTCCATAAAGAACTTGTGGGTTTATAGTACATACTGAAAAATCCCACATATGCTGCTAATATCGACGAAAATTCCCTTGATCGCTTTCCGAGAAATTAGTTTAAAAACCACACAAAACGGGATTTTTCCGAAGGGTTGGCATCACTGACTAGGATATAAATCGTACCCGTACAGTGGTAATTTGTAACATGACATGGCAACATCGATTTATCCTCCCGCTCCCTTCAAGTGATAAGAACTGTGCGGAAAGGTAAGTGTAAAGGGGTGTGATTTATTTTAGAACATAGAGAGCTGCTAATTAAGTCTGTGAGTTCTGAGATATTTTGTAATTAAGTTGATATATATTTCTGTACGCTGCGCTTTCTTATATGATGTTTTTATGTAATATTTGTAATAGGAAAAGTACAGCGAACATCCACGTGGGTATAATGCGCAACAGGTTGTTAGCCTGAGTTCGAATTACGAGGCTTTCATGACATCGTGTAATAGCATGTAAATTATCAAATTCATGATTGACAGCACAAAAATATTAAGCTGCACTGCATGGATGAATTAATCAGTTGCTGTAGAGAATGTTTATCGATGTAGCTCTCTACTGTCCGCTCCGTAGTCGGTTCAAGTGAAACGTAGCCTTTGTACTCTTGTCTTGTCATATTCATCCATTGTTTAATGAATGCTACGTAAAACTAGTAAAGAAAAAAAAAAAGCCTAGCACTAGCCGGGTATGTAGTCGGAATTATAGTGATTGAGTGTTATGAACAACACACTATCTTTGAAAAGACATATGAGCAAAATTTTGGAATTTCGGAAATTTTCTCGCAGTTTTACCACTATCTACCTTCAATCGGAAGTGTTTACTTTAGGCAAGGCAGTGACAGGAACCGATTCATCTAACCGGTTTCCGCAGTTACAGTTCTCAAGAACGAAAGACCCAAAACATGCCCGGCGATGCTCACTCGCTAACACTCGCTCTGCAATATATGTGGATCAGGAACTGCAACAAAATCTAGTGGGCAAATATAAAAATTAGATTCGTATGAGCAAGGAACCAATTGGAACTTATGAATAATAATAATAACAGTGATAAGATATATCACCGTCCTGCCCAAAGTGGCGTTACCCTTCCATCTATACACGATCATTGTGCTACGTCGTTCGTATCCGTCTACAGATTTGGTGGGGTTGCGGTGGCTTAGTGGAAGTGGGGTCCATGCTTTGATTACAATTCACGTCAACCGCGTCCGTGGGTTTTCTCTTGGTACTCCCGTTACCTCCGACATTCTCATTCCACCAAATTTTCTATCATCAGGCACTTGCGTTAATCATTTGTCTGCCTTAGGCTTCAGAGCATAATCGTGGGACGTTAAACTGAAAAAAGTTCAATTTACGCCAGATAGGCTTTGTACTTCGTTTATTTTCGGGGGTTTCCAGTCTATCATTTCGTTCATTGTTGTAGTCACCCTCTGCCTTCGATGTATATTAGTTAAAAAGGAGGAAAACTTGCAAAAGATTGAAATTCAAAGCTAATGTAATTTTTCTGCGTAATGCCCCTGTACAGATTGTTAGATACAGTACAATTCGTGCTTTTTAGTGGCAGTCAACCACAAGTTAGTTCCTGTATTTGGCACTAGTTTTACGGCATTCTGTTTGCATGAAATGCACCGGGAGGCAAGTTTTTAGTGTAGCCATTTTATTCAATGAATCGTTTCGTAGGAAACTGGTTCCTCGGAAGAGTTCGCTATTATTTCTAGAAACTAGTACCTCACAAATCGGGTAGAAATCATGGTGGTTCACGCTGTAATTTTTCTACAATTATTTTAAACTTTATCAGATTCAAATCTGATAGATTTAGAACCATGCTAACTTCTCATCGAACCACAGTTCTAAATTTATCGAAACTTGAAATATGCAACGTATGAGGTAATAACAGATATTTCAGCAAGAACCACCATATTTCGTTTCTACTGTAAAAGAGTACATAATAGACATAGGCGCCGACTTTGGGGGAGCAAGACACATTTGGCCCTATTTAAAGGTGGGGTCCTCGCCCCCCCCCCCAAAATATAATCCAGTTGAGGAAGAATTACCGAAGAGGAGCAGGAATTACTGTCGTTAATTACATCGTGCCTTTAATTCAATATTAAGAACAGCCTTCTTATTCGATAAAAAGCACCGTTTTCAAATCGGCGTTTAAGCATTTTAGGATTTCCACTTTCTGAGGTAAATTTTAGACTTTCACTCAAACAGCTACTGCTTCCTTACTATTTGTTGTAGGATCGTGGTTCATACCTCATTTTTCTCAGGATAGATCATACTTTCCAACGGTACCACTCTCTTGTCCGTATTATACACCAGAAACAAGAAAATAAATAAAAAGAGATTTTTCGAAAAAAAATCGAAATATTTGTGCCCCTCTGGCCCGGGACTGGGTTCACGTAGGGATCTGAATCTTTAAAAAATATAGCTTGTTATGTACATGATAACGTTCTCAAAATTTCGTTCTTGTATCTTGAAAACTGAGGGCGGAAGATATTTTTGAAAGTCTAAAGGTTACTCATTTTTTCATATATGTATATAAATATATATACCTAGGTATAAAATATTTTTAAAAATGTACTGCGTCATTCCTATTTAGCCTAGAGTCATGGTTCAAACGCCATTTTCTTCAGTATAATAAGCCCTTTTGAACGGTATCACTCACATGTCCGTGTCATACACCTGAACCAGATAATTAGAGAAAAACCCGGCAGTATTTTTGCAAATCCAACCAAAACATTTTACCCCTCTGTCCTAGGCCTGGGTTGATGTAGGGATCTGATTTTTTTCTAAAAATACATTATGTATACAATACGTGTGCAAAATTCCAGTTTTGTATCTTAAAAACAAAGGGCAGAAAAATTGTTGAAAGTCTGAATTTAGGCTCTCTTTATACACACTCATATATATATACATATTATAAAAATTTACTGCGTCATTACTGTTTAGCCTAGAGTCATGGCTTAAACGTTATTTTTTTTAGTATAACAAACCCTTTCTAACGGTGCCACACACATGTATGTATCGTATTCCTGAGCCGGAAAAATCGGGAAAACTGAAATTTTTCTGAAAAAATCAGCCCGTCGGAACATTTGCGCCCCTCGTGCCCGGACTGGCTTCACGTGGAGATCTCAGAAAAGTTTGAGAAATACCCAAAGGTACACTCATGTCCAAAATTATTGTCGCATGTCTATAAATATGTTTTTGTAGGAATATAATTTGACAATGAATCCGCAAAGACATGTGTATGGCAAATTTCATGTCAAAAGAGCAGTAAATCAGAACAATAAAACGAAAATAAAACTTTCTCATCCATTTAGCAAGATTTTGTTTTAGTCATTCTAATTTTCGTATTTATAATTCTTTTCCTATGAAATTTACCACAAATAAACATTTCTGGATTATACACACAGTATCAGTATTAAAAGTACCATGCAAAATAATTATCAAATTATATTCTTACAAGAAGATAGTTATAGATATGCGACAATTATTGTGGACATAAGTATACATACAATTCCAATCTGATATCGTGAAAACTAAAGGCGTGGAAAATTTTTGAAATTTGCCTTAAGAAAAAGTAAAAAGTCACGCCCTTCCGCCCCCCACTTGGCGCAGCCAAGTTGACCATCCGGTTCCAAACCGCATCTGGAGTGTTATTTTTTCCATCCTTGATTTGACTAATAAAAAAACGGCTTAAGTATCTGTTATAGAACCTAAATAAGAGGTCAAACACATGGTAACAAAAGTCACCAAAAATCCTAAAATGGTTAATAGAGCATTGAAGCTTCAACCAACACTATGGCAACACTGACATGAGAAGTGAAGGTCAATGTGGTTCAGTGAAGTTCCCATAATTTGAATTTGTTTTAAAGCATTTACACAAATTTGACTTAGGTCTTGAATTTAGCAGCGAAGCGGATGCAGCAAGCCGAGATCTGGAGGGAAGGGGGCCTTTATCCACCAGTTGGTAGAAAACTGCTAAATATGATTATATATTCATTCATTGTTGCCCCCCCCCCCGAATATTTTCTTCAAGTCAGCGCCTATGATAAACAAGAAAAAAGAAATAAACATTGTTTGAAAAATCCACTCGCCTGCTTAACTAAGGTTAAGGAGTTTCAGATATATTCTATAAACTTGTTCTTCCTTACAAAGAACGAACATTTCAGTTAATTTTGAATAATTAAAAGTTAATTTTAGATTATTATTATTTAAAATGCAGTTCTTGATTTCGTTCTAACACTGCCTACATATTGTGAAAACTTACTTCCGCTAGCCAGTAAATATACTTGCTAGTACAAGTTATAGGATACGTATTCTAACCTTGTATTCAAAGAGAAAAAAAAAGAGTTGTATTATATTTAAAAAATAAAGGTTTTTGGTCATATTTATAGTTTTGATAGTTCAAGAATGTTTTCTACCTGGCTTAACCATCAATAACAAACATACCAGTAGAAGAGAAATTACTGATGAAAACTTCAGAGAGGGTTGAAATATTTTAATATAACAATTTTTTTTTTTTTTTTTTTTTTTTTTTTTTTTTTTTTTTTTTTTTGATACAAGGTTTGCATACTTAGTTTTAACTTAACATCTTACATATTGAGCTATTATCATGGTCCAGGTAATCATACTTGAAATCAAATATTCATATTCATATACAGTTCATGTTGATATGCAGCTTTACGTTTATAATGGGAGTTGGGAGGTCGGAACTATGAAAGGCTTAGTCAGGTATAATAGTAGTGGTTCGATTCCATATATCCCGGTTCACAGAACCTTATGTCACACTGTCGGGAATCGAACCTTGGACATTACTGACAAAGAAAATCACTTTACTAAAAATCAGTAAACTGAAATATTGGCACAGACAACAGAAATCCACTCCCACGGCCTTAGGATTCGGGCTTTATAGAAAAATCAGAGGCATATGCCGTGTGCCAACCGTCACTATCGTGTCAGGCTTAGGATAGATTCATTGACACCTGTAAAAGAAAATGCAAAATAGAATCCATATGCATTATTTACGCCAGATGAGAGACGGGAGACGAAAATAAATGTTTGCTCTGCTCTACTTCGAAGATATTATACCTTGATTAAATCCTGATTCAAGTTATGCATCCATTTGAGATGATATCTTTCCTTCACTAGGAAGAAAACTCAAGATTATCAATCATACATCATTAATATCGAATATTATTTCATTTTTTAAGAAATAAAAATATTTTGTAGATAAAACTTATATTTGATTTTCACTTTCACTAAACAAAACACACATGAATTTGAAACAACACAATAATATTTTCAAATTATAGATTGTTTCACTCATAACCGAATTGGCCCATAAATGATACGATCACGGGACGATACCGTTAACGCGCACGATTTTTACGACCGACGTATGTGGTGAATCGAGCGATGATAAAGAGTTCACTGCAGATATTTCACTTCCATTAGGATGCGTAAAAGATTCTATTTGGCATACAGAATAGCAGGAACTTCGTGGTACGAATTTCACTTATATTTTCTTCATTTTTAACATCACTTGAACTAACAGACGAAACTGTTTTAAATTCTTTATTTATATTAGAAATAATCTTACATCTTGTTTGATGACTTGAACACTAGAATTGTCTGCAACTTAATAATATATGTTTGAGAGTGCAAACTTAATACGTAGTACTGTCATGAAATTTGTAAAGCACACTGACGCGCGTCTTTTGAGAGCGTCAGTTCGTAGCTTGTTAAGCAGCGCAAGAATACACCACCAAACTGAAATATAGTGCATATGAAACATTTAGTTTTTACTTCACTGTTTGAAGCTTAAAATATATAAAACGATAATCATGCCTGTTGTTCTGTATGGTTGCGAAACATGGTCGCTTACTCTGAGGGAAGAACATAGACTGAAAGTATTTGAGAACAGGATCCTGAGAAGAATATTCGGACCCAAGAGGAACGAGAATGGGGAATGGCGGAACCTTCATAACGAGGAACTACATAGTTTATACGGTTTACCCAACATTGTTAGGGTTGTCAAGTCTAGGAGGCTTAGGTGGGCAGGTCATGTAGCTAGAATGGAAGAAAGTAGAAACGCTTTCAAAGTCTTGACTGGTAGACCCATAGGAAAACGACCATTAGGAAGACCTAGGCGCAGATGGGAGGATAATATTAAGATGGATCTCACAGAGATAGGAATACAAAGTAGAAACTGGATGGAATTAGCTAAGGATAGAAGTCAGTGGAGAGCTTTTGTGAACGCGGCACTGAACCTCCGGGTTCCATAGGCCATAGAGTTAGTTAGTTTCACTGATGTTGTACAATAGATAGTCTATCGTTCGATTGAAATCATATTGAAGACACTGATACTCCCAATAAAACATGAAATTAATGATTATAAGTAAGTGTTACGTTATCACGTAAAATCTTTCGTCACTGCACGAGTCTATCCTGCGTGGGTGGGAGTATAGAGAGTAGCGAATTCCTTGCCTTATTTGTTCTGACGGGAGAAGCAGGGCTGTCTGGAAAAATGAGGCACCTTTTGGGTAAAAAATTCCTTTGCTCCACTCTTCTCCGAATGTTGGCTGGTTGCGTTTTATTTCCAAGAATTGGCGTTAGTAAATACGAGGGTTGATTAAAAACTTTACACATGTCTATATCGTCACACCTTGAATAATTTTACAGTTTCGAAGGAAAATATATTCATTATATGAGTTATGTTATTAAAAAGAGTGTAAAACTAATTAACATATAAATAAACATCTTAAAAGCTATACTCAGTGTGTAGTGCAATGCAAAATTTTTGCCATCTGCAAAGATGTAGTAAAAAAAAAAGTGTTTTAAATTTAAAAAGTTGAAGAAAATTCGATTTGTTTTTAACTCTTTAATTGGCAAGCATTGAGAAATTCCCGTAAAGGTGTTTTAATCTGTTTTTATAATTGAAACAAGTCTTCCTCACCATGATTTTTGTAATTTTTAAAGTACATTGCATTTTGGATACAAAATACAGGATGTTTATTTGCATCAGTGGTAGAGCGTTCACCTCTGGTGCGTGGAGTCCTGGGTTCAAACCCTGCTCCCACCAAGTAAACTTTGTAGTGGACAAACACCGTGTGCGTGGGTTTTCTCGGGATTCTCCCGTTTCCTCCCACTTTCTTCATTCCACCATTTCATTTATTTATCATAATCACCCTCTCCTTTAGCCTAACCGGCATAACCGTAGGACGTAAAACTCAGAGATTTCATTTGTTTATCTGCAAGCATCATTGCCTCAAAATAGCGAATCATGTGTTGCTATTGAACAACATTGCCCGTAATATGATCAACTATAATAAGAGCTGTTTCTCAGAAGGAGTAATTAGTATAATTTTCGTTGAAATGTTTTCTTCTAAGCCAAGAGACCACAAGTAGATTTAATGACATTCATTTCATCATCTCCAGCTCACAAATTAATCTATTTTTTGCGACTTAGGAGTTCGTTGTAAATTAATATTGCCTGTTGAGATTGCCAATGATTTGATGAAGAATCATATCTCGAAAAATTCCATTTTTTCAAAGCAAGGAAAATATTTAACTGCTTTCCTTCTACGGAATTACTTTTCTTTCTTTGTCTGAAAAAAGTGGATTTTTGAAATACGATCCTTTGTAAAATCATTTACGATATATACTTTATCAGTCTTTTACTTGTATTTCATCTGTACATGACGGTAAACTGGCGCTTAGGCTAGAAATTTTATTTTTTCTTTTACATAACAGACTGTATCTGAGTGTCTTTTAAAAAAAATAACAGGGTTAGCAAAAATCATGTTTTTTATTGAAAAGACCAAAAAACCCGTTTTTTTGGTTTAAACCTTTTTTTGTGTGGGGGTTTAAATAATTTGCTCTATGTATTTATAACACATATGGACAGAAATAAGTTTGTTTCACCTTGGGATTATTATGCAACAACCGGGTTATGCCGGAAGGGGTCACATAAGCTTAAAACGGAGTCCAAACCGTTTCTCGACTTACATCCGAAAAAAAAAATGTCCTCCATTTGAACTCGAAACTGGGACTAATTCGCCACAAATGCGATACGTCTGCCGACCCACTCATGAAGGACTCCTGATACGTTATACTGATCTTTACAAGTATACTTTTAATGTTAATTGTCTAATTGTCAAGAGTCATTTGAAAAGGACAAAAAGATACAGTTGCACAACTGAAACCATTATACAGAATTATATCTGGACAATTTCAATTTCAAAATACTGCAGAGCACATAAGCAAGTCGAAGCTAGTTCACTACTACTTTTGTTAGTCCAAGTTAAAGAAATACGACGACTTAATTTGCATATCAGTAAGAAAAGTGAATAAAGATAAGAATTATTTCAGTCCACTTTGGCTCTGACCCATTTATACATAATAGATATCACAGATACATCTGATTTCAGTAAATGCCTCTCGTGGGGTTTGTATGACCCCCTTCCAAAAAAAATGGTACGGTACTTTGATGTATTTTATTAATAGTAAACATTATTAAAACGAAACAATATTTAGAATTTTTCTTTGATTGCAATTGCATAACAATAATAACACAACTATAAAAAAAAATTATAAAAGAAACATTCATAAACTTATAAAAATAATTGCTTTTATAGTATAATCTCTTTGAGTAATGAATGGGGAATTTAGGTCTGAATATAATATGAATAATATGCGGGAGGACACGCGATAGCCCACAAATGTGTGTCCATTAGGATTTTACGAACAATTACACTTTTAAAAACATTTTCGTTTTTTGGTTTAAACCATTGTTTAAAGTAGCCAGCCCTGAAAAATAATGAAATGAATATTATTATAGGAATATCAACTGATTTCCGTCTTCTTTTATTTTTGTATGTTTATCCATGCTGTCACCGTAATTGTTTCCCCATTTGAGTGTACCAGACGCTTTTTGACGTTGCCATTTGGTAAACACATTGTGTAAATACACAAAAGCATAGCAATTCCCGGAAATGTATTCACTGGCAAATTATGCAAATAATAGTACTCTCAAACAAGCAGGTGAACGCGTACTAATCTACGAACCAGGAGGAGAAACGAATCCAACGACATATTTCTTTGGAAACCAGAAGAAACTTGATTTCACGATAAATCTTAGAATCGACGTGATTATTGGCTGTAATGAATGCAAGAAATTTAGTGATGGTAGAAACATTCAATGGGTGTTGTGTCTAATACAAATTAAGAGATACTTTGATAGTGAACAGTTGCTCAAGTGCACCTCACCGTTTTCTTTTTGAAGAAAATAATCATTAATTACAAATAGAACATAAGGAACACATTGTAGTATGTTAAGCTATAGGTATGACTCATTATTACATGCATTTTCAAGAATATTATAGTGTCTTAAGGTGCAGACTTATTTTATAATATTTATAGGATGAATACGTTTTTTTTCTGTTGTTTTATTTTAAGGTTTAGTTTGAAAGAATGGCTCCCCGAAGATCTTATGTGAAAGTTTCAGAACCCATGGACCAGTGGCTGGAGTCACAGGGATTTTATCGCAAGCACACAGCGGGAGATGGATCATGTCTCTTCAGAGCAGTGTCGGAGCAAGTAAGTCGTAATCTTCAAAAAGCTCACAAGGAATCTTTTTCTGGTGTCACACGAATGTGGAACGAGACTATTGTCATCGATTTGTGTTAGTGAACAAGAAAATCCATAGGCGGGAAAAACCCTCGAGCGCAACCCTTCCGTACTTATGGGGGGAATAGGGGCACTGCCAACACAACACGTTGTGGATAATGAGACGAAATATGGAGCGAGTTCGATTAAAATTTGCATACAAGCGCAGTTAAAAATATACTACAATATGACATTACATTCGACAATACTCTGACAAGTGAGAGGCAGAGGCGTAGCACATAACGACAGGGGAGGAGGGCGGGTAGCGTGGAGTATAGCCCAGGGGAAAAGTTCCATAGAAGGTATGAACACACACGAGCTGGATTTGAGGGGAATAGCTTAGTAATATATCATGGATGGTCAAGTACATGGGTGGAGAGTAGAAGGGCAAGGGACAACGTCCCCCCATCTTCCTGAACTGATCTTCCAATGTATAGTGGTGTATTTGGACTTTGCAGTGCTTTCACACAAGGGAGTATATTGTCTTACTTTTTATGTCATCATCACCATAATCAAACATACGAAAATGAATACCTACATGTATATAGACGTTACGAAGGGAGGGGGTCCGGATCCTACGAACAGTCCCCTTCATAGCTCTCTTTCTTACATTTCTGCTTCACGGTGTCGTCTACAGGCTGTTTTATAGTTTGTGATTGACTACTTGACTATATATTATTACTGTACTATTCCCTTGACGAGTTGCTTCTCCGTTTTCCTCAATTATATGGACATTTTTCCGTGCGCTTACCCGCCCCTCTTCTGTCGTTAAGTACTATTCCTCTACCCTCACTTGTCAGAGTATTGTCGAATATAATGTCACATTGTAGTATATGATTAACTGCGCTTCTGTGCATATTTTCATCGAACTCACGCCATACGTCTCATCCACAACGTGTTGTGTTGGCAGTGCCCCTACTCCTCCCCATAAGTACGGAACGGTTGCGATCGAAAGTTTTTCCCGCCTATAGATTTTCATGTTCACTAACGCAAATCGATTAACCATAGTCTCGTTCCACATTCGTGTGACACGAGAAAAAGTTTCCTTATAAGTTTTTATTGTGTCCTAATATCGTAGGTGTACAGAGTGGGTGGAAAGCAATTCCATAATTTTTTATAAACTTCGTAATGTAACATGCAGAAATTGGAAGTGCAAGTATTTTCCTCCCAAGTTCATTGTGTCATTAGTTCTACTCTATATATCTTCTTCCGTACACCTTCGGCTACATATCTTTTAACTAGTTGGGTTTTCGTATGAAAGTATAAGGCAGACGGTATTTTCATTCTGTAGTCAGTACATTGGTTTTCTTCTAGTATTTTTTTTTTTTTTTTTTTTTTGAAGATGTCTTTATTTAGGACCATATAATTTATTATACATTATTTTGTTTTGTAGGTGTTTTATACCCAGGCTCATCATATGCAAGTGCGCTCGTCATGCATTCATTTCATTGAAAGACATAAGGAGCAGTTTCGTGAGGTACAGTATGAAAATTCTTAACCAAACTAGGTTAGATATCTTTTTGTGTGTGTGTATGTGTGTTTGTATCTGTGAAATGAAGAAGAATAAAAGGTCACGAGGACAATTGGCAGGATTGTTGGAGTTATGCTCAACCAAAGTTTTTTTTTCTTTTTTTTAAGGGGATAAAATCCCCATAAAAACAAAGCCTCCAAAAATATGCTTTAAAAGTTAGATTAAAATGATAACCTTAATATGGTCGTAATGAATTTCTTCAATCGTATTTCTCAGGGTAAAGACATACCGAAGATACATCGCGATCGAGCTTTAAGTCGCGGTCTAGATGGATGAAGGGCACACATAGCGCAGTGGTCGCATCCTCGCTGTAAGTTTTCAGTGAGGAGAAACGTTACTGTAACGCATGTGAAATTATTCCGTCAGTACATAAAAATCACTGCGGAACCACATTTTGAAATTGAAAGGACCAAACAGTTTATAAATAGAAATGGACGCAAGACGAGACACGATAAATGCCAAAGTCTCGTCTTTTGTCTCGCAAAAATATTTGAGTTTCTTCTTTGTCCATCTCTACCAATAAGTCAAAGACTTACACTTTTTAAAGATTTTCTGTGAAGAAATGCTCTCTTCCAGCACTCAGACGAGAAATCATTTCCCAGTAAATTAGAAAACAGGTATGTCTTCAGGTTTCGAGGTGAAGAAGGTATTAACTTCACCAAATGAAGTTTGGTCACTGCAGTTTCATTATTTGACGTTGCCTCATGGATACGTCTTTACTAGTATTTCTTTACCTTATATCAGTAACCCGAATTTAGAAATAATTCTTTCTTATTAATCTCGGAATTGAGGGAGGGCGGGAGGTTTTTCAGCATAGATATGATTAACACTACCTTCTTTTTTCTTTTTTTCTTTAGAAATTCCGGAATTTAGGGACTTCAGCCCGAAAGCCTCCTCCCTGTAACGCCACTGTCTTATATGATGATTAGTTACAGTTTAATTCTCAAATAAGTATGAATAACTTATCTGATGTTCCCATTTAAGTTGCTGTTTTCTTCCATTCTTTATTTAAAACTTGCCTATTATGATGTTGTTTGTGCCTATTATCCCACCTTGCTGGAACATTTCTCACTCTACTAATATGTGTTTACTAATATCTTTTGAGGAAAATGTTGACTTTTTAGTTAAGTAGCTACTACTTTCATACTATACATCCGAGAATCATGGCCGATAACGTCATTCGTTTCAGAGTGAAACAAGCTTTCAAATGATACTTTGCGCGTACGAAAAAAAGGGGGGGGGGGATTTGAGATAAAAAGGGAGATTCCCCTTTATTTTTTCAGACTTCCAAACCATGCTATGACAAAAGATTCGTAACGAATCTTCTACCGGCAACCGTGCGGTTAGTGGTTGCCTAGAAACAGCGTGAAAGTATATTGTAGTGAATTGGCGAACAACCTTCTTCTGCAGTTTTCTTTAGTCATACAGTAATCATTATCAAGATCGCTTACTTAGTCCACACAGGTTCTTTTGGTAGTATGGGAATTAATCTCCTGTAGCCTATAGAGCATAACCATGTAATGTTCAACGCAGATTTCATTTAAATTTAACAGCGCAACGAATTTGAATATGCTTTTCGACAACTTCCCAGTAACTAACGTTCCACTTCCATATCAGAGACCCGGAGGGAGCTCATGTGGTTCGGATTCCACGTTAATCAGTAGATCCCGTCTCATATGAAAGGGACGTTAAACTCAAAATCAACTCAACTTCTACATCAAAAGAAATACGGATTTATTTAAATTGAACAATGTATTCCGAAGGTATGGATAAAATTAGTATGTAAAATAAGAACCATAATCCCTCTTTTGAGTTATCATTGCACTCTGTCCTTTTTACATGCACTTAGAAGTTTGTTTTAACATTACTTGATGGTTACTATGATGTTAATCGATTGTAATGCTACTTGTATCGTTCTTTCAGTTTGTTGAAGGTTCACTAGAAGACCATTTAGAACAGTTGCGGAACCCGAAAGAGTGGGGAGGCCAGTTGGAAATGAGTGCTATGTCGTTGCTGTACAAGTAAGTTGTTTTTATTTATTTATATCTGAAGAATGTGCGGAAGTTGATATTAAATTGATGTAATTGTAGACAACGTACAGATACCTAACCAAAAACAGTAATAATTACGTACTGTAATACTGTCTTCATTACACATAAAAATGCCTCTCCAGTATAGAATAGAAACTGTACAATATGAGAGAGGATCCATAAGAAACTGAATTTTCGTTCTAAAAAAATTAATTTATTAAGTTCTTTTTTTTAAAATTAATAACCAGATTCTTTCAGTCTTCTTTAAAATATTTCGATTTGTTACGATGCACTTCTCCAGTTTTCTTTTCCACTGTTTGAAGCACCTCTGAAACTCTTCAAGTTTGATGTCCAGTGCCCTCTACCAAGCTCCTTTTACCAAGGTTGGAAAAAACTATTTTTTGAAAAAGAACAAAACATGTGTTTTAAACATGAAAAATATATTCAAAACGTTTTAAACATGTTTTAAAACACACACACAAAAACTTGTTTTAAACGTTTTGAACAGTTTAAAACATGATTTTAAAAATACGTTGTATATTTCAAAATCGTGTAATAACTTACTTGGTAAGACATTTTGCTCTTTACTTGCAACCGATCTTTTCATTTATCCCGATTAAGACTACATTGTGTTGAGTACAAAATATTTCAGATAGATTAGTAATTCTCAACTTATTTCATATCAAAACCTCCTTTTATTACACCTCTTGCCAGTGACTCTCATAAGCACTTTCTTGGTTGTAGTAAGCTTTTTAGGTGGAAAAATCGACCTAATAAGATTTCATACAATCTGTCAATATACATGGTGAAACAAATGTCCTCACCACCCTTGTATGTTGAGAACGGGTTCCGGGTGAATGATGAAACTTGGAAATGGTTTGACACATCAGATGGTGCTATCAAGCATCATGGCGGCCATCTTTAATTGGTATTCGAAATTTCAAATGCAAAGGGAGTCGTGTTATATGTTTTAAGGCTAGAATTTTACCAGAAATACGCTTGTGCGGTTATTTTAGCTCTAAAACAAGTCATTTCGGAGTTACTGCGTCTAAAAGTTTCCTAATTATCTCCTTAGGGGCTGTGCTGGCGTTTCGCGGAGGGAAGTGATATTTTAGTTGCAAAATCTGATTACTATTTCAGAACACTGATGCTAATAAAATTATTTTAAAATAATACATTTCTGCAAAGTAATGTTCGAAGCACACTTCTTGTTGTACTACCTTTAATATATTTTCTGCAAGTTCGTGGTTGCGAAGATAAGGCGTTTTTAGTCGGTGTATTCTTTTTGACACACCCTGCATTTATTTAACGTAATTATACATCATTGACTATGGCATTCAGAACTTGACTTGTTAATCATTCCACGCTGCAGCGTACACAATGCAATGTTAATATCTTAAATTTATGAGCAAGGAGGGGTGATTAGCCCTCCTATTCCCCCATTTCATTAACACCCTTGTCTAGCGATTGTGCTATAAAACTAGCCCACACCCTTTCACGTAGCTTTAGTTTCATTTATTTCGGACTCTTGATTACGAAGATATTACGTTTGCTGAGCAAAAGTGAACCTCTCTGAAAATGGACTTGGATCCCTTGTGCTCTGAACGCCCCATATCTAAATATGTTAAGAAAAAAAAAAAAAAAGTTGGATCCAAATTTATCCTGCAACCCAAGTTTGTTCGGAACGCATAAAAGTAGTTTGTTGAGTTTGCTTACAGTTTTGCATCCGTACCAAGGCTGTATGAGACAGGGCTTATTGTTTAAAATGGGATTCAAACCACTAATTTTGAAATTTTGCGTCGGATCGTAGTCAAGATCTTTACAGCAAATTCTGGACGCTTCGTGCCTCTGCCCTCAAAATTTAATCTTAAAAACCGAAAATTGCGCCCTGTAGTGTAGTGCATACATACATACGGACGAACAAATGTAGATCAAGTCGTTCCAGGAGCCTCACTAATGTTCGGCAGTGATGTGACAATAAGTATCACGCTTTAATAGTTAGTTACGCGGGTGACTGCCATACCTTGCGCTTTCTTGCCTGGTCCCTTCACACAAGCTATGCCAGGATGTAAAGTTTTTAAGAAAATTTAGAACGGAAGTAGGGAGAGGGACGAAATAAAATTCTCATAATATAATGAAAAAGATATTGGTGATACAAAATTAATTCTTACCTGAAGTTCCCAGTTGCATCTCAACTACTCAGTGACATTAGAATCATCAGAAGCAATTTTTGGATCAACACTTCTACCATCTGTTTGAGTTTCGAGTTTTCCCGCAGCATTGCCTTTTCATAATGATTATTCATTCTTTAAACTAAACTCTTTCTTTCTTACACGTTGTGCAATGAGCTGGGATGGTCGTTTTCTTATCTGATGGAGTTTGAGTTACTTTAATAAATATACTGCAAATGTGTCCTTTTTTTTTTTTTTTTTCTTCCCGCAAAATTCATGTTAAATGATTCCAAATTGTACGGAGATTGAGAACCAGCATGTTCTGTATGAAGAAATGCCAGTGATATTTTAATTTCAGAACCGCAATTTAGCAAAGAACCCTTTGTTTTCTGAATACAACTCAAAAACTTGTTTCCATGATAATTCTTTTATTTATTTTTTAATATTAGTTCTACAAGTAGTCTAACCTCCGACTACGACAGTTTCTCGCAGTTTATCTTATAAGCTTTTAAACAATACAATAAGCATTAAAAACAAATGGGGGGGGGGGATAGGACAAAATAAATGTAGACTACCATATTGACCTGTTTTAGCCACGAGAAATCAAAACATTCACACGGGAAGAAAATAGCCTTCTGAATGGAGACCACTTTTTGACAATTTTCTTTCTCTGGCATTTTTTTTTTTTTTTTTTTTTTTTACAAAGTAGAATAAAATAAAAATAAACATGTTTAAAACAAATCTAAAAAGTACACGTGCTTAAAACAATATTTAAAACTTATACAAAATTTGTTTTAAACAGTCAATTGTTTAAAACAAGTTTTAATCATTTGTTTTATAGAAAACAACCCTGCTTTTTACAGACTCCACATCATCAGAATACTTCCTTTTTAGTTTTTTTTCTTCTTTAAATTGAGAAACAGAAAAAGTCGCATGTTAGTAGATCTGGTGATCACGAAGGGTGAGGAATGATAGCCCACCTCTGAGAACCCAAGTAGTGGTTCACAGACAAGACCATTTGTGTGGAAGCGTTGTCATGGTGAAGGAACCAGTCACCTGATCGCCAGTTTCAGGAGTTTGCTCCGCACATCCTCCCATAAACGTTCTGGTTTTAACAGTCTGAGGGGGGATCCCGGTGCGCGATTCCACGAACATATATATAATATGTATAAGCAATAATCGTCTTAACAATCAAAATGTTTCGTTCACTTTCAATCTGATTTGTCAAATCCTGGCTCAAATTCAGATGGTTTTTTTGATCCTGTAAGAGCAAGCGAGGAACAAACTCAGCGGCTACACATCTCACTTGCGAATCTGTTGGCACGAACTCAAATTCACTCGTATCTGTTCTGAAATTTCATCGATCGTGAATCTACGATCCTCGTTGTATTTTTGGCGGATTTTTTCCCCAGTGTTTTCATTTCAACATGAACGACGCCCAGAACGAGCATGACCTTTAACACTCGTCTTACCACGTGGAAAGCACCCACACCACTCCAAAACTTGTGTGCAGCTCATAACATTCTTGTTGATAGGCTGATGAAAAATTTGGTAAACTTCCGTTGCCAATTTTCAAGCAGGAATCCAAATTTCAAACTCATCCTCTACTCACAAAGACTGAAAAAGTGGCTTGACTGGACCGGGACTCGAACCCGGGATCTCCGGCATACCGTGCCGATGCGTTAACCACTCCGCCACCCACTCCGCTTCCCAGAACAGCCAAACACTCTCTCACTCCTGCAGTCGGTGCTCTTCACTCAGACCACATGGCTTGTACCACAGCCTAAACTGCTGTTCTTGGACAATCCAGTGTCCATATATTGAGACACCTTTAACGGTTGTGATGTGTACAGAGGATTGTGGTGTGTAAAATAAATCGGTTGTTTCCTCCTTTCATTAATATACATGAAATCACAACCGTTAAAGGTGCTCTCAATATATGAACACTGTATTGTCCAAGCACAGTAGTATGGTACACACCTGTTCACAAAATGTTGGAAACTCGTTCAGAAACTAAGTCCGAAAAAGTGAGCCTAGATCCGTCACAATTCCCGCAGATCTATACACAGGGAATTGCATTTTCCCTCCATTCTTTATATAGACACTAGTTGCAAACCGTACTGTCATACGAGCGATGTGAAAATGTAAAAACAAAATCAAACTACTTAATTCTGAGATTAATATTGATTGCACACCTTATGCACAGTATCAATATGCAAAATCAACCATTATCTTAAGTAGAAATTGCTGAAAACGACAGAAAATGGATATTTCAACCTCCAAGTAGGAACCTGTGCTTGGAGCGATTCTATTATCAATATTATAACACAATCTCTTGTAAGTTGCGTCTGTGGTCAAGCGGGTTTAGTATTGCTATTGACATTTCTGAAACGAAGGGCGACGGTTCGAGCCTCCATGCGGGAAGTTCAAGTTATTCTTTTTTTTTTTTTTTTTTTTTTAATATATGAGAACTTTTTTTATAATTATAAATTTCTACTGTGAAGTGATTGGAAATACATTAACCGACAAACTGTCACGTTTCAAATCCCTGTCACATTTACTAGCCCGCCATGTCCATAATTCATATACGAAAACGCTAAAATGAGAAATGTGAACACAGTTGAATACCTAAAACCACACGTCCAAAATAAAAATTATTCATATGTATATTTTGGGGGGTCTTTGCTAACTTCGTTCTTGGAAATGTGAACATTCTACGAGATATTTCATTCACTTTACAATTATTTTATTTGAATAGACATAACATTTCGGGGGTGTGGGGATCAACCCCAGAAGTCCTCTCTTGTATTTTTTTTTCATTACAAAAACTTAGGATACCTCATAATCTGGATTCTTATAAGGCAATTTGAACAATTATTTAGAAAATATATACTGCTTAAAATCGGATTAAATTACAATGCCAGTAATCTGTAATATCTTACATTTTTATTTATTTACATTGAATGTGTATTTG
This sequence comes from Thermobia domestica, assembly GCF_964235325.1. Classification (NCBI taxonomy): domain Eukaryota; kingdom Metazoa; phylum Arthropoda; class Insecta; order Zygentoma; family Lepismatidae; genus Thermobia; species Thermobia domestica. Next base: position 272,084,224 of record NC_137456.1, on the reverse strand, counting down.
TTTTATACTGTATATCATGAATATTAGCTGCTACATAAGAAACAATTATCTATAATTGAATTTAAGTAGGAAATCGATAGTTATTATAAGAAGAAGCTTGTGAAAATGAAGTGTATAATAATGGTTGTATCTGAAATAGGTGTTGCTTAATGGTGTAATTGGTTACCCCACCAGCATTGGAATACTGGGCTCTTCAAACTGTCCATCCTTAGGGATACGCAGAGTCGAGTCGAGACAAAATTTTCCTGACAAAATTCGAGTCGAGACACAGCTCTTCCAATAGAAAAATGTACATTTTTCGAGTCGAGACATCACTTTTACAGCATATTGTCGAGACGAGACGGCCTCAAGTCTTGTCTCGTGCGCATCCCTATCCATGCTGCCTAGATAAAATCAATTTTGAATGCGAATATTCAATTTCTTTTAACGATAATTGTAATCTACGATACAGATTGAAGTGAGATATTGGCTTGAACTGCCCACTTAACCTTCGTATACTGCAATTATATCTAAGTTTGGCATAAATATTTATTATTATTAGAATGTGAGCACTGAATATATATATTAACAAACAATGAGGAAGAACTCAATGCTCGTAGTAATTAACAAATTGATGAACATTTAAAATTAACTCTTGAAATCTAAATCAGCATTATTAGAAAGAAAGCAAGAGAACCGTTTTGTTAATTTGGACATATTATGAGAGATTCAGGAGTGTGTATTAAATCGAACAGAATATATGAAACTGAATGGAATGGCATGTGGAACCGAACTTGAAAGAGGAGTCACTACTTACAGCAGATGAATGAAATCTATCCCCCTCCCCCCCCAAAAAAAAAGAAAAAGAAAAAAAGTTAAACAATTCTGAAACATAAGGGCGTCACATTTTCTTCGTTTCCTGACAAAATTGAAAAATGGATATTTTTCGTCTATACCCCTTCAATATAGTTAGCTAACAAACCAAGTACGGTCGACTGACTAGTGAGTTTTGATACAGCGTTCACCGAAGTGACACAGACGTGGTGTTGAAGCTTCTGGTAGGTCCTGTTTCGTAATGGATTTTAGGTCAGTGAGATTTCTTTATACGTATCAGAAAGCTCTTTAACTCCATACTAAAGGCGTGTCTTAGGGCATTGATTATAGCTGGATTGAGGCAACTACCATGTGCTCGTATGTATACATAATTTCGAAATACTTATCCTTAAGTATGACAGTGATGAATTGTTTCTACAGTACAGTTAATAACGGATCAACATATTACACTTAAAAGAGGAAAATACAGATTTACAGAATGTTTTCGATTGTGAACGTTGGATTGTGGGTTCGAACCTATCGTCTTTGGTTTACTGTTTCCCGAAGATACTCGAAGTTGAACTTAGGAAATGTTTGCCTCAAAAGACCAATATTACACAGTCCAAGTTCAAAAACTAGTTCTTATAGCAACTATAGTGATTTCCTATACCCCGTGCCGTAAGCGTCGGTTGACCATTGATCGGTAACGCGAATTCTCGCCAAAAATTGATGACCCCACTGCAACGATCCACGGTGGCCTCACTTCTGTTTTGAAAATTATACCACCAATGGCAGAGACGCGACGAAATGGCAATGAATTACAAAATTACTCCACCAAAATATGTTAAAATGCCTATATGCATGATTCATTTACATTGAAATGACTCTAAAAAGCACTTACGAACTATATATAAAGTTCTCCCGGGATGGCGCAAAACAGCAACCTTGTGATGTAGAAGCATGGGTTACTCTTGACCCCGAAGCTCACTTTAGGAACATTCGTCGGGAAAAACAAATATATAATAATAAGCGCATGCACATGACTGGCGATAGGTCGTTTCGATCCCTTCGCCGATTCTCCGCGACGAATCGAAAGACGGACCGAAAAGACGTCATCGTCGGTAATTGGTGGTAACTGCAACACTCCTACTCTAGATGTCTGTTTCGACTCGACGAAACCCTGCCGCCAGGGACACACTTGCGGCAATCTTTCGATGCTTCGCTATATCGACGATCGACATTTACCGGCAAGTGGGCCACTAGATATTGGCGACGTAACGGCATGGGGTCAAGTTCCATCTCACAAATGTGAGATATTCTATTTTTGGCATAAATTTTAACTCCTCTCCTCTGTTAGGATACGCATTTTAATAAAAATGGCGTGACAACAAGGCAGTCCGCGCATGGCACCCTACAATGTTCCAAGAGGAGCTATCTTCATGGTTGCTATATATTATGTTTGTATTTCTGTTTGTATACATTTCGTGAATCAGAGGGTGGCCTACCCTGCCCGCTTTGGGTGCCCATGAGTCAGAGGTAGGTGAAAATGTTAACTAATAAAAATCATTTCAAACGGTTAAGCCATTTTTTGTTCTGATAGACGACGTCATTTTTATTTATATTCTATGTAGATAAATACAGATTAATAGCATTATTACTGTCTTATTAATTATTTCATTTTTACCATATATTTTTCCCAACGTTTAAGTCCTTTATGCTAAAGAAGACGGGTGATTCATGCAAATAAATTCTAGTTCAAGTAAAATTTTAATGGACCCTTAACGGGAATTGAATCCGCGACTATAAGACCCAACAACGAACGCGCTAGGCATTAGATATTAAAACAAAACTGAGTTACCGAACGTTCCTCAGTAACTGATTTTTATTTTTATTTTTAATTGTTTTACTCTGTTTTATAGTTTTAGCAGTACCTCTTTAACAACAGGGGCACGAACACAGAATTATCACAGATAGGTAAAAACACAAACCTCTCCCAGCGGGAATAGAACCCGGTACCCCGTACACCAAAGCCACACGTGCCAACCACTGGACTATCTGTGTAGGGTAAACAAAGGAGCAGAAATAAATATATATTGCAGATTCCGACGAAACGCAAACGTCCCAATGAAAGCAATATTAAAGGAAAAATGGAAAAACTTAGTGAGCTCTTGAAAGAGCTCGAAGGTCACCTGGGTATGAAGACAAATCTTTATTCAGGTATTAATATCTCATATAATCGCCGTTACCTTCGATGACGCATCTTAATCTTCTTGGTAATGAGTTAACCAACCTAGCGACATATTGATGTCCCTGTGCTATTTTTTCCCACGCGCCAGAAACTAGTTCCCAAAGTGCGTCAGCTTTCCTTGGTGGGGAATCAGGCCAATTTTCGTGTAGAGTTCTTGTAACTTCCGCCCATAGATTTTCCATTGGGTTCAAGTCAGATCCTTTTGGAACCCAGTCGACTAACTCAACATTGGTTTCCTCTTGAAACCAGGCTTGAACTAGATGGGAGTCATGTATTGGGCTATGATCTTGTTGAACTTCTACAATAAATTTCTCCGTCTTCAAATAAATTTCTCGCAGCGAGGAGCAAGCCATACTGCACAATATCCAGATACTTCTGGCTGTTCAATCGGCCTTCTATACGGTGTAATTCACCAACTGTATCCTTACACAGCCATCCCCAGCAGTGAATAGTAACATGCCCCATTTGATGCGTTCTGTGCATGTACTGTGGATCGTAACGTTTTCCTGTGGGTCTATACACAAGTCGAGGACCATCATTTGCTGAAGAGAATATATTTTCGTCTGTGAAGATTACATGATCCCAGTTACGACCAATATTTGCCTCAGCAAATGCTAGTCGATCAACTTTATGGACTATCCGTCAATTGCTCCTTACACGCGGCTCGATATGCATGAAGCCCTGCATCTTTAAGGCGTCGCCGAGCGGTGAGGAAGGAGCCATGAAGACGAGACGCTATCACTAACTGCCGGGATGACATGAAAGGATTGCGACGGCTTACATCAACTAGGGCCCGATCTTGTTGTGGGGTTGAAACCCTTTGAAGGCCAGTGCCAGGTTTTCTAGACACGTTACCTGTTTCTGAGTATTTCTTCCACCAAGTATATGCTGTAGAACAGGGAACACCAAGACGTTCGCTAGCTTGTCTCACACTCATACCACCGTATTCAACAAGAGCAGTAAGCTGCTCGCGAACATATTATATATATATATATATATATATATATATATATATCTCAGGAATATGAATAATTTATATTTTTGACGTCTGTGTTAACGTTTTCATACATAAATTATGGAAATGGCGGGCTAGTAAATGTAACAGAGATTTAAAAAGTGACAGTTCGCTTGATTGTTTTTCCAAGCACTTCAAAGTAGAAATTTATATTTATAACAATGTTCCCATATATTTTTTTAAAAAAAGGAAGAAATAAAAACGAACTTCCCGCACGGAGGCTCGAACCGTTGCCCTTCGCTTCAGAAATTTCAATCAGCATTACTAAACCCGCTTGGCTACGGAAGCACTTAGAAGGAAATGCGTTATAATATTAATAATTGTATTGCTCCAAACGCAGGTTGACACTTGAAGTTTTAAATAGTTATTTTCGGTCTTCTTCAGTAATTTCTACTTAAGATATTGATTGTTTTTGCATATTGGACCTGTGTATGAAGTGTGCAATCAATATTTATCTCAGAAATAAGTAGTTTGAGTTTGTTTTTACATTTTCATATCGCTCGGATGACAGTACGGTTTGCAACTAGTGTCTATATAAAGAATGGAGGGAAAATGCAATTCCCTGTGTATAGATCTGCGGGAATTGTGACGGATCTAGGCTCACTTTTTCGGACTTAGTTTCTGAACGAGTTTCCAACATTTTGTGAACAGGTGTGTACCATAGCCTAAACTACTGTGCTTGGACAATACAGTGTTCATATATTGAGAGCACCTTTAACGGTTCTGATTTCATGTATATTAATGAAAGGAGGAAACAATCGATTTATTTTACACACCACAATCCACAATCGTTAAAGGTGCTCTCAATATATGGACACTGGATTGTCCAAGCACAGCAGTTTAGGCTGTGGTACAAGCCATGTGGTCTGAGTGGAGAGCACCGACTGCAGGAGTGAGAGAGTGTTTGGCTGTTCTGGGAAGCGGAGTGGGTGGCGTAGTGGTTAACGCATCGGCACGGTATGCCGGAGATCCCGGGTTCGAGTCCCGGCTCAGTCAAACCACTTTTTCACTCTTTGTAAGTTGTTCGCACCTACAGAGGATTGTGGTGTGTAAAATAAATCGGTTGTTTCCTCCTTTCATTAATATATATCATTCTCTACTCCTTTAAATCGACCATAACGAATTTACAGGCGGCAGACGAGAACAATTGAGAAAAACAGCACTACGATGAAACGTTAACCACCTACGTAAACGCTGCTTGGACAACTAATTTGGAAACTTTTCTACTAGACTCATCTGACGAGAGAACTCTCTGCTACCCCAGAAACGGTCGCGCCCTTTCAGACTTTTTTTTTTTTTAATCATCCTCGTTTACTATTTTTGTAGCAGATAAAGATACTGTAGAAAGGCATTCTTGTGTCTGAAGAAAATAGTGTTATGGTATCGTAATGTTATACTATATAAAGTTTTTTTTTTTTTTTTTTTTTTTTTTAATGCGGGTAGGTCATTTACAATTATATCAGTTTAGTATAACTAAATATGGATTTACCTGTCATGTGTACTTTATTGCCTGCTCGAAAGAAATTACTTCATTAAAAATTGCTCCCTATAAAGAATTGTTTTTCGGTGTACAATACTTGTTTTATAAACAAAATAACTTTTATGTGTTTGTGTGCAAGAATTGCAATCGAAAGCTACATCAGAAAATGCTCTTGCACTGGAGACGACTTTCAGTGACACAGTTATGCAGTTTATTTAATTCTTTATTGTGTAGGTTTGACTTGGAAGAAAATGAAGCCAACAGTGGTTTTTTACATTTTTTGTGATTTTTTTTTCTTTCCTGATAAAGAACATTTTAATAGCATACTGTTGGGGGTATTACTTAAAATATATTATATCTTAAGGTTCCGATTTCATTGCGGGCGGCCCGAAGAGACCTGTAAAAATAGTAGAATTCTACCTTTTAATGTATTTTCACAAATTTGATGTTCTTATATTTTCAGCAAGGTATACTTATACAATGTTTAGTTTCGAACTTCCTCGTGACTATAGGTTAGCGCATGTACGTTTTACAATAATAAAATGTGTAAACATTATATATATCAAGACTTGAAAAAGACATTTGAACAAAATTTATATGAATCGCATACGTCATAAAAATCATCTTGACTTAGTTGAAAAGAAAACTTGTGGTGATGCTTCCGTATCTTTCTTTGTCTTGGGTATGCTGTAATTAGTACCACAAATAATCCAATCTTCTTTTGTATAATGCTGGACATGCTGTTCTCTGACCAAATTTCCTTAATACTTAAGATATCAGTGCGTATGTTGGGACTCCTTTGCCGATTCACTGAACGACACACTGCCATTATTAGCAACATTCTATAAAACTATAATAGCGCCCAAGATCGAATACTGCTCTCTCATATTGGCAATGCCCGCACCTACACATCTCTCTAGATTTGGTTTCATTCTTAATTTCTTTATTGTAATACTACGCTTTTGTGTTCCCTCACTTCGAATATTACCTAAGGAGGAACTCTTGCGATATCTTAATAACCAGACTCCGGAAGTACGCAGAAATAACTCTGCCCTGAAATTTCTCCGTAAGATAATTATGGGAACTTGAGATCGGAAACTATCCTTACGTGTCACTTCCTGCAAAACTCGGAATAGCCACCTATTACATCTTGCCTACCCTAGGCTGACAGTTTTTACAGAATAACCGAACCGAACTATTATAATCATGCCCGCACCTGATGTAAACATTTTTTTTTTCCAAGCTACCTGGTGTTTGGCAGGTCAATTAAACGGATGTTGGTCAAATAATATTACTTTTGTACTCTTTGTTGATATTATTGGTGTTATTGTTGTTGATATATATTTTCTTTTTCTTTTCTGCTTGTTAACATTTCCCTGTGTAAAATGACAAAATTATGCTGTATCTGGGAATTTTTTCAATAAATAAAATATTGGATCTTTGCTTTATTATGTATTTTCTATTTTTTTCTTTTTTTCTTCAAGGCGTGATTTTCTTATATTTAAAGAAGTTGGAAAGACAGCGTATCCAGCAACAGAAAATGGTTTTAATGAGAAAATAATGCTTTGTTATTCTCAAGACAATCATTATGATTCAGTGTATTTAAAGTCATACATTAACACAGCAGGATTCTGTCAGTGTAAGTATTCTTGCATTTCTTAGTATTAGAATATAAGTGCATGCTATCATTTACATTACGTGTATTAGTTCATTTCTCAGAGTAGCAGTACAATTGGATTCTTTGCTTAACATATACTTCGTGCCTTATCTTTCCTTCTTTTTCATTTTACGTGAAACGTTTGGAATTTCGCATTTTTGTAGTGTCCTCTTTATGCAATTTCATTGATCAATAAATTTGAAATGAATAAAGCTTAAGCATGTCATAGCTTAATGAGAATGTTATTTTAATAAATTCCTTATGATCATTATGTATCAGTGTACGTTTCATGTCAAATAGTAGTTTATTTTCTCCCTGAAAGCATGTCAAGGCACTAAAATAGATGATGGATTGAAAGTAAACGTGTATATATATATATATATATATATATATATATATATATATATATATATATATATATAGTAATTTTAATTTAGACTTTCTTGCCTTGATTATATTTAAAAAGAGCAGAAATTGCTATATTTAAAAGAAGTTCTGGTTGACTGATCAACGCTCAAGCCAAACCGCGTAAGCTAGAAACTTGAAATTTGGACAAGGTCCCACTTTAGAAGCATTTTTGAAAATTTACAAGAAGTTTGTGTGTGGGGGGGGGGGAAGGGGGGGGAGATGAAGGTGACAATTATTATCTTAAAATGACCATATCTTGGAATCTCTTAAGATTAGAGACATGCAATTCGGTATTTCTACTACCTCATTCAAAATAATTATACATGTGGTGTTTCACAGTTTTTTGAAAAATAATTAGACACATGTTTCACATTTTTTGATGAAGAGAAATGTGTGGTTAACAATTGTTATAATTGGAGATTATATAATTATATCTCAAAATTCGTTAAGGTTAGTGACATGAAATAATTAAAAGACATATTTCAGCGTTTTTTTTTTCCATATTTTCCTTAGAAGGGAAGAAAAAAGGGTTGGGGTTGTAATTGTTAAAATAACACGGCCATATCTCGAAATCCTTTAGAGTAGAGACATCCTAATTAAAGACGTGTTTCAGCGGTTTTTGATGTTTCCCCTAGAAGAGATAAAAAATAGAGGAAGAGAAAGGATAGGGGTTGCAATTGTTATAAGATGACCATATCTCGAAATTCCGTAACATTAGAGATATATTAGGGATATGAAAAGTAAGCGGCAGTAGTAGGAGCAAATTCGGAGATTTGGAGGGGGTGTTCCCAGCTAACTGAAGCTCGTTTGACTATAAGACGTAAATTCTTTCTTATATCTAGCACTAAGAACATTCAAACTTTTAAACTAGTATCTTCTCTTTTGCGTTAAATCACTATTAAGTCCTTTAAAATCAGGTTTATTTTTCTCTTTAAAAAGAATGAAACAAATGGTATTTTCGGAATTGATCAGGCTTTCGAATGATACCACACATATGCCTCCTGGATGCAAATCCCAGTAGAGAGCGCTATGGCTCAGGATAGAGCGTACACCTCTGGTTTAGGGATCCTTGGTTCGATCCCAGCTCGCGCCTAGTGAATTTTGTAGTGGACAAACACTGTGCGTGGGTTTTCTCATCTTTCTCCCGTTTCCTCCCACTTTCTTCATTCCACTATTTCATTCATTTCTCATCATCACCATCTCCTTTAGCCTAACCGGCATAACCGTGGGACGTAAAACTTAGATTTCATTTTTTAATTTTGCAAATCCTGGGAGAAACTTAGAATTTTCAAGAAAATGAAAAATATGGTAACTATCTGTGCCCTAGGTGTAACTATGTGTAACTATCTCTAGTATAGCCCGGTGTGAATATACCTCCACCAAAATTATCTAAAAACAATTAACATATTTCCCTATCTTGGGATATTCTTCGAATTGCAGTATGAATAATAAATATGGGATAAAAAAATATTTTCGTACAAAAATTGTAGTGAAAATTGGTTGCGTATTTCGGAAAATATTTAACTCCTTTCCTTTCATATCATTACAACAATAGCTTTCGGTAGTTGTGATTACCAATTCTAGCAATTTTAAGTAGTGTTGCAAACTTTAGCAATGTTTTATCATATCTCCAAAGTAGTTTGAGATATCGAAATGCTGTAAACTGCAAAATGATTTGTTCTTTGATTGCATACCATACAAGTACTTAGATATGATACTTATTTAAGAGTTTTTTTTTTTTTCGAAATAATGCCTTTTGAAAAAGTTTTCAATTCCTTGTAACTTCGTTCCCATTTATCGGGGTTCTTCCATTTCCTCCCACTTTCTTTATTCCACCATTTCATTCATTTCTCATAATTACCGTCTCTTTTAACCTAGCCGAAATAATCGTGAGACGTAAAACTTAAGAGATTTCATTTCATGTTTTTGAACTGACACTACCATGTCTTGTAGTGTGGCTAGGACTGGCAATCATGTTTTTATTTATTTATTTATTTATTTATTTGTATTATTGAAGAGTTCTTTAACTAACTAACTAACTAACTCTATAGCCTATGGAACCCGGAGGTTCATTGTCGCGTTCACAAAAGCTCTCCACTGACTTCTATCCTTAGCTAATTGCATCCAGTTTCTACTTTGTATTCCTATCTCTGCGAGATCCATCTTAATATTGTCCTCCCATCTGCGCCTAGGTCTTCCTAATGGTCGTTTTCCTATGGGTCTACCAGTCAAGCCTTTGAAAGCGTTTCTACTTTCTTCCATTCTAGCTACATGACCTGCCCACCTAAGCCTCCTAGACTTGACGACCCTAACAATGTTGGGTAAACCGTATAAACTATGTAGTTCCTCGGTATGAAGCTTCCGCCATTCCCCTTTCTCGTTCCTCTTGGGTCCGAATATTCTTCTCAGGATCCTGTTCTCAAATACTTTCAGTCTATGTTCTTCTCTCAGAGTAAGCGACCATGTTTCACAACCATACAGAACAACAGGCATGATTATCGTTTTATATATTTTAAGCTTCAAATTCCTCGACAGAATTCGCGACGACAATAGATTTTGAACCGAATAGTAACACGAATTCCCTGCTTTTAGTCGACATTTAATTTCTTCGTGAATATGATTTTCGTCTGTTAATATTGATCCTAAATATTTGAAAGTATCCACTTTATCAAAAGTATTATTTAATATTTTAACGCCTCCACAATTTGCCGTATTACGGTCCCGACGCACTTCCATGTATTTAGTTTTCTCTGCATTTACTTCTAAACCCATGTCCCTGCAAGCGTTTAATAAGATCTCTGCATTTATTTCTACTGTTCTCCTATCATCCCCTATTAAATTTACATCATCAGCATATGCCATAACCTGGTGAATGCCGTTCAACTCTAGGCCCTGGTTGCTATATTTGATTTTCCTTATGGCGTATTCCAGCACAAAGTTAAATAATAATGGCGACAACGCATCTCCTTGTTTCAGGTCATTTTCGACGTGGAAGCTCGTGGACGAAAATTTTCCTACCCGGACCTTACTTTGGGATTCACTTAAACATATCTTAATTAATCTAATTAGCTTTCGCGGTATTCCAAGTTCTGTAAGAACGTTGTATAATGTTTCTCTCCTAACCGAGTCGTAAGCCTTTCTAAAATCAATAAATAGTTGATGTACCGGGGTATTGTATTCCCACTTCTTTTCGAGTATTTGGCGAATGGTAAATATTTGGTCGATAGTTGATCGATTTCGTCTAAATCCGCACTGATAATCTCCAATAATTTCATCTGCGTATGGGGTCAACCTTGCTAACAGAATATTTGAAAGGATTTTAAAGGATGTTGACAGAAGAGAAATGCCTCGATAATTATTACAGTCAGTTTTGTCGCCTTTCTTGTGAATTGGAACAATGATTGATTCTTTCCACTCTTGTGGCAATTCTTCCTTGTTCCAGATAAGGAGAATGAGTTTGTGTATCTTGTTCCACAATTTTTCGCCTCCAGCTAAAATTAACTCAGCCGGAATTTCATCTACACCCGGAGATTTGTGTTTCTTCAATTTCTTTATAGCGGCTTCCACTTCTATTCGATTGGGTTCTGGAATATACGGTTCTGCGGTGTGTATCTCCTTTTCTCCACGCACATTAGTTTTTGGCTGCGTGTTCAGCAAATCGTCAAAGAAATCTTTCCATCTATTTAAGAGGCTATCCGTATCGGTGAGAACTGTTCCGTCAGATTTCTTTAATATATAAGCACGAAGTTGATAGCCTTTCTTAAATTCGCTGATCCCCTTATACATGTCCCGAATATTTTTATTTTTACTATTATCTTCAAGTTCCTTAATTTTAGCTTTCAAAAAATCCCGTTTCTTTGTTCTAAAAGTTTTGGAAGTTTCCCGCCTGATATCTGCGAAATTTTGTGTAGTTGTTTCATTCGGATTTTGTAGCCACCGTAATTTTGCCTGTTTTCTCTTCTCTGCTAGTTTAATGCATTCTTGGTCGAACCATGGTTTGTTCCTACGTATTTCCGCGTGTCCCAATTTTTCTATTGCTGAACTTTTAATGCTATCTCTAATTTCAATCCAAGTATCCTCAACACTAGTGCACTCCGAGTCTTCTAAAACCGCGAATCTATTCGAAACTTCAATCTGGTATTCCTCTCTTACCTGGCTCTCTTCTAATTTCTTTAAATTAAATCTCTCCGTTTTCGGACATTGAATATTACCTTTATTCAGCGATAATCTCTCCCGTATTATCGCTACTACCAGGTAGTGATTAGTGTCACAATCAGCCCCTCTAAACGACCGGACGTCAGTTATGCTAGATTGTCTTCTTCTATCTACTAAAACGTGATCAATTTGATTATGTGTTTTTCCGTCTGGTGATGTTCAAGTGTATTTATGAACGTCGCGATGTGGGAATTTTGTACTCTTCACGATTAGGTTTTCGGATGTTGCAAAGTTCACAAGTCTAACACCGTTGTCATTACTTTCCTTATGCAAACTTTCGTTCCCTATAATCGGTTTGAAAACATCCTCTCGTCCTACCTTCGCATTGAAATCCCCTAATAGAATCTTCATATGGTATCGCGGGAGTTGGTCAAATATCCGTTCCACTTCTTCGTAAAAACTGTCTTTTATATCGTCATCCTTATCTTCCGTTGGGGCATGTACATTTAAAACAATAATATCACACCACCGTCCCTTAAGAGTAATAAAAGAAAGTCTGTCAGTAACAAATTCAACCCGTTTAATTGCTGGTAATATACGTTTATGAACGAAAAACCCTGTTCCTAACTGGTGATTTTTATTTCCTTCCCCGTAAAAGAACGTAAAATTTCCGGAATTCTCAGATCCATTTCCTTCCCACCTAACTTCCTGAACTCCTACTAAGTCCATCCTGTATTTCTCTAACTCACTCGTTACAGATTTTAACGCGCCTGCCCTATAAAGACTTCTAATATTCCATGTTCCAAATCTCATGTCCATTTTCTTTTGCTGATGTCGTGCCAAGTTATCAGTCCTTGTCCGAGGCTTTTGTGAATGTTTCTGAACAAGTACCTTTTTTTACAGGATGAGGGTGTTAGCCTTACCCAAACCCCCAAGCTGGAGGACCACTCCTAGTCGTCTGTCCGCGACTGCTTATTCAGTATAATCGCAGCTAACCTCTATATCTAGAGGCCTTCTTCTCGATCCGCAACCTGAGGACGCGCCATGCCGTGGTGACAGGAACCCACGTTACACGGTAGAGTTCTTTATTGAGTGAAATTGAGCCAAGTAATACGAGTGTTGATATGAATCAGAAGTTAACGTAAGGAACAACATGTTTCCGTGCTGCAAGCTTGCTGGAAACAACAACAACACAAATGTGGTGACAGTAGACTTACGAAGATGATTTCCAGGTGTGAAACCTCCATCACGTTCAAGCGATGAAAACCTGAACAAACGGTTCCATGCTACAGGTTCTGTGTCTTATGTGCCGCGAAGCAGACGGCCACGAAGTGTACGTAATAAAGGAAACACTGAACTCGTTGCTCTCAGAATTGTACATCTAGCCCGAAGAAGTCTACGAGAAGCCGCACACATGACCTGGGAATGACACAATACCTCTTTAAGGAACATGCTAAACTGTTTGAAGTTCAAAGTTTACTGGCCAAAACTTCTATCTGCGTTCCACTAATGTGATCCGGACCGGCGTGTTGAGTTCTGTGAATGGTTTCTTCATTCAGAACGAAGCTGACAGGGATTTCCGAAAATTTTTGTAAGCACATAAAGTCTCATTCAAGGTAAAAGTCGCGTAAACTGACACAATTGTGTTGATTGGAACGATACCAATGCACGAAATGTGATATAAGAGCTAAACTTCTTGTGTTACTGTTTGGGATGGTATATGGAATAATGATGTCATACGTCCATTCCTTTTTAGAAGGAACTGTCACCGGTGAACGTACCGTATTTGCGCGAATATAGGTCGCAGTTTTTTCCCTAAATTTTGGCTGAAACAATCATGTTGCGGCCTATAATCGAGAGTTTCCCCTCATGTCATAAATTGTCAATTTCAAAATGACATGTACACGTATCTTGTGGGTTAAAACTAATACCGTTGCAAATTACTGCAGTTACGTCTGTTAATCAGCAAAGACTTAAGAAGAAAAAAGCAGAAAAACACCTTGTTCGCATAAATTGCCACCTGCATTGGGTACTGGTAACACCTTACACTGCACAAAAAGCACTTGTACACTTCATAGTTTTATTAACAAGAACGTATCTTCGTTATACAATATATGTAATATATACGGAATATTTATATACAATAGTTGTTCTTGAAAAAAGAAAACCAACTTCGTTTCGCAAAATTGTGTCAGTTTGTTTGTACCCAGCCAAATCACGCATAATTACTTCTCACTATTTTAGTATCACCAGCGTCTGATTCTTCACCCTCGCTAGACGATCCGGAATGGTGCTCAGAGTCACTATCTCAAAGAAGGGAGTAAGGAAGATATATTTCAAAGAACTGTCTAATTTCTCATAAATTTACAGGGTGTCTACTGGTCATGAAAGTCATGAAAAAGTCATATATTTTGCTTAATGGTCATGAAAGCCATGAAAAAGTCCTTTATTTACCCAACTGGTCATGAAAATCTGAAATCTCAGAGTATATTTTTATACTTCATACTTTCATACCTCATACTGCATGTACTGAAACAGTTGTATCAGTTCAGTAATTGTGAGAATTTCCCCCACCAGTTAGTGCTGGCTAACTGGTACTTTACTGTCTTTCTAGCTGCTCCCCATTTCATCTTCTAGTCTCTGTAATATAGTAACAACTTTTTACTGTCTAACTTTCTGATCTGCTATTTCTTTACTTCTAAGAAATGTAAATTGTGTATTTTTGGGCCTTTAGACTTATGCAAATAATATTATTCGTTTGAGTTTGCAGATTTTAAATTTGATGATCTATTTTTTTAAAACGAATTTCTTTTATAATTTGTTTTGTCTTTGGGCAGTTCTCTGAGTGCTTAATTTCAGACAAATTTCTGCTAGATGGATAATTATACTCAGAATTAAAACTTCAAATACAGTATAGGGTGATTCACTGGTAAGAGCAGATCCGTATTTAGGTAAGTGCTATTCTGTGCTCGAGCACAAGGCGGCAGAATTTTAGATTCTTTCTTTAAGATTCACAATAAGTGATATTTAAGACTAGCAACCCGCATAGTTCCGATGCACCACTGATGGTAGGGGTTTATTATTACTAATGGTAAATTTTTATCGCCATGGTCATGAAAATTTGAACAAAAAGGTCATGAAAAGTCATGAAAAAGTCATGAATTTACTTTCTAGTATTCCAGTAGACACCCTGATTTAGTACCTCGACCTATATTCGAGATTTACTTTTTTCTGTAATCTCGTGTCAAAAGTTTAGGTGCGACCTATATTCGCGCAAATACGGTACCTTTAAATGCTGCATGAGTTCCAGAAGTTGAAAATTACTCTCATTTACGAAAACATTCGGTTCACATGACAACACGATAGATCACCGCCTCACTTTAGTGGTGGGAGGGATTTCTTAGATCAACATGTCGGTGAATGGATTGGTCGTGATACGGCAGATTGGACACCTTGTTCATGTGACTTTACGCTTTGCAACTTCTCTATGTAAAATATTGTCAAAGACGTAGTGTTTTCCGGGTAATTGCAGAATTTGGATCACTTGAAACAGCTAATCCAAACCATCATTCGAGAGATTGGATGCCAATCCTTAGTTGTGTCATATTGTTCGTAGATCAGTGCTGAAGAGGTGTACTTTGTGCATTGAACATGGTGGGAGACAGTTTGAACAGTATTTGTAAGTACAATAAGTCACCTAGCTGCTTTTAGTTTATTTCTTCACATGTTGGGGAAAGCGACTTTGTGCCTACCTTAATAATCCAGGGTTCCTACTTGTCAGGGAAGTCAGGGGAAAAGACTGGAAATCAGGGAAATTTTATAAAATATGTTTTTTCTAACATTAATTGTACACCAATTTCAGCTTAGCCAACCATAAATGATCACAGTATGGGGCGTTGCTCAAATTTTTAGGGGAGGTAAGTGGATTGTACGATGAGCAATTGATTACTATTTCTCTCTATAGAATAAATGTAACTAACTAAAACTAATTCTATGGCCTATGGAACCCGAAGGTTCAATGCCGCGTTCACAAAAGCTCTCCACTGACTTCTATCCTTCGCCAACTGGATCCAGTTTCTATTTTTTATTCCTATTTCTGCAAGATCCATTTTAATATTGTCCTCTCATCTGCGCCTAGGTCTTCCTAATTGTCGTTTTCCGATTGGTCTTCCAATTAAGACTTTGAAAGCGTTCTTACTTTCTTCCATCCTGGCTACATGACCTTGCCCACCTGAGCCTCCTCGACTTGATGACCCTAACAATGTTTGGTAAACCGTATAAATTATGTACCTAGGTAGTTCCTCATTATGAAGTTTGCCATTCCCGTTCCTTTTGGGTCTGAATATTCGTGACAGGATCTTGTTCTCAAATACTTTCAGTCTATGTTCTTCCCTCAGAATAAGCGACCATGTTTCGCAACCATACAGAACAACAGGCATGGTTATCATTTTATACATTTTAAGCTTCAAATTCCTCGACAGTATTCACGATTACAAGAGATTTTGAACTGAATAATAAGACAAATTCCCCGCTTTTAGTCGACATTTGATTTCTTCGTGAATATGTTTTTCGTCTGTTAATATTGATCCTAGATATTTAAAACTATCCACTTTATCAAAAGTATTATTTGGTATTTAACGCATCCATAATTTGCTGTATTACGATCCCGACGCACTCCCATGTATTTAGTTTCCTCTGCATTTATTTCTAAACCCATGTCCCTGCAAGCTTTTAATAAGGCCCTTCCGCATTTCTCGTCTATTGTTTTCCTATCACTCCTATTAAATTTACCTCATCAGCATACGCCATAACCTGATGTATACCATTCAACTCTAGGTCCTGGTTACTATCTGTGATTTTCCTTATAGCGTAGTTCAGGACAAAGTTGAATAATAATGGCGACAACGCATCTCCTTGTCTCAGGCCGTTCTCGACGTGAAAGCTCATGGACAGAAATTTTCCTACCCGGACTTTACTTTGGGATTCATTTCAACATATCTTAATTAATCTAATTAATTTATTCCTTATTTATATATCAGCGTCATCTGGCACCTGTCATGAAGGTCAGGGAATTTCCCACCAAAGGTCAGAGAGAAATCAGGGAAATAATTTCTCCAAATCAGTAGGAACCCTGTAATATGACGTAGTCCCATTTTAAAAATATACTTTATGTTGGCTTGGCAACATTATTTATCTGTCGGTATTGCAGAGCATACCAAACGATTTCCCCGTGTTGGTATTTGCTACGAAATTTTTGAACTTATAGTCCTTTTGAATTGCTTAAAACGAAGACAAATCGAGTAGTGATACGATCCCTCTTCACACAAAGTCCCGTCGTATATAATCCCTTTGCCGAAAAGGGATTTTAAAACTCTTTACAACTCAAGCTATCATGTGACACGTTGTTTTCTATATTTGATGTGTGTTCTTCGAGCCTCATCCAACCAGACATGGTTTGGGAGTTACTTTGTAGGGGGCGAGAAAGTTTCAACACGTGAATATTCCTTATGCTCGTTGTAAAGTTAGAAAACATTGGAAATAGGAACACGGAAGATCATAATGGTGTACAGTTTAAACTATGTAGCGTTACAGCTTTCAAAGGGTGGTAGCAAATCGCCATTATTTCAGACTTGCAGATGGAAGTTTTCAACTTTTTTAATTCAAATAGCTTTCAGATTTTGTCACGTGATATTGGTCCAGCACTAAAGTTGCTAACTTCATTTCGTTAAATAAATAATAATGAAGTTAACATCTTACAGCTATTATCAATGAGTAAAAATGCATAGATTAAAGTATTTTATGACAGAAAGCGGCTATAAAATGATTGCAGAGCACAGAGGTTCTTAGTTGAAGCTGTATTTATTTGCACCTTGTTCGTCTTTTTTTTTTTTTTTTTTTTTTTAATGTTTCTGTGTCGTTCGTATTAAAATGCTGCACACAATTTACATTACCAGCATGTGATATATTAAAATGACGCTTACAAAATAACCCATGTGCTTTATTTATTTATTTATTTTTTATTTTTTATATATATATATATACAGATTTTAAGTAACACTTTACTGCGATTTTTTTCTTAAAGACGTAAGATATGAGCTTCCTGGATTAAATTAGGAGACGGGAAATACAGAAAAGTTAAAATTAAATACCAAAACTTACCTTCCCCTCTCCCCCCCACCGGAAATGGAACCTTGAATCATGGGCACGCAATCATTGAGAAGTGCATGATCACTGCTTAGCGATATGTGCTGTTGCTAATTTAGGAGTAATAACTTAATTAGTTAAACTAGTTGTACAATGAGGTTTAGTAAATATTTATTTATTTATTTTTTAATTTAGTATATATTCTTGTAAAAGTTATTGTTTTTAATGAATGCTTTTTATAGACAATGTGTGCATGCGCTGTGTAACGAATGGCTTTGATTTTTTTCTCTTTATTAGCAATTGTGTATGAGATCTTGTATAAAAATGTTTTCAACATGTCGGACGTCAGTTTTGCAGTGGATATGATGCTTCACGATAAGCCTGGTCGTCTTAAGAAAGACAATGCTTTTAGTCAGGACAATCTTTTTAAGAGGTTAGTTCTTCGATAAGTAGTATGGTGGTATTGTTTTTGGATGGAATAAATTCAAGTGATACGCAAGGAGTAATGTGACAGTTGTTCTTAACACAAAAGACAATGGAAGCTTATAGTCCGTGTCTAACCAAAGACTAGTTTCAGTTTAGCGTAAGTCCGATCTCTTTATCATAAAGATTAAAATATTCGATGGTCACTTACCGCAAAAACTTTTATTCACTGCGATTCTTCGTTTTTTTTTTTTTTTTTTTTCAGCGTAAGAATTGCTTCTCCTCAGCGTATCAGCGTAAGAATTGCTTATTTATCGATTGTAATCGTTCGTTTGATGGATGCTATAGGATACATATCTATAATTAAATAAGAAGCAGGCACTCACATTATATCCAACAATAATTATTCCTTATATTATTTGGATTTCTCTGGGGCTTCACAAGTAACTTTACCTCAGTTGCTTCTCTGTCCTTCCAAATTCATCCTGGAAATGGACGTTCCTAAAATACAGGATGTTTCAAAATGAATATCGGCGTTTTAAGGCTTTGTTGTATGTACAATTAACTTACAAGTATAAATAACACATCAAATGAAAGAGCAACTCATGCAGTTTTGTACGCACGCGTGTGAATGCAGTTTCCTCTGTTTGCCGTTAGAAAGCTCTAGTAACAGAGATGGCGTTCTAATGAGCAGAAAGCCTTTTTATGATTCACATTTTGCAATGCAATGTGCTTTCCGTATTAAGTTCAATTGCAGTTCACCAAGTGATAGTATCTGTAGATGATATAAGCAGTTTGAAAGCACTGGCTATCTGTGCAAAGGGAAGAGTACGGGACGATCAAGAGTGACTGAAGAACAACATGAACGAGTGAGAGTGTCTTTCACGCGTAGACGCAAGAAATCAGTTCGGAAGTTTAGTCTTGAATTGGCAATTCTAGTGACGTCTGTGTCGAGAATTTCAAAGAAATTGAAGAATTTAAGAAAGAGGAGTGAAGCAGCAGATGCAATAATTACTCCGAACACGCTTATCAACGTTTGGGAGGAACTCGCCTCTGTACTCGATATGTGTCGTGTGACGAATGGTGCTCACATTGAACACTTATAGCAAAAATTTTGAGTTGCTCTTTCATTTGATGTATTATTTATAATTGTACGTTTAATGTAATAAATATTACAAAGTCTTAAAACGCCGATATTCATTTTGAAACACCCTGTATTTTTAGAACACAAGATCATTTGGAAACCTTTTTCCACAGAAATATATTAATGCTCCGTTTGACACGCTTAGTGTCGAAAGGAGAAAAAAGATGTTTTGTAAATGGAATACACGATATATCGCTGACATGAATGTATTTTAGACATATGTAGTTTTCTAAACTCTTATGAATGGCATAAAACTGAAATTGTGTGAGAATCTTCAAGTGATATCACAAAATTTAGAGGGTTTTCTTATGATACTGTGCACTTAAAATATTTCAGAAAAAATCCTCTTCGAGGATGAATTTGTAAGGAAGGAGAAGCAACTGGAAACGAAGCCACTTAGGAAGGCTCTAAGAGAGCCGAAATTATATTAGAAGAAATGATCATTGTTGGATACAAGTTTGAGTGTCTCCTATTTAATTAATTATAGCATTCTAACATCTTATGAATCTGCTGTCTAAGTTAATCGAGACCGTGAGTTTTTTTTTTTTTCCTAATCTAACGACTTTTAGTGGCGCAACCGAACTTCTGTCCACAGTATTCTTTACGTTCAGCCGACGAGTCATTCGATACTAGTGTGTGTATTTGTGTAGTGCCCTCAGTGTATTTGAACTTTAACAATCTGTTAATACTTTGTGTATGTAACCGTGAGATTTGAATTCGGTTGCCGATGGAACCATAACAATAGTGCATACTTATCACTCGTAGCATTATATAATTTTTTGATCTGACAGTAAATTCTGAGCGAATTGACTAATTTGAGGAAGTTTCTACCTTAACAGAAAATTACGTTTTGCCTAGACCAAAGTAAAGTAAACTGTGTCAATTCATTCTTGGCGATTGTCAGGGTTGGCAAAAACCGTTTTTTATTGAAAAAAACAAAAAGACAAAAAAAAGTTTCTCCTTGGTTTAAACCAGGTTTTTGTGGTTTAAATAATTTGCTCTATGTATTTATATTACATATGGACAGAAATAAGTTTGTTTCGTCTTGGTGTTATGCAACAACTGGGTTATGCTGGAAGGGGTCATATAAGCTTAAAGCGGAATCCAAACTGCTTCTTGGCTTACATCCGAGAGAAGTTGTCCTCCATTTGAACTCGAAACCGGGATTGATTGGTTACAAATGCGATACGTCTGCCGACCCACTCACGAAGGACTCCTGATAAAAATACGTAGTACTTGTTAATATAATTGTCACGAGTCATTTCACAAGGACAAAAAGATAAACAGTTGCACAAGAGAAACTATTATATAGAATTACATATGGACAATTTCAGAATACTGCAGAGTACAGAAGAACTAATTTAGTCCAAGTTAGTTCACTACGATTTTTATCAGTCCAAGTTACAGAAATACAACGACTTAATGTGCATATCAGTAAGAAAAGTGAATAAAGATACGAATTATTTGAGTCCACTTCAGCTCTGACCTATTTATACGTAAATAGATACCAAAGATACTTTTGATTTCAATAAATGCCTCTCGTGGGGTTTGTATGACCCCCTCCCAAAAATGTACGGCATTTCGATGTATTTTATCAATAGTAAACGTTATTAAAACTCAACAATATTTTTTGATTGCAATTGGATAACAATAATAACAAACTATAAAAAAATCACAAGGGAAATATTCATAAACTTATATATAAAAGAAAGTTGCTTTTGTAGTGTAATCTCTTTGAATAATGAATCGGAATTTAGGTCTGAATACAATACGAATAATGTACGGGAGTGAAACGTGATAAGCCACAAATGTGTGTTCATCAAGATTTTACGAATACTTTTCGTTTCTTGGTTTAAACCAGTTTTTATTATTATTATTAAAGGCCAACCCTGGCGACTCTACTGTGATTCTGATCCGCGCGTTAAGCTGTAGGTAGATCCACATTTCGTATAGGTTGGTGCTGAAAAGACGTTTAATTCCAAACAAAGAATATATATGTGTATATACAGTCGTCTAAAGCATTGAAAGCATAAACAGAAGTACAGAAAGAACAAAATGGCTCAGGAAAGCGAGGATGCCAGATATACTCGTATATATAGGTCCTGGGACTAATTAGGATTTTTTCCTCTTCTTAATTTTTAGTTGGGCGTGTAAAAGTTTCTTCCATGCTTTACTATTTTCAGCTTCCTCTTTTAATTCCCACCAATATTTTCTTCTATTTTCATATCATCGATCACTTGTGTTCTTCTTCCATCTTTCCTTCTATGGCAGTATGAAGAAGACAATTTCTTCGCACGATGTGTCCAATCCAATTGGTCTCCCTAAGAAGGAGAATGGCTAGAAGCGTCCTCTTCTCTCCTATCCGTTTTAAAACGTCTTAGTTTGTTGCTCTTTCTGTCCATTTTATTTTCTCCATCTTCCTCCACACCACATTTCGAAGCTCTCTAAATATTTCTTTTCTAACTTCCGTAGTGTCCAAGTCTCTGAACCATGAAGTCCAATACTCCATACACAGCACTTGACCAATTTTTTCCTTAGTCCAATATTAAGGCTTCTAGTTAAGAGTGATCTTTTCTTGTTAAAATGCTTCTTCGGCTATGCCAATTCTTGAGCTGATCTCTTTGGTGCAGTACGAGTTTTTCGCTAAAATACTTTCCAGATATTTGAAATGATCGACCTCTTCAAGTACTATTTGTTCTACTCTGACCTATAAGGGCGCATTTCCACGGGATTCTCTCATGACTGTCGATGTTGATCGATAGTGAAAGTAAATTAGATAGATGCAGTACAATATCTAAAGTATACAATATATTTAAAATTAGAAAGTAATAGAATTAGTATTTTTTTCAGTAGTCAAGAAACTACCGAGAAGGAAGCTACCGTGTTCGGAAATATTTTCACACCCTACTGACAATTTTCTCTATGGGCTGTTCAAAGAAAGCCGTAATTTCAGCATCAATTCTAACTATACGTTATTTACATTACAATAATTAGGATCATATCAGTACGATTTTTAGCTTAAGGTGCATCGTTAGTATTTTGCTGTTCCAATGTTCAAGTGTATTCAAAGTAATTTTACCTATAGTAAAAGTTAGGTATTGGAAATGTCGGTTGTTGCCTTTGTATTTCTCAAATCAAGCGTAGGATAATGAATTGTCCAAAACAAAGTAACTGATACATGCTGAATATGTATAACAGTGAATGTATTAATGCTTTCAGTATGAGTTTGTTCGTCATGCTATTTATGAAGTATACTATTTATTTTTTCAGTCTTGTATTGGAATAACTTTGTTATAAATATATAGCATTTTTTTAGCTGCTTCGTTTTTATACTAGCACCGCTGCGCAACATAACAAATGAGAGAGGGAAATTTTCAGTGCTTTACTGTAAAGCAACTTCTGCCCAACAGTTATATACTGTAAAACTACGGTAGTATTCTAAGGGGAAGATAGCAGACAGAAATTACGTAATCATTAAATAATAGAAGTGTTATGTGCAAGCATGTGCAGTGATAATAGCATAGCATAATACGACGGCTTTTAAGTTGCGAAATTCAGCTGTGGCATGTGTTTAGATTTGTGCTCTGCTTAGGGTCAGGAAGATGATCATCCTGGTCCTATAAGTAGTGTGATAATAAAACAGCGAGAGAACCGTTTTTGTAGTAGTGAGAGGCAGTTTGTGGTGAGTGTTATTAATTGCTGAGAAAGTTTTAGGAAAGAGAATATTAGTTTTCAAATAAGATTTTTTTTTTTTTTTTTTTTTAATCTACCTATTCACTATAAGACATATTTTCTCATTCTGTAAGAATGGGAATGATATATTAATCATATTTCTGAACAGAAGAAATTAAACATTTTCTTGTTCAGTGTCATTTAGAAGTAAGAGGATTCAGAGGATAAGTAACCGAAAATATTGTATATTGTCAGTTCTTTTATAAGTATATTGTTTCGAGGATGTATTGTTTTTTTGAAGGGCTTACGAGATTTCATTGGAAAAAGGACGAGACTCTGAGAGTGAGCGCGATAATTCTGAGATGTACCAGAATTTAAAAGATGTTCTAGCTCAAGGCATTACGCCTTTCCCATATAAAGTAGCAAAAGCTTTGGATCCAGATATTTATAGAAACATAGAATATGATATTTGGAACGACATCAGGAGAGGTGAGTTACTAATTCTAGAGCAGTTTTATTTCATAGCATGTTTACCTTTTTTGGATTAATTTCCGTGAAGTACGTGACAACGCAGTTGTATTTTCGTGTAAAAACTAGATTCTGAGCTTCGTTTTTTTTTTTTTTTTTTTAAAGAAATGGAAAAAGATTTAACGTTTGCTATTTATTTTCTTAACTCCTTCAGTGTGGGTGGCGAGTTAACTCGTGTCTTCAAAACGCACCTGCTATGCGGATGGCGTATATATACGCTTTCATTTTGCTTTGGCTATTTTGTATTGCGTATGTCGAATATACTTGCCCATAGTATGAGTAATGTTATCCCGACAATATTTAGTGAGTTTGCGCTCAACTGGTTTCAATTGTTGCTTAATTAAAAGAAGAGGAAAAAGAAAGAAATTAAAATAGAGTTTGTGTTTCGTTAAATACGGTTTTCATTCTTGGTTTTGTTTGAGAGCAGACAGTACAGTAATGGCTTCAAAACGATATTTCAACGATGCTGACATCGAGGAAGAGTTATCAATTAGTGATTTTGATGTAAGTGATTTTGAAACAGATTTAGAATCAACATCCAAAGTTCTCAAAAAAACTACACTTTTTACAGCGGTTCGCATCTGAAAATTACGCACTGAAGGAGTTAAGTAGCTGAAAAAGATGCAGGAAATTCGAAAAAATATGAAGTACTTAAAAAATTGATCAGGCATATATTAAATTCCTTCTGTAGATAAAGGAGAGGAATGATTGATGGAAGTGAATGCTTATGAAAGAATTGGTAGAATAAAAATGTAGGCGACGGAAGAACCTAGTGACACAGCGTTGTCCTCCGTAAGTTTCCGTGGTTGGGCAATGAGACGGGGACCTCACGCACCACAGGTGAGTATTCGATGAATGAAACACCGTGCCCCGCAGAGGTACATGAATGGCAGGGTGCACGGATAAGCGTTCTTTTGATTACCAAGTACTACTTACACAAAGTTTAATAATATGCTGCCTTATGCAGAGTAGTTTTGACAAATGATTAGCGTCATGCTAAACACTCGACTTCTGCAGGAAGCATATGTAAGTCGAACGCTTTCGTATTGCACTAATCACATGTCAGAAGAACTCTGCATATGGCTCATGGTGTTTTACAGCTACAACGATATCGTGTATTTACTTCTTTCCTTTATTTAATATTCAGGGCAAAAATGCTTTTTTTTTTTTTTTATCTGGAACTAACCACATAATAGAAGAAGAAGAAATGTCATGAATAATCTTGATTTTGTAAATGTTTTATATTGCTGTCACTAGATAAAAATGTTTGTTGATTGGTCGTTAGTACAGTAATCCGGTTACCAAGGTAACAGTGTTCCGTTACCATGTACCTGCTTATAATTATCAAAATATAATTCAACAAGACGCCATTTAATATAGAGGTGTATTGAATTGCTGTGAAGCAATTAATAATTATTTTGAAGTGTAGTGCATTTAAAGAATCGAAAATAGTGTGTAATCATTGAATAATCATCGTAGTAAGTAGCAACATTATTTCATATGAGTTATAGATACTACTACGAAATCTTTAAATAAATCAAACTGTGGTGATCGTTATACATCAAATGTGTGCGTAAAACAAAATGTTAGGAATGTACGTAAACTTTGTTTCAAACAGAATTTTTTGTTAAAATGTATTAAAGCATTTTGTTTCTGAAAAGCGCAGTCCTGCTATAATCATCATAAGGTTCCAGTGAAAACATTGAGGAGGTTTCGTTGAACTTCTGTGTCAAAATTAAAATATTTTATTCGACTATTCAAATAATTGTATTAAAGCTTAACGTACTTTAATTTTGTACATTAACGGTGTTTATTACATGTGCCATCTTTGCTTTGGTCCATTGATTTATATAGGGAATTATGTGAACTCCGTCCCTTGTGGCTACGTGATAAGCGTTCCGCTCTTGGCATGGGAGACCCGGGAGCTCAAGTTCAGATCCCATGTTAAGTTGTAGATCCACGTCTCATATAGCTTTGCTTCTGAAAGAAACTCAAGTCCAAATATAGGGAATTATTTTCTGTTTTCTTGGAAATGAATTGGAATTTTATTAACACAAAGAGTGAAAAAGTGCATGACTGGATCGATTCTCGAATTCGGGACTTTCTGCATATCGTGCCACTGCGTTAACCTCTGCGCTACCTAGTCCGCTTCCAAAACAGCCATACAATCTTTCACTTTTCAGTGCTCTTCCGCTCAAACCACCGTGGATTGCACTACAACCTAGCTGTTGTGCTTGGACAAATCTAGTGTCTATGATCAGAACACCGCTAACAGTCGTATTATCAGTATATTAATGAAAGGA
Organism: Thermobia domestica; assembly: GCF_964235325.1. Lineage (NCBI taxonomy): Eukaryota > Metazoa > Arthropoda > Insecta > Zygentoma > Lepismatidae > Thermobia > Thermobia domestica. The sequence continues at coordinate 272,058,255 of NC_137456.1, read as the reverse complement.
GGGTACAATCGATTTAAAAGTTTTTTTTTTTCTCCACACCAAATCCTTTGTAGGTGCGAATTAAAAATAAGTTTCAATCGCTTGTTTTCTCCTGTCATTAATATAATGGAATTTTATTAGTAAGGTATAATTTTGATTTATTTCTAAAAATAATTAAAACGTACATTGACCGTAGAACATAATGTAAGGACATTTAACTTAGGACCAGAAAAAAAGTAGAGAATCAAAAGAAACAGAGAAAGATAGTTCTCAAAGAAGTTAACTTCTCAAATGAAAGTAAATGCGAAGTAACGTGCAAATGCAACATGCAGAAATATTGTGAAACTGCAAACGTTGTAACTTTATGTGCTTTCAAGGAATGCCGAGTAGAATCCACGAGTTATCAAAATGTAACTAATCTATATTGAGCGAAGACTAAGGTGAAAAACCTCAGCTTTAGAAAACACGACAGAAGGAACAAAAATCACGAATGAGATAGTACAATAACATAACAGACAACTCCAATAAATACGGTTCGTATAGAAGATTGAATGTGTGATTTGAGGAGTAGGAGTGAATTTGGAGAGTTAGGTGGGGATTTGAGAAAGATAGAGAAACTGCAGCTTCTACATGAGACAGCACCGATATTTGACCAGACTGTTGTTGGACCAGAATCAAACATCTTATATTGAGAAAAGGGTTATTGCCACAAAAACCAATGAAGATTAACCTGAACCAAGAAAACGGAGTACAGACGAATCTTGGTTCACATAGTGTTATGTTAGTAATGGCACTCTGTGGATTTGCTCAGTCAAATTTAAAACACCTACACATGAACCAACAAGGCATAATTAAACACCTTTCAAACACTTCAATCTTTGTTTTCAATTAAAGAGACACGCATTCAAGAGATTCGATTTAAGTTACTTGATTTTTTGCGCTCACAACGCAGTATGTGTGTGTGGAATTCACTTTCCTTCACTGGTACTGAATTCAAAGTTTTGTTGTTTCTTACGTCCTCCAAGCACGTACCAGTAAGAGAAAGCAAAATTAGTTTGATTTTACTGACTTTTTCAGATTTAAGTGTCCCTTACTTCGTGAAAATTTAATTTTCTTCTGTGTGTCCAAATTCACTTCGAAAAACCAAGGTGGTTGTTCTAGAATTGAAGAAATCGATAAAATCATATCATTACAGTACTGCTTCGTTATATATATATATATATATATATATATATATATATATATATACATATAGATAGATATAGATATAAATCAGTGGTCTAAATAGCAAAGATAACGTAAATACTCAACATAGTTAACAATACGTACACTCATGTCCAAAATTATTGACACATGTCTATAACTGTCTTTTAGCAAGAACATTATTTGATAATGATTTTCAGGGTGCTTTTAATACTGATAGTATGTGTATAATCGGGAAATGTATATTTGTGGTAAATTTCATAGGAAAAGAATTATAAATACGAAAATTATGAGTAAAACAAAATGTTACTAAATGGACAAGAAAGTTTTATTTTCGTTTTATTGTTCTTATTTACTGCTCTTTTGACATGAAATTTGCCACGTAAATGTCTTTGCTGATTATACACATACTAGCACTGTAAGAAATATCAGGCGAATTCGTTATCAAATTGTATTCCTACAACAACATTTTTATAGACATGTGACAAAAATTTTGGACATGAGTGTACATATTGTAACAGTAGGTCAAAAGTAAGGAAATATAAAGACTAGCAATCTGCTCTGCCCAAGCTCATTCATTGTTTTCTTTTCAGAATTAAAGTATGGACCCTTTTTTAGTAACAGTGAACTGCAGGTTGGAGTGAAGTGCCTGTTGAAAATTGAATCTGAAAAAGTATATAATGCTCACATTCAAGAAATGACTCCGGACAAAGGACCAGTCGTTGTCTTCGTAGAGGAATTGGGTGAAAAGTAAGTAATAGCTCATGTAGACAGTAATAGTTCGATTGAAATTAATGTCCACTTCTTTTTGAATATGAACTCTCACATGGGTTATAAGAATACTGGTAATTTCAATAAGTATAAAATTTTACCAAAGAATACACTATATTTTAATAACCTGTGTTACAGTTTCGGAAATGTATCACTGTCTTCATCATACACTTTATCTGTGTCAAAGACAGTGATATGTTATCAAAATTGTAACAAAGGTTGTTAAGATAGAAGTGTTTATTTTGGCGAACTTTTACCAGGTGACCAAAACAAGGTAAGTGCCGCTTTGCAAAACGTTGCTGCTTTTCCTTCTCGAGCAATCGGAGATCACGTAGTTGATAGGTGTGTTTTTCTTGTCTGAAAGCTTATTCAGTAGCACGTCTGCTATTGTAGAGAACACATTGCATTTAATCGTGAGAGTTGAGATATTCTGTATGAACTATGGCTGTCAAACGCAGTGATTAGGACTTGTTTGCTCTATGAATTCAAATTGGGCATACACCGTGTGCGTGGGTTTTCTTGGGGTTCTCCCGTTTCCTCCCACTTTCTTCATTCCACCATTTCATTCATTTCATCATCACAGTCTCCTTTAGCCTAACTGGCATAATCGTGGGACGTAAAACTCAAAGATTTTCTTTTTTTTTTTCTTTTTTTTTTCAAATTGGGCATAAAAAGCACTGAAGCAGCAAGAAAAAATTGCTCAGCATTCGGAGAGACTACAGTTAGCGAACGAACCGCACGTAAGTGCTTTAAGGCCTTTTCGACTGGTGATGAGAACCTTGAAGATAAATATCGATCTGGAAGACTAAAATCACTCAATGTAGACCAACTGAACGCAGCTATTAAAGAGGATTCGAGCCAAACATGTCACGAACTCGCTCAACGGTTTGGAGTAAGTGATGAAATCATTCGTTTACGTTTACATAAGCTTGGACGAACGTGGAAAATAAGCAAGTGGGTCCCGCACGAGCTGACTACCGCGAATAGACTCCAGCGGCTGAATATTAGCTCATCCTTGCTGCGTAGGAACAAACATTGCCCAATTTTGGACCATATTTTGACGTGTGATGAAAGATGGGTGATGTATGTTAAGAAGAAGCGCTCGTGCCATTGGTTGCTACTTAATGACCCAATGCCTGTGTCTGCTAAACCCAATATGCATCAGCGCAAAGTAATGCTGTGACTGTGTGTATGGTGGACTACTGCTGGGATAGTGCATTTTGAATTTTTGCGAAGTGGTAAGGCCATCACGAAAGATGTTTACTCAGCACAACTCAAACGGTAGCTACCAAACTCGCCCAGAAACAGCCAGCACTCATGAACAGAAAGACCCTGCAAGTGATCTCGTCACCTGGGTGGGAATTTTTGCCTCACCCTCCTTACTTCCAGACATCGCTCCATCAGATTATTATCTCGTTTTGGTCATGAACAATTATATGCATAATCGGCAGTTCAAAACTCGGGAAGAAGTTGAAAACACAGTGGCGCAGTTTTTTGAGTCGCAGGATACAAATTCTACAAAAATGGCATCTATGGACTTACTCGTAGATGGAAGAAGGTTGTAGAAGCGGATGGAGGCTATTTTCCTGAATAAATATTGTGTAAACTCCTTGTATGCGCTTGATTTGTTTTCTATGCTCAAACGGCACTGTTTTGGCCATCTCGTATATAAATATTAAACATTCAGATATGAACAGCGTACAATAATAATAATAATAATACTAAAATGTGTGTATTGTTCAGTTGTGTTTTAAAAGAATGTTAACCTAATGTTTGCGCATTTGACGCGGAAGACTTCGGATTCCATTTCTCATGATAATACATATAATATATATAGTTTCGATACCGATAAGGAAATTGGAAACCTAAACAGAGAAACCAATTTTGATACCAAGTGTTTGTGAATATGTATATTGCAATTCAATATTTTGATACAACTATCAAAGAAGAATAACTTGCAATATTGACTTGGTACATACGGAAGTTCTTACTGTAATGGAATTATAATTTAAAAAAATGACGTCTTTGTTTTACGTCCCATGTTTATGCTGGCTATGCTAAAGGAAACAGTGATGATAAAAAATTAATAAAGAAAGTGGGAGGATACGGGAGAACTCCGAGAACTCCCTCCCCCTACACGGTGTTTGTTCACTACAAGCTCACGTAACGCGAGCTGGAATCGGAACTATAATTGAGTCCAGATATATGTGAAAATGCACTTGCATCTGTTCCCTCTTCACTAATTACTGAACGGATTTGAGTACCGAAGTATCAGTTAAAAGAGGGACAGTCGTCCAGGCTGATACAGAGAACATTTTTATCAGAAATACAGAGTAATTACTGTCCATTTGAGAGGGAAAATATCGTGTAATGAGGATTTTGATATACATTGTCGAAAAATAAAGAAAAAAATGAAAGGCAATGTTTTGTTTAAAAGTAAAATGCAATTTAATATGGCTTATACTCGAGAGAGCGAGCGCAGATGGGGAAGAGGACGCAAAATATATCCTCGGTAACATATGGGGGCACTTGGTAGTATTATAATTGTAGTACATGGGGAATTTATGGATATTACATAGCCGAATACTAAAGCACGTACAGTCAGAAACAATATACCAACATATAGCATACGAATTTGTCAATTATTACTTATTTCATTGCAAAAGAACTTGATACATACGTCCAACTTGACGTAATATATACAGATTTCCAAAAAGCCTGTAACTTAATTGACCACGATATGCTACTAGAAATTAACGTTTTTGATTTTTTCTCAAAAGTTCTTATCATTTTTGTCTTCCTACTTGCGTAATCGTTAACAATCAATGGTTTACAAAGGTATTGTATCTGAAAAATTTGAAACAGTATTAAGCGTTCCACAAGGCTCAAACCTTTTACCTTTATTTTTCATAATTATTAATGATATAACGGAATGTATTAAAAATTCTCATGTTACTATTCTCAGATGACTTGAAATTAAACACTAGAATAAAGTCAATTGATGACTATAAAATTATAAATGGATTTGTAAGACACATCCTGTGACATCAATAACTTCACTCAACTGCAAAACGTTTTCATTTACTAGAAAAGAAAAATGTATCAGTTATTACTACCGTATTGATGGGATAAACCTGAAGAATTTCAAAACAAAATTATCATTTACTCAGCATAGAGAAAACATGAATAGTGCGTATAAAAATCTGGACTTTGTTTCTAGTTTTAGTAAGGATTTTCAAAATCAATCGACACTTTTGAAGTTACATTATTCCTATGTTAGTTGCGTGATACGTTGCTGCATCGACTGTCAGTACCAATATTTCTGCATGATACACTCATATACTTCTTAATTCAAGGAACTCCCTCCACCAGTTACATTTCGATGCTGGTCAACATAGTAAATAACACTTTTCATCGGACCACGAGCACTGATCGCTCATACAACGGACGCTTCTTTCGGTAGAACCTAAAAACGTGGTGATTGATAATACCTTACATCAGTATTCTAGAGCAGTGGTCTTTAACTTGCCGCCCGCCGGCCGGAACTTCGTGGCTCGCTGAAACACGTAATAAAACAGTAAATTAATAATTAGAAAAACACAAACACTGAAAGAAACTGACAAGATGTGGCAACACTACACGGAGCATATATCGATTAGAAACAAACTTGGTTTCTCAAGAAAAATGAACTAACACGTATTTTTGTAACATGAAAAGTAAGTCCGTATGTTTAATTTGAGATTAATTGTTGTCTTCCGTGAATAAATACAATTTGAAGAGACATTACGAAACGAAACATGCATCCCAATATGCAGAAATTCAAGGACAATTTCGTTTATACATATTTGTAGATTCGAAGAACAAATTACGAGGCCAACAGCTCACATTTACGAGTATGTTTCCGAACGTGACTCCATTGGAAACGAACAGATGGTATTCTATCACTGCAGTCTACAGCAGGAAATTTGTGTCTGAAAGGCGTGTGTTTCAAATTTATTGTAAAGAATGTTGTTAGAATTGTAAACTTCATAACATTCCGACGGCTGAACCACAGAAAGTTCCAACTCCTTCATAGTGATATGAAGGCAAAATACAGTGATGTGCTCTACTTTACGGAAATTCGTTAGGTTAGCGCAGGTAGTGTGCTTTAAATGAATTTCTGACCATAAGGATAAGGTAAGAAAATTCATAGCTAGTAAAGATGACGGAATGGATCAGTTCAATGAACCGAGTAAATGGCTGATCTTGCTTATCTCATGGATATTACAATAAACCTCGACGATTTGAGTATCAGTTTTCAAGGAAGAACAGTTTGGTAATATTTCTCTATAATCATGTGAAAGCTTTTGAGTCCAAAGTACGTTTGCGGGGAAATGGTGATCTTACATATTTTATATTTGTTACAGATGATTCAAGACAATGAGAAGTATGCTGAAGCTGTTCCAACGTTAAGATCTGAATTGACAAGATTTCTATATCTCCAGTCACATACTAACATGTTTCACATGTTCTCCAGTCCGTTCATTGTAGATGCCAAAGATGCCGTAGACAACGTGGAAATTTAACTTATTGAATCGCATTGTGATACTGAACTCAAAGAAAAATTTAACAGTGTTAACCTGATAGAATCTGAGTATGTGAGCAACTCTTTTTCCATAATCAAAAATGTGAAATCGAAGTTAAGAAATCGACAAACTGACACACACATTGAAAACTATCTGCACCTATCTCTATGGACCTGACTAAACACGTGTGGTTCGCCAGTCCCTTATAGAATGTGACAGTTGCCCGCTATAAAAGAAAAGTTGATGACCTCTGTTCTAAGACTTTACTAACTCATTAGGTAGAGAGAATTAAGTCAACGGAATGAAATTCTTTAGGTGTCATCCGATAGAGCTCTTTATGATCTGCTCAGAACTACTCTGTTTCACTCCGTTCAGTTCCGTTCCAAGATACATCAACTTTTCTGGTTTGTCTCGTTTTCCATATTTTTTCCTAACTAATATGTCAGTAAATGTACCATAATGGTCAAGAAGCGAAAGATATCGCCTGTAGAACTGTTTTGGTTTTAACTGGAAGAAATCTGTTAGCCATTGGTCAAGAGAAGCTTCATCAAGAAACACTTGCCTCTGAATGTGGTTAGAAAGAGAGAGCAAAAAAGATGGGAATTCAAGGGGGCAAGGTCAGGGGAATACGGAGGATGAGGAAGTGGTTCCCATCCAAGTTCAACAATCACATCTTGGTCAATTTCGCCGTATGCGGGTGAGCATTATCATGGAGTAATTAGTCTGGTTGTCTCAGTCTTGTTTTCAACAGTAACAGCAAGCAGTCTTGGCTGGTCACTATACACAGCAGAGGTAATCGTTTCGTTTTTCGGAAGAAGTTCATGGTGAAGAATGCCATCTTTGTTTCATCAAACACATAACATTATTTTCTATGGATGGACGGAGAGTTGTTTTTTATGGGCTGAGCCACTCTTTCCTCTTCATGTTGACGTACAGGCACCATTTCTCGTTACCTGTGACAGTGTTCGAAAGGAATGCTTTGTGCCTATCACAAGCCAACCGGTGTCGGGCAAGCAATGACGAACAGATGTTTACTCGCTGATTTTTGTTACTGCAGGGTTCCTATTGGTCAAGAAAATCGGGGAAAACTCAGGGAAAGTGGTACAGGCCAGGGAAGTTCAGGGAAAAAGACTGGTAATCAGGGAAAGTCAGGGAAATTGTATAATGTATATTTTTTCTATCACTAGTTGTACATCAGTTTCAGCTTAGTCAACCATAATAATACCTATTTGGTTTTTATTGCTATTTTTATATTGCTGTACGTATGAGCAATTGATTACTATTTGTCTCTATAGAATAAATGTTTTCATATATAAATATTCACCGTTATTTATCTCTTATTTGTATGTCAACATCATCCGACACCTGTCATGAAAGTCAGAAAATTTCAAGGTCAAGAAAAGTCATGAAGAAGTCAGGGAAATAGATTTCTCCAGATCAGTAGGGAACCCACTGTCACTTAACACATGTGGTACTCGTACCCAATTTCTGTACCTTACCCGTCGAATGCAAATGGCGAACAATAGTTGACTTATCACATTCAAAAACTTGCGCCATTTCCCGCGTTGTTTGACGAGGATTCTCATGCAACTCGTTCAAGCGATTTTCGTCAAGATCTGAAGGTCTTCCAGAACGTGGATCATCAGACAAGTTAAACCGTTCTGCTGGAAAACGGAAAAACTATTTCTGTGCTGTTCTTTCAGCAATTGCTTCATTCCCGTACACTGCACAAATTATTCTCGCATCTTCTGCTGTACTGATCCTCGGTTAAACTCGGAAATGATCACTTTTCTCAACTTGAGATTCCATATTAGTTTGTCTGAAATATATGCCATAAAAATGATTTCACGCCGTATTGTTGCCAACCCAAAAGAAAACCGCATAAAATCTGATGCTACTTCGTTCAATATGGCTTTCACAGCCCCGTTTGTTCATAATCCCAGCTCACGCCAAGTGGACTTCGTGGTGGACAAATACTGTGTGCGTGGGTTTTCTCTGGATTCTCCCGTTTTTCCTCTTACTTCATTCATTCAATCATTCCATTTATTTATCATCGTCACCGTCTCCTTTGGCCTAGCCGTGGGATGTAAAACAGAAATAATCCCACTAGTGGTGGAGACAAAGATAAGTTTTTAAGTTTCAGCATGGACGACCACTCGAGATCCAAACACACCGTTTATCTCTTGGAAAGTAACGAGCATTTTTTTTTCGTTCATTATATTAGGTAATATGGTAAATGACTGAATTATTGAATTTTTTGATGGGGCGATTTTTTGTACTCTTTTCGCCTTGGAGAGAGAGTGAGCAGTTTTTCTTCGTTTTATAGTTGAAACCTGATTGGTCGGCAGTGAAAACATTTTCAGGTTTAATGTCTCGATTATTGATGAATTCACGAACTTAAACCATCCACTCAGCTGCTGCTCTCTCAGCTTCGAAGCTCGTTGTTGTGACGAACGCAGTAATTTTTCGTATCCGTAATACAAAATTAACTAATATATTGCCAGAAATAATAGTATCGATGAAGTGTTAAAGTCCAGCATTGAGTCCTTGGTTTTTTTTGGAATTCTTCATTTACTCCAACATTATCATTCTACTAATTATTCCATAATTATTCACTTTCATTAATCTCCTATAGTTTACAGGTCATAACTATGGGATGTAAAACTGGATTTATTTTTTATGAATTTATTTCTAGATGCTTTTGGTTTTCTTCTACACCAAACAGTCGCGCTTTCTTCGCAACATATTTCCGGTAGTTGGCGTTATTAAGAATTGCTCTACTTGGAAAGAATTCTGGAAAATATGGCAAAGCAGAATATTCCATACAATTTTGAATGGAAAACGAATAAGTTGAATGTAGTTCTGACTAGGCCATATAGAACTCGATCGATGATACGTAGAGTATTGCATTCTATTCTAATTCTCCTTATCTTTCCTGGTTAGTTATATTTACCAGAACTAAATATGAGATACTGAATAGACTTGAATGATAGTATTCTGTTAGGATATCAGATTATCATCATTGTTTCTGAGTTTTGTGTAAAGGTTTCTTTTAGTGTGCTTACCTACATATCTATCACCGCTAATCCCGTAGAGTATAGGTAGGTTTACCAGTTCCTTTTTCGTGTGATATATAAATCAGGGTGGCCACTCACCTGGAAAACCTGGAAAACCGGGAAAAGTCAGGGAAATTTTTAATTCTGGAAAAGTCAGGGAAAAGTCAGGGAATTTTGATGAAAAACCGGGAATTTTTTCTCGGGGGAAAATTTACGTTCTGCTGTATTCCTAGCCATTTAGGCGGTTTATTCAAATACAAAATAACTTTGGTCGCTGGGGGCTTCGCCCCCAGATCTCTCCTTCATTCCAGGTTTCGTTTATCTAGCTCTGCTGGTTTGGGCTGTGCATACTTTCTTCATGTTCTTTTGTCATTTAGTGCTGCCCATGAATTGAGCTGGAGCGAAATCGGGACCATTTTGTAATTAACACACTTGTTTTGTTCGATGGCTGCTCAATTTTCAGAATTCGCTCGGGCCTGCGCCCCTGCATCCCGTTTTGGTAGTCACGTGATTAATATAAAGGCTGAACGGTAGTTGAGTTCTGCCGGAAGAGTTCCGAATTTGTTTCAAATTCCACAAAATGTGTGGAATTTTGGTTAATGCGTGTATTTCTATGTGGAATCAAAAACTGTGTGGATTCCACATGCATTTGTACTCAGTGGCGGCAGTACTTTCTGCGACACACGATTAATTGGCTATGCTTTTTACAGATATTTGACTTTTTGACCACCAATTTGAGGTAATGGCATTCCCCTCCCCCTAGTTTTTACACCCAATTCCGCTACTGCATGTACTACTGTTCTAAAAAAAAGTCAGCTACAAACAAAATTTTCTGATTTCTTAAAAGCACATTTTATTAGAGCCTATTTACTTCAGTTCCGTTGTTTTGTTACACAATATTTCCTATCTATGTCGACCTGTTCCCCGGTTGCATAACCACCGCACGCCATTGCTGGCACGACAAAACCTTTGGGACCCGGGCCTACCTAAAGTTGTTAATGCCGGCTTTCTAGACCGAAGTCCGCTACTTCTTAATACAGGTAGCTCCATAATTGTCCTCTGCATACTCTCTGGGGAAACGGGCTATTATTAGCCACATGGAAGGCTAACACACTGCAGCTGTGAAGAACTCTCTAGTAACTCGGCCGATAATAACTTTTTGTCAGCAAAAGAATGCAGTGGAATGTAGTGGTCAGAGTCCAGATCCTTCTTGTCCCGCTGAAGAACTGGTTGTAAGTAATGAGATGCTGGTGGCTTCCGAAGAATCTATTAAAAATAAACATACTAATGTTATGGAGTCGTTTCTAGTGTCTGAGTCAGTAACTAAAGCTGAAGTTCTGTGGTGTTTGCAGGCAATAATGGAACACTTGTCATTCCGATCTGCTTCACGACTGGCAACAAATTTCAAGCTCATGTTCCCTGATAGCGAAATTTGTAGTAAGATGCAATTACAACGTACCAAGTTAGCTTATACTATCGTTCATGGTCTTGGACGACTTTTTAAAGGTGATCTTCTCAAAGAAATAGAAGCTTGCAAGCATTATGTTATTGGGTTTGATGAAAGCCTTAACAAAGTCTCGCAAAAGCAGCAAATAGACCTTACGATTCGGTTTTGGGACAATGAAAGAAACCAAGTGTCAGCAAGATATTTAAATTCAGTGTTCCTCGGACATTCAACGTCAGCAGACATTCAAGTTAGTTTCAAGAATGGTATCTTAGGTTTGGACCTCAAGAATATTGTTCAAGTTTCGATGGATGGCCCACATGTTAACTTCAAATTTTTAAGTGACCTGCAGAAAGATCTTGCAAGTTCACCTTCAGATCCAATTCTTCTTGATATTGGAAGTTGTTGGCTGCATACTATGAATTGTGCTTTTAAAGCTGCAATGCAAGCAGCAAGTTGGAAATTAGAAGAATTCCTAAGGGCGTCTTATAATTTATTCAAAGACGTTCCAGCTCGTCGTGCATATTACATAAGATGCACAGGGTCTTCTGTATTTCCGAAAAAAAATTGCAGCATTAGATGGACAGAAAATTCAGACTTTGCTTCCCGGGCGATGGAAATATTACCGAACGTAAAGAAATACGTACAGTGGGCTGTTGATGAGAAGAAAGTACCACAGTGCTAAAGCTTTGATACTGTAAGACATTTCACAAATGATAACCTGCTTGGTGCAAAACTTGGCTTTTTCACAACATTAGCAAAAACTGTTGAACCTTTCCTGCGTGAATTTCAGGGAGAAGCTCCATTAGCTCCCTTCCTTTAAAACTCGCTCCAGGCCAAAGTATTGTCTGTTGCAGGTCGTTTTGTGAAAGATAGTGTTTTGGAAGGCAGGCCATTGGTTAAGATTGATTTCAATAATAGGGAAAACTTAAAGCCAGCCAAGTTTGTAAACATTGGGTACACATTAAAGGATGCTATACGAAAAGCCAATATCGTATCGGATAGACAGACTCTTGAATTTCGACAAAACTATCGCGCAGGATGTCAGAAATTTATACTGAAAATAATGGACAGGTCATCTCTAAAATTCAACCTGACAAGAGCAATTTCTTTCCTGGATCCAAGTGTGTTTGTTATGGATGACACTGTAGCTGCAAAGGGATTGTCCAATTGCCTAGAAATTGCAGTATCCAAGAATTGTATTTCAGGAACATTAGCTGATGAAATCCAAGGTGAATTCAAAGTTTTTGCTAAAAATCCTCTTGTATTGAAAGCAATGAGGACTTATGACAGGAAAAGTAAGAGATTAGATGACCATTGGATGAAGATGCTGCATTTAGGTGCATGCTCAATACATATGACTGATTTTGTGAAATTTCTCCTCATTTTATCTCATGGAAATGCTAGTGTGGAGAGGGGATTTTCAATCAACAAAGAATGTTTAATTGAAAATCAAAGCGAGTTGAGTCTAATTGCACTCAGGCAGGTACATGATAAAATTTCAGCTGTGGGTGGTATTGATAAGTTTCCAATTACAAAGAGGGTTGTCCATGCTGCCCGCAATGCTCATGGAGTATATGTTGAGTCTCTGAGGAATCAAGAAGAGGAAGAGAAGAAACAGAAGAGAAATGCCATTAAGGATAAAGTTATTGAACTCGAGGCGAAGATAATGAAGTTGTTGAATGATGTCAAGGAGAAACTGTCTGCAATTGATGAGATTATTGGTTTGAGGTGTTAAAACATTTAAGTGGATGTGGTCTTTACTTCAGTTTGATTTTAGTGAACTGCAAGTTTGTGATTTGAGGTTTTAAAACATTTCAGTAAAGTAGTGTTCGTTCCAGTAATTTGTAGGTGTGTGTACTTTTGTGACTAGTATTAAGCTTAAGGTTGGAAAGCGATAGGGATAGACATTCCTCTTCTCGTTTTGTGCAGCAGTTGGTTACAGTGGAGTGGAAACACAGAGGAGAATTGAAAATTAGGCAAGTAAGTGATTAAAATTAGACTATTGATCTTCGCTAGCGTTTTTTGTGATTCTTTTTTAAATAATGATCCTCTAGTCCACATTGCATTTCACTTGTAGCTCCCGTTTAAGCTTTGAAAAACAATGATATACCAATTTTAGATCTCTCTAGAAATTTTCTGGAAAACCGGGAAAATTTCTGGAAAAGTCAGGGAATTTTGAAGTTCCAAATGAGTGGCCACCCTGTAAATATAATGCTTAGAATGAGGTCTGGATAGAAATAATCGAATGATCTGAATTCAGTATTGGATTTTATTGTCCTATTTACTGTAAAACTAGTTCATGCTTCTATAGTACAGTGTAATAAAAAGGGGTTCTATTAAAATGGATGGGATTTTATTTGCCAGTTGTTATTTACAGTAAATCTTTAATGCCCATTAATTTCTACATTTCATTAGTAGTATATTGCGTTTAGGCTAATAATTTGTTTGTTATGTTGTTTACTTACAGACGTACAGTTCCTTATGAAAATTTAGAGCCACTACCAAAGTCTCAGGAAAAGCCTCAACAGTGGCAGTTTGCTTCCTACAAACAATACAAGCATTTGTCTAATATTCAGCAAAAATCAGCGCTTTTAGCTTTAGAATACGGTATGTAGATTTGAAGTATTATAAAATTATATGTTAATGTTCGCATCTTTACGGTCATTCTATGTAATATAAGATTGATTTTTTTTTACGTGAATACATAACATTTTTACACGGTCGCTTTATATCCGACCATTTTGACGGGTACTCACCTTAAGAGATACCGCACGTGCACCACCGATCATCTTCTGTTGGACCCCCAGCATTGTAGACTATCACACGGCATTGCAGTTTCCATTGCAGCAAGCTCCTGCTCAAGACAGGCATGGGAGAATTATTTCCTACTTCTCCCTGCAAGCTTTCCATAGACCATCTAGGATGCGCGGATGGCGATATTGAAGACGTCGTTTCAACAGCCCAAATGCGTAAAAATCCATTGGACCGACATCTGGGCTTTTCACAGGAATGTCTTCAAATGGAATGACACGAATTCCTAATTCCTCTGCTATTTCCTGATAAAAACGCAGACATGTTCTGGCGGTATGACTTGAAGCCTTGTCCATATGGATCACCACCTGGTTCGCATCCATTCATTACAATTGTAGATAGGTATCCGATAGATAGCTGTGAGAATGGATTCTTGGAAGTATCTTGCATTCACGTTCATGTATTTGTCTACCTTGCGTATTATCAACTTACCGTCATATCCGAATCCCATAACAACCATAAAACCACGAGGGAGACTTTCCCTGCACTGACGAACCAAGTTTCTGTGGCCCTTGACATGAGTGTTACGGTGTGTGATCGCCCCGAATGTGACCATCAGCAGTGAGGTGGACATATGATTCAACCATTGTGACAGTGGGAGACCCGGGTTCGATTCCCGGCGGGAGCTCATGTGGTTCGGATTCCACGTTAATCAGTAGGTCCACGTCTCATAGCCTCACTGCTGAATGGGACGTTAACTCAAAATCAACTCAACTCAACCATTGTGACAACTTTCTTTCATTTGGTACCCACCAGGGAATTTTCATACAGTTTCCTGCAGTTCGTCTTAAACGTTTGGCAATGCGACGCGATAGCAGGTGATGTACACAGGTCTTCCGCACACACTTCAACCGCTTCCAAATTGTTTTGTTCACAGTTGACGGTGCTACGTGGAATCTGTAGCCCATATCACGTTGCATCGGGGGATTTTCTTAGCACGCCAGTCGACGGATCCCCCTTAGCACTACGGGTGTCACTTTGCTTGCAGCCCTTCTCCTTGTGGTTTTCGGGAGAATCTGTTGTGTGTAACGGGCCACAATTGCTTTCGCAATAGTCACCCTAAGTGTTAACCTATTGTCCTGACACTGTTTTACAATGCGTACGTACGAAAACTTTCATGGAAAAGGACCATTACGTAACCATCCCCTCGCCGGTTGATTTTCGGGGCCATTTGATAACCCTCACGCACTTACAAGGTCATACACAATACTGCTTCTGTCAGGAAACCCATAGTTCTAGCATGATACGCCAGATAACAGCACCGAATCGAAAATGGTTGGATATATAGCGAACAATCTTCTGTAGCGTAATTTCTGTTCTGTTTAAGCCGTAATTTCGTTAGCTGAAGTCCTGGTATTTACTTCGGCTAATCCTTCTGAGGTAAGTTAAGAAAACATAAAACATGATGGAATGAAGCATAAGTCACTGGCTCTCAACAGCTCTTGGCCAATGACACTTGTCGCCGTCATTTCGCGCCACTTTGGGACTAATTTGCGTCCTCTCAACAGTCATTTGATGATCACTATAAGGTGATGGTCAGTAATAGCAGTTATGACGATTAACAAAACTTACAACATGAAATACGACGTTGTCACTCCACAATGTGTTTTCAAACAGATATGGCCAATCTTCGTGCCAAGCAAGCATTAATTCTCCGAATTCTATGATTCGGTCACAATCCTTGAATTTCATCTCTCGTACATACTGGGGTTTCATGGACGAAAGTTAACATCTTCGCGCAAAACTACACGACCTTCATGCCTTAATCCACTGGTAGTAGCTGCCTGGCGTGTTAATTTTTTCAGGCTGGGGTAAACATTTATCGAACTCTTGCCACTCCTCTCACCGTGATGTGGATGGATGGCCACGTCTTTAATCTTGTATAGAATCTATGAACAGATAAACGGTTCGTCATGTTTGTTTACATTGCACATGCTGCTGCTTCTAGCAGTCAATGATTGAACTAACAAGGGAAGAGAGGGAGATTATATATCGAAGTGGAAGATGGTTTATGCACCAATCGAAAGCATTAATGATGCCTATTACGAAAAAGTAATAAAAATTTTCCGAATGCATATACTGTGCGAGTTATATGAATATATAGGGTGTCAGGAAAGTCCGTTGCCGCCCCTAGAAATCGCAAACGGTGAGACAGATGCAAAAACAGAAAAACACGTGTTTGTACAACGTATCAAAGCAAAAAGTGTTGCCCTAGGGCCACCCGCAGGGATCCAGGTGGGGTCCAACTCAAAAATTGCAAATGGTAAGGGGGTCAAGTGGCATATCGTTGGAAAGCTCTTGTTGAAAGCAAATGGAACAGGTCTGAACGCTCTACGATAACACTGTGCAAACATCTTTCGTTTTAGCTCTTCTTTCTGTAGTCGGGTTTTAGTTTGTTCGCACTTGAATTCTTGTACTCAAGAAAGGAAAGGCCCCTACTGTTAGATTCTGCTCTTTGGGCATATGACTCGCACCATACATGCATTCGAACCAATAATATTACAGTTTAATGAGCATAATTAGTGCTTTTGATTGGTGTATAAATCATCTTCTACTTCGATATATAATCTCCGTCTCTTTTCGTTTTACTGTTCTCATCCTTTTTTCTTTACACATTAATGGGCCCTGAAGAGCAGAATTTCACAGTAGGGGCATTCCCTTTCTTTACATTCCGTACATGAATTAAAGTGAAAACAAACGAAAACCCGACTACTGAAAGAAAAACTAAAACGCAAGATGTTCCGACAATGTTATATTAGAGCATCCAGACTCGTACAGTTTGCTTTCATTTAACAAGAGCTTTCAAACGATATGTTACTTGACCCCTTGCCATTTGAAAATTTTGATTAAGCACCCTGGGACAAATATTTTTTACATTCAATCATTGTAATTTTGAAATGATGATACACATGTTTTCCTGTTTTGACATCTGTCTCACCGTTTCAGATTTATATTAGTAGCCATAGACTTTATAGTGACGTTTTTCATAACATTTTGACCCGCCTGCTAATTTGCACAGGATAATTTGAGAGAGTCGAGACTTCTTCCGTCTTTTTGAATTTCGAAACAGCTTTCTAACGATATGCTACCTGACCCCCTTACCATTTGCAATTTTTGAGTTGGACCCCGCTTGAGACCCTGCGGGTGGCCCTAGGGCAACACTTTTTGCTTAGATACGTTATCAGGGTGTCTACTGACCTGGAAAACCTTGAAAACCTGGAATTAGCCTGGAATTTACTTTTGGACCTGGAAAACCTGGAAATAGCCTGGAATTGGACGAGGAACCTGGAAGTTTTAAAATTGTTTTTAAAATATTGTTTTTGGGATTCAGTGAAGACGTAGTTGAGAAAGACAAACAGACGTGAGCAGAGTGCAGGCAGTGAAAGTTTTTGGAAATTATGTTGAGGGTACAAGAAGAGACTGAATAAGATTTTATTTGTTTGGCATGGTCGTTGTGAATAACAGTGACTACAAAAAGAGCTAAATTAGTCCCCGATGATAAGAGTAAGGTAATTGAAAAAGTTAAATTTCATGATCTATTAAGTTTGTGTCTTACACTGAGGGGATACTGGCATACAAGCTAGAAGCTTTCTCTGTAGTTGCTGCTTATTTGCATAGTATGAATCAAGCTTATTTGCTGCTTTGTGAAGACATTGCTTTACGTATTTCTGTAGCAAGAGTAGTAGACAGGTCTGGAACAACATTCCGCTTATACTCCTGTGCCGAAGCTTTTTAACAGGAGTCCAAGCCCGCGGATGTCGCAGTGAACACCTTTCCCGGTGGCTGAAAGGTGTATCACCGGAAAAAAGTAAAATTGCCCACATCTAAACGGAATCACTTTTTGTATTTAGGTTAACATTTTATTTTTCAGCCATTAAAATGGGGAAAAGTAAAACTAAATTCCAGGACTCGTGGAAAGGCCAGTGGAAATTGATTATTAGGTTCAACGATCCATTTAAAGCAGCTTGTAAACTCAGCAGAACTGATTTTGACATTGCAAATATGGGAGCTGGATCATTGAAATCTCATGAAAAAGGAAAGAAACATCAAATAGCTGTTAAAGCTGTTAATGCACAATGTTCGATCGTAATGTTCTCGAGCAATGTTAACAAGGAGCCTTCCTGTACAAAAAATTCTACAGCGTCTTCCAGTTCAGTGACTGGCACATCTACTCCAGTTGTTCAGGAGAAAAATGAAAGCTCAGCATAAACTAGTGGTGTAATAAAGAGTTGTAAACTTTTTAAGTTGTAAAAGAATACTGTTATCTTATTAAAGATCAAGTGACGAAAGCAGAAATAATCTGGATATTACACAAAGTTACAAGTCATGCATCGGCCAGAAGCCAAGCGAGTGCAACGGATTTGTTTCCTTTAATGTTTCCTGAGTGTGAAGTCGCTAAAAATATGCAGTTAGACAAAGACAAAATAGGTTATGTCATCACTTTTCAATTGGGTCCATATTTCCAACAGACGTTACTTCGTGAACTACAAAATTGTGAATTTTTTGCAGTATCGTTCGACGAAAGCCTAAACACTATCTCACAGAAAAATCAAATGGACTTAGTAGTTCGTTTCTGGCACAGTGACGAAAATAAAGTTCTAACACGTTATTTAACATCAGTATTCCTCGGACATGCTACTGCCCAGGATTTGTTAAGTGCATTTATAAATACTTTCAAGGACAAGGGTCTCAATTTTTGTAAGTTACTTCAAGTTTCTCTTGATGGCCCCAACGTTAATTTGAAATTTCTGAGTGATTTGAAGGCCTATCTGAGTGAAGAAAATGGTGAAGGTCCACAGCTTTTGGAGACAGGAACGTGCTCTTTACATATTGTTAAGGGGGCTTTTAAGACTGCGCATACCAAAGCTGGTTGGAATGTGACAGAGTTTTTGAGAGCGTTGTACTATTTATTCAAGGACTTCCCTTCAAGAGGAGCAGATTTCATGACAGCATCTGAAAAAGCAGTTTTCCCTCTTAAATTTTGTTCTGTTAGGTGGGTGGAGAATTATAAAGTTATCAACCGTGCCATAACTATGATTCCTGCCTTAAAAGTTTATGTTGATGCAGTGAAAACAAAACCTCCTGAAACATCAAACTTCTCTAAAGTAAAAGCCCACATCTCTGATGTACTGTTGCCTGCTAGATTAGGGTTCCTTCAGTCCGTATCTGTAGAACTAGGAGAATTCCTTACTAAGTACCAGACAGACAGTCCATTACTACCGTTTCTATGGAATGACCTAAACACGTTGATTCATAGTTTGTTAAGCCGCTTCGTGAAAGATGATGTCTTAAAAGTAGCTAAAACTTCAAAAAAAAACCTGACCTCAATAGATGTTTTTGATAAGGACATCTTAAAACCACTTAAACCACTTACGATGTTGGATTTTCTACGGTTACATCGCTTAAAGGAGTGAAGGATGTTGATACGAGGGTAAGTCAACTGAAAACCATAAAAGTAGAAATAAAAATCCGCATATGGCGCCAGTGAGCTGTAAGTTGGCATGCCTGTTTACGATAGTATGCCGGATGTCTCCTAGGTGGCAGCAGCCGGCAGATGCACAAACACCGGCGCAACAACAGTTCCAAAATGGCAGCCCCAGTAGCCACATGCACCAGCGAGGAGCAGCGTTCTGTGATTCGGTTTTTGCGAAGTGAAGGTGTGAAACCGATTGACATTTTTAGGCGAATGAAGGTTCAGTATGGAGATGCGTGTTTGTCACAGCCACAAATCTATGAATGGTACCGGAAATTTGCAAATGGTGTTACATCTGTGACCGATGCTCCACGCCCCGGCCAGGCTCGGCGCGTAGTGACTCCAGAGACCATTGCAGCCGTTGAAGCCATCGTTTTGGAAAACCGCCGTGTGACAATAGACGAAATTGTTGCATGTGTACATATGAGTCATGGATCGGCACATCATACAATACGCAACGCGGTGCACGAGTGGTTGCGCCGTCGCCCAAAAGACTTTTTTTCTGCAGGTATTCAGGCTCTTCCGAAGCGCTGGCGGACTTGCATTGAACGAGGAGGGGACTATGTTGAAAAGTGATTTACTTCTGTACCCTGTGTGTCGAATAAATAATATTTAAAAAAAATAATTATGGTTTTCATTTGACTCCCCCTCGTATATTGAGCTTTAAGAAAGAATGCAGAAGATTCTTGCAAGAACTGTGTAAAAAAAACTTATGCTAAAATGTCCTTTAAAATACAGTGTAACAAGAGCCGCAAATTGCTTGTCTCCAGAAACTATGACCAACGAAACCCTTCGTGAATCACGTATTACACTCGCCCTGGAGACATTTGTCGAGAAGGAGCAAATAACACCTGTAAATGCTGATGTGGTGAAACGGGAATATTTAAAATTTTGTTCAGACCAAGACACAGCACGAAAACTGTCAAATTACAGTTGCAAAAATGACAGATTAGACGTTTTTCTCCATGATCTGTTAAGTAAAGAAGGTGTCTCCAATGCGTTTAAAACATTCATGCATAAGATATGTGTACTTTTCCATAGCAACGCAGCAGTGGAAAGGAGTTTCTCCATTAACAAAGAGTGCATTGTTGAAAATCTCCAAGAGGAGTGCTTGATTGGCCAGAGAAGTGTGTTGGATGCTGTTCGTGTTGCTGGTGACATACGTAATATGAATATCACAAAGAGTATGATCCAGTATGTGAGAAATGCATCAAGCAGAAGAAATGAATATCTGAAAGATCGCGGTGAAAAAGAAGACAGAGTAGCTCGAGAAAAGAAAGATATTAAGAAGAAAATAAAAGAGTTGGAATTAAAGAAGAAAAGAATACTAACTGACGCGAAAGCAGAAGTAGATACGCTGGAAGAACAGCGAAAAAGTTAGAAGGGATGTTGAACTCTAGAAGTTAAATGTCAAAAACTGTTCACTGTGAAAGTTGTTTTCTATATTTGTTCATATAATGTGCGTGGTTCCATAACATTTTCAGTGTTTTAAACTTTCATGCTACAATACATTTTTAAATAAAATATAACTGATTGCCAGTCCCCATCCAAGAAGAATGTGCAGTAACGTTTAACAATATGGACTACTTTGCGTTAAGAATTTGTATTATATATGATCATTTTCTTTTTACTTCTAAACTAATACTAGTTTGACAAAAATAGCGGGAAAATAGCTTACTCACCGCTAAGTCCTGCCAGTACTTAGCATAAAATACCACAAGAGTACTTTAAAGGGGAGTGCTTGTAGTAAAATACTCTTGTGGTATTTTATCCCATAACTTAACGGTGAGTAAGCTATTTTCCCGCCATTTTTGTCATTGTTCAGCAACACTCACGTGCTACTACTATAATATTAGTTTATTTGAAGTAATGTTTTTGACGGAAATTTACTATTATACAGGGTGAACCTTAACTAAAACGATAAACTTAGGGAGGTGATTCCCGAGCCCGAAACAAGAAAAAAATTCCTCTAACTTTTCTCCACGGTACATAGTTTTGGAGCTACAAGGTGCCGAAAGTGTGGAAAAATGATCCGAGGCCTATATTTCCAATCCTATCCAACGTAGAGAGTGCAGCTTAATATCTCTTTAAGGAAGTCTTATCTGTTCTAAACATATAATTTCCTTTGTGAAATTTTAAGCAGCACTCTCTACTTTGGATAATTTTGGAAATATAGGCGTCGGAAGTTCATTTTTCTACACTTTCGGCACCTTTTAGCTCGGAAACTATGCGCCCTGGAGAAGAGTTAAAGAGGATTATTATTATTATTTTCTTGTTTGGGTGCCGAGAATCATTTCCCGAAGTTTGTCGGTTTAATTAAGGTTCACTCCTGTATAGTATTCTTACATTAGAATATTTAAAGCTATTGCACATTTTTCTTAACCGGCTTTCTGGTAGGGGATATTTTAATTAAACATTTTCTTCTGTAAAATGTTTTGAGAACGTACATTTCAGTCAGATTTTTCTTTTCATCTTGTCACTTAAAGAAACTATAACTTGTCATATGCATTCTCTAATTGTAACCAGTTTTTGTTAAGAACTATATAAAATTGCATTAACTTATACGTGTTACAATAAATGCCACTCTACTAAATAGACCTGGAAAAAAGGAAAAATAAACCTTGAAAACCTTGATAAAACCTGGAATTTGAAAATGAACATTTAGTAGACACCCTGGTTATACAAACACGTGTTTTTCTGTTTTTGCATCTGTCTCACCGTTTGCGATTTCTAGGGGTGGCAACAGACTTTCTGGACACCCTATATATTCATATAACTCGCACAGTATATGGATTCGGAAAATTTTTATTACAGTTTCGTAATAGGCATCATTAGTGCTTTCGATTGGTGTATAAACCATCTTCCACTTCGATATATAATCTCCCTCTCTTCCCTTGTAAGTGAAGCAAGCAATGTGAAATCTTAATAAATACTTTATATTATGGCACTGTTTTCAACATGAAAGGACACTGAACTCAATCTTGCTGACATTACATACACTTACACAAAGCATGTATATTATTCTGACATGTATGTTTAGTATTATGGCTTCTTGCACCTATTGGAATTTACATAAACTATCCTTTTTTCCTACAATATATTCCATTGAGACAGTTACACTTTTCCGAACAATTCTAACATAGTCGACGCTCTTGCTTCCAACAACATATCCTTACCTTCATTTTGAATCTTTGTTTCTGAACAATTATGTGGTAGGGTTACTATCCCTATGCGTGACCCCTATTTTGGAAGTCAAAGTGTTTCTTGTTAAATACACTTTTTCTGTCTTTCGTAGATCCCTTTGATAACTACGTAGGGGACGCCTGCTAGGAGTAGCATTTTCTGCACGCATTGGTAATAATGATTAGAACATACCTAATTATGATTTGAATATGATGCTGTGTATTTAACAATATCATATTAATTAAGAAACGTTGTTTAGGCAGTAAATGGAAGAAGTCGAGACTATCAAAACCCAGGAAGATGAAAGAAGTTCTTGTGCCCATTCCAGTGCCTCCTCGATTACAATCAGCTTTACTGGATACCAATCATTTTGCACTGAAGAATGGTTCAACTAGACACTTCACAAGAGCTGCACCCAATAACATAAGGTAAGTAAGATGAAAGCTGATAGTTCATTCTTGAACTTTTGTTACTGCAGTTACTTAAACATAATATGAACAAGATATTATAGTAACCTCGAAATTATCAAACTGCCTGTACATAAAACAATAAATAATTTTTGAAAAAGTGATGAAATGAACCTTTGTATTTTGAATGTTTGAAAGGGTAGGAATTAGAAAGTTTGACAATAGTGATTTAATATTGGTGAGTCTGTAGTGTCGTGTAACTGGAGAATAGTAATAGTCAAGCTGATATATGGTTATGTTGGAATCTATGTAAAAAAAAAAAAAAAAAAAAAAAAAAAAAAAAGAAGTTGATCTAAAAAACATGCTCAATGCATTGTATAAAACTAAAACCCTTCTTGATTTTACAATGTTTCGGGCTCGATTTCTGGTGGGAAAGCTTGAAATTTGATTGCATTTCTGTAGTCCGGATTCCACCTTACACTGTAGGTCCACATCTCGTAGTATCTCGTAGTTGCTGAAAAGGAATATTTAACACCAATAAAGAAACGAACTTTCTAATGTAGTTTTAATGTAATTTTACTATGTAACATTTTTTTTTTAAATTTTTCATACTCTGCTAGCAATCAAGGCACTATGCCAAGCACACCACTGACAGATTCACTTTTATGTATTAATTTTTGGAAAATTAAAGTACATAAATACTTAATGGCAGATTTCGCTTATCATGTGAGAAGGGACGCAGATTAAAAGTTAAAAATAATAAAATACTTACATATAATAGCAAATTCTACGCTTCCAGGATAAAATATATTACTATTACATATATAACGTAAACCATTTATCTTGATACGCTCTTGTTACTTTTAAACTAATAAATAAATAAATAAAACATTGGAATTTTATACCTTGCGAATATCGATAAAGCAACATTGTTTGAAATACTATGTAATAACATATGTAATAGGTGTCTGTTTTGTTTCAATGCAGGTTCTATAGAGAAAGGTGTTCAAGTCAGCATCTTCCAGGAAACTTCCAGAATATGAAATCAGTTGATGTTTGTCAAAATTATAATGTAAGTTCTTCTTCTATTGGTGTTAGAAATTTGGAACTTAATTAAAGTATAGCTTAGTGTTTGTATGTATATCAATATCTATCTATCTATATTTGTTTATCTATCTGTTTCCCCAGCAACTATTTGATGTTTGTGGTTGACCTTTGACCTTGTATTTAGCTGTGACCTTTGACCTCATACTACTATTGAGTGTTCCTTGCTTGTTCCGCTTCTTCGTTTTAATGTTTAACATGATTTGATACGGACATTGCGTTGTTTTCAGTGTGTTCTAATGGGTTCTCAAGGTGACCTGTGACCTTGGTCTGACCGCGACCTCTGACCTTGACACTTGATTGACGCATATTTAGTAGGCTTGCGACGTAGAATCATACCATACAGCTTTTTCTTTATCATTTTGATTTATCTTTTTTTCAGGCTCTTCACAATTTACCATTGCAGTCCCATAAGAAAAAAAATCGAAATTTGACCTTTGACCCTATATTTCTTCAATCTTTAGTACAAGTGACATACTTCTATGGCGAAACAAAACTTATGTCCTTCGTCTAGAGTTATGAAATTGACACACTAATTAATCAACCCCCCCTCTCTCTCTCTCTCTCTCTCTATATATATATATATATATATATATATATATATATATATATATATATATATAATATAGGATTCTTACCCAACTACGGAAGGAGGATAGGTATAATATAGTATGATTCATTAATTCGATAAATAAAGTTAAGTTCCTTGCGTTTTCCGTTAGGTAATTGTTCTGAGTTCGTGTCTGTTTAAAACTGATCTGAGGTGAATTTGAGTTGTGTCATTAACACAGGTTGACCCACAATTAACGCGAACCACGATCCGGTGCAATTGCCTGGTGCATAGACTTCCTGCAGGATCAACTCTTACAATGTATAGACCGTTCCCTCACCCCACTATATAATTATGTAAATTTAGCTTTGAATGAAAATTAGAATTAGTTATGAAAGGACATATTTATGATAATTTAAAATGTGAAATAAATAAAAAAAAGACTTTCACGAAAAAAGTTTCTGCATAAAAGTTGATTTCTAAGTGGTTAATAATTTATTCATTTGTGAGATATGGTAATTCTTTAAGTGTTTTCAACGTACACCATGATAGATGAAGAGAACGGTACAGTTATTAAAATTATATCCGTTTATAAATATACTAGCATTAATGATGTCGGTTTCATATTTAAGTTCAGATAACTATAATTCTTTTATGAAATACAGATTTGTAAGATATGTAAATCTGGCAACTAATAATTTTGCTACTTTCTTTTAAGGACTCCCCATGCGAAGACCATTCTCCTGCGTCAGGCATGTCAGATAACTCTCAGGGCACATCATGTACTTCCTTGTCGTTATCCTCTACGGATAATAGATTTGCAGCGTCTGACAACAATTCAACCCCATTGTCTTCCACGAACACGGGATCTTCAGTCGATTCATCGTCGTCGTCATCAATGCAGCCAACAACATCCATGTCGCAGATCATAACATATTCAGGATATTATCCAAATGCTCCGTCCAGCCCAGGTTCTACATGCAGCTATCCGTACATGGTGTATGGAACGACTAACCCGGTTGTATACTCTTCAAGAGAGAATAATTCTCCGGTTGTCAATGTCAACGTGCAAAAATCTTTAGAACCATCTGGAAGTGATCTGCCGCTTTCAGGTAACTATATTCTAAATAGTGTACAGCCTTATTGATATTTGAATGTACAAAAAGTTCACTTAAAGTGTTCGTGAATTTTGAAGTCTGTTTTAATTTTCGGCAGCTGGCTTAACCTGATCTTATTCTGGGAATGACTTGAGTAATTTATTAAGTAAATAAGTAGGAAAGCTCAAAATGAAATTAAATTTTTAGCAAACTATTTATTGAGTAAAACAATATATTCACATTAAGAAACGATATACGTGTGACAGTTTCGCCAACTAACACTTTGGCTTCATCAGACACTATCTTAATTTTTAGGTTAACATGATAGTTATGCCCTTTTAGCTAAAGGAGGCGGAGATGATTAATGAAAGTGAATGATAATGAAAAAACGGTAGAATTAGAATGTGGGAGAAAACTGGTGAATCCCGTGAAAAACTCATGGCCACGATATTGTCCATATTATTCACCTGGCCTGATAAAGAATCAGGGAGGGAAAACTGGAACAGTGTTATCTGAATGTAAGTTTGAAAAGAAAAATTAGTACAATAAATATATATGTTGTACTACTTCCCGTTCAGACAGTATATGTTATATTATGTGGATCCATTTTGTTAGATCGTGGCAGGTTGTAAACTGTAGATCTGGTCAAGTTCATTATATCCATAGTGTTGAGTTTTACGAAACGTAGGCCTTGTGTTTCATGCACTAGGTTATGAAGGACGGGGCCTACTATTAACGTGAAGTTCAACCTCCGAACTATAATCGGGCTTTTCTTGATTGAAATGTGTGTTTTGTAATTTAGTACTAAAACTGCATGTAATTATTTCCCGCAGTCTGTTCTTGTTTACTTTTGCGTTTAAGGACGAGCCATTCCAGGTCAAATCAACACAATTTGAAAACAAAATTTACCTTACCATTTCACATTGTCATGAAATTTTGCACAGGATATTATTCATATAGACAAAGAAAAATACCAAATTTCAGCTTCATATATCGATAGGTATTGAAGATAGGGATATGTAAAATTCGGAAAAAATGCCCAAAATAGCATGTTCAATGTATTTTGAAATTGAAATTGCAGCTCTCCTAATTGAGCTAGCGAACTGGTTGAGGTGCCATTTTACAGCATTTTTCATGACCTTTCCTGTAGTATACAACATCGTATAGGCTGATACAATTTTTTATTTTCAAAATCAAAATCTATCTTCAAACTTTTTCAAAAAGTACATATTTTAAAATTTGAAATTAATTCCATGAATAGATAGTATTGTTGTAAAGCACCTGGCAAAATATGATTTTGGGATGATAATGGGTTCACTAACACTATAGTTTTCATTTGCACTCTGTACCTAGTTGAAAAATGCACGGATGTATTTATTTATTTTAACTTGGTGGAATAAATCTGAACACTAACATGGAAGAGTACAGTAATGGGTCTAAAACATATGATACCGACTTGTAATCTACTGGCTATACTTATTACTTCATACTTTAAAAACTAACTTACAGCAACTTAAAGTGCTGATACTTTTGAACTTTAAAATAATATTAATACAAGTGTCACAGTTAAAAATGTTACTGTAAATAAACGTGGTTTGTAAAAAGTATACATATAGCACTGATACAAGAGCAGGGTTGGCTGGTTTAAACCAGTTTATATATATATATATGGTGCCTTCCATTTCAACTCAGGCAAAAAAAATACAAAATTGTACCATCACCATCTCAGACATTCTTGAAACTTTTTTTTATAGCAACTAGACATGTTTTTAAGAGACCCATATTTTTTTGTTTTGTCGAAAAAAAATTTCCCGCCTAGTAATAGGCCATCAAAGACGGGGGAGTACAATTTATGAATTGTAGAAGACATGGAAAATGGTCAACTTCGGAGCCTCATCATTCGGCTATGGAGACAGGTAGAGTTATAATTCTTGTTGTGGTATGTACATAGGGATATAAATAAACTATATTTTATTATAGTTTGGTTTGCGCATGCGTATCTTTTTGTACATTAACAAATGAACGTCAATTTATCTGAAAAGTCGAAGTTCGCGAATTTTTTTCGAGCACTTCCGGTTCGAATTTTAAAATTCTGTTTTCACGGTTGGTAAGACCTGGTTACCCGCTTTCCGAAAAAAATTTTGTATCGATTCTGTGTGCAACCGTTTTGTCGCTAAAAATTCGATAAATTGTAAAATTTTCAAAAATCGCCATTTTTGGGCGCCATTTTCTCGAAAACAACAAATTCTGAAATTTTGTCAGATGGTTCAACTTTAGATGAATAATAAACACAGCAAATACCATTCTCGACCAATACTTCACGGATTAATTGCAGCCTTTTCAAGTTAGCGAAGTTTCGTTAACTTTGATGTCACAGTTAGCAACACTGGGAACAATAAAAGTGCAATGATTTGATGATGATTGTGGTTCACATTCATTAAATGAAGAATAAAAGGTTTTCTTGACTGTTTTTTTTATTATTATTTTGATCAAGAAGGCTCTCTAAAATAGTAAAATGAGCCTCCCCCTACTTCTCCATTTTCTTAAACCGTAATAGTCTGAGGTGGAAATTACGATTACGAAACGCATAAATTTCAAGTTCACTTACTTAAAATGGTCTTCGGAAACAAAATTTCACTGATTTTTATTTTTTTATTTTACATGGACCAATCATTTGCTTGATTGGTGTCTAATAGCATGTAGCCGTGCAGGTGCTCCAATAGGTGTTGGCTCACTCACAACTTGTCCAGGAGTGGATCTAGGGGAAGAAACTTTTTTATTTTATATATAAATAAAACCAATCTCAGAGTTTGGAGCTCGTAGCTCTAAGTAGCAGTATACCCGCCCCCCTCCAGAAGTCCGTCCTGGATCGCCCCTGCGTAGCACATTGTCTATAGTCACAAATGCTGAACGTCCATGTGGAAGCATAAACAGCACTTCAACTTCACGTAATTCATGAATTATTCATAATATTTCTGCTACGCACTACTGGTTATCATACATATATGTATGTAACAAAAGTTTCTTTTTCCAGATTTCTTAAATCTACACTTTGAATTGCAGAAGTTCGATTTTGGGGGAAAAGCATGAAGTTAGTTTATGGTGACCCGTTACTGCAATAAAAACTTTGCCATTTTCCGAAAGCCAAAGATGACTTCGTTGAATACCAGTTACCGGTCGCATACTTTCCCTTTTTTTCTTCCGGAAGTCGTCGAATTCAGTTCCAGGCAATAAAACAAGAGTTATCCGGAGTACTCACGAATTCTTCTGCGGTTTTAGTGGGGGCGCGGTGGCTCAGTGGTAGAGCGTTCACCTCCGGTGCTTGGGGTCCCTGGTTCGATCCCAGATTGCGCTGTGTGGGCTTTGTGGTGGACAAACACCGTGCTCGTGGGTTTTCTCGGGGTTATCCCGTTTCCTCCCACTTTCTGCATTTCATTCTCATAATCACAGTCTCCTTTAGCCTAACCGACATAATCGTGGGACGTAAAACTTAAAGATTTCATTTCATTTTTTTCTTCTCCGGTTTTAATACTGTGTATCTATATTTGCCTAAGGTTATGCCGCGTTGCCACATTCTTTACACCTCCCTCCCCCCCAGTACCGTCGCAGAAACCATGCATGGCCGGTTTCACTGCAAAACCACTGCTTTATTAGACCTGTCTGCATCTCGAACATCTTAAATCGATTTTTAAAGTGGGATGCAGCGCAATCAGAAATCACTGACACGGTTTGGGAAATAGTAGACACTTATTTTCTCAAACCTTTTTCTATAAAGTATATTTTCGCTTTTCTTCGAGTATTTTTAGAATCTTGTCTATGGCTATGAGTACATGAGCCGAATCGTGTTTTTTATCGTAGTTTATTACAACAAAACTGTCAGTTGTTTCATATTCCGGTGATAACTCTGAATTTTTACTTTGCAGAATAACAGTCCAGTTTTCAGTGAAGTCCACATGAAGTAAAATAGAATTTGTATCTTGAAATTTTATACGGTGCTTTTCGGTAGCAATTAATTCTTGACGTAGTCATGAATTACAATTCTCACAGTTAAACAAGCAATGTACGATACGAAAACAGAAAGTTTCAGATTTTTTTAAACGAGATTATTGTTTTCCCATATGGCATACGTAACACTTTCATTTTCATCAGGATCAATAATTAGACTCCACACTTATTCCTTCCACTCCAGGACATTCACCACATTCTTGAAGAAGACAGTTGTCATTTTCTATGGATCATACTACTAAAGGAAATAGGTCACTCATGACAGCTTCAATACAGGCTGCACCTTCGATTTGTAGCAACGCAGTAGCAGCTAACTTAAAATTTGCACAATACACACACACATACACACTTCCCTCGCAGGTTGCGGACTGACCCAATTTAGTCGAATACTCTAAAATTCCGAGTGACCCATTCATATGTTGGGATTGTTCTGTTTAAGAAGTCAGTAAATTTCTTTGGCATGCGTAAGAAAACGTTTCGATTTTTTTAACTTTTTGTCCTTTTTCGATCACTGTAGTGGCATCGCACTTAATTGAGACTATCTGGAGCATTCCAAATCATCATTGAGGTAATAGTTCAGGCTTTTTGTAGATCATCAGAATTTATTGGATGGCCATTTCAAATAAACTTAAAATTTGTGTGTTTCGTAATCGTAATTTCCACCTCAGATTATTTCGGTTTAAGAAAACGAAGGAGTAGGGGGAGGCCCATTTTACTATTTCAGAGAGCCTTCCGATCAAAATAATAATAATAATAATAATAATAATAATAAAAGTCAAGAAAACCTTTTATTTTTCATTTAATGAATATGAACCACAAACATCATCAAATCATTGCATTTGATTGTTCCCAGTGTTGCTAACTGTAATATCAAAGTTAACGAAACTTCGCTAACTTGAAAAGGCTGAAGTCAATTCATGAAGCATTGGTCGAGAATGGTATTTGCTGTGTTTATTACTCATGTAAAGTTAAATCATCTGACAAAATTTCAGAATTTTAAAAGATGGTGTTTTCGAGAAAATGGCGCCCAAAAATGGCGATTTTTTGAAAATTTTACAATTTCTCGAATTCTTTGCGACAAAACTGTTGCACACAGAAGCGATACAAAATTTTTTTCGGAAAGCGGGTAACCAGGTCTTACCAACCGTGAAAACAGAATTTTAAAATTCGAATCGGAAGTGCTCGAAAAAAATTCGCAAACTTCGACTTTTCAGATAAATTGACGTTCATTTGTTAATTTATGTACAAAAAGATACGCATGCGCAAACCAAACTATAATAAAATATAGTTTATTTATATCCCTATGTACATACCACAACAAGAATTATAACTCTACCTGTCTCCATAGCCGAATGGTGAGGCTCCGAAGTTGACCATTTTCCATGTCTTCTACAATTCATAAATTGTACTCCCCGTCTTTGATGTCCATTACTAGGCGGGAAAATTTTTTTCGACAAAACAAAAAATATGGGTCTCTTAAAAACATGTCTAGTTGCTATAAAAAAAGTTTCAACAATATCTGAGATGGTAATGGTACAATTTTATATTATTATTATTATTATTATTATTATTATTATTATTATTATTATTATTATTTTGCCTGAGTTGAAATGGAAGGCACCATATATGTAAACAAAACAATTGGTGTAAAAAAAAAAAATGCAAAAATGCCGCAAATCGTAATTACAAATGCCACGTGAATTTTATAGTGACGTTTTCACATATGTCGAATCATCTGTGTTACTTGAGTGTAATTTACATCTTGTAATTAAGGACCCCGATGAGCCCACAAAATTTCTCCCAGGTGGAAACCGAGTAGTGGTTCAGATGCCACTTCAAGTAATATGTCCAATCCTTCATAACCTCGCTGTTACATAAGGACGTTAAGTTTAAACAAACAAAACGAATTGAAGCAGCTTTAGCGGGTAGGCATGAGTTCATTACCAAGCAACAGGGACCCTTCCTTAACTACACAAAAAGAAAATATCAAAGAGTCAGAAATTGCTGTCATCTGTGATTTTTCTAAAAATTATTGTACAGCACTACAGGATAAGCACAAAGCTACCACTGGACAAGCTAACAGATCACAATCTATACTTTTGTTTCATATTTCAAACAGGAAAACAAAATTGAATATGTTAAATATGTAGTCGTTTCTGATTACCTGGAGCACAATACAGTTGCTGTTTACACCTTTAAAATAAATAAATAAATAAATAAATAATAATAATAATCTGACATCCAAACTTCAAGAAGTTTCAAACAAGGTTTTTTATTTTTCCGACAGGTCTACCGCGCAATACAAAAATAAGAAAACTTCCTGAACCTCTGCTTTCATGCAGCAGCTTTTATAGTAAAAGGAGGGTGGTACTTCTCGGCTATAGAACATGAAAAAAGGTTTTGCGATGGAGTTGGCGGTTCAGTAAAGAGACTGGCAGCTCATACTAGTTTGCAAAGACCTTGTGACAATCAAATTCAAAACTCAAGACAACTTTTTGAGTAGGCAGTAGAAAACATTACCAAGGTAAACTTTGCCTACTCAACCCAAGAGGAATATACTGAAGCTGAAATCTTCCAGGAAAGTTTCTTCGGTCAAGCATTGACTATTAAAGGAACACAGCAATATCATGCATTCATTCCCAAAAGTGCATCAACGTTATTGGTGAAACACTTTTCAGATTGTTTTCAGGGTTGGGAAAAGGAAGTGTCACAATCTCCAAATAAACTTCAATTAGAAGACATATCAGGCTATGTCACCGCTGTCTATGAAGGAAATTGGTGGTTCGGGTATGTTTTACAGAAAAATGAAAAAGTTGATGAATTAAAAATAACTTTTCTTCATCAACCTGGCCATCTTCATCATTCTCATATCCAAGGAACGTTGATGTTCTGTGGATGTCTGTAGTGGATGTTCTGACAAAAGTGAATGCTGTAACTCCTACTGGGAAAAGTTATGTTCTCCTTGAAAGTGATGTATGCCGAACAAATGTGGCTTTTTCAAATTTCAAATGTTATACATATCCTATTACTTACTGAAAAGTTTTACTATGAAATCATCTGTACTCTTTCTTCAGATTAATGTTCATTTTTATTTTCACAGAAGTGTAAAACTTAGTATTCGTGAGTTATTACCCTATGTACAGAGTATTCTTGAAAAATAAGTTATTAGTTTTGAATTTTTTAAACAATGAACCATTATCATCCCAAATTCATATTTTGCCAGGTGCTTTAGAATGATGCTATCTATTTATGGAATTAATTTCAAAATTTTAAAATATGTACTTTTTGAAACATTTTGAAGTAAAATTTTGATTTTGAAAATAAAAATTTGTATTAGCCTATACGATGTTGTATACCACGGGAAAGAGTATGAAAAATGCTGTAAAATGACACCACAACCAGCTCGCTAGCTCAGTTAGGAGAGCTGCAACTCCAATTTCAAAATACATTGAACATGCTATTTTGGGCATTTTTTTCCAAATTTTACATAGCCCTATCTTCAATACCGGTCCATATATAAAGTTGAAAATTGGTATTTTTCTTAGTCTATCTAGAGAGCATCTATATACCAAATTTCATTAAAATCTAAGGTGGTGAGATTGTCACTGTGTTGAATTGATAATGGAATGAATGACCCGGACGGATTGTCGTGTTATATATTAAGAAGTTGTTTTTACTTGCGATCTTCGTTTAAGTAAAATTTGAACATAATGAGCTTTTGTGTTCATTTTCATTAGTTAAAATTGAATGGGAATGTCAGTATCGAGGGTATTTGCTCCCACACAATATTTTGAAAGTAAAAAATTCGAATCTTGTATCTTACGGATCACGTATATTCCTTATTTTAGTTTCTATATTCCTCGATCATTTAAATATAAGCCATCACCATATTTACACGAAACTGAAAAGTTCCTGGGTCATTCCATATCAAAATCACTCAATCTAAAATCTAAGTTGCCTGATCATTTGTAATTTTCTTGATTTAATATTGAAAACTGCATATCTAAAGAGTTCAAAACATTTGATTTATAAAATAAACAGCTAAAAGGAATGAAGAAAATGAAATGAAACTTCACAGGTTGTAAGGCCATTACAACTTTATTTTAATGATTGCAGTATCAGATTAATCTGGCAATTGATTTGGTTGGACGAGCGTAGTATGTGTTGGGAGTATCAGTAAGTTTTAGCTTCCCCTCCGGGCGGGTACATGTGATGATCGTGCTTAGGTATAAGATGGGAGAAATATGTATATAACATAAGATACAATGCTTTTTGTATAAAGTACACTGGTTCTTATTTCAAGTCTCTAAGTCAAGTAGTTTCTGGGATATTACCTCCCCCCCCCAAAAAAAAAAACGCAAAGAGAAAAATCTACACGCAGCACATTACAATCGTACGTACCAGATATTTTCTTTTCCAATAAACATTTTTTCGAACTCTTGAAGATACATAGATTTCAATATTAAAAATTGTAAGAAACATATTAAAAATGGCCATGCAATCACCATTGGGTGACCTGTCATGATTGATCCTTCTTTTCGTGTGAAATTGCTTCTTTATCGTGTTAAAACTAGTAAAGATACGAATCCTTAGTATTCTGGGGTATTCGAAAATGTTATTTAAGCAAATTTGAACATAAAAAGGTATTTTACTCTGCTTAATTTCTTCGTTATTTACAGTAATTGAAAAGCTAACAGCAACTCCATTTAATTTTACGCGTTTACAAGGTTTAGTAAGAGGTTTGTACGTAAATAAGCATAAACATAAAATGAAATATACAATTTAAAGAAAATTTTATGTAGAATGCAAATTAAGTTACCCTACTGTAAGGTCCGTGCTTCACTATTTAATCAACTCCTCAATCATGCAGTACCACTCTTCTGTCCTTTCTAATTGTTCAGGTGTTCAGGATTACGCAGCAGTTCATGCATTTGCATCGGACGTAGAATGGGGAAAATGTGTGGCATAAATCCGACAAAGAGCCAGTAAAATTTGAACATCGAGTGAGTGTGGCTAAACCAGTATTGAAATAGACTGGATTACAGGCCTTCCAATGCTCCTATATTTCCTATTTTTCCTACATATTTGCGTCTCTTCCTATAAACTCTTATATTTCCTATATTTTAACGAAACCTCCTGTATTTTTTGTGGCATTGCTACTTCCACTTGTGAAAATAAGATAAGGAAATAATGTGTGGGTGCTTGGACGCCTTTTTTCTCCACAGTAGGGTGGTTGAATGGAGAGCACAAGATAAAGCATGTCATGAAAATAATCGTTACAGAAGGATTAAACAATTTCTGAAAGACAAATTGTTTGAAGCCAAACTGCATTTCATCATTTGTACATCACTTATTTTTGATAAATTTCTTTGTTTCAACGCAAAGACCCGCTAATTCATTTACTGCACTCAGTTATCAGAGCTAGTCAGAATGCTGCTATTGAAGTTTGTGAAGCCAGATGTGTTGGGGGAGAAGGAGGGTACTGATTTATCTACAATTGATTTCAAGAACTTCGAATACAATCTGGGGCATCCTGAAGTTGGAGTGATAGAGCAAACTGTAATAGCTAACTGCTCATAGCTACAAAAGAGAGAATTCAGGGAGGATGTGAAGCGATTCTGCATTTGTGAGGTTTCGAAACTGTTTAAGAAATTACCAATATCAAAACGATTGTTGAAGTACCTTCAGTGTCTACATTCACTTGTTTATCACTTGCACGGAATTTGGCAGAAGAAATGAAGCATGTATTTGCAGATTGTAAGAATATCGATATCTTCATGGACGAGTGGAAACTATTTGTGGATCCTTACCGAAGATTCTTGGTTTATGGAAGAAAAAATAATAATAATAATAAAAAAAAAACTGAGTGTGATGATGTCAAATACTTGACCGTGGATCAATACTGGACAAGAGTATGTGATATAAATAAAAAATTCATATGGAACAATTAAGTATCCAATGATGTCTAAAGTAGTCAAAGCTTGCCTGTCAGTATTTCATGGTAGTGCTGATGTGGAAAGTCGTTTTCCAGAGAAGAAACACATTTTAGGAAGTGATGGATCCCATCTTGTGCACGAGAGTATAAAGACTCGGGAGGTCTGTAAAGGACAGCATTAGAATGTATGGAGGAAAACTTGAAAACCTACCTGTTATAAAGCAATTAATTGGTGCTATGCAGAACGCCTGGAGAAAGTATAAAGATTACATAGAAGAGTAGATCCAGAGGCCGCAGTGGCAGAGATTTCCAAAGAGGAAAGTGTTTAAGAAATGTGAAGCAAGAAGCTATATCAAAGTAAGTTTCAAAGAGTAAATCATCTCTTAAGAAATTAAATGAAATGGACGAAACAGTACAGAAGGAAATGGAGGTAGCTACTAGAATGATGAAAGATGCTCATTTTTTTTTTTTTTTTCATTAGCATTGGAAAGCCGAGGATTATGAAAGTGTATAAAAGCACAGTAGTGGGAGACAGATGACGAAGATTCGGGAAGCGGGATGCATAAAAAGTGATAGCAGTGGCAAGTGTGGTCGAAAAGTGAAATCCTCTCTTAGACAGAACAGTGCATTGCGGCGGTTGTGTCTTGCAGATAAATATCAGTCATGACAAGATCTTGCAGCGAGTTGGCGAGAACCATCTGATGTCGAAACCCATGAGTTTGCGTTTACATAGGACTGGGAAGAAGTTATACCTTAGACAAAAACAACGTACAATACGTGTGCACTGGTCTAGGCTCACAAAGATTGGAGTAGTGAACAGTGGCACAAAGTACTGTTCGGCGATGAGACAAAAATCAACATTTATAGAAATGAATTACGTGCCAGGGTGTATCACATGTCTGGTGAAACACAGTCCTGCGTGTACTGTTAAAGCCTCAAAATAGCATGCAAGTGTCATGATTTAGATATTTTTTATTTATTCCAGTGGGTCGGTAGAATCCGTATTTGTGATGATGATAATACACAAACATACAAAATGATTATTCAGACTAAAGTGATACCTTCAGAAAGGGAGATATTCAACGGTGAACCATTTATTTTTCAAGATTGTTCTGCCCCTTGCCACTGTGCCAGAGTTATACTAGATTATATTTAGTCCTCACGCCATATTACATCACTTCCTTCACTCGATAGTTCGCCGGACTTCAACCCTATTGAAAATTTATGGTCTAATTTGAAGGTTACACTTCGTGCAAAGACACTTACAACAAGAAATGAGTTAATTGAAGCAATAAACGATGTCTGGCAACATTGCATGCAAGTGGAGACTGCTAAACGTAGCGAACTCCGTTCCAACATGGTGCAATCTAGTTATCAAATCGTGTGGCTATCGAATTAAGTATTAGCCCAAGTCAAAGTCATTTTTGTACAAACGTAAATTTAACTTCGTTGACAATGGCTGTCATATTTTGTAAAGTCACCCATTGTTGTAGATACAGAAAGTTAATCCGTCTATATGTATTAAATTTTAAACTTTCACCCCTACTAACAGAATCGACCGATTCGAATGTTTCAAACAGCAGGGGAAAGCTAAAGGTCTCTTAGTATCGCGCCAATTTTGTTTGTTTGTTTGTATATATATACTTTAGCTTTCCCCTGCTGTTTGAAAAACTTGGCGTTAAACGTTGAAAAGTGCTACGACGTAGCCTCCTCAAAATCGGTTCACCTTACTATTACTATATATATATAGTATAGTAATAGTAAGGTGAACCGATTTTGAGGAGGCTACGTCGTAGCACTTTTCAACGTTTAACGCCAAGTTTTTCTTGATACAAACTTAAAGATAATGCAGGGAAGGAAAATGGATGTGCATTGGGGTCAAAGTCCGTCTAGAACATAATTTATCTATCAGGTTGTGGCAAAATTCGATCCCTAACGCACACCACACGAGACGCAAAAATCCGTCCTGATTTCATCCTTCAGTGCAAAGCAGGTTTCTCGAAGAGATTTCTGGTTGTTGTGGGATACTGCTATTAAGGCAAGTTAACGATTCGGCACGTACCTAAAAATCGTAAAATCAACTCCACATTTTATCATTAACATATTTTCATGCTAATTTATGCGGAAGATCTGCCCATATGGAAATGCAAGAAATAAAGTCCGTATGCTGGATAAGGCCTCAACACACGCATCCGTTCTCCACAGATTTCTGGAGCAGATGGCGGCAGACACCGATATCCAGGCTATTCCTTTCCAGAACATACCAGTGAAGTCACCTGATGCTAGTCTTGTTAATTTTTGTGGGTTCGGCGTATTAAAAAGAATATTTGCCTCTCGTCAAGTCATCACTGTTTGTGGCCTCTGCAAAGGCTGCCGGGAGGAGTGGCTCAAGATTCTCGTTCCTGTACTTCAACGGAACCTCCTACAATGTAAGTTACAGTGCAGGGCTGTTAGTGCTCACATCGAGGGCAATCGATGGTGGTCACGTGGTTTTTCCTAAGCTAGGTGAGACGTCAAAATCGGACACAGAGATGGAACAACCTTTGATGTAGGTGACTTTTGTAACATAATTTGCGTTCTACTTAAAATTTCCTTTCAAATTGATGCATATTTCATTCTACGTTTGTGCTTACTTATGTAGAAATTTCTTGTAAATGCATAAAATTACATGAAGTTGCTATTAATTTTTCCATTACTGCATATTTATTTTTGAATGATGATGATTCAAGGTACTCCAAGAATGAATAGTTACTTGTCTTATTTTCTTGCAGATCTTCCTACTATCAGATTCTTCTACAATCTCGGACATGATGTAAGTATTAGGATTGTATGTCAGTTATTTATTTAGTTGGATTTAAAGATAATGACACAAACAGACCTTTTATGTTTGTTGTTATGCATCCCCTCCAAGAAAATAAACTAATGACTTTTTTAGGTATGAAATCGTGAAGGAGAGTGCAAATAGTCATATTTCTTACTTGCAAAAAGAATAATACATACAAGTATATCTGAGGATTTCACGTTTTGGAAAAATCGGGCATCATGAATAGACAATTTTTTCACCTACAGAAACTTAATACTATAGCAGAAGGTAGTCCGAAAGTGGGGACACACCCTTATAAGTGGTAAACATTGGAAATTGTAACTAAAGTAACAATGTGGTTCGTGGATAGGGATAGGGGAAAATGTTTAAGGAGACATCACAATGATATCCTCTATCTTGAATTTACGCAGTTGTCTTAAATGGAAACCATGGCATGTAATATGCCATTTCAGTAGCAAATTTTCATAGGAAGTGAATGGCACCGCTATTTTTGCTTTAGCAGAAATTAGTAGGTGCGTTGTCTTAATAGAAAAGTCCATGAATAACCTTCTCTAATTGCTTTGCGTATGGTACTGAGTGAACTTGGACTAATGTTCATGAGAAGCATGTTCGTAAGAAGTAGACGTCACTGTAGTGCCCTCTGGAACACGATTACATCTTCTCTGTTTCAAAACATGGTCACCATTATTTTCTTAATACTTGCGATAACCCGAAATTTCTTTGGTAGCGGGAAATCTGTGCGCTTCCATTGAGAAGACTGCCATTTTCGTTTTAGGATTGGAAAACGGTACCTACGTGACAATTGACGAAAAAGAAGCACCACTCATGGGTCATCACATTTTAACTTTGATTGAAACATTGCTGCCCACGCAGCCTTGTGGTTAATAGTCAGCGTTCGGGAAACTGCATTCTCTCGTCTTTATGCAGAATAATCTCAACAGATCTCGTGGAAAGGCTGAGTCTAAGGAAATATCTTACTACTAATCGATGGTCCACTAGTCCAGAATTAGATTCCTCCAGTCACGGAATTTTGCTGTCGTTCCCACTTCATGGTTGAGGTTGCTTGGGTTCGTTATTACATGGCGTTCGATTTTCTTTGAACTACTTTCGCGAACACGAACGCATTTTTTTCACATCCGTTATATCTTCAGCTTATGTCTCACTGGGAATTGATGAATAGCGATAGGTGCCACAACACACAGGCGGAGAAAACGAATGACCTTGTGCAGTAAACTTTGGCATTTGTAATATCGGAAACGGTACTCTCTCTAGCGGCGGGTATAGGAATTACGGGTACTAAATGGATGCTGCCTTTCTATATCGTAAGATCATAATAAGTGTCTGCGTAATTTAAGATAAACTCCATCTTTCTAGCTGCTCAGAATACCTGAAAAGGAAACTTAAAAGCAGCTCGTGTGTATTTTTGTAACGTATAGATATGTGTCATTTCCAAATACTTTCTACTTTTACGTCTTAAATATGGATGTATATTTTTGTACAGAATGGGTAATTCATTCCGTAGTGTGTATTAGATCCTTTATTTAACATGCAAACGGTGAAACATTGAATAAAAAAGATGAACGGAACGGTAATCCGTACTAATTATTTTATAGATTGGAAGTTATAAACCGAAAAATATACAAAAAGTTAAAAAAGAGCACTACTGGACCGAGAGGCGAGTCTGGATCTTCCGTTTACTATGTTGATGCTTTAACCACTATGCTACCCAGTCCGCTGTCTGAATAGCCATATAATAAGTTTTTATCACTCTTGAAGTCGTGCTCAGCTATTGAGAGACCTCCTGTACGTTGCAGCCGGGGCTTGATATTGTTTGATGGTATGTTCACCTTCCAAATGCACCGGGTTCCAATTGCGGTTGTGGTTTGAAGTCCATGTTAATGGTAGATTCCATCCTTCATAACCTTGTATTGCATAAACATGTACAAAACGAGAACTCCGGCTCATTGTAGTACGGTCCACTGAGTTGTCGAAGCTCAACAGGAATCGTGGTACAGTTCATGCTGTCTGTTAGAAGCTGATCATGGACTCAGGGATAGAATTGCTGTTCGGGAACAGACTGGGTAGCTAAGTAGTTAGTGCTTATATACAGTAAGCCGGAGCGTTCAGATCGTGCTCTTTCCTTTTTTCTTTTTTTGTACATGATTAAATTCGCACCTATATGGGGTTTGGTGTGATACAAAATCTGTTATTTCTTCCAATCATCATACTCTGGTTCATGTACTTACTCCGAAATGTTTTTGTAGCATTCAGGAAGGCATGTATTAAAAATTATTACATGTAATGATTTATATATAAAAGTATGCCCTTTTTGATTACACAATGGATCGGGTAGATTTATCACTATTTCTAGCTTCAAATTAGTAAATCCTTCCATAGGCCTATGTGTCGGAACCTTGTTCTGGTTAATTTTTCAAGTCAAAAGGCTAGGAAACGTACTGGGGAAGAAGAACTTTAGGGACATAAATAACCTAATAAATTGAAACATTTAAAATAATAAAAATAATGGGTCGAAATGTGTTCTCAAAAAATATAGTAGCGCTGAAGAATTTATTGAATTTGAAAGGATTGAAATAGTAAAAATATATTTATGGTTATGTTAGATAAATAAATGGTAAATTATTTTCTTTATGTACACTGTATATTTAATCAGATTTTTGATACTCCTGAGTTCATATTCTGAATCTTACGAGTGCTGTCGTATATTTTGTTTCTTTTTCCCTAGTAGGTGTTCTTATCCATATGCTTGCACCTCTGGTGCAATGAGTCGCTGGTTCGAACCCAGCCCATGTGAATTTGTGGAGGACAATATTTTCATTTCATTTTATTTTTGCTTCCTCCTCCTTTCTCATTCTTTCCAATTATTTCATTACCATTCATCATCTCCATCAGTTATCTGTCTTCCGTAGCGTATAGAGCATAATCGTGGAACGTTAAACATTTCACTTTGTTTTTGCTAACAGACTTTGATTGTGTTGAAAATATTTGTGATGTCTTTAGCGAAGTGTAACTGCTTCTGGATATATCTGCGAATTTGAAATATTGCATTGACTACGAAATAAACTCCATTGTGACAACCTTGTTTTTTCAAGAGTGGTGTCGTTCTAATCTGTTTCGCTTTGTTCTTAGTAAGTGTGTATTGCTTTCTGGATCTATAGGAAAATAATGGCGTGCTACCATTCAACGTTGAGGTATCATACATTCAACTCACTCAACTTTTCAAGTATTGAGTAAAGCAAACAAACACTTTCTGATTTGCGTGAAAATTCCGCTCTCGTTTTTATGCGAACAGTACCAGTGGAGACACTCGGTCGAAAAAGTGTAAAAGCTTTTACAGGCAAGCCATCCGAAGTGAGGTTTTCCTGGATTTTTCTCATTCATACCAGGCAGATGTCGAGATGGTACCTAACATATAGGCCCAAGGCTATTGTCTTCCTTCCCTTTCCTCGGATAGTGTGATCGGCGAGGGACGTCATCCCTCATATGTGACGGGCCAACATGGCCATAGATACTGAAACCGAAAGTTCAGAAGTCTAATTCTAATCTGAACTTGAAAATCATCGACATACGGGTGTATAGTCGTTATTTCAATTCCATGCAAGTGTAATTAATAATAATGTACCATAGAAGTCAACTATAGTAAGTAGTTGGAGTGCAGGTAGCGTCATTTCGTACAGCAACATTTCTTTTACACAAATGCAGACTTAAATTTGTTAAAAACTTGCTCCAATTCAAAACGAGCGTAGCTCACTATAATTTTCATGTCGTTGAGAAGAACAATTTACATCTGAGGTTGAGATATACGAAGAGAAAAATGTTGCTAAAACTTCAGAATATTTTCTGTTATGTATATCAAGCAAGTGTGGTTGTTAACATTCTTCCTTTACAATCTAGAGATACTGGGCTCGAATCTGATAACCAGCCATCGTGACAGTTTGCGTGCGTTTTGTGCACTTATGTAACACAGAAGTTAATGAAGGACAGCGCCTACAATTAACTTGGACTCGAACCACGACCCTCTGGTGCTTGGGGTCCCGGGTTGAATTCCAGCCCCCGCCAAATGAACTTTGTGGTGGACAAACACCGTGCTCGTGGGTTTTCTCGGGGTTCTCCCCTTTCCTCCCACTTCCTTCATTCCACGATTTCACTCATCTCTCACCATTACCGTCTCCTTTAGCCTAACTGGCATAACCGCGGGACGTAAAACTCAAAGATTTCATTTCATTTCGAACAACGACTTCAGTTACCGGATGTTCCGATCATATGAGATCAATCGGCACAGTATAGGCCGTTCCCTACCACAATATTTCGCCTCAAGAAGAGTTGGATTGCAGGACCATGCCTCTAGTTCCGAAGAGCTCCCTTGTGGCTATACAAGGTGTTACAAAAATTTATCATATTTTGGGAATAGATTCCTCATATCAAAATAAGAAGAAGAAGAAGAAGAAAGCTCTTATAGATCTGTGGTCGGAAGTGCATAGTTTCGTAGTTATAGGTTGCCGAAAACGTGAAAAAATGAACTTTAAAAGGTCTAAAGTTCCATTACTAAACGACCGATCGTAGTTGGGTCAAGACATCACTGAGGAACTAGTATGTGAATTATTGAAATATCCATCTTTCAAAACCTCTGGCACTTGAACAATCGTTTTTAGAGAGGCTGTTTGGGAGTACTTGATCACTCTCAGCCTACCTCTCTACAAATTGGTGTACAAGTATTGGAGCATTCTTAAACATGGATATTTGGATAGTCCCCATGCCAGTTCCTCAGTGATGTCTTGACCCGACTACGGCAGGTCCCATAGTAGTGGAGATATTAACTTTTAAAGTTCACTTATTTCACGTTTTCGACACCTATAACTTCTAAATTATCCATTTTGGAGCACAGGTCCAGATGAATATTTTTTTCTCATTTTCATGTAAGGAATCTTCCCAAAATATTGTGACAAATTTTTGTAACACCCTGTATAGTTAACGCACGCGTCTTTCATGCGGGACATCAAGGCTCGATTTTAAATCAGTCAAAGCCACTTGTCCTGATACCGCGACAGTTTCTTTCATCAATGTATCATCCTAGCATTATTCCATC
This sequence comes from Thermobia domestica, assembly GCF_964235325.1. Taxonomy (NCBI): domain Eukaryota; kingdom Metazoa; phylum Arthropoda; class Insecta; order Zygentoma; family Lepismatidae; genus Thermobia; species Thermobia domestica. Next base: position 272,014,741 of record NC_137456.1, on the reverse strand, counting down.
AGATGCAAATAATGCGAGAATGATACACTTAAGTATTCGTTCTTACTTATTGCGTTCCATTTCTTTTCGCATTGCTGATGTTGCTGTTTATTGATCGTTATTGATTTCAGTATAATTTGGCATAATATGTTATATGTGCAAGTTTGTGAAGCAAGTAAATAATCCATAATTTAATTCATTTGTTTTTGACAGTATTTCAGGATGATGTATCCATCGTGGCTTGGCCCAGTTTCATTTGTGCCTGTCGGTCCAAATGCGTCAGCCGATGGATTGGATTCTTCATCTTCAACCTCAGTGCCAGGGCAGCAGACTCCTACTTCAAACGGAGTTTCTGCGACAGGAGGTGAGGAATGTATAATATAACTCATAAATGTTAAATGATTTTTGTTTTTCAGCATTGTTCTATATATATACTGGCAATACAGTTATTGGAGAAAATAATGGAAATACTTGTAATAATCGGAATATCTTGAATTAATACGGGATTGGTTCACTTTTCGCACGCAAAATACAGCCTGAATTCTGAACGGAATGGAAGTCCTGAATAGGGTTGATGGAATTTTAAGTAATTCTTCCTGCAATACAACCTCCAGCTCAGGTAGAGACAAAGGAGGTGGAAATCGACGCGGAACCCTGTTTTCGAAAACATCCACGGGGACTTGATGATATTCAGGTCTGGGGACTGGGTGGGCAAGGGAAGATGTTGAACGTGATTAGTATGTTCTTGAACTACTCTTGAAAAGGTTTAGCGGTGTGAATAGGGAGATTATCACCCTGGAATATGGCATTCCCGATTGGAAATAACTTTACACCACTACATAAACCTGGTTGCCCAAGAACTTTGTATATACACTGCTTCTGTAACTCGTTCGTACAATATGACGAGGGGTCTGTCGAGCATAATAGAACCGCCACAAGTTTTGACAGTCGGCTAGAGACTACCCTGATCATGCTTTTCAGAGGATGTTCCCTAGACAAACACATGTCCAATGGTGGGGAAGAGAGTAAAGGTGACTCGTCCGAAAAAAAAAAAAAAAAAAAAAAAAGTTGCCAGTACTCCAGCGTCCAGATTTTGTGGGCATTACATCGCCTTTGTGCGTTCGTATCGTTTATTAGGGACTTGACGATAGCAAAATGTCCATGGATACCCACTTTATGCAATGTCCGCTTCACTTTTTGGATGTCATTGGGGTGTTTAGGTGGTACTTAAGCTCTATGATCACTTTCTCTGCTGTTGTTTCCTTCTGCCTCATCACAATACGCTTAGAGGTTCGGCGATTCCTAATCCTGCAGCTTCGTCTTTCGACCACTATAGTACTTCGTCGACCTTATTTTACTGTGCAGTATGTATGTGATCATGACTTTCGAGACTGTGCCATGTGTTACACCGCATAATGTCGCTGTTTCGATCAAGGATGCACCATTTATATAGTTACCAACAGTTAAACCTCTTGAAGATTCCATCAAGTCGTACATTCAGGTCATTCACCACACCTGCTCAACGTCCACAACTACATTGCTTCGTGCAATCTAAACAAGTAACCGTTGATATACGCAGTACTCAGTGTTACCAGGCACATTGAAAATGTTCCATATTTGACGTTTCCATTGTTTTGTCCAATACTTGTATGTAAAAGTAAATAACTCAAAATATCTTGTTAATTAGTGCTGGTGAATGAGTGACATTTTGGTCGGGCGGAATTGAATTTAGCGTCCTTTTCAGCATCAAGGGTGTATAAAACGTTGCCCTACAGCCTGTATGATCCGAACAGCATAGGCTTCTGCTGGGAATTGAACCCGAGACTTTCACGCGGAAGTTAAGTACATTAACCATATAGCCAGGAAGAAGCTCTAAACGACACATTTTGTGCGGGAATTAACAATATATAATCAGATTGTGAAGGACAAGTGGAGATTTACATTACAGTACGATATCATGTTTGAGTTCAAAACTAAATTTAGATTGTTGATATAATGACACCCTGTAGTTTTGTGATATTTGGACAAATAAGGAATATTGGGCCACGATAATTCTCGCGAAACATGAAGCTTGTTCATATGTGAACTACTTAATGGTGTCAGTTTAACCCTTTTAAGATATATCGTAGTTTTTACTACGAAATGATAGTGTCTTCAAATTTCGATTAAAAGAGAACTAAAAAAAGCTATTTAGTTGTTTTTTTTTACAAGAGAGGAGGCATAGAAAAAAGCCTTGGAAGAGTCTATACGCTTCCGTGCGTCGGAACATGACGTCATCACTGTACAAATTCCTTTTTTTAGTAAGGTCTGACTTCAACATTTTTTGGTGAACTTCTCTTTAATCCTAGATTTCTGAAGTTCTACACAATCAATCAGTGGACGCTTTAGTTTCTATCTGAATTTTTTCGGATCTCTCGTCAACACAGAAAGGGTAAAAAAGGGATATTTCTTGACCAAAAATCCCACGTTGTGATTATTGCTCCGCTCGGGTACATGATAGGGACATCTGATTGGTACTTTCTGAAAACCTACTCGATTCTGAACAAAATGACATATGAATCATTATTCTACGATAATTAGGGACTGTCAGGGATTTTTTACATAATATCCTTTTTGTTACTACAGTAATTTGGAGCGCCTTGCGCACCTTTCCCACATGGGAAAATATTTTTCCCGCCCTTAGTATTGAAGATAAGAGATCGGTATTTGTCACAAGTAAGTAGTACCACAAGTACTATTTTTGCAAGTGATTTCCAGATCTGTATGTTTATCCAGGGCCGCGCCAGAGAGCCCCAAGATGGGATTTTTCACAAAAATCCCTATTTTCAATTTTTCCCTCCTTAGGGACGCCCGAGGGACATGTGCGTAGTAATGTTTAAAAGCTTACTCTATCCTGAAGAGAACGGCGGATGAATCATCATCCTACAACAATTAGGGACGTGTCAGAAAATTTTTAAAGTTTCTATAGAATCTTTGGTAAATTCTGGGGATATTCGCAGAAGAGGGAAATAATTTTTCCCGCCCTTAGTGTTGAAGATAGGAGATTGGTACTTGTCACAAGTAATTAGTATCACAAGTACTATTTTTGCAAGTGATTTCCAGATCTGTATGTTTAACCAGAGCCGCGTTAGAGGGCATCAAAATGGGATATTTTTTTTTTTTTACAAAAATCCCTATCTTCCAGAACTTTCCCCTCAGGGATGTCCGAGGGACATGTGAGTGGTACTGTCTGAAAGCCTACTCTACTCTGAAGAGAACGGCGTATGAATAGTGATCCTACGATAATCAGAGACGTGTCAGGAAATTTTTAAATTTTGTAGGGTGCATTTTAGTGAAATTTTGAGCGTTTTTTTGATGCTCTCCCAACATGAGTAAAAAATTTTCCCGCCCTTACTATTGAAGACAGGAAATTCTAATTTGCCTCAAGTAATTAGTACACTACGTAGTATTTTCCAAGATTTTTTCAGGTTTGTGCGCAGACCCGGGCGGGGGCTCAGGGGGTCCCAAACCTTGAAGTTTTTTTTTTTTGTCAAAAAAATTTCGATTTCCCTTAAAAAAAAAAAATCCCTTAGGTACATGATACGGACATGTGAGTGGTACTGTCTGAAAGCCTACCCTATTCTGAACAAAACGACGTATGAATCATGATGCTGTACCTTCTGGACTGAAAGTCAACAAAAACACCTAAAAAAAAACATATCTTCAAAGGGTTAAATACGCTTGCCGTATAATTAAGTATTGCAATGAGATTTCTGTCTATTGAAGCTATAAATTGTTGTGGTAGCAAAGGGAGGAATAATATAGAACAAAAGGGGAAAGCTACAAATAGAAGTTAAAAAAGTACAAAATGCAGGATACGATGTGCAGATCTTGTGCCAAGGTTGTAAGCGAAATTAAATAAATGTGGGGCATCAGCAATTAAAACAGTTAAAAGAGTCCACCACCTTGATAGCAGTATATAACATTACATGTATTCGCTAAGAACATTGTATATGCTCAGCATAAAGAAATAATATATTTATTACAAACCAAGGACCCCATTTTATATGGAAAAAGAAGAAAGTGCATTTTACATACTCAAGAGCTTAGAAAAGTTGCTAGAAGAGAATTGAAAAAATTGGATCCAGTATACTGGATCGGAAAAACTGTGAGTGATTATAAATCTATGATTATACAGTTTTTTTTTTCCGAGGGCATGGTGGCTCAGTGGTAGAGCACTCACCTATTGTACGAGAGGTCTCTGGTTCGATTCCAGACCATGTGAAACTGTCGGCTGCGGATGTTCATATCTAACAGTGTACAGCAGGGTGTCTACTGATACTGGAAATACTTGAATTATACTGGAATTTAATTTTGATACTGGAATTTTGATCCACACACTGGAAAAATCATGAAACTGTCAACATGTAATTTGTCAACAATACTTTTTTGTAATTGTTTTAATAGTCTTAGAAACTATTTTGTATTCATTGAGATTGTAAATTTTTCCAAAGCAAGAGTTGCATACGTTTTGTAATTAGACATTTAAAACAATGGGTGGAGCGGAGGGGTGTGAGGGGAGTTGGAAGGCCCTTTAAAAATGTTAAAAGATCATTTGTATTTCAAAAAAATCAAAGCTAACTAAATTTACTGAAAATAAAATATACTTTTTTTGGTAAAACAGTTACAAACCTGAAATCATCAAGAGTGTGAATATTCTTAAATAACTTTAAAATTATCATTGTATTAGGTACTGGAATTTTGAAGATGAAACTCAGTAGACACCCTGTACAGAGAAATGTGCGCTCAGACATTCGTACTTTGTCCACTGTTAATAGTGCCAGTTTTCGCTCTTCATGTCGTACCAGCTTTGACAGTCAACGGCATCCGATATTTTTAATCTGTGGCCACCGCATTTCTTATGTTTTAGTGCTACCGTCTGGCCATCACAACCTCTACGCAGTTAAATTCGGATATGTCATCAGTCTTCCCCATCACACTGACAGATCTAGTACGATCGTGAGTCTGGCGAGCGGTTTCTGCTATGCCTCTTACATTAGTCCAACGACTTTCTTCAAAAAGTAGCGGATATTCATAATGTTTTGGGTAGTGAGCGTATAATTCAACTGTTCGAGATGTTCAGAACTGTAGACATTGTTCAGACACAACAGGAGTTGTAGTGCAGCCCTTGAACCAAAGTGATAACAGTGATATAGGCGTCAAAGTAATAAAATGTATGCCTGTTCAGGGGACGGACTGGGTAGCGTAGTGGTTAACGTATTGGCACAGTAAACCGGAGACGCTGGTTAGATTTTAAATCCAGTCACCTATATTTCACTCTGTATATTAATTATGTAATGCCTTAGGCATAAGATACGTAACAAAAGCCAAAAGTAGTAATTTATGCTCATGAATATTGACCGCTTTCTCTTCTAATTCTCGTAAGCCCATCTGGGTAGCTAATTGGTGCAACCCGAAGATACTTTGGCAGTGCTACTTAATTGATATCCAAAACTGCTATAGTTGAAATTATTCTTTAAGATAGCGTTGATCATTATATTTTTAGTGATTGTAAGTAATCTCTTAATGTTGATAATGTTTTACACTTTGTTCTTCTGTATTTACAGATCCATCTGAGGATACGAATTACCAAATTGCATCACTTGCTCAAGAAATGCAACAGAATATGGTGGTCTCTTCTGTAACAATAACTCCTGATAATTATGTGCGTCCAAGTGAAATAAATTGCGAAGAATCTTCGTATTCACCGGATCCGAATGAGAATTGGCAGAAACAAACTAAAATTCAGAACAATAACAAGGCTGTGTTCTCAAGTCATGCCACCGCAGAGAAGCCTTTAAGGAATGGGACGTATATTGCACCTCGATTTCAGAAGATACATGCAGACTCTGTCAATAAACCCAAAGTATCGTGTGACACAAGTTTACCACCAGATGCAAGAAAACAGAGTAATGAGAACGTTAATACAGGGAGTGGAACTAGTGTTGGCAGTTACTCATCACAAAATTCATATTCAGTACATGAAACAAACATGAGTCCGCAAGTGCAATTGTATAATACTCTACCTATGTACCCAGTCGATGGGGATGGGGTACCTGTAATGCCGTACGTGTCACATTATACTGTTGGATCTGGAACAGTGTATCCGCCTGTATACTCATCGTCTCCATCGGGGGTCCATCCACCTACTCCAGACATGGGATCAGATTCAAGATACGGTCCAATACCGGGGACACCCTGTTCCGATACACCAATGCCGTCTCCGTATACATATTACCCACCGCAATCGATGCTTATTCCACCATCCAATCATTATCCGAATTCCGCGTCGGGCTGGAGCGCTCCGAATAGTATACCGATTCCAGTGCCTTCATATGTCTACCAACAATCAGCGAATCCAGTATCATATAATGTGGGTTCCACTTGACACTATAGTTCTTGCAGCTGGTATATATCGAATGTTTAAAATACTTACCTACGAATGGCAATGGTTGAAACGTTGCATTCCGAATGTCGTTTTCCGTTGTGTTTACCATGTAAGATTTTCTATTGTTAAAAGAGAATCAATTTTGTTTTGAGCACATTTATTTCAAGTTACAGCATTGTTACTAACATTACTAAGTAATAGAGAGTATGTACCATAATTTATGGCAGTAACACCGTAATATAGCACATACGAGTAATCATAGTTTAAAATATGTAATACGATGTATGTCTTTGCAGCGGCAGCACATTTTTCAGTATTGTTCATATATATCATTTACATATAATGTCAAAGATATGTAGGACCTTATATAGTGGGATTACTTTCAGAAACCAACTATGATAGGTTAAGCAGTACATGTTAATAGTTGATGTAAGATAAAAAAGGAATATACTGTGATGGTTAAAGTTCCTTAATATAAAATACGTAACTGTGCCAAAGCGTTAAGTATTACGACAGTTGCTGTTTGTTTATAGAAGAATGAAAAATGTTCGTGCGTTTTTTGTTATATTTTTGTACTTCGAAGCTGAAAAGAGGATTGTTAAGTTATATTTTTTGTATAGTAACTTGAAATGTCATGCTACACTTAAGTGTAAAACAACGTTTATAATTTTTTTGATAAAACGAACGAAGTTTTATTTATTTTTTTTCGGCGTCAAAGTGGAGAATGTTTTCTGTGTTAAGACTCAGATTTCTTTAAGATGGCAGGAATGTAGCGAGTTTAGTTTGTTTTTAAGACATTCAACTAAGCTATAATGATATTTTTTTGTCATAGAATTATTGTCTATTGTGTTTGTTTTCGAAGCGTATTAGAAGATGAGAGATCTGTTTTTTGTTTTTATTTTACTCACGTTATATTACTTGAGAGATTATTAGAATTTCCCATGAGAAGAAATAGTACTTTACAAAGTTATTTTGCACTAGTTATAAAGTTTTGTATTGCACAAGAAAATAAAAGCTTTTCGTTCCTGATTGATGGTTCTTTACTTAAACAATGTCGTGAATTACCTAATGGAAGGCTTTATTCTGTCATTGTCGGTTGGAAGAAGTATGGACTAATGCATAAAATTACAAAGCACATTGAATGTCATCTCCAGCACTATGCAAATTCTGCTATAGGTGTTTTGCAAAATAAAAAAATACTAGGCATAAATAAGATGTAAGTCACATATTGGGGCAAGTACGAACACGTGGAACGCAGTTGTGGATGTGAAGGTTAGTCCATCATTTTTTGGTGCAGGTTGTTAAAGAATATAGTCTAAACATTGTTCGGCGTAGCTCTAAACTCCGATAAACAAAATATTTGTATCCTTCCGCTTGTCACAAACACGATTGGCTAGTGATGTATAACTCCCACTCCCCACGGGGAGGAGCAAATTATGCACGTGCGTTTTGACAATACTGTCTCGTGCTGTCCAGATACTTACAGCAGCAGCAGAAAAGAAAGAAAAAAACTCGAAAGATTAAAAATAATATTTGAATTTCGCTCGTAAAGAATGGTTGCTTAGTGAGTAAAGGTTTGCCTTGTTGGTCTTTCACCACAACACTCGCGGAACCGGGATTCATGCCGATCATCTTTCAGACTTTAAAAGCAGAACACCCGTCCATAGTTGAGTTGGCGCCAGAATTACTGCGCATGCTTAGTGTTTATTTCTATTGTTTCATTAGCCACACTCGATTGCAGTATTATTAGATAATCCGTATTATATTTTTGTCATTTATAATAATATAGCAGTTTTATATGAAGCTTCATAGTAAAAGTAATAATGCAATCAAATGAACTATTTTGCAGAGGAGTACAAGCGTCGGTAGGACAACAGCAAATCAGCGAGATTTAGTTTCATGTGGCTTTGTTTATTGCAGGTTAGAGCTTACGCCGAACAATGTGTAGTTAGTTCCTTAAAAGTGAGGACCACTTCCAGTGTATCTGTAAGATGTGCCATGGCCTGTATTACAATCACTCGAAGCCAGTGGCTGGTTTGATGGCTTGGGCTACTACTAACCTTTATAACACCTGTACATTATTATTATTATTATTATTATTATTATTATTATTATTATTATTATTATTATTATTATTGGAGTTTAGGTTCCAGGTTATTATACAGTCTTCAAAATAACAGAAAACCTTAGAGCATACTTTCCTTTTATGAAGTAGATTAATATGATTTGCTCTTTAGAAAGTCTTTATTTTATCTTATTAGTTATTACGAAAAAGGATCGTATATTTCTACCTTCATCTGCTGCGTGAATTGTCCCTATATTTTGCTTTGAATAGGTGCTAACTCTACCCATCCGATTAAATGAAAGTTGTGCAAAAGAATGCTGAAATAGTGATTAGCCAACGAAGGAGCCTCAGTTTGTAAGAGCTTCGCAACGTAATGCAAATAAGCAACAGGTATGCCGCCAGCCCACGATCGCAAAATACTGTAAAACAAAATTTGTTTTGCGTTGACGCAAACCGCTATGGAACCCGGCTCACGACGTCCGTGACAATTCCAAGCGACCCCCAAAATGCGCTATCATTACTCGTATAACTTCGCTTTACCCTTCGCGCACGCCCAAGAAACCGATTACTCTGTAAAAAAAAAAAAAAAAATAATAAAATAAAATAAAAAAATAAATAAAAAAAAAAAAAAAAATTGGCGCTACCTGACAGCCCGTTCGTAAGCTGCAGTGGGAGATGGAGCGAAGAATGTGCTGATAACTACACGATTCTTGCTCAAAGAGAGGGTAGGTTTCTGCTGTGTTGTCAAGTCTTAAGATGTCTTAAGAAGTGAGACAGACTCTGTACAAAGGAACTAGCGGATATTTCTAAATTAATAAGGTTCTCACAAACTTATAGAATTGAAAGAAGATACTAAAATATAAAATTATGAATAAAAATTAGTTTTTATTATACTACCTTATTTTGTAATCTAGGGCTACGCCACTGCTCGAAGCACGGAAATGTGAAGTAGTAGTCTTGGCTGTCCGATCATCTGAATTTAATCGATAGATTTTGTTCTAATTACATAGGATTCAAAGTATATACACTTAAGATAAGGGACAAGAATTGTGCGCGTCAAAAACTGCTATCGAAGTCCGAACACAGCAAAAAATGAAAGACGTTTTATGAGTCGGGATTACCTGAATTCTTGTAGCACTTGATGAGTGCACCAACAAGCTGTTCAGGGACAAGGTGAAAGAAATACGGAGACTGGCAGACCAGAGAGGATAAAATGGTGACGCCTACAGGACGTCTGAAGCGGGCTAGTCTGTTGGAAGTGTGCATATAGATTATCGATTCATGGAAGATTATCTCGACAAAAATCGTAGATCATGCGTCTAACCCTTTGAAGTTATAGTGCCTATTTTTAGGTCCTATCGTCATGGAGGCATTATAGAACCCGTTACGTATGGTTTTACTAGTGCCTATTTTTAGGTCCTATCGTCATGGAGGCATTATAGAACCCGTTACGTATGGTTTTACTAGTGCCTATTTTTAGGTCCTATCGTCATGGAGGCATTATAGAACCCGTTACGTATGGTTTTACGCCTTAATAAAATTGGCATAACAAAAAATATTTTTAATTTTTGGTGGGCTTACTTTTGCACCTAGAAGATTAAAATTTTACTCACACATTCAGTGCGTCCCGTAGTATTTTTTAAGAATTTTTCAGATCTCTGCATTAAAACAGTAAGGAGCCAGAGGGACATAAAGGTAAAAAAAAAGGGATACTTTTTAACAAAAAAATATCCTTTTTCGCGATTTTCCCGCCTCACACATGATAGAAACATGTGAATAGTACCGTTTGAAAGGCTTTTCTATTCTAGAGAGAATGATGTACGAACCATGATTCTAGGGTAAATAGTGGTGTCTTGGAAAATTTTTACTTCCTGATCCTGTCTGTCCAGATCCTGTTTTATACGGGAATCTGGGATATTGTAGGTATATTATTTTTTGGCGGGCTTACTTTTGCACCTAGAAGATCGAAATTTTGCACTCACATTCAGTGCATCCTTTAGTATTTTTCAGATCTCTGCGTTAAAACAGAAGGGTCTAGAGCGGCAAAAAGGTAAAGAAAAGGATATATCTTTTAACAAAAAATCCCTTTTTTTAGCGATTTTTCCCGCCTCAGATACATGATGGAGACATGTGAATAGTACTGTTTGCAAATTTCTTCTTTTCTGAAAAGAATGATGTATACGAACCATCACCCTATAATAAACAGGGATGTCCCAGGAAATGTTTATATTACATCCCCGGGTCTTTTTGAGTAATCTGGAGCATTGTGGGGCTCATTGGTAAATATTTATCCCGCCCTTACTGTTCAAGATAGAAGCTTGAAATTTGGTTCACACATTCAATACACCCCTTAGTATTTTTCAGTTGATTTTGAGATCTGTGCGTTAACACAGGAGGGTCTAGAGGAGCTCAAAATTTGAAAAACATTGTTTTTTTTAAATCCCGATTTTTCTCAATTTCCCGCCTCAGAGACATGTGAATGGTAACGTTTGAAAGGCTGTTTTATTCTAAAGAGAATGATGTACGAACCATGATCCTAGGATAAATAGGGATGATGCTGTAGCAGCTTGACTGAAAGTCTATAGTTTATCCCCCTTCCCCCCCAAAAAAAGCAATAATTTAAAAGAGTTAAAAGGTGTTTGATCTCGAATACGCTTGACAGGACTTAAGATAATGCTCCGTACGAAGACATTAATGATGATTACTCAGAATCGTCTGATAATCATTGGTGGAAGAACATTTATTCCGTACTTGAAATGCACCGTTCTTCACATGGAGAGGATGGGTTTATGGAAAATACTTAAATCCCTCTTAGGATAGACATTTTAATGAAAGTGTAATGATAATTAAAAAAAAAAAAACTATTACATACTATATTTTTCACAGATATTCTGAACCCCTACACTCTTAGGATACGCCCTTCAAAGTTGCACAATAAAAAGTTTTAGGTAAGTACTAGGTTCTAAAATTTATTTCAAAAGGGTCAACAGTTTCCCTGTGATGCGATCCCAAACACAAAACATCGATTTCAGTGTGAAGAAAGAAAGAAAAATAGAAAATGCTGTCCTTTCCCCACCCCTTTGAAACGGAAAATTCCAAAAACTGTGAAACACGCATCCCTTTACTTTTAATGAGCTTATATACCGAGTTCCATCTTCCTACTTTTACGGGTAGGATATACTGTATTTTTACATGAATTTTGATCCCACTTAGCATGTACCCTGTAATGAATGTAACGATAAGAAAAAAAAGTAGGTACTAACTATATGCCAAAATTTATTTAAAACAACTAAACCGATTCCCCATGATACGCACAGGCAACAGCGCTTTTAACGTGAAGAAATAAATTACTGGAAATGTCCCCTTTAAACAGGAAGTCTCGAAGGCTCTGGGACAATGGTCCGCTTATTTTTAGTAACTTTATTTACAAAGTTCCATCTTCCTAACTTGATGGATCGTGAGGAACTAAATTTTTCGCATAATTTTGTCCTCTGCTTCCGCCCTTAGAACACGCATTTTAATGAAAGTAACTGATAAAAACCCAGTCCGAGATAAATGGTAACTATATTCAAAAATTTATTTCATACGTTTAGCTGTTTTCCTGTGATATTGCAATAAGATCCTTTCCATAAAAAAAAAAAAAAAAAAAAAAAAAAAAATAGTAGTAATCTGAATAGAAAATTCTACCTAGTTTGACTGTTGACATGAGAAGCCTACAGGTAAAGGCGGAATCCGAACTACTGTAATGCATTCATCCATTTCTTCTTGCTTAAACTTGGATTTAAATGTCAATCGGAACTATCACCAAATAGCTTAGTGATTTGGAAAACTATTGATTCACAGTAATATGGTCATTCTGGACATGCTATTTTCTCACCCCTCTCTTCCTCCAATTGACCATGGGGGCTAAACTGGACCTAAATGGCGTCGGCAGTAGCACTGACTATTGATGTTAGCGATGCCCTAACTTGTGGATTTGATACTAGTGTGTGTCGGGAGGTCCCTCGTGGCTATATGGTTAGTGCGCGTGCGCTTTTGGCGTGGGAGAGAAGGGTTCGATTCTCGGCGTCAGCTAATGTGTTTGGGATTCCTCGTTTAATTATGGATCAACGCCTAATATAGCCTTGCTGCAGAGATAGAGAGACTGAACTCCATTACCACTAAGATCCATTGTCCCGGATATTTATCTTCTTTTATGCATACATATGGCGGAAATAATAATAAAAAAGCGTCATATGCGATTAGGTCTGTGAATAAAATTTGGTGGTTCGAAGTGAACCCTCTCTATGGGAAAATCTAATACATTGTGTTATGTATAAGTATAGATGCTTTTTTTCTTTCTTTTAAAACAAAAAAGAACATATCAAACGAAATAATGAAAATTTTAATTATTGCACGACCTCAAACCGTATACGTCACTTTCCTTTGCAATTCCGTGGGCTTTTCAATCATCATATCTATTACCAAAATTATATGATAAAACATTTCGACGATACTTTGCAGCTAAGTAGAAGAAATGAGAGTAATCCTGAAGCTAAACATCCCTTAGCTTAACTGATACGCCACTTAGCTTGCACAATTTCTGCGCTGTGACGTTACGGATTCGGTCATCTGGGTTAAGAATATATGGCTCAAAGCTGTCCACGAAAAATAATTTTAGATTCGAAATTAATAATTTATAGTGATTTCTGTTTTATGTAGGACTATACAATGAGATAGACAAAACCTATATGGATTATCTCCTACCTCTTAAGATTATGCTTTATATGGCGGAAAGTCAACAAATATCTGCAATCAATTATTATTTGTTATTACGAGAGTATCTTATTTATATCATTTTTCAATGTGATCACCTTGCTTTCCAATGCACCTGGTCTACCGTTGCACAAATTTTCCAACACCCTCTGCAAAAAAGGTTTTTGATTGCGCGGTATGCCACGAGTGCATCGCTTCCTCCACCTGTTGATTGGAGCTGAATCTACGACCTCTGAGAGCGTCTTTAAGTGGACCAAACGGATGGTAATTCGACGGGGCGTGATCGGGACTATACGCAGGATGCTCCAACACCTCGAAATGCAGCGTTTGAAGAGTTTGAGCGGATGGACGGCGGTATGTGGGGCGTACATTGTCATGCAACACAAGAACGTCTTCCGACAATCGACCTTCGCGCTTATTACGAATTGTAGGCTTCAACTCTTACCAGCATATCACTGTGCCTTTTACTGTTTATTGTTCATTCCTTTTCCAGCCAGTGTTGCAGGATTGGACCTTGTGATTTTTAAAACGCGGTGAGCATCACTTTCCCTGCAGAAGGTTGACACTTGATTTTTTTCTTGACGGGAAATCCGGGGTGCTTCCATTCCGTGTTCTGGCGTATGCTCTCTGGTTCAAAGTGATGAATCCACGTTTCATTTCCGAGTCATTCCATGTCAAATCACCTACAGCACTGTGCTTCAATGTATCAGATTCTGTTCAAAATTTTTTCATACATTAATACCAATGAAATTATGCTAAATTATTTTTTTTCCCGATTTTTTGGATGAGAAATGGGCCGGAGAGAAGTTTTTGAAAAAATGTAAATTTTGCTTCAATTTCACTTTCTGGCACTCAGCATCATGTAACTAAATTACCATAACTTTCTTATTTTTGAAGTTACTGGGTTCATCCAGGTGTCAATTAATTTCTGCTCTTTCAGTAGATCTTAAGTAACCTCGCAAAAGGTTACACTGTCAAACATTAATGGGCATTAGGGTGGGCCGAAAAAATTTTTTTAAGATATTCAGGATTGAGTAGTTATCAAAAGTTGTGCATTGGTACGAAATGAAGCCATGTGGTTGATTTTAAAACAATATTTAACCGGGCCTCCGTGGCCCTAAAGTTCCTAATTTTTTGTTCAAATAAAATTATTTTAGGTAATAAGAACATTTTACCAAACAATACTACTGATACATAAAACATGAAGTACATGGTTTTAATCTACGCAAATAACTATTAAGAGCTTAACTAACTTTCATAACTACCATATTAACACACGAAAAACCTTCGTGTTGAGCCCACCTCAGAACTCTGAAACTTTAAGAGAATATCACTTTTTTGCATCTGGATGCAAAATACATAACACTGGCTTTCCGAAGGCGGCGCTTACATTGCTGAATTCAAATAAACTAGAAACAATATGGCTGCGAGCTTCTCTTCCTGTATTGTCTTGCCTTCGAATTAAGCATGATTTTGAATTACAACTCAAAATGCAAAACGATCATTAACCCCATTAAGAGCCAAATTAAAGACATTTAAGAACGGTGCTTAGAAGTTATGTGATATTTTCTCTTGCAAATGCTGCGATAGATTAACCTGTAAGTGTGGTAAATCAAATTATATACCGCTTTTGGAGTGGGAGCTCATATTATATCAGAGAAATCAGAGACAAATGACGAGTTGCAATGTAGATGAAGCAGAAACTCATAGGCTCAAAAGAAAGCATGACACACAGACCGATTATGATGTTGCGGTACCAATTACAAGAGGGTTACAATCGTTAGCCTCAATCCCGTAATTAGACCATACATTAAGCGCTTCCACCCCGAATTCAGACGATGAAGAGTTCGCATGGAGCTATCGTTTAGAGAATAAAATCTAAAGTAAACCTAAATAAACAATAGTTAGAACAAAACAAATGAGCACCGCAAAAGATTTAACAGGTATATCGAATAGGTCGGCTGCTAAAATTGTATCCGCTGTTTTAGAAAATATGAATTTACTGAACAAAACTAACCAAGACAAGGTAGTAGATAAAAACAAAAATCCGTAGAAACTAGCAAAACAGAAAAAGAGAAAAGAAACCGTCTACAGCGTAAAGCTACTAATTTTAAGGGTCTCTATTTTGATGGCCGAAAGTACCAAACTATAGTTCTAATTGGCAATTGCAGTAGGCAAAGCACTGAAGAATATGCAAATTATATCGATTTGACCGATTGGTCAGAAGTAATAGTAACGAAACCTCCAATTTCGGCTAACGTATCAATAGAAGAACCAACCGAAATGATTGTGGAAAAGAGGAGGTTTCAGTTTGTCACGTTCCCCTTTCACATACATGCTTTGGAGAGATGTCTAAAGGTAGTAACAGAATCTTCTTCAGAAGTATGCGGTAGTGTTGCACGAGACGGTTATATCACCACCACCTAGATATGAAGCGCTGGTTTGGTGTTTGTTGGTCAATTTTTCAACCTTACCTTATGTGTCCGTACTATTATATCTACTAAACACCGATCAGACGAAGAGCTGCACATCAGATCAGAACATTTAAAATCCTGGGGTCAAGTTAAAGTATTAGTAATCTTAACCAATCTTCTCTACATACTTAAAATAATGGTATATATTAAAAAAATAACACTTTTCGGACCCGCAGTGCCTGGTGAAATATTATTATCTGCCTCTGTTTTGGGAAAGAAACATAGCATTATACAACTTTTGCACGATACTCAAACTTAATTTTCTAAAAACATTTTTTTCAATAATATTTTCACTACTCACAACCATTCAGCATTAACGTTCTTTCGGGCTCCCGGGGCCCGGTTAAATACCTTTTCATCCGGCTCTGTTTTGGCGAGAAAACATGACATTATAAATTTTGCACGGTACTCAAACTTAACTTTCTAAAAAAATATATTTCAATAATATTTTCACTATTCACAACTCTTTTTTTTTAATAAACGTTCTTTAGGGCCTCCGGGGCCCGGTTAAATAACTTGTATTCCAGCTCTGTTTCTGTGAAGAAACATAACATTATACAACTTTTGCACGGTACTGAACCTTAACTTTCTAAAAATATATTTTAATAATATTTTCATTGCCGGCTACTTTTTCAAAAATTAGCGTTCTTTCGGGCCCCCGGGTCCCGGTTAAATATCTTTTTTATCCGGCTCTATTTTAGTGAAGAAACATAATATTATACAACTTTTGCATCGTGCTCAAACTTAACTTTCTAAAAAAAATTTCAATAATATTTTCACTACTCGCAACTATTTTTTTTTTTAAATTAACGTTCTTTGGGGCCCCCGGGGCCCAGTTAAATATATTTTAATCCGGCTCTGTTTTGGTGAGGAAACATAATATAACATTATACAACTTTTGCACGGTACTGAACCTTAACTTTCTAAAAATATATTTTAATAATATTTTCATTGCTGGCTACTTTTTTTTTTTTTTTTTTCAAAATTAGCGTTCTTTCGGGCCCCCGGGGCCCGGTTAAATACCTTTTTATCCGGCTCTTTTTTGGTGAAGAAACATAACATAATATTATGCAACTTTTGCATGGTACTCAAACTTAACTTTCTAAAAAATATATTTCAATAATATTTTCATTATTTGCAACTATTTTTTTCAAAATTAACGATCTTTGGGGCCCCCGGGGCCCGGTTAAATATATTTTAATCCGGCTCTGTTTTGGTGAGGAAACATAATATAACATTATACAACTTTTGCACGGTACTCAATCTTAATTTTCTAAAAAAAAATTTTTCGGCCGTTTCCGGCCCACCCTAATGGGCATACAAAGCAAATTTTAGGGTTTTTACAAATTGTGCCCATTGCTTAAAAGTTACAACTATGAAACTTCTGAAACTTTTCTTGTACATTCATCTCAACACGTACATGACATAGTTAAAAAATAAAAAGGGTGCTTTTGGTATTTTTGTAATTATTTTTTATGTACAGAAAAATACAGTTTTAAGTTTTGTTACAAATTGTGTCATTGCTCGTAAGTTACAACTGTGAAACTCTCGAAATCTTTTTTATAGGATCATTTTAGCACATACATGATATGGTTAAAAATTAAAGAGTGTTTTTGGTATTTTTGTAATTATTATTTTTGTACGTTAGAGTGCAATTCATGAATCGCTCTGGGCCTTCTATATTCTACTGGCCAGAAAATGAAGACTTTTGTTGGATACCTTTTGAAAATATCATCTGGGAAGTTCCTGTTCCATCTCTTACAAGCCAATCAACTCGGACTTACGCAACTGAATGCAAAATTAAAAGAAGACATCATATCATCAATGAAAAAAAATGAGATGTAAAATATAGGTCACAATATTTTGTATGTAAATCTATGTAATTCTAAGTATTACTGGTATATTCTTATTTCTGTTGATAGGGTTTGTAATAATCACTCAAACCCTCATATTGTTAGACCTATCTTTTCCATTCACAAAACCTCAAGATTATTACAAAAAATGTACGGTATCCCTTTTTGTTATTTAATCATACCTAGTAAATGCACACTAATCCTATAAAAAGTTACAAAGGTTTGATAGTTGTAAGCGATGGTACAATTGGTAAAAAGGTTGAAAATCATAGTTAAAGAACAAAAATATAATATTATAGTAATACCAAAACTACACATTACACCAGTTCAATTTTTAAGCATACCTAATATTTACTAAGATGATTACTTGAAAAAGTTATAGTGTGACAGTTGTCACTTCAGAGTAGGGATACCCAAAATTTTCCGAAATCGGAATTTTTCCGAATTCCGAAATTTTTCCGATTTTACTTTCCGGATTCCGGAAAGTAAAAATTTCGGAATAGGCCATCACTACTTCAGAGGAGAGGCATAATCTGTTGACAACAGAAAAACTGTATATTTCTGTACATTTAAAACACAAACAATAATAATAATAGTTGCAAAAATACCAAAAGCACCCTTTTTGTTTCTTAACCATATTATGTATGTGATAAAATGATTCTATAAAAAGAAGCTTCAAGAGTGTCACAGTTAGAGGTCTGCGCGGATGTGGATATCCGCATCAAAATGGGTATTTGCGGATATATATCTCTTCTGTGCGGATAGCGGATAAAGTTGCAGATAATGTTTCCTACATTTTTTCTACCTAAAAAAAAAATGCTTTGAATTTTCTGATAATGGTGGAAAGAGCACTAGAAACGTTCGTTTTGAATTAAGTTTTAAAACCAATTGAAAAATAATAAAATCAAAATACAAGTGTGTTTGAAGCTTGTGACTGAGTGACAGCAAAAGGACAAAAAATGACACGAGAGAGTTTTCCTTTTATTGCTGTATTCAATATTTTTAGCAGCCGTTTTGTAGGTGAATGACACCTGTTACATAAACAGAAAGAAACGACAGGCCCCATCGCTACTCCTCAAGTACCGCTATTTGCTGCAAAAAAGAAAAATAATTGCCGCCAAAGCCCCTCTGATAAAGCTGAAAATTTTCAGACCATTCGCCTTGAAGAGGAAGAAATGTCTTCAAATAAAGTTTTGCTAGTCTGAGAGGTCAGGAACCAAAACCCTAATTTAAAACACGCATCCTCTTCCATAAACTAAAAACTGGTCAGCAGAATTATCTTTGCCTTTTGTGAGAAACTGGAGAAGCGCGTAGGTCACCGAAATAGCAAACAAATCACTCATCTTTCTCTCCCTCTCTCTTAAAAAAGAAAAATTCTTCTTCACTGTTTCCTTTAAAGTACAGCAGATACTGAATGCACATTTGCGACTCCACAGATTTCTCTCTTCGGAGCGGTGTCACGGACCTCAATGAACATTCCGAGGGATTGGAGTTCTCTCTCTCTCTCTTTCTTTCTTCTTGTGTGTATGTGTATATGTATGTATGTTCTGGGCCTCTGGTAAAGAAAGAAAGAACAACCAATGCGTTGTTTCTCCAACCCTAAATGTGTCCAACAATGAGTGGGAGAAAAGCAGTAAATTCTAAACTTCCTCTATTGTCTCTTCCCGAAATTAACGGTATAGATTTCCTATTTGTATTCGAAGTTATTTTCACTTCTAGTTTCAGTAAAAGCGTGGTCGTGAAAGCTTGAGTTGATTTTGAGTTTAACGTCTCGTTCAGCAGCGAGGCTATATGAGACGTGGACCTATTAACGTGGAATCCGAACCACATGAGCTTCCACCGGGAATTGAACCCAGGTCTTCCACGCCAAAGGCGCGTACGCTAATCGCTTAGCCACTTATTTTTTTAAAAAATTAGTGCAATTACTGGTGCTAGTGTCAGTTCGGGATATGTGGATGTGTTTGCGGTCCTGTGATTAATTTTTATTTCTTAGTAACGATTATTTCTATTTCGCCTTTGTGTTTAGAACAAACGCCCCTTTTTTATGAGTAATGATGAAGTTTAAAAACTTAGTGACGTGCTCTAAAATTAGCCGATTGCGGGGATATTACCTACATGGCATTATTTTGGACCTATTCTTCATTTGAAGATCTTGGGTAAGTACATAAATCGTTCATTAATTTCTAATTTGTATCTGCATGGTTTATATTGCATTTTATTTATCGTAGTTGGTATTTGATCACGAGGAACTGATATAATATATTGTTTCGTTTGATTCAGAAAACTACGTGTATTATAGAATATGTAAGTTGTATATATTTGCTACCTCATTATCTGCGGATGCGATATTTTGTATCCGCGCAGACCTCTTGTCATAGTTGTAACTTATGAGCAATGACACAATTTGTAACAAAACTTAAAACTATATATCCATACACGTAAAATTAAAAAGAAAAAAATACAAAAATACCAAAAGCACCCTTTTTATTTTTTAACCATATCATTTATGTGCTAAGATAATTCTATTTAAAAAGTTTCAAAAGTTTCATAGTTGTAACTTACGAGCAATGATACAATTTGTAACAAAACTTAATATTTCCGTACATAAAAAATAATAATTACAAAAATACAATAAACACCCTCTTTATTTTTTAATCATACTATGTACATGTTGAGATGAATGTACAAAAAGTTTCAAGTTTCATAGTTGTAACTTTTGAGCAAAGGCACAATTTGTAAAAAAACTAAAATTTGCTTTGTGTGCCCATTAATATTTGACAGTGTAACTTTTTGCAAGGTTACTTAAGATCTACTGCAAGAGCAAAAATTGAGCTTTCATTTGACACCTGGATGAGCCCAATAACTTCAAAAATAAGGAAGTTATGATAATTTTAGTTCCATGATGCTGTGTGCCAAAAAGTGAAATTGAAGCAAAATTCACATTTTTCAAAAATTTCTCCCCGGCCCATTTCCCATCCAAAAAATCGGAAGAAAATAATTTAGCATAATTTCATTGGTATTAATGTATGACAAAATTTTGAAGAGAATCTGAGACATTGAAGCACGGTCATGTTTTAAAATTAGGTGATTTGACATGGAATGAACCCTCCAGTGATGATTCGCCTAAGAAACGCTTCACTTTCGTTAATATAACTGTCCAGTAGGTGCTAAGAGATTCTCATACGGTTTCACTTGTGCTCTTCAGCAATTTTTTTTTTTTTTTTCGGACTTTGAAATTTGATGAGACACGTTCTTTTACGTTAGTAAGGACTACAGTTACTTCCGCGTTTTGAAGCAATTGTTTAGATGATCAGCAATAGTTTAAAAAATTAACGTCAGTATTGCTGATTTATTTGAAAAGAATTAAGTCAAATTGCATATATAAACTTTATGAAGCCTACGTTCTTCAATTATTTTTTAGCATTCGAAGGCAATATGATTTAACAGGAAAATATAAACCCGGTTAGGATTCCCAGGTCATATAAAATGGTTGTAACTATTCTTTTATTTTTTCTGTGTTTCACCCAGGTCTTGATGACTTCACGAGCTAAACTCAAATTAGTTACGTAAGAAAATCAACATTCAAAGATACGTTATTTTACAAGTGCTCAGCATTATCTATTTCAATAAGAAAAGAACAAGTTGATGTCTTAGAATGTATTTTTTTCTAAAACAGGAGAATTTGTACAATATTTTACAGCATTGATAGCTATAATAATCTGTACAAAATGATTATCTGTTTTTATGATCTTTGAAACATAAAAAAGGAGTTCTCTCTATAAGAAAAAGATAAAATTTCAAAACCTAACATTTAAGTCCAACCGACGAAGGAAAAAAAAGGGTAGATAATGAATTGTTTGTATATTTCACACAAAGGAAGAACTTTTATACACACAAATATGTCACTTTTCTTCTTCCGATTTATTTTTCTCAGTCGTTCGCAGATGATGGATCAAGTGCTTGATTCCTACCATCCACGGGCTACACAGCGACACATGATCAACCATTAAACACTTGTGAATATGGTCAGCCTGTTCGGCGTTCCCATTTTTCAGTCCTGCAACAACAAAAAGGATACATTTTATAAACTCGTATGCAATGAACTTTTCGAACGTATTATTACAATTATTATTATACTAGTAGAATGCCCGTTCTACGCATAGGGAGGATTGGTTTCATACTAGACATAAAGGGTACCAAAACTGTCACAATCAACAAAAAATATGAATTCGACACTAGTATCGGTCGGTTTTAATTATTTTTACATGTCACCATCCCCCCTTAGGAGTACTAATGGGGCTGAATTTGGATTTAAACGGCATCGGAAGTTTTTATCATTTCACTTTGACGGTGCAACTTAAAGGAGGGAGAGGAGGGAAATTATAAAAAAAATGATCGATTTTAGTGTCGAATCCATAGTTTTCGGGGTCGCTGAGACGAACAGTGGCCTCCCAAGCCCGAACCTCAACTACGTTGAAAATTTGATCGAGACCGGTTAGGTGGTTCAAGACTTACTGGGGCCTTATGCAGAGTCGTTCTGACTCGTGATTAGTGTCATTCTAAAGAGTTCGACTAACATGTTTCCTGCAGCAGTTAGGGCTTTAGTATGACGCTAATCGTACGTCAAAATGACTCTGCATAAAGCCCATTAAGTCACAAACATAGTCACTTTCATTTTATATATATATATATATATATATATATATATATATATATATATATATATATATATATATATATATACAGATTGATAAAGATGTCTGAAAAAGGAAGGAAAACTTACAATACGAAGGAGGTTCAATAATTATTGTCCCCGGCATAATTAAAATACTTGAGCTGGGATGGCTGATGGGGGATATTGTAGTCTAATGTCTTAGATGACTATATACTAAATTTCAGTACCATAGCTGCTATATTAATCTTCTTTTTTGTCGTTTCATGTGTGAGAGGTGGCACCTAGCTTGAAAAATGGAGAAAACCGAACAACGAGCTGTCATCAAGTACCTCCAGAAAAAGGAGTTAAGCCCAAAGGAGATTCATGAGGACATGATCAGTGTGTTGGGTAATGGGGCTCCTTCCTAGCAGGTGGTAAAGAACTGATGCCGCGTCTTCCGCTGCGGCAGGGAAAAGCTGTCAACAGGCCCCTGGTGCTGGTCCTCCAACAACAGCATGCACCCCAGAAAATATTGATGCTGTGCATGATACGATTATAGCAGACAGACGAATCACGGTGCAACAGTTAGCAGATATTATGCACATCTCTGTAGGCTCACTGGAAACCATTGTGCATGAACACTTGGGATTCAGAAAGGTGTCAGCGGATGTGTACCCAAAATGTTATCTCGTGGGGGGCAGACCTAGAACAGTTCTGTGATAGATTTGTGACAGTGGATTAGACGTGGCTCCACCACTATGATCCCGAGTCCAAACGACAGAGCATGGAGTGGCGGCACAGCAGGTCGCCTCCCCCACGCAAGTTCAAGGTACAAGCATCAGCACGCAAGGTTACGGCCACAATTTTTTGGGATGCGAAGGGTGTGCTCCTTATTGACTACCTGGAGGTAGGACACACTATCACGGGGGCCTATTATGCAGCCCTAATCCCTAAGTTACGCGACGCAATCAAGGAAAAACGGCGCGGGATGTTGCAGCGAACAGTGCTGTTCCACCAAGATAATACTCCGGCCCACAAAAGCCATCTTACTGGTGCCGCAATCTATGCTGCTGGTTTTGATGTGTTGGAACATCCTCCCTACTTACCCGACTTCATCCCTAATGACTTTCATTTGTTCCCAAAGTTGAAGGAGCACCTCAAGGGGAAGAAGTTTCACTCAAATGTAGCTGTTCTTGAAGCTGTGGAGGAATGGCTCACGGCTCAGCCAGGGACTTTCTTTGAAGCTGGCATAGTGGCTTTACAGCATAGGTGGAAGAAGTGCATTACTATGCAAGGAGACTTTTTGGAAAAATAATACTCCTTATATGTCAGGGACAATAATTATTGAACCACCTTCGTATTTCCGTCTCTGTTAAGAGAAATCAAGTAGCAATAGATAAAATAGGTTACTTAATAAGTTATCTTTTATTTATACAGTAAATACATAATCTATTCTAGCAGATTGGTAACGAACAACATACTTTTGAACGCCATAAAATTTCGTTCATCTCAATTTTCTGGAAAAGTGTGCATGAGAATTTGCTTTGAAGCATGTCATTTTGTTTGTTCAGTTCGATCAAATCTATTGACTAAATACGTCTTTAAAGATTATTTTAGTTAAACATAGAAAATATACTTTAACAGCTAATCGTAATTGTTTAGCTATGTCTTATTAACCATACCGTGTACTGTCGTCTTCCTAATGTCATAATGAACAGCTTAATTAGTGTCAGTTTCATCTCAATAGCTTTGGCTAGAAGTCTCGAAAGTAAAAGAAACTCAGGAAAATTTAAATAATGGAAGGAAAAAGGGAGATGTGTTAGAGCTTCTCCGATGGTCCTCAACGTGTTCTAGCCGAAACTTGAAGTTAAAAAATTGTAATTGATTTATATCGTTGTTAAAGTTACATTTAACTTCTTATTTTTTCATTTATTCTTTTCTCATACACACACTCACTTTCTTGGAAAAAAGAAATTTTTGAGTGTGCATATGAAAACAAAATAGAAGATGCACTCAAAGCTCTACCCAGTCATTACGGAATCTCCCTCTCTATATGAAAACCTAGCCGCTACTACCACCAATATCTATCGCCGTATTCTTACAATAAAAGGTGCGATAATTTAATATTTGGGCTTGAAAAACAGAAATCTGAAATAATCAAAGAATATTCACGTTTGCGTAATATAATTTAACAGTAGTTTCTTCTTCTAAAGTGAGTGGCCTTTTTCGACAATAACTGTATCTACATGATTATTTCGAACAACAGATACTTAGTTTCGAAGTGTCGAACTCCCTATATGAAGAAGACAGACAGTTATTCTAATTGGAAAGCAAATAGTATGCATGGCATCATAATATTTTTTTATATATATATACCGCATATATAGAGCTTAGCATACTAAAATCTACAAAATCTTTTGGTCAGACAGACGTTTTTAGTTCAATGAAGTGGTCAGCACATCCATCCCAATCAGCGTTATTTCTACAGCGGATATTTATATACTAGATGCTCATCAAATGCCCACAAATTCAATTACACCATCCTGAATTGTTCAAATATAACAGTCGCAGATAGCTACATTAATTTGGTTGATAATTTTTATTATTATTATTTAAAATTACCAAATTTTATCTTGTAAATTTCCACACAGGACGTATGTAAGGACAAACGATCAAAACGCACAAATGAAAGCTGAATCTTAAAATACAATATACCAATTTTAGAATAATAAGAGTCTGTTATAAACCATAAAATTCAATCTTTGATTTCATCACTTTTTGGGTAACTTTCTACATGAGGTGTATCCCAATTTTCGACGTCTACTCAGTGTCGTGAGGCTAACTGGGGAGTCAACGTGAAAACAAGACGTAATGGCCACTAGGTCTAGAAAGCTCCTGATGCGCCTGTTAGGGAGAGAGCGTCGCAGCACACTGACCCCATGCTCGCCGCTAGGTTGGACATAGTTCAGCCAGTCGCTAACCGATGGCGCTGGAGCAGGCTTTGGCCCCAAAATGGGCTGTTATGCCAAGTGGTTTCTTTGTTTCTTTGTTTTATTGTCCTAATAGAATCGAAACTTTCAAGATAACTGTTGGTATAATCTTACTAAAAGTTTTCTTGTACAAACGAATTACATAGCGACACAAAATTTTGTAAATTGCCACACAAGAAAACGACACAATATGAAAAAAGGGTTACTGATAAGCGTTCATCGTGCGAACACAGGATAGTGGATACGCTCTTTCTTCGCTTCTTGGCTTCGAAGATTTTTTTTTTTTTTTTTTTTTTTTTTGTTTAGCTTTTATTACTATTCTTTAGCTTCACTACGATAATCTTCGAACACCAACTGTGAATATAGGTTCTCGCAAACATCTTTCCCATTGTTGTTCACTGTTATTGATTTCAGTATAAATCACACTTAAAGGATAAATTTGAGAGTTGACTAATATATATATATATATTTAATGAAGTAAGTAAGAAGAAAGGAAATTACCATATGCTCTTATTAGGTTGGTATGAATGAAATGTCTGTCCCTTTTGCTACCGCTCAGTCACGATTGATTCCGTAGTTGGACTCTTCGATGTGAAGTTCTTAACCGCTCGATTATCGGGGAAGGTGTTCCCTTCCAAGAAGTGATTGGGATGCCGGAAGAAATGGTAGCCAGTGGGAAAGACGTCAGGAGAATACGGTAAATGAGGAAAAGTTTCATACTGATACTCATGGAGAGTCTGTAACAGCATTGGGTGTGCATTATAGTCCAACATGAGGCATCATGTCTTTTGAACATTTCAGTGCTGTAACAACCCGCAGTGATGGTTTCGCCTCGACAGAGGAAGACATATAATGGATCAACTCCACCATAGACCACCATTCCAACATCTTGTAGGGGTTTTGGAAATCGTCCTGGTCTTTGATCAAGATCCAACCACTAATTGAGTTCTCACAACAGATCAATTTTTCATCAAAGTCACAATCCAATCCAGGAAACTTTTCCAGTTATTCCTCACATTTCTTATAGTTACACACTTCCAGACGGCGATTGTTGTTATTCGGTGGCACCCAACAATCCAACATTTTTACTTTACGGAACACACGAAGCTGCCGAACGACTATCGTGATATTTGTGTGTGCTATGACACGAACACTCTTCTCCGAATGTCCGCTTCCACGGTGTTCCTGAGGAACACATTCGAACATGATGGTGGCGTTACCTAAACGAAATTTGAAAAACAATGATGTGTTAATTTGCCATTTCTGGCCCAAATGTACTGTTAACGTTTTATGGGGTTTATTGTGTGGAATATTCCAGTTAAAATCCCGAAAGAAAAATTACTCGCAACTGT
This sequence comes from Thermobia domestica, assembly GCF_964235325.1. NCBI lineage: Eukaryota > Metazoa > Arthropoda > Insecta > Zygentoma > Lepismatidae > Thermobia > Thermobia domestica. Next base: position 271,988,192 of record NC_137456.1, on the reverse strand, counting down.
GTGTTCTCCATGATGCATTTAAAACGATCCTGTTCAACAATGTCCTAACTTCTGATTTAAATGCAAACGCCGTTCGTGCACACAGGGAGTGAGGTACTAACGTTTTGTACATCTTAAATTGAATATTGACAAGAACTATTTACGCTGATCCCAAGTCTATACTCGCCGCAACCTTATCCTGATAGCCGAGATACGCAACTTCAATTCGGGCGACTCCGCGCATGTTACATAGTTCTTTACGTTACACACGTAAAACATTACTTAGGAGATCAATTCAAAGAGCTAATTGAGTTCAAGTATATAAAAATGTTAATACAGAAACAATATTTAAAATAAAAGGTACTATATTTATTAGTAACGGGTTATGAAAATGACGTCACGACTCAGAATCGGAAAGAGAGAAGGAAAGAAAAGAGTGAAAAGCCGGTAGCTAAGATGCGAGTCTCTTGCAAGTGTTACAAGATTATAAACTTGAAAAATCTTATATCAAAAACAGAAGACCAGTAAAATTAGTTAATTGATCAATGTTAGAAATCGTCTACAATGGATAGGAAATGGCTTAATATTTTTATATGATATATAAATTAAATAGAGTTGCTACCCTGTAAGAAACTTTTATGCCTGCTGATAAATGAAACAGAAGAAAGAACGGGACTCACATGTAACTTCTGCAATTTTTGTGCAGAGAGTAACACTGCTCTGCCAAATATCGTCTTCGCGCATGTGTTAGTGTGGGTACGAGGGTGCAGTGAAACTGAAACCATGGAGAGTGTTAAGCGCGAAATTGAAATAATGAATGAATCCGAATTATCTTCTCAGTATTATCGCAAACACGAGGAAGGGAAACCTCTTTAAAGTCAAGCAAAGTAAAGTGTCAACAATGTGTACTCTCGACAAAGAGAAAAATATGCAGACAAAACTGTTGAAGAAATTGTTGATATGATTGTTGCCTGTTTGCAGCTGGTTTACTCATTGCTAACGTAGACTTGCTGTGCTTTGAGAAAAAAATCGTATTTTTAATTTATTATGTGGGAGGGTGGCTGCTTGTGTGTTGCTGTTTATGATTGACCTTTTCCAGGTAGATATATGAGAATAACTTCATTTCTTATCCTTTCTTACCTTAATCAATTGAAATGAATAATCAAAATAGTTTTCATGCTCTCGAGTTTTAATTGTGAGGATTGCAAATACATCACGTGCGAATTTCCAATACATTTATTAGTATTGTCGTGGTGTCTTCATGAATTATTAAAAACAAATAAACCAAGAAACATTTTTCGTAGCGGCAGGAAAAGAACAAGAAATCACCGCTCCGCGCATATCAGCTGAGACCCAGAGCAGCGCCAGTTGAAACCGCCAATGAGAACCCAACCAAAATACACACACATATATACAAAGGCTTCCCTGCGAAAAGGTTCGCGCGCCAACATGTACTAATGCGCTTCTGATTCGGCTCTCAAGTTAACATTGCGTTTAGTATAGAATGGTCCATTGAACAGTGTTGCCATCAATAGAAGAGAAAAGTTAAGTTTTGAAAATGTACAATAACTCAGAAAAGGTCACTAGTGCAATATGGTTTAAAACCTATAACGCAAGGCGATATTGCATGAGGTGCAATACCGTGGTTATCGATAAATCATGTACTGACCGAGATATTAGGTATCTTGTCAAAGCTCAGAGGTGCGGTTACGCCCATTTTACCCAACGTGTTGGTTCCGGTGTATTGAATTTTGCAATTGTGACATCCAAAACGTTACTCGAGACGTCACAAATATAACAAACTCAATTTCCAGCCTATTTTGAGCATTCAGAACATGTTTTATCTGTCAAATTTGATCAGCCGTTCTGAATTTTTCACTTTTGACGTTATCATTGGTATCAACGACCTCCAAAACCCAAGAGTACATAAATCCATACAAATTGTACGCTGTTTTCATATTTTGACAAGGTGGTTAGGATTCCAGCCCACTGTCAGCGTTGCCATCTTTTACAAACCACATTTCTCAACTTTAGCAATATATCGGACTTGTCGATATATAGCTTGTCAGTACATGACTTATCGATCCCACATATCCATGATATTGCTCCTCATGCAATACCATCTTGCATTGTAAGTTTTAACTGAACTAGTGACCTTTTCCGAGTTATTGTACATTTTCAAAACTTACCGTAACTTTTCTCTTCTATTGATGGTAACACTGTACAACGGACCCTTCTAGACTTGGAATCAGCGTAAACGGTTCTTGTCAATATTTAAGGTGTACAAAAACTTTGTACCTTACTCGCTCTGTGCGCGAACGGCGTTTGCATTTAACACATGTTTCACATTATTTCTCGAAAAGTTTGCAACACTGATCTGCGTTTACCATCTCTTTTGTCTTTATTTTCATTGTTGCTTTCAATGATGATATCCAATTTAAGTCATTCGATTTACAAAAACGTAACTTTCTCTTGGGTTGGCAGAACTGTTCATCAATACACAGGCAGGTGTCCTTCCTCTAGTTGCTTCGTGTAAAGTTTCGTTTCTGTCTCTCTTTTAGTTCCTCCGTTATCACGGTTGGACTAAATTATACATATTATAATGTGAAAACTTCTTTCACAACTTTGTCGTCAAGTCGGCATGGGTTAATTTTCTCGTCGGGAGCTGTTATTTCATTAATGCGTGTTTAAGGTCACAGAATAAATTTCGCGCGTATGCGTATTGTAAGACAAAATTACCTTATATAAAGGAAACCCTAGTGTCCACACATAACAAATACTCCATTTCATTTGTATATGAAATCAGTTCTGATGTTCTGGGTAGCCAATTTGTCAATAACTGTTTTAAAGTCTAGACTTTTTCCTCTACTGATATTATGGCTAGTGTACTGAGACGATTCTGTGTTATGGCATTTCTTTAAATGCTTTTATATTCTTTAATCTGGTAAACTAACTTTCAGTTTCTGAAATGGACAACGAAATATTTACTATAATTTTCACGAGGTTTGTTGTATGTTGGAAGATTGATAAACCTCAACGTCTTTCTAAGTATTGCTATCAATTTTACGAAATATCTGCATCTGAATTAGAATCGAAACGTCTGCTGAAATGATATTTTCATTTCATCATCTGTCAGCCATTTATTGCTTTAAATCAACTTTGGTCGACCCATGATCCGTCAATGTACTAGATCAGTAGTTCTCAAAGTGGGATCCGCGACGCCTAAAAATTAAAATAATAAAATGGAACTCACAGATGTAATGCAAGAAGTACTTTTTCAGTTGCTAAAAAGAAAGCAATTAGAAATTATACCTACGTTTGAAAATTTAAATGTTTTCCTAATTTAATAAATTTCTGCCCTGAAGCCGGTCAACCGTTATATAGGACTACTTCAAAGAGAGAAATTCTTCCTTTCTTAGGGCACTTTTGCTGAAGTGCACAAAACACTTGCAGGGCACTTGAGAGCATGAGCTGCAAGTTTTCGAGAATATTTCCCTGCCGCACAACCTGGTAATGGTTGGATTGAAAATCCTTTCACTAATGAAAAATCCACGACATACGTACAAGGTATGAGTGTGTCTAATACAGAACAAGAACTGCTTATGAACCTATCCTGCGATACTTCATGGAAAAATATTTTCAAAGAAAATGAACTTTGTAGCTTTTGTTTGCGTGTGTACTGTGAGTATGAAGAGTTGTCTAAAAAGGGATTGCAACATTTCCCTACCACTCACTTATGTGAGCAGACTTTTTCTGCTCTTTGCAGTATTAAAAACCTTAAAGCGAAATCGTCTTAATGTGAAATTGGGCAATTATGGAAAAGCAAAGAATTTCATTCCTCATTAATGATCACACATTTGAGACCATCGTTTATCAAGTGGATTTCCTTTATATATATATATATATATATATATATAAACAGTTTTGAAAGTTATTGTATTTTCAATTGAAATTTCGTTCACTAGGAAACAATCATCATGTATCTTTAGCATAAATGACTTATTCCATTATTTTTCTTGCCAGTGTAATTCTGATTAGTATATTTTTTTTAAATACCATGTGAAATTTCAGATATCACTGCAAGGGGGTCCTCAGTCAATTTCCGAATGAACAGGGGTCCGCGTGATCGAAAAGTTTGAGAACCACTGCACTAGATTATATACAGTAGTTTGCAGGTGCTCAACAGAATTTTCTATACAATAGGGTAATGATAAAATTTTTGGTACAGGAAATCTTTCGAAAAATGCTTCCATGTCAAATAAGTTTTAGACTCACTAGTATCGAGAGAGTATTTTAGGAAAACCTAACAATACGAACCTATCAAGGATGTAACGGAGGGTATACAGGAGTATACGGCATATACTCATCTACCTAATATTTTTATACATAGCATACAATTATTTTAATTCACCATACATTTAAATCAATGTAGGTATAAGCTGTTTTTGAAAACGGTCGGGTACATACCTACCAAAAAAATCTAGCAATACAAAACTAGAACCTACGGAAAGCAAAATAATAAATACTAGCAAACACATTTATAAATCAACCAGTATACCAGCACACAACGCATTTTCACTTTTGCCACTTTGAAATACATTGAGAGAATCACGTTTCAGCGTATTAAGTACAATCTCTGCACTAAAGTTATGATTTTTTTTTTTTTTTAATGTTACAGCTGAACGTAGGTTATTATAAATAACAACAATCGTCTTTTTCTATTTCACATGAGTTAAAAAAGAATGTTGAAATAGAAAAATCAGCTCCAAAATTTCCTTCGGTTTTCCATAATACAGAAGACAAGATTTTAGCATTGTAGCAATGTTACAAAATAGGGTATGGTTTCACAAGTTATTTCATTTTCTTACAAATGTTTAGTTTATTTAGATACGAAAATCGTACCCGAAAAAAAATGCAGATTACACGTATTATTATTGTAATTATTAATTAAAAAAAAGCTCTGAAAATAAATTGAAATTGGATTTTATTCTGCGTTAACTTAAGAATCTCTGGAAAAGAGTTTTAAAAATCCCATCATCCCCTCGGTACAACCTCGGAAAGCTGTAATTTTGTTTGTTCTATTAGTTTATTTTATAAGAAATTGAGACAAAGAGAAATGCACGTAACTGATACGAAAAAATGAATTGGATACCACTATATTCTTCTATTTTCAATTTCAAAAGTTTGTTTGATTCTAATTAAAATGACACATTACTGGAAATTAGTCAACGAAAGCTATCAACACTGCATGTTCAAATCTTTTGAATGTCAGGAGGCCGCAGTTCTTTCGCTCTGCTGCTCCGTTTCCCTTCTGTATTATACACAGGATAGCTCAGGACGTTTGCAGCCTTTTTGTGAACGTGATGTAATGAAGGAATGCATATAAGCAAGGTAGGAAAGAAAATAGTCTACTTAAAATTCAAATAAAACTTGTGGTGATTGTAACGTTACAGGAAAGAAAAGAGGACAACGAAGCGATAAGTATAATACTCTAAATATTTTAATAAGTATAATACTCTATATATAAATCTAGATTATAAAAAAAAATAAATGAAACAATTTAATCCCACTATATTCTGTATGTACATAGAAGTCAGTCTTCAATATTTCGGATGAAAATCGTCAGCCTTAATTAGATACACTTTGAGGTTTCTTTAACCCTTATCCGGGCAAGACATTTTTGTAACGTAAACGGGCAACCGGGGCCTGTGAGGCCCAGTATATATTTTAAGTGCAGAATACACAAAATCAATGCCTATTGTCACTTACTGTTTAGACTAGTCTAGAATGTACCGGTATATATTTTTCTCAAGTAGCGAAACTTCGTGTCACGCTTTTGTAAGCCGCCAAGCAGAATAGCAAATCAGGTCCAGACATTTTTGTAACGAAAACGGGCAACCGGGGCATGTCAGGTCCAGTATATATTTTAAGTGCAGAACACTCAAAATTCAATGTCTGTTGCCGCATACTGTTCCGACTAAAGGTTACAATAGTCACGTGTTCAATATATAATTATGTGACAATTTGATCTAATATTTGACAAGAATTTCACTAAAGTTATACGGGGCCTCCTAGGCCCCGGTTGCCCGGTTACGTCAGGAAAAGATTTTCAAATTATTATTTAAAAAAAAAAAAAATAGCTTTACCAACTCGATATGTTCATGATTTTAACTTCGACGAAAGATAGAAGAATTCAGTATTTTATGTCTTCGAAATATGTATGGTTATTGAGAAATTTTAGAAAAATGAAGGTACTGGGCCTGGGAGGCCCCGGTTGCCCCGATAAGGGTTAAAGCTTGTTCGGGCACAAGTGGAAAATAGAGATTTTTAAGAATTCACATGGTGGTGGTTAAATTATTTCCCACTTTTCTCCTCATGCGCAATCGTTATAGTAAAACGACGTCATTTTATCTTCATGATCAAGTCTGACCATTTTCAGTTGAAATATAATGAGCATTACTTTGAAGCCTACGTTGAAAAAATTAATTCGTTTCTCGAAGAATCGGATTTTCAGATTCTGGCCAGAACTGGTCGGACATATCGAATGTATATTTCCATTTTGAACGTGTTTAATTTTGGCTTCTTGTTTAATCCTTTTGATTTTACTATTTACTTCTTTCTTAAAAGAAAAAGCTTAATTTATCCGTACAATATGCACCTAACAAAAGACTAAAGGACTTAACCAGAGCCCGAAAGTTCGGTACTTTATAAAACGAACACGATTTCCAAGGAGGTTTAGAATATTAAAACAGCACCTTACATATTATTTTTGTATTTAATTTATTTGCAATATTCGAAGTGTTGTCCGTTTACTATAGCTTGGCGCTGTGTTCTGACACAAAACCTGGCTAGCGAATCTTAGCAGTCCTTCCCCTCCTTTCCCCTTATTGCAGTGTTAATAGTGGCACTAACTCATCAACTTTAGCACTAGTAGGATTTGGTATTTGCAAGTTGCGTAAATTTCGAAACAGTGTACTTCTTCTCTAATCAGGGCCGTAACTTGTGGGGGGCAGGGGAGGGGCAACTGCCCCCCCCAGGAAGTTTCCCGCCGTTCGAAGGGGGCCATTTTGAGACAAAATTTTCTTAATCCATTACGATACGAAAATGAAATTATAAATGAAGCATCAAACAGGTTCACTATATTACATAAACAAAGCAGCGCACAAAAAGGAAATACAACAAAATGAGTCGTGGGCCCATTTCAGTAAAAAATGTCTAATACTAGGGGCCCTAGAAATAACATTTATTCGTATGGCTTTGAGATTAGTCAATATTGTCCACTTAATTAATTTATCATGTATGGAACGGGCCCAGGGGTGTAAGTAACGGCCCCGCAGACCTTGCCGTGAGAGAGGGCCCACAGGCTCCGGACGGCCCATAAAGAGTAAGAAAAAGATAGAAAGAGGGGCCCAATAATTAGAAAAACAACTTTTTCTAGGAAGCCCAAATACACGTATTAATGCTTGACCCCCCCCCCCCCAGAAAAAAAATCTAAGTTACGGCGCTGTCTCTAATGCTAATTTATTGGTACAGTTATGCTAGTAGTTAACTATATCAGGTTGGTCTCTTTAAACCTTGGGCCGTGGAGAGAAAAAGTCTTAAAAGGACAGTATTTAGATTTTAAGAAGGTGCGGGAAAGAAAGCGAGGATGAGCAAGATGAGAAAAAAGAAAGAAAGAGAATGAAAGAAACATTTCTACATTTACTTCGTAACGAATTTAAGGAGACAAAACGAAAAAAGGATTTCGGAATCCACCACCAAAATATTTGCGAAAGCGTTGACAACATAATATTCTGGCGGAATATATCTCCCGCCAATTTTGGAGCGTCAGTGTTTGGCCTAATTCTGGCCTTACAGAAGCTACCATCTAGGCATTCATCTCGTGGGACTGAGGAAAACCTTAATAAGGAATACCAGCCAGAGCCTGGTTCATACCCACGCTCGATCTACCTATTTTAATGTCTTTTGTGTGCGTGTGTGTGTGTTGGACAGTGTCTGGTAAGGGCACCCAAACAGTTTAACTATGTATTCTTTAAAATGTTTACATGTTAAAATTCGCTTTATATTGTACTTTGAACACGTAATTCGATGTGTATCATATTCTTCTTACAGCAGCATGTTTTATTTCCTAATACTTTAAGTCTATGGTGGTTAGTAATTATAATTATTGCATCATACTAATCCTTCTCAGAGCTCGTTCAATTAGTATGAAATTCTAGAGTTGGCAAACCTTCACCAACATTGCAAACCTTCACCAACAGGCAATATGTGGCAAGAATATTTCCACCTATACTCGCATCGAAATTCCCAGCCCCTGTTTATAATCAGTTCAATACGTTTCTGTCGCTTTATTATGGAAACAACGCTGTCCAGTGAACCTAACGGTTTTCGCTCTCTCTGTTTATTTTTTACAACACAAACTGAAACCTGCCAATATTGCCAGGCGTACAAGGTTTTCGCACACTCTCGAACAAGAACACTTGTACAAAATTGAGTGGGCATTATATGTAAGATTGTATTACATAATAACTAACTCGATTTGTCATAACGTTAATGCCTCAGTCATCTCAAAATTAGCAATTTATGTAGTAATAGTAATTGGTCCATGACGGTGAGAAGTAGGTACATTCAGTTCGGCGATTCATGTGCCTGGCAACCATGAATAAAACCATGCAGGGGTGAGAAGCAAGGTTTTGACGCTCGCACTACAATTGTTGTTTTAAACAATTTTCCATCCTAGAGTGAACAAACAATAACGTATGGCGATTATTACTCTTTAGGATAATGCTTTTTCTTATTATCTACTCCAAAACGGGAGACTTCTCCCTTCATTTCAAACACTGCGTGACTACTTTAAATTCTTTTCTTTTCACTACATATGATTCATGATTATACCTAGGTATGCTAATCCAACGTCTAAACTAAGGAGAAAGTTTGAATATTACCTTCTGACAATTGGATCATCTTTAGGTGTATATCATCATTTAATTTACCCTCTTCCCAAGTTTTCTGCATAATCGTTAATCGCCTCTGTATTTCATCTACATCCCTCGCCTGGAAAAAGCAAAAACGCCTTAGTGAGTCTCAGAATTACAGAACCTTCTCAATATAAATTTTAACATAATGTAAGCAAAGATGATGTGTGTTATGGAATTGAAACAGAAAGCTACATTTTTTAAAAATCTTTTATCTTCACTAAAATTCGAAAAAAAAAAAAAAAAAAAAAAAGCAATACTTAACCGAGAGTTACACCCAGGTCACCGGCTTAACATACCGGTGCTTTTTAACTTCTACACTGCCCAGTCTGCGTCCTAATCAGCCATAATTTCATATTCTTGAGGTCGGATCTCAGCCACCCTGGTCTTACGGACTTTTGACGTGTTTGCACAACCCAATGTCGAGTCACGAGTCCATGAGGTCTGAGTAGCTGCGCACCAACTTCAAGAGGAGCTGATCAGAAAGCGGACTGAGTAGCATAGTAGTTAACGTACCAACATATTAAGCCGAAAACTTGAATTCAATTCATGAAGCCGAAGTGCCTCAGTGATAGAGCGTTTACCTCTGGTGTGTTTACCTCTTCCATCCTAATCTCGTCAAATAGGCTTTGTGGTGGATAAACACTATGTGCGTAGGTTTCTCGACTTCTCTCGTTTCTCTCCATTTCATTTATTCTCACAATCACCGTTTTCTTTAGCCTAGACGGCATAACCGTGGGACATAAAACTTAAAGATTTAATTTCATTTCATTTTGAATTCAATTTATGGTGCAGTCCGCAGAAAAAAAAGCCTGCAACATGAGCATGTAAGTTTATTGACGAGCATGAAACGACGAATTCTTTTGCTCCAAAATAAATGTGAAGGGAAGGACGCCGAGGTTTCCCCTGGTGTGATTCGTGCCACTTAGACGTTATGTTGATTCCCTGCGCTGTTAGGCGTAGTTTCAAAATAAACTTATACGCTCATGGCAGGTTTTTTTCTGCGGAAAGTATAAATGTACATCTTTTCACTCTTCGAATATCACTGAATTCTCACCTATAGACATAGAGGTTATGATATAGAACAGGATATATCCTCCATTTATTATGCTATCTTCAGTGTTGGAAAAAGTGTTCAAGAATTAAGACTGGGGAAATCAATAATAATATCTTCATCATCTTACATTCGCTAACAACATAATTCTCTCTACTTTAAAACCAGATCTACGAACTAACATGGAAGAACTGTATTATAAAAGTATAGACATTGGGCTAAAATGTATATAGAAATAAGGCAGATACTAAAATATCACATGCTGTGAAGAGAGGTACAGAGAAAGAAGACTGGAATAGTGTAAATACTGTATCTGTGCCAAAGGCACAATATTAAGTAACAAGATGAATGAGGAACCAACTAAAACATGTAAAACAGCATATAATACATTTGAAAGATTGAATTATGGTTTTAAAAAGCACAACTTTGCCTTAAACGTAAATTATACAGCATGTCCACAAAAATACTATCATACTTTAAACTGGTATTACGTCGCTTTGGACAACGTATTTAAATGAAACTGGTCACATTTGAAAAAAAAAAAACTCAAATATTTTTACTATACCTCATAGACATTGAATGTGGGCCCCACGATTGGCAATGTAGACATCAAGACGATATTCCCATTCAGGCTACATACGCTCCAACATATCTGATGAAATGGACTAGATGACAGCACTGATACGAACTTACACTTCTTGTAGGTTTTAAAGCAATGAAGGTACATAGACACAATCATTTACGTAACCTCATAAAAAGAAGTCACAGACTGCAAGTCAGGCGATTTCGGCGGTCACTTGTAGAATACATTATCATCATTTCCGGCACGTTAGGAAATAATAATGCATTCTACACAACACAACGAAAGGAAATAAATTTACGTTAGCAGATTACGGCATAACAGTACAGAAACACAAAAGCTTCCCAAGTGACCTCCAGCAGAAACAGCAACTACCTGCTAAATATCCAATAATGAACCCATATAGACTAATCACAAAGTAATCATGAGTAACTTTACTTTTTCTGTATTTGATTATTGACATTGTTGTCCATTGTTGACATACACAAAAATATTTGAGTTTTTCTTTCAAATGTAACCAATTTCATTTAAATACGATTACCTAAATCGACGTAATATCACTTTAAACTATCATAGTATTTTTTATGGACACGCTGTATACTCGCTTATGGATTTCTACCATTGCTTCTGTATGGACGTGAAACGTAGACTTGAATGCGCAACAACACAAAAACTAATGAAAAGAGCAATGCAATAATGCACGCTAGAAATGACTTGAAAAAATAAGAAGACAAGGGAATTAACAAAGATTCAAGATGTGGCTAAGCTGCAAACGAGGCAGAAGTGAAGGTCACGCAAGAAGGGCAGATCAAAGATAAAAGACAAGTGTTTTGCATTGAATTCTCAGAAATAAGAGATCATTTACAAGATGATCGAAACAGACGAAATCAGATGTTTCGCATGAACTACAGAGATAACGTCTAAATATTATATTACACCGACTAGAAAATCTTTAGGTTGGTTGCAGAAGCGGATACTTACTCACAGTGAGGGAAGTTATAAAAAGGAAATGCATATGGATTACCTTTGTGTGCTATGTTCGTTGATATGGAAAAGCATTCCATTCAATGAAGAGAAGCCTCTTAAATCCAGCAGCTCGAAGAAATTATTGATGACATCTATAAACAAGCCAGTGCAAAATGTCCCAACTGTTCGAAAGAAAGAAGAAAAAACATAAAATAAATAAATAAAATGGTTAAGGGTCCAGAAGGAGACATGACAAGCCTACTTCACCTGGACTTGTTTCAAACACTTGAATATGTATTCTCATGAACTGGGAGAATATAAAAAGGGATAACATAAACGAAGAATATGTCGTTTCAGTGTGATGATATCGCTCTCGAAAACTTTACAGAAGCGCAAGACTGATTAAACATATATAAATAAATAAATACATAAATAAAAAGTAACGAGCTCAAGGGATTTGGCTCGTGTAAAAACAGTGATGTTCAACAGCTTTTCAAGAAAATCAAGGATAAGTTGAAAATAAAGAATTAGATGAAGTGAACAGCAATGACTATCTGGGCCAGAAATTTTCTATATGAATGGCTGAAAGGAAGAACAGCTTCACATTATTTCACATTAAAAATGTAAAATGTCGACACATTTGAAGCAGAAACTATTCAATGAACTTTCTATTCTATTTTTAGTCTATATTCAATATGTTTAACAATGGGACACATGGAAACTAAAAATCATTCACAGCTACAAACTGTATAAAAATGAAAATGAAATCTTTAAGTTTTACGTCCCACGGTTATGCCAATTAGGCTAAAGGAGATGGTGATGATGAAAGATGAGTGAAATGGTGGAATGAAGAAAGTGGGAGGAAACGGGAGAACCCCGAGAAAACCCACGAGCACGGTGTTTGTCCACTACAAAGTCCACACGGCGCGAGCTGGGATCGAACCCGGGACCCCAAGCACCGGAGGTGAACGCTCTACCACTGAGCCACCGCGCCCCCTACAAACTGTATAATGGTTCATGCATATATACTAGAAATAATCCGGAAAAAGAGAGAGAGAGAGACAGAAAATAAATACAGTGAAGTTCCAGTAATTCGAATAAATTTAATCAGAATATCGGTTATTCCGAACGGTCCGTGAAAATTTTCTTTGTGGCAAAAATACGCAGTTTTAGGACATTAATAACTAGAAGGATGAAAATGGGTGCATATTTTCGTAGAAAACATAGTAAACTTACGTTAAATACAGTTTTTTTCTTTAATACCTGTATTCACGCCTTACGTCACATTACGACAATTATACAAAGTTTGAAATAGAATACCAGTGTACAATATTGACACTTTTTAGTTTAGTATGAGTGGAATACAGTAATGTAGTAGAATAAGAACTGTACTGTAACATAAAACTGAACGTACAATACTGGTAGTGTTCAGTACTAGTATCGACCATAGTACCGTACTAGTATTACTTGTTACAAAAGATGAACTCAGATATTATCTTTTGTTGCAGTGAAAAGGGTCTACTGGACGACGTGTAGTTTCGCCATCGACTCATAAATTACTGTACGTGGAAAAATAAAGACATCAATTTTTGACATTTTCAACATTCTTCCAGTACAGTACATATATTGTAGTCAGAAAACATGTTTTGAAATACTATACGCTATGTATTACAACACAATAGACCCGTTCACCCGCTTCAAACCGAGATTTTACTGTTATTCCGGCTAATCCGAACAATCACGTAATCCGAACAGGTTTCGGTCCCAATTAATTCGGATTAGCGAGACTCCACTGGAAATAAATAAATAAAGACACTGAAGTGGCATCGACCAGGACATACTACAAGAAATGATGACCGGTGACCAAAAGCACTCTTTGGACAGAATTAGATGTGATGGTGTCAAGAATCACTGCAAAATAATATGGAAAAGAATTGCTCACGATGGATAGTTGTGAAGAAGAATTGGAGGCCTTTATATAGTAGCAGCGTGATTATAATGCTGATTATTGTTGCAAAAAATGAAATATTTCAGTTTAACGTCCTACGATTATGCCCTTAGGCTAAGGGATACGATAAAAACGGAAGGGATAAATGAACGATAACGGAAGAATTGGCGAAATGAGAATGTAGGGGGAAACGGGAAAACCCACCGATACATGGATTGTTGTTCCTTACGATGTTAAATCTCAATGTTGAAATGAAACTACAAAATTATCTTCTGTGGAAAGTCTACTGTATCTCTTTGAATCAAAATCTTACACACTCAGAAACTATTAAAAGAATTTGTTGTAAAAATTAGTAACCTAGCTTTTGACATTTTGAACGTTTTAAAACTCCCTTACGACGACGACGACACACTCACACTCACTCTCACTCTCTCTCTCTCTCTCTCACTCACACACACACACACACACACACAAAAAAAAAAAAAGAATTACAAGATTATGTATTCAAAAGAAATAATCTTCACCAGAAAATAATGGAAGTTTACTTTCGTAGAAGCATGATTACGTAAGTTTATTTCAATATTTATCTCTGATGTTTATCATAAAAATTTATATTATAATTATTTATGTCTTGAAAAAGTTGGAATTTTCAAAGCACAGACAGTATTTAATAGTACAATACATTAAAAAGACGACCAAGAATAGAATATCTAGATGCAGTTATGAAGAAGAGACCTTATCAAAGTATAAAAAACCTCTCTCAAGGGAGATAAAATTTTCATGTTACCCACCAACTATGGCTGAGGTGAAAAACAAGAATAATATATAGTGCTCCTCTAGAGAATTGTATTTAATTTTACATACCTGTACAAGCAACTCAAAACAATTAGATTCATGAACTCTTACGATTCACGAACTCAAAACAGAATTACGATTCACGACAGAAGATAAAGTAAATTTTAAAATTATGCCCTTATCGAATAGTCAGTGAAGATTACTTGTAACATTATTGCTCTCTCTGCGGGTGTAGCGGCTAGCGTGAGCGCCTTTGGTGCACGGGGTACCGGGTTCAACTCACGGTGGAGAGCCGATAAATTTGAACACATTATGGTAATTCGCATTCCATTTACACTGTAGGTCTATGTCACATATAGCCTCAGTGCTGGGAGGGAAAATAAACTCCAAACCAACCAAGCAATCGAAACATCTTTACTGTAAACATTTATGGTACTTAAAGACATCAATCACATGAGCGCAAGACTCTTTATTTAATAAAATGTGTAACTAAAGGCACAAGCTTCTCACACTGAACGAGAAGTAAAATGGTTGGAAATTGCGTAACTTCATTTTCTCATCGAGTGTGCTTACTTCAAATGTATTTTAAGCTGTTATAACTTAGTGATATTTCTTAAATATCTGGTTTATGATAGACTTAGAACTCAGTCCTATATGTAACGAATTACGTATTAGAAAGCAGAAAAACACAATCATACACTAAAAACCAACAAACTCCTTCGCTAAACGCTTTAGCAGATAAAGAGGAAAAGAAGTACGAATAAAGAAAGGAAAACTACAGAATAGAAAAGTAGATGTGAAGAATCCAAGTGGGTAACGCCATCTTGGAACACAGAATCAGGTCATAGTGCAGTTATCCTGAAGTAAAAAAGTTTGGTGCGGAAGATAAAATTAATGAAATGGCTAGATCGATATGATTGCAGGAGAGCAAAGAAATAATAGACAAACAGGAAAATATAAATTAATGAAGAAACAGTCAGAGAATTTAGTCGAAACTGCTACTGATGCAGAACACGACAAAGGTGAGTTGACAGTGTCATATATACGCATATTTCTATTAATCAAATAAATAAAGTACTAGTAAAGTCACGAGTGTTGGGTATTGAGACACACATTATCTATGAGGATACTTACTCTATCTACCACCTATTTAAACTGCCGCTCAGAGATTTTCACGCAAATTTCTCTGTGAATCTCTGCACAAACTTTTCTATCTGTAACTTCATTTCAGCCAATCAATATATAGCAAATATCACGAGAATGTCTATGTCTGCAAGTCGTTTTATACTTTGCAATTGAAATTTGCTGTCATGTTTTATCTTATCACTTTATGAATACCTTTAGGGCAGGATTTTTTTTTCTTCATCAAGCATAGTGAATAGCTCTACTGTGCAGAAAACACCGCCGCTGTTGTCTGGTGTGGGAGCTGTAACAGCTTAGATCAAGCATATAATCTTATATGTTCGTGTAACAGCTTAGATCGTCGTTTCCCGCTCGTGGCTGAGAATACGGCACATAAGCTCCTGTAAATGATATGGTAGACGCAGACCAGTGCAATTAATGTTCGTATCAGAAGGTAAACAGTGAACCCATTTTCCTTAATCTAGTAACATTTAAAAAAAATATTTCTCCTTTCAACTGGAATACATAAATATTTCTTTAACAACAAATTAAACTGTTTGTGCTTCAAATTTAAAGACTATCAAAATTCTTCTCTTCCCGCTGTAGGCGAATGCCATCCGGTTAATACCGCTAACGTATTGCACGTAACGCGTAAGAGTGCGACGAAGGGTAATTTTCAATTCTTGACCGAACTACGCTGTTAGATATATATATTTCTGTTACTTAACGTAATCTGTTCTTTCGAATGCAACTGCGACAGTTTATTAGTTTTCAATATAACTTCATGCACAGTGTGTAAGTTAGCTTTTAATAACATGGAAGAAATTAAACAATATGAAAATAAAGAGTGAAAGATACTTTACATTGCGTAACTTAAATTTATCCGTTGCAGTTATTCTTTCCTGATATTTATAGCGTATTCGAGAAAATTTTCTTCTCCAATTTTAATACTTACATTAATATAAGTCCACTGTAGGTAAGATAGTTACAGAACTGGAAACAGATACTGTATCTCAAAAACTTATTCCATCGCCATCGATTTCTCTCTACTAAAATCGGAAGTGGTATAAATTTACTACTTGATTTCCATAGAGAAAAAACAATGAGATAGCGGAAAATAACTTTTTGATATAGATTAACCGTCCTACGAATAACTTGCATCTCGACTTTTATTCCTCTATACAAGTCGGAAGTAGTGTATAGTAACAAACGATAATAGATAGCGAGAACAAGTTTTCTGAAATGAGTTCGATAACGCAGCAATAGGCTCCATTTTCGACTTTAGTCCTCTATTGCAACCATAAGTGATAGGAATTAACTACCACTTTCGATTCTACGTGGTTCGTTCAATATAAAAGTTTCCCTACGCTGTAATATGTAATATATATATATATATATATATATATATATATATATATATATATATATATATATATATATATATATATATATATATATATATATATATATATATATATATACGAGGAAGGATCAAATGAAAACCTTAAAAGTTTATTATAAATTTCAAATGTTGTGCTATTGCTTTGAAAGTTGGCAATATTGTTTCTTACAGTATTATCTTTCTTCGGTAGGTGGCAGAAGAGTCTAGTCAAACGAGCGCTAGCTCAGGAGCAGTTTCAAGATGACCGCCTCACGGTCCACATGCACTGCATTAGAACAGCGTTCGATGATCCGGTTTTTGAGTAGTGAAGGTGTGAAACCAACTGAAATTAATCGAAGGATGGCAGCAAAGTATGGTGATTCGTGTTTGTTCCTGCAGCAAGTATACGAGTGGTGTAGGAAGTTTAAAAATGGCGTAACATCTGTAGAGGTTGCTCCTCGACCGGGACAAGCTCACCGCGTAGTGACCGACAACAACAATGCGCTAGTGGAACAGCTTGTAAAGGACAACAGGCGTATTACCCTGAAAGAAATCGCAACAATAATGAAGATTAGGTTTGGTTCAGCTCAACACATTGTGCATAATGTTCTGTATTTCAATAACGTATCAGCAAGATGAGTCCCACGTCAGTTGACTGCTGAATTGAAAGATCGTCGCGTCGACGCCTGGAATAACTTTTGCGTCGCTTCAACGCCGAGGGTGATGCATTTCTGGACAGGATTGTTACAGGCGATGAGACCTGGGTTCACTATCATCAACCAAAAACCAAGAAAGCGAGCAAGGAATGGCGGCATAGCTCTTCGCCGAAACCAAAAATATTCCGCACTCAACCATCAGCAGGAAAGGTCATGCTCACTCTCTTCTGGGATTCTAATGGAATAATTTTGGAACAGTACATGGAAAAAGGAGTGGCAGTAACCAGTGTCTCGTATACGAACATGCTGAAAAATCAACTTCGCCCTGCAATCAGGCGTAAACGGCGAGGAATTTTGTCCTCAGGAGTACTCCTACAGCATGGCAACGCCCGACCGCATACTGCTCGTTTGACCGTTGACACTATCGATGACATCAAATGTGAGTGTCTCATTCATCCACCCTATTCACCAGACCTTGCCGCCAGTGACTTTCATTTGTTTGGACTACTCAAAGAAGCGATGGGCGGCAAACATTTCAATAGTGAAGAAGAAATGAAAAATGCCGTGCACAAGTGGCTACAATCTCGATCAAAAGAATTCTTCCACCGAGGTATCCATGCACTTCCGAAACGGTGGAATACTTGCATTGAACGTCAAGGGGATTACGTTGAAAGATAAGAGGTAAGAATTCCTTTTCATAGTTACACTCTAATATTTATTGCACTTTTAAGGTTTTCATTTGATCCTTCCTCGAGTATATATATGTAAGATACATTTGTGAATTATACATACATGTGTAGGTGAAGCGCTATTGAAATTCTCACCGTTGCACCAATTTGTTCAAACCCTTTACAAAAAAATCAGGGCTCTGGTTATTTACAACTCTTCTCACATTCTGCTTCACTTCTTTATCAGCAGATCACAGGAGACCTGGTCACTTATGTCGAACTTTTCTTCACGGAAATGCAATTCCATATAAGCAACCTGGGGCCTATTCCACCATTGAACTTCGCAACTTTTTACTTTGCGCTTTGCAGCAAGGTTTATGTTCTGCGAAAAAATATTCCTGCAAAGTGAAAAGCGAAAACCTGCAAAGACTTTGCAGAAATATCCGACTTTTGTTCCGTGTCGTATTTAGCAAAGAGAAGTTTCGCTTTGCCTGAATGATTGACAAAGAGCCATTTTCCTTTGAAAATGTTTCCGAGCTTATTATATTCATCAAGTGGTGAACCAAGTGAGGATGCGATTCCTAAGACAGTGTATAAAAACAGAATCAACTTCCACGGCATGAATTTATTTTAGTTTAAAGAATGCTTTCGTTTGACAAATGAGCAAGTAGAATTCGTATTGGAGCACATTGGACCAGCTTTGGAAAGAACAATAAAACGTAGTAAAGCCCTTACAGCAAGACAGCAAACATATTTGCGGATCTCAAACGTTACAGGTTTCCTCTAATCTTATTGGCCGATCCAGATAAGACATCAAGAATCATGAAATACACATAGCAGAAAGCAAACGACAGATGTCAGCCTTCGTAGCCGAGCGTGCTAGCGAGCTGGGTAGTAATGAAAGTTGCTTTCGGCGAGGATTCAAACCCAGCCCAAGCAAGTTTTTATTTTTTTTATGTTTATAACACTTTTTTAAAAAATTAAAATAAGATTGAAAATAAGTAAAAAAAAAAAAGTGATTTGCCGAGCGGGCTAATAATGAAAGTCGCTTTTGGCGTGGATTCAAACCCCGCCAAGTTTTTTTTTTTTTTTTTTTTTAAATTTTCCAAACAGTTTTTCATTAAAAGAAGCGTGCAGTTTCACTATACGGGTCCATAGTAGTAAAAGTAGTAGTAGTAGTAGTAGCAACGGGTTAGAGGCCCCACAGGGGTTGGTTGGGTTCTGTTCTCGACATCAAATGGGCAAATTAAAGCATGCCCATTTTTTTCTGTACATTTTTCATGACCAACTTAAAACAACTGGTTAGGGTAGCGCGAGAGTATTGAAACGTTTGGGATCGGCAAACAAAAGCAAATACTTCTTTGCCTTCATTGGCTCAAAATGCACGGACTAGAACAAACGCACGATGTCTCAAAAAGCAGTTGTTTGTAGAACAGTGCATGGTGTTGTTAACTCTATTATAAACGTTACGTTTCCAGATATAGTATAGTTTTGGTCAACTTGTGTCTTTAAATGAATCAAACAATATATTATGTTTTTCTTTGACCACCTGAAGAACTGCTATTTTCTTCTCATCAACATCTTTTTTCACATTTCTGAAATAATTTACTAAAATTCCTATCAGGAATCCTTGCAAATTACTAACTAGAATACAGCGCTTAAAGTCGCATTTCAACATTCAACTGTGACTTTGAAAAGACTTCGCCACTTTGCAATTGGAGAACATCTAGTTGCCAAGCTCTTTAAAATAATAGTGAAACTCAAAACTTTTTCACTCTGCAAATTTTGCAAAGTGAAAGTGAAAAGCTGCAAAGTTCAATGGCGGAATAGGCCTCTGGTCTCTTGTTCTTGACGATAATGCCCAACCCCACTCACTACGCAAACAAGATACAAAATTGAAGAATTAAGAGTGGGAACGGCTGACCCATTCTCCATACAGCCTCAATTTAGCGCCAAGTTACTTTAATCTTTTTCTGGTGTAAAAGTCTGCATTGCAACGTGAACGTTTCGAAACAGATGAGGAAGTAAAGCAGAAAAATGAAATGAAATGAAATCTTTAAGTTTAACGTCCCACGGTAATGCCGGTTAGGCTAAAGGAGACGGTGATAATGAGAAATGAGTGAAATGGTGGAATGAAGAAAGTGGGAGGAAACGGGAGAACCCCGAGAAAACCCACGAACACGGTGTTTGTCCACCACAAAGTCCACACGGCGCGAGTAGGGATCGAACCAGGGACCCCAAGCACCGGAGGTGAACGCTCTACCACTGAGCCACCGCGCCCCCTGAAGTAAAGCAGAATGTGAGAAGAGTGCTAAATAGCCAGAGAGATTTTTCGCAAAGGGTTTGGACAAATTAGTGCAACGCTGAGACAGATACCTAAATCTGAATGGGGATTATGTGAGAGGTGAGAAAGATCCTACCTACACATGTATGTGTAGTTTACAAATGCATCTTTAAAAATAAATATTTTACACCTTAGGGAAACATATATTGAACGACCCACGTAATACTGAGTCTCATACAGCGGAAATGGTAATAGGAGGCGACATACAGTAATTGGTATGGATTCCGAATCCAAAAATAGATTTCATTTCAGCATTATTATTGAACTGAAACTGGAGGCAGTAAAATCTAGTACAACTTCCAGCTTTAATATTGTTTCCTACATAGTATTAATTGTAAAAGATAGAGAAAAAACTGTTTTTGATGTACATTCATTGTCCGATGAATACGATCCATCTCACATTATCTCTCTATCGCAGTCGGAAGTTATATATCTACTAATTTCAGTTTTAATATTGCATTAGCATAGTGGGACTCTACCATAGTTTTACAACACAAGAAGAAACTAAGTAGTTCTCTAATAATAAATATGAATCCAATAACTTCCGTAACAAAAACTTTAGATACTCTAGAACTAACAGCACATTTTATAGTTCAAGAAAGGAAAACGTTCAACAGGACATGCCAAGCTATTCTTCCACGGACATCTGCGGAAAATGTTGTTTATTGAAGTTTAGCATGCTTTCCTGGCACGGAGGTTATATGAGACGTTGATCTACAGCTTAAGGTGGATTCCAAATGCGTTCATATTTCAAGATTCTCTCCGCAGGAATTGAACCTGGGACTCTTTGCACCAAAGGCGTGCGCGCTAATCACTAGACAAGTGAGGAGGAACGTCTGAGAAAATGGCTCTAGAGGTTGTAGAGTTGTTCAACAGATATCACTGCCAAAAATAAATTGAACATAAGCGATGTAAGATACCTTTTACTTTCTATATGATAGAATATACGTAGAAATACGAACCTTCATGTATAAAGAAATTTCAACTCCTATTAATTCATTAATTTTTAATTTCAGTTAAAAAGAAAACGACAATTTATGAATTCTAATAATCTTCTGATAACCCTAATTTCTCGACCAAATACAGCACTTGTCAACAACGCGCCGCACTCTCAGTCTCAAGCGGAGAAATACGATCTATACGGTATCCATGTACTTCTCACCTTAGCTGTTGCTTTAAAATCTTTCACTATTTCTTCTAGATTGGCCATTGTTTGTGATAAGGCTTCTTCTTTTCCAATCCTTGTCTCAGATGATGCATTCGGAAGCAGCGTCGAACTTTTCACTTCTTGTGAAGGTGCGGTAGATGGTGGTAGTGGTGGCGTACCAGGAAGTGGAGGAGTGGCTACTCTAGTAGCAGGTTTTGGTGTATTGCTCTTGTTTGTTGTCGCCGATGAACTCATAGGAAATGCCACTCGCTTATTCAGAAGCCCGCTTTTCCTTGGAGCGGCTGGCTGCGGCGTTGATGTGGCATCATAAGAGAAAATTGGGGGATCATTCCATCCAGGAGTTGGCTGATCTAAAGAAAGAAGGAAACAAAACATTAACAGTAGATACAAATTCCCATATAGTAAAACACCCAAAAGACAAAATCTACGAACGGTTTCAAGATATTCTTTCTCAGCGAAAATACAGAAACTTGTTATTATATAAAAACACGACGTATGAAATTTTCTTCTTGTCCATCCTGTAGAACAGTGGTCGCCAAACTTACGACGCTTTTGAGCTACCGTATTATTTTTAATCCTATGTACAAAAGAACTACCAAATTAAAATATATATTATTGCCTCTAAACTTACATCTCTAGTAAATATGAAATCAATTTTAATTAAACTGTATATAAGAAAAGAAACTGAAACTGAATTGTACATAAGAAAGAAATTGAAGCGTAGTTCGTAATAAATAACAAATATAATAACAGATCTTTTTAACAAACTTATTAACTTTAATGAGAAGGATGGAACGTTTTTTGTCATCAAGAAGTTTTTCTGGAAGTCGAATCTTCTAGATTTAGCGACTTTTAGCCCAAATTGGCAACACTGATCAAGGTTAGCGAACCGGAGCGTTAACACGATCCTACCCAAAATGTCCCCGTGAGCTACTAGTAGCACGCGATCGAGATTTTGCGATCACTGCTGAAGAACATGTGTGATAGAATGTAAGTTTGATAGTAAGATTATCTCGTTTTCCTAATTTATAGGTAAGGAAAAGTCCTTACCTTTACATAAAATCACAAATATCAAATACTCAATTGACAACTAAGGGATGCGTGAAGTGAAGAGCCCCCAGCATCAGAACTGTCCAGACATCTTCAAACAACAGAGCCAAAGCGGGACAGGACGTTTGGGAGCGAGGTACATAGTAAAAATCACAATTTATGACATATAAAGTAAGCTAGGCACTGAAAACTAAGCGCGAATCACGATATATACATTTCTTACACGTCTATCTTTATCTCACATCATTTATCTATCTATTTTCTATCTCTATCTTATTTACTCATCTAAATTAAATAAAAATCTTTTAAAATTTGCATTTGCTGCACCATCCCGTCTAACTAAAAGTTGTGGAAGACGGGAGAGCAAAGAAAGCTTTGATTGGCTCTCTAGAACCAATCAGAACATGTTCTTCATGATAAACAGCCAATCAAAACAATTCAATTGTTTTGTTTAATTTTCGATACTTTTAATGAGGCCCCCTATATATTTGAGTCGGCTTGTGCAGGATTTTAATGTTTGTCTAGTGAGTGTGCTTATGAAATGTGGTTTCCTCAGTCTGATTTCAGTGTGAAGTATGGAAGTGTTATCAAAAAGGGAAAGGTTTAAATTAGAAGACTACGGGTTTCAGTATGTTTTCGACAAGGGCAGCATGGTTGGAACAAAAATTTTTTACTGATGTGAAAGAAAGGCGGAAAGGTGTAAAGCTCGTGTTCACACAGACGCCACAACTGGGCAGGTAAGTAAATGTTATTGATACATAGTTCAAGGACATAACTCGATATTTGAATTGCAATATTAACTAATTTATCAATAAACAAATAATTATATTCGTTCGTAATATTTATTGAAATAGTTTGCGTTATCGCTTGAATGTAAAAAGTACAATGAATGTTCATCTTATTAATATTTTGAAAAGTAATATTGATTTAAAAAAATAACTAAGCACTTCCGTTTTTCTGGCTTTGGTTTAGGACTAGTTTGGCAGCCTTTTGACAAATGTCCAGTCCAAGTATGAACGTGGGCACTCTGAGCATCCGTCTTCTACATTTTTAAAATTTTGGAATTTCAAGTTTCGTTTCCATGTTTCAGTTTCAAAAATTTGCTTACACAATTTGTTTGCTTAGGTCTAGTCTGGTTATTAAAAGTAATAAGTGGGTTGTGCCTGTCGCACGCTCCTTAATCCATTCATTATTACTGAAAAAGTAAGCCTATAGTTTTTATTTTTTTTTATTAATTTTTTTTTTTTTTGCTTTTAGCGTTTGTGGTATTTGTTTAGGCCTGGTTTGGGTATCCTTTGACAAACGAATGCCCAGACCCAGTATAACTATAGGAAACCCTTAGATAAATTTTTAAAATTCTGAATTTTAAACACACCATGTTCGTTTGCGTCTATATAGACATAGTTTTGACATATTCCAAAACAAAAATGTGTTGTGTCAGGTTTACGCCACCAATCCAGGTTGCAGTTTTGAAAATTTGTCTGCAGTTCGTATGATTACTATTGTGTGATGATGAGCAAAAGCAAGACCAAGACCAGCACGGTCTTGGTCTTGCATCCGCACCCCTGGTCTTGTATTGTTGCAAGAATTTTGCAAGTCTTGCGTTTAAGATACGTTATTATTATTATTATTATTATTATTATTATTATTATTATTGAAAATTCCGGTGCGCCTTAAATTCGAACACGTGTTACATTCGAAAAAATGGGTATATTATGTGTGTTAGTGTTGGTATAAAGACGGTGATTTGTTACTTCAAAGGTATGGAATGCTCCTACCGTTGTGCACTGCTGCTGATTTTTTTTTTCTTTCTTCACAGCTGCTACGAAGAATGAACGATCACAGCCATGATAGTGATGCTTCGGGGTTTTTTGTTGCAAGAGTTCGAAATGCAATTAAACGCAGGGCAGAGACAACGACAGAACTGCCATCTCAGATTATTACAAATGAAATCCAGGAACTTCCTGTTTTTGTCCTAGATAGAAATACATAAAAACCGATAACAGAATCAGTAAAATTATAAATAATTTTGGTAACGTTGAATTCATTGAGTATTTAAGAGGGTTAGCCCAGAACGTCGGCATGGATTGATTTTCCGTTTGTTCACGATTCTTGTACTTCAACATGTTGATCTAATTTTTGTATTATATAAGAACGCTAGGAAATGAAGGAATCAGACGAACTGTTGATAATTTTGTTAATGTTAATTAAAACATATTGATTTTTGTATTTTTTTTTTTTTTTTTTTTTTTTTTAAAAAGTTAACAATTACATGCTTATGAATATTAAAACTTGTTTTCTTTGGTATTACGTTTGCCAAACACTTCTCTTCCTTAAGTCCAATAAAGAACTACCAATGAAAGATTTCCGCACATTCGAGTGGAGGGAAAGATGTTAATACACGGTGTCTAAGACATTGAGTTTAGGAACTGCAGTATGTCATATTTCTGGTATCAGTTTTTTTTTTATTTTTATTATTATTATTAACATTCCAATACAAAAATCAAAACTTAACACACTTTTTTTTTCGTCCCATGGCAAGCATTTAATCTGCATTAAAGAAAGTGGCGAAAGGAAAAAAGAACGATTTCAAAGTGAAAAATAATAGTTAAGTGTATATATATTGATCATTTAACCACTAAAAATGTGTTTGACATTCGCACTGATTGCATAATTACTACAGAGTAGGCCTGCTTTAAGTTCTTTAATGGAATAGGTCCACTATGTATGCAATGTAGTCAATCATATCTAGTCTGGTGTACTTACCTGTGGCTAGAAAAGTTATCAAAGAAACAGCACACTTTGACTTTGGTTGAAACTTAAATTTACAAAATTTAATTGTTAATTAAAAAATGAAATGAAATCTTTCAGTTTTACGTCCCACGATTATGCCGGTTAGGCTAAAGGAGACGGTGATGATGAATAATGAATGAAGTGGGAGAAACCCGAGAAAACCCACGCCCACGGTGTTTGTCCACCACAAAGTTCACTTGACGGGGGCTGGGATCGAACCCGGGACCCCAAGCACCAGAGGTGAACGCTCTACCACTGAGCCACCGCGGCCCAATTGTTAATTAAGTTTTCAGAATTTTGAAATTCCAGTATTTCTAGTATGTAAAACAAAATCCAGTATAATTCAAGGAGTTCCACTACAGTAGACACCTTGTGATATCTTGATTCGAACTTAGTATTCAGCGCCTAATATGACGACTTTTTAATTTCGCTCGCGCCCATACGGCGGTTCCCAAACGTTACGTACGCGAGCCAGAGCCTTACATTCTTGCTCAAATAGTGCTGATAGAAATGTTTTCGAATCTTCCTTCATTAGTACAAGAAGACCTGAACTGAACCTGGATAGCGGGAATTTGGATCATCAGTGGAACAATGTAATGATTTAAAAATTAGTTAACCACAACTGAATATGAGTACTTCTTATTTTATTATTATCATCATTTTTCAAGTGTAAATAATGTACATAGGACATTTGAACAGGTAATGAAAACAATGTTTTCTCACACAGAAAACAAATATCAACATTGGTCTCCATAAGCAGTACGTAAACCATAGTTTGGGAAGACGTTTTAGGGAATAAAAATTGAAAAGAAATTACAAGTACTACGACTATTAAAGTAACATAGAAAATTAAAACAAAAACAACAGTGTCAATGTCACAATTCAACAGGGAGGCTGTTTAATTATAGAGAAAAGCAGCAAGTGATCAAGTCTTAATATTGTACAAAGGTGCTTTCAATCACAAAAATTACTCAACTGACATTTCCAGTGCTCTGAGGGTGGAAAGGTAAAGTGACATTTATACCATTATTTTGCAAGCCCATAAAATAGGTTTAAGCAACAACAACGGTAGATACTAACAAGCCGGGGAAGTTACGGCAACAGTTTGTTTGCACAGAAATTTAGGAGTGGTGAACAGAATTTACGGAAGTGTACTGCGGAACACTTGGTACCGATTTTTCTATTTACAGACTTTGAAGTGATATAATAATGCAATTTTTTAAAAAAATGCGGCTCAGTTGAGGAGAGGATTGAAACATTGAAACATTTCAGAGAGGATTGAAACATTGTGAGGATAATACTTAAATACGAATGGAAAAGGCTTTACAGGATTCCCACTAATCTGGAGAAATCTATTTCCCTGACCTTTGGCAGAAAATTTCCTGACTTTCATGACAGGTGGCGCATGACGTTGACATATTTAAGGAGCAAATAACGGTGAATATTTCTATACGAGAACATTTATTTTATAGAGACAAATAGTAATCAACTGCTCATGCGTACCAGGTTGTCATAAAATAAGTATCGCTGTTCAGAGAACTCTGGAGACGTAACCACTCGACAGAATGCAACCAAACTTGGTAGGAATATATTTGGGAATATGCAGAAGCGATTGATGTAGAAAACAAAATTGGTTCCAATTTTCGCCACCAGAAGTAATTCTAACGCTGCACAACGCCAAGTAAATGCAGCGTGGAAGAAAGACGACACCAGTGACGCTACATAACAAGAAAGGCTGTAATTACCTCTCCAGGTCCTTACTCACGCCTGCATGTGTTTCAGTGATATGGGTTTAAGCGCCACTATGTGCCAGACAGAAGTGAATTGATGATGGTGATCTGATGTTTTTCTTCCCACACTCTTTGCCTTGTGATCAAAGGGTCCTGGTTTCGATTTCCGGTGAAGACACACGTGAGTCGGATCCCGATAAGAGAGCACGGAAATTTTATTTCATCATCGTTCATTTTTATTAATCATCCGTTTCCTTTATTCTAAAGGGCATAACCGTCGGGCATTTAAAAAGAATAACAACCAACATATTATTCACTGGGTCTATTATGAAAAATCATATCTACATATCAATCTTTGTTATACCACATATCACTTCCACAAATAATCGAGAAGTGTAATGAAAATTATTCATTTTTGGAATAACTTTTTGAATAAACTGTTCAAAATATTTAACTCTCTCTCTTTATATATATATATATATATATATATATATATATATATATATATATATATTAGTAACAGTATACTCTTCAGGAATTCACAAAACTGTGGCTTATATATTATTTCATTCATATCATAAAAATAACACGATCACAAATGATACCTACCGCTGCTAAAAAGCCCGGGTGATGCAAATAACAGCTTTAACTTTGAAAAATATTTCGATGCAATAACAGGTCAAAATTTGGAATATGAAGAAGATTGAAATTTGGAATATGTTGAAAATTTGGAAGATTGAATAAATGGAAATTTGCTCCTGCTTGATCCATATTTAGATTCTAGATAACAATAACTCATAGATTATTTCACTCATCTATGTTGGATATTAGGAATAAGATTGTGGGGTAGAAAGTGTTCATGAATTTGGGAACTGTCTTATGAGTTGAAAAATGTAGTCGACTGTGCAAATAATAGTTAGTTAAAAATGAAATTAGAATTACAGATACCTTGATTGTGTTAATGAAGATTATATGAAATAGTAACAAGTTGATTACGAAGATTTAATTATGATAGGAAGCGATGTACGAATAGGAATCGAACTAAAGGACGTGTTAGCTACTAGAGCAGCTGAGAAGGAGGAGCATACTGGCTATTAACCTTGAAACGTCCATTAACGCAACTGCTGTGTTTATGCTTTAAACTTTAGTAGCTCAGCCCCTAGGAAGATAACTTTGGTATCAATGTGTTCCTGAACGATGAAGCTTTCTGCCCATATCCATTTTATGTATTTGGGAGTACCACAGCAAAAGGGGAGGATTTTTTTTTTTTTTTTTTTTTTTTGCATCAGTTTTATCGGCGCCATTCCTCCCTTCCTTGGGAGTACATTCATAAAAATTAGCATGTGAAGCAATGAAGAAGTCCACTACATGGTAATACCCTGTATGTGTACTTGTTGCTTCTATGAGAGAGGGGGCAGGCAAAGTTGGCCAATATTTTGAGTCTCAGTTTTTTGACGTAAATTGCATTTATTTTCAGAACGGTTCCACATAAAACTACTTCTACGAATAGTGCGGGAATTGCCAAAATGTTATCTTGTTGGATTCTGTGTTCCATAAACTTTCTAACGATTTATCAATCATGACTCTGATAATTAGGGATCACCAGGGCTGCTAACGCGAAGAGCTGCAACAGCCTTTTGAAAATGATACACAGGACGTTTTTATAGGCATTTCGTTCTGAATTTTTATCTTCCTTTGTACTGCAGCAATGGCTACCACTTTTTAATATTAATGTCACAAGTGTGTTGCCTATACATTGTCATCATTTTGCCAGCGCAGGGTAACTGCAAAGGTTACCAGGGCCTTCAAAAATCTATTTTTTCCATATTTTTAAGCAGTTTTCGTCTTTTTCTTCTACGAATAGAGCGGGAATTGTACAAATATTACCTCATTGGAATCTGTATTCGATAAGCTTCCCAACGATATATCAACTATGATTCTGTGATAATTAGGGAGGGTCACCAGAGCCCCCAACATGAGAGTCTATAATTTCGTTCAAATTCC
The DNA here is from genome assembly GCF_964235325.1 of Thermobia domestica. Classification (NCBI taxonomy): domain Eukaryota; kingdom Metazoa; phylum Arthropoda; class Insecta; order Zygentoma; family Lepismatidae; genus Thermobia; species Thermobia domestica. The sequence goes on along the minus strand of NC_137456.1, from coordinate 271,958,979 downwards.
TGCCAGGCGTTTAAAGGTGAAGTTAATATATATGCTATACATAGCAACCTATATATAGTAGTCATTCATTGGAACACGATGACTGCAAATTACATATTTAATTGTGAGCACCAGCAACATCTTTTTATGTAACTATGTTAATATCTTACAATGGTTCCGCTACTTTCATAATTAGTGTAATGCAATGTGGTAACCCTGAAATCACTAGTTTGTAATTCACAACGCTAAAGCGCAGAATTACCCACCCAATGCCTTAGAAATGAATAACATATTTCCAACTTTACATTTGTGATAGGTATGAATCAAACTGAGAGAAACATGATGACAAAAATTTCTCTCCAATCATCATTTAGTCTCAAAAAAGGCATTTATCCCATTAGCTTCCGCCAGCTTCTCAAAATGACTATAATAACTTATGAACAGGTTTAGTTTTGTTTACTTAGTACATAGGTTTCGCACGGCGGGGCTTATCCAAGCCTTTAAAAAAAATAGTGGTATCACGGTTTACGGGGGCACACTTTCGTAAAATTTATGAAACAAATATAAATTATGATTTCGACAGAAGAAAATATAAGAAATCCCAATATATGTTGATCTTACCTTTAGCATGCGTACAACGCGAGAATATTTAATACAAAGTTTGCGCTTGTAAGCACATAAGATTGTAGGAAAATGTACGTAATTAAATTTTTGCAAGAGTTTGACTTACTTCATCGTGATGTAATATGTCAGAAATGGCATGAGCATAAGCCATTAGCAAAAAGAAATTAATCAGTTGATGGCTTAACATGAAACAGCGGTACAGTGAGACATGAAATAAAGGAAATTGGTTGGCTTAGTGGTAGTGCAAAGGTGTAGAGAAGAAAGAAAAAAAAAAGGTGAAAATCGTAGTGAAACATAAGGCCGCGCCTCGATTGCATCCGAATGCGACTGCGAACGCAAATGCGAACTGCGAATTCATGTGCCTCTACTACATCCGAAGTTTTGTGAATGCGAATCAAGTTGCAATATCTCTTTCAAACCTTCAATGTGAAATATTTTTGCTTGCAAATTCATATCTTAAAGTTTTCAGAGCAATAATAATAATAATAATAATAATAATAATATCTATTAATTTCCTTTGTGTGCAAAATAGGGTGAATGTCGCTCCTGTTATTATTATGCTTCTGTGATAACCGTAATTTCACTTTAAAATAAATTAACTAAATAGAATTAGCGATTGCAAAATCAACCAACTTTCTAAGAAAATTTTCTCCATGAATAAAAAAAACCCGTCTTTGCTATTTCAAACATATTAGTCAATAATTTCATGTATTCGTAAAATCATTATTTGAGGAACGAAGAGGAAATATAAATTGGATAAAAAGTGTCGGTTCGTGTATTAATTAAATCTTCATATTTTAAAGAGAAAACAAAGAAAATTATCCGCTCCAAATTCTTTACTTACATCTGCCCATAATTTGTTCACGACGTGTCGTTTGTGGTGATCTGAATGAGCTTGGATCCACAATGGAACTTTATCAAAAACACAATTTATTAAAACATCAACATCTATTTCCATTTTTATTTTTATTTTTATCTCCGCACCTCGCAACGTCGTCTACTTTCACGTAAAACAAACTTTCTTCTCTCATGTAGAGCTCAATTTTTTCTGCAGACGACTATCCATTCGCACTAATTCGGACGAACAATCCCAGCATGTTGGGATCGTTCGCATTCGCATCTTTTCGTCGGTTTTCGCAATTCGCAGGTCGGAACTAGTCGAAGCACTCCAATTTATTTACACGTGCTGGGAAATTCGCATTCGGAAGCGATGGAGGCGCGGCCTAAGTTAGTCGTGTTGTCAAATGTAGTTCACGCGCATACTCACCATCGCTGACGGGCGTGGTCCCTACGGACGCACTTCTCGCTACTGCTCTGACCCCTCTACTTGCTCCTGCCCAGACTTCGTTAAATAGAATTCGTGCTTTTTAGTGCGTACTTGACACAAGTTGGTTTGTTTTATACTCAGCCCGGATGGCATTCAGTATCTCCCCCAACTCGTTTCATGCCTCCAGGACCGAAAAGCTTGTTTTTGACTAAATTGTGATAAAGGTAGAAAAGCGGGGCTTCTAAGTTCCTCCGCTCGCCCAGCATTTTTTTGTAAAGTAAGTAACACTGGAGACCTTATATGTGCAAGATTGGGGTAGATACTGAACATTAGCCTTCCTAAACCATATCTGCACTCATTAATAAACATTTATTCCGAAGTTGGTCATTCGCCTGGTCTTTGACAAAGAGCGGTAATGACAGCTACGATAATTTAAAAACCATCCATTTTTGGGACCACTTTAAAGGGTTATAATCAGGATTGACAAAAACCATGGTTTTTATTGAAAAAAACAAAAAAACGGTTTTTTGGTTTAAAAGTTTTTTTTTTTTTTGTTTAAACCAGGTATTTTTGGTTTAAATAATTTGCTCTATGTATTTATATCAGATATGAACAGAAATAAGCTTGTTTCCCCTTGGTGTTATTATGCAACAACCGGTTATGCTGGAAGGGGTTATATAAGCTTGAAGCGGAATCCAAACCGCTTCTCGGCTTACATCCGACAGGAATTGTCCTCCATTTGAACTCGAAACCGGGACTAATTGGCCACAAATGCGATACGTCTGCCGATTCACTCATGAAGGACTCCTGATAAAAATACGTTGTACTCATATTTACATACTTGTTAATATAATTGTCAAGAGTCATTTCAGAACGACAAAAAGATAAACAGCTGCACAAGTGAAATCATTACATATGGACAGTCCATACAGAATTACATATGGACAGTTTCAAAATACTGCAGAGTACAGAAGAACTAACTTAATCCAAGTTAGTTCACTACGACTTTTATTAGTCTACATTAAAGGAATACGGCGAATTAATTTGCATATCAGTAAGAAAAGTGAATAAAGATACGAATTATTTCAGTTCACTTTCGCTCTGACCCATTTATACATAAATAGATATCAAAGATACTGTTGATTTTAATAAATGCCTCTCGCAGGGTTTGTATGACACCCCCCCCCTCCCCCAAAAAAGTACGGCATTCCGATGTATTTTATCAATAGTAAACGTTAATAAAACGAAACAATATTTAGAATTTTTCTTTGATTGCAATCTCTGAGTAATGAATGGGGAATTTAGGTCTAAATATAATATGAATAATATACGAGAGTGAAACGTGATAACCCACTAATATGTGTTCATCAAGACTTTACGAACACTTACACTTTTACGAACATTTTTCTTGTTTTGGTTTAAACCAGTTTTTTTTTTTTTTTTTTTTTTTTTTAACAACATGTTTAAAGCATTGTTTAAACCAGCCAACCCTGATTATAATAAAGTAGGGTAGGGTCGGGTTAGCTTAGGGTTAGGTAAGTTTGGATCTATTTTGTTAAAATTAATAGAGTGTAATTTATCGTCTCTGCGTAAGGATACCAAATGGAGCATCTCTGTACACCTGTAGCCATATTCAGAATACAAATGCTCGTTACTTTTCCCCCAAAATCCAACCAAGCGGTAATCTTGCGATAAGTTGTTTTCTCCGGTTGCCAAATTGTTCCATGTTTATAACCGCTTACTTATAAAAAATAAACAAAATTTCCGCTCTCCTTACATGTTATCAAGCAAATTATTCGTTTCTTCCCGGTAAATTTTCAAACTTTTGCTAGAAACGGATGACCAACTTTCGAACTTAACCCTATTAATGCTGGGGCGCGGACAAAATCCAAGCGGATAAAATCCAAGAGGACAAAATCCAAGCGGCCAAAATCCAAGCTAAATTCTGACAAGGCGGACAAAATCCAAGGAACAGTATCATGTTCACAGCTGTGATATGTGCCTGTTTACACCCTAATTAAATTGTATGTTTGTTTCTTTCTTCAGTTGTCATGCATTCTAAAGTTTTATCTGTAATTCTTCAATTTATTGAAATAACATTTCATTTACTTTTAAAGAACTGAAAATCCAATAAAACATGTAAGATTGTCACAGTAAGAGTGCAGATGAGCTTTAATTACTTATCACATCCATATGAAAGTATGTAAAAATATTATGTGTATACAAATACATTATAAAGTATGTATTTTCTTCTCAATTTTATTATATATAGTATAATACATCTAAGACACTCAGCATATTATTGTGAGACCAATCATTGGAGTATTTTAATTCCATTCTTATGAGGTGGTATACAGAAGTCTTGATTTGTTTGTTGGTAGTGTTTTATGTATATTTTGAAACAAATAATTATGATATACTAATCAAATTTTCGTCAGAAATGATCAAAATGTGAAATATGTAGTGTGTATTTTTAATAATGTAATAATGTGTGTGAATTAAATAATGTGAAGGTATCATCTAGAAAATCGAAATGTGAAAATGTGTCTAGACAAACTATATCATTGGTTATTTTGACAAGTGTAACTGAAGTAAATACTTTGAGGGTAGAGAAGTATTTTTTATCTAAATTATATCTTTTTAATTTTATTTTTACTTTAATTCTCAATAAATATAATAGAATTAAGTAAGTAGTGTACTCTTTTTAAGACTGGGCTGCTTTGCTGTTATTTGTTATCTCTGATATAGGAAGCCAGTGCTTTCATTTTCTGGTTAATTTATGTGAGTATACTATTTTTAGTCAAAATATTTCTGATCACCCTAAATTGGATTCACCTGGGCATGTCGTAGCAGTGACCAGACTATTTTATGAGTAATTAAAGCTCATCTGCACTCTTACTGTGTCAATCTCACATATTTTATTCGATTTTCAGTTCTTTAAATGTAAATGAAATATTATTTCAATAAATTGAAGAACTACAGAAAAAACTTTAGAATGCATGACAATTGAAGAAAGAAACAAACATACAATTTAATTAGGGTGTTCACAGGCACATACCACAGCTACGCACATGATACTGTTCCTTGGATTTTATCCGCCTTGTCAGAATTTAGCTTGGATTTTGTCCTCTTGGATTTTGTCCGCTTGGATTTTGTCCTCTTGGATTTTGTCCGCTTGGATTTTGTCCTACACTCATTAATGCTACCCTTTCCTTAAGAAACACTATCTAAGGCAGTAAGAGTGCATTTCCTGCTAACAGAAGTTTCTCTGTAAGTCAGGATAGCACGAAGAACTCCAGTTCCATCAGTGACTTTCTACTTTTTCTAGGTACACTCGCACAAGGGGATTGCTTTCGTAAGCCACTAGAAAACGTTGAAGCCGGAGAAACAGCAAACGAGGGCAGGCGAACAGCACAGGTTCTAAGTATACCAAGTTTTGGTTGTTATAACTAGTTCAAGTATAATTTATGGAACACACGGCTCTATTAAAGATGCAGGTAAGTCTTTACTTTGACTCCAACTGTGACTTTAATCGGTTCTTATAGGTTCAGTTACTTCCTGGAACTGTTTGTGCGTGAGTCACTTGTTAGAACTGTTCGTGCCTGTGGTGTGACGTCTTAGTTCATATTTTTCCCACTAGGTGTCTGTGTAGTCATATGGTAGTTGGTTAGTAGTCACATGTTCTGTGTGCATGTATGTGTGTTCTGTTGTTTGTGGCATGCGAGAAGCGCGTAATTGAATTGGTTGAATTGAGTTAGAGAAAACCTATCATAGTTGTGGTCTAAACTGAAGATATTTTCGACGTATTCTAAAAGTGGACGTTTATTGGTTTCTTGTTTGTAATAATAGCAAGTGTGCTCGGTTTAATAAAACGACGTGTGTGCGGAAAGGAACATTTTTCAGTAATGTTGAGTACTGTGCATGTGTTCTTGGTATCTTATTTTTTCGTGTGTGGAATCAGCAGTTATGAGTTCATTATTCATGAGATTTCTCCTATGGCGAAATGGTGAGTGTTTTCTTTTTTTAATTCATATTATTTTTATTCTTGATTTGTTTTGCATTTGAGTATTAGGCAAATTATTTGGTTTGCTGCTGCTTGTCCTATTGTCTTGTTGAGATGTAATTTTTTTTTTCTTTGTCATGCACTGATTTATGATTAGAGACGAGTGTTTTTTTTTTAAATTTTTCCCTTCTTATCTTAGCTTTATAGTAGTGGTGTGATTATTTATTATTATTTTGGATGTTTTTATGGTACTTGAGCGGGGGGGTTGGGGGGCGGTAGCCCCCATTAGATCTCAAAATTCATAGTCACCGCTTCACCTGAATTGATGTTTAGTAACATTGTGGCCCTTGTACTTATAGTATAATTAACTTCGTATAGTAACATTGTGGCCCTTGTACTTATAGTATAATTCTTAACATAGTATAGTAACATTGTGGCCCTTGTACTTATAGTATAATTCTTAACATCGTACATTACTTTCACTGTGTTAGTAATTGTAATCGATTCATGTGATCCGGTTCCGGGAGCTGTTTAGGAATGATTCCTAAACTGCTCCGGGAACCGGATCACATGAATCGGTTGAAATCACAGTTGGAGTCAAAGTAAAAATTTGCCAAGATGCACACCCTCAAGTAAATATATTTCATTAAAACATGTAAGATGTAACTTAACTTAGATAAGTGGTAGCCTTCCCAACTTCAATAAACGAAGCCTTCCCAACTTCAATAAACGAATATATCTTCTTTTTTCAGGCGTTTGTCGTCGTTCCTTTAAATTTACCCTATATTAAATGAATTTCAGGTCTATTACTACAAATCTTTTTTCGAAAAGCATATAGTGAAAGAATTATGTCAAGTACACAATTTTACCTGTAAACTTTCCAAGATGTGACTGTAAAAATCTTAACTCGCTAAAAGTGTGATTTACCAAGTTAATAGATAAAAACTTGTTTTTTCAATCATGATGAAATAAACATTACCTTTAGTTCCTGTAACATTCATATTTTTGTCAACATAAACCGTACACTGACATCACAAAACAGCTGTCAATTTCACTTTTCTAAGTTTTCTTTTTCTTTTTCATTTATATATGATCTGTGCAGCGTTGCCAACACGTACGGTAGGTATCGAATCATACGATAATTTTAATTCCCTTACTTTATATGGTTAGCGTAAAATAATAGGAAAGGTGTACGACATACTACAATTTGCCAAATCTTTGTAAGATGCAAAATTAATAACTCTGGAGATACTTAAAAATCGAAAAGGTAGTATTCATTGCATGGAGGAAATAATTTGAGTTGTGGAATCCACGTAAGAAATTTCTTCCAAATTTAATTGCAACTCCCTCAGAAAGGCAAATAATACAGGTAAAATAAATAAATAAATAAATAAATAAAAATAAAAAATAAATTAATACATAAAAGGACACAATTATTATGAAGAAACATGCACAAGAAAAATCAAAATTTTGAGAATTTCAGTTTTCTTTTATAAGGTAATCAGATTTATAAAGCATGAAAAATAGAATCATAGCGACTGAAACAATTCAACTTCACGATACTTAACCCGATTTATTTGTATATGCATTTTATCTTGCAGACTACTGGTAACCCCTTGGAACATTATTATTATATTAAGAGAATAATATTCGATATTGCGACTGGGAAGAAGACGAACGATAATGTTAAAGTGCTATACACAATAATTTCCACTGAACGCATTGGCAATGCTGATTTAAAGGGGCAGACCACAGACTACTATTTTTTTTTTAAAGCTAACAATTTTTTTTTTGCCCGTTTTTCCTAAATGAAAAGAGATTAGGGAATGGCTTTTCCGAAAACGAAAAAAAAAATCCGAAAAACGAAAAACGAAATTTTTTTCGAAAAACGAAAAAAATCGAAACAGAAGGACAAAGTTTGGAGATGGAACACGAAGGGACGAAACGAAACTGAAGAGAAATTTGAAGTTGCGAAAGAGCAACATTTCCTTCCCTAACTGGTTTGATTAAAGTTATAAACAAAAGAAAAGAAACACATCATTACATACAGATAAGCTTTACTCCTGGACTGAAATTGAATAGTATCTTATTTCGCTGATGCGACGTGTTCTAATCGTAATAGCTATTTGAGACTGCTTTTAGCTAGCTATCTCGTACTCGCCTTTGCTGATACGGTACGTGGTTTCATATTCGCTGTGACTGAATATTTTGGTAACAATAAAAGATTGTTGTTTAGAGAAAGGACACGTGTCCTACGATATGAACACTTCTGATGTGTTTATTGGCCTAGTGGGAGAAGCATTAGTTCGTTATGAGGAATACCCAACCGACGTTCATTATATCAGTTACCAACGCAGAGCTTGTTTCGAACTATATAAGAGAACTGCAAGAAGAGATATTTTCGAGAAGTATTTACAATGGGAAAGTCGAATATATGGAAACATTTCACTCGTGAAAAGGGTGGTGTTTCTTCAAAATGCAATTACTGTCGAAGTATTATCCACAATCAAAATTCAACGACTGGCTTGTGGTACCATTTAAGATCACGACACGTTGGTGTTATACAGGAAACATCAAGACAGCAGTCACTGGAAGAGATTATTGAGGCCGAGGGTGATCCAGAGATGGAGCCACAAAAGAAACAGAGGTAAGTGATTGTACATATCTATTGGAGTCATTTGAATCTTCTACTCCCTCCCCGAGTGGAGTAGGGGAAAGTGGTCGAATTCTGCGCACTTACGGAAAAATCGTTATTTCTCCGCTGTTTTTCTAAGTATCACGACATAACTTTGCACAGCCATTGTTTGCTGTGTAGTAGACAAGGTAAAGAGGAAGTTTGAACAAAAGCTCACACCAGTACTCAATAATAGACAAAAAACCTGAACTACACATTTGCGCAGAATTACCCAACTAGGTGGGTAATTCTGCGCGTAATATGGGGTAATTCTGCGCGAAGAAAATATGTATGTTTAAAGCAGGGTAACGTTTTCATAACATATAACATACTTAGATATATATAGATGGAATGGGTTCAGAAAAAAAAAACAAGGTGGGCTACAAGTTTTACTATATACTTTATTCTCTACTTGTTTTATAATTGAAAAAAATACATATTTTTGAGTGTATTAAAAACATAAGCGTGCGATGATAAGGGAGAACAATGTCATTCTGAGATGTTACACCAAAAACTATGTTCTGTTGAAGTATGAGTTCCACAATCACTTCTAGTGTCCTCGACGTTTTGTACCAACCTGTCCTCATCATCTCCAGAAGTAATGACTATGTTAGGTGCCTCCATAGTGACATTGTGAAAGTCTGATTCTGAAAATTTGTCAGGGTTTAATGGTATTATTTCCACAGCCCTAAATCCAACTATGGCTTTTCCATAGTTGTAACTTTGACATATGCTTTATCGAAAATATTGTCGAGATCGTACATACGACGCCATGGGAATATAAACATAGGAGGGACGAAGATTCCAAATGCACTACAAGCACACACAACTGTGACTGTCTTTCCACGCTCGGACAACATAGCAGTTCCTACCTGTTTCAGACCTTTAGGTGCTAAAATTCTCACAAGTTTTTGTAGTTCGAAATACCCCTTTCGTCCACGTTGAAAATTGTACTTAAGGGAAAATGGTGCTTTTTCATTACTGTTTCCAAGTTATTGAAGAATAGTGTCACCGCTTCTTCATTGAATCAATTTATCCTATTCAAACTTACTCCCTCAGGTTTCCTTACGCTTATTCTTGGATTTCTTTAAAGAAATAGTCTCAACCAGTTCTTTCCAGTAAGTTTGGTAGTTCCATCAAAACTATGGGCAATTCGACTTGCTTCAGCAAATTCGTATGCCAAACGCCGATGGTCTATAGGTGTGATACCAAAAAATAAAATTTGCAACGCTTATCACATAGTCCACCAATTCGTATTTTGTTCTCGCGAGAACACTTCCGAGAGTAGCATGTTCCATATTTCCAGTTTTCATCCGTAGACTAATAGTAGATTCTGCTATTCCGTACAATCTTCCAACTTCTCCATCTTCCAACAATCGCACACTCACTTTCAACATCACTGATAGCTTCTCTTAGTTGTTCTTCTGCATAACTATCTCTCGTAGTTGCTCTTTCTATTCCCGGCATTTTTAATCAGAGAGTGACGATATTTTGCAGATCTATTACGTACGCTTGTTATTAACATAAAACTTCTTGAGGTGCAATTCTACGCACTGCGCAGAATATCCCATCGATTTTGCGCAGAATAACCCCACTCCGCCATTTAACAAAAAACACAAAACTACGACATATTAAAAATGGATTAGAACTACGAATTGCCGTGACTATAATGTCCATTGTACAATATAAATGGAACATAACAGTAACGATCTAGAAATATATAAAATATAGAACGTACCTCTTAATTTTTTTGAAGAGAATTTAACATCAACAGGGACGAAATAATTCAACTGCCACTTACAGCCTAGACATTTAACATAATGGCTTCCCTCCTTTAATGTTAGTTACTAGTAACAGTAGTAGTGGCCCCGTTATATCTAGTCGAGTCAGCAAAAATTTCTCGATTCTGATTGGCTGAGAGAGGTCACGTGACGTTAGGCCCCGCCCACGCGGGAAATTCAAATTTTCAGGTCACGTGGTATGACGTCATGAGTCACCCTGCGGGGAAATCCCTCATTCTCTTTTATGACCGGGATTTTTGAAATTCGTTCCCTTTTACGGGTAAGATGAGTGATTTGATACCTCATTCTGATTGGTTGACAGAAGTCACGTGATCTTAGACCCAGGGATATTTGAAATTCGTTCCCTTTTATGGGTAACATGAATGCTTAGGTACCACGAAGCTGATTGGCTGACAGAGGTCACGTGATCTTAGGTTGTGTGATATTTGAAATTTGTTCCCTTTTATGGGTAAGATGAGTGCTTTGGTACCTCGATTCTGATTGGCCGACAGAGGTCACATGATCTTAGACCCGCCACACGGTGAACAGAATACGTGGGAAAACCCCTCACTCATTTGTTTCCATTTTACGGGTAAGATGAATGTTTTGGTACATCAATTTTGATTGGTTGATAGAAGTCACATGATCTTAGCCCCCCACAGCCCATGAGTGAAATATAGAGCGATATGTCGGTGATCACCCTAGACCTGGATTTTAGAATTTAGTTCCCTTTTTATGGTTATGCGTAAAGTTCCCATGAAGGGTTCAACCTCCTCCTTTAATAACCCTTTTTTGGTATCATGATATTGTACTGAAGTTTACATTAAATATTATCGTCCTCTTTGACAGATAAGATGATTACCAGCTTTTTTACCTTGATGGAGATCCCGTCCTTGAATTAGTAGCCTGTCTCTGGAAGTAACAATGGTGAAAGAGGGGTGTCGCTTGTAGATTTCTTATAACACATTGTTGTGAGTTTAAGCGATTTTTTTAAACGCTCAGTAAGCGCTTCATTAATGGAAACAGTGTTGCCAGATTTTTCTTACCTAAACTGCTCCGGTTCTTTTCGAAACGGTTCCGCAGAGTGCAAGAAATTTTAAACTAAAAATTTTTCGAACTAAAAAAATTTCAAAACTAAAAATTTTCGAACCAAAAAAGTTTGTTACTAAAAATTTTGAAACGAAAATTTCAAACAAAAGTTTCGAACTAAAAATTTCGAAACAAATTTTTCGAACAAAAAAATTTCAAACTAAAAAATTAAACAAAAAAATTTCGAACAAAAAATTGAAACAAAATTTTGTCGAACTAAAACATTTTTTAAAAACAAAAGTTTCGAACTAAATTTTCAAATCAAACTTTTTATCGAACTAAACTTTTAAAATTTTCGAACCCAAAAAAATTTCGAACTAAAAAATTAAACAAAAATTTTTCGAACGAAAAAAATATTTAAACTAAAAACTTTCGAACTAAATTTTCAAACCAAAAATTTTCGAACTAAAAATTTAAAAAAAATTTCGAACCAATTTTTAAAAACAAGTTTTGAACTAAAGATGTAAACCACATTTGAATATTTTCAAATCAATTTTTGAACTAAATTAAAAACCAAATTTTGGACATTAAAAATTCTTTAATTAATTTTTCGAACAAAATCATGTAAACCAAATCTTGGATATATTTTCCACCTTAAATTTTGAAGATTACCATGATTTGAAAACAAGTGTTCAAGGTTTCAAGAAATAATAAAACATATTTTTTTTCAACTTGTGTATTTAACGAAAGGTATGTGCTCTTCTCATACAATTTTATTAACATAATAAATACAGGATCTAGTTAATGAATATGTTGGACGTGTCATCATCTTCGAATCTTGTAGACGTATCCTGTAAAGAAAAAGAAGAAACAACGGATTACTTTATGAATTTCTTTTTTTCTGAAACAATAAAAACGAGTCAATATTGGTAAGAGAGAAATAAAACTTACTCGTAAATGATGGATCTGTTTAGGCTCATCTTCCTCCTCAGGTACATTTCATCCACTGATGGTGGTTTATGAACTCTTCTGGGTACTGCATTTTTCTTGGTGTTGCTCTTTTATGGTCAAGGTTCCTCCTTGGATACGAGATGACTACATTTCTTCCACTGATGGTGGTGTTGGTGGTTTATGATCTCTTCTGGGTACTGCATTTTTCTTGGTGTTGGTTTTGTGGTCAAGGAGGGAAAAAAAGGAAAAGGAAGAAAGAAATGGTGGCCTTATTGGGTGTTTACAGTTTTTTCTTTTTCATCTTCTTTTTCCAGTTCCATCTTCTGTTTTTTAACGTAGCCGTACGGAACCGTATCATAAGAATTGAGTTCTTTAAATCGACGTTTTGTGTATTGGATGCTGTAATTTTTTCTTCTTTGCGTGTGACGATGGTATGGTCTTTAGTCCTGCATATTTTATGGGGGATAGTGATGGTGACTTGTCCACGGCATTGATTTGTTACAGGGGCGGATCCAGAGGGGGGCGATCGGGGCCATCGCCCCCCCCCCACAAGAGGAAACTTTCTTATTTTATATATAAATAAACCCATCCATAACAAGTTTGGAGCTCTTAAAAGTAGCAGTATTACCGCCGACCGCCCCCCCCAGAAGTCCGTCCTGGATCCGCCCCTGATTTGTTATCATTTCTTTTAGCGTGTTGAAATTTAATTGTTGTCCTGCATTGTAATTTAATGTAAATCCTCTAATTTTGCATATGTAGCTGGTGATGTTGGTGTCCGGATTGTATATTTCTAGGCTGTAATTTTTTGGTCCTCCACTGACAAATGTTTTGATGTACGCTCGTTGGCCATAAGACTCCATCTCGTCCGATAAGCATCCCAAGTACGTTGAAGGTTCAATGGTTGGCTCCCCGGGCTTTTCTGTAAATATCACAGAATCCGTGTCGAAATATAAAACACGTTCCTGCAACATTTCCAGGTACTTGTACAATTCCAGACGTGCCTGACATGTTGTAAATGCACCTAACACGACATTGGTGTTTCGGTTTTGAACAGGCACATGTTCATTGTACTCCCAGAACGCATACAACATCGTATCATTGATGGGTACAATTTGATGGAGTTTAATGTCGGGGGAAGTGAGTTTTTCATAAAATTCTTCCGGCCGATCAATAATTGTGGTCTGGCTAAAGTTTGAACGCTGGCAAAGCTTTCCCCATAGAGAGTTAACACAAAGCTTAGATAAACTTCTTCGTGCAGGATTATTTTCAATTTTGGACGGATCCAATGCAATACCTTCACGCTCCAGACGCTTCCATTTTTGATTTTAAAAACGTATTGATATATTCCGTGAACAAGCCACCTGTTTTCGTGATGGGATCATATTGTTCAATGTCATAATCCCAAATTTCAAAAATTTCCACTGGTTGATATCCTAATTCTACTGCTTTCTGTATTTCATATGATACCCATGTTCCAGTGAGGCATCGCTCCTGGTCGTTGTGCGTACACGTTGCTGTAGGGTCTGGGTTCATTTCTTCGGCACACACAGCACACAGTGGAAAGAGTAGTTTCTTGTTGCAACGGTAAGGCAGGAGACCATGATAAAGATGGCGACTTGGTAATATCGTCATTTTGATTAGACCATTGACTTTATTTATTGGTGGTATATTTTCATCACCCTGTAGATAAATTCTAGGATGGCCTACAGGGTATTTAGCACACTTATTTATGTAAGGATAAAGCGAGACAATATCGTAATATTTTATTACTTCTCCTGCTTTTTCGTCGACTTGGTGGTACAATTTCACGCAATTGGTCCTTCCTCCAAAAAAGCTATCTCTTGGATTTAATGGTCTGCGGTTCATGTACGGGTGATTCTTCAGATACGTCGCCATTGCAGGATTTTGTTTTAAGAACTGATTAAATTCGCACTCCCACATTTCATGTACAATGTACCCCAATTCACGCAGTCTTGCATTTTTGCGTTGCGTTCGTTCATAACGGAATTCCATGGTGTCTTCTGGATTGCTGTAGATGGGCTGATTACGGCCTGTAGTAAAACATACTTTACACCCGTGATAAAAGCAGCCGGCATGCTCGTAGACGTGCTCCTCTAACGTCTCAGGATCTTGGTAGTAGCCATCAACATGGAATCCCGCAATAAACACTTCTTTTTGTCGGGCCGCATGTAAGATTTGTTTTTCTTCGGTTTTTTCAATGTAGGCCAGCCATTGCATTGCAGCGATCGATTGGGTACTTCTCCATCGATAGCCATGTGCCGGTAGAATTCCAATGGTGTTGGGTTTAAGGAAATTCCGGCGGAATACTAGATTGGAAGCACTTGCAATCGTGATCGTCTCCAAGAAGGGATTCACTTTGGTTTCTGTTTCAAATGACGTCATAAACGAAACGCATGCTTGTCGCAGTACATTGACATCTTGAATACAATACTTGAGAATTTCCTTCTGGAAATCAAACGTGTCATTACGATGATCGTTGTACCACTGCATGAACTTGTTTCTGTCTTCGACGGCCATTTCATCTGCACCATAATACTTTGTTTCTGGAAGTGGTCCAATATACGATTGATTCTCCTTGGTGTTGAAGAAATGCGGGAAGTAGCCTTTGGTTGCGGGTAAATTGAACGCTTTTGACAATTTGCTTAATGCCATAGGTAGGAAGTTCAACGAGTCAATGAACGTCACGCTATTCAAGGTTAAACTCAGTATCTTGGTCCCATTTAATATGACGTCAGGTCTCCATTGGCATTGTTCTACCATAGCCTTTAAAATAAAATGTCCATCGTATCCCTTAGCGTTGTGTGCGACACAGAAAATCCTATTTATATTGGGACGACGTTCCCGCAAGTACTGGAGAAAATCATAAACTGGATCCTCTCCTTGGAAAATATGCTGGCGCTGACCACACGTACTGCAAGACTGCTGGATATTATTGTTTTCAACACATACATAACATACTTGTTGTGCAACCAATAAATTTGGAATGTGTACATACGTATTATCGCCAATATTCGTGTCCTGCATAGATTCTATATCATAGAAAATCAACAAGGCTTTCTTTGC
This sequence comes from Thermobia domestica, assembly GCF_964235325.1. NCBI lineage: Eukaryota > Metazoa > Arthropoda > Insecta > Zygentoma > Lepismatidae > Thermobia > Thermobia domestica. The sequence continues at coordinate 271,943,587 of NC_137456.1, read as the reverse complement.
GTGCATGAGTGAAGGAACACCAGGTTTCAAGCATTGTCGATCGGGAAGCATAAAACATTGATGTGATCCCGGAACAATCTTCTTACAAACATTGCAAAAGATCTCATTGCAATCATGAATGCGTTGTCCTGTATGCACAAAAGAATATACTCTGTAGCATTTAGTACATTGCTTCACCATTTTGCATATAGGTTCTCCACGATGATATACAATATTACGATGATTGTTAAAACATTTTTCCCCATAAAATTGACGATTGCAGTCTTTGCATAATATCGGCGTTTGGTTCTTGTCGCATAGTGGTCTCTGTAGACATTTGGAGCACGTTACAGGACAATTTTTTACATGTCTGTTACGATGATCATACTTTTTATGGCACGCTTCACAGTAGAACTTGGTTGCAAAACAAGCAGTTAAAGATTGAATGATGTCAAAATGGCCAGCCAAACAAATCAAATTTATGGGAGTGCGATTTTCATCGTTGGGCCCCTCGTACATGATGTCACGACCTGTGAAACTGGTATACACAGTAATTTTATATTCTTTGAGGTATGCCTGGAATTGTCGTATTTCATTTACACTGGCACCATGATCCAAATTCACTCCTGCATTTGAACATAACGCATCCACTTCTTGGTCCACAATACATTTTGTTTGATATTGATACTGCTTATGTCGTTTCATATCTGTATTCTTGTATTTTTTCAGGCCAATAGCAATAACAAGGGCGTACGCCAGGCACCTTGAATCTTGATTTTTTACACGTACTACCATGAGCAAAATAAATGACGCGTCTCTTTATTTTGAAGTTTTTTGAAAATATCTCCGTTTTCTTTATATGTTCGAAATCTCGGAAGGTTTCCCCAGCAGGACAGGTTAATAACAAACCCGTTTTTAATATTTGTGTTAGATATTAGCTTAAAATAAAGAAATTAGAAGCAAAAAACATTAAATCGACAGAAATCTCGAGAATTACCAACTCTGCTAAAGTGGGAAATTTTCAAGAACGCGAGGGAATTCTGCAGTTCAACACGAAGCAGCGACATCTATGTCAGTGGGAGAAGCGTGGATTAGATCTACAAACGAAAATTTTAACGAAATATTTCTAGTATGTCTTATTATATGCATTATCAGCGAACTCCAAATATATGAATCTATGCTAAGTATTAACGTATAGATAGTGCAAAAAGTGGAAATTACCTATGGAAAAAGACGAATTGTTAGCCCAATCGTAATGAAAAATCGTCTTTACTGTAGAACAGATTCAGCTTACGTAAGAAAGCAAATAGCTCAGTTAGATAAAGCAACGAGTTTGTATATCGAAGGTAGACGGTTCGAATCCCGTGAAGGACTGTTGTCATTTTTATCACTAAGGTTATTTTATTTATTTTTTATTTGGGAAAGAATCAAATTGTAACATATGTGTAAAACTCATGACGATACCAAAAAAAAAAAAAAAGAAAGAAAGAAAATATCGTCGCATTTGCATTAGTGTCTCTAATTTTTGTTTGCAAACAGATTCGTAATTATTTCCCCTGTGCTCACTGATGCATAACGAATGTTTTCCAGTAAATGTTAATTCTAATTTGGAGAATTTTATAGTTTCACAATTCCTCACTACATAGTCTTCTATCTACGTGTTTGGATATTTTGATAACAGATTTCCCTATTAAATGTTTAATTTTCTCTATAAATATTTGTCTTAAATTGAAATTGTTTTGAATTTACTACATAAGCAAAGTTGCCCGAAGGAGGAGAGCTCAAGTAACAGATATTCTACGTAAAAGCAACCTATTGTAGAATGATGATGCTTCTTACCTTCAGCACATAATCTTAACGTTAGAGAGTCAGAGAGAGAAAAATCCTGTTTTTCCTCCCCTATGACCACTCATCTTAAAGCTCTACCTATAATGATTCGTGTCACATACTTTCGGCTCTCCAAAGACATTCATATTTATTATTATTATTATTATTATTATTATTATTATTATTATTATTATTATTATTATTATTATTATTATTATTATTCCTGTGACTTTTTGGCGCCCTTCCCCTAGTAGTAGCCTATATTTTACATTTTATCATAGTGTTTTTAATAGTTTAAACCAGGAGCGTCATTTCAGATTTTGCTTTGGGGGGGGCAAGACCTCTTGATATAAGTAAAATTTCGCGTTTTTCACTGATTTACTACTATTCTAATGATAAACTCTATATACATCTCAAACTCAGGGGGGGGGCAAATGCCCCTCCCTGCCCTCCCTAAATGACGCCCGTGTTTTAAACCCATTTTCAAAAAGAAATCCTTACCTAGGAAAACTTCACAAAGAATATGGCCCGCTATAAACAATACCAACTCCACCCCCCTGGTCTAGTGGCTAGCACGCCTGCCTTCTGTGGTACCGGGTCCAATTCCCGGTGGATTACTGTTGAACGATAAAAGTGGTTCGGATTCCACTATAATTAGTATCCACATCTCCCTTGCCCATTAAGGCATAACCGTGGAACGCTAAACTCAAGCAAACAAACAAACAATACTTAATTCCCGGCACTCTTTATTCTACATGCCATCTCTCAATTTTTCGATACAGCCCCCTTAGTACTATGAAACTCTCTTCTTCCATAGTGAAATGGAAAAAGATCATATAATTGCCACTACTTTACAAGAATATAAACCAAAAACGTCAGTAGAAAGCACATTATAAAATTTACTTTTTGAGGCTCGTTTTGGTGCCCCTCTTTCTCTGGCGCCCCGGGCAGTCGCCCGGCCCTTAGTCCGCCCTTGAAAGTACGGACGCATAACTAAGGACTGCGGAGGAGAGGTTAACCTTCATGTTATGCCACTGGTTTGACGTGTTTGAAATGTTCAGTAAGTGATCGGTTAGTGAAATAATTTCGACAGTTACTGATGTTTAAAGTTTAGCTAAGACAAAGCTACCTAATCAAATACATTTGATATCGGGATGTCACAATTTGATTTTTCCTCACATAAAAAAGATAAAAACAATAGTAATAAAAACCCTTACTCGTACTGGGCTCCTAACTAACTAACAACCTAATTCTTACAGACTAGTTGCTCTGACCAACTGAGTTTCGATTTCTTACGCGAAAGAAGTCTGTTATATTAAGAGGCATGCTTTTCATTATCAAAACTGTTCGAAGTAATACGAACATGGCTTAAGAACAGAGACGGAACTGAATTACCACTCGATTGACCTTGAGGGCAAATCACCAAAGCGTAAAGACGTAAGTTCAGCATGCATTTCTCTGGAGTTGTGTTCAGTATTCCTATCTGCCAGTCATGCTTGTTCGTAGGAGTAATATGTTACAAACCTGACTTTTCGATACAGCACAATAGCAAAAGAATAAAAGGGAAGGAATTCTTGCCCTTGTGAACGTTGGATACCACCATGTGCAATAAAACTGTCGCGTCTCCTTGAAGTGATATTTTATCGAAAATAACTCGTTTTCCTTTATATAGTCTATCCGAAGTTTTGAGGGTTTCAAAATGAGGAAATGTTACTGACAAACAAGGACGCATTCAGGGGTGGGTCCAGGGGGTCCGGACCCCCTCTGAAACCCCAACTTTTCTGTAAATTTAGCCTAATTTTGGGGATTATCTTTTAAAATTTTATTATAATTTATCCTAATATTGAAGTCGGACCCCTCCCGAAATAAATTACTGCATACGTGTCTCTGACAATTTTCAATATATTCGTTAAATAATAAAGTAAAATAACTAAATTAGGAGCAAAAAGCTTTAATAATAATAATAATAATAATAATAATAATAATAATAATAATAATAATAATAATAATAATAATAATAATAATAATAATAATAATAATAATAATTGAAGCGAGCTTAACGAGTTTCAACCGTACGACTCAACCAACGTTTGGGTGCCTGTTCGTTCGTCTGCTCCTCTCATAAAAGACATTTCATTTTAATGAAACTAGTAAGTGCCTTCTTTTAGCTCTGCGGAGTAACTATTGCTTGGAATATGAATCTGCAAAACATAAGAGGTAAAATTAACCAAATGGTGCAAGTTTCCACTTATATATATAAAACAATTTTGCAATATCAACTACGTGAATCTTGTCCCATAAAGAAGCCGAAACCCCTACACCGAAGAGCCCTCCGAGATTTGATCATTGTCCACACGGACTGAAATTGTCATTTGAAGCCAAGACTTTAATATGAAGCCAATAATTTCTTTCAAATAGACGGAAAATTCGGAAGTTATAAGCATTTTCATATTTTTGCCTCTTCCCATAAGGGAGCCGTAGCCCCCTATACTGAAGAGCCCCCCCCCCGGAGATTTGATCATTGTCCACTCGGACTGAATTTGTCATTTGGAACCAACACTTTAATACGAAGCAAAATATTTCTTTAAAATAGACGAAAAATTCGAAAGTTATAAACATGTTAACAATTTTGCCTTTTCTCATAAGGGGGCCGTATTAGCCTACACTGAAGAGCCCCACGAGATTTGATCATTGACCACTTGGACTGAAACTCTCATTTGAAACCAAAACTTTAATATGAAGCCAAAAATTAAACTTTTACATCAATTTAAACTGACTGGGTTCCGGTTCCCCCCACTATTGTTTAGTTTAGTTAAGTGGTAATTTGTGACAGCTTCACATCATCAAAAGAATGTTTCACTTCCCCTCCCCTCCCCCAGGAGTTCGTGCTGGATCCACCACTGGAATCAATAGACACTCTTCCTATTCTTTTTGTCACCCTTGATTGTGTAGGGGCTCCTTCGTACAAATAAAGAAGCGGCAATATTACAATCAAGGGGCGCTATATATTAGGTATTCTTTTAGTTACCTATTCCTAACCGCACAGGGCCATCTTTCGTAGAATAAAAAATATTACGTGATATTCCAATCATGAAAGGGGAGAGGATGCTGTAAATATATTTCTTATTCATTTTGTCTGTCCTGCTTATCAAAAATTACTTTCTGTTGGAAGGGTACTGAAATGAGAGGGGCAAAATAAAAAGTCGTACCCCCTCCTACATGGTTGCTCAAATAAGTACTAAAGAAAGCATTTTAAACTAAGATATTTAAGATTTAAACTAGGAAACTAAGATATCCTTACATTATGTAAGGATGGCATATTCAGGATTATTATTATTATTATTATTATTATTATTATTATTATTATTATTATTATTATTATTATTATTATTATTATTTGAATGTTTTTGGAGCACCGAAATTTTGTGAGACGAACAACGATATGTAGAGGTTTAAGATGGGTGGTCATAGAGGAGGAAAAACAGGATTTTTCTCTGTCTGACTCTCTAACGTAAAGATTATGTGCTGAAGGTAAGAAGCATCATCATTCTACAATAGGTTGCTTTTACGTAGAATATCAATTACTTGAGTTCTCCTCCTTCTTTCTACTTACCTTATGTAGTAAATTCAAAACAATTTCAATTCAATACAAATACATTGTAAAACTTTTCCGTAATTAAACGTCTAGGGAAAATTAAACATTTAATAGGGACATATGTTATCAAAATATCCAAACACGTAGATAGAAGACTATCTAGTGAGAAATATTGTGAAACTTTATAAAATTCTCCAAATTAGAATTAACATTTACTGGGAAACATTCGTTATGCGCCAGCGAGCATATGGTGAGCAGTGAGCAGAGGGGAAATAATTACGAAACTGTTTGCAAACAAAATTAGGGACGCTAGTGCAAGTGCGACAACGGCATTTTTTCTTTTTTTGGTATCGTCATGAGTTTTACACATACGTTACAATTTGATTCTTTCCCACATAAAAAAATAAAATAACCGTAGTGTAGTGATAAAAATGACAACGGCATTTCCAGGGGATCGAACCCGCTACCTTCAGCATACAGACTCGTTGCTTTAACTAACTGAGCTATTTGCTTTTTACTTGAACTGAGCCTGTTCCGGTAAAGACGATATTTCATTACGATCGTCCTACCAATTCGTCCTTTTCCATAGATAATTTCCACTATTTGCTCTATCTTTATGTTAATACTTAGCATATATTCATATAGGCCTATTTGGAGTTTGCAGATAATGCATATAATAAGACATACTAGAAATATTCGTTAAAAGTTTAGTTTGTAGATTTAATCCACATTTCTCTCAATGACATAGATGTCGCTGCTTCGTGTTGAAATGCAGAATTCCCTCGTGTTCTTGAAAATTTCCCACTTTAGCAGAGTTGGTAATTATTGAGATTTCTGTCGATTTAATGTTTTTTGCTTCTAATTTCTTTATTTTAAGCTAATATCTAACACAAATATTAAAAACGGGTTTGTTATTAACCTGTCCTGCTGGGGAAACCTTCCGAAATTTCGAACATATAAAGAAAACGGAGATATTTTCAAAAGACTTCAAAATAAAGAGACGCGTCATTTATTTTGCTCATGGTAGTACAATCCCACGCTTGCAACGTAACAATTCTTCATTTTGAAGTATTCCTTGTGCTAAACGATCTCCATATCCGTATCCTCTTGGAATATCCACACGACGAAAATGCACGGTGAATGGCTCGTGCAGGAGAAATGCATTGTTACTTTGTAACACTCTTTCGAACGAGGCCCACATCGTTTCCAGTGTCAAGTTTCGTGCTTGGCGAAAACTCACCCAAAATGGTTTATTGGTATTGCGTGGTGATATTACCGATAAACCAACCATCGCCTCATCGTCAACATTGGCTAACAAATGGTCCAGCATTGCTTGGAAACTATTATGTACATACTGTATGATATCGGTTCCTACGGGCGGTGCGTTGAATTGAATTTCGAGCATTCTGCCCTCAATGTTAAATCGTCTATAATGACGAGTGATTTCATTGCGAACAGTAAAACCCGATTCGGCCATGGTTAATAAAAGGAGAAAACAAACAAACAGGTACAATTACGGTAAAACAAATATGTAATGTGGGAAAAAAAGGAATTGAGCAGCGTGAATTTACTACAAAAGAAAAGAAGAAAGAAAAATCTTAATCACCTGATAAACAGGAAATCATAACATTCATGATAAATTCTTAACTAAGCAATTCATGTAAAGGTCCTGAGTTTGATTCCTGGCGGGGCGTTCAGAATCTCATTATGAAAGCACGTGTACTAGAAATCAAAGTTTTTTTAAAAAATAATTATGTTACTGAAATGTGTGTTTTATTGCTGTCAAACTCGAGACCATTACATCAGCATTTAACTGACCTACCATTCTATAGTGATAAAAAGAATGCATGAAATGAATGAATGTTTTAACAGTGCTGAGATGTGACAAAGTACGCGTAAGCATTTTTTTTTCCACTCACAACGACCTTTAAATGATGCGTTTGCAAGTTGAAGAGATTCATCAAACATTAACGATACACATACGTAATTGTCGAAACAAAATCTGCATAGCGTATTTTTTCTTTTATTATTGTGACTAAGCGGTTAGCGTACATGCTTCGGACGTGGAAGGCCCTGGTTCAATCCTCGGTGGGTTTGCTTTTCCACGTCGGGGACATGTCAAGCCTTTTCTGAAATTTAATATTCTCACGCGTTATCATACATTCTTTTCAAAACTAAGCTAAATGGTTGACGTGCACACCTCATAATACATAAACGTACATAAATCGTCTATAATGACGAGTGATTTCATTACAAACAGTAAAACCCGATTCGGCCATGATTAAAATGAAAACAAACAAACAGGTACGGTAAAACAAATATGTAATGGAAAAAAAGGAATTGAGCAGCGTGAATTTGAGTTGATTTTTTGATTTTTTAGTTTAGCGTCCCTTTCAGCAGCGAGGCTATATGAGACGTGGACCTACTGATTAACGTGGAATCCGAACCACATGAGCTCCCGCCGGGAATCGAACCCTGGTCTCCCACGCCAAAGGAGCGTATGCTAACCGCTTAGCCCAGGAAATCATAACATTCATGATAAATTCTTAACTAAGCAATTCATGTAAAGGTCCTGAGTTTGATTCCTGGCGGTGACGTTCAGAATCTCATTATGAAAGCACATGTACTAGAAATCAAAGTTTTTTTAAAATAATTATGTTACTGAAATGTGTGTTTTATTGCTGTCAAACTCGAGACCATTACATCAGCATGTAACTGACCTACCATTCTATAGTGATAGAAAGAATGCATGAAATGAATGAATGTTTCAACAGTACTGAGATGTTAGAAAGTACGCGTAAGCATTTTTTTTCCCCACTCACAACGACCTTTAAATGATGCGTTTGCAAGTTGAAGAGATTCATCAAACATTAACGATACCCATGCGTAATTGTCGAAACAAAATCTGCATAGCGTATTTTTTTTTTATTATTGTGACTAAGCGGTTAGCGTACATGCTTCGGACGTGGAAGGCCCTGGTTCAATCCTCGGTGGGTTTGCTTTTCCACGTCGGGGGCATGTCAAGCCTTTTCTGAAATTTAATATTCTCACGCGTTATCATACATTCTTTTCAAAACTAAGCTAAATGGTTGACGTGCACACCTCATAATACATAAACGTACATAAATCGTCTATAATGACGAGTGATTTCATTACAAACAGTAAAACCCGATTCGGCCATGATTAAAATGAAAACAAACAAACAGGTACGGTAAAACAAATATGTAATGGGAAAAAAGGAATTGAGCAGCGTGAATTTGAGTTGATTTTTTGATTTTTTAGTTTAGCGTCCCTTTCAGCAGCGAGGCTATATGAGACGTGGACCTACTGATTAACGTGGAATCCGAACCACATGAGCTCCCGTCGGGAATCGAACCCTGGTCTCCCACGCCAAAGGAGCGTATGCTAACCGCTTAGCCCAGGAAATCATAACATTCATGATAAATTCTTAACTAAGCAATTCATGTAAAGGTCCTGAGTTTGATTCCTGGCGGTGACGTTCAGAATCTCATTATGAAAGCACATGTACTAGAAATCAAAGTTTTTTAAAAATAATTATGTTACTGAAATGTGTGTTTTATTGCTGTCAAACTCGAGACCATTACATCAGCATGTAACTGACCTACCATTCTATAGTGATAAAAAGAATGCATGAAATGAATGAATGTTTCAACAGTACTGAGATGTTAGAAAGTACGCGTAAGCATTTTTTTTCCCCACTCACAACGACCTTTAAATGATGCGTTTGCAAGTTGAAGAGATTCATCAAACATTAACGATACTGATTATATCGTTAGTAAATAATTATGTTACTGAAATGTGTGTTTTATTGCTGTCAAACTCGAGACCATTACATCAGCATGTAACTGACCTACCATTCTATAGTGATAGAAAGAATGCATGAAATGAATGAATGTTTCAACAGTACTGAGATGTTAGAAAGTACGCGTAAGCATTTTTTTTCCCCACTCACAACGACCTTTAAATGATGCGTTTGCAAGTTGAAGAGATTCATCAAACATTAACGATACCCATGCGTAATTGTCGAAACAAAATCTGCATAGCGTATTTTTTTTTATTATTGTGACTAAGCGGTTAGCGTACATGCTTCGGACGTGGAAGGCCCTGGTTCAATCCTCGGTGGGTTTGCTTTTCCACGTCGGGGGCATGTCAAGCCTTTTCTGAAATTTAATATTCTCACGCGTTATCATACATTCTTTTCAAAACTAAGCTAAATGGTTGACGTGCACACCTCATAATACATAAACGTACATAAATCGTCTATAATGACGAGTGATTTCATTACAAACAGTAAAACCCGATTCGGCCATGATTAAAATGAAAACAAACAAACAGGTACGGTAAAACAAATATGTAATGGGAAAAAAGGAATTGAGCAGCGTGAATTTGAGTTGATTTTTTGATTTTTTAGTTTAGCGTCCCTTTCAGCAGCGAGGCTATATGAGACGTGGACCTACTGATTAACGTGGAATCCGAACCACATGAGCTCCCGTCGGGAATCGAACCCTGGTCTCCCACGCCAAAGGAGCGTATGCTAACCGCTTAGCCCAGGAAATCATAACATTCATGATAAATTCTTAACTAAGCAATTCATGTAAAGGTCCTGAGTTTGATTCCTGGCGGTGACGTTCAGAATCTCATTATGAAAGCACATGTACTAGAAATCAAAGTTTTTTAAAAATAATTATGTTACTGAAATGTGTGTTTTATTGCTGTCAAACTCGAGACCATTACATCAGCATGTAACTGACCTACCATTCTATAGTGATAAAAAGAATGCATGAAATGAATGAATGTTTCAACAGTACTGAGATGTTAGAAAGTACGCGTAAGCATTTTTTTTCCCCACTCACAACGACCTTTAAATGATACGTTTGCAAGTTGAAGAGATTCATCAAACATTAACGATACCCATGCGTAATTGTCGAAACAAAATCTGTATAGCGTATTTTTTTATTATTATTGTGACTAAGCGGTTAGCGTACATGGTTCGGACGTGGAAGGCCCTGGTTCAATCCTCGGTGGGGTTTGCTTTCACACATCGGATCGCTGTCAAGCCTTTTTTGAAATGTATTATTCTCATGCATTATCATACATTCTTTTCAAAACTAAGCTAAATAGTTGACGTACACACCTCTGGCCCTGGTTCAATCCCGGGGCGGTTGCTCGAATATCACGTTAAACTGAAGGGACGTTAAACTAAAACAATGGTTTCAAAGGGTATCGAACCATATTATTCTCAGGCATAGTTTTAGAAATTTTGTAATGCATTCTTTTCAAAACTAAGCGCACACATCTTTGACCATGGTTCAATTCCCGACGGGCGCTCGCTGAAGGGACGCTAAACCATATCATTTATCGTGCTTACTTCTAATGTGTGGGGGTCCTGATTCGTACTCCCACTTTCCCATTCCACTAATTTCTTCATAGTCTAAATATTTCGTACTAAAAGTAAAACAGTGTATTCGTGATCCGCCCACAAATATAAAATAAAAATGATTTTCGAATCTTGTGTGAAAAATAAAATCTCACTGAACTTACCTCAAATTCAATGAACAAAAAGTCGGTGCAGTAAAGCTTCTTAAATGAAGACACTTTTAAAAAACAGACCTTATCACTCGATAGTTGAGAGCGGTGTAGGATTTGAAAAATGAAATTTAGATTTTCATTTAGGTCGCTGTGAAAACGATGTCACCGTCAACCAATCAGAAACGACGAAATTTATAAAATGACATCACAACGAACCAATCAAAACGCTGCTTTTCGTCATGAATCACGAACCAAAACGATGTGTAACAATCGATCGTGACGTCATTCACGTTTCTCAATAGTATCGCAATTCCGATCCCAAAATGCTTTCTGTCAGGATCATGTCACTACCTGTCGTAACTGTGACGACATTTCATTTTCCTCATATTCCATACGAGAATGTCAATGTTTGCTTTTTTTCCATGAATCATGCTGACACGTTCGTAGTAAAACTAAAGTAATGCGATCCGCTGACGTTTGCATTTTCAATCATATGTGCTTCTATGTCGTCACACAAAGAAGTATATCAGCATTTTATTTTAATCCACGAACGGAAGCGTTACAGTGTCAGATTTATTTTCTTAAAGTATAAGTGTATCCTTTTCAAGGACCATGGTTCGAAACCCACCAAGCACTATTAAAACCGAATTCATTCATAGCTAAGCGGTTAGGATACACATCTTTGGTTTGAAAGACCTGAGTTCGATTCCTGGAGAAACATTTCTTAGGATTTTTCTAAAACGGTTTAAATTTCTAGTTCGAAAATTTTAAAAGTTTAGTTCGATAAAAAGTTTGATTTGAAAATTTTTAGATGTGATTTACATCTTTAGTTCGAAACTGTTGTTTTTAAAAAATGTTTTAGTTCGACAAAATTTTGTTTCAATTTTTTTAGTTCGAAATTTTTTTGTTTAATTTTTTAGTTTGAAATTTTTTTGTTCGAAAAATTTGTTTCGAAATTTTTAGTTCGAAACTTTTGTTTGAAATTTTTGTTTCAAAATTTTTAGTAACAAACTTTTTTGGTTCGAAAATTTTTAGTTTTGAAATTTTTTTAGTTCGAAAAATTTTTAGTTTAAAATTTCTTGCACTCTGCGGAACCGTTTCGAAAAGAACCGGAGCAGTTTAGGTAAGAAAAATCTGGCAACACTGTTTCCATTAATGAAGCGCTTACTGAGCGTTTAAAAAAATCGCTTAAACTCACAACAATGTGTTATAAGAAATCTACAAGCGACACCCCTCTTTCACCATTGTTACTTCCAGAGACAGGCTACTAATTCAAGGACGGGATCTCCATCAAGGTAAAAAAGCTGGTAATCATCTTATCTGTCAAAGAGGACGATAATATTTAATGTAAACTTCAGTACAATATCATGATACCAAAAAAGGGTTATTTAAGGAGGAGGTTGAACCCTTCATGGGAACTTTACGCATAACCATAAAAAGGGAACTAAATTCTAAAATCCAGGTCTAGGGTGATCACCGACATATCGCTCTATATTTCACTCATGGGCTGTGGGGGGCTAAGATCATGTGACTTCTATCAACCAATCAAAATTGATGTACCAAAACATTCATCTTACCCGTAAAATGGAAACAAATGAGTGAGGGGTTTTCCCACGTATTCTGTTCACCGTGTGGCGGGTCTAAGATCATGTGACCTCTGTCGGCCAATCAGAATCGAGGTACCAAAGCACTCATCTTACCCATAAAAGGGAACAAATTTCAAATATCACACAACCTAAGATCACGTGACCTCTGTCAGCCAATCAGCTTCGTGGTACCTAAGCATTCATGTTACCCATAAAAGGGAACGAATTTCAAATATCCCTGGGTCTAAGATCACGTGACTTCTGTCAACCAATCAGAATGAGGTATCAAATCACTCATCTTACCCGTAAAAGGGAACGAATTTCAAAAATCCCGGTCATAAAAGAGAATGAGGGATTTCCCCGCAGGGTGACTCATGACGTCATACCACGTGACCTGAAAATTTGAATTTCCCGCGTGGGCGGGGCCTAACGTCACGTGACCTCTCTCAGCCAATCAGAATCGAGAAATTTTTGCTGACTCGACTAGATATAACGGGGCCACTACTACTGTAACGGTCGCTTCATGGTAGCATCAACCAATGTGTCGTAAAGAATATCCAAGTTGAAGAAACACGTGTGCGCAGAATTATCCACCGCGCAGAATTCGACTACTTTCCCCTAGATAAGATTTATTTAGAGGACACTCGTGTTTAACATTCTTAGGGTAAAAATGAAAAATAACGTGACACGAACACACTTAGTGGACTATTTATCTTTACACTCTTGTAACTTTTAGAATAATATAAAAAAGGCTGAAATTTTGTTACAAACTAAGGATGCTACAGTATCACGAACATCCACAAAGATCCAAATGTTTTAGGCTTCTATAATAGTAAAAAATAATAACATGAACGGGGCATGCACATCCACAGTACATAAGTGTTACATATTATGATCATGATATGATTTATTTCAAATAAATAGGTATAAAGTTGTCATCATAGGTATTCTGCCATTATTGGCAAGTCACTTGCCGCAACTGAGAAGCTTCCATGCTCCTTAGTCTTCACATAAGGGATTGAAAATTTGACTTTTTTTCCCGAAAGATTTTATTTCGATAACTGTTTGGATGAGTATCATATCCAACAACATAGAAGGTTTTCAACGGACGTAAAGATCATAATGCAGTTTAGACCAATTTGATATCTCAAACTGATCTGGAGATATGATATACATTGGTAAAGTTTGCAACACTGGTTACAATTGTCATTGCAAGAATTTATTGTAATTACAAGTACCAAAATCTGTTTCTGTAATGTTATAAAAGCAAAGAGGATTAAGATACATTACAAAGAATCCGCAAATACTTCATTTTTAGGAGTATCACGTATTTCATATCTCCTGAACGATTTGAGATATCAAATTGCTGTAACGACTCCGAGAAGTTTACGTCTTTTGAGAATCACCTACGCGATTAGACGTTCTGTTTATGTAAGGAATTTTTCCAAAAAAGTATAATTTTCAATTTTTTGTATTCAGTCGAAATAAGTCATGATCATAGTATTAGATACTAAAGTATTTCGGGTTTTCACTGTCCGTCTCACTTCTATTCATAGACAGATCTAGAGGGAAAAGGTTATTCACCTCCCTGAGTTTCACAATCACCAGTGCTGCAAAAGTCGGTGAGAGAGAAAACAGAATCTTTCACTACCTTATTTCCTCACCGTTGAGTTCGTCCTGAATCCGCCTCTGCTTTTATTAATACCATTATCAGGTTTCTGAAGTTTATATGCTTGTCATATTGCAGCGTCCCTAATTTGCAACACTGAATAACAAATTTGTGTTGTAAGTTTTCGTTTAATATTTAGATTTGAGATATATAATAACATGGCATAGTGGCGTTAAAAATATAACTTTATATTATGTTGGCAACACTATTAATTTGTTGGTACTGCAGAGTTTATTAGACAGAGTTCCCTTGTCGTTATTTGCATCTTACAAAATTCCAGCCATTTTTATCAATTAGTTTTAAAATTACATGGGCGTATCAAGATAAATGGTCCATCTCAAATTTTTATACTATAAAGTGAAGTAGTTCCATATAATATAAGCCTAATTAATCAATTTCTTTCTTTCTTTAAATGTAAAATCCCAAATGATTGTTGCGTTTCCTTCTTTTAAAGAGACTCAAAATATTTTTCAAGCGAAAAGAAAATATATAAATAGAAGAATCGCAATCTAGTTTTTATTTTAAGCTTAACACCTTGCAAATGTGTTTCGATGATGAGGAGGATATTGGTTTTAGTTTAGCGTCCTACTCAGCTATAGAGACGTGAACTCAGCGTAACATGAGATACAAACCACTTGAGCTCCAGCCGGGAATCGAACCCGGTCTCCCGAGCTGAAGACGCATACGCTAAACATATAGTCACGAGGGACCTCGAATGGTTCTGCGTAAGTAAGGGAGATGCTAATGAGCAAAATAATGGAATTAAGAAATTTAAAGGAAAGCGAAGAACCCGGGAAAGCCCACATGCACGATGTTTATCCAGCAAAAATCTATACAATTAGCTACGACGCCAAAGAGGGGAAGGGGAATAGTTTTTTGATGCAATGCTACGCCCCGAATGCCGCCTACAGACCTATTGTAATGTAGGCTAAACAATATCAGGATTATTTGGTAGTCCCAAATTCATTTGTGCCTGAGTGGTTGATGGAAGATAAGAGACCCCAAAACACAGTTTCAACATAAATAGAAATTGAAAGCTAATTATGAATATTTATTAACGTTTATTTGTGAATGAATAGACATTTAAAACATAACTTTGAACACTTCTGGTGTAAGTTAAAAGCACTTTTTTAATTTTCTATATTTTCTCGGAAACAAAGGTAAGCAAATATTTTTTTTCTAATTTTGTACCGAAGCGTCGCTTCTCCCTCAAAACCTGTGCCCCTCAGTTGTATAGAACTATCATTTTCGGTGTACAAAACATAGATCCCCCATCACCAAAATTTTCTCTGTCCCTCTCTTTGCCCCTTGAAGAAATTAAAGCTGATCTTATACTTAACATTCATTATAATACACGATTTTTTTTTCCTAATAGTCAACTCAAAGGTTGGTACAGAGATTGCCGTAGTTGCGAGCAGTAGTTTTGAATATTTGATAGCACGAAATAATTATCGACTAGTACTACGGTTTTCAATGTTTTAGTTAGTGGCAACATGGTCACATTGAGTAGGGACCACACTGAGAAAAATCCATTATCCGGACAGCGGTATATTGTACAAATACAAGGATTCGTTATGTTTACTAAGGAAATCTGTACGGAGCGTACTTTATCCATATACTACACAGGTACTGCCTTTTACCCGCTTAGATATTGCATCATTTCGCTGCAGAATGTCTGACATCTAACAATCTTCTGTATTTTACATACATATACGTATGTTAAGTACTTCAGTTATACGTTATATACGTCCATCTGTACGTGAGATCCAGACCGCCTATAGACACTCTTTCTTTCGCCATGGCTGACGTCATTGAACTACCGTCTTTTGCTTGCGAAACGAGGTTGTTACAATCGGAAAAGAACAGAGGAAGGAAACAAAAACCTGGGTAAGTGCACTAGTTAACTATTACTTTAGTTAAATATTCCATTAATTATATATTCTTTTAGTGTAACTTGCTTTAGTATAGTACTAAGTAAGTAATATAGTTTATGACTACAACTCGTTAATGATTGAGGAGAATGGAATGGGTGAATCTGAATTTTGAGAAATCTTTGAATATTAATGTTTTGAAACATTTTACGTTACAAGGTAGCAAAATGAATGTTATGTGTTTATTCATTCCGTTTTATATGTGACGATTTATTACGTGGTGCAGAGTTACTACAGGACTGCTTAACCTAATTGCTAAGAAACCGTTTTCAGCGCGAAAATTCCCTTGTGTAGTGAAGATTTAGGCTTTAGGTCTCTGGGCTTTCGGCATCAATGGCCTTGTTAGCCCGTCACATATGAGGGATGACGTCCCTCGATGAGCACACTATCCGGGTAAAGGAAGGGAAGAAAGGATTGGGGAAGGAAGAAAACGGCCTGGGACCTATATGTTAGGTACCACTCCGGCATTTTCCTGCTGTGAATGAGGAAAACCCAAGGAAATCTCATTCAGGATGGCTGGACTTAAAATCTTTTGATATATTTTCGACTGAGGAAATCGATCCCAACGGGATCGAACCCGGGACCGTTCGCACCGAAGGCGAGAGCGTTAGCAACTACGCTACGCGGGGCCACTTGTGTAGTCTAGAAAACTCATTTTTATTAGGATATTTGCATTTTTTTGTTTTTTTACTTTTAGTTTAACGCCCCATGATTGTACATAAACGTAAGTGAGAAGGTGACGATGAGATACATGATAATGGTGGAATCAAGAAAATGTAAGGAAACTGGAAAGTCTTAAGAATAACCACACCTACAGTGTTCACCAAAAGGCTATTTGTCGGGAGCAGGAATCGAACCAGGGACCTAACAGGTCAGAGGTAAGCGCTCTACTACAGAGCTTTCTTTTGTTTAAAGAACTTGTTTACATTGAAATATATATATTTGACGAAGATATTGATATATTTTACAGCCTCACTGAAATTTTAAAAAAAAGTAGTCAGGGAGAGCTTACTTGTCAGGTTTTTATTTTTTAAATTTAATTTGATTTGATTTCTATTTATTTATTTTTGCTTGTTATGTTCCCTAGTTAATTAATGTTTGGGTTACTGAGAATTAAAACCTTTTTAGTATTATTGTTATGGCATCACTTTGGAACCAAAAAGTTTGAATTTTTTTTCTTGTGTTTTCATATAGGAAGTTGGTAAGTTTGTGCCTTAGCATTGGTTTGGTTTCTACTGTAGAACGTAATTGAAGGTCATGTTGAGTTGAGTCTTGGCGGGTTTGAGTTCGTGAAGTGTCAGGCACTGATTGTGCCCCTGTCTTCTGTCTGTGATGTTTCCTGGTTTTGGGCAGTGACGTATTTATGTTGAGGAGTACCAACGCAGGCCGCGTAACTACAACACAGCTTCAACACCTACGAGTGCCAGGCGTTTGAATTTCACCCTTCGTTCCGGCGTGACTAATGCAGTATAGTACTAGGTTCAAATTCTATGGCTGGTAAAAACGGTATGGTAAGAAACACAACGTAATAGTTATTAGTTTAATTAGTGTTTCTTCATAGTATTGTTTCACTATTTCTAGAAGGAATTAACTATTAACGAAGTAATGAATAAGCAAAAACACACTTTGATTGACGTTTACGATTTCTCATACTCCATTGAGGATGTTTTGATCCTCAGTTGCGCAAACATCCAGTGTGCGTTTTTTTTTTTTAATTTTTTGTTGCTTACACTGCCTTACAGATGAGGGTTATAGTTAAGGAGCCGTACTTCCCATTTAGGGAAGGACGAGAAACGCCATACTTTCAGGAATTATTCATTGACTATCTAGGACAGCGTTTCCCAACCGGTGCGCCGCGGCACACTGGTGTGCCGTGAATGGGCCGCTAGTGTGCCGCGAGGAAGTCGAAGCAAATTATTAATTCTATAGCAATCAAATTGCAAGACGAAGGAAAAATGTATATTTTTATTTCACATTACTATGAACCTCTACTATGAATCTACAACTTTAAGTTTCATACCGTGTTACTTTTCTGTACATTTTTAATGTTGAAAATATATATTGGTTATCATTGTTGTAACTATTATTGCTTCTTTATTGTTGCAGACTATTTTGTAACTTGAAAATTTAAAATAACATTCAATCCTTTCGACAAATTAAATACATTTGTATTTTAAAAGTAAAAAAGATTTGTTTGTTCGTTCGTTATTTAGTGATCTTACTTCTTAGTGAAAGGTTGGATACAGTTTTCGAACAAGAAAGCTTAGTTTTAAAAACCTGAGTCCAATATTTCATTGCAATTGTTTTATATTTTTAAATTAGAATGAAAAATAAGCATAATAATTTACCACGGGGGAAAAAACAGTGATTGAGCTTTCTTCTCTGTGAGAAGGAGATCAATAATCGCAGAAAAAATACTAGTTTTATATTTACAAATAATAATATCTATGAGTGCGCCGCGAGAATTCAAGTTACATCCGTAGTGTGCCGCAAGTTGAAAAAGGTTAGGAAACGCTGATCTAGGATGTTAAAAAGCAGGTAATAGACTGAGTTCTTGCCCTTGTTACCCTGAGTTCTTGTACTTAGGGTGTTTAGGTAGTGCAACAATAAGATGTATCCTCGTGCACGGGAGATGAGAAGTACCTGTTCTTAACTATTACCCAGATGGGTTCCCTCGTGGCTAAGTGGTTAGTGTACACGCCTTTGGCGTGGGACACCCGGGTTCGATTCCCGGCCGGAGCTTATGCGGTTCGGATTTCACGTTAATCTGTAAGTCCATGTCTCATACAGCCTTGCTGCTGAAAGGAACGTTAAAATCAACTCAGCACTGCTTTACAGATGCAATTGTTCGATTCCGAGTTTGAATGGAGCTTTTTACGGGCAGGGGTGACTTTTATATATACAATCCAAGCATTTTAGTTATCAGTCAGTGATGTAATATATATATATACAGTAATATATACTGTAATATATATATACAGTATATATATATATATTACAAAATTGAAAGTGACTAAGTTTATGACTCTCAATCTCTTAGGGCCGCGGTGGCTCAATGGTAGAGCGTTCACCTCTGGTGCTTGGGGTCCCGGGTTCGATCCCAGCTCCCGCCAAATGAACTTTGTGGTGAACAAACACTGCTTGCGTGGGTTTCCTCGGGATTTTCCCGTTTCCTCCCACTTTCTTCATTCCACCATTTCATTCATTGCTCATCATCACCGTCTCCTTTAGCCTAACCGGCATAACCGTGAGACATAAAACTCAAAGATTTCATTTCATTTTCATTTCCATTGTAGCTCTCCCCGCAACCAGTGTTGCCAAAATGTTGACAATAAGTTTGCGAAACGAGAGGTGGCGACTCGAATTTTGGGTGAAAAGTCGCTATAAAAAATAATCGAGAAATTCATTGTCTATAAGCATTGTTTTAAAGTTGTAGATGTAAACTAAACAATATGTTCTACTCACTGCCGCAAATCCCGGGGGGGATGATGGCGGATACATGTCCCCTCCAATCTTGGAACTGAGGGGGAGTTTTCCCCAATAATCCGATTTGAAATGTGTTTTTTGGGAGAAATTTGATGATTTTTGTCCAATTGCTACAAAGGAACGTGAGATAAAATAGACATCTCCCAGAATAAGCCTCAAATCTGCAGCTTCCCAATGCTGAAGACAAGTCTGATACTCCACAACATTGTTTTTCAACTTCATAACTATTTTGGACATCGCAAAATAAAAAGTATGGTAACGGTCTTACCCTTCCCCCCCAATGTTGAAGACAGATTTGCGCCGCTGGTTCTACTCACATCTTTGTAAACAGGGCGCAACCAATCCATGAATTCAGGGATCATTTCAGATTGTTTCGGGTACTTTTGTTCATATTGTGGAGTCAAAATAGTTCCGAAATAATTAACACTACAGTACTTACGTTAAGCAATTTTTTGTAAAAGAAAAACTGCAGAATAATTAAAAGACCCCAAAGAACAAATATAACAAACATCCACATCGCCTTTATTCACGCATCTATAGCTAATCTTTTTGCTATCGGTAAAGATGTATTACGTGTGTCTCTCAACGGAAACTGCGAACTAAAGGACATCAAGTTTGTAGTTCTTCTTCGTTAGAGGACAAGGGCAACATAACAATGCAGGATTGTGGGCCAGTGGGTACGCTGTATTTCCAAACTCTTCATCACTTGCGCTGATTAAAACAAACAAACAGAAAAAAGAACAAACAGAAGCATTATTAGTTCAAAAACTGTTTTGAACTAATAATGCTTCTCTACAGATGAAAATTTTGTTTGCAGCAAAAAGTCGCTAAATGTATAAGTAGCTGAATCGTCATTTAAAAATCACCCATAAAAGTCTCCAATCGGAAAAATTATTCGTAGGGCGACCATACGTCCCGTTTTGACCGGGACAGTCCCGTTTTAGGGGCGTTTCCCGGCCTTCCCGTCAGTAGATGGAAAAAAGTAGTATTCGTCCCATTTTATGTAAATGAAAGAAGTAAATAACAAACCCAGTACCTTTACTCCTTTTAAAAGTATTAATAACAACAAAGAGGCAAAAATTGAACTGAAATTCCCTATATTAAACATACTCTATAGTTCGTAGTACTGCTCGAAAGACAGCAGAGATTTAGCAGTGTGTTGGTTGTGTGTTGAACAAACTTCAACGTGTCTTTCCTTTTTCATAAGTACCCGCTCAGTAACAAAGAGAGAGAGAGAGGGGGAACTCTGATATCAAGGCACTGATAAATGAAATGAAATGAAATTTTTGAGTTTTACGTCCCACGGTTATGCCGATTAGGCTAAAGGAGACGGTGATGATGAGAGATGAATGAAATGGTGGAATGAAGAAAGTGGGAGGAAACGGGAGAACTCCGAGAAAACCCACGCACACGGTGTTTGTACACCACAAAGTTCACTTGGCGGGAGCAGGGTTTGAACCCGGAACCCCAAGCACCAGAGGTGAACGCTCTACCACTGAGCCACCGCGGCCCCAAGGTACTGGTAAGAACAAAGGTAGATCTAAAAGCCAGAAACTATCCCGTTATTAACTGAAAATTTTATGGTCACCCTACGCTATCGTTGAGGTCGAATTCCCCTGATTTAGTGACTTTTCCCAAAATTGGCAACATTGACCCCCACCGAACAACACCAAGTCATCTGTAGCCTAGCAAGCATAATAGTGGGACGTAAAACTTAAAGATTTTATTTCATTTCGAACAACACCCCCAGAAACCTACTGTTATACCATTCCCAAAACACCCTTTTGTACAATTCTCCCTATTCGAAAAAAATTGTAAATAGCAGGGTTCATACATAAATATGGAACTCAATTTCCCTGAATTTTCCAGGTTTTCCAGGTATTAATTTTGCAATTTCCAGGTCTAGTGGAAGAAACTAATAATACGAGAAGACATAAATTTTAAGAATACTATATTTATATATTTGAGAATGGCCACCCTTCTCCCCAATGAACGATTGCAATTAAATATTGAGTCACAAGAAAATAAATAATCAAAACAAATAAAATTTAAGTTGAAAAATATTAAGTTGAGAAGCCTACTAAGGGAATTAATTAAACACTTTTGTTCCATACTTGAATACATTCAAAATATATAAAAATATTGGGTTGGGAAAGAAAAAAGGGCCCGCGAGATTTTAACTGATTCTTGTAGTACTCGACGACAGAAATCGATTACTGAAAGAATTTTCAAAATCGGCGCAGGCAAATATGGAGAAAATCATATTTTCATGTACCTGTTGA
Organism: Thermobia domestica; assembly: GCF_964235325.1. Classification (NCBI taxonomy): domain Eukaryota; kingdom Metazoa; phylum Arthropoda; class Insecta; order Zygentoma; family Lepismatidae; genus Thermobia; species Thermobia domestica. The sequence goes on along the minus strand of NC_137456.1, from coordinate 271,921,682 downwards.
AAATGGGGAAGGAAAAAGGGCCCGCGAGATTTTAACTGATTCTTGTAGTACTCAACGAGAGAAATCGACTAGTGAGGGAATTTTCAAAATCGGCGCAGGCAAGCATGAAGAAAAACCCATTTTCATGTACCGGATCAAAATGGGGAAGAAAAAGGGCCGCGAAATTTTAACTGATTCTTGTAGTACTCAACGAGAGAAATCGACTAGTGAAGAAATTTTCAAAATCGGCGCAGGCAAGCATGAAGAAAAACGCATTTTCATGTACCGGTTCAAAATGGGGAAGAAAAAAGGGCCCGTGCGATTTTAACTGATTCTTGTAGTACTCGTCGAGAGAAATCGATTAGTGAAGGAATTTTCAAAATCGGCGCAGGCAAACATAGAGAAAATGGCATTTTCATGTACCGGTTCAAAATGGGGAAGGAAAAAGGGCCCGCGAGTTTGAACCGTTACGATGTATGTTCACGAATGTGCTCGTCTTCTCAAATTTAGTTAATTACTGTAGCACTGAAACATGTGACACAGAGTCACATTGTGGATGACTCTGCAATCGGCAACCACTGCACATATACTCCTCCAGTCCCACAGTTTTATTATTTCGATCCATTCCTCACGTGCTAACGGCATGGTTTAACATCTGCAAGAAAGAGGTAAATGTAACGTTCAATTGGCAATAGCTTTTCACCAAATTAAGCTGCATGAAATCTGATTGCATTTTTGACATACTGAGAAAATTCTAGCCCGTGGCCATATGTATCACATATCCCACCAGTTCATAATAAAAATTTTGAACACAAAATTACGGTCGTCCGTGTGATGTACTCCCAAAAGGCCTAATGTGTATCACCCACCTCACATTCAATGAAACCACATCCGTGTAGAATTTAGAAAGGAACTTCTTATGATGTATACAGTATGTCTCAAAAGTTCCCTGACATAGGGTAACTCTGTTATTATCAGAGTTACAGCAAAATGTAAGAGGAAAAATCATATCGAAATATGACGTTTTCAATCTAAAGTGAACACTTTTTTTTTTTTTCAAAAAAAATCGGACGAGATATTTGTGCTGTATACTCTTTATGCACCCAAATTTAAATGAAAATGCAACGTTGTCATTTACCTGGACCCACAACATAAGTGAATGAAGTTCCTGTTTGAAACGGGGGCTGGCCATCGAAATGTTAGCGCAAAAGAAAGTAACTTCATTCACTTATGTTGTAGGTCCAGGTAAATGGCAACGTTGCATTTTCATTTCACATTAGGCGCATAAAGAGTGTACAGCGCAAACGAGTCATCCGATTTTAAAAATTCCTTCACTTTAGATTGAAAACATCATATTTGGAGATGCTTTCCTCTCCTACATTTTGTTGTAACTCTGATAATAACAGAGTTACCCTATGTCAGGGGACTTTTGAGACACCCTGTATACCTTATTTAATGTATGTTTTATGTCACTATAACTGTAGTATAATTTAGTTTGTTTAAATTTACAATTTAATATAAGTAGATTCGGATTTACATGCGTAGGATTTTGTATGCATCTAACTAATGAATTCTTTTATATTCATGCTTCACTTAGTGACTTGGCTTTGGACTGCAACTGATTATTGTAACCCATTATTGCTTGAGAAGAAACAAGATATCCGAATCTTCATTTGAAGAAATCAAAGGTCTATTGGAAAGCTGGGGATTACAATCATTAATTTCTACATTTCAAGGTGCGTAAATTATATATTCTGTGTTTCTTGTTAAATTACTATTACTATTATTGGGTTTAGAATCAATCAAGCACTTAATGATATTTTATGGGGATCAAGATGGGTGCCGGATAGATAAGTATTTAAGCGTCAGGTTCTTAATTCTTTTCAATTTAATATTTAATCAATGATTATTTTCTCCCTCGTTATTCGGCCAAATCGTATTCCAAGATCATCAATTTTCATTACTCAATTCTGACCGTCAACCTACATAGCATATTCGTAGGACGTAAAACAAAGATTTCCTGTTATTTTTTTTTGTTTCTATCTCTTTCCTCCATAGCTGTGAAAAATAACGCCTTCAGCATCATAAATTTGTATGCTACTTGCGCCTTCAGTCGTCTACTCTTCGGTGGCTCAGTGGTAGAGCGTTCACCTCCGGTGCAGGGGGTCCCTGGTTCGATCCCAGCTCGCGCCGTGTGGACTTTGTGGTGGACAAACACCGTGCTCGTGGGTTTTCTCGGGGTTCTCCCATTTCCTGCCACTTTCTTTATTCCACCATTTCAGTCATTTCTCATTATCACCGTCTCCTTTAGCCTAACCAGCATAACCGTGGGACGTTAAAGATTTCATTTTTTATTAATCTCAGTATTTTATAGTGTATTCTTAAGCTTAAGGTGATGTATAATTAAATTTTGAATTCAGTTAACTTATTTTATTTCTCAGATTGTTTTTAAAATGAATGTACAAACGTTTATTTTCATTCTTGAGTGTTTAAAGTGATGTATAGTTATTAAACATAGTATTTAATATTGTACTCTTAACGTGAAAGTGATATACAGTTAACTTTTGAATTCAGTTAACATTTTTCTTTCTGAAATTGCTTTAAAAAGTATGTAAAAACGTTTCTATTTTCTTTCTTGAGTGCTAAAAGTGATGCAAAGTTATTAAGCTTACTACTTTATATTGTATTCTTAACCCTAAACTGATACACAATGCGTTTTTGAATAAATTATATCAAGTTATTTGAGTGACGAATACTGGTAGAAAATCCTGACTACTACTGGAACATTTTGATTTTAAGGTGACGACTACTGGTGCAAGGATTTTAAAATATTGTTTTTCCTTCAACGGCTACTCCTTTTTGAATTCTGACTATATGGTCATTATAGGAAGGATCAGTGAGTCCTTCCAACTATGGTACAGCTCCGACAGATTCACGATGCTCAGAGAAGAGACAAAATAGTATGTTTTCAACCTTAAAGTGAGAACCATTGGCGTTTTTACCCTGCTATGCAAAAGTAAGTGAGTACTCCAATGGGGTTCCAATGCGGTACCTAATTTCTGCATTTTAGATATTTGGAAATACATGTCTCTAAAATGTAAACAACTGATTTTTTTTTTTTTAACTGAAAACTGCAACTCGGTAAGCCTTATGGATACCGAGATATGGGAAAATAAAGAGCGATACTATAGGTATGTGGGACTTGCATACTTGACGCTAGAATTCGGAAATTGAATTAAAATATGACTAACGGCTATCAAGATGTTGTCAAATAAAGGGAGGACCAACACAGTTAAGGGGTTTTAGTGTTAGATACTAAAATTTCCGAAATCGGTCATAGAAAGTTAATAAACACCAGTAGCAATTTCATCTTAAAGTAATTAGATATCTTCAGGGGGTGTTAGAACATCATGGAGTCTACCAAAATTAAATTTTAAAAGCTTTTGAAAATATAATCTGACATTTGTAAACAATATTTGAAATATGTGTTTACCCAAAACTTCCAGCTAGTACATCTAACATCTGGAGAAACACTGAAATAAAAGCGTATGAGATCTTGAAATTTCGGAAACAATTATTGGTCGCAACAAAATTAAATCAGATGGGTACTTCTATGGGTTAAATGAGTACCTTAGTACAATTTCGATCGAAAATTTAGTTCAGTCCTAGGTTTTCTTCAGGCAATTCCAAGGGTTCATCGAGCTGTGCAAAAGAATGAAAAGTCGCTGTCAATATCTAAGATAGTCGAGAAGATATAAGGAATTATATATTTTATGACGTAAAAATAGATCTTTATGGATTTGTACTTTTGGGTCTTTCCCATAAGAAAAAAATTCAGGAAACTACTGTATATACCTTAATAGACAATTCAATGGACGGGGATACAGTAGCTTAGTGGTAGGGTTTTTAACTAGTCTTATTTTGCAGAAACTATTGGAGTTTTCACTTATCCCATAGAGATACGATCATACTTAACTCCCTATTTCATTTTAAAATTAAATAAAAGGAAATATTTCAGTGTAGCGACCCACGATTATGCATTTTAGTCTCAGGGAGATTACGATTAAAGCAAGTGAATGTTGTTGACAGAATTGATGGAATGCAAAGGTGGGAGGAGAGGTAGTACCCCTAGAAAACCCACGAATACGATGTCCACTACAAACTGACGGCCGCGGATCGAACCACGAACCCAATACACCAGAGGTAAGCACTCTACCACTAAGCCACCGTGCTCCCGCCCATTTAATTTTCTATTAAGGTATATACGGTTGTTTTCTGAAATTTCTTCTTACAGCAAAGACTCAAAAGTACAAATCCATGTGGGTCTCTATTTTTACGACGTCATAAAATAATTTCTTATATCTCGCTTGCTATATTAGATATTGACAAAAAATGTTCACTTATTTCAGAGCCCGATGAACGCTTGGAATTGTCCAAAGAAAATTTAGAGCTGAATTAATCTTTCGATCGAAATTGTACTGACAAGTCTGAGGTAGTCACTTAACCCATAGAAGTACCATCTTATTTAACTTTTGTTAGGATCAATAATTGTTTTCTGAAATTTCAAGATCTAATACGCTTTTATTGTATGGTGTCTCTCTAGCTGCTAGATGTACTAGCTGGAAATTTTAGGTAAATACATATTTCTAATACTCTTTACAAATGTCAAAATATATTTTCCAAAGCTTTTAAAATTTAACCTTGGTAGACCCCATGATGTTCTTAAACTCCATGGAAGTACCTAATTACTTTAAGATGAAATTGCTACTGATGCTTATTAACTTTCCATGACCGGTTTCGGAAACTTTACCACCTAACACGAAAATCCCATAACTGTATGGATCCTCCCTTTATTTGACAATATCTTGATAGTCATATTTTAATTAATTTTCTAAATTGTACTGTCTAATATGCAAGCTCCACGTACCTATGGTGTCGCTTTTTATTTCACCATATTTCGGTAACTGTTAGGCGTACCGACTTGCAGTTTCGGCAAACACACACCTCTAACGTTCTTTAAAACGTTATTAAGACATATTTTAGAATATTTAGAAATGAGAGTTCTGCGAATATCATGGTACCCGAAAAGCCCCATCAGGGCGTGTGTGTAGTGTATTTAATTGAAATTACTTTTGAGGTTGTTGTAAGCCCTCGTAATTACATTTCCGAAACTGCACCATCTAGTACTCAAACCCCACACTTCTATGGTGTCGCTCTTTATTTTCCCATATCTCAATATCCATAAGGCTTACCGAGTTGAGGTTTTCGGTAAACAGATGTCAGTTCCTTACATTTTAGAGACATACATTTCCATATATCTAAAAAAAATACAGACATTAGATACCCCATGGTACCCCGAACACCATTGGGGTACCCACTTACTTTTGAATAGTAATACATTTTGAGTTGTTATTCAGCATCAATAAACACTTCGTAATTTTTCTATGTGCAACCTAAAAGTCCATACCTGACCGAACAGATTTTGTCCATTTAATCTCAAAAATGTTAAGATACTTTGTATTGTTAAGTACAACCAAGTTGAGCACACCGAATGTAACATTTTAAATGTTTTCTGATTTTTGTTTCAGGTATTTCGTGCATCAAACCAGGATTCTGCTTGAAAGACAGTGAAAAGAAGCAGTGTAGGTTGTGGCTAAAAGTACGTCCTTTCTGAAGACAGACCCAATTGTATTTACATTCTTTTGTACGAACATATAACCCTAATAAAGATACTGTACTACAAATTATTTCTTTCTTCCATAAATTAGAATAAAATATTGTCTCTGTTTAAAGAAAATGTTTGTTACTGTTAAGTCATTTCAACTCTTTTTCTCTGTAATAAGAACATTATCTTTCGCAATATTTTTTTATCTTCGTGCTATTACGTTTGAATGAAGTAAAATTCTATACGAAGCACTATTATTTCAGACATGCATTAATAACTAATGTATTGTTCTGTATGTAAGACAATGTGTATACTGAACATGTCTAGCAAAGGTGTTGTTTTAATACAGAATCTGTAACTCAGCTTTTCAGTAGTCAACTTTATTGGGAATCCGAAGAAAGAACTTAAAAAAAAAAAAAAGTTCGACTTACCAACGTATATGTGTTCGAATTCTGGACTAATCCAAATTATCCAGAGAAATCATATATTTTTTGTTGCAATTTCAGATGTATCCTTTATCCAAGTCGTATGAAACGGAGACTTCATACATCGCTATACTTTGTATGAACTATGTTCCGTATTTACTTAATCACTTTGTAACTTTCTCTAGTGTTGACAAGGCCGCAGGTGTCAATCGAATAGTTTAGTGTTTCACTCATGTCACCTTGTGACTAAGGTACGTCCTGTCGGTATATATATATATGGTACTGGGTTCAAGTAGCGATAAAATACATTTTTAGCATTAAACAAATGCAAAAGTCTACACGAAATGAGATACCATGATCTCTGACTTACGGATAACACCATGAACTAATGGTACTGAGTGTGATTGAGTTTACTAGTTACTATCTGGCTAAAATCAGTGTTCCTTTAGCTATAGTTCTTTTCGTGCTCTGAATTGCAAAGTTTGAAATAACAGTTTTAAATTATTGTATATATATATATAATATCTTCCGAGTAATTCTGAGAATCATTGCTCTTTCTTTAAGCAATGTATGAGACTGTTAATCCGCTCGTTGCTTAAAATGTTGCACTAAGAAGGATGCACCCACGAAAATCCAAATTTGCAGAATGTCTAGAGCAGGGAAGGATAAATATGTTTAGTCGATGGCTGCACAACGCCTCCGCTGTCACCACGTTGTCGCACAGCGAATACGGCGGACGTTTAAGAGTATTCTGCACTTACTATTAGGTATCGGCCTGGGAACTTTGGCGCAGCTACCTAGCCTCCTTCTTGGTGTTGCATTTTTATGGCGAGTACTGAGTAGAAATTATCTTGTGAGCGAACACGTTTTCAGCTGACACCATACTTTTAATTGTTGCGACATTAAAAAAAAAAAAAAAAAAAAAAAAACATACCTGTTAATTAAAATGTACAGAGAAGTTGTTTGAGTTTGAATATAGGATTGTATATGGCTGTGCATTTTGCATTATTATTAAAGTGCTGGAACTAACTAACAACAAAGCATATGATAAATTCTTACAGTAATATATCACATATTGATTTACTCTGTATGAAAACGAAAATAGTTTAACATATGGTTAACCTCCTTTGTGCCCATAATTTTAAAATTAACGCTTGTGTCACTTTTCAACACTTGGCTTTGCAGTAGCTTCCCAACGAATTAGCAGGAAATCCAAACTTATAGGACACCCTGCAGGTAAATACATTTCTTTGGACACTTTCAGTGCTCCAAACTAAGATTGTTAATTTTATTATTATTGGCACAAAGGAGATCAAACATATTTTAAGCTATTTAGTTTTCATACAGAGTAAAACAATATTTGACAACATTACAGTAAGAATGTATCATGCATTTTGCAGTATGTTGCAGCACTTTAATAATGGTGCACTATACGTACAATCTAGATCCTGCATATGTCCAATCCATATATTACAAGAAGGCAATACGTATGCGATACAGGTAAAATCCGTATATTTCATATGGACAACCTATTAGCTATATACATCCAATCCATACATTACATATGGCCAACCTGTACGCGACATACGTATAATCTATATGCTGCATGCATACAGTCTGTAAGCTACATATGTGCACTCTGTATGGTGCATATGGATATTCTGTATGCTGTATCTGGACAAGCTGTGTGCGACATAAGGAAAATCTGTATAATACATACGTACAATACGTATACTGTATCTAGTCGTACGTACGGGGCACAAGTACAATATAGATGCTGTCTTGGGGTTGAACGAAAGAAACATACGTAAAGAACGTATATTGCATACTTCTTGAAATTATGCTCCGTCCTGATAGTCAGTGTGTGTCGTCATTATTAACCCACATGCTACATACGATCCTGACGTCACAAAGCTAGATATCACCTCCGTATATATTTGTTACTGCAGATGACGTCACACGAATGACGTCATTGCACTTATGCAGACAGTGCGTATAATACATACTTTTTCAGCTATACGTTTGCTGCAGGATGTTATATACGGTTGTACGTTAAGTCCAGAAACTACAGGAATTACGAATGTAACCTACGTTTTTAAGTATGCCACCTACATTTTTTTTTCTCAGTGCACTGGTTGGGCCATGTTTATGAGCAGTGATCCTAGCCCCAAGTCTTCCTGTAGCTTACCACTGATATATGACTCGTCAAATTTTCTTTGATTTAGGCGCTAGTTGTAAAAATGAGGCGCCAACTCAGAAACTACTGGCAGGTAAAAATTGGGAATACTAATTTTTAAAAAATAACTTGGCGCCCGGGACTTTTCGTGAAACTGCTATATATATAGTGGTGGATCCAAGTGGGGCTCTGGCCCCCTTGACGCTCAGGTATACACTGGATAAAATGGGAAAAATGAAATGAAATATTTAAGTTTTACGTCCCACGGTTATACCGGTTAGGCTAAAGGAGACGGTGATTATGAGAAATGAATGAAATAGTGGAATGAAGAAAGTGGGAGGAAACGGGAGAACCCTGAGAAAACCCACGAGCACGATGTTTGTCCACCACAAGGTCCACACGGCGTGAGCTGGGATCGAACCAGGGACCTCAAGTACCGGAGGTGAACGCTCTACCACTAAGCCACCGCTCTACCACTGAGTCTTTTACTGCTTTATTTGTTCGATTCCTGTGACTGCTACAATTTCAACTTTCCGGAGAAAAAATTGGATTTTCCACCCATTGCTCCATAGAGTAATCATTGAAGACTTCGACTTTTCGTCTAATCGGACACCTCCATGTTGATCAACAAACCATCAGAAATATATTCTACGGGTACTTGTGCCAGTGTTGCACACATCTGTACGTGACTGCGAATCTCTTTAATTTAGGGATGGCCACATTTTTCGAAAAATACTTTTTCGGAAAATGGCTTTTTCGAAAACGAAAAACGAAAAATTTTCGAAAAACGAAAGATTTTTCGAAAAAGCGAAAAACGAAAAAACGAAAAATGAAATTTTCGAAAATCGAAAAACAGATTTTTCGAAAAAGGCCATCCCTAAATGAGATAATAAGATGCAACCATTGAGATGGATGCAACTTACCTCAATGATAGATAATGTTGTATTTATTTTGTAATAACTTATATACGTTATTACAAAATAAATAAGTTATTACAAATTAAATATACATATTATTTAAAAAGTAGTTAACAAGGAACACAGACAACATGATAAGTCATCAATTACCGTTGAGTTTATTTTTCTAGTCGTTGTCTTAACCTACATTTTTGGGTAATTCACATTCTGGTCACACTGTAATTTCTACGGATGGCAACACTGAAAATTCTTCCGGTTCATATTTTCGGGTGTAGAATAACATTATCTATTATTGAAGTAAGTTGTATTTTATTCTCTCTTTTCATTTAGGAAAAACAGGCAAAAGAAAAATTTTTAGCTTTTGAAAAATATTTAGTAATCTGCCCCTTAATGATATGAAAGGTCGACCGCACCGGATTGGGCCGACGCAAAGCAAACCTTGCGTTTCTTTATTTAATTATTATTTTTTTTTTTAATGGTGATAATGTCTGTTGGTTTCTGCGATATACAAATTTTCTGAAGAGGGATACAGAATTAGGTTCCATTCTTCCTAACTATGGTTTAACACATCTAAAAACTCAGACTAAAAACGAAAATCATTCATGCTTTTCAAGTAGATCTACAGTATACTGTAATATCTTTTTCCGATATTTTAAAATCTAACACTTTCACTCTCATTGTATAACTAAACTAATTAAATACAGCATAATGAACAATATCGAGTTCCTCCCTGAGTATATGATCAGCGAATGCTTCTTCAACATGGAAGACCCAGATGTGATTCCAGGCGGGAGCTCCTGTGGTTCGGATTGTACGAGATTTAAGTAATGCACTGTGAGCCTTATTCGGTCTTCAAGAAAAGGAATTCATCACTTGTTCACTTGATAAAAAGTAATATTGTCAGATATGTGTTTGGGGTCTATTTCTGAAACATACTAGTCTTGTAATAGCCTTTTTATAATATAGCTTTTTACAAGCTATATTGGAGTAGAAATATTGAATTGCCAACCCCCGCGAATGATGCTGATTTCCTTATTACATGCATTTTTCTTTTATCAAAGGGCACGTAAGGGAAAGTAACTTCTGAAATTTGTCAGGGAACATTCTGCAATATTAAATAATAATAATAATAATAATAATAATAATAATAATAATAATAATAATAATAATAATAATAATAATAATAATAATAATAATAATAATAATAATAAACTGGGGCCCCATTCTGTGGAAGTTTCCATTAATGTAACGCAAAATTTGTGCTTTACTTTGTGATGACATTTATAATTGCTTTTTGAACGTCTTGCGTTGCGTCACGATCCTCAATTTTTGTGAAGGCTGGTATGGAATATACCCCTGGTTTTTATATTTTTAACAGAAAATATTTCTGTAATCACCATAATAAGGTCGAGGCTAGAAAATAAAATTCACCAACCACCAATGACGGCTAATGTTACGGTTGCAGCGAGCGTTGCGCAACGATCAAAGTATTTCCAGAAAAAAAGTATTATTAGCAGTAATAGTAAAGAATAGAAAAAATACTTTCTAATTAGTCCCATAAATACTTTAAATAACACATTTTTTACTTCCGTAACTGTCCGTTCCGTTAATCCATTTTAAAAAGCGAAAAATAATTCGTCATAGAGGGCCTTATGCAGAGTCGTTCTGAAGTGTGATTAGTGCCATACTAAAGTGTTTTACTAACATATGTTTCCTGCAGTAGTCATTCCTTTAGTATGACGCTAAAAATGTGTCAAAACGACTCTGCATAAGGCGGAGAGTGTCTAATTTAAATTGCGTTGCAGCCAGGATACGACCAGATTTCTACAGCGCAGCAATTGGAGCGAATGTTAAGTCTCCTTTCCCCTATCTCAGAAGTTAAGGCTCTAGTCGTTGCAGTGGTTCTAGTAAACAAGAAGGTTTTTCGCGCTAAATAAGATTTCTGAATTTCATTTCACTACCAATTACAAATGGAATTTATTTTTATGCATTCATATTTTTAAATTATGTGTCTATACTGAAGCAAACCAATATAATGACAATTAAATAAAATAGTTATTAAAGAATTACAAAATAAGAAAGAAAATATGTAGTTGAGCAGAAAAGAAATGAAAGTAAACATGCATTTACAACTTAATTCTTGGCTTATATAGATAAAAAAAAAGCTTTTTGTAGAGTAATTTGTGAGCCAAATATTAATCTAATCTAATCTAATATAAATAAAATCAAGAGTTTGTTTGTTTGTATGTCTGTCTGTGTGTGGATTAAAGACCAGACGAATGGACCTAGAATTACGAAATTTGGGTCATGGGTACCTTGAACCAGCCCCAGACCAACACGAAGTGCTTTTTTCAAATTTCGAACGGGAGAGTCTCAGGGGGGTATTTACCGGGACATATAAAAGCAGTAGAAATTACCGATATTAGTGTCGAATTCATAGTTTTTCGGGGTCGCTGAGATCAATGGTAAAATTTTGATCGCTGTCTCCGAGATCAATGGTGACACTTCCATTAGCGATGACTTTCAAATTCAGCTACGATTGTACGCGGGCCGTGTTCACATGCGGGGGTGGGGTACCGAGACATAAAAATAATCCAAAATGGCCGATATTAATGTCGAATCCATAGTTTTCGTGGTCGCTGAAATTAATCGTGATACTCCTATAGACGTTGACTTCGAAATACACCCTCCATGCGAAGAATAGGTATTTCAGCTAGTAAGTCAATATATAGAACTCCGGGTTAACGAACTACATTTGTTTTAAGAGAGAAATGATTGATGTAGGCTAAATATTTGATTTTACACCTCACCATGCACTCTTTCTTTCCTCATCAAATTAATCGTTCTATCATTTTTTTTTTCTAAAAATATAGGTGACAGTAATTTAAGAATTACTTATCGTCTTTTCGGGTGCAGAATAAGATAGGTTCGATATTACATTGACGTATTGGATACCCTCAAATATTTTGGATCCTTTCCAGCAAACATTTGTGGGTCTAGAACTGGTAATGTTGTTTGTTTTGACTTTCTTTGACTTCTGGCTTCTATTAATGATGATCCTACATCTGGCGGGTTTCAAAGTTTGCTTTCCAGAACGTATGACATTGATAAGCATTGTTTAGCTTCATGTGGAAGTATATTGTGTGCATACATTGCTTACATCGTACAAGACGGACGATTTGGAACGTAATTTTTCTTTTGCGCACGTGCGTGTGTGTGTTGATGTATATGTGACATTCGCAATTCATATACCTCTTTTGTATCAGATTCTTTTTTCAATCACCTGTTTTCGTTTTTAGTTATTAGATTTACTTGCTTTGTGTGTGCTCTAATTCTGTAAATAACCTACAAATTCTGAATGAAATCTATACCATAACTTCTGTAAATAACTTACGAAAAAAAAAAAAAATGCCCAGCTATCCACTGAAGAAAACTTGCAATTAAGGCTTAGACAAAATTAGCAAAGTGCGATTCAGGAGAGTGTTCGAAAAAAGAAATCTGTTTAAATTCACAAGACATCATATTTCAGTAATGTTGTTTGCACTAGATATATTTCCACAATTTGTTTTAAAATTTCCTAGATAAACTGTGTTCAATTTACATTTTTTTTTGGTAACTAATCTCTGTCATGAACTGTCTTCAGTCAACGCTGCAGAGGAATTTGGATTACTGCCAGGGACTGGGTTTGCTAGAATGAATTGTTCGCAATAATCTAGAAAAATTACTTCGTGAATCTACAGAGCTTCTGAAATTAATATTAACTCCAGCTATGACGTTAGCAAAAGAAGAAAGGTGTTTTTCCACATCGAAAAGAATTTATACTTTCAAGGAATTGAATGTTCCAAGAAAAATTATCAGCATTGGTTATGCTTTCAATCGAAAAAAAAAAAAAAAACTGACAATAAGGATATCAGAGTTCAACCAGCATGTATTAAGCAGATTTGTTTCAATCAAAGAGAGGAGAATGAACTTACTAATTATATAAGGTAACTAATCGGATAAAATGTTGTGAATTATTTTTTATTTTTAAAACATGATTTTATTTAATTTCACATGTCACGTATATTGCGTCTAACGCTGTGCTGATTAGCCAATGAGTCTAGTTTATACCTTTTGTCTCCAATCGTTCATACTGCAACACCCGAAACCACAATCCACCGGCCGCCACTGCCAACCATGTTTTCTATCCTACTTCCGACGTTTAGAAATATTGCAGGAAGAAAAAAGTATAGCTCTTTGACTTGTGTCCATTAAATATCTTTCTTCATACATGCAGATCAGTTAGTTCTAAGTGATCGGGTGCAATATTCGCTGAAAACGAAACAGATGAGTACATTACGTGCGCCGCATTCGTTCTAATACATCTATAGAAACAATGCCTAATTTCACCAACCATTTCTTTGATCCTTAATACATCTATAGAAACAATGCCTAATTTCACCAACCATTTCTTTGATCCTGTCGTTGATTATGAGTACTAAACGTTCAATGCTTTCTGAACTGTGGCACATGTTTGTTTGATTGGGAAAATTTAGTTTCTTTTCAGCACCCAGGCTATATGAGACGTGGGCCTAGAGTTTAAGGTAAAATCCGAATCATTGTTATGTGTTTATTGCTCTCCGTATTGTAATGTGTATTGAGATTCAAACCAGGGACTACACGTATCAAAAGCGCAGGCTATCATCTAGAACAGCAAGGAGGGCTAGTGTTACTACATATTGACGTCAGATCACTAAATACAAAAAAATAGACTCAGCGGGAAAACAGAATTTATAGTACCTCAACTTGCAATGTTGTATCGAAGGGGATATTGACGGTTGTATTCTCTCCCATTGAGTCTTTTATATTTGAAATGGAAAGTATTTCTGTTTTCTTAAATCTAGGAATGACAACAATCAGTGGCGTAACTAAAGGGTAGAGGGTCCTCCCGCAGACAGCGTGGAGTGGGCCCCATCTCTACATCCCACTTCATGATTTGTGGCCCCCCTGATGGCTTTGGCCTCACTCATTGCGGGGTTTGCTGGGCCCTTGTTTACGCCCCTAGCAACAATATCTGTTTGGAGGAGAGTTAGGTTTACCAGGGATGCAAATAAGCAACAAAATTTTATTCGCCCAAGAAGAAAGCTACTAGCCCACATCCCAGTTTATACAGTTTGAAATAAATAATAGTGACTCGCTCTCACTATCCACCCTTAGTTTGAAGAAAATGTACTATAAACGATTGTTTGCAACACTGCACCATCATTGCATTGGAGGGGAACCGGTCAAAACCCCCACAGCCAAAACACCCACACTCAAGAAATGTCAAAACGCCCACACGATCGGTCATAACCCCCACACAAATGGACAAATCCCCCAAACGCACGAACGGTCAAAACCCCCACAGCCAAAACCCCCACACTCAAGAAATGTCAAAACGCCCACACGATCGGTCATAACCCCCACACAAATGGACAAATCCCCCAAACGCACGAACGGTCAAAACCACCACAGCCAAAAACCCCCACACTCAAGAAATGTCAAAACGCCCACACGATCGGTCAAAACCCCCACACAAATGGACAAAACAGCCCACACATAAGCAACGGTCACAATCCCCACATAAATGGACAAAACCCCCACACAAATGGACGAAAACTCCCACACAATCGGACAAATCTCCCAACACTCTGAAAATGATCCTGGTTGTATGTCTTGCCCTTGTACCTCTTTTACTACCCCACCTTATTTTTCATTCCACTTAAACCGATGTTGCAA